>NC_141694.1:867127776-868370247 GCF_964263255.1 Lissotriton vulgaris
GGTGATATGCTTGAGCCAAATCTATGGATGAAAAACTTGCATACCTTTAGTATTGGAAATCATTTCATTGACTTTAGGAAGCGGAAACTGATCAATTAATATATTGGCATTTAAATGGCGCAAAGGCTCATTTTTCCATTGGCCTTCCTAGCTGCGACCAATTGAGAAATCCATGGGGAACTCTCAATTGGCTCAATAACACCATCATTGGATAATCTGTTTAACTCATTTGCAAGTTCATCCCTAACAGCAAAAGGAATGTTTCTCAATTTATTAATTTTAGGAACTGCATCAGGTTTCAAATGGATACAATGTTCAAAACCTTCTAATTTGCCTAAAGCGCCTGAAAAAACATTTGGAAAATCTTTACTTAACATTTTTCCTAAAGAATCTCCTACATCCAAAATCAGAACTTGTTCAATACCATTGGGGTCTAAAATGATGTTAAGTTTATTTTGGTCCTTCCAACCAAGAACAGATGGACCCTTTTTTGACACATACATTTTACAAAGTGCACTTCTGTGCTTGTATCTGAACAAAAGCTTCCTAAAACCCAGTAACTCAATGGTATCACCATTAAAACTCTCAGGAGAGATATCAGGGAGTGTTTGGACCAATCTTTTTGATAAATGTTTCAATCCATACAGACTCATTAATAATTGTAAAAGGAGACCCTGAGTATGCAGCAATAGGAATACTCACACCACCCATAGACATTGAGCACATCTTCTTGTTAGAATTCTTATTATTAGAAATATTGAGGACAACTTTACCCCCACCTCTTGAAACATCATTCTCATCATCGTCACTATCTTCATTATTAGAATGTAACCCCCCTTCTTCAATACATTTGAGACTACTAACTTTCCTATCATGACACAACCTGACCTATTTTTCCACAAAATGTACAACGAGTCTTAACTGCAGGACATTTTTTGTAATTTGCAAGATGGATTTTACTGTTGCATCTGTAACATCGTAACTCTTTTTCATTAAAATTACTCTCTCTTTTACTACTAACTCTATTAGCAGAACTAATTTTGGGTTTGTTAGATAAAACTCTGGCAACAGTTTCTCTGGTAACTGTTTCCTGTTGCGGAACTTCAAGATACTTGAGTGCTTTATTATGTTATGTTATAAAAAGATTTGTATCCGCTCTAATACTTTAGAATGTTCTGGTAAGTGAGTGAACTGTGTTAGATAGGGCAGGAAAAATTAAGGGGCATATTACCAACAACTATCGATAATTATCGCTATGTTGGTTTAGCAGCGATATTTTTATTGCCGAGCTGCGGCGATTTTTATCGCTTAGGAACCTTGCTATCTTCAAGGTATATCTCCTAAGCGATAAAAATCGGCTGAAATGCATGAATATCGCTGAAAAGTCAGCGATATTCATGCATTACCGAGCTAATGCTCTTAGCCTTGTTATCCACCTACCATTGGATAACATGGCTAAGAACTGCTTAGGGGCAGGTGTTAGCTTTTGTAGATGTTCGCGCTTAGCGCGAATATCTCCAAAAGTTGGTAATAGGAGATAGCGATGTTCGCGACTGTTTCCCGTCGCTAACATCTTGGCACGCCCACTTTGCATGTCATTAGTGATAAATATCACTGACATGCAAAGCGGGGCTCAAGATGGTCGCTATCTCCTACTAGCTGTCGCTAACTGGTGTTAGCGACAGCTAGGTAATAGGGAGATCATTTTATCTCCGCTTTCTTGGCTTTTAAAGCCAAAAAAACGGAGATAAACCCCCTTGATAATATGCCCCTCAATGAGCTGATTAAAAAGATAGGCTTTTAAATGTTTTTTAAAAAGACGGAAATCCTTGGTGTGCTGTAAGTCCACGGGGAGGGCATTCCAGGCAGCTGCTGCTTTAACAGAAAGGGACTGGCCCCCCAGATGTGACCTGCGAAACCGCGTGATAACCATCCGCCGTTGAATGGCAGATCGCAAGGATCGACTTTGTGTGTACAAAGCAAAGCGTCTCCTAAGGTACACAGGCCCTTGGCCATGAAGGGCCCTGTGAGATAAGGTAAGGGCTTGAATTGCACCAACTGGGCCACAGGCAGCCAATGCAAATCCCGCAAATGCTGTTGAACACTAGATCTCCGAGAGATGTCAAACAGGAGTCTAGCTACTCATTCTGTATAATTTGAAGTTTCTTCACCAAATAGCCAGGAATGCCAATGAACAAAGCATTGGCATAATCGAGGCGGGAAAGGTTAACGGCACGCACTACCATTTCTTTAGCCTCCCTAGGAAGCAGGGGAAAAAACCTTCTCAAGGCCTTAAGGGTACCGAAACAGACTCCGGGTATTTTTTTCACATGATCTGAAAACCGGAGATCTTCACTAAACAACACCCCTAAGTTCTTTGCCTGGCCTCCCTCTGAATTGGGGCAAGGGAAATCTGGAGGCCTCAAAGATTCTCTGAAGGCAGGGGGAACCGGCCATACAGGAGTACCTCCGACTTGTCCTCATTGCACTTCAGTTGGGCATGTGCAAGCCAGTTGAATACAGATGAGAGGCATATCTGGGTGGTATTAGTGTCCAGATCAAAGTCCTTCCAGGTGAATAGCAGCTGGGTGTCGTCCGCGTAAGTTATAATTTTTGCTCCCAGCTCCTCTGCTAAAAAAATCAAGGGGGTCAAATATATATTGAAAAGCAAAGGGCTCAAGGTGGGGCCCTGAGGGACTGCCGTTGAAAGTTTCCTAACTGAGGACAAGAAGGAAGGCATCCAGACCTGCTGAGTGCGTTCGACCAGGAAGGATTTTATCCAATGCAATGCTGGAACAGCAATGCCAATAGATGACAACCGGGCAAGAAGTAGCTGGTGGGGCACCATATCGAAGGCGGCAGTGAGGTCCAGCAAAATCAAAGCCGCCCTGCCGCCCCATCCAGGCACTCCTTGATTGCCTCTGTCATCTCCACCAGCGCATTCTCCGTACTATAAGAAGTTCTAAACCAGGATTGAGCATGGTGAAGAGCACCAGATGCTTCCACAAAGGTCTCAAGCTGCCGGAAAACCACCATCTCACAGACTTTAGCCAAGGCTGGCAGGAGAGAAATGGGTCGATAGTTAGTTAGAACAGAGGGATCGAAAGAGATCTAAAGAAGATTTTTTAAGAAGGGGTAAGAGTTTAGCCTGCTTCCAGCGCCCCGGAACGGTGGCGGTCTGAAGGGATAGATTATTAATCGCTGCTTCCTCTGAGCAAACGTCCTCAGCTACCCCAGCTAATACTCGGGCCGGACAAGGATCTATAGGAGAGCCCGACTTCAGGGATTTAAGAATGGCTAAAATGTCAGGCTTAGCTACAGGCAGGAGTTGCGTGAACAGGGGCGTAGGTAAAATGGAAATCAGAGGGGACACCAAAGGAGAAATCCTCTGTTTAAGGGAATATATTCCCAAGCTGTCTTCTCAACAAAAAAAAAACAACTCCTCACACCATTGTGGAGAAACTGGCAGAAACCTTTGCTCCACACAGGGCGATAGGAAGCTCTTAACAATAGAAAAAATCTCCTTGCTAATATTATTGACCTTGGCAATCTGCCCAGCATAATAATTACTTTTCGCTTTCCTAATAGCAGTGTAATAATCCCTCTGAGCTACATGAGGCGTGGACTTAGTGAAAGGGCAATACTCCTGACGCCAGCAGCACTCCAATTTTTTGCTCCCCAGTTTCTGCTCCTTAAAAGCATTCGAAAACCAAGGCTTTGAGGGTGGAAATTGCTGTTTTCTATTGGGAGCAGGTTTGACAGTGGAGCTGACCCCCCGGCTAATCCAAGAGTCAAAGCTATCCACCGCCCCTTCAAGATCAAGGGCACGCATAGGGCGCACCAGAAGCAAAGCCTCAGAGAACGCAAGGATATTAATCTTCTGAGGGCGGGAGCCAGGGGGCAAGCCAGGAGTGCGAGGACACTTCCTCATGGACCACGAGAACCTGATCAGATAATGATCAGACCAGGTAACTTGTTCAGGTTCTAGTACAGACAAATCAAAGTTAGTGCAGACCAGGTCAATTAAGTGGCCATCCGAATGCGATGGCATCTTGACTCACTGGGTCAGCTGAGCCAGATTGAATGATTTCAAGAGAGCCCTCGAATCAGGAGTTTCTGGGGCATCCAGGTGAATATTTAAGTCCCTAAAGAGAAAAAACTTGGAGAAGCGAAGGGCGCGAGGAATAATGACATAGTGGGTCGGGCGGACGATAAACCAACGTGCCTCCCAGCGTGAAATGAGGAGATAGAGTAAAAGTAAAGTCTGTAGCCTCACCCTCCACAAGCTCACCTTCCAGACAATTCACCTTTACGTGCTACTGCAAGGAAATCCTAAAGGGGATTATCACCATTTACCCATACTCCATCCTGAATAGAAGAATCATAAGAATGCATGACAATTTGGCCCTTATTAATTAGTTTTCAATTACACAAAATCTACAATCAATGTCAAGTTATTGGAGGGCCATGGCATAATCATCGATAGACTCACTTTTGTTTCCTCTGAAAAAATTAAAAATGTGTGACGCCAATACAAACTTTGGGAGAAAAGTAATTATCTAAATGCTTAATAGCTTGATTAAACACATTATCATCACCAGCAGCACAGTCCTTGTTTAATTTGTTATAAATTCTTAACCCTTCTGGACCTAGTTTTTTCCTTTCATTAGATAACTTGTTTGCATGGTCAATAGTTGGAAGGTAATTAATAAAATATTCCTTCCTTTGTATCCAAGGAACAGGAGGACCACCCGGAACACATTAAAACTCTTTTGGTGGATTTACGGTAATATCAGCAAGTGGGGCAGACATAGTGGAAAAATAAAGTTTTGTTAAAAAGTTTGGTAAAATAAAATTGATAGAGATTGTGTAAATACAATATATTGTTTATGCTTCCACTGACAGTCTTTGATAGATAAAGCTAAGAAAATGGGTAGTACACTCAATCTTAACATAACATTCTAATTAATGAAGTAATAATAAGTATGTATAATAATTACAAGGGAGTAACATATAAAAACTGTGTCAGAATAATAAATAGCTTGTAGCATATGACTATACTTAATGAAATATCAATAATAAAATATGTAAAATTAATAAAATGAGCTGGTAGATTGAGAAAAGCGAACCCATTAAATGGTAACAAATCACTCACAATATAATGATGTGTGAATCAGCAAAGAGTGTTGAAGTTTTAAAAGGGAACTTGCTGCTTGAAACTCCAATAGGCAAACTCAGTCTTACCTTACTGTTGAGAGAGTTGAGAAGAACTCACCACCAATGAGTTTAAATGCAGGTTTGGCTAATTGCAACGAGCATCGAAGGTTAACTGAGAGGAAAACGCAAAGACTCCAGCAATGTTCGCCACGAAAATGACATCAGTTGCGCAGTGAAGATCGCAGTACACGCACTGCACAACTGCGATTGGTGGTTATTAGACGTAGAGATCCAGTAACGTTGAAGAGTATATTTATTCCGGTAAAGAGGCGGGTGGACTGTAAGTAAACCAATCAGGTGCGCAGAAACAACGCAAAGGCAATCATGTGATTCAGTCCGGAAATTGACTGAAAATAGGCGCGCATCCGAAAATCCACCACGGGTGGCAGATCCTTCTCCTTCCTGGCTGCCAAGACCTGGAACTCACTCCCCACTCACCTCCGCCTTACTCAAAACCACATCTCCTTCAGAAAAGAACTTAAAACCTGGCTATTCGAGAAAAATTGAACCCCCCTTCCCCAAGCGCCTTGAGACCCACTGGGTGAGTAGTGCGCTATATAAATCCCTGAACTTGAACTTGAACTTGAACAAGCTAATAATCGTGTATTGAAAACTGGCACAATAAATTGCAGAAAAACGAAGATTTATTTCAGGAAACGACCAAACGAAGAGGAAGCAGCCTTCAGGAGAAGATCCAAGCATAATCTGATCTCCCAGTATGTCCGCTAACCGTCATTCTCAATCCATTGCATTTAAAAAAAATACAACTGTAAACTGACAGACGCATGCATAACAACTTCAACAAAAAACATTCTTTACATTCTTCCCATTCTTTGTGAAGGCTAGGAAGAACTTCTTGAGGAAAGGAAATGAAAGAAAGAAACACTACACCAATACATGCACTTAAGAGGTTAAATAAAGCAGCCCTGGGCTTCCATTTCATTTTTTCCCACAATCTTATTCTGGCTATGCCCTGCAGCCAACCTCCATGAACAGCCTCCTAAATATGTCTTTATAGAAGGTTAAAGTAATGTTATAGTTAAGTGAAATGTTCAGTAACAACGTGTCATTTTAAACTCTAAAAGCCACTGAAATTCGCCATAAAGTTATCTCATGTAACTAATTTAGGCCTGGGCGGAGTTTGCGGAGTTCAGTGGAACTCCACGAAGTGAAAATAAATCTCCACAGAGTTCTGCAAGTTGTGGAGTGCAGTGTGAACTGCAGTTCAAGCTGTTCTGCCACCCACTTGAGTAGAAATTCTACTCGAGCGGCAGCTCGCCCTTGCTAGCTTACCATTGGTGAGCGCAAGTGAGGAAAACAACACTGCTTCACTATGCAGAGCAGAGTTTTCTGCACTCCATGAGCTCTGTGGAGTGCAGAAAACTCTGCAAACTCCACGATTGGAGTGGAGTTCACTGCCCAGGCTAAGTGACTATAACTCATCTGGAACTTAAAATTATCTCATCCACAGTTTAAAACAGCCCTGAACAGAAATATCAAAATGATATCACAGAAATCTGATCTAAGAGCATTTGCTAAAAGAAAACATGCTCCCCTGGTCCTCAGCAGCTATAACAGAAAAGGCCCACAAACATATATAAACAAAACATTTTCCTCACACTATGAGATGAAATTTCTGCGTCTTCGTATGGGCTCTTTTGTGTCATTAGATCTGTCACCACCATGGGTGGATACACCAGAGTCAAAAATATGCTGACTATGCAACCTATCACAAGAGTCACTATCTCATCTACTTTGCATATATCCTATACTATTGGTAGACCACAGAAGATTGCTTAGGTTCCTATGGATTAAGGGGAGGACACAGACATTACCCTCTGCTGTCAGTTTGTTATTGAACAATGAGCAGCCACAAGTGATCACAGACTGATATAATATCTAGGGTCTTTGGAGAAGCAACTAAATTTAACATAAGAAGCCCAAAACAAAGAACGGGTGGATCCCTGAATACTAGAATCATAAAAACAAATAGCTTTAAACAGACTGTACCGCTGTTCTTTTCTTAACCAAAGGCAATTTTTATTTCTCCTCATTCTCCTCTAGCCACAATAACCACTCCAGACGCCGGCATCCATCATGCCCTGGGAGTAAGTATGGGGAAAACCTACCCCCTGCGGGTGCGCCTACATGTTGGAGGGTACTGTCCCAAGTGGGAAAGGTCTGTCTCAATTTTAGTCCGGTCCAAACCGGCAACTTCTGAAACGGCCTAGGGCGAAACAGAAGGACCTTTCGCAGTCTAGAGAGATCCAGAGAGGTATAATCATAGGGCAAAGATTTATCGGTGTAGGGAGAGAAGACCTACTCAGTTTACTCCATCTTCTATATCAAGCCATCTCAATAGGAAGTTCCATAGGGCGTTCTCCCTCTTAAAATGATTCCCCATCAGATCTAGCTTGGTCACTGAGATTACTGATTCTAACCAGTCCGAGTGTTGCGGAGGAGAACATTCCACCCATCTGCGACAAATTTCCCTTCTTGCTAGGAGTATAACATAAAATAGAAAAGCTCTCGTAGGGTCTGTGACTTCATTGGAGATTGTGAAGATAATCATAGAGAGGCTTACCTGGACATGAAACTCAAGAATGCTGGAGGTGGTATTGCGACCTTCATCCAGAAATCAAGAATTGCTGGACATTCCTGGAACATATGTATGTTTGAAGCTCTCTCCAGGCTGCACTTCTTGCATTTTATGGGAGTCCCTTTAATTATCTCACTTTTTTAATGCCAATTTCACTCCCATCACACAGTCCCTCTGTAATAACGGGACTATAACGCCCAACAGGCTCATCACTGCACTCCCTTTGTACCTGAGTTCCTCATTAGGACACGCTGTTGGGGTCCTTTCTATCAGCTTGTCGGTCTCAACCTGATGTTAAGGTAAGCCCGGCCCGGTATGGCTCTATTTACCATCTTGTTCCATCTTCCTTTAGGCTCCCTAGACCACTTCACCTCTTCACTTCACATCCTATCACTGGCCCTGGCATGGCCATGGCATTTACCAATTAGGACTCCTCAGTCTTAGCACCTTTCATGTTAAATATTAGTTTTGACTTCTCTCCACTAATTGCATCTTGTTCCATCAGGTAGGATGGCATTGCCTCCAGTAGTTTCACCTGATCTTCACTTTTTCACTCTGCAGAGTACCTTCATTTAGATTCACCCTGTCACCCACAGCAGCAAGGTATCTTTTGATTCACTGTTTTTCAACCCCTCCTATACTGGTCAATCTATTCTTTTTTCCTTTTCCCCTTAATGTTTTTCAGGCAATTTTACTCAGGCATGTCATACAATGTACTGATGATGATCCCACAATTGTTCAAAAGGGATCAAAAAGTTGTTGTCACTCTGTACAGCGTAAACGCTATTGTACCTGTCATTAATTACATGTAACTGTGTCTCCATACAGTGATGCTTGTCTTATTTCTAATTTATGATATACAAGCATTCGTTCTGCCTGAGCCTTTGTTTATGTTTATGTTTTTGTTTTGTGTTAAGTTGGATGCAGGACTGTGTCTCATTTTTTTGGGTGTAAATACTTTAAATATTAAATTAATCCTGTGCGGCTGGACAGCTTGAAATATAGTACTGATTCTGAGTCTATATTCATCTTTCCTTGCTTCTATTGTCCTTGTTAGGGACCAGTGTGTCTAAAACTCGATAATACCCAAGGTTCCCAACCAATCTAATTGGGTCCCCTTGTTGTTTATAACATGTTATACATTGCAGCATTCAATAAGCATCACTCCACAGTGAACACTCTACAATAGACAAACATGTTAATAGATATAAAGTTACATTCATTTGTTATCCTAAATTTTCTTAAATAGGGGAAATATGTTAATAAATATAAAGTTGCATTGTCCTGTAATCCCTCTGACTATTATCCTTAAACTTTTAGTCTCCCATATTTCGCTGGTTACACAGCTGGTATATAATGATAGAGAATTTCTACTTGGAAAGGGAAAAACAAAAAGAAGTGCACAAGCATTTAACACGAGTAGGGGGTAAAGTAGGGAGTATATGGTCAGGAGGAATTTCCTTGGCAGGGGGTAAGTCTGAATACAATCTGATCTTCACATCAACCTTCTGGAAGAGAAAAGGTTAAGAATCAGGGAGAAGTCCAGGCACACCATAATACATCACGTAGGATGACTTAGATGCTGGTGGCTTTTCAGCCGTGAGGTCTTTTAATTGTAATAACGAACGGCCACATGCATCAAAGTCCGGTTTTGCGATACCCTATTTGCGAAAATTAGGGAATCGCAAATAAGGAATCGCAAAACGGGATGCAACAATTTATTCGCATAATTTTTGCGATTCGGTAAAAATCGCAATTTTTACTGAATCGCAAATATTATGCAAATTCTAATTTGCGATTTCGCAATTTCCATTGATTCCTATGGGCCAAAAGGCCCATAGGAATCAATGGGAAGGCATTGACATTTTGCGAATTGTAATTAGCGATTTGCAAAATGTTAATGCATTCCATGGGTGCAGGGGGGGTCCAAAGGACCCCCCCTGCACCCCTGAAATGTATTTTAAAGTGCATGTTTCACACACACACATGTCCTAAGGACATGTGTGTCTGTAACATGATAATGTTTAAAATGCTAATTTAAGCATTTTAATTTTTTTTCGCAAATTACCATGAGGTTCACCCTCGTGGTAATTTGCACCCCCTAACAGCGAATTCGCAATTTTAAAAGCAATCATGCATTGCTTTTAAGGAATCGCAAATTTGCTATTCCTTAAAAGCAATCGCATTTTAGGAATTCGCTAAAAATAGCGATTTTCCCAAAACTGTTTCATGCATCCCAAAAACCTATTTAGGAATCGCAAACGGCCGAATTTACCGATTCGCATCGTTTGCACTTCCTAAATAGGTTGATGCATGTGGCCAATAGTGCCCCAGGCTGCTGCATTGAAGTGCTTCGGGATTCTACAGGCCTTGTTTGAGGCTGCTCTACAACTCCTGTTGTCCCAGAGCAAATTCTCTAGTGCCAATCAAAAGTCAATGTTTTGGAAATACTGGAACATTGATAAAGTACTGTAGTAGACTGGGGAGGATACAGGGGCATATTACCAACAACTAGCGACAATTATCGCTAAGTTGGTTTAGCGGCAATATTTTTATCGCCGAGTTGCGGCAAATTTTATCGCTTAGGAACCTTGCTATTATCAAGGTTTATCTCCTAAGCGATAAAAATCGGCCGCAATGCATGAATATCGCTGGAAAGTCAGAGATATTCATGCATTACCGAGCTAATGCTCTTAGCCATGTTATCCACCTACCATTAGATAACATGGCTAAGGACTGCTCAGGGGCAGGTGTTAGCTTTTGGAGTTATTCGCGCTTAGCGCGAATATCTCCAAAAGTTGGCAATAGGGGATAGCGATGTTAGCAGCTATTTCCAGTCGCTAACATCTTGGCACGCCCACTTTGCATGTCATTAGTGATAAATATCACTGACATGCAAAGCGGGCCCCAAGATGGTCGCTATCTCCTACTAGCTGTCGCTAACTGGTGTTAGTGACAGCCAGGTAATAGGGAGATCATTTTATCTCCGCTTTCTTGGCTTTTAAAGCCAAAAAAGCGGAGATAAACCCCCTTGATAATATGCCCCAAAGATTTTAGAAAGAGCAACACTGTCTGCCAGAGCTGGTGTTAACCGCTGCCAAAGCTACATCTGAGATTAGAGGGATGGAGCAGCCAGCTGCAGTTTTGCCCTCAAATTGGTCTTGCTCAGTATGATAAAGCCAGACCCCAAGATATCTAACCACTGCTGTCGACCAAGTTAGCGCTCCCCCACCTAAGCATTTCAGCTGCAGTAAGTCTTCACAACTAAGTGGAAACTCATGATCTCCTCAGGTTACCTCTAACTTCACTACCTGCTCAAACTCTCCGAATAGCGCTGAGATGGGGGCCACTTCACTTGTTACATCATGAAAAAATAGAAAGACATAGTTCGCATATAGGGACACCATAATAAATCTGGTATTTGTAAAACACAAACTAATCACACCTAGGGTCTCAAGGCACTGGGGAGCATCGGAAGGATAACATGAGGTATTGCTGAGCTGAGCTACCATCGGCGCCTGCGATCGAACCGTGAGCCCTATGCTCCTCCTCTCCCATGTGCACCTCATTGTCCAGTGGGATACTGCAACATCATCAGCCTTATTGTAGTCTCTGCACTAAAGGCTCCATTGCTAGAGTAAACATGATAGGTGAAAGAGGACATCCCTGCTGTGTCCAACGACCTATGGGAAATACAATTGAGATTAGCTTCCCTGCACACAATTGTGAAGTAGTGTTTGTACACAATAGCTTTGTATATGCTAGGAGACACCATATTACCATGTACGTAGTCCTTAGAACATACGATGTATATGGATTATTATTTTTAATTGTGGTAGTTACAAAGAAGACATTAAAAATTTACAAATAGTGAGAAGAGAACTACATAAATTAGGAGTGTTTCAAGGCTGCCTGTACCATATTCAAAGCAACATATATTTTGATGCGATTGTCACTCACATAAATTATTTTTTTTTAATTCAATTTTTTAATACATGATACAAGTTATTACTAATTATTTAATTGTATTTTTTCTCCAGTTATAATATTACTAAAATGACTTTACCCACATGTAATGTGTATGTTTGATAGTTTAGATCTACTTCCACCTGCGTACTTTTAATATCTCATTCCCTGTTTTATTTTTTATGTAGGTGATCTATAACATTCAAAGTCCTTTCTTATGTAGATGTCTGCTTATCTCATGAACTTCATGACCATAGTACATTTAAGAAATAATCAATAATCCAGTTCTGAATCACTGCATCTGCTGAATTTTGTAGGCAGACTAATAACACAACCTTTTCATTATGGTGCCAAAATATTTATTTATACTTTTTAGTTAAACAATCTTCTTGCATGCTTGACTTGAGAATAGCTCTTCTTTTTTTCTTTTATTGTGCAACACTCTTTATTGAGGAAATGCAAAATCAATACAGAAGAAAAAAGTAAAGGGACACTGGGAAGAGAAGTATGTCCAAATCAAATAATCCAAATATCACAAAAAAACAATATCAAGGACACGGAGTCAAAGGGCGAGGGGCATTGAGTATCTATTGTCAATGTACCCCCCATTGCGAAAAAGGGGACAAGAACAGGTAAGAACCCAGGAGGATCAAGCTAAGCCCAGGGATAGCAGTGGATAGAAGTGGTCAGCTGTGAGAGGGGACTGAAGGAAAGGAAGGGGAAGAGGCATAGAGGGGCAGCAAGACATCGAGCCTTCCAGATGGAGGACATAAAAAAGGGAGATTGGGAGGTGGGGGCAGGAGGCCTTGCAGTCAGCAAAACAAGATGCAGCTGGACCCAGAGGAGGGAGATGGGGGGGGGGGTAAAAGGAATGGAAGTGGCAGTCCATTGAAGTTTCCTGAAGAAAGGGTGCCCAAGAAATGATCATAATGGTTGTAAATTATGGCAATCATCCCGTAACCGGTTCACCTGGGCTGGGCAGAAGGGCCTTCTCCAGAGTATCAGGATACGGGTCTTGGTGGTATCCAAGGCAGAGGCCAACAACCTAGATTGCTGGTTCGTGATGGCCGGGCATTGGGCAAAGTCAAGAAACAGGACAGTTTGTGCTTTCAATGTCCGATTTGGATACGCAGTTATTCTAATGCGGTCAGTGATGGAAGACCAGTATGCCTCCAGGGTGGGGCATTCCCATAGATGATGAACATGCCCTGTCATGAAGTCACACCTCCAGCACATGGCAGATAGGAAGAGAGAGGATTTCCGGAGCCATTGAGTTGACCAGTGCCAACAGTGCAAAACCTTAATATAACTCAATTTGTGATGGGCTTCCAATGCAGTTTCAGCTCGAGAGGTATAAAGGGAGTTGTTTAGCCTGCAGCAAAGCCTGTAGCATGGCTGGGTAAGGGGAATGGGAGAACTGGGCCATCAGGGAGGTCAGGGCACATTCGAATTGCAGCTGTCTGCACGAGGCTTTGCATTTCTGTCTGGGGTGGTATGCATGACATCACCCCATATAGTTGCCTTCCCCACCACTCACAGGCAACCCGCAGAGGTTATTGACACCTCGTTTGCAATGAGGAAGATATGGAGGTATGAGAGCAATCTTTCTTTGTCAGCAGGAGACTTCTAGTATGATAGGCTGGAAGCCAGTTGGGGGGGGGGGCAGGTGGGTGGCATGTAAGTCCAGGCAGAGGGTTATTATGTCATAATGAGAAACCCCACTGGGAATTATTGCTGCATACAACAGATTGCCTATCAGGGTCACACTTAGGAAGTAGTATATTACCACAGATATATAGGTGTAGTTCTGTTCTGTGCGGTGGAGCAGTCTCCACGTATCAGAAAAGAATAAGTCCAGGCCCAGATCGCAGAGGAAGCCATGTTCTGTGGTATTCTGGTGTAAGGGCTGGTCAGATGTGTCCAAGATAACGTCTGGGGCCATATTCCAGTCATCCCCCAGAGCAGTTTTCTTTTGGGGTAATGATGGAGCATCTTAGTCAGGGCAGCATAGGTAGGCTATTTAGTGTGTGTCAGAGCATACTTAGAACCAATAAGTAGGACCTGATCTTAGAGGGAGTCCTTAACAAGGACAAAGTGACCATGTAGGTCATGCCAGATCCGAAGGACCTTGGCTGGTAGGTGTTTAGTGAACAGAACTGTGATCCTGAATTTATCTTTTAGGTCTCCTCAGAGAGGTGGGTCTCTTGTATGAAAGCAATGTCTGGCTTAAGGAAACACGTATAACTAAAGATTTTCTGATGCTTGATGATGTGGGGGAGGCCATTAACATTCAGGGAGATCACCGTCAGGTGGTGAGGGGTAGACATTGGTCCATCAGGGAGTGTCAAACAGAGGTAGGAAAAGAATAGGTAATAGACCCATGAAGGGGGAGGTAAACAGGAAGGTAGGGGTGGAAAGTTGAAGGGTGGGCACTATGGGGGATGTGGGGAAACCTGGTCTCGGGAAGCAACTAACCTATTTTAGACAGGACAGAGGGGGTGGCCAGGTAGTGGCCAGAGCACTGTCATTGGGGCTCTCCTTTTTGTGTATAGCATAGTGTATAAGAAAGTTTAGGAGAAAAGAAAAAAGAAAAATGGTGGAGGAAGGGGGAGGTGTTGCTGTATTACCAGATTCATATGGACGAGTACCCATTTAGGGAGACTCAGTGATCAAAGATCAAAGGCCTACGGGCAGGGGGTCACAGGGAATTGTGGATAATGGAATATGATAGACTCTGTGTGGGATGGAAGAGAGCAGACTGACTTCAGCCATACAGATTCAAGAACATGTGGTCACAGCTGGAGGAGCTGCCAGTTTCAGAGGCGACAAGTGTTGCCCCTGGGATGAGCAACCTTCCATGAAAGGCTTGATTTCAGACCTCCCAATCGTTGACATGTGATGTTTTCCAGATGTTGGCAAAGAGCTTACTTGATGAAGAGAAGGAGGGTCATCAGGGGAAAACACTGAGGGGCATGGGTCCTTGGCAGTTGGTGCAAGTTTTTCTAGAGAGCCCTGAGGTATTTTTATTGTGTGTAATTAATATGACTGCAGGGTCTAGGAGGCTGCACCGACTGCAGCGATGGCAAAGACGAGGGCCAAGCTGAAGGAAGCATCTGCCGACAGCCTGCTTTTCTGGATAGAAGTCCTGAGATAGAAAGATCTTGTGCCCATCGTGCTCGAAAAGGCCATATTTCCTTGCCATTTGTATAACTCGGTGGGCTTGTTAGTGTCACAGAAAGTATGCAATGATCGGCCTTGGGCCATCATTTGGCAGGAGACAGCATTGATGAACCCTGTGGGCCCTGTGGAACTCCAAGGTGGGCTGAAGGATAGGCCTGTCAGGGAAGGAAAAAAGCCAGTCAGGTAGCCCATGATGTCCTTGCCCTCGAGTTTCTCCACTACCCAGGAGACCTATATATTGTTTCTATGGGATCGTTCTTACAGCTCCACTATTTTCCGCCAGTGATCTTGCTCCCAGTCTATAGAAGATTCTATCTTGTCCTCAAGCTGGTTGAGGCAAGTTTCGTCCCCAGTGAGCTTGGTGTTAAAGGGGGCAATATCCTGATGAGTGCTCTGAATGTCCGGCAAGGTCTTGGATGTGCTGATTTCTGAGAGCATAATTTTCAGTTTTTTAAGCTCTCTCAGTATAAGGTTCAGATCAGACTCATGGGTGTTGTGTCCGTCTCCGTCTTTAATTGTTACCCTACCACAGCCTCTGTGAAGAGCAATTGTCTAGTGGTCTTCAACATGGTGGATGGAGTTGGTAAAGGCTGCCTTGGGTGGAGATGAGTTGCCCCTCTCAGGGGATGAAGATGAGAGGCTGAAGCCGGATCTCTGGGCTTGACCAGGGCAATAACCAGAAGGAGTGGACCTGGAGCAGAGCAGATCGGTTAAAGGATGGTTGTTGAGCGAAAGGCCCTTAGTGGCAGCACAGGAGTTGGTCAATAAAGTACATCAGAGTCTTCGGGAGCTGTTATGTCCTGTGGTCCAGCTCACACGGAGGGAAGTTGTAGGCCAGCAACATCCACCCAGAAGGCCTGAGAGAGGAGGAAAGACGCAGGGGCAAAGGCACCGACATGATCTCAGCAAGCAGGTCAGTCAGCTAGAGGCGTTGTGTATGGGGCTGCTGGTGGAATTCCAGATGGCTAGGGTCAAGTCATTCAGCCAGATGTGCCATCCATCAAGAGAGAGTCTCAATGGCATGGGCAAGTTTCGGTGCATCAGGCCACAAAGAGACCTGGCTTCATCCAAATGGGGCCACTGGGTGCCCAAGAGCTCAAAGAAAGAGAGGTACCTGGGCTATTGATACAAAGAGGTGAGTCCGGAGTTGTGAGGAGCTGAGCAAGCCGAGTGAGGCAGATGGTTGGTGGCCCAATGGCAGTGTAGCCTCCCAGGCTTCCAGCGACAGCCTCAAGGTGCTAAAAATGTAGATCCAGGTCCAGCATATCCAGGACCCCCAGGTGCATGAGGTGGTCACTGCATGGAGGGTCAGGATTATTGTCTGCAAGCAATGCCCCTGATCTAAAGGGACCAGAGTTGGAGCCACTGGTAGGTAAGCACCATGATGTGCAGTAGCTACGGCCAAGAAAAGACTGCATTTGAGGACATAAACAGATGACGGGGCCTCTGCAGTTGATAGTGTGGGTGCCTCAGGGTGGCGGTGCTGCTCTGAAAGCAGTCTTGTAAACACGGGCCCCCATGTATAAAGAGACCTGAGGTGAGCGCCCCAAGTTAGGTAGAGCGAGCTAGTGGCGGCCACATCATATCTGCGGCCACAGGGGGGGCGTGGCCAACACCATAGCGTGCTAAGACTTGTGGCTCCGGAGCTCCCGGCGAGCTGCCTCAAAATCGGTCACTCTTGTTTGCCAAATTCCACCAAAATAACGGGGACGAAGCGGTTGCATAGCTGGACCCAGCGGAGGCGAGCAAGAAGCGGTTTACCTGCCGGAATCGCCCAATACACCGACTTTCTGCTATCGCTTTTGCACGCCCGTCCGGAGGCAAGATGGCGGCCGCGGCGCTCGAACATCGGCGGAGGCGCTGAACCCCGGCCCCCGGGTCCGGTGGCGGGCTCCTGCAGTGGGGTCGGAGTGCAGGAATCCTTGTGTGGCGATCCGGCCGGCCTGGGCAGCCCCGATCCTCGGGGTTGGAAGCCCCAGAGACGCTCGGCCCTTTACCAAGATGGCGGCGGGAGCGCCCGCAAAGAGATAGGGGGTGCCGAGGGATCGCCCTGGGGGCCTGTGAGGTGAGAGAAGGAAAGACAAGAGGCGACGGCCCCACCAGGGGTGAGGTCTGAGAGGGAGACCCCACGAAACCATCGAGGGCTTACCTCGGGCTTGGAGCTTTACCAAGATGGCGGACGGAGCCGCGGACTGGAGCTAGGGAGGGCCCGACCCGGCCCCAGACCCTACGGCGGCCCCGACGCCCTGTGGCCAGATAAATACGCACAGCCAACCACCCAGCGGAGCGCTCAGACGGCTCGACCTCTTCACGACCGCAGAAACGGCAGGAGTCATCTCGACGAATGCTCCGCACACCTACTACCTACTGCTTAACCCTGATCCAGCTGAAGGGGGCCCCGGACACTGTAGGTACCCCGGAGAGTGGAGGATTTTCACTCCTGTGCCCCCCTCGGCTTCCTGCGAAAGAGGGTCAGTCCCAGGCA
Organism: Lissotriton vulgaris; assembly: GCF_964263255.1. Lineage (NCBI taxonomy): Eukaryota > Metazoa > Chordata > Amphibia > Caudata > Salamandridae > Lissotriton > Lissotriton vulgaris. Next base: position 867,145,224 of record NC_141694.1, read on the forward strand.
GTGAAAGGGATTCTGTGCTTGGCGAGGAACCCTGGGAGGTGACCATCGGAGGGGAGTGGCCTGAGGGACCTACCTGGCACCACTCACACGCGACCCGAATAACGCGGAGTGCGGGAAGGAGACGACAGTGGCCCACAAGGACTGCAGTGTAGGACTATTGGAACCCCAGCGACCCGGGAGAGGTACGGAAACAGCGTCCCATCCCCTCAGCCACGACTAGTGCCCCGGAGGCAAGGTGAATCACTGCTTGCCCTGCGTCCTCGACGAGGCAACTTTGCAAACCATGGGGAAGAAGGACCAACTACCCAAACCGCCTAAACAATGACCCATGGACAATTGTGCCGCGCCGAGACAGATGGCGGTGGCCCCCCCTGCCACTTCAGGTTTGCGCTCTGAGACCGAACTGCTGATGGGGCCATCCAGGCTTCATGGGCCAATATCCAGGAGTCCAGAGCGGCCCTAGAAGTCAAGATCGGCGAGGTGGGCTCCGAAGTGACACTGCTGAGACAAGACTTCCAAAACTTATCGGACAGGGTGACTTCGGCTGAGACTCGGATAGGCGAAGCTGAGGATTCGATCTCTACCCTGAGAAAAGTTATGGCGGAGCTTAAGGCATCCCATCGCCAACTACTGGTGAAGGTGGATGAGGCCGAAAACAGAGCGCGACGCAACAACCTGCGCTTTGTCAGATTTAGGGAGGGGATTGAGAAGGCGGATATGGTGTCCTTCCTCCACTCCTGGCTGATGGAAACCTTCCCAGCGGTACAATTTTCGCCCTGCTTCATTATTGAGAGAGCACACAGGGCCCTCCTGGCAAAGCCGCTGGAGGGAGCGAGACCGCGATCGGTCATGGTGCGTTTTCTCAACTTCGCGGATAGGGACCTGATCTTGTGCGAGGCGAGGAAATTGGGTGAGATCTGTCTAGAAAACGCGCACATCATGATCTTTCTGGACTACAGTCAAGAGGTGCAAAAACAACGCCGCTCCTTTGATGCCGTGAAGGTGAAATTTAGGGACTTAAAGATCTCCTACAAGCTCCTCTTTCCGGCAAAACTCAAGGTGCTCTACAAGGAACAGTCACTCTTCTTTACCCATCCGGAGGATGCCTGGCAGTGGCTGGAGGAACGCCCAATTCTCAACAGCAGAGAGTCCGTCGGACATAAAATGTTGGACAGGTCATTGCGGAATGGACCCCAGTGGGAATTACCGAACGCACAGAGGATGAAGTCCAGGAGATCGAAGAGACAAACCCTGCGACACCCTATCGGGCCGTGGCTCGGGAAACACGCGGAAAGGACAATCGGCCCCCCCGAGAGGAGCTGCAGAAGCGGGCTCGAGATTTACTTGTCTACGAACCACTGCTCGCTCGGAGGGAGACGATGAGGATGAACTTGAGAGCCGCCCTTCTGGAGGGGAGGAAGGGGAGCGGGAGAGACACTCTGTCCATCCGCTGGTTGATGCGATCCGAGTGCTGGAACAGGACATGTCTGGACAGCACAGCGCGCCCGAATCAGAGACTCAGGACTCCAGATCATGAACAATCGTGGATCGGGCTATTGAGTCTGCAGCAAGTCTGCAGCTTGATGATGGGAAGCACTCAAGTTGACACGCCCTTTTTGTTACTTACGTTCATTGTTGGTATAAGTTTTTGTTTCTGACCACTCTCCTTGCCCGGTTGTGGAGGGGGGAGCTAGGAGAGCTTAAAGGGAGGGATGTGTGGGAGGGCGACAGGCCTCCTACGTACAGTTCTGTCTTGTGATGGGATGGGACTGGAAGGGGAGGGAGGTGGGGTGGGGGGAAAGGGGGTCTCACGATCATTCGGGTGGGGGACGGGAAGGGGGAGTTGGGGGGCGGGGGTAGCAGTCGGGAAGAAGCAGTTGTACACTTTGATGCTCTACACCACATTTCCACATCGGAGCTCAGCCTCGCTGACATATCCCATCCTCGAATGGCTAGTGCCCTAACGACACCGCAAGTGGGTAACAGGGGAGTTAGTATCCTGACATGGAACGTGAACGGACTGGGCTCGAAAGTTAAAAGAGGGCTAGTGAACTCTTACCTTAAAAGATTAGAACCAGATATTACCTTACTCCAGCAAACCCATCATAAGGGCACGCACTGCGCCTTCATAGCCAGGGGTCATTTCAGAGTACTGGCGCATGCGGGCTACACGTCCGATTCTAGGGGGGTAGCGGTCATTATCAAAAAAACTTCCCCTTTTTCCATCACACGCACCTGGATAGACCCATTGGGGACGTACGCGGGAGTTCAAGGGACATGGAATAGATGTACATACACAATACTCTCGGTCTATGCACCGCCTAAGCTGCAGGCACGTTCGCTCAAGGCTCTTGTTAGCATTCTCCTAGACACGGCTGACACTATCCAAGTCATGGGAGGTGATTTTAATGACGTGATGGATATAGGACTGGACCGTTCAGGGGAGGTAGGTAGAGGAGGGACCCGGACCGCCCTGACCCGTCAGATGGCTACTTTGGGTCTCACAGACATTTGGAGGTGGCTACACCCTACTCAGTGTGCTTACTCCTACTACTCAGGGGCCCACAAGGTATTCTCGAGGTTAGACTACATATTCATGTCCAGACAGTACTTGAAGGTGGACGATACTGCAGAATATAAGGCCAGAGGGATATTGAACCATTCGCCATTATGGGTGCAGACGGGTCACGTCCGGGTCACTTCGGGACCCTCTTGGCGCCTGGCGTCCTGGGACCTTCAAAAAGCAGCTATTCTGCGCGGTCTATGGGCGGACATCAAGGTCTATGTGGCAGAAAACGAGGGAACAGTGGAATCGACGGTCACCTTCCGGGAAGCCATGAAACCTGTCCTGCGGGACAGACTACAGAGTAGACGGGGGGACGAACACCGTAAGCTCCAAGCCGAGGTCACAGCCTTGGAACAGACTATCCTAGCATTGGAAAGAGACTACCAGTGCCGGGAGGATACTGGGACCCTTAGGAAATTGTTAGATACCCAAAGACAATATAGAGAGCTGGTCACTAATGAGGCGAAGACTCAATCCCTTGCCACCCTTCACCGTCTCTACGATGTGGGGGATAAGTCAGGTAAAATCCTAGCGTGGCTCAGTCAAAAGGAGCAGGCGGCTAGATGGGTGGAGGGCATAAGGAACACAGACGGGGTGCTCGTCACCTCCGATGCGGCAATTGCTGACACATTTGCCTCACACTACGAACTTTTCTACGCAGCGAGGTATTTAGGAACATGCGAGGAGGCTGGCCATTACATGGCACGGACGGATCTACCTACATTGTCTCCTGAGGCACTCCGGGTCTTGGAGGCTGACATTACAGCTGACAACATATCAGAAGCTATAGCCAAACTGAGACCGGGGAAAACTCAGGGGCCGAACGGTTTCCCGGCCAAGTTTTTTAAACGTACTGCGGACCTTTTGGTACGACATCTTAAGGGGCTCTTCACCGGGGCTTACCAGGAAGGGAGGCTCCCCCCAGACCTCTCTGTGGCCACGATTGTCCCGATACACAAAGAGGGTAAACCAAAGGAGGAATGTGCATCATATCGCCCAATCTCCCTCCTTAATACGGAGGTTAAACTTTTGGCGACCATCCTGGCGCTCCGCCTGAGATCAGTTATCCCGAACCTTATACACCTGGACCAATCAGGTTTTTTACCGGACAGGGCCACCAAACTGAATCTTCGGCATACCCAAAATTGGCTGCAGGAAGTGAAGGGATGGGGAGAGCCGCACTGGTTTCTCTCCCTTGACGCCGAAAAGGCCTTATATGCGGTTCATCTGCCATTTCTTGATGTGGAGCTCCACAAATTTGGGTTTGGTCCTAAGTTCCAGAGGTGGGTCCAGGTCCTTTACACTACTCCGAGTGCTAGGGTACGGGTCAATGGAAGTCTGTCCCGTGAATTCCCGATCCAGCGCGGGACCCGTCAGGGTTGTGCCCTGTCCCCCCTCCTCTTCACACTTACTATTGAGGTCCTGGCAGCCAGGATACGTCAGAATGAGGGCATCTCAGGTTTTAAGAGGACCGACACGGACCTCGTACAAGAGAAGATATCACTCTATGCAGACGATGCCCTTTTATATATTACGAAACCTGAGACTACGGTACCGGAATTATTCAGAGAGCTAGGGCATTATGGTCGATGGGCGGGACACACCATTAACTGGCATAAATCTATTCTCTATGACCAGGGGGGAGGGGGCCGGTGGGTTGGGCTGCCTGAACAACTATTGACGACTACTGAGGGCTTTCAGTACCTAGGGATATACATCACCTTAGATAAGACTCTATCATTCTGAAAGAATCTGGAACGGATTACCTTGAGCTCGGTGGCAGACATGGACCGCTGGAGGCAGCTCTCACTCACACTCCTAGGTCGAGCGGAGATGTACAAGATGGTCATTGTACCTAAATTTCTTTACGCACTACAAAATGAATATTACCCACTTCTGGCTTTGGTACTTACTAAAATTCACTCTGATCTGAGAACCTTCCTGTGGTTGGGGAAGCAACCTAGGGCGGCTCTGACCACACTCCAAAGGCATCAATATAGTGGGGGGATTTCACTGCCTAATTTGGAGGCTTACTATTGGGCGGAACACATGGCACTGATTAATGAATGGCTACATGCCCCGGTGGATCACCCCACCTATGCCCTGGAAAGGCTGAAATTGTCCTCAAGAAACCTACTCTACTACATATACGGAGGCTCTAGACGGGCACCCCTACTTCCAGCCACTACCCTCACGCTCAGCGCGTTGACCAGGGCCACGAGGCGCATGGGATGGGAAAAGAAGCCTACTCGGCAGACACCGTTGTGGCATTGCCAGTGGCTGACAGAACTCCACAAGCTGCGTGGCTTCCGGGGATGGGACGACATTGGCATTTCCACAATAGGGGATGTGATTGTCAAAGGAGAGCTGGAATCCTTTCAGGCCCTCAGGACAGAATTCGGGCTTCACCATTCCCAACTTTTCAAATACACCCAGCTACGACATGCTTGGCGAGCACAGAAAGTCCCGCTCACTGATATCCCAGAATATGCGCCTTTGGAAGGACGGCTCCTTCAGGAGCGGATCCCGGGGAAGGCGGTTTCCCTCACCTACAAAACCTTAACCAACAATATGTTAGGCGACCTGGTGAAGCTTCTACGCACATGGGAAGGGTAATTGGGAGACATGGAGGACTTAGACTGGGAGACTGTGTTAATGCATCCCCAGGAAGTGGCAATTCATATAAGCTATTATGACAGGATGAGACTCCATAGAATGGGGAAAGTGGAAGACGCACACTGCCTTAGGGGCTGCCAGCAGGACGGGGATTTTTTTTACACTATATGGGCATGCGACAAGATCCAGACTTACTGGCCGCACATCTTTACAGAACTAGGAGAGGTTTTGGAGATCCCGCTCCAGTGTGAACCCAAACTGGCACTGCTGGGTATGACCAACGAGGTAGACCTGCCACGCCCACTCCTCATCTTCTTAGTACTTGCACTAGTAGTGGCTAAAAGGGATATTGCAAAATATTGGGAGTCACCGGAACCGCCGAGATTAGAGGAATGGAGAAGAGGGTTGGACCTGTACATGGCAGCCGAGAGAGTGACCTATAAAGCAAGGGGGTGCCCGAAGAAATTTAGAAAGGTGTGGACCAAATGGCGGCATTACCATGGGTTGGATGGGGATTGTGAAGGCCTGGGAACTCTAGGGCCTGGCCATCCCACTGTTGGAATGATGATAGAGGTACGTCGGGTGGGAAGTGTTATGTTTATTCTGTTCTGTGTCGGGGGGCTCCATCGGAAATGTGTGACACTTTTTTGGCTATGAGATGGGTAGGGAGGGACATAGGAGTGTTTGTACTGCTGATTCGCGACTATTTTGTCTAGTTCTTGCTGCACTGCAATGTTGGGGGGTGGGAGGGGTAAAAAAGTAAAAAAGCAGATACCCAACATGGTTCTTGGTTGCATATGATTGCTTTTTGAGTTTGTATTTCCAGCGTAATGACGTTATTTGCCGCCCGACCTTCGGGTGTGGGCTGAACGGCCATGTGAGGCTCTATTGCTTTTATTATGTACCGCAATGATGACTAGCTGGAATACTGTTTGAATGCTGGAATTTTCTGTGTATCTGCAATAAAAAAATATCTGCGGCCACAGCACAGGCCACGCCCCGATCCAGAGCATGGTAGAGAGGCCCCAACAGTCGTCATGCTGTGGTTCCGGCAGCAGTGAGCGACTTCGGCAACCATGTCACCTAGTTCAGCTGTGACTCCCTCTATGGTAGACCAAGGCAGGCCTTTAGACCTGCACTGGTAGGAGCTCTCTCAGAGCACTGCCATTTTGTCCCCACAACCTAAGACTCTTATTAGTTACTCACTTTCCCTCAGACAAGAACGAGAGCTTCTCAGCTTCAGACGTAAACTTAAGACCTGGTTGTTCCATCAGTAATGAAGTTCTGTAGGATTGTGAGTGCATATTGTCTCTCTTTTCAAGGGGGACCGCTTAGCACTGGGACACTCCTCGGAGTAGCCGTGTGCTTTACAAATTCTCCATAACATTAACATAGTGTCATAGCAATGTACCATTGTCAGTTATTGTTGATAACATAGGTAGGACTTGCTAAGTGCACCAGCCATTGACCCTACTGGAGTGCTCTGTTACACTGGCGTTTGCACTAAAAGTCTTTTGAAAAATGTCCTGTGTCAATTGCCTCTCAAATTTTCATCACCCTTAGAAGTTTTGCAATTCATTTAGGTTATATTCAAAACACCTCCTGGGGAATAGTTTAGATGTTTAAAAGAAAAAAAAACACAATGAAGGTTTCTTGTGAAATTAAGGTTACAGTCTATTCATTCATCCACGTCGGGATTTCTAACAAATTCATATTTAAAAAATGTAGATATACTGCCTTTGAAGTCATGGCTGCATAATGATCCGCACTCCGCAGCCTTCACACTATGAAAAATTCTGACTCTGACTAACAGAAAAATAACAATGTCCCCATTGTGACTTCTTCCACAATTAATTGTTTGACACATACATTGTTGTGAGTTTTTTCTGATGTCATCACCATTGCATAGTTGAGGCAAAAACATTGTCCGGCTTTGTGTTTTTTCACATTCTGCTTTGCTTGTTTCTAGTTCAATAAAAATAATTAGAATGCATGTTCCCCCCTGTATACGTTTATGTAATCAATATTGTACATGTTTACATCTTGTTTAGAAATTCAGTTCTTTTGTATTGTATTCATAATTGTAATCTACATATTATTATTTATGAGTTGGAATAACAATTTATTTAAATCAATCATGGCTATTTGATATGTGCGATACTTGCCAGTGGCTGATGCTCAGCTTAAGTATTTGCGTTGAAAGTTATGCACAGAATAGAAGATATATGTTTTAAACAGGTCTCTTGTCATCTATGTGAATTTGGTTAGAATGTATATCATGCAATTAAACATAGTCTGTTAGTTCGTTTTTCAAACCACATAACAATAAATCCTAATTCTTACTTATTTGTTAAATATGTTATGATTAGGTTAGTTGTAAGAATCATCATACTGACCAAAATATATTTTATCATTTATAATTTACACCAAAAATATCACAAAAAAACTAATTCTACCTAAAACTAACTAATACAAAGTATACTTATGTTATAATACATACAATTTAATCTAAACCTGTAAACCACACTAAATAGAATAGAAATGCCCAATGACCCCCTTTCTAAAAATTCCTAAAAACAATAAAATACAGTAAAGGCTAAACACATATAAACTTACCCTCTGCTCAGCATATTCTTAGGCTGTCCTATTTTAAGTGTCTATTTTGTGGATTTCCGAGGTATTTTCTTAGTGTTTAGCAATTCTTTTGAAATCAGTGCTTATCAGTGTTTACAGCTGTCTAACCATCAGAATGGAAGAAGCTGTGTTTTCAGTGTTTAGAAATTAGAATGCATGTTGTTTTTGCAGTGATTATGATAAAGCACATGTTTTGTTTATAGGAAAAGTAATGCAGGGTATGTAGTCTCTTCCGACTGGCAGAATAAGCAATTGACTTATGTTAAAATGTTTTAACACCTTGGCTGCTAGGTGTTTTCCCCCTCCTGTGCTGGAAATTGCCATTTTAGTGGCACCATGACGAGCTCAGCTCGTCATCAGCACACGACACCCGTGGGTGATGACGAGCTGAGCTCGTCATCAGCATCGAAGGGGTTAAGCGCAAACGGTCTCAGTTATGTACCCTTACTCACATCTCATTACCCTCTCTCTCATCTCATTAATAATGGATTAAAAACATAAGAGTGACATATTTAAATGTTTTAATAAACAAATTCCTGGACACAGTTGAGGTAATTCACCTACTCTTTCCGGAATATTATGACACTGTGGGAGTGATCAACCCTGCCAACACAATAGTACCTTAAGAAACCGTTCATATTTTGAATTACACCAGGATGCATATTTGCAAGACCCTATCACTACATGAACATCACTTTTTTGACATTCTTGTGGCAATACGGGCTTCACCTTATTTACAAGACAGTGTTAAGCCACTTAACATGTAAGCAATGCTCCCTCTCCTGCTATACTTAGTGTGATTGGGGTGGGCAATGGGTGATGCAGTGAGTGTTCTGCCACAACACTCCATATCTACTAGGATCCCCTAAATATGGGGCAACAACAAAATTAAGACCAAAAAAACCTGGTCATAACATGGTGCAATGAGAAATGCTTTATTTCTCCTCATTTTTGCTTTTTCTATGTGTGCTGCATTGTGCCACACCTACAGCCGTAATTGCTAAATGGAATTTCACCAAATTTGGAAGAAAGGTAGATGTTGTTATGCAGATTTGTGTTATTTGGTGTAAATCCGTTCAGTAGTTTTTCAGAAATGTAAGTTAAAAATTATAGTGATATCTTTGATCATTAAGGGAAATGCACCACTCTTATTAGCTGCCAACACTTCAACTAGGAAGTGTTGGCAGACATCTTGAAATCAAAAAAAGTGAAAATAAAGAAAAGGGAGCATGGTAGGAATACCCTGTCCCCCAAACCATGGTGTTGGGGTCCCCCTGGGACTCTCCCATGACATAAAAGTTTTTTTTAAATTGCCGCACAATTGAGATAACCACAAATATGCAGCAACATTTTGTTAAAAAAGTAACCACAGGCTCCCATGCTTGCTTTACAAAAACCCATGGTAGGCCAGGTCCCAGGGGCATTTGGTAAATAAAGGAGGGGGTCTTGAGTTTCCCCCACAGTCAACCAAAGGCGAGTCCAGGCCCCGGGGGATGGGGTCTCTCAGTCTGAAATTGGCCCAGGTATGGGGGCCATGAGGCCCAATTCTCCTCATTTAAAAATAAATAAAAACATTTTTTAAAAGGGACAGGACCCTGAGTATGTGGTCCCTAAGCCTGACATCAGCCCTCCCAGGGGCCTAAATGCCCCCTCCCTTTAAAAAAAAAATGTTTTAAAAAGAGCCAGTCCCAGGTTATGGGCGATACAGAGCTGATAACTGCCTGGGTGGGGGGCTGTGTGGCCCCCTTCATTTTTTTAATGAAATGCTCTAGGGAAGGGGGGACACATAGCCCCTTCCTAAAAAATAGAAAAAGGAAGTTGGCAATTCATCAGAGGCTTGCCCCCTTTTTTCCACCACTCTGCAAGCGCACCTCTGGTGGCTGCTGGGTGGTTGATGAAGTCCCCTTGGTTGCTGAGAATCCTTAGGGGCCAACAAGGACTCCTGTTACCTTCAGTAAGCCCCACACAGCGGGATTGCTGAGAGGTGGTTGGAGATCACATCCCCTTTCTCCACCACTTTGCAAACTTTAGGGTAGTTTACCCCCAAGGACCCTCACTAGCCAAGTGGACTTCATCCTCCTATTAGTAGTGCACCACAAGGCACGTTTGCAGAGTGGTGGCCAAGAAGCCCTCCTAGTACTTCCTGTAAGTCCTACGGAGTGGGATTCCTCAGAGCTGGTCGGAGTCCCAGCCCCCTTTCTCCACCACTCTGCAAACATGACTAGTATACATGACTACTATCAATTCAATTCAAAATAACTTTATTCGGCAAAGAACCATAAAAGTTTGACAATCAGATAATCCATTTTTTAAATACATTATTAAAAAAGATAAAATACTTAATGAAATTGGATCACATTTAAAAATAAATGATTCATCAGTTAAAATAGAACTGTGCACATAATTTCTTCTCCCGAACCAGTTCCTGTTATTCATAACGTTTCCTAATGCCCATTGCTGTTTTGATGAAATTTAACACCGCACTACAAATAAATGAATTGGACAGTGATTGCAGATGTCTAACCCCCTCATTATATGTGCATGGACAAATATTCGTTAGTAGGGGTGTCAAACATCTTCTCGTCAGAATCTTTATGAAGTGCACAAAAAAGAGTAAAGTGCAGGGTGCTCTGGGTTGTCATGTTGTCGCAAGGACAAGGAGTGAGGTTGTCCATCCACCCAGATTGTTAAGTGAAAACGCATCTGACTATTTATGGTGAAGGATAAATAAAATTACTGTTTGGGCATAAAAGGGCAGCTAGGGCCTGATACCTCCAATTGTGAATGCCGCAAGGATGCCCAGGTATTAAACACCTCTTTTATTATAACCTTCGCATTTGTAGGAATACTCATTGGGGTATCAACGTACTCGCCCAACCCAATCTCAAAAATCCTATCGCTCACAAAACGAAGCCATGGAATCTTCAAGGACTTGTCCAAAATAAACAGTCTTTGATAATCTCCCTAGAACGCTATAACTCTTCAGAAACCCATGTTATGGTTTTTAAGAACAAGGGGGCAGAGCCAATGCGATCTTCTATATATTCCATCCCCACTTCTTGGCGAGAGAAAGAGGTGGCGGAGCTGTTTAGAATCATCAACAAGCGTTTTATGAACTTGTTTTCCACTACTTGTAGCCCAACACACCCGCCCCATAAGATGCGACCGACATGCATTTTGCTTTATTTAAAGTAACAAGCTCAGACACTGGCTTATGGCCTAACTTACAGGCAAACCTAAACAGTACCTCATCTACTCTGCTTGTTTGCTGTGCCCTTGCCGTATCTAGGGAGTACCATTTCATCTGCTTATTAAACATGTTCCCCAGATATGTAAATGTATCCACCTTTTTGATAAGCTTGCCCGTTACATTAAAACTTCGGGTTTTGGTGTTTTTTGGGAAGCATACCATCACATAAGACTTTGAAAAATTGACCTTCAAGTCTAAAGCCGCCATAAAATCCGTAAAGGCATCCAATGAGGTTAGTAGACTGTTGGCCGTCGAGGCCATAAGTACAGTGTTGTCTACATATGAAAGTAGTGGGACTGGATTGCCTTCAATACAAGGAAAATCAATTTTCTTGCCCAATAAAAAAGCTTCCAAGTCATTTGTGTAAATCAAAAAAAGAAAGGGAGCTAAAATGCACCCTAGCCGAACTCCTTAGGTCGAGGCGATGGGCTTCGTCCTTTCCCCTTGTGGTCTGAATCTTATGGAGATGGAAGTATTAGCATGAAATCTTTTTAAAAGTTGGATCAGCGCATTTTCAAAGCCCATTTCAGCCATTAGCGCCCACAATTTCTCCCTGTTGACGGTATCAAATGTTTTGGACAAGTCCATGAAGGCAAGGTGGATAGAACCACCTTTTTCCTACATGATCAAGGACAAATTAAGGCATTGCTCTGTTGTTCCCAGACCCCTTCGGAAACCATACTGAGTTTTTGGGATTTGTTAGTTGCCCAGGTCTCTAATCAGGCAATGATTACCCTACCCAACACTTTGACGGTGGCGTCAATAAGGGAAATAGGCCTGTAACAGGCAGGATAGTTTATTTTCACTGTTTTGGACACGGGTACAACTATGGCCTCTTACCAGGAGGCTGGGATTGTACCAATCACCACCTGTTTTAAAACATTAGTCAATAGGGGTTCACAAAGACTTGTATTTAGCTTAAAAAGATCTAGTGGGACTCCATCTGGACATGGTGCCTTCCTTTTTATTCCCTTTGCTTGTGTTTCTTCCACCTCTACCACCGTAAATGAGGCACTAAGCTCTGCAGCTTGTGCCAAGTCTGCTGGGAGATCCTTATTACACACCGACAGATCCCTACCATTTGGGTTAAAAATAGATACAAAATGAGATTCCCAGATGTCACCCAGAATAATTGAGTCCATGCGACCCACTTCCTCATTGAACTGAGGTTGATTGATAATAGCCCAAAAACTTTTACTATCTTTGAGAGCACTAGCTATCTCCAAGTCCTCCAATGCTAGGCACCTCAACTGCTCCTTTCTTTTATTGATAGTATTTTTATATAAACGTCTAGCACTTTTTATTTGTTCTCTATTGCGGGGATAGATTTGAGGGCAATTTATTAATTCTTGTGGGTTCTGGAAGATTCTGCATTGAATCATCGAATTTCGTGGTGCTCCTTAGGCCTTGCTGGGTCTTTTAAGCTATTATCTACATCAGTGCTGATGCGTTCAAAGTTTTGTACAATCGTTGTTGAGGGAGAATACTGCTGAAGGCAGTCCATGATCAAGTCATGGTTTTCTCTGACTATTTCCCCCTCAAATAATGATGGATTTAACTCACCCCAGTTTATCTTACACCTTTATTATGGTTATAGTCAATCCGGCAACCATCACCCCCTGAGGTCCTAGCTGTGACTTTAGGTGACACAATGAGTGGGTTGTGGTCACTCGCTATTTTTAGTTCTACATTAAAATCACAAACCAGTGAAGAACACTCCATTGAAATAAACATAAATTCAATAAAACTTTCCCTACCCAGTCAACAGAAATTGAACATTGAGCTGAGAAACTATTGGTCAAACTATCCAAATCGTTCTCAATAAGGATGGTATTTAGGGCCTCCTCTGCGGGATGTGAATGAAATTCGCCAAGGGCTAACCATCTGTATCCAAGAGACTGCAAACTCTTTCATTACTGTATCCACAGGACGCACACTTAAAATCCCCCACCCACAGAACACATAAGGGCTGCCACTTCCCGAAAACATTAGCAATTTCCATTTGCAGGGTTTCTATAACATGACAGTTCTTTGGGTTGAAGATATTATAGTACCAGTTTACAAGTAAATCTCTATCCTGTATCATATTAACAATCATAATCAATTGGAACCCCAGTGATGATCCTATGCAGTGAGCATTTCTAGAGCCAAATTTAACTGTTAGTAAGGTTACCAACCCTCCTTTGCCCTCCTAGATAAAGATGCTGTGGCAGGCACATCAAAGGCATGATAGCCATACATCACTATGCTTTGTTTTGCCCAGGTTTCCTGTAAACAGATAACATCAAATCCCCTGATATATTCTAACCAAACCTCATCTGATAATTTCGAGCGGATACCTCCTACATTCCAGGACATTAATTTAACTGTCGATATAGAGTGGGCTAGTCACAGGTATCTGAATCTGCATCTCGTCCTGACGCTGATTTCCAGTGGCTATAGTTGTAACCACCGAATGGGACTCAAGTTCTCTTTTTCAAGGCGACCAAGAAGATTTGTAACAGTGTTTTTAGGGGATTTTGTATTAACAAAAACCTCTTTAGATGCTACTCCCTCTGAACTAACATATGAGGGGCCCTTACATTCATTATCTAAATGCCAACTGGATTATCTTGTTAGTCAATCAATCTTGGATAGGTCTTGGAGTACCTCATAGCGGTTAGGGTGGAAAGGGGAAGAGCGAGTGGGAACACTGTGATGTATCTAGGCTGAGTAGGCTGTAAGCCAAAGGGGAAACCCTGGCTAGGAGGGTAAAAAAAAGAAAGGTTGAGGCTTTATCTGTTCGCTAGGCTAGTCTTTCAGCTGATTTAAGGCAAAGTGAACACACCTTGCATCGCTGAAATTGAGAACAACACAGTCCCCCCAATACTTTTCTTTGTGCGATCTACCCAGCTCACCCGCCTGGCAAATATGATGTGTGCAAACCAATTAAAATAGGGTGGGGTTTTCCTGGACACCAATGTGCAGATTTATTTATAAGGCTCTGGCAGCTTTCTTTTTGGCTGGGAAGTAACCTCAGGACCCCAGTTAAAATCAAAGTGTAAGGGGTACTTTCTGGGGGCAAGTGTAGTGAGTCAGTGATCCCCCTCCCGCCTAGTGGACCATGTGGGCGGCTGTGCAACACTGATTCCCCCGAAAGGGGTCTACCCCATCCACTAAATTAGATATTTTAGGAACAAGATGCCCTGACCCAGATGTTGTCCCGGGGGGGGGATTTTCTTGGGAAACGGGATCCTTTTCAACTGATGTACTAATATTTATGGACTCCTGTGTGAGCCCACAGGGTCAGGGGACAACACTAAGGGTAGATGGTACCTTCCCGGGGCCACCCCATTGGATGAAGCTTCCGACAAATTACCCCCGCCCTTCAAGTGGAGTATTTTCTGCTGACGCTACCGCCTTACAGACAATATTTAACTGCTCCTCAATATTGGTCAGTCTTGCTAAGATTGGTGCCAAGGCCTCCTAAACTAACTTACTCAGTTTTCCAATTAAAGTATCAGACCCATCCTGCCCATTGTTGGTTACCCCTTCTACACATGATTTAACAGCTTTTCCTGATGTATGGGTTTGTCTAGATCTTCTTATCCTGGGTGTCTGACTATTGATCTTGTGAGCAGTCCCCACTCTCTCAGTTCGTTTCCTCTTTACTCCTGTTGTAGTCGATGGGCCAGCCTTCGTCTATGTTATACAAATAGGGCTTGCTTCACCATCCTCTGTACCTTGTGGCTCACCCTGACTCAGGACACTTACAGTAGGGGAAATAGGGGCTTGAGTCCTATCCACAATGACAGTTTCTGATATATCCATATTGGAGTCATTGTTTGAGGATGGTATCAGGGAAAGTGGCAGTTGCTCAGGAGTTAGCCCCAAGGAAAGTCTCAGTTCAGCACGCTCTATTTCCTTGCTGACAGCTCCCACTGCCTTTTCCAAAACAACATCTAGGGTGGTATCAGCCCAGCCTCTTCCAGACTCTGATGGGCGTGGATGGGCCCGCACTTAACCCAGGCACGCCCACGCACGTCCTGCGTGGCGGGAGCCACAAGCTGGCTAAATACGCTTACGTGCACAGGAATACTGCTGTCAGCGCCTCCTGGCCCAGCGGATACTGGGGCTTGCAGTCCCCTCTCCTTTGCTGCAGCTGGAGATTGGCAGCATTGGCGGCTCCCATGCTGCTGAAGCCGCAAGCTGGCTAAATGCGCCTCCGGGTGCAGGAAAACTGCAGGCAGTGCCTCTTGGTGCTGTGGATGCTGGGGTTTGCTGTCTCCCCTCCTTTGCTGCAGTCAGATTCGGCGGCATTGGAGGCTCCTGCACTGCGGGAGCAGCGAGCTGGCTAAATTTGCCTCCGGGTGTGGGAAAACTGCAGGCAGCTCCTCCTGGCACTGTGGATGCTGGGGCTTGCAGTCCCCCCTCCTCTGCTGTGGCTGGAATTTGGCAGTGTTGGTGGCTCCCTAGTGGCTACTAGTTAACAAACCACTGAAAAATAAGAAAGGTTACAGAGACGTTATAGTTATGCTGACATTTTACTCATACTAAACCAGAGAAATTCAGCAGCTATAGCTAGCTGAGTTAACTATAACTCGCACCCCCGCAATACACTGCTTATGACCTCACAAATTACATCACTCAGGACATGGTCAGTGACATCACTCATGACATCACTGATGACATCATCAACAGAATCTCTAAGGCACTCACTCACACCCTAATATAACATTTCATACACACACTCCAATGTCCACACTAGCATTCTCAAAACCATTGACACACCCATCCCAGTACTTACAGACCCACTCACTGATTTATATGTCTACACACAGATCTACTCAGTCACTCATTCAGCCACTCATAATCCAACTCACACACTGAAACAGCCACTGGTAAATCCACTCATACACCAATGCATCCTCTCACACACTGCCAGTCACCCACAGAGCTACTCACACACCTTCTCACTCACCCATAGAGTCAATCACACAGCCACTTACTCACCTCTACAGTTATGCACACTCCCACTCAGTTATTCATACAGATACTAACACATACTCACTCACCTATACAGTCACCTACACAAACTCACACTCACCCATACAGCCACTTTCACAAAATCACTTACATATACAGTCACATATATACTCTAGCAATCACCTATACTGCATTTCACATATGCAGGTACTCACCCAGATACCACTGAAATGTACTCTGTCACTGACACAACCCTACACACACTCACCAAAACAGCTCCTGACAGATACACTCACTAACTCTTGCAGCCACTAACTCACCCACTCACTCATCCATACAGGCAGTCCTACACGCCCTCACCCACCCACACAGACACTCAAAAACTTAAGCAGGCACTCAGATAACCAATTACTCACCCATATAGCAAGCAACTCATATACCCACGAACACAGTCCTTCAGCAACTTGAATACACTAAATCATTCATACAGGCACACATATACTCACTGATTCCCCAATACACCTTGGTATATATATTTGACATTCATAAACTGTTTAAAAACAGTGATATTTACTGGTGAGTCTCCCTAGGTGTGATGGGTATGACCAGGTGTGGGTCCTATGAATACTTTGTCCGTGGAACCAAGCTGTACCTGGCTGATGAGTCCTAACTATGGTGAAACCTGTCATAGTTTACTTATGTTTTATTTCAGGAAGGATCTGGCCTGCCATTTCAAGCTGGACTTTTCCCATTGGATCAGGATGAAGGCTGATTTGCATATGGATGAGTCTCTTAACTGAGGTAGTATGGTGTGCAAAATAGCAATGGTCTTGGTTGCTGTCCAGGGTAATTACCGGTGGCTGAGACTAATTCAAGCATTCCAGCCATCACCTTTTATATCCTTTAGTGTGCCACACTAAGTGGGATAGATATGCCTAGAGGAGGTCCCATGCACCCAGTGTCACTGGAACCAAAGATATACCTGGCTCATGAGCCCAAACAAGGACAGAACTGGTCCTAGGTTGCTTATGTTCCCCTTCAGAGAGGATTGTGCCTGGTAGTTTGGGCAGGACTGTTCCTATTGGAGCAGGATCAAGACTGGGTCTATATTGAGGTGACATGGTGTGCAAAATAATGATGGAGTGTGATATGGCCCGAGTATTACCAGAGGCTGAGATTAATTCAAGTGTTCCATCCACGAATTTTGTGCATACATCCGAGTTGGCACCGAGGCACTCGCACCATTAAAAAAGTTTAAAAAAATGAATACTATATGAGTGGCAGAAGTAACTCCTATATTAATCACTGCTCTGGCAATTGGCACCCCATAATGCACTAGAGATTTACATATTTCGTATTTTCTTGCTGCTGGTACCCCTCAATGGGGCAGGAGCACCACCAAACACGTTTTTAATGTTGTGAGGGACACATTAGGTTTCCTGGGTCATTGAACCTATGATTCCAGATAAGTTTACCATATGTTTTCAAATCACTCTGTGCTGGAGTGGTATGCTCTTCACCTGATGTGCAGGGACCACTAGTGGTTGGGTCTTTTGCTATGAAAAAAGTTCAAAAAGACTCAAAGACGTGTTAATGTTTTCTTAAAAAGTAATTTCTGAAAATATTTTGCCACAATCACTATTATTAAACATTTCAATGTGTAGATGTATTAAATATACATTTGATTATGGGTATTTGGGATTTGTTGACAAAGCCAAATGGGCATCTTTTTATGTGTTGATGTGCTGACTACTTTATGAATGCAGTAGGCCCTGCCACTATTGTTGTGGCTTTTTTGACAAAGCCAGTAGGTTTGCTTAATTAAAATGACACCTTTTATATTGTTGCATTCCATAGCCAGCCATGTGCAGGCCTTGCGCGATGTGGGGTTAGACGCCTATTGGGGGGTTGAGTGTAGAGCTTGGCTGGAAGATGCATCATGCCGCCCCATGGCACAGAAGGCCAAAGACTGGAGGGGTTTGAGCACCTGCTGGGTTGGGTGCAGGTCTTGCCTGCAGGCCAGACCTTGTGCAGCATGGAGTTGGGCACTGACAGGGATTGAGTGAAGGGCTTGTCCATAGGCCATCTATGGTGATGGACATCTAACTTTACGTGAAAATGATATAAATTCACTGAAAAAACATAGGTTAACCATTCAAGTGCTAAGGACAAGATTGTCTCATCCTCAGCCAGCCAGCTCCAACGGTAGGGAGGACGAGACCATCTTGCTCTTAGCAATTAAAAGATTAGAAAGACATTATAGTTAGGATTGGTAATAATGTGTTACTTTATATTAAGACATGCACCAAAGTCACAATACCTCATGCCCTCGCCCTTTAGCTATCCTGCGGAGCGCAATACTAATTCCTACATCTTTTTTCACTATTTATTCATCATGCTTCTCGCATTGCGTTTGATGAGTAGACATAAGAAGCCCTTTGACCAATAATGATGCACCAGAGGAAGAAGATGTAGTCTTTATGGTTGCTAAAACTTCTGAAGGCTACAGTGAAATCCATGGCAAGTGTCGGCTGTGTTTGTAAAATAGCAGTAACATAGCTATTGACAGCAATCATGATCAAGATTAAGAAGTCCATCTGTTGGCCCCGTCCATGGTGGAATAGTTGAATGAAGGCATTTCTCTTCCCTATCTGCTTTGCTATGTCACCACTAACAGAAGGAGAATGCTAGCTTGGATTGCTTTTTCCCTTCGTGACTTGAGCAATGTCAGCTAGAGAATCATCAATTCCCTGGAATGAGAAATGAGTTTCTTTGACAGCCTGAGCTAATATCCTGTTGGGGCAGAAATACCTTCAGATTTCTTCAAAAGTGTTTATTTTTGTCTCCATCACCCACTTGACCTCTTTCACCAGGTGTTGCTGTGTTCTGTAGAATTTCTTCTTACATCAGACGGCAGGGACTTCTGATATATAGAAACATGCATATCAGATGTTGCTTGGCAAGAAATATTTCTTGTTTCATTTAGAGTTACAGTTACATTGTTGCTACATGCCAAACCAGAACATCCATGAGGTTGACAAATGTACTCCCGTCCAAAAAGGCAGGCAGGAATTGAAGGCGGCAAACATTCCGTTATTAGACCTTTCCTTAGGATCTTTACAAAAAATTATATAATTAGTTACACATTTCACTTGTGGGTGTGCTGGAACCTTAAAATCTTACACCTCAAACACACGTCCACTGGTTGGGTGCATCAAGGATGGTGTTAAGCTCAGTTTCATGAGGCAACGTGTCCAAGGATAAGTTACACATCAGCATGTAAAAAAAGGGTTTTAAGGAAAGACTGACTCAGTTAAGGAGTTATTGGGTGGATTTAGAAATTCTATGAACATTTATTGAAAATATTCAAAAGGTACACCTCAGAATATTAGAATGCAGATACTGCTGGGCTACATAAAAGCCAACTGCCATGAAGGCCAACAATGGCAAATTATAGAGAACAGTAGCAAGCAGTAAGTTCCAAGTGTGCAGCAAAATCAGTTGCAAAATGAGCAGATTCCCTAGAGCATCAGGAAAGCTTCACAAAGAGTTTCCTGCCTCACCCCAAAATTTGAATATTTAATAGGAATTTTCACAATAGAAGAGTATGAAAAGTGCTGAATCATTGTAGTGTGAACAAAGAAGAACATATTCAACAATTTTGAATATAGAATATAAAATTCTAAATTATCATTATTGATTCAGCCCCATACATTAACAACAGTGAACCCTTGTGAATGAATGCAAAGCTGCAACCGAAATAATAAAAGGTGAATGCAACATCCACTTTAAACAAGATGGTGTTGCGCTCATTTAGACGCTAAGCAAAAGCCAAAAAAATTTACTTGAACAAGTCATATCAAAATATTTTCAAAGTCTATTGCTCCATCTCATTGTATACATATGAATTTGAGTCCAGTTTACTTTCTCAGGACACTATTAATCATGAAGATTCTTAATTGATACATAAAATGTTGCTCACACTTGTTGTAAAAGCCAAAAATAAGTCTGTTAACTTTTCCACAAATTGCAGATAATAACAATCATTATGAGGATAGAAATGCATCCGGACACAATATTAGGGACCACATCATTTACAAATGTTTTGCCTTGGGTAAACTTTTCTTTTTTTAACACAGCAGACCCAACCCAACCAAACATTATTTTTGCTCTTCACAAAGAAAAGCAAATGGCTATTTCTGGTGCTGTCTTGTAATAATAAAAGACATTTTTTGAATTAGTTACATTTAAGAGGTGCTCTTTGACCATATAAGAAAATGTCTCATAATGAGGGAGAGATAAGAAAACGGTACGTAAACAACAACTGTCCTGGAAATTGTCCATGCACAGTAAAATACATCAAAACATGTTAAACCTAGAATAATAAATTTGATGACATTTTAGTTAAGATATTGCAATTTACTTTGTGACTAATCAAACATATCTTAGTAGTTATCAAAAACCACATTAGAAAGCATATGCTTGCAAGATTATTAGCATCACTCAATCAATCAATCGATCAGGGTTTTGTAGAGCATGACAACTCACCTGTAAGGGTCTTGAGGCACTGAAAGAGTGGCCTTCTGTTCAGGCGAAGAGCCAGGTGTTGAGGTCCTTCCTAAATTGAGGCAGAGTTGGTGATTGCAGAGGAAGGGAGTTCCAGGTCCTTGCAGAGAGGTAGGAGAATGATCTTCCTCCAGCAGTGGTGCTGCATATTCGTGGGATGGTGGCCAGTGCCTTATGGGTGGAGGTGGAGGTGTGGAAGAAGAGGAAGTGGTTGAGGTATGCTGGTCCGGCATTGTGGAGGGCTTTGTGGACATGCGTGAGTAGCTTGTAGGTGATCCTTTTGCTTAGTGGGAGATAGTGGAGGTATCTCAGGTGGTCGTTGAGGTGGCTGTGGCAAGTGATGTTCAGGATGAGTCTGGCAGAGGCGTTTTAGATATTTTGCAGCTTCTTTTGGAGTTTTATTGGGGTGCCGGCGTAGAGTGTGTTGCCGTAGTCAAGTCTGCTGATGATGAGTGTGTGGGTGACTGTTTTCCTTATCTCAGTGGGGATCCACTTGAAGATCTTTTGGAGCAGGCAGAGCATCTGGAAGCAGGAAGACGAGATAGCATTTATTTGGCAGTTAATTTAGAGCAAGGAGTCTAGAATGATGCAGAGGTTTCATGTGTGGTTTGTGGGTGGGCGGGGGGTTATGAGCATTGCAGGCCACCACGAGTCATCCCAGACGTAGGTGCTGGGGCCCAATATAAGGTCTTTGGTCTTGCTGAGTTGAGCTTGAGGCAACTGTCCTTCATACAGGTGGCTAATGCCTTCATTCCTCTGTGGAAGTTGTTCTTGTGGGCTGGGGTTTGTCAAAGAGGGAGAGGATCAGCTGGGTGTCATCAACATAAGAGACAAGGTTGAGCCCTTGATTTTTGATGATGTTGCATTTGGGGACCTGTAGCTGTTCAAAAGGGTAGGGCGCAGGGTGGAGCCCCGCAGGACTCTGAAGCTGATTTCTGTGGGTTTTGAGAAAAAAGGTCGATGTCTGACTTTGTGTTCTGTTGATGAGGAAGGAGTGGATCCAGTTGAGGGATTGTCATGGATGCCATAGTCATGAAGTCTAGTGCAGAGGGTGTTGTGAGAAACAGTTTTGAAAGCAGCAGATAGGTCGAAGAGGATGAGGGCCGCTGTTTTGTCTCTGTCAAGGAGGATGCAGATGTCATCAGTGGCGACAAGTAGAGCGGTCTTGGTACTGTGGTTGCTTCTGAATCCAGATAGGGAGAGGTTCAGGATGTTGTTTGATTCGATGAACTCGGAGAGTTTAGATTTGATGGCCTTCTCAATGACTTTGGCTAGAAAGAAAAGCAGTGAGATGTGTCTGTAGTTCTTGAGGTTGGTCAGGTTGGCAGATGGTTTCTTCATTAAGGGGTTGATCTCAGTGTGTTTATAGTCTTAATGGAAGGTGGCAGATTTGATGGAGCAGTTGACTGTGTGGCACAGTTCGAGTG
This sequence comes from Lissotriton vulgaris, assembly GCF_964263255.1. NCBI lineage: Eukaryota > Metazoa > Chordata > Amphibia > Caudata > Salamandridae > Lissotriton > Lissotriton vulgaris. The sequence goes on from NC_141694.1 coordinate 867,167,248, forward strand.
TGGTGGAGGTGCTGTCTCTATTGAATATGTGGTGGGGACAGATATCTAAGTGGGCTACGGAGTGGATGCTCTTCACGAACTTGAGGGTATCATCGGTGATGAGGGAGGATCAGTTGAGTAGGGTCTGCTGGAGTCTGTGTTCATTGGGTGTGGTGCTTTCGATTGGGGTCAGTGAGTTTTGGTTAGAGAACCTGGCATAGATTGCCTTGTTCTTGAGGTGAAGATTAGTTTGCTTTTGATTTTCAGTGACTGTAGTTTTAAAGGCTGTGTGGTCTCCTGCAGCCTTGCTGCTTCTCAATCTTTTTGTAAGCTGCTTGCAGGTGTGCCTGGACTCTTGGAGGGTGGGTGAGAACCAGCTGGTTTCTTGGAGGGTTGGTTGCCTGAGAATTTCCTGAGGGGGGCTAGTGTGTTGGCGCAGTTGGAGATCCATGAGTGGAGGTAGTGTGGAGAGACGTTGGTATCTGTGGATGTCGGTTGTGGGATTGCGGTGAGGGAGGTGATGAGTTGGTCTTCTGTGACCTTGTTCCAGCTTCTGGATGGGTGGCAGTGAGCATTCTGGTGTACAGTGGGTTTGGTGAAGGACACAGCGGTGGTTGGTCCACTGTAGTTCGGCAGTGTGGCTAAAGGAGATGTTGCTGCTTGTGGGGAAGATGGGGTTGAGTCTATGTCTTGCTGAGTGGGTTGGAGAGTTGACCAGTTGCTTGAGTCGGATGGTGGTGAGGTTCCCCAGTAGGCATGATGTGTTGTGGTTGTTGAGGTTGTCCAGGTGGAAATTGAGGTCTCCAAGCAGGATGTTGTCCTTGGACGTGAAAGCGTGATGTGTAAAGAAGTAAACTAGGGATTCGCCGAACGCGGGCGGGGCCTAGGAGTTCTGTAGATGAGGGTGGTGTTTGAGTTGGTTTTGTTCTGGAAGTGGTGGTGCTCCATGGTGGCCAAGTTGTCGTCCGATCTGGTTGTGATGTGAATGGTTTTTTAGTGTAAGATAGCAATGCTTTCTCCTGGTTGGGTGAAACAGTCCTTGTTGATGATTTTGTAGCCGTCTAGGATGGAGCTGGAGATGTCCACGGCTGAGGTGGTGTACATCCAGGTTTCTGTGAGGAAGATGATGTCAGGGGTGACGGAGTTGAGCAGGTCCCAGATCTCCACTGTATGTTTGCGGAGGGAGCATGTATTGATTCTTATACAGCTGAGGTTTTTGAGTCCGGTTTTTGTGGGCTGTGCGGTGGGTCGGTTTTGTGTGCAGTGGCAGGTGAAGGTGCCGCTGCAGTTGTGGCAGGAGAAAGGACCCTGGGTGTTGCTCGCAGATGCTAGTTGGCAGGTGGAGTAGGGTCCAGTGTTGAGGGGGTGGGGGGGCTGGCGTTGTAGCTGTGGATGGTCCAAGGACCAGGGTCCATGGTGCTGGGTGTGGTCCAGGCGTGCATTGGCACAGATGGGCTTGCCTTCGGCATGCCAGCGGAGCTCCTGCTGTGGAAGGCTGCACAATGGCCACCAGTAAGTAGTGTGAGGGAGAGGGCTGGACAGTTGGGAGGCAGGAAAGCAGGAATTAGGTAAGCCGCACTGAAGGGGGATGGGGCCGCGGGGGACAAGCAGCGGCAGGGACTTAGAGAGAAAAAGGCACAAAAAGGGAAAAAGTGACAAAAGTAAAAGAACATGACAAAAAGCAGAAAGATGCAAGGTGCTCCCCACTGGACCACCAGGCATGAGGCGCGAGGCGCAGGTGAATGCCTGTGGCAGGAAGAGGGCCCTGAACACACAGACCTTCAAGGGTCAGGGGCAGCAGCAACCAGGTGCAAATGTGCAGGAAGGGAAGCAGTTCACTGACAAGGTCAGTAGGATTGCTCCTTTCACCGTGCAGTGGTTGCCATTAAGTAGTGTGAGGCGGAGTGCTGGACAGCTGGGAGGCGGGAAAGCAGGAAGCGGGAAAACAGCGCTGGAGGGGGGGCGGAACGGGCAGGGACACAGAGAAAAAAAAGACACAAAAAGAGAAAAAGTGACATAAGTGAATCGCAAAGATCAATGCATTATTGTTTTGAATGACAACAGAGAATAGTAAATACCCACACAAACACTAAATACAAACATTTCAAATGTAACTGGGAAAGTGCAAAATGTAAGCATTCTACAACATGGTGAGAGACAATATATCTAAGGGCCTGTATGGAGGAATATCAGATTTCAAGACAAAAACTGATTTATTTTACAGTTACTTTGAATTGTTGGTACGGTCTCAAGATCAGCAGGGTCTGTGCCCACACATCCGACATCAATCTCCAGTCCAATGATCACTGTCACCTGCTCCTCCAATGGGGTCAAGTCTTCCTCCTATGGTCATTTCATACTTTTCATTCCTTGGCAATTTCCCCTTAGTCCTGAACTCATAACTGAACTACTTGCTGTAGCACCAACAAACAAGGCTGTAGTGGACAGCCCTGTTTGTTGGTGCTACAGCAATAGTTTTGTCTATTATTATTTTCCATAAAGCATCCTTCTTAGATGATGGTAATTTTGAGGCGACAAAGAGATATTTCTCATGCTTTGTTTCCTCGGAAATCAAAATAATGTTGTTCTCTTCTGTAAACTTCAGCTTTCTCTTTCTTCTACCCTCAAGGACAGCAACACAATCAATGCCAAGACCCTTCCAGACAGTAGCGTCCTTCTACCCTGCCATGTTGAAATTGGTTGAATTCTGTGTGAGATTGTGTGGTGCTTTTTGTTGTGAAAAAAGATACAAAGGACTTGTGTGATGCAAATTGACCTTGCAGTGCATAATTCTAATTTGCGTTATGCATGAAGGTGTTGCGCTATAGCAACTTAACATCACCGCTGCATTGGAGTTGCAACGTGGTCACCATATTGTAAAGCTGGAGCATTCATGAGATAAAAAAGCTGCATAACACTAGGTTTTTTCTTCTTCTTTTGCTTATTGTTCTGTTGTTGAGTCTGTACGCGTGCAAGCCCAGAATCGTGGTCTGTCCAAAACCCACGTGCTAGAAGAAATACTTCAGAAAAATGGGGCAACCTCTCACCCCAATGCCGGTTGCACTGTGTTAATGAATGCATATCACTGATGCCAATATTAATCCAATTTCATCAAGTTTTATTCCAATTTCATGCAATGCTTTACGTGTTCCATAGTTTGTCCATTCGACACATGGGAGTCATCTTACATTTTACACTGTTTCCTGAAAGCTGCAGACATGCCGATAAGCCTTAATCTGTAGCCCGGAGTGTATGTAAGTAATCCTCAGTAATTCATCCCGACAACCCAATGCATTTCGGGACCTTTTCCTGGCCCTTCGTCAGGGATATTATGGTAAGACCATGTGTTTGAACCCATTAAACATGTTAAACTCTACTGCAAAACATTGCAAATCATTGCCCAGTAACTAGTCTCTTAATTAACATCTTCCCACTAAATGTAGCCAAAACGCTACTCCCAAAAGTTGATGTCAGGATCCCCTCTCTCAGCCTCCCTCCTTTCTCTCATGTTAAATATCGCCATTTAAAAACTCATATATCAGTACCAAGCGCGCAACACCCATTGGGCTCACCGGGCTTCAGCCCCCCCCCCCCGTCGCTTCCTCTGCCCGGGCTAAGATGACACGCACTGAAATGATGCAAGAAGGCTGCGCATCCGATCCGAGAATGTGATTTTTTTAATGCTTTCTGAGAGGCCCAGCAGCCCGAGCCAGACAGCCAGCCTCTAAACAGTTTCAGCGAGTGAACCCCCCTGCTCTGACCTCTTGTTTTCCTTTAGAGTGGCGCGGAGGTGAAATCCTTGCCTGAAGGCAGGGATTTCACCTAAGCACTTGATGGGTTGTGAGCATGGGGTGTGAAGATGTGCACAGCAGGGGGAAGGCATGGCCAGTTAAGGTGATGCTTTTCCTTTGTAAAGGAATTTCTGCTGGCATCTTAGCCCAGGGTGTGCTGTCTGTGCACTTGTATAGATGTGTATTCCATACAAGTGCACAGACAGCAAACCCTGGGCTATGACACCAGCAGGAATTATTTTACAAAGGAAAAGCTTCACCTGCACTGGCCATCCCTTTCCCCCTGCTGTCTGTGCATTTGACCCACATTGATCTACACAGTGAGACCTTCGGGAGGGGCTGGATGCCAGGACACAGTGCTGCTGATCAGCCAGACTCCACAGTATAGTATCAGAAGAGCAGGCAGCAGTTTTTTGTGTAAGTTCCAGTAACTTTAATGCATTTTTCAGCACAGCATTACCTACTGCCTGCATATCTAGGTTACTGTGAATGTTGTTCTTGACTTACATACATAGAAACGTCAAAGAGGACAGTCTCCTCCAAATATGCAAATGTAGTGTAAGTTTGTAGTGTTCATTTTTTTGGGGTGCTAGTGGGTAATTTTAGAGTTCAGGGTGGGTGTGGGTTTTAAGGTGCCAGTGAGTAATTTTATGGTTCAGGGTGGGTTACGGATTGGGGTGCCAGGGTTTTAGGGTTCTGAGCGGGTATGGGTTTTGGGGTTCCAGGGGGCAATTTTAGGGTTCAGGGTAGGTATGGGTTTTGGGGTGCCAGGGGACATTTTAGGGTTCAGCATGGGTATGTGTTTTGGTGTGCCAGGGGTAATTTTAGGGTTCAGGGCAGGTGTGGGTTTTGGGGTGTCATGGGGCAATTTTAGATTTCAGGGTGGGTATGGGTTATGGGGTGCCAGGGGGAAAGTATGGTTCAGGGTGGGTATGGGTTATGGGGTGCCGGGGGGAATTTATGGTTCAGCATGGGTATGGGTTTTGGGGTGCCAGGGGTAATTTTAGGGTTTAGGGCAGGTGTGGGTTTTGGGGTGTCAGGGGGCTATTTTAGGGTTCAGGGTGGGTATGGGGTGCCAGGGGACATTTTAGGGTTCAGCGTGGGTATGTGTTTTGGTGTGCCAGGGGTAATTTTAGGGTTCAGGGCAGGTGTTGGTTTTGGGGTGTCAGTGGGCAATTTTAGGGTTCAGTGTGGGCATGGGTTATGGGGTGCCAACGGGGAATTTATGGTTCAGGGTGGGTATGGGTTATGGGGTGCCGGGCGGGAATTTATGGTTCAGCATGGGTATGGGGTTTGGGGTGCCAGGGGTAATTTTAAGGTACAGGGTGGGTGTGGGTTTTGGGGTGCCATGGGATTAATTGTAGGGTTCAGCGTGGGTATGTGTTTTATAGTGCCAGGGGTAATTTTAGGGTTCAGGGCAGGTGTGGGTTTTGGGATGTCAGGGGGCTATTTTAGGGTTCAGGGTGGGTATGGGTTATGGGGTGCCAGGGGACATTTTAGGGTTCAACGTGGGTATGTGTTTTGGTGTGCTAGGGGTAATTTTAGGGTTCAGGGCAGGTGTGGGTTTTGGGGTGTCAGGGGGCAATTTTAGGGTTCGGGGGGGGGTATGGGTTATGGGGTGCTAGGGGGGAATTTATGGTTCAGGGAGCGTGTGGGATTATGGGTTGCCGGGGGGCATTTATGGTTCAGCATGGGTATGGGGTTTGGGGTGCCAGGGGTAATTTTAAGGTTCAGGGTGGGTGTGGGTTTTGAGGTGCCATGGGATTAATTTTAGGGTTCAGCGTGGGTATGTGTTTTATAGTGCCAGGGGTAATTTTAGGGTTTAGGGCAGGTGTGGGTTTGGGATGTCAGGGGGCTATTTTAGGGTTCAGGGTGGGTATGGGTTATGGGGTGCCAAATGGGAATTTATGGTTCAGCATGGGTATGGGTTTTGGGGTGCCTGGTGTCATTTTAAGGTTCAGGGTGGGTTTGGGTTTTGGGGGGAAAGGGGGGAATTTATGGTTCAGCATGGGTATGGTTTCTGGGGTGCCAGGGATAATTTAAGGTTCAGGGCGGGTATGGGTTTTGGGGTGCCAGGGGGTAATTTTAGGGTGTGGGGTGGGTATGGGATTTGGGGTGCCGGGGAGGGATAATTTTAGGGATAGGATGGGTTTTGGGGTGCCTGGGGTAATTATAGATTTCAGGGCGGGTATGGGTTTTAGGGTGTGAGGGGGTTAATTTTAGGGTTCAGCGTGGGTATGTGTTTTGGTGTGCCAGGGGTAATTTTAAGATTCAGGGTGAGTATGGGTTTTGGGGGCAATGCATCAAACTGACAAAAATGTGTGCTTTAATTGCTGTCCAGTTTCAAATGCAGAATTCACCACATTCTTTTCTCAGCTTGACCTGAGCATTAACCGATCCTGATTATCTGCCATTTTAGCTCTGCCCCATTGATTTACATTAGCCACGCCCCTTCATCTGCCATGTTAGCCCCCCCCCCCCCCCCCCCCGAAATTAAGACCTAGTTGCGCCCCTAATCAGTACCAGTAAACGTACGGAAAAGAGCTTATGCAAACTGATTGTAATCCTGCTGCACTGTTTTATGCAAACCTGTTACCTTCAAGATCTGTAGCCTCTCGACTGCTTCACGCTCCTCTACTCATTGTGTTATCCACCTCACTCTGCATTATAAACACCTGTGCTGATTGCCCCACCTACTACTCTCTCACTTCGTTGACTAACTCTCTTCAACCCTTAATCCTGTGAGTCCCTTCACGCACTGATTAACTAATCTTATTTTGATCTTAACAAATCTCAGTACAGTCTTCGTGCCATAACAGTGTGCTGTAGTTAAGTCACGTGTGAACCCGCTATGTTCTCAACTGTGCTTAACCCGCAAACTCACGCAATTTACAGAGAAATTCTTATAAATCCTGATAAACTACCTATCCCATAATGCTTGGCCATGGCCAGAATGAAATATACCGATTTTCCGTTTACCAAACCACATTGTTTATGCTACCGCTTACGCCATTCATTGGACATCAATCTTAAGTTCCCCGCCCGCCCTTGAATGACATACACGACATTAATTATGTGATGACTTTACATGTAAAATAATATTACGCAGATTTTAACACTCATGCTAAACAAGGTAAGTCTGAACATGGAAATAAATGGGATAATTCAATCACAATCCATCAAAATGCTTTTTAAAGAAATATATAGTTCGGAAGGTTCGCTTATGAGAACGTGCTCTTTAAAAGTCTCTCATGTGACTCCATCCTCATTGTTCATATTTTACTCTCGTCTGTAGGTGCAACTCGCCTGGGGGGCAGACACAATGATTAATCAAAAAGTAGTGACAGAGTGCACACCAGGTTTTTTTCTTCTTTTGCTTATTGTTCGGTTGTGGAGTCTGTACGCGTGCAAGCCCAAAATCGTGGTCTGCCCAAAATCGACGTGCTTGAAGAAATACTTCAGAAAAATGGTGCGATGAGTTGCAATGTTTTGCAGTTGAGTTTAACATGTTCAGTGGGTTTAAACACATGGTCTTACCATAATTTTTTTAAATTATAGTATACCCCTGCTGAAGTGCCAGGAAAAGGGCCTGAAATGCATTGGGTTGTCGGGATGAATTACTGAGGATTATTTACATACACTCCGGGCTACAGATTAAGTCTTATCGGCACGTCTGCAGCTTTCAGGAACCAGTGCAAAATGTAAGATGACTTACATGTGACGAATGGACAAACTATGGAACACATAAAGCATTGGATGAAATTGGAATACAATTTGATGAAATTGGATTAATTTTGGCATCAGTGATATGCATTCATTAATGCAGTGCGTCCGGCATTGGGGTGAGAGGTCGCCCAATGTTTCTAAAACAATATGATAGGCCCAAGTGAGAGGGCATTTTGATTATTCATGTTCACAAATTTTTGCTGAAAACTGCCCAATTACAATTATTACAATGATGTTAATGACGGTACAAATGTCCTAATAAAGATGAGAATTTTGGATAAGTCTCATATTTTGGTTTTGTGTTGAGGGAAGCATTCCCATGTTTGAACCAGGGTTCATTCAGCATCAAAATTCAGTATGGTGTGCTCCTCCACCGTTTAGTGATAAATATATTAGGTCCAAGATAAAATGTTCTGTGGACAGGCTTGTTAGATCTAAAAAGAGAGTGCCCACAGCCAATAATATCGCAACAATCACCATAACTCTAGAATTGGATGCTAAAATTGTTGTAGAGATATTGAATACCCTGTGTCCTGTGTCAAGTAGTTTGTGTGCTGCTTAAGTAGCAAATAAATCAGGGTATCAATCGGACCTGGCAACAATTTCTGGTTGTCTCTGTTTGTGGATGGGTTTATTGAATAAATTGGGCAGTACATTCAGACCTTTGCCACTCTCGACAAGGCACAATCATCACTTTCTCGTGTTTTTGGATGGGTCTATCCAAGGGCGGATGGATATGGGAGGTTGCTTCACTGGCCTGAGCAAATGTATAAGATATTTTGAGGACTGCAGATTTGTCCAGAGTATCTATATTTAAAATCTTCTATTGAAGACCTATAGAGCATGCAGCTTTTGCACCTGTGTAAAGGATTAGAACCTGCATACTTGAGCCTCTTGTCTTGTAATGAAATTACAGATTCTGCTAGATAATTTTGAAGGAAAATCAGGACAAAACAAAAAAGAGGTGAAGATTATCTCATGTGTGATATATGAGATCCCTCCCTATGGCTGACGGTGATATATCTGTTGTATTACTTGCTTCTAGTGCCCATCTCGACTAGCCAAGCAACGGGCTCACGCATCTAACTATAATTTGGCTGAACAATGACATGTGACTGCAAGTTGAACTTTTCTCCTGGGAGAAGAATAACCAAAGTAAAGACATTATATGGCTGCTCCTTGGTTTTCTGTTGCTATTTGTGATTTTTTGCTTTTCGTATGGACGATAGACTCTGACTCATCAAGAAAAAAGGAAATGGTGCATGGACTACTGCTATTTAATAGAGGAGATGTACTTTGCGTTCATAATTTCTTGCCTAGGGGAGCGGGGTTATGGGAGTTGTAGTGTTCTCTGAAGCGCTGCACACATTAAACTAAGAAAAGGGACTGCATAATATTCGCCTCCTTTGCCTTTAGTAAAATCAGAACTCTCATTCATTATTATTTTGGAGGATTTACAATGTTCTTGGGAAGAAGAGCAGAGCAGTGATTAGTCAAGCGTAAATCGTTGCAAATTTGGTTACATTTGCAAAGTTCCCCATATACTCGGCAAAATTTGTGCGTACAAAAATCAGGCAATTGTGTACACTGCTCCTAAAGCTGCACTCACTATTAAGGTTATGTATTGCATGCTGCAGTTGCTTAGAGTACGTAGTTTCTACAAGGGCGTATAGATTTGATTGCAAACATAGACAGGGAGAAATATATGTATTTCCCATTGTAAAACATTCCATACCCAAAACATTTTCGAGAAGATTCTTACATGCCTCGTTTGCTATCTATTCTTTTCTATCGTACTGCATAATAATTCTAAATATGTTTTGGTACCATTTTGACATTTTATTGATAGGCAGTGGGCATCAGAGCCGAGTGGCTCCTGCTTGAGTCATACCTATTATATTTTACTTCCTACACGTACAAGGGTGTTCATTACCATAGTGGGAAACTTGGAGCATTGTCTAATAGGAAAGTAAACTCTATCCACACAATTGCTGGAAGGCGGCCAGCAAATATAAGAAATAGGATGGAGTGAATAGAGAAGCACTTGAATGTTTAAAATGTTATTCAACGGCCCAGTCAGAGCTCAAGCTAGCTTAATATATGACCTCTATTTTTTGGTTTCTATTATAAGGCACTTACAGCCAAGCATTTTATGCAGGTTTTCAGAATCTATAACTTTCCCAGTGCTCTCCAGATTTTTCTCTACATATGGAGCAATAAATTATGCATTTTATTTGTACATCAATTTTCAACTCTCATAAAACAGAGGACTAGATTGTTGCAGCGCTAAAAATCGAGTAGTAATGTCACACTGAACGCTTCATCTACTTCAATAGCTGTAAACGGAGGTTAATATAATATAATGAAGCATAAATGCGAGTCTCTTGGGTAATATGTACCCCAAAGAACAAACTATTAATCATAGGCAAAGGGCATGCGTGCAGACGGAAATGGAACGCTTCTGAAATAATTGTAATTATTTTCTTGACCTAGCCCCCTTTTCAATTACCACAGTGCTGACCTTTTTTTATTAAAACAGCAAAAGTCCGTGATTACGTTTCGAATCCAGAAGGCAGCCAGTGTTCAGACCTCGCTCTACGTCAGCATTGCTATAGGGTTTTGTGTCGTGTTGTAGGGGGCGACGATCCCCTTTGCTCGTTTCCAGCACATTACCTTTTCTGATTTTCCTCTTTGAACCTGAACAAATGATTTGAAGCTGCGTCCTTGTGTCTCTATTCTTTCCATGCAATAGCAGCCTTTCAAACAACAGTAGCAATCTGCCAGACATTTTGCGCGGGTGCAGTTGTAAAACTGCATTGAAGTCACAGGGAAACGTTCCTAGAGAAAGTAGTTGCTCTCTCAGCACCCAGGTGACACGCAGACCTTGCTGTAGAACTGTGGGGCAAAATATTGTAGAAGTGGAGGGTCATTTATTTACAAGCCCCTTGCGCCGCAGGTGCGTCACTTTTAATGTGGGAAAAAGTGAGGCTCCGGCGGTGCAAGGGGCTTGTAAATAACCCCCGGAAAATCCGAAAATAACGTTATGGGCAGCCATTTCTGGCAATATCTTAAATCCACTTGGAGTATTGGTAAATTACAAATACTGCAGACTCTCATTCCAACGACAAAGTTTTGTCAGGGGCACTTCCGAAAATTTCCAGGAGCGGTATTACCTGGACTTTGCCTGATACTACCGAATTAGCTCCTTGAAATAATTTGCAATTTCAAAATGCTTTATTCGGTATTTATATATATATATATATATATATATATATATATATATATATATATATATATATATATATATATAACCATATAGCAACAAAATTACAAGACATAAAATATTACAGATGCAAGATATATTTAACCCGACAATGTTAACATTCAAATCTTAAACCATCAAATGACAAGTCCAAGCAAGAATTGCTCTTTCTTAAGCCAAAAAGTACACATGGTAAAGTGCTGTTTATCCCTATAATACATGTGCAAAATTTGCAAATAAAGTGACATATGCTAACAGTCAATAAAGGTAAAAACACAATACATATTGTATGATATTTTAAACATATGTGCGAAATTCGCATTCAAAGATTCAATCTTCGTCTTTCGGTACATGTGCAAAACTAGCAATATTAAAGTGCATATAAATTTAGGACACAGATTCAAAATTTAAAATTCACAATGTCACTGGCGTATCAAACACATAATAAATTTGGAACTCAGATTTAAAACTCACAATGTCATTAATGTACCAAACTCATAATATGGCCATATTCATACAATCATCGATTTCCGTGCAAATATGCATTTTAAAATATATGTAGCTACAAAAAACATATGTTTGGTCTCTGCAGGTTAAACATTGTCTGCATAGCAGTCTTAGTACGTCGTAGCTCGTATTTTAAAAAGATGGGCTTTAAATAAAATTTCCTAACTGAAATATAAAATTTGCAAAACAACATAAAATGACAGCTACTCTGCTTAGAAGTGCCATCACAAGGGCATGGGGAGGTGCTGTACTGATTAATCAAAGGGAATAATGCCACCAAGTGGTGCACAGTACCCAAGCATAAGCGAGTTAATACAAAGCGATGTGAGCTTTTTGTAACTGTTGTCAGGTACGATTGAAAGCCTCCGCTTACGCTATACTCCTGATAAAAAGAAAACGTGATTTGTTTCCCGCATTCAATGGTTCTAGTGTTTCTTTTATGTTTTAAAAAGGATTCTCCAAGTTCTTTTTTAGATATACAAGCCCCCTTCTCAGGTTCAAGAAAAGCATCGAAATCATAGAGTATTTTATACCAATATTGAATGTGGCTAAGCCATGGTATACGTGTACAATAGTCGAGCTTTAGACAGTCATTTATCACGTCCTGGGTAAATTTGGTTTTGATTTTTGACCAAATTGATCGCCATAAGGCCAATGGGCGCAGAGCTGTTAAATCCTTGGCATAATTAAGGCCCACCTCTCTATGGATTATCTCAGTGGAGCCTGAAGCTGGGGAACAAAGCAAATGTTTCAGAAAAGAGTTTTCCTCAGTCTGAATAAGCTTGGCACTTTGAGTATTGTAGCCCCATATACCCGCCCCATATAGGGCTGATGACAAACATCTTGAGTTATAGATCGACACCATCTCCTTTATTCTGCGACCCCCTAATTTAACAGCAAATCTAAAAACACTGCTAGTGTACCTCTGCATTTTAAAACGTACGCTATCCTGTTTATTGGCCCACCTTCCATCTCCGGAAAATGTAATACCAAGGTAGCAGAACTTTCTAACAGTTTCTAATTTCTCCCCATCTAAATAAAAAGTCCTGTTTTTTCTGGTCTTCTTCCCACATGACATTACAAATGTTTTACCTTTATTAAGTATCAGTTTCCTACTTGTTATAAAGGTCTGGAATTTATTAATGAGATGTTACAGACCATTTTGGGTGCGGGACAGGAGGACCGCGTCGTCCACGTATAGCAACATTGGGATGGGGTTACCAATAATAATTGGGGCATCCGCTGGGGTTAATCTAAGGGTTTGGTCTATTTGATTTATAAATAGAGAGAATAAAAGAGGTGCCAAAACACATCCTTGCCGAATGGCTCTATTAATCTTAAAAAAAGGGGTACATTCACTGGCAGTACCAAATCGTAGTTTACTAGACAAGTTTTCGTAGAGTCTTGCCAGAAAATGTATGATTTCTGTTGGTGCTCCCATTTCTAATAAAACTGGCCATAAAAGAGAATGTTCAACCAAATCAAATGCAGAACTTAAATCGGCAAAACATAAAAATAAGTTACCTTCCTTAGCTCTTGTTTATTTGCTAATAATAAGCTCGAGATTTACACATTGCTCCATCGTTCCCATCCCACTTCTGAACCCGTACTGCACTGGGGATAAAATAGTGTTTTCCTCGGCCCAGGCTTCTAATCTCTCTAAGAGGACTCTACTTAGAACCTTAATTGACGAGTCCAGGAGGGAGATGGGGCGGTAATTGCATGCCTCTGACCTCGAGCCCTTCTTAAAAAGGGGAACAATGATCGACTGACCCCATGTTGGTGGTAATCTATCTTCAATAGCAGCATTAAATACACGTGTCAATATGGGTGCCCATAAATCCATCTCATGCTTATAGAGGTCCACTGGTACCCCATTGGGGCCCGGGGCTTTACCGTGCTTGCTCTTTCTCAGTCCCTCGTGTACCTCAGTCAAACCAATAGATAACTGCTTTTTCTGCCATTTCGATTTATTTTCCGTAATTGTATCTAAAATCAACCCATCTGAATTAAAAATCCTAGAAAAATGAGCTATCCAAGCACTACAGCTTACATGAGAAGTAATTTCAGGGATATTTTCATTTTTTTAAAAAGGACAATTAAAAGTGTCCCAGAATAACTTTTGGTTTTTGGTAGCTGCCGCCATATCCAATTTAGACCAAGCCCCATTTTGTAATTCCTTTTTCCGCTTTACCAACGAGGTCTTATAGTTATGGCGCTCCTCTCTGATTTTTTCTATGTCTCTGGGCTTGACATCTAGGGCCAGTTTTAGTTTAGTTAATGCCAAGGCACAATTTTTGTCGAACCAAACCACCTGATTTTTCCTCAACTTTCGACTCCTAGCAGTCAGTAAGTCCTCAATTACCATTTTTATTTTTAAAAAGTTGGTAAGCAAATTACCAGGGGTCACCTCGGTACCTATACAGTAATTTATTTCTGCAATACATTTGGAGTGAACATCCTTCAAAAGTTGGTCGGGGTTAATATTGACCCATTTTATTCTCATGCCGTTCGGTCTTTCGGCTATAATCCCTTGGATAGGTCTCCCATGAGTATTGGTTTCGCGCCACCAACCATACAGTCTGCTCAGCTACCCATAGTTCAGAATAAACTGAGCCACAGGACACAAGAATATGGTCAATATTAGAATGGGCATCCCTTCCCTTGAAAGATGGACACTCTCTATTGTCACTGTTTTTTGTGCTGTCCAGCAACTCCAAGTCCAATTTGGCCACTAAGTTGTTCAGACCATTTCCATAGTTAGTATGAGGGAAATGATTATATGGGGTGCTGTCTCTACTATCCTGCTCACCTAGGTGACCACAAATCCCCTTTTGTGCATATTTACAGGCTTGTACGTTAAAATCTCCTGCCCAGACAATAACCGGTAAACCTCTAGATTGGGCTAGGATTCCCTCTATTGCCCTCCCTATGTCTTGTATTATCGGTTAACTCCTAAAATATTATTATAAAAATGTATTATGACCAAGTCCCTACCTTTGTCATGTACAAAACACAATATCTGTGCGTACGGGGCAATCTCAGAACAACTCCCAAATTTAAACTCAGTTAGCATTGTTGACACCAAGGTTAAAAGCCCACCTTTTGCCCTGCCCGCTACAGGGGTTACTGCATCTACACTATAGGATATATACCCCTCAACATGGGTTTGGTCTCTATGCCATGTCACCTGGAGACAAATTATATTGTACTCTTGTGTAATAAAGGTCTTCCAGAATGGGGTAATTAATTTTCCTGCAATACCCGCTATATTCCATGTGGTGATCTTAAGACCTTCATCGGTTATGTCATGCGAAATAATATGAGGTTGAGCTATTACTAAGCTCTTAGTTAGGCTGGCATCTATAACAGAGGTAGTATCACATTGGACTGTTGTTGCAGTTACGTACATGCCATCTTTCGCTAACACCTCTGTATTGTCCCCACCTGCCCTCTTTGAGCCGGCCACCTCAGGGTCAGTTCCATATCTAAGCGATTTCTCCTTGGAGACGGCTATGCTTCCCAGAGAGGCCTTTCCCCTGCTGTCAACTATTACATTGTCTACATGAGGTGGTTCAAGTTGGTCCCTGAGTCAGTCAATCTCATCTATTGAATCAAATACCTGAAATCTATTGTAAGTTGGAATTGAAAAGCTGTTCCAGGGCTTAGGTAAGGGGGTAAAGTTGTGAGCTGTATTATAATGGTTAGCTCTAAAACGATTGATCATAAACACTGTGTGTTGGTTGCCTAACTGGCCCCAATAAAAATAATCTAACGGGAGTAGAGTTGTGTTATATTCCCAGTTAGAAGGCAGAGGTGCATTAAGGATTGTGTCCCTAGCCCAATCTGGCGTCCTGAAGTTGATAACGATACAATCACCATCAATTTCCTTTTTACTGGGGCCCAACCAACCCACTCTCTGGGTCATAATTATCTGATTTGCCCCGTGCAGGGGAAAGCCACAATTTCTTGAAAGCCAATGTAATGTTTTGTTTTTAAGCGTTTCTTGATTTTCGGATTCGGTAGGCTTTAACTTTGGTACATTGGCAAGAATAGCTACGTACGCGCTACTTTCAGGGGGTACATTTATCACCGCAGGAGTTGCATTATGTATTTTTTGCACAGGAACTGCCCTGCTCATGTTAGTAAGTTCTAAATTACCTTTCTTTGTATGTCTGATGGAACCTATATGCCCTGTGATCATAGTAGAGTCATTTGATGCTACTTTTTCCGGAATAGTGGCTATACTACTTGGTGCAGGGCAACTAATTTCTCTCGGTCCGCCACTAGCCGGTTTATTTATAGATTTTTTCATGGGGACATTTTCTTGAACTGGCTTAACTTGTGTGTTCATTTTTTCAGCGTATCTGAATTGGCTATGCCCAGCTTTTCTAGCTTCCCTACTTTGTCTACCAGGACCTTTAGTCTTTCCACTATCGGCAAAGTAAGTGACTTCACTAACTGCTCAATTTGAATCATAAGGTCCGCTACAATTAGGGATGATATTTCTTTTTGGGAAGTGCACTTGTCTTCATTCAGCTGTAGATCAGTACTATGATCTGGCTTACTCTTATCACCTTTTTGTTTTGAGGAAGTAGGTGCAATTTTCCTCTGTTTACCCCTCAGTTTCCCCCTAAGTTTATTTACAATCAGCAATTTCCTGCTAGTTGCCGGTTTACCTTTAAAACCTTTGCCACCTGGGTTTTGTGGGGGAATCATGTTATCCATCGTGTCTGCTAAATTAATGTTAATATTACTGCGTTCATCCAACCCCTCCATAGCGTCAGACACATTAATTAAAAGAGGAGATTCCTTGTTTGAGCGCATATTGGGGGTTAGTGACAACCTACTTTTCCGACATGTAAAATCAATGGGGGATGTTTGTTGTTGTATAATAGCGCAGTTAGAATCTTTCCCCCGGAAAGTCCGCGTATGTTTCCATGAGAATGGAATCCTGTGAATACGCTGTGGCTGTCGATGTATTTACATTTTTATCTTGTGTGGGTTGAGTTAGTAAACACATACTTGGGGGTAGTGAGAGACGCCTCTCAGTACTCTCTATTGCATTGACAACAACACCTATAGTTTTTTGTAGCATCCTATTTATCGCAGTCAGGCTTGGAAGTGGGGTAGTTACTTGTGCTTTTTTCCTCAATGGTGAACGAGTTGGCATAGGACTATTTGTACCCATATTTGGCATTTCCACCTATTGATGTACTATATAATAGTATAATTTGCTTGCAGTCTAATGTTTTGACACAATTTACCAGGTTCAGAGTCCCAAATAAAAGAGCCAAGAGAGGGGGCCCAGTCCACCCTCTGCCAGCCCCGGACGGCCACAGACGGCCCGCCCTTTGCCCGTGCTTAGCCCGGCGCAGCTCGCGCGCGTCCCGCGACGCAGAGGGATTTCCGGTGCTTTAAGTGCCTCCAGGTGCGGAAATGGCCGTGTGTGGGCGGGGCGGTGCCCGCGGTGCGTTCTGGGGGCTGTGGTCCCCCCCCTCAGCGGCCGCACTGATGAAGGATGCGGCAGCGGGGGAGACCAGCAAACACAGCCCACAGCCCGGGAAAACAGCGTGAAAGGCAGGCAGGAGGTGTCAGCGCCCACAGCAGCAGGTAAGTTTCAGGCAATAGCTGGTGGCAAGAAGAAAATTATTTACGGAGCTTCCACTCCTTCAAGGGAGCTCCGGTGCTTTAAGCGCCTTCGGGTGCGGAAATGGCTGTGTGTGGGCGGGGCGGTGCCACTCGGTGCGTTCTGGGGGCTGTTGTCCACCCCCTCGGCGGCCGCGCTGATGGAGGATGCGGCGGCGGGGGAGACCAGCAAACACAGCCCAAAGCCGGGACAACAGTGTGAAAGGCGGGCAGGAGGTGTCAGCGCCCACAGCAGCAAGTAAGTTTCAGCCAATAGCTGGTGGCCAGAAGAAAATTATTTACGGAGCTCCTTGAAGTAACGTAACGACATACGAACTTTCACACAGCATTACCAGCAATGTTAAAATGGGGAGCATAGAAAAATGTACCTACGTCATTGCAAATCGTTCCTCCTCAGATAGAGTCTTAGATGTTTTATTTTATTCATGGTGCAGTGGCAGCTTCTCAATAAGGGCTTTGGGGCTCAGCCCCGCATATTTATTTCCTACTTTATTTTTTAAAGTAAATGCAATCAGACTTGATATGTCAGAAATCACTCTGACCCTCGCTTTCACAAGGGTCAGGCAAAGTCACATTAGTGACAGGCATATGCACTGCTGCACATGTACCATGTCGGAGTTTTTTAAGGCTTGTCTGCTTTCAGCCCTAGCTTTTGTGGCCTGCCAATGTGATGGGCCAATCACACTATGGTGTGCTCTTATTACTTATTACTACATGCAGCCTGGGCACTTCTGACTTCAGGCTATGCTTCCCTGGCTGTCAGTGAAAATGCGCCTTTCCCAGCTTGTCACAGAGTAGGGCGGTTCACCAAGCCTCACTGACCCTGCCCCACCCTGTGACGAGTGGAAAGGAGGGATCAGCATTAAAGGCAATGCTGTAAACAGAAACAGTGTGCATGCCTCAGTTTTGGGTAAGAATGCCAGCCATATCCGCGCATGGTAATCAGCATTTACGTTTAATACCGGCATGTGATGCAGTGAAATTTTGGAAAATCATAATACACGACAAACTTGACATTTTACATTACACATGATAGATAGGTACACATGAAATAGAGACAAGTGTAGTAGAAGCACCATAAAAGTGTGCCTTTTAAAAATAAAATTAAAAAAACATACGTAGAATGACAATAGTACATATGAATGAAGATGCAATCATTTATCTTATGCCTATAATGGGTTTTTGGGGGGGCGGCCGAGCATCGGGAGGCCTGCCACCCCGGGGGGCTTTGGGGCCTGGGGGGGGGGGGGAGGGATGAGAAGACTACGGGGGATTCTGGACTGTTGGGCTGGTTGGGTTGTCTTCGGGGGGTTTGGGCTCTTAATGGGCTATCTTTGGACTGGATGGGCTGGGGGTGTTTATGTACAGGCATCTTGGGTCACTAACCACCAGTTTAGTGGCAGTGACCCAGCAGCCGGAGGGGAACCCTGGTCTTGAGTTGTTTGAACCTTGGTCTCGAGTTGTTAGGGCTTTAGAGCGAGTCTGTGGTTGTACGTCGCGTGGTTTTCAGCAGGCTTCGTAGCTTACCAGTGTATTTGTGCGCGGTATGGCGCGATTGCAGGACCCCCGCGTGTTGGAGGCGGTATGGCTGCTCGGCGGTGCAGGCGCCCGGAAGTTCAGGTAAGGCCACCACGGCGCGCTGCCAATGGCGCCGTGGCAGCTGTGGTGGCGTGTGAACCCCCGCGGTCTCGGTCGTGGAGGGCTCGCGGGGCCGGTGGGCGCGTTGTGGAGTGCGGGCGGTGGGGTCGGGAGCGGCAAGGACGGGGCGGGAACAGGAGGGGGCGGCGGGAAAGTCGGCGGGGAAGGCGCGGTCGGCAAGGAAAGGGAAGACAGTGCTGGACTTTGTGGAGGGGGCTGTGGGGCAGGGGGGGAGCGGGTGGGGAGGCTGTGGCGGTAATGCCCCAAGGGGGAGAGGCGGTGGGTGAAGTGGTGCAGCAAGGGCAGGGAGAGGGGCTAGGCCTTGAAGGACGAGGAGCAGGGGGAGGGCAGGGGAGGAGAGCGGGGTGCTGGGGGGGGATGGGGCAGGAGCTCACCCTTACTGATTGAGGAATCGGAGGAGATGGGGAAGGGGGGCAGGGGGGGATGACACAGCTTTGGACTGGGGGTCTTCATCCGGCGAGGACGGGGACATGGTGGGCCCAAGCAGGCCGCCGTCCCTGGTGGGGGGGGCGAGGGGAGAAGATGAGGGGGGGTGGAGGAGAGGACGAGGACGGGGACATGGTGGGCCCAAGCAGGCCGCCGTCCCTGGTGGGGGGGTGAGGGGAGAAGAGGAGGGGGGTAGGGGAGAGGGATGTGGGGGAGGGGCATTGGGGGGAGGCCAGGAGTGATGAGGGGAGGGCGTGGGGGGTAGCCTGGGGAGGGGTGGGGAGGAGGGGGGGCTTGGGATGGTGGGCCGAGTTGGGGGGGTCTGGGATGGGGGCCAGTGGGGGATCCATGGCAGGTGCCATGGGGGAATGGGGTGAGTGGGGGATGGCGGGGCCCGGGGGGGTGGCAGTACCGGCCGGCGACGCGAGGAGGACATTCGGCAGGTTGGGGGAGGGGGCTTAGGGGGGATGGGGCAAAGGGGGAGATGTTGGGGGGCAGGGGGGGCGTTGTTTCCCCAGCATGCTGGACTCCACATTCTTTCCTGGGCAGGAGCAGTGGGAGAGGCGCTCAGGTGAGCAGATTGCGGCTCCTGTCCACCGAGAGAATGGGCCGGCTCTGCCTTTTACGGGCGGTGGCGCTCCAACGTGGGACCCGGCAGGAGAACGCGGCAGGAAGCAGGGCGAGAGGTGTCCCCGCCCGCCCACCCCCGAAGGGTCGCAAGGGCCGCCAGGGGCAGGGTGCTCGTGGCGAGATGGTGAACGCTGAGCGCGGGTCATGTTTGGCTGACAGAAGGAGAGTGAGCGGAGATCCGGGTGCATTGATGAGCGTTTGCAGGGAGAAGGCGGGGTTGAGTCGAGTGGGGATTCCGGTGAGTGAGCACAAATGATGTGGTGACGGAGGGGGAGAGTCAGAGGAGGAGGGGGAGATTAGGGACAGGGGGGTTGTAATGATGTTGACAGTGTGTTGCAGGTTCGACCGTGGCTGGACGCACCCAGGGTGCTGGCCCCCTCAGCTCCACTGGTTAGGCAGCGGGATCCGGTGAGGACGCCGACCTTGACCTCAGGTAAGATGGGAGACGGAGCAGGGAGTGGTTTGGGCAGGAAGCGGACGGAGGCACGGGGGGATGACCCTGTACGGTTGGTAAAAGGGAGCTATGTGACGGATGCAGGGGTAGGCACGGACGGGGCGCCGCCGTTAGGGGAGGCGGAGTCGGCAGACGCCGGAGAGAGTGGAAAGGGAAGCACAACGGCGGGGAGTGCGGCGGCGGGCACGGTCGCCGGGGGGAAGGAGAGTTGCGTGGTGCCGGTGAGTAAGCTCCCGTACATGGGGGTGACAAAGCCGTTGGGGGCACATCTCTCCATAGAGACGAAGGAGAAGATATGAAAGGGGGAGTATGTGGAGATGTTGAAGCTCCTGCACAGGGAGCTCACGGCCAAGGAGGGTTCTAAGGAGGAGGAACAGGAGTTTGCCAGGCGCCCTAAGGTGCCGCTGACGATTGACAGTTGGTCGGCGGGGTTCCTTATATATGCTAGCGTATACTGCGAAAAGTATCCGGACAGGTCCGTGGCATTGTTCAAGTATATGGTCGTGGTCCGGAGGGGGCAGGTGACATAAGGCGGTTACGCTTGGTCATACTATGATGAGGAGTTTCGAGCGTGAATGGCGGCGGACCCGGAGGTGAAGTGGGGAGAGCTAGACTCCGACTTGTATCAGCAGACGATGGGGGGGGAGGAAGTTCAGTTGCACGGTATATACGGCGAGCGGGCTGCCTCTTGTGCCAACCCCCTTTTTGGCTCACCCCTCCCGGGAAGGGTTGGGGCAGGGGGAGAGCTCCGGGCAGAGCTCAATTGGAGAATGTTGAGATTTCAACTAGGGGGCATGTGGTCCGCAAGTGTGCCGTTTTCGGCACGAGTGCTCTAAGTGCGGATGCCGGCACCCAGTGTTGCGCTGCTGGGGGAGTTGGAGGCGTGCCGGGACAGCAGTATGCGGAGGCGGGACAGCAACATGCAGCAGCGGGCAACCAAGCGGGGGGAAGGGGTGGACGCAGGGGGGGGCAGGAGCAGTGGGAAAAGGCTCATACGGCGGTTAGACTGGACAGGCTGGAGCCCTTTGCTGGTGGCATACCCCCATGGCCCCTTTGCTGAGCCGCCAATGCCGAACCTGATCATCTCCTCAATTGGAGTGGTCCTCGAGAAGAAGCCGGGGCAGTTCTGGCTGATACAGCACTTGCCGTGGCTGGAGGGGGCGTCGGTGAACGACTTCATATCGGCGGAGCTCGCGTTGGTCATGTACTCGTCGGTAGATGTGGCGCGGAAGATTGTGGTGGCGGTATGCCCGGGGGCGTTGACGGCGAAGTGTGAAATTAAATCGGCTTCCAGGTTGCTCCCGGTGCACCCCGAGGACTACCAGTTGTTGGGAATCCAATTTGACGGCGGCATATTTGTAGACAAGGCACTGCCGACGGGGTGCTCGATTTCATGTGCGTTATTTGAACAGTCCAGCTCTTTCCTGCAGTGGGCTTCTTCCTAGCGCACAGGCTCTGAGACGGTGACGCACTATTTGGATGATTTATTTTTGGTGGGACGGCCCAGGTCGACGGATTGTCAGCGACTGCTGCACAATTTTCAGGACTTCATGGGTTACCTGGGGTCCCCTTGGCGCCAGAGAAGACGCACGGTCCGAGTATGTTGCTGTGATTTCAAGGCATAGAGCTCGACTCCGCAGCCATGGAAGCACGCCTACCGGATGACAAGAGGGCGGCAATGCTGGCGTTGGTGAGCGGCATGTTGGACAGGCGGAAGGTGACGGTACGGGAGGTGCAGGTGCTGTTGGGTCACCTGAATTTTGCGTGTCGGGTGGTGCACGCGGGGTGGACGTTTTGTCGGCGGTTGGGCTTGCCGTTGTCTGGCCTAGCATAGCCGCATCATCACATCAGGCTGTCGGCGGGGACGAAGGAGGACTTGCGGATGTGGCTGGCCTTTCTGGGGTGGTTCAATGGGGTGTCCATGGCGCCTCCGGAGGACTGGGAGTGGGACGTCACAATGTATTCATATGCGGCGGGGGTCGGTGGTTTCGGTTTGTACTGGGTGGGCCGCTGGTGTGCAGAACAGTGGCCGCCCCACTGGCAGGCGGGAGGCCGGAGCATCGCCTTTCTGGAATTGTTCCCGTTGGTGGTGGCGGTTTGGGTGTGGGCCCAGGAACTGGCCCATAAGCGGGTCCTGTTCCGAGTGGACAACATGTCGGTGGTGCAGGTGGTCAACAGGCAGTCGGCGCGGTGCGCACAGGTGCTGAAGCGGTTGAGGGTGTTTGTTCTGCGCTGTCTTGAGCATGACATACTGTTTCAGGCCCGACATGTGGCGGGGTGGACAATGACATTGCGGATGCTTTGTCTCGTTCACAGTGGCAGAGGTTCCATGGGCTAGCCACGGAGGCGGAGGAGACCAAGACGCCGGTGCCGGGGGAGCTGTGGTCGGTGGGAGATGCAGGGTTGTTCAACTGGTGAGGGCGTCGGTGGCGGCGTTTACTTGGAAGGTGTATGTTCAGGCGTATGTTCAGGCCTGGGAGGAATTTCAGCAATCAGGAGCGGTAAGGCAGGGGGACCTATGGTGGTGGGAGGAGCAGGTGGTGCGTTTCATTTTGGCCTTGATTTATAAAGGCTTGTCGAGGGTGACAATTGCGTGGAAGTTGTCCGCGGTGGCGTTCATGGGGAAGATGTGGTGGGGGTATCCCCCGTCGGCGGGAGAGTTTGGGGCACAATTGTTGGAGGGGTGGGCACGAGAGAGAGGTGCACGGGTGAGCCAGAGACGGCCCATTACGGAGGAGATGCTGGGGGGACTACTGCGGGTGTTGCCATCGGTGTGTCGCGATGGGGGGGAGACAGTGTTGTTTGCTACGCTCATGTCCTGGCTGTTCTTTGGGGCTATTCGAATTTCGGAATTGGTGGGCCTGAAGGGAGGAAAGGGGGTGTTCTGAGGGGATCTGGAAGTGCAGGCGAGGGAGGTCGCGGTGCGTTTGCGGCGCTCCAAGTTGGATCAGCGAGGGGTGGGGACTTGGGTGGTGATGGGGCCGGGGAGGCTGGACGGTGAGTGCCCGGCGGAGTGGGGTGAGCGTTTGGCGGCTGGACGGAGGACGTCGGCAGGGGAAGGTTTTTGGACGCTGGTCGGACGGAAGGGTGACGGCGGCCCAGGCGTTGTGGGTTCTGCTGCACGCCCTATGGTTCATGGGTGAGGACCCCAAGGCGTTCGGAATGCATTCCTTTAGAATAGGGGCGTCGATGGACGCGGCGCGTCAGGGGTGGGGGGCGGAGGACATCAAACGTCTGGGCAGATGGAAGTTGGATTGTTACAAGACGTATGTCTGGTTACGGGGGTAGGCAGGACGCTGTAACAGGGACGTTTTTTCCGCCCTCTTACATGTGTGTCTTTGCAGGTGCTGTGGCGGGACCGGCAGCGGAGATGATGCAGACATACATGTGGGGCATTCATTTGTTAAGAGAGCGGAAAGGGCTGAATGGGACAGGCATCGGAACCTGAATTTGGAGCTGTTCGACAGACTGTTTAGATGTCATTGGCGGGGCAAAGGGGGGATGAGTTGGCACAAATTGATACCGGTTTTGAATGATGTGGTACGAGGGGGGCTGTGCCCGGAAGTGATGATGGTACACTTGGGGGAAAATGACTTGGTGGTGAGCAAAGGTTTGGCCTTAGTGAAACAAATGAAAAGGGACCTCCTGGAGATTAAGAAGAAGTGGGTGGGGTGTCACGTGATATGGTCGGAGTTCATCCCAAGGAGGGTCTGGAGGGGGGCGGAGCACCCAGGGGCTATAGATAGGGCACGGAGAAAAATCAACAGGGACATGTAAGACTTTTGTACGAAAGAAGGGATTGGGCATATGGAGCACCCGGAGCTGAAGTATGGGGCGGTGTATTTTTTCAGAGAGGACGGGGTTCACTTATCTCGGTACGGGATGGAGCTGTATATCGTTCAGATGAAGGAGGCTCTGGATTTGGCTTTGGGGGTGCATAGGTATACAATGGGGGGGGTTTCCTATGGGGGGTCGAAAGTCACTAAGTGGCTTTCAAGTGGCGCTTTTCCTAGAGTTAAAAGGGGGTTAAGGGTAGAAGGCCTGGGCTTGTTTTGATAAGAGGTGGGGATCACTGAGGTCAAGGAATGTCCAATTTGGTAACGAGGCATGTTTCAGGTGGAATGCGGTGGATATGTTGTGGGTGTTGTGTTATGTTGAAATGGGGAAAATCATTTAGGGGAGGGGGTGGGAGGTTGGTCAGGTAGTTCTTATTTAGTGAGGTGTAGTTTTGTTCGGCACAGGCCAGGTTTGTTTATTTAGGATGCACCTGCGTCCAATAAAGCGGCCTTTGTTGCACTTTATCACTTGTCTGTGGTCGTTGCCCCCCTCCCCCCCTGCCCTCCTGGGTAGGCCCCAAATGGAAGTTTGTATTGAAGTCACTTAGGAATTTGGTGACTATTGCTAATATGCATCATTAAGAACAATCGGTGGAACCATATGTAAACAATGACATCTAAAACTTGATATTTTACAGAATGATATGTGCTTGAACATGAAAACATTCAAAGGAGATTAGAATTTTGAACTTTGAAAAATGTACATTTATGAGAATAATGTGAAGTATTTGTGATTATAGGATATATCTAACAGTAGACATTTTCATGCAATACTATTGATTAACATTTATACATTATATGTGAATTAATTTGAATTCATTACAAACAATTAGGGTAGAGTAAAACCTTATTTCATGCTAACATCAAGGTCTTCTATTGGAGTTGTGTTTTCACAGGTATTGACTTTTCCCCTGATTTAATATGTTCTTTGCAAATATGTAAGGTAACTTGTTTGCTCTATAAACTACATTCACCTGACATATTTAATTTCTTTTTCAAATGTTCACAGCAAAATGTTCCTGTGGAAATAGAAATTCAGCTATGACCATAAACTGCAACATTGTTTTCTTTTCAGGAGCATTAGGCCTATGTAGACTTGCAAAGTTTCATTTCTCATGGCAAGAATGGAAAATTAGCTCGATGTTTCAATCATGTTAGGTGACATGATGTGACCATATGCCATGTAATGGTCTTTTTACGGTGGTGTGATGTTATGCCACGAGGACTTTACCAAACAACTCATAACATTCAAAACCTCAAGGGAAGGGCCGCACAGATGCTGCGACAACGCAGGCAAAAATAGACGCAGACCCCATTTACTCTCGATGCACACAGCCCACATTCTTCCCCTTTTGATATGTTTTCAGAAGCATGCTACATTGCATCACGGATTAGGATGCTATTCAATTTTTGAACTTTTCATAATTTTGGATTGCTTAGTCTTTACAGTCGGTGGCATACAGACTAAGCTTTTATATCAAACTTTTTTTAGATCGTATTCATGCTTCGCTTATGGACTCGCCCTTAATGGACTCTAACTGAATCCAGTTGTGGCTGACATGTCCAGAGGGTGATGGGGTCTGTAGCATATACAAAAAAAAGTTACATATAAGGCAATGACCTGCAAGCGTGATGTCCTCCTCGATGGTCTTCTCTCCTCTAGGTAGGCTCAAAACTCCCAAGCAAGTCCTGGTGCCATTCTTATAATTAAAAAAGCATTGGTGGGAGTGACTCTATCAGCACTCACAAGAGCACTGGAGGCTTTTGCTTTCTCTAACCAAACTGTCTTAAGACAGCTAGGTTAGAGAGGTTTAAAACATGCATGTCTGGATGGCCGTTGCAAGACAGTCAGACAAAGAGGCAAGCGCATTTTAAACTTGAGCACACGGTTCCCATCTGCTACTCAGCAGCAATGGTCGTGCACCAGATTTACGCTCAGTTTGAGACGGGTTGGATGCTGAAAATTAAATGGTAATAAATAAAGTGAAGTCCTATTTTCTTTTTCAGCTCTGGCCTGCGGCTTGTTTTGTGGGGCGACGTTCCTCCGCTCAAATGGAGGAGCCACTCCTGCCTGGATCCCTTCTATCCCTTTAGAGATTGGACTGTTAGTCTATGAGTTAACCTTCTGCCTATATGGTAATTGGACTCTGTACTTCTGTGGCTATTATTGTTTTGAAAACTCTTCCTTAAATGCTTGCCATTTTTATTAAAACTGTTATATTCCTAACTGAGCTGCTGAAGCTGACTACGATGAACTTTGCATCTCTAGTACAATAATAAAATGCAAGCCTTGATGGAACATCAGGTGTTATTTCTCTTATTTTGTGTAGCAAGTACAGTGTTATTGGTATGCATAATTCTTACTTTTTTTAACATCTTCAAGAAGTTGGTGCTTTCAGTGGCTATTCTTTTTATTTACAGTATGGTCTTGAGAGTAGTGTATTTAAATTTGATTTCTAATTTGTCATTTGGCTGTCAGTTAATGATCCTCAATGGACAGCTAACATTGAGTTTAGCATCCTAATCTCCACCCCCCCCCAATCTGCGGATAAAGATTCATCAGAGGATCATTGACTTTATGGTAAATCAATACATACTGAGCATCTAATCGTAAAAGGCCAAGTATGATTGGAGGAGCAAATGAGTGTACAATAATTAGAAAAAGGAACCTAATTACATAAATAAAACCCTTCTGCTGGATCAAATCTGGTAGCAGAGCTATGGTTCCATCTAAAGAAGTGAGATTTTAGGGCACATAAAATAATTCTTAGTCTAATCTCAAAGAGTGCACATTTTATTTTCAGCATAAAGTGAGATAGACGGAATATGGATGGAGTATCGCACTGGATAGAGTCATCATGTAGCAGTAAAGGAGAGTGAGTATCAATAGGGTTGTGTGTTGCTATTTGCTTTGCTCACATTTTTTCAAAATGGCTGTGTGTTGTTGAGCAGAGTGAAGTAGTTAATGTCCACATAGTTAAAGTCGATGTATGAAGTTGCACTATATTGCAAAGTTGAAGTTGTATACCGGTCCTCTGTGGCCTAAGATCTCAATATTTTTACTTCTGGGTTGTCTTAGTGCAGAAGACAATGAGAAAGTTGTCTTAAGGTTTATGGTGTTGATTGTGAAATTTCATCAACAACAATTTCGTAAGGGTTTCTAGTGTGTAAGTGGTGAATCATTGGTGTGATTTTTCTCAAGTGCACAGGGACTAATTATATCAATTAAGGATAGAATCCCACTGGCCGAGATTTCTTTGTGGTGAAAGAGTTTACAAAATATAGTTATCTTGTGAGTACGATATCCTAATGGGGAGCAAACATTTATTTGTTGTTTGCATTGTACTGTCATTTTGAAAAAATGTGCAGGGGAAATTGTGAAGGAGGGTGAGCTAATGCAAAGCATGAGATTTATGCCACAGAGTGTAGCGCTGTACTTGGTCGGTTGGTGTAAAGTTGTGCTGAGATTTGTTGACTTTGTCATAAAAGCTGTGCTGTTATTGGTTGATGTTACAGAACAAGTGGATTGTGGGAGAATAACATTTCTTGAATTCGATTGTGAATACAAATTTGAATAAAGATTCCATTTTCCAAGCTTTGTGAAAACTAGTAAAAAAAAAGAAGAGACTGCATTTGCCAAAATTAAGGTAGAGTACCACCAAAGGGTACAGCCGGAAATATTGTCATGGTGGACAAAGGATTACCTCCATGTCTGTGGCTCGAGTTCTGGCATACACTTACTGAGAAACATGACAAATTACAGTTCCCTCGTTGTGGGACATTCAATTCGAGGATTTTGGAAAATCTAAGAAGAAGACTATATAAGATGAACAATCCTGTTAGAGCCACTGTAACTGAGACTTTTAATACCTGGCAGCATATTGCTCATCACAAGGACAAAGAGAAATACCAAGAGAGGTATAGGAGAACTATGGATTATTACACAGAAGCTGGATGGGATGCACAACACAAATTGTAGAGAGCAGATGTAGTAAGCAGGACACAATTGTAATTGATGTTAGAGGTTGAGGAAGGCGCTAAAAGCAATAGAAAGGAGAAAATGAAGCATTTAGAGACACATAAGAGAGAATTGGGAAATGAAGAAGAGCATGACATAAATGATGAACTCTTATGTTAAATCCTTCACCCTATTTAATGAGTTGCCAAATAGAGACCTGATGTAAGTAAATACATGGGGGACTAAATGCTTCATTGATGCCTGAAATACCCAAATAAACAGTAAAAATTTCTCCTGTAGGTAGGAGCACACAGATCCTAGTTCCTGTAAATCTGATTGATTCAAATATTCTACATAATGTAGCTGTTCCCATTGCTATTGGACCAGTTGCACCTTTTACAAGTCTGTGTCAAAGGTGAATATGATTCGCAATTTAACAGTACCTACTGGATTAAATGAAGTACATGGAGGTTCCCCAATTGTGAGGGTAAGATCAATAATTCAAATGCCCTTGGTTTCAATTCAGAATAATGCTACTGCTGTGAATGGTCTCACTAATCAGAGACAAGTTGATCTGATGCAGAGAATGGAGCACAGGTTTCCAACTTTTTATTGTCCTAAACCAAATGAAATTCCTCGAGTGAATTTGTATGCTCCTGATCTGATCTGAGTGTCTACTTCGTACACAAGCAAGGAACCCCATTGCGGACCTGCTTCACTGACTATCAGATATCCGACTGATCGCGTTCGTTTCACTGATTCATTATGTACAGAACTGGAACTAGCGACCTGTATGGTACATTGTTTCCCATGCAGCAAATAATTCTTTGAATATGAACTCTTTAGGCAAATTATTTCTGTCCTGAGGATGAACCGTTATTAACTGTGGTTCGAAACGTCGTCGACTAAAAATGCACTAAATGCATAGTTGATACAATATATACATGCATATGTGTATTGCTTTGGATTGTCTGTTATATGACTTACAATAATCAGACTACGTGCAATTTGCCTGCAAATAAATGTTGTTCCTTTGTTTGTTGTTCTTCAAGTGTGTTAGCCAGACATCGGCGGGTGTTCTGCTTCTACCGCACTTTGTGTGAAATTGTTTTATGACATTTTTTCTATCAATTTAATTAAAGTGCCCGGCTCCATTTGGCCTATATTTATTGTGTCCTAATATTCCTTGACTGCCTAAGGACCGCTGTCTTTGAAAATTTCCTGATCTGACTGTGCCATCGAGTATTCCAGTTATGGATAATTCTGTGCTGAATGTATAATCAGGAACGAGTACAGATTTTACGAATGGTAGTCTAAATTTAAATAATATGGGAGATCAGTCAGGGGTCACTCCTCAGGAGCCTGGGTGACCGTCTTTCTAGTTCCGGTAGGGATCCACCAGAAGATCCTACGGAGCATGAGCAGGGTGTTGAAGCATGATGAGATGGCGTTGACTTTCTTGGTCATCGTGAGAGAGGAGTCCAGGATGAATGCCAGGTTGTGTGCGTGGTCAGTGGGTGTCAGTGTGGTCCCCAGTTCTGTGGGCCACCAGGAGTTGTCCCAAGCGGTTGGGGATCGTCCGAGGATGAGGACCTCCGTCTTGTCTGAGTTCAGTTTCAGACGGCTGAGTTTCATCCATTCAGCGTCATTTTTCATTCCTTTCTGTAGGTTGAGTTTGGCGGTGGCTAGGTCTTTGGTGAGGGAGAGTATCAGCTGGGTGTCGTCGGCGTATGAGATGATGTTGAGGTTGTGTTTGCGTGCGATGATGGCGAGGGGGCTCATGTAGATATTGAAGAGGGTTGGGCTAAGCGATGAGCATTGGGGTACGCCGCAGATGATCTCCGTGGCCGCGGAGTGGAAGGGAGGGAGGCGGACTCTTTGGGTTCTGTCAGAGAGGAACAAGGTGATCCAGTCCAGGGCTTTACTTTGGATCCCAGCGTTGTGGAGGTGGGTTATTAGGGTACGATGACAGACTGTATCAAAGGTGGCTGAGAGGTTTAGGAGGATGAGGGCGGTTGTTTCCCCGTTGTCAAGTAGGGTCCTGATGTCGTCGGTGGCTGCAATGAGGGCGGTCTCGGTGTTGTGGTTGGCTTTAAATCCAGACTGGGATGGGTCGAGGGAACCATTGGCCTCGAGGAATGCGGTCAGCTGTTTATTGAAGATCTTCTCGATAACTTTTGCGGGGAAGGGAAGAAGAGAGATGGGCCGGAAGTTTTTGAGGTCTTTAGGGTCCGCTATGGGTTTCTTTAGTAGGGCGTTGATCTCTGCGTGCTTCCAGCTCTCAGGGAAGGTGGCGGACACGAGGGAGTTGTTTATGATGTTTTGTAGGTTGGGAGCGATGATGGTGTCGGCTTTGTTGAAGATGTGGTGAGGGCATGGGTCGGAAGGAGAACCGGAGTGGATGGTGTTCATAGTGTGGGCGGTGTCTTCGGTGCTGATGGGAGTCCAAGAGCTGAGGGTGGTTGTAGGGGGTGTTGGTTTGGTGGCTGGGGGCGGAGTCTGGGCACCGAAGCTTTTGTGGATATTGGCGATCTTGTGGTGAAATAACGTGGCAAGGGAGTTGCAGAGGTCTTGCGACGGTGTGATGTTGTTGCTGTTGGCGCTGGGATTGGAGAGCTCTTTTACGATGCTGAAGAGTTCCTTGCTGTTGTGTGTGTTGTTGTCCAGCCGTTCTTTGAATGATTTCTTTTTGATGGTTAACAATCAGCTGGTGGTGTTTGCGGGTGGCGTTCTTGAGGGCTATCATGTTTTCTGTCGTCTGTTCGCGGCGCCAGGTTTTCTCGAGGGTTCGGCAGGATTTCTTCAATTCTTTGGGGTCTTCGGTGAAACATACTGTTTTCCTGTTGCCGGGCTTGCCTGGAGGGTCCTTCAGTGGTGCAAGGGCGTCGGCGCAGTTGACGATCCACTGTGTGAGGTTGCGGGCTGCGTCGTTGGTGTCGGTAGTGTTTATTGGTGGGTTCTGGCTCAGTGATGTGGCTAGCTGGTCTGCAGTGACTTTGCTCCAGCATCTACGGGGGATCCATTGCGGGCGGTGGTGGGATGTGGTCTTCTTAAAGATAAAGTGGATGCAGCTGTGGTCGGTCCAGTGTAGTCCAGTGGAGTGGCTGAAGGCAACGTGGATGCTGACAGAGAAGATGGGGTCGAGCGTGTGGCCGGCGTAGTGGGTGGGGGTGTTCACCAGGTGCTTGAGTCTGAGATTGGCGAGGTTGTTGAGCAGGGTGGTGGTGGTGTTGTCATTGTTGTTCTCCAGGTGGAAGTTCAGGTCCCCTAGGAGGATGTAGTCTGATGAGGCGAGGGCATGTGGGCTGATTAGGTTGGCGATGGCTTCACTGAATTGTGTGCGTGGGGCCTGGGGTCGGTAGACGAGAGTTCCTCTGAGGGTGGTTTTGGGGTCGGTGTGGATTTGGAAGCGAAGGTGTTTGGCGGTGGTGAGGGCATCTTCGGAGTTGGTCATGACATTGATGATGTTCCTGTAGAGGATGGCGATTCCTCCTCCGGTTTGGTTGACGCGGTCTTTTCGGGGGATCTTGTAGCCGTCCGGGATGGCTATGGCGATGTCGGGGCCTGAGGAGGCGTTCATCCATGTTTCTGTGAGGAAGGCCACGACTGGTGCTGTTGTGTCAAGGAGGTCCCTGAGTTTGACGGCGTGCTTGTGGATGGAGCGGGTGTTGAGAAGAATGCACTTGAGGTGGTTGTTGTTGTTGCCTGGTCCGGGTGGTGGGGTGTAGGTTCGGATGCAGGTGAATTTGCAGATTTGGCAGGAGAAGGGTCTGTGGGTGTGCTTCGGAGTGGCTTAGTAGCAGGCGGCTGGTCGGGCGGTGTTGAGTGCGTGGAGGGTGGTGGTCTCGTATCTCAGTCGGGTTTCTTGTTTTCGGCGGGGGCCAGTGGTTCTGGTGCTGGGCTCGGTCCTGGCGTGGACAGGCGCAGACGGGCTTGCCTTTGGCGCGCCTTCCGCGTGCCCGCTGTGTGGCCTCCATATGAGGTGCTATGGAAGGGAGGAGCAGCTGGGAGGCGGGAGCTGGGTAGTGAATAGGCATGGGCGAATTTTGCGGATCTCGCGTTCGCGAATTTTGCGGATTTGCGAACTCGCAATCCGCAAAATCCGCGAATATCCGCGAATTTCCGGATTTTTTTTTTTGTGTGTTCGCAATTGTTTCTGCCAGTTCGCGAGGATTTGGTACTAGTTCGCAATTGCGAACTTACTTGTCGGCTCGCAACGGTCGCGACTATGTTGTTTCTACGTCTGGTTCATCATCACAGCCTCCCAGCACCCTCTGTTTTACCACTGGCACCCTCTCTTTGACCCATGCCACCCTCTGTTACATCAATGCCACCCTCTGGTTCATCATCACTGTAGAAGATGGGGGGTAAAAGAAAGCCCACCTGCCCTGCTTGAACTGACATGAATTAATTTGGGGTTAGTTTATGAACAACACCTGCCCTGCCCCAACTGACAATAATGAATTAGGGGCTAATTAATGTGTCACTGAAAGAATTTAAAGTTCCAGCCTGGCACCTGCTTGTCTGCTCCTTTAGCTGTAAATCAGGACCTTTGTGGCATACAGTTAAGGTCAGAGCAGGGTCACACAATAGTTGCAAGCAGGCAACCGAATTCTGGAGGGCCCCCTCAGGAAGCACTACAAAGAATCGTTACAAATCATGAGGTTGACCTTTTGCACCTGCTCATTGCTTTTGCTTTTGCTGAAATCGTTTTTCGGTTTTTTTCGCGCTATTCGCGGGGCGCGGCGTCGTGCGAAACCGACCGCGGAAGCCGCCAATTCGTGCGAATGAGCATTTTATTTTTTTGCGGCTTGTTGTTTCGCGAGTTTTTTTGCAGTATTCGCGAGCCGCTTGCAGCGCAACACGCGAATTTACCCCAAGGTCGAGTACGGGCGCGGCCATTTTGTTTGCGTGACGTATTTCCGTTTCCGCCCGCTATGTATAATCTCGCGCAGTAAGCGCATTGCGAGTAGAGGTTCGCACGAGATCGCGCGGGAAATCTAGAGGTTCGCACGAGATCGCGAGGAAAATCTCGCGCGAACTTACTTTCGCGCTCGTGAACGGGCGCCGGCCATCTTGTTTTTCATTCATTTCCTGTGTCTGGGCATGGTGTTTAATCCTCTTGGTATCTTTGCCATCCTTTGCTTGTTTTCAGTTTTTTTTTTACGATTTTGCTTCTTATCTATCCCTCTCTTTTCCTAGCTGTATATTTTTGTCTTTTCTGCTATTTTTCTTTACTTTTAAACTACTTTTTTAAACTCTTTTCTTTTCTTCTTCCCTATCCTATTCTTTCTTAATTTTCTACTTCTTCCTACCTTACCTGCCCAGACCATGGTCAAGCCAGGCGCCGTGAAGCTGCCCAGGCACTTGAGGGCCGCAGCCGCGGCGGGGAGTAGTGCTGGACCCAGTGGCAGGACAGCATGCGGGAGATTGAGGGGGGAGCAGGTGACGCGACGGGAGATATTCAGCCCGGAGGAAGTGGGCGCGCTGGTCTACTTCGTCCAGCGCCGCCTGCCCAGGACCATCGCGGGAGGCGGCAGGATCGCGGCCGGCGGCTACAACATGCGGGAGCGCCGGAAGCGGTGGGAGAAGGTGTGCTGGGCCATATCCCACCTCTACGGGGTCCAGCGCACCTACAGCCAGGTCACCCATCGCTGGACGGACCTCCTGGACCGCGAGCACGACCTGCTGGACCAGCTCGGCTTGGAGATCCCCGGGCTTGGTGAGTAGTAGTAGCCATTTAATCACTCACTACTATGATGTTTTCTCCTGCTCTGTGTTGTTGTATTGCAAATATTTGTTTTTTACATGGAGCAAGCCAATAATGCCGCTGATGACGATTACATTGTAGTTAAATTATATTTCAAAATCTTCTGTGCATTTCAGGTGCACTGCTCTCCTTCTCAGTGGCGTTGCTACTATGCTTATTTGTTTTCTATTTCGTGGTCTCATTGGCCTGAGTAACTATTATGTATGAGTGTACTTTACAGAACTGCGTAATGCTAGACACTAGGGGGCAGATTACATTTACAAGCCCCTTGCGCCACGTTTACGTTGCCTTGCGTGACGCAACAGCGGCGTAAACGTGCCGCATCCCTGCGAGTCATTTACAGCATGACGCATCTAGGGAGATGCGTCAGGTTATAAAGCCATGGGCCTGCACCACAATGGGTGCGTTCCTAGTACGCAGGGTGGGCGGTCCAGCGGCTGTGCGCCTCGCAAAATTGCCTGCGTGAAATGTACAAGATTTAACGCAGGCACTTCTGCGACGCTGCTACGTCAATTCAATTCCTTATGTCTGCTCGAAGCAGGCGAAAGGACTGACACAGCATGTTAAGTATTGGGTGGCCCTGAGCATTACTGGAGTTGCATTGCGTTGGCGACGTGACTCCAGCGATGCGCCGCTCTTACGTGACGAGATGCGTCACGCAAGTGCCTACCCTTGCGCCAGGGCGCGCCGCTTTGTAAATGAGGCACATCTGCCGTGTCGCAAGGGTAGTTTTGCGTGACGCATTTGATCTGGCGCATCTCTGGAGATGCGCCAGAACGCGTAAGTAAGTATGCCCCTAAGGGGCAGAATTGCAATTACCGTCGCATCCCTGCAAAGTAGCAGGGATGCGCCATTAATTGTGCGGCCCGCTACCACCACCAAACATGGTGCGCCGTATTTGCAATGCGGCGCACCATGGGCCCAAAACGTCACCGAAGCTTTACTGCTGGAGTTGCGTCGCAACGATGGCGCAGCTCCATCAATGCTCTGGGGTACCCTATCTCCCCAATGCTGGGTCAAGCCGTACGTCTGCTTCAAGCAGGTGCAGGGTTTGTGTGACGCATCATTGTCCTAAAGGTGACTGATTGATATTTTGTAGATTTCCCTCAGCCACTATTAGGATGTGTTCCAGCGCAGGAATGCCCTCCCTTGCGCCGGAACGCCCCCTGATGGCGCAGGGCTTTATAACGGGATGCATCTCCCAAATGCGTCACGTTGTTATAATATTATACGCCGCACCATGGCGCCCTTTTTTGTTTAGCTGCTGCGTCACAAAAGTCACGCAAGAACGGCGCAAAAGAGCCGCAAGGGCTTAAATCTGCCCCTTCCTTTGTACCCCTGACAATAAGAAAAATAGTGGCGGTGGATTGATAGTTTGACTATTTAAATGACTGGTAATGTAGCAGGCAACTGTTAGTGTTGTCACTGATCTGACTGAAATCACAATGGAGTTTGTCTGTCACTTTGCGTCTTGCCTGCGGACTGCTGCCTGCCAGTCCTAGGTGAACGTTTCAGTACTTTGTTTAGTGAGTTACGTGACTTTCGAAGTCACAGGTCCGCAAATAAATGAAAAGTAACCATAATCAATATAATTTCGCGGAAATATTTTGTTATTGTTCTTTTGAAATGTTTGATTTGGTTGACATTGACAAGCAACAATCATCCATGTTTTCTGTTCTTTCTTTCATGTTGTACGTCAGCTCCCCCCAGGGGCGAGAGGAGGACACAGGAGCAGCAGGCGGCGGATGCTGTTCAACAGGGCCAGGATCGGGCAGGCGAGGGCTCCTCTGCTGGCCCCAGTAAGTTTTCATTTTAGACTAGTACCTATTTTTCCTAGCGTTCCTCATTTGACTTTTTTCAAAATTGTCTTTGCTCTTCTTGTAGACTGTATCTAAATTCTTATCCTGCCTCTACTATGACTCCCTGTGGTATTACTAGATTATTCTTATTAGTCTGTCTGTGTAGCTAACTAAGATTGCACGGTTGGCGAAACTCCCATGATTCTAGTCAGCAATAGCTCTATCAACTTAGTGCAGTCCTCTGGGATTGTCCATAATGTCTTTTGAAGTGTTCTATCTGGACTCATGCTTGCAAAAATTGCAAAACCTTTCGCTCAGTCACTCTAGTCTGGACCAAAAAACACAGATTGTATTTAAGTTTAAAAGCTTTATTAAAAGTAAACACATTTATTAAAATGAAGTCATAATAAAACTAAACGTTTAACTGATAATGGAAAAGTGGTTAGTGCTGACGATTAATTGAAGACATTTCTTGTGGTCGAGCCGAGCTCTCACCTGGTTTCAACTTGATCTTGTTGTTAGAAGTCCATCTTCTGTCTGTGTTGAGAAAAATGGTGCGTGTTAAAAAAACAGCCTTCATCAGTTGTGCCAAAAAGTGCAGCAAGACAACCTTCCCTGGAAAAAGGGACATTTTTTTTAACTTTAACGTAGACAGTCACAAATTACATTGTTTTCACATGTCTTCATTCCTAGACCAAAGACTAGTGAGTGCTTTATTCTAACATTCTTAAATGTACTTTGTAGGTGGAACATCTGGTGGCGGGGCCAGTGTGGAGGTGGTGGTGCTCGACACGGAGGCGGAGGGCGATTCTTCAGGGGAGGAGGCGGCGGCTGTGAGAGTTGAGACGGTGGTGGTGGCGGCCAGAGGTAAGCTCTTATATATTCCTTACTTATTGAGATTGAAGACTAGCTGGGAAGGCAAGAATATGAGATGCATGGCTGGGTGAATGATGAAGCAATGATGGGTGGAAGGACAACAGCCTGGGTGGGTGACACAGAAACTGTATGTGTCCATATACCTGGATCATGCTACTATCTGACTCTTAGATAGCATATGTGTATCTAGAGCAGGGGTACTCCTAGTATGGCCCGCGGGCCGGTGGTGGCCCGGCAAGCCTTCCTTGGCGGTGCGCAGACCTTGCAGACAATCACTGCTCCCCCGGCCCCCACAGAGCAGAGGCTTTTTTGTATTTCACCTGTTAGCGCCCCTGCATCTCCACTCTGACAATCACTGCTCCCCCGGCCCCCACAGAGCAGAGTGGAGATGCAAGGCCACAAAGAGGTGAAATAGAACAAAGCCTCTGCTCTGTGGGGCCGGGCAAGCAGTGATTGTCAGGGTGGAGAAGCAGGGGCGCTACAACAAACAAAGCCTCAATAATATGTTCATGGTCTTTTAAAGACCTGTTAAGTACTTTGGTGTTGTTGTCTGTGTGTGCGCGTTGAGGAAGCGGTCTCAACCCGGGCTGAAGGCTGACACAGATAGACACACACACAGTGAGATGACAGAGGGGGAGGGAGAGGGAGGGCAGGAGGGAGAGAGAGCTGGAGGGAGGGCAGGAGGGAGAGCAGGAGGGAGAGAGATGTATGTAAATGCTGGGTCTGGTGGCTCAGTGGATGAGGGCATCTGCTGCAGGGACCTGTGTGCAACCTCATGGTCACAAGTTATCGTTTTGCTTTAGCCCCGCCCCCTCTGACTCCGCCCCCACCAGTGCGGCCCTCGGCCCCAAACTACACTGTAAATGTAGCCCCTGAGAGAAAGTTTGTGAGTACCC
The DNA here is from genome assembly GCF_964263255.1 of Lissotriton vulgaris. Classification (NCBI taxonomy): domain Eukaryota; kingdom Metazoa; phylum Chordata; class Amphibia; order Caudata; family Salamandridae; genus Lissotriton; species Lissotriton vulgaris. The sequence goes on from NC_141694.1 coordinate 867,204,466, forward strand.
ATGATCTAGAGAGAGTAGACGGTCAGTGGATGAACTAAGTGTAACTTTGAAGAGCATGTAACACTGCACCCGCACGTCCGTTCCAGTGTAGGAAAGGCAAGGAAAAGAACTTTTAATTTTGTCCAAATACTACCATAAATAGTAGCAGTAGTTTGTATTGCAAGCACTGCATAGATCCGGTTATTATGGTGGCCACTCCCTACCTCTCTTAATAAGTTTAGTAGTACTCAGTCATTCATGTGTGGATGTATCACTGGTCACTCAATAAAAAGCAAAGCACCTAAAGTCATCCCATATATAAGCAAAAACATCCCATGTGAAGTGATAGATAATCAGATTATTTATCTTCTTCAATTTTCCATTTCTAGTACTCATTTCCACTGTAGGGTGAAAGTTAAATTAATTAAGCAGTAGCCCTTGAGTTGTAACAGAGTATTCTCAGTGCCACCCGTACTAGAAAAGTAAGAGCTTCACCACCTGCATGTACTGGACGGGTACAGTAACGCAACGGCAACGCAAGTCTAGGTCACTCCTCATGGCGTGCGTCTCTTTTTCTCGGGTGCAAGTTTACTGCGCTGGCATTATGCCGGCTTGCAGAAAATAACGTACCAATTTTCCAAAACAAGAGATAAGAAGAAGAATAAGACTGGTGTACTTTCATAGTCGACTCCAATGGAAGTCCACAGTGCTCGTAGAATTTGTTCCTTAAACTCCCACTAATGTTAGAGCAAGGATGAAGAAGTGTGAGGTTAGATAGATACTGGCCTCAATAGTTATGTAATGCGCTTGCAAGTTGCTAGTTGTACTGCAACACAAATTTCTGCTGAATGATTGAGTTAATCTTAAAGAGCATTGGTTACAGACTATGTCTTTCTTTCTTCATATAGGTTCTCCTTCCAAACGAACAAGGAGGAAGGAGCTGGCTAGAGCGGCCCGGCAACGGAGGATCGAGGCCACTGTTGCGGAATATCGGCGGCTGGTGGCCCTGGAGGACGAGGAAAGTGTGCAGTCGACAACAACAACAACGTCGTCTGCATCGGCCTCCGTGGCCCCACGGGCTGCCACCCAGCACAGTGGTCCACCCAGACTGAGCCGGGCTGCCAAAGGCAAACGCCACCGCCGAGCAGCAAGGCCAACAGCTGCCTCTCACAGGCATTGCACCTGCAAGGCAGTGAAGGCACGCCTGCGCCGCACTACCCTGATGGTGTCCCGCCTTCAGCAGGAGCTCGCCTTGCTCCGCGAGGAGCATGATGCCCTGGCCCAAAAAGTTAACAGCATCCACCCATAGTGTCCCTTGCCCCTTTTTTAGAGACTTTTGGGGGGTGGGAATTGGGAGTTGGGTTTTTGGGGACTTTTGAAGGACAATGGTTGGGGTTAGGGAGGGTCTTGCGGGAGATTATTTTGTTAGGGATATAAATATACTTTTTCAAACTTTATCTGAGCATACCTGTTTTTTACTGCTTGCCTGGTGGGTGGGGGTTTAACGTTGACTGTTTTCCTGAAAGTTTAGTTCCATTTTCTTCCTTTAAGTGTAAATGCCCAAATGTTTTCAACACTAAGTGCCTCTCACAGACTAAGTGAAGTGAATCCAAGAGTCCTAGGACTTTAGTAGTACTACCTTCAGTCTCTCGTCTCTCGTACTAATACTCCATTATACCCCCAAACCACCAAACGCTTATCTTACCTGTAATTTGTGTTTGAAAGTAGGGCTAGACCCAGGGCTGGCTCCACGGGAAACACCGAATAAGGTTGGCAATCTTGGTCGGATAAAATTTCCTCATAGCGGTGGTACTAGTGGTGTGACACAGTGGCAGTTGCATGCCTATGAAAAAAAAGAAAATGAAATCTGGTTTGTCCTCCTGAGCAATTCAACGGTACAACTGAGAATATAGCAGGTGACAGAAGTACAGTAGAGCAGTGCCACATTGTAGCCTAACAAATGGTAAAGTATAACTACTAATTCGGTTGAAGTTCTTTCACATTAGCAATGGTTCTTTGTGAAGCAGAGTAAGAATATATCCTCGGATTTCTTCACCAGCCTGTTGCTATCACCTTATCCTCCCCAGCAAGTGTGTGGATTTATTGCTGTAATAATAATTTAGTCACACATCAATCAAAACCACACAGCCCGGGGGAAGAGGGTTAGGGTTTGAAAAATGGATGGGTACGGGGGTTTTTGGGAAAGGTTTTGGGAGACAAGAAAAAATAGCACAGCATAGACAAACTATTGTGAACATAAACAAATCTTTGGGTACAAACCTATCCATCAATCTTTGAAAGTGCATGCACTACTGCATGCATGTCAGTGAAAAGTAAGTAGTACATTCGACAACTGTGGAAAGAAAGAATGCGACAGTACAGGGCCTGTGTGGAATTATTGATAACGATATTCAACATAAGGTCTCTGTAGCCAGATACCCGAGAGCCTTGCTGGTCACTATAAATCCATTCACAACAACACTCAATGGGGTTGGTCTGGAAGGTGTCAGGTTTACTCCCCGTGATCCAGTCGATGCAAATATGGTTCCACCTCCAAATGTCACCAACACCCAGAAGTGTAAACACAGGGTGTTCGAGCCATTAGGCGGGGGAGAAAAATAACAAACTAAAATAAAAAATGTGGGATGGGTAAAGGTAGGGTCAGCAGGGAAAGGATACCTGTAACAGAAGACAAGACAGGCATCAGTGAAGTGCTGTCCTAACATACAAGGGTACTCTCATATAGTCTCACTAAATAACCAAGGAAGTAGACAAGTACCTGAGCACCAAGAAAACATGACCTTGGATAGGAAATACTATAGCCCTTCTGCCACAATCTGTGAGGAAGGCCTAAGAAACACATAAACATATAGTTAACGAACACACTCCTGTCGCACCAAACACACTCGCGTTATACTAAGACATCAAACCCACTACTCACAACATACCACAAACTTGGTAGAGGACTCAATGTACAAAGGGGGTTCCAAATAGTCAAAGCAAAGATGTATGGTCCAACAAAAAGGAAGAGGGAAACGGTAGTGTGTAGGAAGCAAGTACTACAACACTGCGCTCTCTAAGTAATGACCCAGTAGAGAATCTTTGGTGAAGGTCAAACAGAAAAACGTAGTTGCGACCACCACTGAATTCTGCCAACAACACACCCCACGGTGCACTACACAAAGAGAACTGGGGTAGCCTGTAGTTACCTCACTACATGCCCAGTTATGGAGGTCCTTTGAAATACACAGTTATACAACGGAGACGCGTAGTTGTCCTTACTACCGTGCTCCGTTTTAATAGTACAAAAACGATCCCCGATGTGAACGCTAACACGTGGTATAGACCGCCACTGTGCTCCGCCACACACAATTCAACCAAAGAGGAATTCATCAAAGGTAGAATTCTGTTAGAAAACAGTCACAGAACCTCCCTTAACAATCCGTTCAGGCAGTAATCAGCTGACTGCACGGGCGGCCGAAGAGTTTAGAGCGGCTTTACCTGAAGACGCGTGAAGTCCGTCTACCGTCAAGGACAGAACACGGAAGCGCTCCCCACTGAGCCTCGGGGGGGGGGGGAAGGTGATAGTCCACAGGAGACACGATAGAAAAGCATGCAGAGCGTCCGCTCTCATGCCGGTGCAGAACAGAAACCAGAATAACGCGCAACAGGAAGCGCGTCTGTTCCCCAGATAAACTTCCTGCAAGTCTCCCGCCTACTCATGGGAAATGTAGTTTCATAGTACGGTAGGCGCTTAGGGGCTGCGTAACCTGACAGAAGGTATAGTAGATAGAAAAGGAGAAATTGCTTTTTTTCTAGGTGTCCCCTCACTCACCAGGGTTGCCCCTTGGTGACATGCTTCATCATTGGGGCCATCCCAGTCCTCTACGGCCTGGGGCGTGCTGCGACTTGCGAATTACGTTGGAGCACTTACAAATGACTATGTGTGGTGCAGATGTGATAGTGGAGTGGACTAAGTGATGTGTTAAGGGATCAATTTAGAAGCCTAGAGAGAGCCAAGAAATGCAGTCACAGTCAGAGAAAAAGGCAAGGGATACTGTATCTATGTGGTTGTAGTGGTCCTGTTGGAAGTGGTAAGTAAGTTGCCTGCAGAAAAAAAATCCTCCTATTAGCGGCACTCCTCCATTGCAGCCGACGCTTCGTCCATCGATGTTGGTCACCAGAAGACACCCTGTAAAAAAAAGCACAGCATAGACAAACAATTGAACATAAACAATTCTTTGGGTACAAACCTATCCATCAATCTTTGAAAGTGCATGCACTACTGCATGCATGTCAGTGAAAAGTAAGTAGTACATTCGACAACTGTGGAAGAAAGAATGCAACAGTAAAGGGCCTATGTGTAAATTATTGATAACGATATTCAACATAAGGTCTCTGTAGCCAGATACCCGAGAGCCTTGCTGGTCACTATAAATCCATTCACAACAACACTCAGTGGGGTTGGTCTGGAAGGTATAGTAGATAGAAAAGGAGAAATTGCTTTTTTTCTAGGTGTCCCCTCACTCACCAGGGTTGCCCCTTGGTGACATGCTTCATCATTGGGGCCATCCCAGTCCTCTACGGCCTGGGGCGTGCTGCGACTTGCGAATTATGTAGGAGCACTTACAAATGACTATGTGTGGTGCAGATGTGATAGTGGAGTGGACTAAGTGATGTGTTAAGGGATCAATGTAGAAGCCGAGAGAGAGCCAAGAAATGCAGTCACAGTCAGAGAAAAAGGCAAGGGATACTGTATCTATGTGGTTGTAGTGGTCCTGTTGGAAGTGGTAAGTAAGTTGCCTGCAGAAAAAAAATCCTCCTATTAGCGGCACTCCTCCATTGCAGCCGACGCTTCGTCCATCGATGTTGGTCACCAGAAGACACCCTGTCCACTGCCTGCCTGATGCTGAATTGTGGCTCGCTACTTTGAAGCCTGACTCCATCCTTTTTTCCCCATTGCAGAGACTGAAACCCGGCCTGTAATTATTCAACGAAAAACAGGAAGTGATATAATATTACAACACCACTGATAAATAAATATAAGGTATGTAGGCTGTGGAGTGCAAAAAGTCACAATTTGATTTTCCTAGTAGACAGTACAATATTTTTGAAAGTGCGTACTCTGAGTCACCTTTTGAAGGATAAATAAGTATGGGCAAATTAATGTAGCGGATCTTGCCCCTCAAGCTAGGTGTACTGTAAACTGTGTTTTAGAACAAAATTAGATCTTCCTAGCAGTGCTCCCACCCAGACCCTTACTAAAGCCAGTCGCAAAAATGTAGAAGACCCCCAATCAAATCTCAAAAAACGAGGCCTAGCAGAAAACTGGAGACAAAACTTACTTTGAAAGTAAAAGTAGGCCGAAGTACCCCCTTCCTAATTACCCATTACCCACCGTGGATTGCATTCAAACCTCTTGCAAGCAACCAAGCAAAAGTAGCCATAGCCAGCATCGCTCCAAGACTCGAAATCCCCCCCACTCAAACACATGCAATAGAAATACTGCTAACCCTAACGAACCCTAAGTTAAGAATAGTGGCAAAGGCTTTCTTTAACTATGCCAAATCCCCCCTTTCCCACCATGGATTTTCTTCAAATGACTTGCAACCAAAATTACACATTCTCATGAGTGCTCTAAGACCCCAGAACTCAGTTGGAAAAATCTAGAACACCCCGAAACACATGCAATCCTGCTGCTAGGGCTAACCCTAACGAACCCTAAGTTACAAAAAGTGCCAAAACTAAAGGCTTTTCCGCGCGGATTTTGTCCCAACCACTTCTATTAGACCTTCCCAGGAATGCCCCAAGACCCGGCAACCCACCCGCCAAGAAGCGTAACACCCCCAAACAGGCCAAAAGCAAAATCTCATACTTGCAATATTTCTGGGCCTTCGGTCCAAACGCGCTGCGTAGCTAGGCCATAAGTCGGGGTTGGCACGACGAATTTCCTGAAAAGCAAATGCAATCAAGATTAGAGTGTCCCAGCAGTGCTCCCAGACCACGAAACTCACCCACAAACACCAGGAAGCCCCCCAAACAGGCCCCTGAAAACGCTACATAGAGCAAAATGTCAGAAATAGCCCAAAAAAAAATCGGCCTGGATTTTGTCCCAACCACTTCTAGCCGGTATTAGACCTTCCCAGGAATGCCCCAAGACCCGTCAACCCACCCGCCAAGAAGCATAACACCCCCAAACAGGCCAAAAGCAAAATCTCATACTTGCAATATTTCTGGGCCTTCGGTCCAAACGCGCTGCGTAGCTAGGCCATAAGTCGGGGTTGGCACGACGGATTTCCTGAAAAGCAAATGCAATCAAGATTAGAGTGTCCCAGCAATGCTCCCAGACCACGAAACTCACCCACAAACAGACGGAACCCCCCCTAAGAGCACCTCAAAGGCAAGCAAGTCATCAAAAACACAAAAAAAATTCCGCCTGGGATTTGGTCCAAAACACTTTTATCCGGTATTAGAGCTTCCCAGCAATGGCCCCAGAGCCGTCAACCCAGGAGAAAACGAGTAGAAGACCCCCAAACAGCCAAAGAGCAAAAGTACAAAAATGGGGACTTAGTCAATTTTTCACAGATTTCCCAAATCACTCCGCGCGCGCTCTGCAGCTAGGCCCTAAGTCCCCTCTGCCACCATGGATTTGCTTCAAACCTCTTGCAAAGTAAAGTATATATAGCCAGCAGTGCTCCCAGACCACGAAACTCACCACAAACACCAGGAAGCCCCCCAAACAGGCCCCCGAAAACGCTACATAGAGCAAAATGTCAGAAATAGCCCCAAAAAAAATCGGCCTGGATTTTGTCCCAACCACTTCTACCCGGTATTAGACCTTCCCAGGAATGCCCCAATACCCGTCAACCCACCCGCCAAGAAGCATAACACCCCCAAACAGGCCAAAAGCAAAATCTCATACTTGCAATATTTCTGGGCCTTCGGTCCAAACGCGCTGCGTAGCTAGGCCATAAGTCGGGGTTGGCACGACGGATTTCCTGAAAAGCAAATGCAATCAAGATTAGAGTGTCCCAGAAATGCTCCCAGACCACGAAACTCACCCACAAACAGACGGAACCCCCCCTAAGAGCACCTCAAAGGCAAGCAAGTCATCAAAAACACAAAAAAAATTCCGCCTGCGATTTGGTCCAAAACACTTTTATCCGGTATTAGAGCTTCCCAGCAATGGCCCCAGAGCCGTCAACCCAGGAGAAAACGAGTAGAAGACCCCCAAACAGCCAAAGAGCAAAAGTACAAAAATGGGGACTTAGTCAATTTTTCACAAATTTCCCAAATCACTCCGCGCGCGCTCTGCAGCTAGGCCCTAAGTCCCCTCTGCCACCATGGATTTGCTTCAAACCTCTTGCAAAGTAAAGTATATATAGCCAGCAGTGCTCCCAGACCACGAAACTCACCCACAAACACCAGGAAGCCCCCCAAACAGGCCCCCGAAAACGCTACATAGAGCAAAATGTCAGAAATAGCCCAAAAAAAAATCGGCCTGGATTTTGTCCCAACCACTTCTACCCGGTATTAGACCTTCCCAGGAATGCCCCAAGACCCGTCAACCCACCCGCCAAGAAGCATAACACCCCCAAACAGGCCAAAAGCAAAATCTCATACTTGCAATATTTCTGGGCCTTCGGTCCAAACGCACTGCGTAGCTAGGCCATAAGTCGGGGTTGGCACGACGGATTTCCTGAAAAGCAAATGCAATCAAGATTAGAGTGTCCCAGCAGTGCTCCCAGACCACGAAACTCACCCACAAACACCAAGAAGCCCCCCAAACAGGCCCCCGAAAACGCTACATAGAGCAAAATGTCAGAAATAGCCAAAAAAAAAATCGGCCTGGATTTTGTCCCAACCACTTCTACCCGGTATTAGACCTTCCCAGGAATGCCCCAAGACCCGTCAACCCACCCGCCAAGAAGCATAACACCCCCAAACAGGCCAAAAGCAAAATCTCATACTTGCAATATTTCTGGGCCTTCGGTCCAAACGCACTGCGTAGCTAGGCCATAAGTCGGGGTTGGCACGACGGATTTCCTGAAAAGCAAATGCAATCAAGATTAGAGTGTCCCAGCAGTGCTCCCAGACCACGAAACTCACCCACAAACACCAGGAAGCCCCCCAAACAGGCCCCCGAAAACGCTACATAGAGCAAAATGTCAGAAATAGCCCAAAAAAAAATCGGCCTTGATTTTGTCCCAACCACTTCTACCCGGTATTAGACCTTCCCAGGAATGCCCCAAGACCCGTCAACCCACCCGCCAAGGAGCATTACACCCCCAAACAGGCCAAAAGCAAAATCTCATACTTGCAATATTTCTGGGCCTTCGGTCCAAACGCACTGCATAGCTAGGCCATAAGTCGGGGTTGCCACGACGGATTTCCTGAAAAGCAAATGCAATCAAGATTAGAGTGTCCCAGCAGTGCTCCCAGACCACGAAACTCACCCACAAACACCAGGAAGCCCCCAAACAGGACCCCCGAAAATGCTACATAGAGCAAAATGTCAGAAATAGCCACAAAAAAAAATCGGCCTGGATTTTGTCCCAACCACTTCTACCCGGTATTAGACCTTCCCAGGAATGCCCCAAGACCCGGCAACCCACCCACCAAGAAGCATAACACCCCCAAACAGGCCAAAAGCAAAATCTCATACTTGCAATATTTCTGGGCCTTCGGTCCAAACGCGCTGCGTAGCTAGGCTATAAGTCGGGGTTGGCACGACGGATTTCCTGAAAAGCAAATGCAATCAAGATTAGAGTGTCCCAGCAATGCTCCCAGACCACGAAACTCACCCACAAACAGACGGAACCCCCCCTAAGAGCACCTCAAAGGCAAGCAAGTCATCAAAAACACACAAAAATTTCCGCCTCGGATTTGGTCCAAACCACTTTTAGTGCTTCCCAGCAATGGCCCCAGACCCGTCAACTCACCTGCAAAGAGGTAGAACAACACCCCCACAAGTGCTGAGTCTTTCTTCATTGGGCGTAAACCAGCCCTCTGCTTTGATGGAAATAGGAGTCTGGAGGAGGAGGATAGAGGAGCATGTTCTTCTGAACTTGTGAACCTGAGGAATGCAGACTGCGGCACCTTCAAATAAATTAGCAAACAAGTGAAGACAGTTCTGCTGATGGGCTTGTTTTTGTGATTATCTGATTAAAGTTTGAATTATATTAACTGTGCACAACAAAGAAAGACAGACACACAGGAATAAAAGTGAATAAGGATGAAAAAGAAAGTTATTGATTCGTTGTCTCATTTTCAGGGCTCGAAGTCGGTATCACGGTCCAGGAATAAGAATAAGGCTTCGTCATCATACTCTGCGAATTCAGGCAGGGAGAGCTCAGTGTCACCTGACAGAGTAGAAATTCCCTCATCTATGTTGCTGGCCACCTCCTCTTCATCCGGCACGCTCTCTCGTACTCTGAAATCTGGTGGTATGAGGTGCTGATTCATCTTGATCATTGTTAACCTCTCCACATTTTTGGGCGAGAGGCGGCTCCGTTTGGGAGTTACAATCCCACCAGCCGCACTGAAAACCCGTTCAGAAGATACGCTTGCGAGTGGGCAAGACAAGTAGTTTAAAGCCAGGTTGGTGAGCTGTGGCCACAATTCTTTTTTCCCATGCCAATACGCCAATGGGTCAGAATTAACATAGACCTCTGTTGAGTCATTCAGATAGTCCTTCACCATCGACTCAAGGTCCTCATCCAAGGTTCCTCCACTTTGCTTAGCTCTTGCTGTGCCTCTGACCTTTTGAGAACCAAACCCACGCAGAGCTAGCCAATCCTCTTCAGCCTCCAATGTTTCTGTTGTCTTTCGTGCAGATGATCCGGTTGCCGGTGTCTTTAACGGCTGAGAGGTCACTTGTGCCACAGCCACAGGTGCAGAAGTGGATTGTTTTGACTGGGGATGGCCTGCTGATGTACTGCCATTTCCTTCAATTTCCAGCCGTTCTGTTTCAAACTTCTTGGCTGACAAGGCTAGCCAACGTTTGTACTTTAGAACATGTTCATCATCAAAAGGAAAGAATGCTTGGCCTGCCAGCGCCTTTTTGTAGCGTGGATCCAGAATAGTAGCACAAATGTAATGCTGTTCTGAGTGGATCTTTTTAAGACGTTCATCACCTTGTAGGAGCTCTAATAATTGCTCGGCCAGAAGCAAAGAGTCTTGGTTTTTATCTTTTCTAAACACAGAACACACCTCCTTCAGTTGGTCCTCCAGCATGTACAACAATGGGATAGCTTTTCCCAAATTAGAGTCCTCCTTGCTGACTGCACGCGTGAAGAACTCAAAAGGACGAAGCATGCGTGTCAGGCTTTCAACTATGTTCCATTGCGGCCCACCCATCCTCAGCTCCTCTGCACCCTCTTTAAGGAAATATTGATCGAGTTCCGTATACTGCTCATACAGACGCTCAAGCATGTAGAAGGTTGAGTTCCAACGTGTTACCACCTCCTGGATGAGTGCTTTCACTGGCATATGATGTTGATATAGCAGGCTCCTCAGCTGCTTCCGGGCCTTAAAAGAATGGCTGAAATGCTTGCACATTTTTCGGCAGGTGTCCAATACACCGTACGCTGCACTGCCTTTATTACCCAAGAATTTTTGGACAACCAGGTTTATACAGTGCGCCAAACACGGCACTCTGAATAGTAACCGTCCCTCATGGCCTTAACTATATTGGCGCCATTGTCCGTGGAAACATAACCAACCTTGCGTTTTAGTGGGGACAGACAGTTAAGGACCTTTGTGTTAAAGACATCCAAAATGTTTTCTGCTGTGTGACGTTTCTCCAAACCAAACATGGCTAGTGTTGCATGTTTCCGAGCACCTTTAAAAACAATGTTAGTGTCAACACCTGAGTTTAGCTTTGCTTTAGCCCCTGAAAAAGAGACCCAGTGTGCAGTGATGCACATGTAATCAGCGCCTGCGCCACTGGTCCACATGTCTGTTGTCAGATGTATAGTGTGAACAGCACTCTTCTGCAAAGCTGCCCCAATCACCTTCAGAACATCTTCATGTAGTGCTTGAACCGCAACTCGGGCAAAATAGTACCGGCTAGGAACCTTCCATTTAGGGCAGAGCGCTGTCACTAATTCTAGAAAACCAACCCCTTCTACAAAAGAAAAAGGGAGAAGGTCCAGAGCTAGCATTTTAGCCAGCTTAGTGTTATACAGACGGGTCATTGGGTGGTTGCGTTCATATTGCGCTTCTGTAAACAACATCTTTTTAATGTTGCCCTGGACCAATGATTTACGGGATGATGATGATCTCTTCGACCCAGTTACACTCGCTGATGAACTTTTCCGCATTGATGTCTCACTCTCTCCCACACTCTTAGTGTGGCTCCCATGGGGTGTGCTGCTGACATGGGAACTGGGTGTAAGTGAAGTGTTTGAATCGTCTTCTTCTACCTCCTCGTCATCAGCAGATGAAAAATCAACGTTTTCATTACGTGCAATTCCGGCTTTCTTGACCGCCTCTAGGTGCGGAAACCATCGGACAGCGTGCCTTCTCTCAAGATGACCTCTCTGGCCTCCGGTACCATAGTTAGAACCAAGCTTACCACGACTAACTCGAAGCTTACAAAGGCTACAAATGGCTACGTTTTCCTTTTTTGGGCAAACACTAAAGAAGTCCCAAACTGGAGACTTGAAATGTCTTCGGGGGCCGGAGGAGGCGGCGATACTGGTGGTGGTGGTCCTGCTGCTAATGCCAGATGAAGTGGAGGATGTGGATTGCCGAACTTCAGTACGTTTTGCACTTTCACCACCACGAATTGAGGTCGAGGACGAGGTGGGTACCTTCTTGCGAAGAAATATGGAAGCGGTAGGTTTTGGTGTACTACTTAACTCCAAATCTAATGATTCCATTTCCATTGCCTCCTCGCCGACATCATCATCACGCTCAGCAGCTTCTCGGGATAGGGTCAAAATGTCTCTTTGCTGCATGCCCGGTGGGGCTGCAGTGACCTTTGTGATGACTGGCTCGTCGTCATCGTGAGAGGCTTCATCACTAGCAGTATCTGTCACTTCTTGTTGAGCCTCATCACACTCCATAGGTTTGAGTTTTTGGATGACCTTCCTTTTACGCTTAGGTACCGGTGTCAGATCATGGTGTGCCTCACTGTCAGACCGCAGTTGTGGTTCCCAAGACAGATCACTTGCATCAGAACGAGGTGGGCTTGAAGAAGATGTAGACACCCCCCTTGATCTTTTCCTTGCTAGGGATGTGGAAGACAATGAATGATCATCAGGAGGAGTGGCTTCCAATGATACCTCGGCTTCATTGTCGATTTCCTGATGTGCCCCTACTTCGGGAGGAACAACTATTGTGGGCACTTTGAGGTTCCGTGACAATTGTAAGTGGTGTTTTTGACTCGCACGAATATGGTCGAGTCTGGTATCTATGAACCGCAAATGACGAGTTTAATAAGTGTGCGCAGTTTCGCTGTGCTAACTTAAACCGTTCGTTTGTTATATGGGTTTTTCATCTGTACCCACGGGTTCCATCTTAGATACGGCATCCATTTTGTCTCTTGCCCTCAAGTAGCCAGCGAACGGACGATGTCCGCTTCGCGACCCTGGGACTCCCAAGATATTTGCGGAAGACACATGTTCTTTGTGAGTGTCTTTATGACGAGGGGGATGCTACTGTAAGGCAGATGGCGCCGCTCGAGGCTCATCTTGCCGCACGGACTTATTGTCTCAGCCGTGCATCCCATTAGGCACGTCCCTTTGATGCCTGTATCTCGTGTTTCCCGATACCTCCCCTTTTACACCCTTTCCGATCTCCCCACTGTCTCCGTCTTCCTCTGCACCTGTCTTTGTTCCTATTTCGATCTGTTTTACTGCTGATTGGAATTCGCTAATGTTGGGAAGATGGGTTTTTACAGTTGGGAACCGCCAAATGTTTCCGCACTTATGTTCCGGACCTCATGTGTTTCAAAGTGACCAAAGCGACCCCTCTGGGGGATAATGGTGGGAACCGGGTTGTAAACTTTTGTGTTCAAAGTAACTCTATGGGTAAAAACTGTATAAAAGGAGCGATCCACAGAACCAATTTGAAGCAGTCTCCCCAAGTTGCACGTGGTGTACTTGTCGTGACTTCTGTGTTCCCTGCAGCAAATAAACCTTGAATCTTTGACGCCTAAGGAAGTGTCCCGTGTCTCTGTGATTCGTACGCCGGAGCAGGTTACCCACGAAGGTTTCAGGTGTTGTGCCCTGGCACCGCTGGGTCTTAAAGAACCCAGTCCTTCAACTTGTGAACCTCCATGCACCTTTGCTTGCGCATCTCCTTTTGCTGCCTCTCCTTCCACATGTACTTGGGCGTGTACTTGCACATGGTGTTGTTGTTGCGGCTGTGGTTGTTCAACACTTGTCAGATGAGTTACAACAACCTGTGTGGATTCAGGGACATTGCTGCTACTTTCTTGCGATGAGCCAACATCACTGGTCGATGGTGATTGGAGAAGTACACTGACTGCCTCTGAAGCACTCAAGGGCTTTGACTTAAGTTGGCGTGGTGGTGGAGGCACTGAACCCAATGGAGCAGGGGTGCTGCTCCCAGCTTGGTCCCCAGCAGAACCTGCTGCTGCAGGCGTACTTTTTTTTTTGCTCCCAAAAAACGTGGCGGGTGGCACACCAGCCTCCTTGGTAACTTGCTTCTTCTGCTCCTTACTAGCAACTTTCTTGCTAGAGGAGCTACGGAGAACTTTCTTTGGGGGCGGGGCCATCTTCTTCAGAGCAGGTCAGACAGCAGGCCGCAGTTGCACGAATTGTAGAGTTGTCTGAGGCCAGACGTGACGTCGCGTGACGTTATGCTGCACACACACACCGCTGCAGGACTTCTTCCTGGCACTGGTGGTTCTCTTGAGTCTTGTGCACCTAAAAAAAATGGAAGACAGAGGAACATCAGTTCAGTTATAGAGCACAAAAAAAATCGAAAAACACTGCAAAATCAGCACAATCCCAATCCATCCATGCCCTCCATAATGTTTAAATTCAAGACAACCCACAGAAAGACTAGGCCCATGCAAGACTCACTAGTACCCCTGGGCATAAATAAAGGTTGAAAAGTAGGCAAAATGGTTGGAAGCCTAACAACAAAGCCTGCATTCAAAATGGCCACTTGCCTCCTAGCACATGGCCAGGGCCTGCCTGTACCAGCACTCAAAATGGCCCCCACCCACATGGCCTGTCCCCATGAACACCCCCAAAAATCGAAAAACACTGCAAAATCAGCACAATCCCATTCCCTCCATGCCCTCCATGATGTTTAAATTCAAGACACCCCACAGAAAGACTAGGCCCATGCACCACTCACTACCCCTGGTCAAGGCCCCAACAACAGGTCAAAAATCGAAAAACACAGAAAAATCAGCACAATCCCATTCAATCCATGCCCTCCATGATGTTTAAGTTGAAGACAGCCCACAGAAAGACTAGGCCCATGCTAGACTCAAATACCCCTGGTGAAAAGGCCACAAGTACAGGCCCAAAAAACGAAAATCACTGAAAAATCTGCACAATCCCATTCCATCCATGGCCTCCATGATGTTTAAATTCAAGACAACCCACAGAAAGACTAGGCCCATGCAAGACTCACTACCCCTGGGCATAAATAAAGGTTGAAAAGTAGGCAAAATGGTTGGAGGCCTAACAACAAAGCCTGCATTCAAAATGGCCACTTGCCTGCCAGTGCCAGCACATGGCCAGTGCCTGTAGCTGCACTCAAAATGGCCACCAGCCACATGGCATGTCCCTCCCCATGAACACCCCCAAAAATCGAAAAACACTGAAAAATCTGCACAATCCCATTCCATCCATGCCCTCCATGATGTTTAAATTCAAGACAACCCACAGAAAGACTAGGCCCATGCAGGACTCACTACCCCTGGGCATAAATAAAGGTTGAAAAGTAGGCAAAATGGTTGGAGGCCTAACAACAAAGCCTGCATTCAAAATGGCCACTTGCCTCCTAGCACATGGCCAGGGCCTGCCTGTACCAGCACTCAAAATGGCCCCCACCCACATGGCCTGTCCCCATGAACACCCCCAAAAATTGAAAAACACTGCAAAATAAGCACAATCCCATTCCATCCATGCCCTATATGATGTTTAAATTCAAGACACCCCACAGAAAGACTAGGCCCATGCACCACTCACTACCCCTGGTCAAGGCCCCAACAACAGGTCAAAAATCGAAAAACACAGAAAAATCAGCACAATCCCATTCCATCCATGGCCTCCATGATGTTTAAATTCAAGACAACCCACAGAAAGACTAGGCCCATGCAAGACTCACTACCCCTGGGCATAAATAAAGGTTGAAAAGTAGGCAAAATGGTTGGAGGCCTAACAACAAAGCCTGCATTCAAAATGGCCACTTGCCTGCCAGCACATGGCCAGTGCCTGTAGCTGCACTCAAAATGGCCACCAGCCACATGGCATGTCCCTCCCCATGAACACCCCCAAAAATCGAAAAACACTGCAAAATCAGCACAATCCCATTCCATCCATGGCCTCCATGATGTTTAAATTCAAGACAACCCACAGAAAGACTAGGCCCATGCAAGACTCACTACCCCTGGGCATAAATAAAGGTTGAAAAGTAGGCAAAATGGTTGGAGGCCTAACAACAAAGCCTGCATTCAAAATGGCCACTTGCCTGCCAGCACATGGCCAGTGCCTGTAGCTGCACTCAAAATGGCCACCAGCCACATGGCATGTCCCTCCCCATGAACACCCCCAAAAATCGAAAAACACTGCAAAATCAGCACAATCCCATTCCATCCATGGCCTCCATGATGTTTAAATTCAAGACAACCCACAGAAAGACTAGGCCCATGCAAGACTCACTACCCCTGGGCATAAATAAAGGTTGAAAAGTAGGCAAAATGGTTGGAGGCCTAACAACAAAGCCTGCATTCAAAATGGCCACTTGCCTGCCAGCACATGGCCAGTGCCTGTAGCTGCACTCAAAATGGCCACCAGCCACATGGCATGTCCCTCCCCATGAACACCCCCAAAAATCGAAAAACACTGCAAAATCAGCACAATCCCATTCCATACATGCCCTCCATGATGTTAAAGTTCAAGACAGCCCACAGAAAGACTAGGCCCATGCACCACTCACTACCCCTGGTCAAGGCCCCAACAACAGGTCAAAAATCGAAAAACACAGAAAAATCAGCACAATCCCATTCCATCCATGCCCTCCATGATGTTTAAATTCAAGACACCCCACAGAAAGACTAGGCCCATGCAACACTCACTACCCCTGGTGAAAAGGCCACAAGTACAGCCCAAAAAAACGAAAATCACTGAAAAATAAGCACAATCCCAAGCCATCCAGCCCCTCCATGATGTTTAAATTCAAGACACCCCACAGAAAGACTCAGTCCACCCACCACTGAGTACCCCTGGGCAAAAGGCCCCAAAACAGCCCAAAAATCGAAAATTCCAAAATTTTAATTGCAGCAACTGTATTGCCCCAAACAAACTTACTTGTAAAATTTCTAATCCAACAGTGATCCAAAGAAAGTCAAAAAGGCCTCAAATCCAAATATCCAGCAGCATCCACAAAAAGTAATCCTTCCAGCTCCAGACCCAAATGAAAAGTGACCAGGAGATGGACAAAGCACTGGGAGGAGCCTGCTGAACAGGAACAGGAAGTTGAAGACTGTGGGTCACTTCCTTCCTCCCACCCCCCTGCCCCCTCCCCAAAATGGACTCCTCGCTAAAAAAGTGCAGGCAAATGTCAAACTAAGGAGTTATTCAGATAAAAATCATCATTTCTAGAAGGTTTATGCTGCTTGCTGGTGGATTTCTTGTGCAGAATTGCAAATTTATATTTTCGCTCGCCGCATCTCAAATCTCGCAATTGCGAAGTACCGCGAGACGTGATCTCGCCGTACTCGTGTTGACAAACTATCGCTGGCAAGCCGCGATGACGTAATCGCGCTCGCCAATTCCCGCGGGATCACACAGCAAGATCCAAAATGGCGCAGCACTCGCAAACTATCGAAAAAAACAACTCAGCAAACGATGATAAACGCCGCGCGCCGCAAAAATTGTATCACCAACGCCGCGCGCCGCCAAAAAAATCCGCTGCGTGCGAATTTGCGGATTTTGCGGGAAATCCGCAAATCTCGCGGATTGCGGATTTCCCGAAAATCCGCAAAATCCGCGAGCGTAACGGATTTTCCGCCCATGCTTAGTAGTGAATGGGGCACTAGGGGGGCAGAGCCGCAGGGAGGCAGCGGCGGGAAATGCGAGTGAGGGTAGCGGGGGGAGTGCACAGGGCAAAAAAACAGAGGCAACAGTGGCAGAAACAACAATCAGGCAGAGAAATAATAAACGGTAAACAGACTGTAAACAGTCCAGTTGACAATTTAAATTCAGTTGCAGGTCCAAGCTCAGCTCAAAATTCAGTTTAGACAATTAAACCGCTCATGGATGTGAGCCGATTAAAGTTGATTTAGAAGAAATTATTCAAGCGTTACTTATATCTTAAAGATTAGAGACTTATCAGGAAGATGAACTAATGTTCCTCTGTAACAATATCACAAGATGAGCAAATGTGGCTCATGAGAGATTATTTGAATTGGCTCAAAATATGGAATCGACATTAGAGAGTCGAAGATTTTACAGAAAACTTACAGGACTGATTTTTCTGATAAGGACACTGAAAACATGTAAACCCCAGGAAAGTAACTGCGGGTAAAAGAGATGGCGACATTTATTAGAAAATGGGAATATAGAGAAAAACAGCAAGGTAGATGGTCAAAGAAGAAGCAGGTGAAGCAAGTTCAAGAGCAGACACCACATGATCTTTCACATGGTAGACCTATAGCTACATAATTACTCCCTTTGAAAGAAGCACCTGGAGGAGGATATGTTCAAGTACCATGGAATAGACAAGACATTTTGTCATTAGAAATGATTTTCCTAGGTTGTGAGGAAAGCGCCTGAATGGTATAGGCAAGTCAAAGTTTTTGTGGATCGGTCTGAATACCCTATTTGAAATCATGGTTCCAGCAGATCTGTGGGTTGAATGTAAGATTGCTGTGAATTAGCCAGAGGGAGAACCTCAAAGTTATACTAGAACTGGTACACCATCTCCAGAGGTAATGAGGAAATATCCTCAGGTGATAACTCAACTGAAGACTAAGGTCTCTCCTAAAGAGATTCATTGGATGCAGATTGACAGAATGACACAAGAGCTGAAAGAGTCAGTACATGTTTTTTATGAGAGATTAGGACACAATTTTAAACAGTATAGTGTATCAGACACTATTGCAGAGAGAGATATAAGAAATGTGTTTATAAATTTGTCATGGGATTGAGTCCTGAGATTTCTAAAAGGATCAGACAACAAATACTCTGTTGACAGGGTAAATCTGTAGACGAAATATTGTGTTTTGCAAAATATGTTGCAGATGATATTGATTTGAGACATTAGCAACTTAAGGAGAAACAAATGCTTAAACAGATAAAAGTGATACAGAAAGGTCAGAATTCGATGGGTTTTGAAAATACAGAACAGGCACAGTGAAGTTTTAATAAGGTTCCAATGATGCAGGTTGTTAATGGATTATGACAGTTGAATTTCCTGTTTCAAGGTAGAGGTCGTGGGGGGTCCGATTGATCCTAAAACAGGTATTGAGGTGTCTTCTTTGAAAATTACAAATCTCTGTCATGCTTGCGGCAAGCTGGGACATTAGTGATGTGAGTGTAAGGCTGTTTTGAATAACATGGGAAATCAGATGCAGAATGTGGATTATGTACAGTCTCAAGGGAACAACATGGGACAGGCTCAACAGATGCAAGGACAGAGCATGCAAAACTCTAATGCAACATAACAAATGCCACAAGCTCCAATGCGACAACAAAATGTTCAGGTACAAAGATACCAGGAGAATTAAAATTCTATCCAGAATCAGAATGTAGCTCAGCAGTATTTGATTCAATTGGATGACAATGATTCAGAACTGTTCTCATGAGAGTGCCCGAAGGGGGAGAAGGACCGCCTGCTTAGCGTAGCCTTAGAGGTAGACCAGAGTGGTCCCTATGTAGACAGAGAAATGGATGGGAATATTATGTATCCTTGTCGACACTGGTGCAATCAGCTCTACTGTAATTACAGCAGAGGTTCCTAACCTACCCCTCTCGGGAGAAAGTATCCCAGTTGTAGGAGTTACTAACAGAAAGATATTGACCCCAATTTCAGAGGTAGTGACTGTTAAAATTGGATCCTTTGAGGATTGTCTTCGGTTTGTGGTGTGTGATGAAAGTCTAGTACATTTACTTGTACATGATTCTCTGTGCAAACAGAATTGTTGGACTTATTGCACACCTGAAGGAATTGAATTCCATACGAACGACGAAGATATAGTTTCTAAACCTGCCCAAAAGAAAACAAGTATTGGGATGTATCTTCTCCTGATATGCCTAAAGATTTGAGAGAGAGACAGTTCGACCTGAAGGTTGGAACTTTACAGGTAAAGATATTGGACTAGTCAAATGTGTTGATCCTCTTCGAATTACAGTGCAATCAAATGCAAAGATTCCTAGATCACCACAAAAGAATTTGTCTAAGGATGCAGTTCCAGGAATTACTCCTGTGATTGACTCAATGTTTGAGCAGGGAATTTTGAGAGATAACAGAGGTAGTCCATGTAATTCCCCTATCAGGGGCTTACAGAAGCTGCACAACAAGTATTGCATTGTTCAGGATTCGAGCAATGTGAATGCTATTGTTGTTCAATGTTGTCCTGTTGTACCAAATACAGCTGTAATTTTATTCCAAATTCCATGAAAGGCCAAATGGTTTTCAGTCATTGGCATTGCGACAAGTTCCACAAAGACATACTGAAAATCCTTCAATATTTAATAAGCTACATTAAAAGAATCTTGAAACCCTCATAATGTCTTATAATTTGGTGTTTTTTCAATACATTGACAACTTACTTCAACTTAGCATCAACAACAAGAGAAGCTTGCAAAACTGATACTAATATTCTACTGAATCATTTGGCAGAAAATGGACATAAAGTAATTCCAACTGAGCTATAGTTTTGCAAAACTGAAATCCTGTACTTAGGACATTACATTGAGAAGGGAGTGATGAAAGTTTTGTTAGAAAGAATGTCAGCAATTCTTAATATGAATCTGCCAACTACTCAAAAGGAAGTCTGAATGTTCTTAGGAGCTGCGGACCATTGCAGACAGTGGAATATACATTTTTCTTTAACAGCCAATCCCCTTCAGAGGTTGACACACAAAGACCTGTCAGATCTTGTACCCTGTGATAATGATTGCATGACAGCTTTCACAGAGCTGCAAAAAAGCCTTTGTGGAGCATTATCTTTGGGAATGCCTGAATATAATAAGTGCTTTGTGTTATTATGGAATGAAAGAGAAGGTTGCGCTCTTTCAGTGTTGACACAAATGCATGGATGCTATCGTAGACCTGTTGCCTACTTTTTGGCAACCCTTGATCCTGTTGTGGCTGCTTTGTCTGGATGTCTGAAAGTGGTTGCAACTACATGCATGAGTCTTGAGCAGTGTGAAAGTATTGTGATGGGTCATCCACTGACAGTGTTTGTACCCCATTCAGCGGAGATATCGTTGATGTGCACGCACACCCAGAATTTGACCAACTTGCCGTCTGACTAAGTATGAACAGGCCTTCTTGGGTGAAAAAAATGTGACTCTGAAAAGATGTATGGTGCTGAATCTAGAAACTGTATGCCATTGTCTGGAAGTGAGTGTGTGATGGATGAAGCAGAACATGATTGTTTAGACATGACTTCATTGTGCATAAAAGCCTATCAGGACATTTCTGACATACCATTGCCTGAATATGATCATGTATTGTTTGTTGATGGATATTGTTTGAGAGACAAAGAAGGAAATTTGAAATCTGCGTATGCTGTGTTTACAGCGGAGGGGTGGTGGAGGCATCCTGGCTGCAAGGTGTGTTTTCTGCACAAGTTGCAGAGCTTATAGCTTTGACATGCACATGCCCTATTTCAGAACAGCTTCGAGATTACAATTTACACTGATAGTCAGTATGGCTTTGGATTCATACATGATTTGGTAGCAGTCGTGCTTGGAGGCTCTGAGCTCTTGGGACTACCAGCTGGCTTGTTTTGAGGTTTTGTTGGATTTTGCTGGTTTCATCAGGGTGACTCTGTCGACACATTTGGTGATACAGGTGGATACATTTTGGATGGCCTGGTCTAAGTCTGCTGAGGTTATTAGGTAGGGAGGAGCTGAAGGCCTGTGTCCACTGTGTCTCAGTTACCTTGCTGTAGTTGTGGTGCTTGGTGGTGGTGGGCTGAGCATTGGCGATGATGAAGTGAATAAAGGCGTTGTCGGACCAAGTGTGTTTTGTGACGTTGCTGAATTTGATTTTGCTACTGGAGGTGAAAATGGCATTGAGAGTATGTCTGGCGTTATGTGTGGGTTTGGAGACCAGTTGGGTTGGCCGATATTGTTTCCGGTTTCCAGGTGGAGTTGTTATCCTTTGGGTCATTGATGTGGAAGTTGAGGTCAGAGAGAAGTAGAAAGTAGTAGGAGTTGATGGCCGGGAGAGAGATGATGTGGGTGATGGCATCGCTAAATGCTGGTTGGGGTTCAGCGGGTCTGTATACAAGGGTGCCTCTGAATGTCGTCTTGGTATTTGTCTGCACTTGGAAGTTGAGGTTTTTCATGAGGGGAGTGCACTAGTCGTTGATTGAGATGCAATTGTTGGTATCCCTGAAGAGGATGGTAATGTTCCCGGCTTGTTTTCCAGTGTGGTCATTGGGTACCATCTTGTATTCTCCAGGTGTTGCTATGGCAATGTTGTGGTACAAGGAGGGGTTAAGCCAGGTTTTGGTGATGAAGGAAACATCCAGTGAGAGGTTGGTGAGGGTGTCCATATTTCTGTTGCGTTTTTGCAGAAGGATCAGGCTTTGAGAAGGATGCAATGAAGTGGCTCCAAGATGCTTGTGGCAGCACGGGCTCCATTAAACGGTGTCAGTTCTATGTTGTAGGAGTAGCGGCAGTGGTGGCAGGTAATGGGTTCCTTGGTAGATTGCAGTGAGGCAGTGCAGCAGTAGTTGTCACAGTGACCAAGGTGCAGGGCCAGGAGCTCCTCAGGGTGAGGCGCAAGGTGTTGGGAGAGCCACTGGTCCTGGAGTTAGGTGCAGTACGTCTTCAACTAAACAACAAGCTGGTTCTGTCCAGTAGAAAGTACGTTACTTAATCTAGCTTCTAGTGCTAAATAAAAATGATTGCAACGAATGGGACACGCCTACAAAAAAAAACGTTTACTGTGGAGGAATTAAAGACAAAGCGTAAGTGCTGGAAGTTATTTCTTTTTATGATTAACAGAATTGATTCCTTCAATATATCATCATGATGAGCAAGTAAAGAAAATAAAGACTGTCAACATGAAATATTTACATGACAATGGGGTAATTTATCTGACATAAGTGCTCAGTGCTGTACAAATATGTAATATATACAATATGCTGGTGGTTTTTATATAAAAAGAGGGGGATGATAGGCCAGATGTTGATTTCACTCCAATACCTCCTGGCTTGCGTTGGGAGGAAGCTTGGTGGGTCTGGACCTGGAGAGAGCGTTGACATTTCAACCCTAAATTTGCCCCAATAGGTGGTCATGGCGGGTCTTCATGAGGGCAAAGTGTGTGGGGGAATGACAGCCTAGAAGAGTTGGAGGGTAGCGTGTTATAGGCGAGGTTGCTGGTGTACTCATGAAGCTGCAAAATTGGAAACAGGGCAGCGAGTACTCACCCTGTGGTGGCTGGAGGAAATCAGAGCCAAGGGCTGAGGACAACCGTGGAGAAATCTGTTGTGTGTCCAAGAGGTCACTGCTCTACAAAGGGGGGTAAAAAACTGAGGGGTCAAAGGTGCCCACTGGCCCAAAGGGGGGTACCTAAGTGATTTGCCCAATTGTTCATGTATAAGTTAAGACGCGTTAAACATGCATGGTCCTGTGAGTAAGAGGGTGCACACCGCTGGGAAGTGATGCCCATCTTGGTACTGAAAAAAGTGATGATTGAAAGCGGGGGCAACACCACTATCGGTAGTGGTTATAGGCATCTGTGAAGTGGCTAATTCGGACCAAAGAAAATTCAACACACAGCTCTGGAGACTGCCAGGTCCGTAATAAAGTACTGCATGCTGTGCAACTATGTTGGAGACGGTTGATTACTCCTAATCGGACGTGGACTAGGCTACCAGCGGGCCGAATGCATGGACGCCTCTCCGCGGTGTGACTTAAAGGGGTGACTTTAAGGTGTGACGCTAAAACAACAGATGCGTTTGAAGTGCGTTGTATCCTAAGGGGAGGATAAAATAGTGCGGGCGCAACGTTGTCTAAAAATAGGTGATTTAAAAACCAGAAACAGGCCAGATGTGCTGAGGGCCATGATCGCTGATGAGTGGGATATGACAGCCGGTATTATGCGATCTGAATCGGGCGCGACGTGGGCTTAAATAAGTGATTAAGATAGATGTTCGTTGTGACGATGGACCTAAAGTCGAGAATTGATAACTAAAAATGCCACATGTAACGGGCCCAACAGGGTCTTTAATAAGTGATTTTAAAAAGCCAAAACATGCCTAGCAACAACGCGCGTTCCTGTTGTGTATTAAGCCGTGGGCTTGAGCAAGTGCAGCGTTCTCCTATAGGTGTAGGGAATAGAGGGTTTTGAGCCATGATTTGAGGTGAGTAGTTCAGTGTGAGCTCTCAATTTTTCATGTGGTGATAGAAAAAGGACTATGGAACTGGGCAAATATGTAATTAAAAGCCGATAATTCAAGCATTGCAAACAATGTTTTTTTTAATCAACACGAGATTCTAAACAGTTCATGCTCAAATAGAGAACAGTCAATGCGTCAGCTGTGAGTTGTTTGTAAAAAATGGCAAGTGACTGGCAAGTATTATATAAAGCAATTAC
Organism: Lissotriton vulgaris; assembly: GCF_964263255.1. Taxonomy (NCBI): domain Eukaryota; kingdom Metazoa; phylum Chordata; class Amphibia; order Caudata; family Salamandridae; genus Lissotriton; species Lissotriton vulgaris. The sequence continues at coordinate 867,228,436 of NC_141694.1, forward strand.
AAGTGTTTAACAGTTTCCATAAACCCAATATGAATTGTATAAAAAGGTTGTCCAAGCTTCAACATGGGCAATAGAAAGATCGCAATGGTCTTACAAATTGGTATATCAAGGTAATATTTAAAGCAATTACAAGTGTTTGACAGTTTCCATAAACCCAATATGAATTGCATACAATGGTTGGCCAAACTTCAACATGTGCAATAGATAGATCGCAAGTGGTATTACAAATTGATATATCAAGGTAACACAGTGTTCTAGGTGTATGTCATGCTATAAAGCGGCAGCCGCCACTAGATAACAGTCTGTGGGAGAACAGTTCTATTGTCATCAAGGCTGCAGACAAGGGTGGTGTAGTAGTTGTGCAAATCACTACAGATTATACAGAAGAAATTGAAGACCAACTAGCTGTATGGAAAACTACCTCCCCATACCCAGAGATCCTACATTGGAGATCATATCCTTGATTGAAGCACTCACCGAAGATGGAGTGAATAAAGGTTTCTTGAGCACACAGGTGAAAGACTTTCTGAACAAAAAGGAACCCAGAATCCCGACAATATACACACTGCCCAAGGTGCATAAACGCATACATAAACCACCTGGCATGCCGATTACCTCAGGATGTGGTTCGATCCTTGAGCCCATCAACCAATTTATTGGCCATTTCTTGCAACCATGGGTCACAGAGACTAAATCCTTTGTTCGGGATTCCATGCATATCATCTTACTGCTTGAAGCCCAACCCTTTGACACCAATGCTCAATTTTTAGTTACATTGGATGTTTCATCGTTGTACACATCAATACCACAAGGCAAAGCACTGGATGTGGTTCAGATGACTTTAGATAAACGACACAATCCGCATTGGATTTCAACAGATTTTCTAATCAGCTTTTTGGAAATCGCTATGATGAGGAATTACTTTGTATTGAAAAAACCTTTTTACTTCCAGTGTAAAGGAGTAGCCATGGGCGCGATGTATGCACCCAGCTTGCCAAACATCTACATGGACTACTATGAAGAGGAACACCTGTACAGTTTGAACATCTGATTCAATAACAGTCTGGAAAATATGCATAGACAACGTGATCATGATCTGGTCGGGCACAGAGAATCAACTGAAGGAGTTTACCGTTTGGTTGAATGGAAGAGATAATGATAACCAATTCACCATGAATTACAGCAGGAACTCCTTTGATTTCCTCCACATCACGTTCAGAGCTGATGAAGAATACTTATCTGGAACCAGCAAAACAGCCAAACCGATGGAGATTACTAGGATTACCACCCGTAGTGGGACACTTTAAGTGCGGTAAATGCAAAGCCTGCTCCCCCTGCCTTGTAGGGTCCGCGCTGACGCTGAACAATGTTACATATAAACTGTCTTCATTCATGAACTGTAACACTAAAAACGTGATATACATCATTCTTTGCCCATGCGACTCTCCCTACATAGGTCAGACATCGCAAAAAGTTAAACCCAGATTTCTACAGCACATGAGTAGAATCAGATGTAGGGTACAGGGAACACCCTTGGTAGAACATTTCTTGGCCTTGAATCATCCTCCAGAAAACATCAGATGGAGGGTAGTTGAGAAGATCTGTCCCAACCCCAGGGGTGGTTCAATTACTAGATCCCTTAACCTGAAGGAGTGTAAATGGATACACACATTAAATGCAGTAACCATCTGAATGAGCATGAGGAAATTGCGAAACAGATGGGTCTACTGTAGTTACAGTAGTTTTCCTCCACCCTGCTTAGTTTACAACCCAGTATACTGCTGACGAACAACAGACAATTTGTTCATCTACACCACTGATAGCCTTCAATCAGTTATGTACCTCTAGTGGTGGCTGCCGCTTTATAGCATGATATACACCTAGAACACTGTGTTACCTTGATATACCAATTTGTGATACCACTTGCGATCTGTGGGCTCGATTCACAGAATGAACTTAAGACTAAATCCTAAACTTACTACTATTTGGTATTCACAGAATGCACTTACTACTTCCGGGATTCACAGAGTGAACTTACTACTTTCGGGATTCACAGAATGAACTTACTACTTTCGGTATATTGTGTTTTATCTAGGAACCTGAATCAATATTGCTATTTTATGCCCTTGTACGGCTATAATCAATAATATCCCTATAATGGCATAAGGAATCAGATCCATATTTAAGTAAATAGCCCTTGCAGTCCAAAGCACGGCAGAAGCTACTTCCTTGGATTCCTAGAAAGCACAACGAGTTCTTTCGACACACCAAACCTCCAACAACCTGGGAAATCTCCATTTGCTTTTGTTTTGATTTGTCATTAAACTCCTGCGAACACTAAAGGAACAGTCAGTTCTTCGTGACATCTTTATTGACGTCTTATGTCCAAACCTTATGTCAAACTCGGCACCTTTCAGGTATAAATATACCAACGTTGCCTTAAGCAAACACACAGTGGTGGTTTTGGAGCCGAGCAGCCATCTACTTGCCCGAGAGCCCAGCTGATGCGAGAGCCCACGGACGCTGCCCCTCCTCTTTGACGCACTCAGAGAGACTCTGTCTTTTCTCCTGCCGAGAAATCCAGCTCCGGTGTTCTCAGCCGCCTTCGCGGGCTGCTGGGATATCGAGTCCTGAAAGAGAGATACCAGACCTCCTGCATTCTATTACCCAGGTACGGAGCTGACTAAACCCTTGAAGAGAATTCTTGAGTCAGATTCTTGGCAAAATCAACTTAACTTAAACTGCTACTTACTTACTTCTTCCCACGTATTAGGCTTAGGTCAGGTACACCGGGGTAGGCGTATCTAGAAGCACCAGTTGAGTACGTTAGTAAATGTATATATGTATGTATATATTTTATCCATTTTAAAGTATCTTATGGCTAAGAAACCATATCAATGTTTTTACAGTATTATTTTATAATACTCTTTTTACTGTACGCACTTTGATTTACATTAAGTATTGCAATAATGGCAATTCATTTCTCTTGCATGAAAAAGAAGACTGCTCAATAAATTACACCTTTTATTGAAAACGCCCGTCTCTCTTTTCTCTGCACTCTGGTGAAACTAAGTACGCACAATGACTGGGTGAAATAGCTGTCTATTGTTTTCACATGACTCTAGAGATACACTCTTATTCTGAGGGAGCAAAGTTGTCATGTTATATGGTTGTCGGAAGCTAATCCCTTCTTGTCTATCCAGGGAGGTTAAACTCCTCCTGGTTTATTCGAGAAAGTTTCTTGTGACCTCTGAGCTAGCTGGCAAACCTTAAGTCTAATATAGTCAGTAGAGACCTAGTCGACCTCAGTCCTACATCTACACTGCTGAATATATTATTCCAATGCGCAGAGCCTATTGGGAATATCGGAACTACACTACATGGCGCCCAACGTTTGGTAAGGCGATAAAACTAACGCAAGACGTTAGAGTAACTCAGTCGTGCTTTTTCACACAGAACCTTTTTCCCGTAAATATTCCAAAAGACGTCTGGAATGGGTAAAAGGTTAAAATCCGCCGGAACTTAGTAGGAAGAGATTCCTATGTATAGTTTTTGGTTTAGTCAACGTTGAAGGATACAGTGTTCCAAAATATTGTGTACCTAATCTTTGTTTCCTTGGAAACCTGCTCTGCAAACTTTAATTAAAACAATGCCAATTGACGGCGACAACAACGCAACCGGTGAGGCTGCAGTATATGCGAATCAACAGAGTTTCGATGTTACAGGGTTTAATGAAAATTAACCGGGTGCAATTATCATCCCGGCAAATATAAGAAGAACTATAACTCTTAAACTTATAGAAAACGGACTGACACCACGAGGTGGTACAGTAATATTCGTGGTAGAGCCCCATGAATTTTGGCAGACAGAGGTATTCTATTCATGGATAAACTTTCCAGCAGCAAACGCTGCAACACAAAAATTCCACTATTACAAAATAGAGGAACCTCCGGATGAATAAACTCCTTTCGAGGACGTTGAAATCCCACTAAATTACCAAGAGCACCTGCTCTGGTTTAAAGGCGCCCTAAAACATAATAATCACATAACCAGGTTCGGTCCACTAGGTAGACCAGAAGCAACGGGCCGGTCTTATGCGACTATGCAACACACCCAGACTACAAAACAATGTCAAGCGCACAACTCCTAGTTAAACTGAAAGAGTTAACAAAGGCATATAGAGAATTAGTTCAATTGACTAGGGATGATATAAAGATCCGCCAGAAACTGAAGGAAACAGATATAGCAGAACAACCATTTGAACTTGCCAGAATCATAGAAAAATCCTATGAAGAGGTAGGAAGAGATAGTCTGGGTGGAAAACCGGTAAAACCCCAACTAACTGAAAATCCTGAAAATATATTTATTAAAAATAATCTAAACACTCCAAAAAAGAGCTGGGATGGAAATAAACAATCCACTCCCAAAGGAAAAAGATTCCAGTCAAGAGGAAGGTCTCCTCAGCGTAGAGAGAGATCTCCAGGCCGAGAAGACAAGTCTCCCCAAAGGAAGCCCTCTGAAAAAAGATACAACCTTAGAGATAGGGATAAAATAAGAAAACCTGACAGATATCAAGATGTTGATACACGTCCCTCTCGATCCTTCTCACTTAATCTTTCTCGATCTTCCTCACAGAAATCGGAAAGAAGAGGACGGTCAGAACAAAGAGAAGAGCACGTCAAGTCCAAAGACAAGGAACCTGCTCAAAGTAAAAAATTACAATTTCCAAGAAAGAAGGTAGCCAGTATTAAAATAATCAAACATGCCAATGATACTGAGGACACAGCTGAAAAATGGAGAGTGGGCCCAGACAATGCTAGACAGCGCAGCGGAAGTGACAATAGCTCGCAAGATCCTGATGAATCATCTGGAGACAGTGGGCACGAATGAGTACATTCAGGTGGAAACTGCAGATACCAGATTTAGCAAACCTCATAAAATATATGAAATAACATTACGTATAGAGGGAGATAAGACTAGGAAAGTAAGGGGTCTGTTTTGGGATAACCTTTCAAAAGGCTATGACATCCTATTAGCTGAAAAAGACTGGCCGCCAGAGTTTGTCAGGGAGTGCCCTCATGGCGAAGAAATGATAATGCCTGCCTTCTCAAATCATATTCCAATCCATGGTAAATACATATATGCAAGAAAATGGGCAGTAGCTCAAGCTCCTGCATTATATAAAAATCATGTAGGATGGGATGAGGACTCTCCTCCTCACAAAATCCAGTTAAAATGTCAACCAACTGCTCAAAGGCAGTACCCAATTAAGCAAGAAGCTAAAAAACAAGTCAGGGAGATCTTAGATCAGCTTGAATACCAAAGGGTGATCGAAACATGCACCTCTCAAATTAACAATCCTTTGTTTCCTGTCTCCAAACCAGACGAGTCATATCGTCTGGTCTTAGACTACAGAAACCTTAACTCATGTTGCAAGACATTTGCTGTACAAAACTCACACAGTGCAGCACTAATGAATAACATCGTTCGCAAAAAGTACAAAACAAAATTAGACATCTCTAATTGTTTCTTTTGTCAAAATATTGCACCTGAAAGCAGGTATTTAACCGATTTCTCAATAATGTGGTCACAGAAAAATTTCGGTTGACTCCCACAGGGAATCAAGAATAGCCCAGGATTATTCTCAGCAAGAGTAACAGAGTTACTACAAATATATGATGATGAGGCATTATCTTATGTCGATGACAACTATCTCACAGATGATGATCTGGATACTCACTTGAAAAGAGTGAACACCATAATACTTGGGTTCGCAGCAGAGGGTTACAAATTCAACTTTAAAAAGTCACGGATTGCCCATCTAACTGTCCTGTTTTTAGGATATTAAATATCAAGTGAAGGCAAAAGCCTAGCAGACAACTTCTTAGAGAAGTGTGCTGTACTCCAAGCACCAAGAACGCTGAAGAACTTACAATCAATACTAGGTTTCCTGAATTTCGGAAGAACTTACATTCTAAATTATGCAGAGAGGGTTAAACCTCTCTATGAATTAATAAAATCTGATTTTAAAACAATCAATTGGACTCAGAAACACACAGAAATTTTGAGATCATTGCAAACAGACATGTTAGCAAAAACAAAATTACAAACTCGCGACAACACACGCAACCTTGTAATCAGAGTCATCCCAGGAAGATGCAGATTCATGTACCTGACCTCTAATGAGGGAGAAATGGTATCAATAGCTTACAAATCACATTTGTACACAAAAGCTGAAAAAAAATCCTGTCTTACAGAGAATATTGTAAATACGGTTCAAACTATTGTAGCAAAAGAAAGAGCCAAAGCCCAAGGCAAAAGAATAACTGTTTTTACAGCAGAACCAGCCCTTGAGGCGTTATTAACCCCAGTTAATCTAAAAACGGTGGCATTAGATTCAAAATGGATACAGTGGGAAAATTCTCTTGCTGCAAAAGACGTGACATACTATTTTGACCCGAACATGAAAAAACTGAAAGATCTAAAATATGAGGAAGAATATCCTCTGCCAATCGAAATTCTGCCTCTCCAACTGTACTCTTGTGTAATCTATATGGACAGACTTGCACAACATTACGATGTGGATAATAAATCCTACAATGCAGCATGCCCGATTGTTAAAGGTCGCTGGCGCTGTGGTAAATTCAGAGCAAAAATAACAAAAACTGAATCACTAAGAAACTGTTCGGCTCAGCGAGCTGAAATCAGATCTTTAAAGATGGCGCTTGAAAATGCCGATCGTGAATTCCCGACACTAATAGTGTGCGATTCACATTTCTGAGTCAAATCTTACAATAATGACTTGCAGAGCTGGGTTCAAAACGATTACAAGGATGATACAGGTACCACAATAAAGCATAAGAAGCTTTGTGAACAGGTAGTTCCTTTGCAGAAAGAACTACGAAAGACTCACGTATTACATACACTGAGTCATCAATGTGATGGCGTTCACGTTGCAGGGAATTCATTGGATAATACAGCCACAGCGGAAGCAACTAAACCGGCTTCCGTAGCCACAAATAAGCGTTCAGAAAAATCCATAGACGGGGAAACCATGCTGGCGGTAAAAACGTCTTCAAAAAGCGACTGTGCAGCACTACCATTGAACTATCCACTCAATTATACATACATAATTGATGCAAACTCCGTTCCTTTTGCTCGAATCCCTGGAGTGGGGGGATAGAGTAATTCCAAACACAAACATGAGAGTCTTCTTAATAGCGGACACACACTTGGGATTGGGTCTAAGGCACCAAGAGATCAAATAATCTCTGAAAGAATTACAATCGGAATACTGGTGGCCGGGGATGAGCCTGCAACATTACAAATTTGTAGAGAGCTGTCCAAACTGCAACAGAGATCGCAGCAGTGAACTGACCGGAGTATTGCCATGGCCATTCTTGTAGTTAGCATAAGGCTATCCATACGTAAAATCCAGCGTCCCATTAATTTCCTTTTTAAGACTAGATTCACTTAAAAATTTAGACCCCAGCGCTCGGCTAACGCCAGAACTGTTATAAAAGATTTGCGAGTCTATATCGGCACATACGCAATTGGCATGCTACATTCTGACCAGGGTCCTGCTTTTAGCTCTCGAGCTTATAAGGAGGCCATGACCAGCATGGGCATTGCATTGCGGTACTCTTGTCCCTTCCATCCTGAGGGAAATGGGATTGTGGAAAGAAAAAACCGGGACATAAAGCAATCTATAACGGCGAGGGTATTAGGTTCGGGTGATGGGTGGGTTCAACATTTAACAAGTGTCCAACGTAGTCTTAACAATCTGCCAAGAAATTCTCTTAAAGGTTTCAGTCCGTACGAACTATTGTTCGGAACTAGAATGCATATTCAGGACTTAGATAGTCAGACTTCAGTGGTAGAAAGAAAATGCTTTGACATCAAAGATCGTTTGGCTGTTTTACAGGACTTAAATGAAACAAGAAAAGACCTGAGCAACATAAAGTTAAAACAGCAGCCAACAGCCACTGAAGATAAACCACCTGTCCCAGCAAAGAAATTACAAATTCATTCCATTTGTATTCAATTAATTCAAAAAAAGCAAAGCTATTGAATGCAAAAAGAGTTTAATTCAAAATTGCATATACATCCTATTTAATGGATTTGAACTCATCATACATTTATTTGATATCAACAAGTTTATATACATGTATGTGCCCACATTCACAACGGGGGGGGTGAAGTGAGGGAAGTGTCGGGGATAGGATAGACGTGGTCTGAATCATTCAGTGACAAGTCTTATTCTTGATTTGAAGACAATGTACATGTGGTCCCTTAGAATTAAGGCCACAGCTTGAGGCTCATATAGAGTCCGAATTATATTTGGCAAAACAGGCTGAACTCCGTTAGAGCCGTAAATGTCTAAGTTGGTCGGTGGTTGTGTAGTCGTCTACGTTTCGACCCAAATAAACAGTAGGAATCTTTTCCTTACGAAAGGGTCTTCGTCAGGACAAAGAAGTTGTGGGTGGGCAACCTCCTTTCGCGAGGGGCGAGAGGGGTTTGATCAACAGAGGAATGGATTCTCTTGGTCCAGATTGGTGATTGGTGACAGCTAATATTGAAGGGGGACCGGCTCCTCCGTAATGTTCACAGCCTCCTTAGGACGTCCGCGAGCCCGCCCAAAATCGAGTCAGATTGCACAGCGTACGGTTTCACTACCGCAGTTGGGAAGTTGGGAAGTGTTAGTTCCGTAGCGGCGTTTTTGATAGAGAGCAACCGGAGTCTCAGATGGAACGGGAACGCTAACACTGTGGTAGTGAAACCGTACGCTGTGCAATCTGACTCGATTTTGGGCGGACTCGCGGACGTCCTAAGGAGGCTGTGAACATTACGGAGGATCCGGTCCCCCTTCAATAATAGCCGTCACTTGTTGGAGGCATAATTCAAAGCCATAATTTTCGACTTGATAGACGTTCCTACAAGCATCTTCCCATAAGAAGCGAAACTTTTTACTGGAATAATTAACCCTATACAGTATCCATTTCGACTGCCAAATTTAATGGTATACCAATGGCTTAAAACCAACACCTACCGATAAGAAACTTTAGAAGAACCTGCTAAGACTCTAACCTTTAGAGGTCAACAGTTACAAATCACCAATCTGGACCAAGAGAATCCATTCCTCTGTTGATCAAACCCCTCTCGCCCCTCGCGAAAGGAGGTTACCCACCCACAACTTCTTTGTCCTGACGAAGACCCTTTCGTAAGGAAAAGATTCCTACTGGTTATTTGGGTCGAAACGTAGACGACTACACAACCACCGACCAACTTCGGTCCCAATTTAGACATTTACGGCTCTAACGGAGTTAGGCCTGCTTTGCCAGTTATAATTCGGACTCTATATGAGCCTCAAGCTGTGGCCTTGATTCTAAGGGACCACATGTACATTGTCTTCAAATCAAGAATAAGACTTGTCATTGAATGATTCAGACCACGTCTATCCTATCCCCGACACTTCCCTGACTTCACCCCCCCCCGTTGTGAATGTGGGCACATACATGTATATAAACTTGTTGATATCAAATAAATGTATGATGAGTTCAAATCCATTAAATAGGATGTATATGCAATTTTGAATTCAACTCTTATTGCATTCAATAGCTTTGCTTTTTTTGAATTAATTGAATACAAATGGAATGAATTTGTAATTTCTTTGTTCTAAGTCTCGGGACCCCTTCCTTTCATTCTAATTGCTACCCAGGTCCCTACTGACTTTATTGGGTTTAACCCTGTTTTTCCATAACCTGTCCCAGCAAGGCCTGTCTGGATTCCAAAGATTGGGGATCTGGTCAGAGAGAAGATTGCGGTGAAGAAGGAATTTGGGCCTTCTTACAGAAAAGCAGTACCTGTCTTAGCTGTCAGTGGAACAAGATCAGTAGTACTACTGCCCCTTGCTGGTAAAAAGGAGAACCGAGTTGTATCCATCGACCTGGTAAAACCACAATCATGTGGCCAATAATAAGTAGTAGGCCCAGTGGACTCCCAGAAATAGCATAATACCAAAATTTGCTACAATCCAAGAGGTTCAAATTGAGAGACTAATCACATTTCATAAACATGCAGTTAATAAAAAAGGACTATATAACAATGCCATGGAACTTGTGCCTCTGGAAACCCAAATAGAAACAGTTCGTCAAGAAACACCTGTCTACAATGATGTAGCCTCAGAATATGCTAATGAAAGAAAAAATGAAAAAGCAAAAGAAAATTCAGAAGCAATTCCAACAATTGACAGAACTGCATCTGGCTACTTCATCAATTTCAATAACTTTTCTGAAGATCCAAGCGAACCTGAAGAAATGACAATAACAAAAACTTACAAAGACAAATTAACTGAACTTTTTCATCAACTCAAAGAAACCTATCTGATTTCTCCATGGATTGAATTTTGGATTGTGTTGGGTGTACTTTTTCTCCAGCTTTGGCTCATCATGGTACTTTGTTTGGGAAGATTCATTGAGGGAAAATACAGTACAATGGATACAGCAAGTCAGAACATCAACTTGGTCTAAAGCCACACAAGTTGTCTCACATCGAGAAAAGAGAACTATCATCAGTGAATGTCACAGCCATTCCAATACCCGGTGGGGTAGCTTGGGACAAAAGGGATTACGAAATCTATGGCTCCACCAAAAGCCAGTTAAAAAACATTTTATGAGAAATTCCCATACTTCTCAGGGTTTAACACAAGTGATGCAGAAACGTTTTATTTTAAACTGTTAAATAAGACAGGGATGAAAACAATGTTGACAAATACTAAATTGATTTATTCTGAAACATTTTATGAAAAAATGATTACATTTGGTTTTGATTTCTGGAAAGACAACATTGAAACAAAAACCATCTGGGGTACAAAAAATTGGCAGGTCCAAGGTTTAGAAGCATTATTTAGAGCCTGCATGATACCCGAACAAATAATATTTCTGAATGACACCATTCAACAGACTACTTGTCTTGGCCTAGCTAAGATTAAAGACTTAAACAAACCGTCTATTCCAAAGCCAATACCTGATAGTAATACCACTACAGATGTTGCGATAGACGTATCCAATATTTTTCCCCAAAACAGAACACATCCTGATTGGAAAAAATGGTTGATCTGGCCAACAGACACAAATAACTGTCAAGATAGATTCCTGAACAAAATACAGGGGTTAAAAATTACCAGACCAGACCCTAGATACTCCCAGAGATAACATCCAGGGATAGTAACAACATACAGTGTAGGGAAACTATGCCTTGAATGGCTACAGACATCCACACTGGCTGAAATTAAGCAACACTTGACTTTACTTAAAGACGGTGCTGACTTGCGTGATTTCATAATGGGACCACGCAAACAGCGTCAAAAACGTTTCATAGCGGCCGGTATATATGCTGCGTACAACGAAGCTTGGAAAGTAATGCAAATTGAGACAGCAGAAAAAATACGAGAAATTGATCGTATTAATTTGGAAAAATCACTTTCTGTTGTGAACAATGGGTTAATGACTCTGTCCTCGAGAATATATTCACTGGACAGTATTGTATCATCTGCTATCGATATAATAGATCAGGACTTACTAATGTTACAACACGGTCAGTCCCAATTACGTTCTATTGTACAGCTAGGCTGGACGTTGCAAAATCTGCGTTCCGGCTACGTGCCATGGCGTTTGATAAACACAACGTCTTTATTCTCTATCTTTAACCTTACTGATAAACAAATCAGTTTGGCACAAAAAGGAGCAGACTATACGATTCTGAGCATTGAAAAACTTGAGAGATTACCATTGACAATGTAGGAAAGACCTTTCATTGAATGGATAATACACAGAATAATTACAATTCAGATAACAACTTTCCAATTTAAATACTGCCAAGAGTATATACCAGCGGGCCAGTATGAAAGGTTGGGTAAAGGGTACATTAAGTCATCATGGAAATTGCCTTACACACACACATGTTATAGTGAAAGGAAACAGAATTTATTTCTTAGTGGTAACAATTGTAAACATTCACTAAGCGGTATACTTCTGTGCCAAGGTATTAATTTACATGGGGCCTGTGAGGGGACTTCAAATAACCTTTCATGTCACCAGCACGGCACACCTGCAGCACAGATAGAGCCATTCTTTAGACGGCTTTCTAACGGGAGCTATATTCTAATAATGGACCTCAGCTGTTGTGGCATGGTGCCAGGAAAAGCCTATCTCATAAGCGTTAGTTCCATGGTCACTTGCTGTATGCAAGTATTGTATCCAAACAGCTCTCCAGATACGGAGGCAACGATTTGGCCTTCTTTGAAAATCTCTTCTATACGAATTGATACTTTAAGCAGAATGAAGTCTGTTCTTTTACAGACAACAGTGCCTTTAACGTCGTCAAAAGAAATGTATGATCTCTTGGTTGCAAGGACAGCGGCAGAGATACATACCCTTTTATCAACAAATTGCCCTGTGCATTTCGTAGAAATGCTAAGCCAAATCCTAAATATGTCTGATGCCAGTGGTATCCCACATATATTTAAGACAATTTTTTCGGGACTGCTAACACCCTTCGAAGCAGTTCTGGGAATTTTTCCCAATTTTGTCCATTCTGTCTTTGGCGGCCTACCACTACTTTTGGGACTCGTAGTAGGAAATTTATTTTTGACCCTTCTGCTCCGATATGGCAAGCCAAGTCGCAGATAAGACTCCAGCAACGATGGAAGAAATGATCCTAGCTATACGCTATCGGGACCGCATAACTAAAGTCCTTGGATTAGCCCGGCTAAGAGATCTGAATATGACCTGGTTTCTTTCATTCAGACCTATCTGGCAAAATTGCATCTTACCTGTGCTTCAATGTATGCTTTGCGGAGAAGAATGCGTGCTGGACGTCTGTCTAACACAACCATCAGCAGTAACATTGGATACAGATACTTTGCTAAGTCCTTGAACGGCTCATGCATTGTGTTGTCCCCAGCGGCTACCCATTCTGAAGACAGCATTCATTGAGACTTCACCACTACGATTAGGTGGCAGTGAAGTACGAGATGAGAGCAGCATCACCCAGGTACGACCTTTCTGTGAGTATTGCTGATCCTAACATCGATGATAGCAATCATTCTCACGACTGCACTGTTGCGGCACTTTCAAACTTGATCGAACTTTCACCTGAATACGTAGACCAATTTTTTGCGAGTCTGTCTGAAATGATGTTCTCCCCTGAACAGAAAGAATAACGTTTTAAGCAATGAGCACACAGCGTTCCCTTGAACTCTGAATTCGGCCTTCAGCTTTGATAAAGAAAAGCTACTGAAAACATTTGGAACTATTTTTTTCCCCTGAAAGCAAATTTTTTTTTTTTAAACTTCCAAAATATTCACCTTTTTCTGGCACATTTACTCTGCTTAAAGTAGAACTATTCTTAAAGAACGGAGCTTCTATTTTTAGGAAACTCTAGAGACAATATATTACCTCAGCCTCTAGCACATTTACACCAACTGTATTTATATGTGATGGAATGGTCTCGACCTTCTTTTCTGTATTAAGAGCCATTTCATGTGTTATTTTCGCAAATCGTTCAGCTAATATATATAAGCATGTTTAACTGAATGATTACACTGCTTGAAAAGCGTACAGTACCAATAATCATTTTCGTGTATTCTGCATACACCATTTCAAAAGCATAAAATGTATTTTGGGGTGGGTTGAAATACACATGCACATTTAAATGTTTACTATTGCTTAGTTCTAGTAATGATGGACATTAGATCGTGGAGTGGGTATTGTGTTTTATCTAGGAACCTGAATCAATATTGCTATTTTATGCTCTTGTACGGCTATAATCAATAATATCCCTATAATGGCATAAGGAATCAGATCCATATTTAAGTAAATAGCCCTTGCAGTCCAAAGCACGACAGAAGCTACTTCCTTGGATTCCTAGAAAGCACAACAAGTTCTTTCGACACACCAAACCTCCAGCAACCTGGGAAATCCCCATTTGCTTTTGTTTTGATTTGTCATTAAACTCCTGCGAACACTAAAGGAACAGTCAGTTCTTAGTGACATCTTTAATGACATCTTATGTCCAAACCTTACGTCAAACTCGGCACCTTTCAGGTATAAATATACCAATGTTGCCTTAAGCAAACACACGGTGGTGGTTTTGGAGCCGAGCAGCCATCTACTTGCCCGAGAGCCCAGCTGATGCGAGAGCCCACGGACGCTGCCCCTCCTCTTTGACGCACTGAGAGAGACGCTGTCGTTTCTCCTGCCAAGAAATCCAGCTCCGGTGTTCTCAGCCGCCTTCGCGGGCTGCTGGGATATCGAGTCCTGAAAGACAGATACCAGAAATCCTGCATTCTATTACCCAGGTACGGAGCTGACTAAACCCTTGAAGAGAATTCTTGAGTCAGATTCTTGGCAAAACCAACTTAACTTAAACTGCTACTTACTTACTCCTTCCCACGTATTAGGCTTAGGTCAGGTACACCGGGGTAGGTGTATCTAGGAGCACCAGTTGAGTACGTTAATCAATGTATATATGTATGTATATATTTTATTCATTTTAAAGTATCTTATGGCTAAGAAACCATATCAATGCTTTTACAGTATTATTTTATAATACTCTTTTTACTGTACGCACTTTGATTTACATTAAGTATTGCAATAATGGCAATTCATTTCTCTTGCATGAAAAAGAAGACTGCTCAATAAATTACACCTTTTATTGAAAACGCCCGTCTCTCTTTTCTCTGCACTCTGGTGAAACTAAGTACGCACAATGACTGAGTGAAATAGCTGTCTATTGTTTTCACACAACTCTAGAGATACACTCTTATTCTGAGGGAGCAAAGTTGTCATGTTATATGGTTGTCGGAAGCTAATCCCTTCTTGTCTATCCAGGGAGGTTAAACTCCTCCTCGTTTATTCGAGAAATGTTCTAGTGACCTCTGAGCTAGAGAACAAACCTTAAGTCTAATATAGTCAGTAGAGACCTAGTCGACCTCAGTCCTACGTCTACACTGCTGAATATATTATACCAATGCGCAGAGCCTATTGGGAATATAGGAACTACACTACAGGTATTCACAGAATAGATTTAAGACTACTAACTTTATGTCTGCACTCGGGCTGGAAATTCCGGGGTGGAGGCGGAGCTTCCGGCTTGGGGGGGGAGCTTGCGGCCCGGACGCGGAAATTCAGGGCCAGAGGCGGAGCTTGCGGCTTGGAGGCAGAGCTTCCGGCTCAGAGGTGGGAATTTAGCCATGGCTGAAATCTCCACCTCTGGGCCGTAAGCTCCACTTTTGGGCCAGAAGCTCCGCCTCCAGGCCTCAAGCTCCACCCCCAAGCCGGAAGCTCCGCCTCTGGGATGGAATTTCCGGCCTGAGTGCAGACGTAAAGTTAGTAGTCTTAAATCTATTCTGTGAATACCGAAAGTAGTAAGTTCATTCTGTGAATCCCGAAAGTAGTAAGTTCACTCTGTGAATCCGAAAGTAGTAAGTGAATTCTGTGAATACCAAATAGTAGTAAGTTTAGGATTTAGTCTTAAGTTCATTCTGTGAATTGGGCCCTGTGTACTCCACATGTTGAAGCTTGGCCTACTATTGTATGCAATTAATATTAGGTTTATGGAATCTGTCAAACACTTGTAATTCCTTCATATAATACCTTGATATACCAATTTGTAAGAACACTTACAATCTGTCTATTGCAAATGTTGAAGCTTGACCAACCATTTTGTGCAATTCATATTGGGTTTATAGAAACTGTCAAACACTTGTAATTGCTTTATATAATACTTGCCAGTCACTTGCCATTTTTTGCCAAACAACTCACAGCTGACTCATTGACTGTTCTCTATTTGAACATGAGCTGTTTAGAACCTCGTGTTGATAAAACACCATTGTTTGCAATGCTTGCATTATCAGCTTTTTAATTACATATTTGCCCAGTTCCATAGTCCTTTGTCTATCAGCACTTGAAAAATTGAGAGCACACACTGAACTACTCAATTTGTTATGTGCGCTCTCACCTAAAATCATGGCTCAAAACCCTCTATTCCCTATACCTATAGGAGAAGGCTGCACTCGCTCACGCCTGCGGCGTAATACACAACAGGAACACGCGTCGTTGCTAGGCAACGTAATCCCCAATTGTAAACGTGCTTGCAGGCACTATTAATGCATCGCCTCCAGGGCTCACTTGCAATGACTTTATGCAGCCTTCGGATGGGACTACCGCGCGCCACAAATCTTTGACTAAGGTTAGCACTGAACCCGCACTCCTATACCAGCGGGTATTTCCCACATATAGTTTCATATAAGCCCTCGGCCACACATGCGACCCTTTTAGTTGTTGAATCACCACTTTAGGGCCACGCCCGGCATTTATTCAAATCGCTTTATCATACCCACTTTGCGGCTAATCTTGCGCGCTTCAAACTGGCGGTCATAACCCACTGACCCCGCTCATGGCCCAAGGCACGCCAGGCATGTTTCGGCTTTTAAAAGTCACTTATTAAAGACCCCGTTGCACCCGTTATATGCAGCATTTTTAGTTATCAAATCACGACTTAAGGTTCATCGTCACTCCAGAAATCTCTCTCAATCACTTATTTAAGCCCATGTCGCACCCGATTCTGCTTGCATAATACCGGCTGTCATATCCCACTCATCAGAGATCAAGGCCCACGTCACACCTGGCCTGTTTCTGGTTTTTAAATCACCTATTTTTAGACAGTGTTGCTCCCACACTATTTTATCCTCCACTTAGGATACAACGCACTTCCCACGCATCTGATGTTTTAGCGTCACTCCTTTAAGTCACCCCTTCAAGTCACACCAAGAATTGGCCTCCATGCATTCGCCCGCTGGTAGCCTAGTCCACATCCGATTAGGAGGAATCAACCACCTTCAACATAGTTGCACAGCACGCAGTTCTTTATTACGGACCTGGCAGTCTCCAGAGCCGTGCTTTGAATTTTCCTTGGTCCGAATTGGGCGCTTCACAGAAGCCTATAACTACTACCGATAGCAGCCTTTCCCCTGCTTTCAAGCATCACTTTTTTCAGTACCAAGATGGGCATCACTTCCCAGCCGTGTGCACCCTCTTACTCACAGGACCGTGCATGTTTAACGCGTCTTCACTCCTACATGCACAATTGAGCAAAACACGTAGGTATCACCCTTTGGGACAGTGGGCACCTTCTGACCCCTCGGTTTTTTACCCCCCTTTGTAGAGAAGTAACCTCTTGGACACGCAACAGAATTCTCCACGGTTGTTCTCAGCCCTTGCCTCTGATTTCATCCAGCCACCCTATGGTGATTACTCGCTGCCCTGTTTCCAATTGTGCATCTTCATGAGTGCACCAACAACCTCACCTATAACACGCTACCCTCCAATTCTTCTAGGCTGTCATTTCCAACCCCCAGACACTTTTTCCTGATGGAAACCCGCCGTGACCACTGATTAGGGCACATTTAGGGTTGAAACGTCATCGCTCTCTCTAGGTTCAGACCAACCAAGCCTCCACCCAACGCAAGCCAGGAGTTATTAGTGTGAAATCAACATCTGGCCTTTCATCCCTTACTTTGTATTTAAAAACCACCAGCATCTTGTATATATTACACATTTGTACAGCACTGAGAACTTATGTTACATAAATCACCCCATTCTCATGTAAATATTTCATGTTGACAGTCTTTATTTGTTTTACTTGCTCACCATGATGATATATTGAATGAATCAATTCTGTTTATCATAAAAAGAAATAACTTCCAGCACTTACGCTTTGTCTTTAATTCCTCCACGGTACATGTTTTTTCTATAGGCATGTTCCATTGGTTGCGATCATTTTTATTTAGCACTTGGAGCTGGATTAAGTAACGTAGGGGCATATTACCAAGCAATAGACAAAAATTTACCGCTGAGCTGGGGCGATTTTTACCGCAAATAAACCTTGGTATTACCAAGGTTTATCGCAAATGCGATAAAAATCGCCGCAATGCATGAATATCGCTGAAAAGTCAGCGATGTTCATGCATTACCGAGCTAATGTTCTTAGCCATGTTATCCACCTCCCATTGGATAACATGGCTAAGAACTGCTCAGGGCAGGTGTTAGCTTTTGGAGATATTCGCGCTTTGAGCGAATATCTCCAAAAGTTGGTAATAGGAGATAGCGATGTTAGCGACTGTTTTCAGTCGCTAACATCTTGGCACGCCTACTTTGCATGTCATTAGTGATAAATATCACTGACATGCAAAGTGGGGCCCAAGATGGTCGCTATCTCCTACTAGCTGTCGCTAACTGGTGTTAGCGACAGCTAGGTAATAGGGAGATAATTTTATCTCCCCTTTCTTGGCTTTTAAAGCCAAAAAGCGGAGATAAACCCCCTTGATAATATGCCCCTTACTTTCTACCCGACAGAACAATTTGTTGTTTAGTTGATAATTACCCAGGTTCTGAGGGACACAGGGTTACCCCATTTTTGCTAAACCATTATTGGTGCGTCTTCAGCTCAGCAGCCACCATAAATACTGTTTTTCTATTATAATGGTATATCATACTTTATATAGCAGATGTGGGGAAAACGATTGGAAGAAGATGAATTAAAACAGTGTAAGCCGTATATAAACCTAAAGGGGTATGGAAACATTAAGATTGATTCTGATTTACACTACGTCAGATGGGTTACTCAGTAACAACTGTGACTGATATTCCCTCCACCATATTACAAGTGTTATTGGATGTAATGCCTTTGAAAATAAATCGACAGGATATCATCACAGTTGTGCCAGAGTAATCCATCCCCGGAACTCTAAATCCAGCCCTAAGATTGATCATATTGACATTGAATTGAGAGGCAGAGAGAAGATTAATGAAGTATATGTGGCAAAGAGCAGCAATAATTTCTTGATATGGAGGTACCAACACAACCTAGGCATCCCATTAAACGCTAAAGCCCCTCAGCAAGTGATGATGGTTGCATGGTTGGGTGACAATAACATTATTGTGTATGTGCATTCACTTGGTATTTGTGGAAATACTAGGTTACTTAGGCGTTTTGAACACAAATTTGTTCACAAAGAAGGGATTAAACCATTTGTTCACAGTTTTAGAATTGTATTTAATGAAATGTTGGATTGATTTACTGATGTGGGTGAGAGCAAACAGAAAGAAGCTTCTAAGTGGCTTGCACCTGTAGTTCTGATGCCCAAGGATGAGGCAAGAGTATGAGATTATATGTGCACCACTGAGACTTGAATCGCAACATCTGTATGTTGGTCAGTCCATACCCAACATTACAAAGGACTGGGCAATGTAAGGAGGGGCAAAGTTTCAGTGTAATAGACGTGCCAGTGGATTACCATTAAGCACAACTACAGTAAGAATCTAAAGAAGTCACTTCTTTTGTCATGCTTTTAGCAGATTATTGATTTGTTAGAATGTCTTTTGGTTTAGAACCGACTGCCTTATGGTTCCAGAGAGTAATAAAGAAAGAGTTGGAAAGAGTTAACCAAGAGATGTTGTTCCCAGACAATTTTATTTATGGAAAAGTTATGGATGTTTATGGAAAAGTATTATCAGAGAATTTAGTAAGGTCAGGGAAAAGTGGGCTGACATTGAAAAGAGAGTAAAACAAGTTGTCTGTGGTCATAGTGTTATACTTATGACAAACTCTATCAGCTAAAGGCATTAGATTTATGTTTTTTTTCTGTTTTTGTAGTCCTCATACATGCCACCAGATGATAATAACTCTATATGGGATCTTCCCGTGCCTTTCACGCTGTCGAATTTGTTTGCCGCCCTGAGCTCAGTGTGCGGCGAACAGGAATCCCCCACTGAGGTAGGCTGTCTCCTTGTCCCACTCCCTTTCCCTCCGATTGACCGCCATGGGAACCCGGGAGGACAGAACCACAAACCTCTGGAATAATCATTGGACCACCATTAGATCTTCAACCAGGCCACCAGTGCAGACCAAACCCTGTCAGTACTCACTGCATCACAAGCCATATCTGACTTGCTGACCGTCATGATGTTTTTTAAACAGTCAGCAAACCTAGGTGGGCCTCAGACTTTCACTCTTTACAAATTTCTCTCCTTGCAATAACTATCACATAGAATATAAATTGTGAGGCAAAGTTGTTCATGTTATATTCCTGGGTCGCGACTTGAGAAAAGTAAAAGTGAACGAAGAAAGAAGAAAGAAGAAGAATGAGCCAATAGGGACAGCACCGGTGTGGGATGCTATAACAATGCCATATTCAGGGAAAAAAAAAAGAAGAAACAAAGAGATAAAAAAGACATATAAAATATATAAAATATATATTTCATCCTGGCACCATCCACATACTGAAAGCCATAAGATCATACCGCTTTTAAGTTTAGTGGAGGACAATTCATCCTACAGCTGTCCTCTTGGGGCCCCTAAAGGCGATTTCATCGCCAGGTATGAAGGGAGCGTTTCTCGGGGAGGGTTTGGGAGGGTTCACTGGGTGGAGGGAAAAATGGGAAAAATGTCCTCATACGTAATAAAGCTATCATATTTTCTTAGAGCTCTAGATGTTCGGCAAGCACTGGTTGGACCATGAGTAGGTCAATATGTATAAAAATCTTCTCCTGGAATGTGAATGGTTTAGGGGAAGGGAGAAAACAATCCAGGGTCTGTGAATACTTAAAAAATTTGGATGCCCATATTTTTTTAATACAAGAAACTCACCTAGAGGCGAATGTTTGTAAAATAGTATTTAGTAGAAAATAATGGGTTCAGGAAATACTGTGCTCAAGGGAGAAAGGGATAGCTAGGGGGTTGCAATAATGGTTAGGGCAAATAGGGGGATATGGGTGCTGAAATGGGATACCAATCAGTCAGGCAGGTGGCTTGTGGCAACCCTCTCGATATGTGGTACTCTCTACACCTGTGCTGTTTATTATGGCCCGAACGATGACAATCCTGGTCCTCTTCTGAAGTTGGGGGTAGGGTTACTACAGACATCGGCCCCTGTAATACTTGGGGGGGGTTTTAATTTGGTTTTTGATCAGGCCTTAGACCGGACCTCCAGGGTGAAATATCAAGCTCCTATTAAACCTATCTCAGCACTAGGAAACATTATGAATGATTTTAACTTGCTGGATGTGTGGAGATCAATATATGGCACTATGAGAGGATATTCATTCTATAGCAAAAAATACAATCAGTTTTCTAGAATTGATTACTTTTTAATGGATCAACGACTGCTTGCAGATATTACTTTGGTTTGCCATACTCCGGTGGGGATCTCCGATCATTCATCAGTAGAATTATTTTTTTACGTTGAGTGCTAGGCCCACAGAGATCAGGTGGACACTAGATAGGACGCTCCTCTTGGATGATAGAGTAAAGGTAGAGGTAAAGGAGAAAATTATTGAATTTTCTATTTTTAATATAGGCTCCTCTACTGATCAAATTGTCTGGGAGTCCTTTAAAGCCTTTCTCCGCGGATTACTGAGTTCATTAATGACTCATAAAAGAAAAACCATTAAGAAAAAAGATTTAGATGATCTGAAAGCAATAAAAGAAAAAGATCTAGAATTTCAGTTGGTTGTTGTTTCAGATAGGGGGAGGACTCTGAAGTTGGAGAAAGAGCTGCTAAATTTACAGACATCATTCAAAGCAGGTTCAGATAAGATCATTAAGGAAAGGTGGGAGGTCAGCAAATTGAAAAACTTTGAGTATGGAGAAAAATGTGGGGCACTTCTGGCCTGGAAATCTAGGACAGAGAGAGTCAGGAATAACATTTAATTGTTAATCCAGAGGGAGTCAGCCCTTCCAATTTCAGAGGACGCGGCTATAAGGGAGGAAGCTAAAGGGTTTATGCAGGGCGTATATAAGGAAGATATGAGCGTTGGACCGGAGGAGGTCAGAGCATGGCTGAGCCAGAGAGATTTGCCCCAAATATCTGAAATGAATAAGAATTATCTGGCGAGTGAGATCACGGAGGGGGTAATAAGAGAACAACTTAAGAAAATGAGTCGTGGTAAAGCTGCCAGCCCTGATGGGTTGCACATTGAGGTATATTTAGACATCTCTGAGTCAGTGGTTCCAGTGCTTACCACTCTCTTTAATAGTCTCTTTATACACAGCTATAGTATTCCCCCATCATGGTCTGAAGCTACGATAACTTTTATAGCGAAGCCGAATAAAGATCCCCAAAAGATAGAATCTTAAAGACCTATCACTCTGTTAAACTCTGATCTGAAGATCTACTCCGGGATACTGGCCACTAGACTCGCCAAAATTATAAAAGCAGTTATTCACCCACATCAAAGAGGGTTTATCACGGGGAGGCCGTTAAACGAGTTAACATTCCAGGTGATCGGGGCAATCGACTTTGCTGAGGAGAGGGGGTTGACACTAGCCATTATAGCGATCAATGCGGCCAAAGCATTTGATCAGGTTAATTGGGTGTATCTTTGGGCCGCTAATGCTAGTTTTTGGTTCCCTCCGATATTCATTGAGGGAGTTAAATCTCTCTATCAGAGTCCGCAAGCAAAAGTTCTGGTAAAAGGAGGCCTATCTGATTGGTTTAATACCTCCTGTAGCACCAGGCAGGGATGCCCCCTGTCCCCCCTATTGTTTGATATTGATATAGAGCCTTTTGTTTGTGCTATTAGAGCCGACCATGTAATTATACCCTTCAAAATAGCAGACCTGGAGCTTAAAACAGTTTTTTATGCGGATGACCTCCTTTTATGTACTTCCAACCACGTTGAGGCAATCCCTAGGCTATTCGAACTAGCTGAGGAATTCGGGAGGTTATCTGGGTACCAGATTAATAAAGGGAAAACAGAAATAATGGGAAAGAACAACCTAACAGTCATCCAGGGGGCTAGACACAAAATTAGGTATTTGGAAATCCATCTTACCCAAAAATTGACCGATATCCCTAAAGTCAGCTGGCAGATTGTTGTAAAAGAGATCTCTAAAATGCTTTCACAGGTGCAGATTCCAGGAGTTCCGGTCACGTGAGACGTGAGACGAGACGAGCAGGCAGGCTGAGGGAGGAGTGAGCAGAGTCGCGGAGCGAGCCGCGAACCGTGAGTCGTGAGCCACCCCCCCCAAGGTGTTGAGCGGCAACCAGTGGCAACCAGCAAGCACCGGCACTGGCCTCCGTCCTCTGTGCTGACTCTGGTGGTGGCGGCGGTGCGGGGGGCGGACCACGGGCTTTCGGGTGGCTCGCGAGCACGGCTTATGTACTCTAAGTGCCCTATGGATATTTGAGTGGAGAGGAGCAGGAGCAACATGCCACAGCCACACGCCACAGCCAGGGAGAGTGCGAGCAGCGAAGAGCAGGAGCCGCAGCCGGTGCGAGCAGAGAGCCAGAGATCCCCTGCAAGCAGAGAGCCACAGAGAGCTGGAGAGTGAGGGTGAGGCACGGCGTGCAGCGTGTGGCGAGATGTAACGAGTGGCAAGTGGCAGGTGAGCGAGGGGGGAGCGGACTGACAGAGTCGCCGCTGTTTTGATTCCCCCCGAGCACCGAGCCACCGCTGCTTTGAACCGCAGGACACATTTGGTGGGCGGAGCAGAGCAGTCAGAGCTAAGGAGCTAAAGTGGAGCCGCCGACATCCAAGAATACTGCCTCCACTCCCATCGGCGCTATCAGACCCACCTGGACCCCCATGAGCCGCCTAAGCTGCCTGAGTCGCCTGTGCTGAGCCATAGAGCCACTTGAGCTTGAGCTGTTCCAGCAATACTGATTAGGAAAGTGAGAGGCTGCAGTTTGTGGTGTGGCTGAGTTTGTGGGGCCATTTCCGCGGCGGGCCGCCCGGGCTCCGAACGCCCTGAACAATGCCCTGGACGCCACCCAAAAGCGGTGGGAGCCATGAAAAGTCCATCCAGTTGCAGCCGGAGCCGCAAAGCCTTTTTACAGTGGTTAGAGTTGCGAGAGCCGCGAAAGACCATCTTGCAGCGGCCGGAGCTGGAGCCGCAAAAAAACATTCTGCAGCCGGAGCCGCGAAAAAGGCATTTCACAAAGCGGTCGGAGCCGTGAAAAACTTTCCTTAACTTTCCTTAGCAGCAGGTGCTGTTATAAATTGTCCTGCAGCCGCAAAAGCCACGTAAAAGCCACGGTATCATCCAGCAGCCGAGAGGCTGAGAAATCTTCTTTAGCAGTGACAGGAGCAGTGAGAGCCTCCAATAGCGGCGGGGGCGCCGAGCAGTTGGTGGTGACTGCAGACTGTCCGGGAGATCAGAGAATCTGAAACCAGGCAAGTAGGCAGGTTGTTTGTAATACTGAATACTGTGGACTGCTGCCGCCGCCACCTCCTACAAACCTCCTACAAACGAACAAATAAACAATTTTGTATATCTTTTAAAACATAATGACAGCCAAAAAATTAAGGTCGGGGCATTTATTGGTGGGAAGGAATTGTGCAAAAACAAAATCAAACCCCCTACGAAACAAGGATGTATCGGGCAGACTGTCCAAAGGAAAAAATCAACTATTTAGCCTATGGGAAAGGGGAAAGTATACAAACTCCAAAGTTACATCAAATACTGTAATAATTTGAGACGAAGGGGAAAATGCGAGTGGGATTAGAAAAGAGTGTGAAAAGGTAAATACTACTGAAGAGTCCCATATTACTGGTAGTAATTCTAGAGGAGGAGAATCATGAGAGCCCCAAGAACCCCAAGAACCCCAGAGACATCCAGCGCGAAGTCCTGGGGATCAAATTAGTTCTTTAATTCCTCAGGTAGACTTGGGACCTGCTCTAATAACAGTAGATGTGACTGTACATAGAAAGCCTCACGCTCCCCATGGTTCCATAGAAGAACCCCTGGGTCTCAATCCAGCCGACGATGTTCAAAGTAATGATTTCACTCTCCCAGACCTAGATTTAGAACTCTGCAGGAGATATGTTTCTTGTGATTCCAGTAGGATTATAGAACTAGAAAATACTCCTACAAAGACAGTCCCTATAGGTCTAAAATTATTCAGCAGTACTCCATCAAATAAATCAAATAGCTCCCTCACCTCTATGACCCCTGATCTAAATATCAAGGATTGCCCTCCCACTCAAATACCTAGGAAGGAGATATTAGTCTCGGACTCACTACTATCCCTAGAATATCTATTATCCTCGATTGTAACGCTACTTGAAAAATTTGTAGGAGGTTCTGATTGTGTGTTAGAAACTGTAACCCAAATCCTAAAGGTATTGTTAAAAAGTAATCAGGAGAAGGAGGTTAGTTTAAAAACTGATCTCAAACAAAAAGAAGGAGAAGTAAAAATAGAAGAGGTTGTGACGCATATATGTGAGAATGCAAATAGCCATCAAATCTATATTAAGCATGACGTTAGTTCTCAAGTTGATAAGCAAATGAATAAATCGATACAGCTAAATTATGATTTAAAAGATTTGGTAGACTAAGCAAAAAGGATAGATAGGGAAGTTTGCCCCATTTTTAGAACCCAGTCAACTGGTGAGAAAGATGATGAGAAAGAAGATGCTTTAGGAATAGTACACCTGGAAAAAAAAGAGAGAAATGGGAAAAATGGAAAAATAGAGGGAAAAAGATTAAATCAAAACGAAGAATCTCAAAAAAGAAACAGCAGAGAATTTGTTTTAAAGAAAATATAGAAGGCCCTGTTAGTAAGGAATCTCGCACAGAATCACTGCAAAATGCATCACAAGATATGACTCAGGAAAATGAAGCAAATGTTTTGAATCCAGAGACTAGAGATCTAGCTTTAGGGCCAATAGTGGCCTATGAAACACCCATCTCAAACATCGCATATCCTACAACAGTATCTGATAACTTCACTACAGAGGGGTCTTCTTCCGTGATAACAGCAGAGCAGCGGAGGTCTGTTAGTCTTTCCTCTTCAGCACTTAATCCTTTGGCTATCCCCTTTTCCGACATTATAAAAAGTAAATTTAGATCGAAGGAAACTGAGGTTGATCACATCAGGGAAAGTATAGATACATTCCAATTAGATTTTATACCTCTGTTTGATACGGATTTAATACTAAATAGGTTCCTGCTTCTTAAATGTTTCCAGGAGATTGAAAGTTTAAAACTTATTCAAAATAGTGATATAAGCTTAGTCTCACTTTTAAAAACAGAAGTAGGCTATAAATCGAGGGTAAGATTTAATTCTAAAATTGTTGTTAACCTTGTATTTCAATGATCAGACGACCTACAAAGTAGTGCGATCGATGTTACTCCTTTCTTCGAGAAACCTCCAATTAGAGCCTCAGTTAATAAGTTCATGTCAACAAATGTAGTTTTATGTAGTAAAGACCGTCCACATAATACGGAGGAATTAAAAATCTGTATCACTAAAAATGGCAGACGAGTGAATTTTAAAGATTCTATTTCACCTTACTCTCAAGGGAACTGCAAGAAGAGAGCTCTAATTGGAACTGGCGTCCTGGTGTTCTATCGAGCAGATCTAATAATACACTTCCACAACAGCCATCCCCTTAAAAATATTGTCTTGGAATGCTGCAGAAATAAAGAACAATAAGGAAAAGTTACAATACATATGTGCACTTGGTGCAAACGTGATCTGTCTACAAGAGACCTGGTGTACAAAGGAATTTCTATGTAAGGATTATTTTATTTTAGATTGTATGGCAGTTCCATCTAGGAGAGGACATGCAAAGGGAGGAGTGGCATGTATGTTGTCTAATGAGATAAAATGGAACTATGACTACTATAAAGATCCTAGTAACCTTTTTATGGCAATAACACTGTATAACTCCGATAATGATGTAAAATGTAAACCATTGACTTTGATAAATGCGTATATACTTCCTGACGCCTGCCATGATGTACTTTTGAGGAAGGTTTTCTCTTATATTAGAAAACTCAATGAAGTAGAATCCTCCCCCCACATAGTTTTGGTAGGGGATCTGAACTGTAAAATCTCGAATTCCACCATGGATATATTCCGAAATAAGGAAAAAGAAGAATCCTTACAGATCCCACAAGCACTTCTTCCACAAAATATTAGAACAAATAAGAGGGGGGAAATGCTTCTGGATGAGCTACCAAAAGTTGATGGCATTGTAGTAAATGGAAGACTCTCCTCTGATACACCGGCGAATTTTACTTGTACATCAAATAACAGAGAATCTATTTTAGACTATGTGACAGTGGGAAGTACATCCTTTTTGTTATTGAAGGATCTTGAGGTTTCCAATTCTTTCTATAGTGACCATAAAATACTAACTCTCACTATAAGTTTAAATCTTCCAGGGTGTGACCCATGGTTACTAAACGGGGAAGCAGTTTGCTTTGCTAAGAATTCCGGGAAATGCTATTGCGATACTAAGGCTATTCTGGGTTTGGATAGTATCTTAGATGCTACTGTAGAGTTGGCTAACTGGAATTGATAAGAAATTGCTAGCTTTACTGATTTTATGATGAAATTGATAGCTATTGCTACGAAGTCAAACCAAAAAAGAAGCACTAAAGTAGCCCCTAAACCCTTACATCTATTTAATCTTGTAATAAATAAGCTGATTAGAGAACAATACCTTCACTACTCCTCTGATAGATATCGTACAACATTGTTATTAAAGAGGAGGAGGACTAGGGCAAAGGTAAAGTTAAGAAAAGAGAGGGAAGACAAAATGTGGATACATTTGAGAGAAGCAGTGTCAAAACGCCAAGTAAGAAGGTACTGGTCTATCATTGGAGAGGGATGTGGAGCTAGATCATGTCCTCTCCCAATTGCTATTGAGGAGCATAAATGGGTTAGTTATATACAAGACCTATATGCGAGTAATGCAGCTACAATGGTATGCACTGCATTAAAGGAAGATCTATCACTATATGGCTTGCCATCTGAAAAAGATATTGAAATGGCAATTAAGGGGATGCGGTCCTCCGGGGCGATGGGACCAGATGAGCTACCAATTACTGTTTTAAAACAAAACAGTAAAATGTGGAGTAAAATCCTCTATCTGGTGTTTAACTACTGCTAAGCAAACAAAACGGTCCTCCCATCTTGGAAAGGGAGTATAGTGGTCCCCCTTTTCAAGAAGGGAGACTGAGATGCCCCAAAAAATTATTGTCAAATTGCCCTTTTAGATTCAGTAGGTAAAGTGTTTGCTAAATGCCTCTTGATGCAAATAAATGATTGGGTGAAGGGGGGTGAAATTTTACCTTTTGAACAAACAGGGTTTAGGTCAAAACATGGAACTATGGACAATTTAACGGCTCTACAGTAGGCAGCGTTTATAGACTTCTCCACAGCATTTGATAAAGTAGATCGATCATTGCTGTGGGGAAAATTGTCAAACCTGGGTATGCCAGCCATCCTCTTGGAGTTAGTTCGTGCTCTTTATACGGATACCTGGTGTGGAGTCTTATTGGGAGGGGAAAGAGGTCTCTACCAAATAATTCCTACTGTAAATGGCCTGAAACAGGGATGTTTATTGGCGCCTCTACTATTCTCTCTTTATATCTCTGACCTTCCCTATGTTCTGTCTCAAAGTGAAGGCATTGCTCAATTATTGGGGGGAAAATCAATTGTTTGTTTACTCTATGCGGAAGACATTCTAATATTGGATTTAACGCTGAGGGGATTAAATAGTCATCTTCAGGTGCTTCATGAATATGCAGAGGCCCATTTTTTAAAGATGAACATAACCAAAAGCAAAGTAATGTGCATGCATGGTAGAAAAAAGCTGAAGTATGGAAACGTTGTTTGGTCTGTAGGTGGGCAAAAACTAGAACGTGTAAAATCCTGTCTTCTTGGGAAAAACGGTGTGTAGCAATTTAAGTGATAAAGCACATATAGAAAATAATATTCTTAAAGCAATTACACAGGGGAAAAGTTTAGGTTCCCTCTACAGGTCAACTGGAAGGAGACACTTTGGAATGCTATTGGAGTCTTTCGTGCTAAAATTCCTGCCTCTTTGTTATATGGTATGGAATTACTTGACCTAGGAAAATGGGGTTTCCTAAATATAACAGAAGGCAAAATTTTACGGAGCCTAGCCTCAGTTAACTCTGCTTGTCCCGTGGCCGCTTTAAGGTTGGAATTTGGATTAAGAAGCACTTGGGTACAGGGACTCGCGGGGATAGTACGTTGGGTTATAAGTCTTGTAGAGGGTGAGGTAGGGACAATAAGATCTTTTACCCGGAAATAATTTTTGGGAAGTTTAAATGAGCAATCTCTAATTGTTAAAAATTTTAGAGCTGCAGTAGACTTTCTTCAACTGGATAAATCCGCACTTTTCACCCTAACACCATATCAACTAAAAGCCACTCTGAAACAGGCTACCTGGAAATTGAGTTTTTCAAGGGATAGGGAAGCCCGCATTTTAAAGAGAGGCACTGACTATTGACTCCAGCATGATAAACAAACCACAGGCATATATTACTTGGAACCGGTCTCATGGAGTGCGCCGTTTTTTGTTATTAATGAGGCAATGTCTTCTCCCTTTAAACAACTTACTATCAAAATGGTATGGTTCCGCCCCAGCCTGTAATTTGTGCAATAATCCTGTACAGGACATTATGCATGTACTGTTTACTTGTCCTGCTCTATTATCATGTCGTCGTAAATGGATAAGGCCTATATGTTTATCTTTAGCTATTCTCTCTGCCCGGACTCTGACAGATTCCATTTATGTACCACCAAATACAATATTTTGTCATAGAATTTTTAACTTTTTTAAGTGCTTTTTAGATATATATTGAAACATTTATATGCTGTGTACTTTAGTTAAAATTGGTTTTAATCTGATGATTTTATAATTATAATCATTTGTATATCATTGCTGAATGTTTAAAAAAATGTACATTTTAAATTCTTTGTGGATCTCTTCGGAGTTCCAAGATCATAAATAAATAAATTGTCAAAAATCTTCAAATGCTAACAAGATGGGGTAATCTGCCACTGAATCTATATGGGCGAGTTAATCTTGTGAAAATGACTACACTTCCCAAAATAACTTTCCTTTTTAATACTATCCTGTTATCTTTTGCCCCGAAAGATATTACTAGCCTACAAGGGAAGATCGGATGTTTTATATGGGCTTCAAAATCACCCAGGATAGCCTGGAAGAAATTAAGGAGGGGATTGAAGATAGGTGGTTTGGCCCTACCGGATTTATTTTTATACTGCCATGCCTTTCACTTCAAGAATTTTAGATTATTGGCCAATAAATTTGATTCTTCTTCACAGGCCGCCTCTTTCAGGCGTTATTGCATGACCAGCCTCAGGGTCAGGAATTCTTTCTTTTCAAATTTGCCGACCAAAAATTCTATAAAAACGTCCGTCTTAAGATTCTGCAGACAGCATTTAAAAACTGGAAATATGTCCGGAGAATTTTGGAGATTCCCTACTATAATACTCATGCCCCAATTTGGGACTCCCCGGGCACTCCGGAATGTCTTCAAGACCAATTGTCCCAGCCGCTTAAAGCAGCAGGCTTCAGGAGATGGGAGGATCTCTGTGTTAATTCATGTCTTATGAGTGGGAGTCTCTAGCGATTTTGACCAACAGGTCTTTAACAAGATTCAAATTCTATCAACTTTCTGCCTGGTGGTCAAGGCAGTCGCTGGAGTTCGAAGATTAAACAGGGATCCTAGACTCTATCTGCAGGGGCGGAGCCTGGAAACGGGAGGTCTCGTTTTGGTATTGGTCGTTAATGGGGGGGGAAGGAACACTGAATTCTAAATTGGCGAGCCTCTGGGGTAATGTTTTGTCTGATAGCCCTGAGGAGGCTCAAAAAATATGGACAGATTCATTTTCTATGTCTCAGAGTTTAATAAAACCTGCAAACCTGAGATGAAATCATCTGTTCACAGCGTATAGGGTTTATTGGACCCCGGCTAAACTCTCTAAGGTCACGTTAGATAACTATTATTGTCCTAGATGCAAACTTCCGGCAGCAGACGATCGTCATATGTTTTTAGAATGTTCAGAGATTTCTGGATATTGGGAGGCAGTTTGTGGCTTTCTGGAGAAGGTCCTATCAATCCCTGGCATTAGATTTATGTTGAAATGTATGTAGTCAATAATTAAAGCACCAGTTCCAGATGACAAGGACAAATAGCCTCTATTTCTCAAAGTAGCTGAGTACTATGCTACATGTACCCAGAATGTAACTACCAATGTAAACCCCAAGAGAGTGATTATGATGAAAAAGAGAAGTTTAAATGTTCTAACAAAAGTCAGGATTTGTTTGATATAGTCAAGATTAGCATAGAAAGTATGCCTATGTTGGTTACTTTTGATGCCTATAAGAAAACGTTTTAACCACTGATGGCTTTGTATTGGGATTCAGTACAGTACTATCATAGGTTGTGAACAATAAAAAGAAGGAAATGGCTTTCATCTCCCATTTCATTAAGGTTGCAGTTAAAAAATATTTACTAATCAAGAGGGAGTCTTCAGCTTCAACATGAGCTATATATCATTTCAAATGTTGTAAGCAGCTAATTTCTTGATAAGTAAGAGTTCTCCTGGTCTACTAGTCGATGTGTTTATCTGCAAAGGTATTAAGAGGACTACCCTTCACATTGCTTGGTGGATTAAAAGTAAGATGCTTTAATTTCGATGTTTGATCATTACCCACTTTATATTGGAGCTCCTTAAAGAAAAATTCTCCACTAAAGCTGTGCCAATTGTTGTTACTCAGTGGTGGGAAAACTATACCAACTGAGTCCTCACGCAACTGCCAGCACAACCTGAGCTGTACATAGTTTTTTTATGCCAGCTCATGTTTTAGGCCAATATTTTGTTTTGTACCTACTTTTATTTTTGTACTTGTTTTTTGGGGGGAAATGAATAGCAGCAATATACAGTCCGATCACATGCAAGAAACACTTGGTGCACAGTGGGTGACAAATCAAGTTACAGTACATGTGGTAAATACCCGCCATGGTATACAATGCAACCGAAAATTGTAAAAATCGCTGCATGTCCCTAATAAGGTAACAATGATATAGTAAAAAAAAAATACCAGTTTAAAAAACTGTGCAGCAATTGGCAGAGTTGTGTGTCACATGTATCAACAAATAACTGAGATTGAGTCAGTTCTATACTATGTCCATCCCGCTCTTCACCTTGGATTGAACTATAGTTTACACGGCAACAAGTAGACACGTCAATGCCCTAAGGCTCCTTTCTCAGAGTGCAACTGGTTCCTCTCTCCAAGTGCTACTAGATGATGTCCTAGATGTACAGAGGTTGTAGGCACTATTAGCAAAATGTTTCAATATCCCAAGCCTCCCTGCAGTGGCTAGTTAGGCATCTCTGCCCCACAACCCCATTCATTTGTGCTGAGTGATGGAGTCTGAGTAATCGGGGTGCCGGTCATTGACTCCCACCCGGTAAACAGGCATCCCCATCTGTGGGAAAGCATCTGCGTTCATGCATATTTTATTTATTTATTTATTTATATTGTTTTATAGAGCGCGAACTTGACCAGTTAGGGTATCAGAGCACTTTACATGTGTTCACATTAGGCAAGGAAGCACATTAAGGGTAGAGGACAAGTATATACAGTTTACATTTAAATAGCTCCAGATATGGCCCCAGATTTCCTGATGAGGTAGTGTGGTATTCTGAAGGGAGTCGCTAGTCAGTAGTTAGTCAAAGAGTATGTGTTGGTAGGAGGCAGCATTTAGGAGAGGAATTTACCCATAAGAAAGGTGTTGGCCTCCTTTTTGAAACGTGCCAAAGAGGGGATTCTTCTGATGGCTGGCGGGGGAGAGTTCCATATTCTTGGGGCGGATCCAGAGAAAGCCCAGTTAAAAGTTTTTTTTTCCGGAACAGTGCAGGTTGGAGTAAGAGGTCTCTGGCGGACCGGGAGTTTCTGATTCCACCAGATTTTGAGTGTAAGGAGTTTGAATGTAAGGCCTTGTGTGTAATGCGGGCTAGTTTGAGTTGTACGAAAAAACTAGGCCAGTGGTATTGTTTTAGGTATTTGAGGCGCCAGTCAGAGTATCACACTGATGTAGGAAATTCAGTATTGAAAACGGTGCTAAAAGGTGGCTGTGAAAGTCCAGGAATAAACTTCATAAGAAACGACCGGACCCTATGAACAAGAGTCATTTTCTGAATGCAAGAATGATGAATGTATAACTCTGAAACACTAAAAAAGACTTGATATTTTACGTGTGCTAGGGAGTTTTTTTGCAGTTTGAGTTGTATTCTGGCCTCAAGGGGAAGCCAGTTCAATGCTTTCGGGTGTGGTGTTATATGGTCAAATTTTTTTGAGCTTGTAAGAAGTCTGGCGGCAGCATTTAGGCAGGCTCTCAAAGGTGCCAGGGAGATCTTGGGTAAACCAGAGAGGGTGGAGCATCCATATTCAAGTCTAGAGATTACTAGCGCTTGTACTGCACTTTTTAGGTCGGTAGTGTCAAGGAAGAGTTTCAGTTTCCAGAGGTAGCTCACGTGGAATCTGGCTGATTTGGCCATCAAGTTGATGTGGTCCCGAATGTTCAACTTGAAGTCAAGGGTTATTCTCAGAGATTTTGCTGAGTCTTCGATGGTCCGTGGGCAATCTAGGGCAGTGATAGCCTTGATCCATATCTGTGTCTCTGGATTGGTTTTTGGAGGGGAAATTAAGAGAAATTCTGTATTCTTGACGTTGAGCTTGAGTTGATTGGAGGTGAGCTAGTGGACAGTTGATTTCAGGGCCTCATTCAGAGAGAGAATATCCTCGAGAGAGGAGGCTTTGATGTAGAGCTGGGTGTCGTCAGCATACATATGGTAGGAGATATTTGCTGAGCGTAATACTTCGGCAAGTGGTTCGAGGTAGAGGTTGAAGAGGGTAGGGGACAGGGTTGATCCTTAGGGGACTCCAACTTTGACCAGAGAGGGAGCAGAGAGGTTACTGTTGATTAGGAATCACTGCGATTGGTTTTGGAGGAAGGATCTAAACCAATTTAGAACAGTTCCATTCAAACCCATCCTGAGTTTGAGGCGTTCTAATAGTTTTTCGTGGTTGACCGTGTCGAAGGCGATGAAAGATCTAGGAGGATTAAAGGCATGTTTTCCCTTGGTCTAAAGCTAGGAGGGCGTCGTCAACGATGTGGAGCATGGTCGTTTCCGTACCTCCTATAGAAGTAGGGTGACCACTCCCTCCCAAGCCCATGTGATATGGCGAACTACAAAAGGATAGTCCAAGGAGGTCCTGGATCCCATCATGAGACATCCCAGGAGACAAATCTCCCATCCCCAGTCTTCTAGGAAGGTCATTCTCTATATTTAAGCCATCCACACACCATTTTGCAGCATATATATGTAGGAGAGCTGCAGGATAATAAAGGTTCAGGTCTGGGAAACCCATTTTCCCCAGGTCCACATCTAACTTAAAAATCAATGGATTTACCCTGCTATGTTTCCCAGCCCACACAAGAGAGATAAGGAGACTGTTAAGGGTTCAAAGGCGGACCTGGTAAGTATGCAGAAAGCATTCTGAGAAACATAAAGACAATGTGGCAGCAGGACCATCCGGGCCAACGTCACACAGCCCATGATAGACAGTGGAAGGCGATTCCAGAAACCGATAGAAGACGGCAAACCCTAAGAACTGCTCCCATATTCAATGCGTATTGCACATTGGCTGAATGGGCCACTTAAATTCCTAGGTACCGGAAATGATCACATTCCCATCAAAACACCATTGGGGAGAGGTCAGTTACCTCTTTACTAGCCACTGCAGCAGGCGGGAACATAACCAAATTTTGGTTATCAACCTTCAGTCCCGATATTGCACCAATTCCTGATAGAATGTCCAGAAGAACAGGCAATGCCTCCTCTGGGCGAGTTATTATAAAGCAAGACATCATCCGCGTACAGTGATATGACGTGAACCAGGCAGCTCACCATGATGCCCCAACGAACCATGTCAAAACACAATCGAATTGCCAAGGGTTCTATTGCCAGGACAAATAAGAGTGGGGACAACGGTCTTCCCTGCCTCCTGCCCTGCTGATTAGGGAACATTTCAGAAAACAGACCACAATTTCAGACCCTAGCAGTCGCCAGTGGAGTAGTTGGCTAAATTTACGCTAGACCAGACAATCTAGTCTATTCCATATTTCTCCTACCCTACATTGGGCATGCGGCAATGTCTCTCCGCGTGCCTCCCCATCATGCTCTGGTTCCTACAAATTGGCCAGGTTATCCTCCACCAGAGATAAGTCACTCTCGAATTATCTTCTCAACCCAACCACCCTGGAGCAGCATTTCCCGTATGTCACCACCTTTAGAAACTCCCATTTGGTCCCTCTGTCAGTCATGTTTCCCCAGTTATCATCTGAATAAGCTCCTGTAACCTCTCTCAGTTCTCTTCTGATTATGCCATCCTTTACGGCTTCTGGACGCAATCGTCAGAGTGGAACCCATGGCTGGAGACCGCATTGTGGTCCCCACTCCAAAAGCACTAGTGCATGGTCTGGGATGTATTGCCCCAACACCCGTGCATGCAGTGCCATCACAGCAGCCTCACCTGAAAGGAGGAAGGGGTCCAATCAGCTATAACCTGTACGAGCGGGGGTGTAACGTGGATCCCCTTCCTCCGGGGCCTTGTGCGCCATCTGTCTGTATAGCCCAGCCAATCTAGAATGTAGCCATCATTTTAAGTTTAGAATTGACCCTCGAGGGATGCCTGTTCAAGGAGCTGTCTAAAACACAGTCGAAATCCCTGGCCCACACCACTGGGATCACTATATAGGGCAGCAGAAGAGCTGGTAAGTGTGGGTAAATATAGCCATTGTTGATATTTGGGGCATAAATATTCAGTAGGCAGATTTCCTTTCCATCTAGCTTCAAGTACACCAGGACAGACCTCCCCTCTACATTAGTCTCGCTACCAAGAACTCAGAATGGTACCTGCGGGCAACCCAGATAACCATTCCCTGGGCATAGGTGGAGTAAGTCACAGAGAGCATCTGGCCTCTCCATTTTTTAATGGAGCTTGCAAACCTCTGCTTCCGCTAAGTGTGTTTTCAACAGCATAGCCATATGAGCACTGTGTCTATTAAGGTAGGTGTGCACTCTGTATCTTTTCACAAAGGAATTGAGGACCCGTACATTCCACGTTATAATTTGAAACTGCGCATAAGTCAACCTATGGTTTTGTACCATTCCATCACATATGCCCAGCCTATACTGCCAACAAAAACATCCCTGAGGATAACCCATCCCCCCCCCCCGGGTAAACGCAACAATAACAAATCATGCCTCTCCAGTCATACATTAAACCCCCAACTTTAACCTAAGAATGAAAATAAAACAGGTTATAATTGTTCCACAACCACAAAACTGATTAGCAGGTCAAACCTCTGTCATACTATGGTCCTTCCAGACACGCTACGGCCAACCTAAATACAGTACTGTGCCAGGTAGAAGCAGTGCTCCAGCACAAGACTAGGAGTTACAGGGGGCCCCTAAAACCATGAAACAGTGGCGGCACACCCCACTCAGGCCACGGTGTACCGCCAGCCAACAGGGTCCCCTCACGACAACCTGCAGTATCTAGTGAGTGTGTCCCACAGAGGGGGAAGATGAAGCCAGTTAGGTGGAATGGCACAGAATTTTGTTCTGGAGAAGAGAGGTAGTTGTCGCTCTCTCCTGGGAAATTGCTCAGCAGCCCACCTGAGAGGTGCAAGGCACTCACCAGTGTGCCGTCTGTAGAAGCTAGTACAGTGCCCCAGTCTCAGCTGCATTCATGCCTGCAAACAAGGCATGGGGTAAGTGCAAATTGTGCAGGTGCACCACTGTGTTGCCTGTTCCCTCCACAACTCTTGTGGGTCAGGCCTAGTCCCTGGGCAACCCCCTATGGCTCCAGGGTGCGCCATGATGGGGGAGCAAATCAGGTTCCCCCAGGCATCACCAAGGCCAGGTAAGGCCCCATCACCACAGCAAATGGGGACCAGGGCTGGGCTCTCACAAACAGGGGCTGGCACATTGCCCTCCTAGTGGGCATTCCCGTAGTGTATCTCAACATCCTCAAAAGAGGGCACGGACCTCCCCAGCACCTCGAGAGCGGCAACAGTGACTCCCTGGCCACCGGCCGCCATACCACGAGAGGTCCAAAGTACAGGTCGGGCCTCCAACAAAGGGGGTGTCAGCACCACAGGGGCAGCCCCTTTGCCCTTCTAGCAGGAGGCCCCAGCAGCTTACCGCAGATTCCAAAACTCAGGGTGGGGCCCACCATGGCAGCATGGGTGGGGACTGACCCCCTGCACCCAAGCAGTACCAGCGATTACTTCGTTGTTGCCTGCCACCAGACCATGCAATGCCAGGTATTGTCAGTCTTGCCAGTCTGCAAGTCTGCCACCACCATGAAAAAAAGGACCCCAGCACCTCCGGGGTGGCTTCCGGGCTGAAGCAGGTGGGAAGGTCAAGAGAAATAAAGGATATTTTCGAGGCCGTTGTGGAGCTCCCTAGAGTCTTCCACTACGGGTACCATCTTGGCCATGCCCCTTTTGTATATACTTACTTTTGTTGGTTCACTTTCTTATATATTCAGTATAGCACGATGTTTGGTATGTACCACTACCATAAAGAACATCTTCTGAGTGTTCCTCACAACTCTTTTCCATTATCTTTGTTTATTATAATTGTATTGTTATGGTGAGGAATGTGTTATGGGCATTGATTGAGATTCTATCAATCAGAATGTGGAGATGTCACCAGGACGGTAGAGTGTGTTCGGGAACAGCACCTCAGTTGCACCAGACTTTCAAGCTTCCTGCATCTTGGTGGACTTTATTGTTGTACTCAAACAAATCCTATTTGTTGCAACCTTTTTGTTTTCTTCTCCAAGAGGACAGAAGATGTACTGGAGGGTTCTAATTGATCAGGTATGTAATGTGATAAATGGTCTATTGTTGTATAGAGCCACCCAAGTTGGCCCCACAAATAGTGGGGTAGAGTTCTGGAAATGTCATTAAGACATTGGTTCTTACTGTAATGCACACTAGAACTATATTTATGAAAGAATTGAGATTTAAACGTTTAAAAATTACTGGGCTTTCAAATTTTTTTAAACACAGATTATGACTGTGCTATGATTTATTATAGATATAAAGGCAAAGTGTTCTAGTGTTATGGCTGAAACTATAGCCGCCTTTCAGCTTTGAGAAAATACATTGCTCTTCTTTAATGGATAAATCTTGCTAGGATCTTATCATGATAAGGGTTTAGTGGATGCAATGCAGGAAATAAAATATAATAGGTTGAATGATGTGAAAAGAAAAGTACTTACTGTAGCAATTTTGAATTTTAGGGTCTCAAAAATAGTTGCAGCTGTTATAAGCTGCACTAATCAGAAAGATGTTTGGGATACTTCCCAACTCTTGCTAGCACCTAAAAAAGCTGGTCCTATGGGCACACTTTGCTGACAAGTTTATTAGAAGCTAGATGAGCTATGGTAAACGGCAAAGTTGATGACGCAACCCAGGGCATTTTGCAAGTTCCATGATGTCTTCTGAGTGAATTTCCAGTCTGTCAACAATTACATGATTACATCTCACAAACTGTTTTATTATGCTATCAGACAAATAGATATACCTACAAAAACTAGCGACTATGCACCTTTAGAATGTCCAATGGTGATATTTGTGCCTAATTCATGTGGTTTTTGCCATAGGGCAGTGACATAGGCTTTCCAGCTGCGCTGCACTGCAGCAGAAAAAAGTGTAGGAATGCGCTGTATCTATCAGATACGGCGCATTCATATCCTTTTCCCCTGGGCCGGGTCACAATGGGCTGCCCTGTGCCAATGCAGGCACCTTTGCACCATGGTGCGAGGGTGCCTGCGTTGCTGGGATGATTATTTTTGTTCAGGAAGAGAAACCTTTCAGCACAAACATAATCACAAGAGACTTTTTCCTAGTTCTAAGTGTGCTGCAAAATGAAGCACAGATTGAAAAAGGAAAAACGAGAAGGGATAAAGATATTTCTCTTCGTTATGCCCCCCTTATGCCTCCCTTACGGAGGCGTACGTTTTTGACCCTGCCTCAGGTTTACAATTTCAGGAAATCTGGGGCAGTGTCAAAATGATGTGGATG
Source organism: Lissotriton vulgaris (assembly GCF_964263255.1). Lineage (NCBI taxonomy): Eukaryota > Metazoa > Chordata > Amphibia > Caudata > Salamandridae > Lissotriton > Lissotriton vulgaris. Next base: position 867,267,460 of record NC_141694.1, read on the forward strand.
TTGATGGGAACGCCCCCAGCAACACCCATTGCATGCCCCTTTAACGCAGAAAACTGTGTTTGCTCGCGTGGCCATGGCAGAAGTCTCACCCCTCCCATATGTAGTAAGACAGGAGTTTCTGATGGTATTATAGTTATTTATTGTGGTCTCTTATTCTCTGCCTGATGTCTGCCCCAGAACTTCCCTGGTAAGGGCTTTCAGTTCTGGGGCTCAGGAAAATAGGGTTTGGGAGAAACAGATGTCTTAGAGGGAAATATCATAGGAATCCGCATCCACAGGGAACTGTTATCATGGTTGGGTTTCGGCACAGCTTTGGATCTTCTCCGATGGCAAAAAGAAGGGGAGGGGAAATCGTTTTTCTCCTCAGTAGGGAACCGGAAAGGAAGAAAGAGAAAGAGAAATAAAAAAATAGTCAGGCCACTGGTCTAGCACTGTCTTAGGGTAGAGTGCTCCCATCACCTGTGCGCCCTACTTGTGGCGTGCCTATGTGAAAAAGGGATATCAGTGATATAGGGTGGCGTGGCACGTAACCCCTACCACAAAACCTTTAACAAAAAAATCTGTGCTTGGGACACTTGTGTGACCCCATGACCCTTCTGGGCCATGGGGAGGGGAGTACCAGCCTCCGCTTCCCTCATTGGAGTGCTGGACTCATGGGCTTTGCTCCTTCAGCAGTCTCTTCCGGGCGGTCTTCCTCGCCCTGGAATGATTCTCCGGTCTCCGGCAACTTCTCTGTTCCTTCCTGCAGGTCAATGAGTCTCTTTCTTCTCATCTTTGGTATCTTCCTCTCCTCCCATCTTTGATCCTGTCTCACCCTGTATTCTGGCTTTCGGTGTCTTTTCGTCACTACTGGCTCAGCCCTCTTGGTTCACTGTTGGCGGCCCGCAGGTTCCTGCCTAGCCTGTTGGAGCGCATATTCCGCTTCCGGCCTGGGACATATCGGCTGCCATGTTGGGTTTAACGGGGCTCTCATCCGTCATGGGAGGTACTCCATCACAATGCTTTAAAGGGGACAATATTTTTCAAGGCAGCATTAAGCCAAAATAGTGGCTAAGTGCTGCCTCATAAATATGGACCAAGCTCCTGCGCCACGGAATGTCAAAAAAGGGACATTCTGGTGGCGCAAAGGGCCTCATAAATGAGGCCTCAAAAGGGTCCAGCCTTACTGAGCAGCAGCATCTCTAAGATCGATGAACATCCACTTTGCTCTCAATATTCTGGGACCTCTTCTAAGAATATTAATCGTGTCACACACTGAGACCCTGCAATATATTCTGAATGACATATGCACACTTCTATATAAAAGAATTAAGACCCTGTATGGCTTACAGCAGGGTCACTTTTTGTTACCCTTGCTTCTATATATATGATCAGCATTGAATATTTATTTAAGTTAGAACTTTCCCAACAGAATCTTGTTTACCGAAACTCCCCTCTCCTGCCCATACCCGACTTGAAGTTGGCCTGTACAGCCCGTCCTGGAAAGACAATCAGCCTTCCTGAAAATCTGTTTTACGCTTTGTGCAGCAGGCTCTGATACCCTAGAAAAACAACTCTGGAAAGAAATATTCAGAACGCTAAGGGGCATATCAGTAACAGACGGCGATAAAAATCGCAAAGCACGCTTAGCGCTTTTATATTTATCGCGGTCCATCGATGGAATATATCGCCCGGTTAGCATGTTATCAACAATGCATTACTCCAGGGCAATAATATTCCAGCGATATCTAGGGAAATGGGCTAACATCGCTGGAAAACCAGAGATGTTGCACTCAAAACAGCAATAGCCTTGGTGATACGACCATGTGGTGGTATCACCATAATCCACCTCCCATGTTAGGTATGCCTTAGTCAGAAATTAAACAGACGTTAAATTCCTGCGTTAAGGCATAGTTAACGCAAAGATTATTATTGCTAACGCTCTTTGCTGATATCGCGAAGCTGCCTTAGTGATAATTTCCCATGTAATATTCCCAGCCACGCTTGCTTTGCATCTCATTAGCGATGTTTATCGCTGAGATGCCAGGTGTTGGGAATTCGGCAGCTAACATGCACTAATGCATGTTAGCGCCGCCTTCTTGCAAGGGTGTTAAAATTATCGCCGCTTTAGCAGCAAAAAGTACCGCTAAAGTCGCGATCATACCCTTGATAATATGCCCCTTATTTCTTCCGCTGCCCTGGAATTCCTAAATCAATCTGTTAAGAACCTACAAGCAAATACGCTTTGGGAAGCCCCCACCTCATTTGCTAACTTTAAAAGGATTTTTAACAAAAGATTAGCTTGGCCTTTTAGTCTGATGTACTTGGAGTAACCGAAAATCTTTCAGAAGTTTTTATAATTTAATACACTATGCATTCATTTAGAGTATATAGTTTCATTTTGTCTAACCTGCAACTAAGTAACAAAGTTTATTGTAAGTAAACGAGTGCATGAAAGCCTTTGCTAGTTTCTCCTCTGCAGCTGCTAATAACGTTCCATCTTATATTGAAGTTTAAATGTTATAACAAATGAAAGATTTCCTGCCGATCCACCTCACGAACGCAGAAGACAAAGGAAAGGATGCATAAAAGCTAGATTTAACACTATTTCTTAAAGAAAATGGAGTTTCATCCTGTGCCCTTTGGGGAAAAGAGACCAGCCAAAATGTCTGCCTCTGGTGGGAAGCAGCAACAATGACCAATTCGTTTCTCAAACATAGCTATGTAATGATATGTGAGTACATGTAATTCTTTAGAGAAAGTATTACATGAATAAATACATGAAGGGTTATTTTTCAATTCCACTCTCCCTACCGCTACAGGGAGATATTAAATTTGAGAACATGCTGTCTGCTTCACAAACTATGAAACACTCCATGTTAAAAGCCTCGAGCGAGTATTAAGTGTCATTTTTAGGGCAAGTGAAAAGTGTCCTGCTAACTATGAATAATTCATATGTTCTTTAAGTTATATTTCGGATGGCAAAATTCATCAGAGACAAAGTTTTCGGTGAATCCTTTCAATACTTTTGATTGCAAATGGTTTCTCTGACGAGGAAGCTTAACATTGTTGCTGGTACAAGGTCATGCAGCTAACTAATGATGTAATGTATTCCTACATTTTACTTAAATAATTGTGGAGGGCTAAAATCTATTGGTAATAATAATAGGGAAAAATTGTGAAAATACATTTTCATTAACTGCATGTTGTGGTTCTACAATTTGTATCAGATATGTATTTATGTGTTATGTCAATTTTTCCTCATCAAACTCACCTCTGTACCTTAAGTAACAATGCAACATACTCTTTTTCCTTCTAGAATTAATTTGAGTTTCCTAATCGCATATAACTCGAGCGCCTGGCATGCACAGTTTTCTTATCAATAATTTCACTGCAAATGTTGCATGATATTATCAATGATGTTATAGACGACGCCATGAATTATGTAATATGTGAGGCAATTAGCAGTACATGGTGAAAGCACGAGTCATAGTTATATAAGGGCATAAGTTATAGTTACTTGAGATAACTATAACTGTAACTGATGAATTTCAGTGTTTTTTAGAGTTTAAAAACGTTACGTTGTTACTGAACATTTCACCTAACTGCATCGTTTTTTTAACCTCTGGTATTTTCAGTGAATTTCTAGGTTTTTTTAAAATGCAAACTAGTATTTAATTACCCTACATAAACCCTACCCCCGCCCCCCCCTGTCGTGCACAGCCACGGCACGTTGCGCACATCCTTTGGCCGTGTGCTGTAAAATGGTTGGCCACAAGGCCTGGCTTGCAGCAAGTCCTGTAGCTAACCCCATAAATGTAGCCAACCCCACACTTAGAACAGTAATTTCTCAGGGAGCAGGCACCCCTCCCTTTTCACTGGTTCAGCATCCCCATGGGATAGAGTCCATGGGGCATTTAGAGGCTTGGGGAGGGCGGCCGGAAGGCCCCCTTCAGCTTTTAGAAATAAATCAGGCTCCAAGAATGGGATCTCTGGGCCAAAAGCAGCCTGGGGAAAGGGGCTGCATGCCCCCTCTCCCTCATTCGGGTCCCTGAGAGGGGGTTCCTAGGGCTGAAAATGGCCCAGGAAGGGGGGGCTTGCCTCCTGTCCCTGAAAAAGACATTGGGCCCCAGGGCATGGGGTGTGCAGGAGCTAAATTGGTCTGTATGCCCCTTCCCCTAACTAGATGTTGGGTCCCAGGGGACTGGATCCCTGTAGCTAAAATCATCCTGTTGAGTGGGGCCACATGTACCCCCTCCCCTAAAAAATAATACCCTCTACCCCATGGGCCCCGGCCAACTCCTTTGGGGGTTAGGCCTTGCTTTTTTTTGCTGCATATTTGCGAGTCCTCTTTGAATTTGTGTCAACATTTAAGAAAAACAAAAACATTTTTTGTCCCTACACTTCCCTTCATATCTTTTTTAAATCTTTTTTTCAAACTGAGGATGGAGTCCCGAGCCCTAAGATGGCTGCCGCCACTTTCAGATTGAGGTGGTGGCAGCCAAATAGATCTCAGCTAGCTATCTGTCGGGGTCCGTGGAGACTCCACGACCCTAGATATGCAAAGTTTTTGAGCATTAATTGCACAAAAACTACCAGATTTATACAAAAAACAGAAAGTGTGCTTTCTGGGCCTGGTTATAGCTTTCTGCCATTTTTGGTGTGAATCTGTTGAGTAGTGTAGGCTGTTTCTAAAGTTCCATTGGGAAAATGAATAGAGAAAATATGTTTTGGGATCCCCCTTTTTTTCCTCAGGCCCTAATTGACGAATATCCACAAAACATTCCATGCATAAACTAGTCAACAAGTATCACTTTTTTGGAAGGTTTTGTGGAGATTCGTCAAACAGCACCAAAGATATTAGTTACAAAAAATGCACTTCCTATGGATACATGATGCTGACTATAACTATCCAGTAGTGCCTTCATTTACACATTGGACCATGGGGATGGGGTCCTGGAAATGGCTCGATCGAGATGGGCCATGAGCCCTACTCCCCTTATTAAATCAATTGCGCTCGGGGGATAAGGTCTACAGAGCTGAAAATGGAATGGGAAGGTGGGTCACGTGGCCTCCCTCCCCTTTAAAATGCTTAAGATCATGGTGGATGGGGTCTCTATGGCCTAATGAGGCTTGGGGGAGCTATGTGTCCCCCTTCAAATACACAAGGCCCTGGGAGATTGGGTCCTCAGGGCCTAATTTGGAACAGGGAGAGTGCAATGTAGGCCCCTCCCCTTTCCCCCAGGGCCTAGTGAGGTTTGGATGACTACATTTATAGATATAAAAGCAATTGGAATGTGTGGCAAAATTGAATGCTCAACCCTTTAATCTGAGTTTCACAGTAACCATGAGCTCTGAGGAAATGTCCTTTCTTGATATATCCTTAAAGGTACAGGAAGGGAGAATACAGAACTCTGTACATCAAAAGCGCACAGCAGGGAACAGCACATTGCACTCGAAGAGTGAACAGCTTAAGAATTTGATAGAAAGTATACCCTACGGGGAAACTTTGAGACTAAAGAAAATTTGCAGTCAGGAAGCATAATTTTCTAGACAGACCTCACAAGTGAAAAAGAGATTAAAAAAGAGAGGACACACACCAAAGGTGCTGCATACAGCTGTGAAGAAAGCAGAGTACCTTACGAAAAACCAGTTACTCTATCCTAACCTAAAGCCAGATAGAAATAGCAGAAATCCCAGCTTATCACAAGTTACAACTCACTGTCTCATAATGTTAAGAATGTTATCTGCTAACTTTGGGCTACTGCTAAAAACGATACATCAATATTCCCAGAATTGCCTACAAGACCACCTGAAAGGATTTTCCAGATGCGGGGACTGTAAAACCTGCAAATTTATTTCCAATACCACAGAGTACGCCACATCAGAATGACATAAAAGGAGAATAGGGAGTTTTTACAATTGTGGTACTGATCAGTGTATATATGTTTTGGTTTGCCCTCTTGCACTTATGTTCTTGGGAAGTACCTTCTTTCCCCTAGTCAAACATATATTGGAACATCAAAGAACAATAAGGTTTGCAGACTTTGCAAACCCAGTCGCAAGACATTTTTATAAATTACATAACAGTGCTGCTGCGAAGGTATAGTTTTTCGCTATAGATAGGATACCTTAACAACTTAAGAGGTGGTAAAAAGTGACATAATTGAGATGCCTAGAGTCTAGACCTGCATACTAAATTTCTATCAGGATTGAATAGAGATGAGGAGATGGAGGTGCATATAGGCTAAAACTGTACTTTTCGGCGTGGAACAGCCATGACAACGCGGGGATTACCCAGCACTGCCATTACAACGCAGGCATTACAACGAAAGTCGTTACAACGACTTTCGCTGGAGGGCGCTGTTGGATAGGGAATAGTTTAATTTTCTATCCAACACCTTCCCTACTGTCAACGTGGGCTGGAGTTGGAATAGAAAATTAAACTATTCCACTATCCAGCGCCCTCCAGCGAAAGTCGTTGTAACGACTTTCGTTCTAATCCCCGCGTTGTAATGGCACGTGTGGTAATACCACACGTTGTCATGACATACAACCTTTTCGGCCAGTATCCTCTGATGACTTACACTTGTACGGATATGTATGAGCATAGTTTATTCTGCTTTATTGTTTTTTTAAAGCTGTTTAGCCTGTATTGTAAGGTGGGAGCTTTTGGAGGAGTATTTCTCCTGATGGAATTGTGCACCAGCCTGGTATTGATGCATATCATTGGTAGTTAAATTTGAGGCACTGGCCTAGGTTGTATTGGTTTACTGTGACTCTGTATGCTGATTACTTAATAGGCATATCTGCCCAATGAACACCAGCCTTAAAATACACCCCGATTTAAGTATGCCAACTGCATGTTTTCATGCAAAATGGACATAGACGGAAAAGGGGACTAACAGAATAAATGTGGTATGAATATTTATATGCCTGAACATTTCCATTTTCTTTTTTTTTAATGTTAATCATCAACGGAACATAGTGCTGCTTGGAAATCTTTTGTAATCTCTATTTATTTATCTATTTTTTTACTGACCATCAAAATCCATCCCTGGTCAACATACGGTTTCAATTTGTAAATATCACCATTAATTGTTTGAAACTGAATGTTGGATCTATTTTCCACCATGAATTGGAAGGAGACCTCCACAATACTGTGTTTTCTATTTTTATGATGGATGTTGTATAAGTTTTCACGTGAGGTGATGGGGCTCACACACTTTGAGAAAGGCTTGCCGAAACTGAAACGAGTCAGTGTTCCTGAATCAGCTGAATAAATGGATTTTACTTGCAACACGCTATACCTGGAAGTCTCGCTTTCTTTGGTACTCTGAGTGAGACTGCAACAAAAAAAGAATGTTTAAGGACACCGGAGCTAATATAATTAAGAGTGGACCCACCTCTACTATTTTTGCACCCATCAGAAGAGGTAGGCGAATGGCAAGGTGGACTGTGGAGCGAGGATAATATGGCATCTTGCACTGCCACTGGCCGTCGGAACATCAGTGTCGTAATAAATCGCAAGCCATATAGACAGGAGGAGTATCCGATATATGCCGACCCCTGCGCTGACTGTGACAGAACCTCATGGTTGCAAGGTGTGCCTTTCCGACATTCCACACAAAGCAGTGAGGTGCCCAAGCCAGCGGTAAAGGTGAGTGTGACAGCTGAGGGGTCCAATACATTGAATACAGATTGTTGTATCTATGTATCTGATACAGATCATATACATAGGTTCCAGGGGCGTTATAGTTAGCTGGACATTTCACTCATACAAAAGAATGAAAATTCCACTGTTATAGTTAGTGAAGCTAACTATAACTCGCGCCCCCGCAATGCACTTGTCATGACATGCCATATTACATCATTCATGGCACGGTCAGTGACATCACTGATAACATCATTGATTATATCATCCAGTGACTGTGTGTTTCTGTAAAGTTTAAATATGTTTTCTATACATATGTCAAGGTGTATTGAAATATGAGTGGGTGTATAAGTGTCTGGATGAAGGATTTAAGAGGTGTGTGACTGTTTAAGTGTCTGTTTAAACGTGTCTTATTGAATGCATGTGTTAGTAACTAAACTGTGTGAATGTCTGTACCAGTGTGTCTGTTGTTGTGTAAGCTGGTACATGGGTTAGTCAGTAGCTACATGTCATTTTATATGGTTATTGATTGTTTGCCCGAGTATTAGTATGGGTGCCTGAGTGTGTGCGTGGGTGGGTTTGAGGTGTGTGACTCTGTGCCTAGATGTGTGAGTAGTTGATTCACTCGGTGTATGGGTTCAAGAGTGCATGTGGAAACAGCTCTATGAGTGGGGACACATTTTAATTTACTGCTGGCTAATCTTTATTGCTGTTGGGGAGCTGAACAACGCGCTGCCAGACCACGGAGGCTGATTCCTTAACTGCTTTTCTGCCGCAAGTGACTGCTGCTCGAGGGGTTGCCACAGGCTCCTGGGACTTCTTCTCCCAGCACCCCTGAGTCGGGCACACCACCCACGTCACTTCAGAGCACCCGGAGGCACTTAAATCACCTCTGTGCCTCCCGAGGCGTGGGATGCGCGCAGGCGTGCCCGGGCAAAGTCTGGGCCAAGGGCGGGCCTATCCGCGCCCGTCATAGCCAGGAGGAGGCAGGGCTGGGTCACCCCCTTTTCAACGTCATATTGTTGCTTCTAAAGACTTGGTTAGTGACTTTGAACCTTATCTGGTAGAGGCTGGGCTGGGACAGGTTATTTGTTTAAGGTTTAATTCTACTTTCGCGAATATTGATTCAGGTTTCATGGTGACTTTATTTTATATTTGAAATATTTGTTTTAATCTTATGTTATTACTGAGAGGCCTTTGTGATAGAGAAGCCCAGTGTTAAATCTGTTGAAGGATATTTATTCTTTGATGCTTTATTTGTATAAGGAAAGTTTGGGATATTTATCTAGTGCATCTATTATGGGGAGGCGTAAGACTCAGGCAAACCAGGATGGGGCTTTAGGTACAGCAAGAGCAACTATATCTACTATGGATGCCTTCCTATCTAGAGCTGCTACAGTGATAGATAGGGAAATTGAGATGGTAAATAGAATCTTATCTAGATCCCTTACCAGCGGTCTTTTACCTCTCTTGGGGGGGCTATTCATCATTCAAAAGAGTGTTCTGATGAGGTTGGAAGCACCATACTTACGCAGGGGTTGGGTAGTGTTACTCAAGACACGGATGTGCTCTCTCCTGTACTGGAGTTACAGCAGGATGTTACAGCTATGCCCCTGTCTCCTGCTGTTATTGTGGCAAATAGGCAGGGGGCTGTCCCTGCAGCTATCAGAAGAAAGGGTCGAGAGATAAAACGTGGGTCCACTTTTACCACTCACATTGAGGCATACGTCGACCCTAATCCGCCGCAACAATTGGGGGGGGGGCACACCTATCAAATGGTAGCATGAATAGAAAAGGTAAAGCAATTTATAGTCAAGCAAAAAAGATTACATCTAATACATTGTTAATACCAGCACCAGATATTAGGGCACCTTTGCCAGTAGTCACTGCTGCGATTGACCCCCCATTGATGGAAGTGTTTAAATCCACCCTGTGCAGTATACTGGAAGATAAATGACACCCAATTATGGTTAAGTTAGATAACATTGAGTAAAGTATAGCAGACCAGCACAACATTATACAATGCCTTCAATTTCGAAGTTGTATTGTGTCAGCTCCTTCTGTATCAAATAATGCACTGGCTAAGGTTCATATAGAGGGGAAGTCTGGAGCCCCTTGTCCTCCAATTAATAGTGCATCGCCTGATACAGATATGTTTTATAGCAGTTCAGGGGGGATGTGTGACAAGGCTCCTGATTGTCTGATGATAAATGGGGCTCAGGCAGTAAAGCAACCCATCCAGTTCCTAGTGTTGTGGGAAAGATTGGGGGCATGCTGCAGGGGAATTCCAATGATGTACAGCAGAACCTAGCAGTTATCGATCTCCCGCCGCAATCTACACTGCTGGTGGCTATCTTAGGGAATGTGCCGTCTTTCCCAACCGGAACAAAGGAGGACTTTTTTCAACTTAAAAATAAGGTTACTCACTGGCTGTCCAGCAATACAGATGTTGGTCCTGCGATTGAACGTAACATTATCATGGTTCGTCGTGTTGCCTGGTGGGGAAGTTCTAGGAAAACAAGGGAGGGTGACTGCATCGTGGTGAACTTAACAACCCATTGCCCATGGGGAGAATTTTTGGGGAGGTCAATGCTGGTTTGGCAAACAGGGTTCAAGGTATTCAGATACTGCCCTTGGGATATTTTTATAAGGCGGAGAACCCAAGACAGGCTAATTTGAATCTAGCGCATCATACGTGGCTTCAAAATTCGGGGGAGCCGACTAGGGCCAGATTTTATGACCCTCGGGCCGAAAGGTATAATTTTCTGGGGGATTGTCATCTTTCTTCTATTGCGCTGGGGCCAAATAGATTTGCAGTTCTTTCTGTGTTGAATAACTGCGATTGACTGAGTAATAGTTCACAGCGACCAGTTTCAATAGCCCGGCTATCTGCATCAGCTGACCCCGTTTTTCTCGGTGCAGGGTTTCCAGATCTAAGGTTAGCAGAGATATCTATTGTTGAGCCATTAGAGGCTTTAACCGGTGCAGGGCTACCAGCTCAGGCGCAATTAGAATTACCTATCCCCGTGTTATTGGAGGAGTTATACATTTCACCATCTATGGATCAATCCAAGATAGAGGACTATAATGTTCTGTCTTGGAATATTGCTGGGCTAGCAGAGAGGATCATAGACCCATTATGGGTGCAGTTCATCAAGCATTTCTCTGTGATCTGCCTTAAGGAGACGTGGATCGTGAACTATAACCTATTTTTGGAGGGTTATAAAGCTTTTTTCGTCCCTGCCTCCCCAGCAGTTAGTGGTAGAGCCAGGGGTGGTCTGGTTATTTTTACATCTTTGTCCCTGAACTGTAATATTAACCCCTTCGATGCTCATGACGAGCGCAGCTCAATGCCTTAACCTCGATCTGATCCTCGGAAAGTACACTGTTGCCTGCCAGGGGACAATCTACATGGCCTTCATGGATCTTTCCTCCGCTTTTGACTGTGTCGATCGGGGGAAGATGTGGCAGTCCATGAGTGCCATGGGGGTGGAGGCTAACTTGGTAGACTTTCCGATGGATTTGCATAGAGACACCAATGCAAACATCAGATTTGCCCAGGATCTGAGGGTCTCTAGGGACTTTAGCACTTAAAGGGGTGTACGGCAGGGGTGCATTCTAGCCCTGTTTCTTTTTATTCTTTATATCAATGACTTAGACAAGGCTTTGATAGAATCTGGGGCGGATTTCCCATATGTGGGACGTAGGGGACTGTCCGTCTTGCTTTATGCAGATGATGCGGTTCTCCTGGCACGCACCCCAAAAAGTCTGCAGACTCTGCTCGACACCTTCCGTAAGTTTGTGGCCGAACGAGACCTGGCCATAAATAATTCAAAATCCTATGTAATGCAAGTCGGGTTGCGTCCCAAGAGGCAGTACACCCTTAAGGTGAATGGAGAAAAAGGGCCTATAAATCAACTTTCTTCTATCTGGGTGTATTATTGGACGACCACCTGGATTGGGGTCCTCTAGTTCGGAGGAGAAGGGGGGAGGTGTCAAGGGCTAATGCAGCGATTTTTAATGTTGCTGCAAAAATGGGAAAGCGCCCGATAGCAGCTATGCTAAAAATTTATCAGGCAAAGAGTGTAGTGATTGCCAGCTATGGTAGCGAATTATGGGGATATGCAGCATTGGAGGGTATCTAAGTGGTAGAAAATAATTTTCTAAAACAGATGGTGGGGGTACCTAAAGGAACTTCGAACTTAATAGTTCATGAAGAGATTGGATTAACATTCATTTGCGATATTCTGGCTATGCACCCATTGCTTTTCTGGCTCAATTGCTGGCTGAATGAAGATCTTGGCCTTACCCAAGAGATATTGAAAGACATTTTGAGCCTGGACCACATGATTGATATTCCATGGTTAAAATACTTAAAGGGCTGTTTTGGAGAGCTGGGGCATCCAGACCTTTTTTTTAAGACCTGATCGTATTACTAGAGCAGATGTGGCCTTTGTGAAGCAATCTTTTATTTTGCAAAAGAAATTAAATAGAGATGGGATGGAATGGTCAAAAACTAGCGTCCGCAAATACGTGCTGCTCAAATCTACCCCAGAGATGGAGCCATATCTCTTGTGGCCTCTGTCCGATCATGAGCGGTTTTTACTGATCTGGGTCCGAATGGATTATTTCCATCTTTTACTTGCTGTCCTGAAGGGGTGCCATAAAGGACAAGTGTTAGCACCCTGTGGCTGCGACAGAGTGTCTCCACAGGATTTGCTGCACTTCGTGTTTTTTTGTAGCCTCTATGAAGCCCCTCGGAGGTTCTTTTTAAAATCACTTTTCAAAAAGTTAAATTTTAAACAGGTCTCTCCTGCTCTCTATTTTCTACAACTATTAAAGCCAGAATGTATTCCATTTGTGGTTGGTTTTCTGAAATGTTCTCTAAGGTACAGAAACTGTTTCGAACCTTAAAAGTCGGTTGTTGTATAATATCTGCTAAAGTAGTAACTTTTTAAATTTTTATGACGATGTGTCCATAACCTCTCATATTTTTTAAAAAATGTGGCTATTTGTGTGGTATGTCCAGAAATGTATGCATGCATTTTGTATATTTTTAAGAGGATTTGTAACTTTTTATGGTTTTCCAATATGTAAACCGAATAAAGTATTTTGAAATTGAAATTGAAATTGAGTGGGTGAGTGTGTAAGTGTGTATGTGGATGTGTTGGTGAGTGAATGGATGTCTCAGTGGTACTTGTGAGTAACTATATATGTAAAAGGGAATATATGTGAGTGATGGTGTATATAATTAACTATATGTGAGAGTGAGTGATTGTGAGAGTGGCTGCATGGATGATTGTGTACTTGTATCAGTGATTATATGTGAGAGTAATTATGAGTTAGTATCTGTATGAATAAGAGAGGTGGTGTGTATATAATTCTATAGGTGAGTAAATTGGAGTGTGATCGATTCTTTACTTGACTGACTAGGTGTGTGAGTAACTCCATAGATGAGTGGCGGTATGTGAGTGGCTGAATAGATGTATGAGTGCATATGATAGTGTTGTTTTGAAGAGCGACTGCATGCATTGTATGAGTGAATGAGTGGATGTGTGTGTGTGTAGACCTAGGAATCAGTGAGTGCATATGTAGTAACTGTATTGGTGTCTTGAGGGTTTTCAAAAATGGTAGTCTGTATTTTACAGAGGGTGTATCAAAGGTTATATTAGACTGTGAGGAGGTGCATCAGATTTTCATGTGGATGATGTCATCAGTGATGTCATTTGAGATGTCATCAGTGATGTTACTGACCATGCCATGAATGATGCAATATGTAACGTCATGGGTAGTGCATTCGGGGGCGCGAGTTATAGTTAGCTGAACTAACTATAAAAGTGGAATTTCAATGGTTTTGTATGAGTGAAATGTCCAGCTAACTATAATGCCCCTGAAACCTATGTTTTTCTCAGTGAATTTCTAAGATTTTTTAAACTCAAATTTCTAACTATAACTTCTGTAAAACCTATGTTTTTTTCAGTGAATTACAAAGGTTTTTTAAATGCTAATTTCTAATTATATTGTCACTAAAACCTATAATGTTTTTTAAGTACATTTTAAAAAGACGTGTATACTTTTTGTAGTGAAAAACTAACTGTAACAGTAGTCTTTTATAACTTATAATTATGGCTCCCGGTTTTATGGTATTTATTTTTGGGGCATTTTCGTCTGTATTTATCGGTTTTTTAAAAAAATAATTGTATCTGTATTACCCATATATATTTTGGGTTTGTGAAGAAATGAATCTGAAATGAGTATATTTCCACATTTATTTTTCTGATTAATATGTACTCATGCCTGAAGGACTGACCGTTTCAGTCTTATAAACACACTCAGATGATAACATATGCACAACCTTGATATTAAAATGTGCATGTTTTCTTATTCAAGTATATTTATTTCTGCTTAAGGCTCATTACTAAAATTGTTTTAACTCTCTTACTTTTAGAACGACAGAGCTATTGGCCTGGTAGTCATGATTGATAGCATTTAGAATCGCTCTAAAAATAACCCAATTTCTGTTTTTATCCACAATTTAAAATAAATACAGACAGGAAAATAAATAGTTTTCAGTCTGTATTTATCTGTAAAAATCAGTAAAAATGGGAAACAGGGAGCCCAACTCATAATTTAACAATGTTTATAACTTAATTAGCAGTAATTATCACATAAGTGTAGAAAAAGTTTGACACAGCACCTATGATACCTGACTTCGAACAACAGTGTTCACAGTTCGATTCCCGGCTCCAGTGGCATGTTAGCCCACCACTATGTCACTGTGGGCAACACCTTGCTTAATCTTCCCGATGACCCTGAGCACCGGCACACATTTCGAGGGTAGCTGTACGCTTTAAAACTGCTGGCATTTTTTTTATTTAACAGCATAGTGATGACAAATATTAGCACATAGTATTTTTTTCTTCTATTGTGAACGATATTTTTTGTATGTCTTCAATTTAGATGTTTTTAGTCATGAGAATGGAAATGACATGGTTTGCCAGGGAACAGTTTTTAAGCTGGCCAACGTAAAATACATATTAAAGACCTTATACGTGTTACGATCAAAATCGAAACCTTTAAAGCTTCACGTTTTGTAACTTTTCCCAACACGTGCACAAGTTAAACAGTTAAAACATGAGCACGTGTAAACTATAAAATGTGACATCTAAATGGGCAGAGCCACATCTTCCTTCCATAGACTACTCAATAACTAAAAAGTATATAAACCACACCTGTTGTTCGATTAGTTTCTTTTTTGCGAGTTATTTACCCGTGTCCATTCTGTGATGAAGGTTCCCTTTTCTAGCGTCGGATTCTTGTTTTGCAGCCACAAAACATATTCCGGAGTTGTAAGTTGTTTGAATATGGCATACTAGATATTTATAATACGTAGCTATTTGTTAATATTTAAACACTTGTATTTAAAAAAAAAGTGTTATTGCTTGTTTTTGCTTTTTTTTGTAATGTCAGCAGCATGTTTTCAGAATCAGACAGAATACAGCAAACATTTCTCCTTTTCTGGCTCCTTTGAGCTCACATATTGTGACTTTGTATATTATAATATTGATACTGTACTTCACTTCAGAGGTGATGGTGACCCGTCGAGGCAAACCCTAAAGATTTATAAGTAACGTCATCAGCTTCGGGTTGTTAGTCTGTTTTCCCCTTGGGATCATATACTGTCAATATGTATATTATAATATTGTCATTCATTGTGATCTCAGAGGTGTTCATGACCTATCGGTGCCAAGAGTACAGATGTATATGCAATGTCATCAGCTTCTGGTTGTTAGTCTGTGTCCCCCTTGGGATCATATACTGTGAATATTTATATTGTAATTTTCACAGTCATTATGATCTCAGAGGAGTTTATGACCCGTCATCACGAAAATTATTCATTTCGAAGTCCCGGAGAAAACAAGGTCTAAAATATTCAATGCTTGAAAGTATTTTGTTATTGATCTTCTGTTGTATTCATAACTTTATTTTCCTTTTCTTTTTTTGTGTAACAACAGTGTCATTTTTTACATTGTAATAAAGTGTCATATTGTTACAGAAAAGGAATTGGAGATTTGTCGGTGCCATCTGAAATACAGCTTACTAACCTTTATAACTTACTTGATCAGATATTTTTTCAGTGAGCATATTTTACTAAACTGCGGTTTAACAAATATAGCTTTCATACATACTTTCTTACTTTAAACATTGGATAAACCCTACATTTCTAAATGTTATTTTCTAATTTCAATTTTTCTCAGTTGCGGTTCCTTTACACCATCTCAATATCAAATATATATTACCAGTGCCGTATATTATAATAGTACTGTTCTATATATTCTTTAAAGGGTACGTGATTTGTTAGCGTAACAGTGTGCGACCTCTAAGCACTACAACAGAACGTTCCTGAATTCTACAGAATACAAATTTCCAAAAATGATAATGCGTACATTTCTATGCAGTAGGAAGTCATTTGTATTGAACTGTTTTTTACTTGTTCTTCTGACCTCCGATGATGTAGTGCGGGAGTGTATCTTGTAGCACTTCTTTTCTACTTTATCTAAACGTAACACATGCCCTCTTATATTATCAAGAATATGGGGCAACACTTTTACAAACTATAGAAGAAAAAAGGAGGGTGTGGCCACGCTTAAGTGATATTTTATGAAATTCCATTTTTATTTGTCATCCCTTTGATATATACAGCGTCAGTTTCCGAAGAAAGTTTATTTGTAATTGCTCTATAAAAACTGTTTGAAACCTAGACTGACATTTTTGATGCGCAACCACACCTCCCAGTCAAAAAAGTAAACACCACATTATAAGTAAATACTGCTTCTGGAAAGTATCCCACCCGCAAACTTGATAAAAAGAAGACCGCAAGACACTCAGTTATTTGTACACCCCACGGCAATTATATAAATGGTCCTTAAAATATATTAAAAACATTTTACCTTCACAATCCCTGTCCACCACCTTGTGACGCCTGTACAGAGTTAATAGTGTTCCTACCTTCCCCGCTACTACTTTGTTTCCCCGTACTCCTTTGAAGTGCATCACAAAATGGCTGACAATAGTGAACCATTCCCACCCAATAAGGAAAAAACTTGTACTCTGAACACTTTAGCCAATAAAATGTCCATACTGTTCCGCAGAGGAGGAGGGAATGGCTGGCATCTCTTCTACTGTTAATGCTTCACAGCAAATGAACATTAAGCTTGTGAAGGTCTCGCTTGGAACTCGTTGCCCAATGAGATGTCCCTAATACTCAGGGGAGGGGGAAGTAATCACTGACAACACTTCTACCTTCAATGGTTTACAGCCAATCAACATTAAGCTGAAGAAAGACCTCCTTTGAATATGTCAGCCAATCAGATGTCCTTCCTACTCCGTGGAGGGGAAGTGAATGACTGGCAACACGTCTACTTTCACAATAGTTTGCAACCAATCAACATTAACCTCTGGAAGCTTCTCCTTAGAAGATGTCAGCCAATCAGATGTCCCTCCTACTCTGCAAATGAGAAAGGAATAGCTAGCAACACTTCTACTTTCAATAGTTCGCAACCAATGAATATTAAGCTCTGGAAGGTCCTCCTTAGAACATGTGAGCCAATCAGCTCTCCTTGCTACTCTGCGAAGGGGAAGTGAACGGCTGGAAACACTTCCACTTCTAATGGTTCGCAGTCAATGAACATTAAGCTTGTTGTTGGAACACCTCAGGCAATTAAACGTTAATTTTGTTCCGCGCACAGATAGAGAACACGCCCTCCCACATATTATTAACTTTCTTGTAACAAAGTGATACTATTAGTGATAAAAGTGAACACTGCATTATAAGTAAACATTATTCCACATTATATTAAAAGAAGGCCGCAATATGGCGCATTGTTGTTTTCCTGATATAATTTCCACAGACTACTGAATCCCCCTCCCAACATGAATGAAGCCCCGGGGCTGCAGGGACCCCAGCGGGCCCGCTATTATTTTTCAAGAAATGCCCCCGGGACCTAGCCCACCCAGGGGCCTCATTAAAATAAAACGCGTTAACTCGCGACCACGGCGCGAATTACGCCAAAAATAATTTTTTACAAATATAAAAGGTGAGGGTGTTTGTACCCTGCCCCTTTCTCTTGTTTTATATGTTTGTTTCTCTGTTTTCGGGTGACTCGCTTCACCCAGTCACAAGATGGCTTCCAACTCTTCCTGGTTTGGAGTGTTGGCAACCAATCACAGTGAAGCTCATGCTCCGGACTTAGGCTGCACCCAGATATCAAAACTTTTATTTTTCTAATTTCTCAGCAACTACTGAACCGATTTACACCATTTTAAAAAAAAGATTGCTCTCTGATCCAAGCACTACCCTTTTTCCAAATTTGGGGTAATTCCATTCAGTAGTTTCGGCTGTAGCCTTGCCCAAAGTTTCTATAGGAAATTGCTTTTTTGACTACAATTTTTTGATCTTCTCAAAAACCTCTGAACGGATTTACACCAGTTGAAAAAAGGTCTCTTTCGGAACCAAGCTCTACCTTTTCGCCAAATTTGGGGTAATTCCGTTCAGCACTTCAGGCTGTAGCCTGTCACAAAATTTTCTATGGAAATTAACATGGGGAAAACGCATTTTGAGACCCCCCTTTTCTCTCAGCCCCCGCTTGACAAATCACCCTAAACTTTCAGTATAGGAGCTGACATGGATAGACTTTTTTGGGAAAGTTTTTCAAAGATTCGTCAAACAACGCCAAAGTTATTAGCAAATCAAAAAATGCTTTTCCTATAGAAAGTAGGTTCTAACTATAACTACCTACTTGGCGACCACCAGTAGGTAATATATATATATATATTCACTGAAAAAACCATAGGTTATAGACCATATATAGTTAGGAATTCGCATTTACAAAACCTTATTTTACTCACACAAAACCATTGAAATTCCATATATAGTTAGTTGCACTAACTATATATCGCGCACCCGCAATCCACTGCTGATGATGTCACATATTACATCATTCATGACATGGTCAGTGACATCACTGATGACATCACTGATGACATCTCAAATGACATCACTGATGACATCTCAAATGACATCACTGATGACATCACTGATGACATCTCATTTGACATTACTGATCACATCACTGATGATATCATTCATGTGATAATACGATGAACCTCTTCAGACTCTAATATAACCTTAGATACAATCAGTGTAAACAGACACTCACAGACTGTCACTCATCCATGGAGTTACTCACACACCTAGTCAGTCATGCAAAGAATCAATCACACCTCCATTTCCTCAACTATACAGTTATACAAACTTTACTTATTCAAACATATACTAACACATATTTACTCTCTTATACAATCCCTGATACAAGTTCACAATGATCCATACAGCCACTCACACATTCACTGGCTCTTATGCACAGTTATTTATATATGTCAACTCTCACATGTACTGTGTTTTACATATGTACTTACTTTGACATGTAGCACTGAGATATCCATTCACTCACCAATACACTCATGCACACAGTCAACCGCCCATACAGCTGTTTCCACATGCACTTTTGAAACCATACATCTAGTGAATCAACTGCTCACACATCTATGCACAGAGTCATACACCTCCCAGCCACCCACACACACACTCAGTCTCCTATACAAATACTTGGGCAACCAATCAATAACCCATATAGTTACTCATATAGCTACTTATCAACACATGCAACAGTTTACAGAACAACAGACATAATGATGCACAAATTAAGACAGTTTAGTCACTAACCCATGCACTCAGTGAGACACATTTAATCACTCACTCATACAGTCAGTCATGCACCTACTAAATCCTTCATCCAGACACTTATACATCCACTCATTCTTCAATATGTAAGACATATTTTAACTTTACAGAAACATACAGTCACTGGATGTTGTCATCAGTGATGTCATCAGTGATGCCATTTGAGATGTCATCAGTGATGTCATCAGTGATGTCACTGACCATGTCATGAATGATGTAATATGTGACATCATCAGCAGTGGATTGCGGGTGCGCGATATATAGTTAGTGCAACTAACTATATATGGAATTTCAATGGTTTTGTGTGAGTAAAATAAGGTTTTGTAAATGCGAATTCCTAACTATATATGGTCTATAACCTATGGTTTTTTCAGTGAATTTTCAAGGTTTTGTAAATGCTAATTCCTAACTATATATGGTCTATAACCTATGGTTTTTTCAGTGAATTTTCAAGGTTTTGTAAATGCTAATTCCTAACTATATATGGTCTATAACCTATGGTTTTTTCAGTGAATATATATATATATACATACATATATAAACATATATCATCTGTATATCTATATAAATACAAACATAAATGCATGCATACATATACTTATATGCATACAGTTGCATGTTATTTACATGAAAGTTGAAAAAACACTAATAAAAGCAAAGCTAAAAAGCCACCTCATTACAAACAGAATGGCTTTAACTTAAACGAGGGCGAGATCTATTGCATTTTCAATGCTTGTTTACTTTGGTTCCATCAAGAAGGCATTCAGATGTGTCACACATTTGCCATAAATTCTGAATGTTAGCACTCTAGTTGCACATTAGATCACTGTAGTAAAGCTACTGCTCACCAGGGACGTCTGCTGCTGGTATTCAAAGTGCATGTTTCAGTCTGCATGTCAGAATTTTTTTAATGAAATAGAAGAGGATTTGAGAAGTCACTCAAAATGATCCCTAATTTTTCTTTCTGAAGCACTAATCATACTTTCTATGGCAAAATTAACCCCCTCATGTTGTTCCTTTTTAAATTGAGTGTTTTCAGACTTACCACTTCATTCCAATCAAGATGGCTTCTGGTGTGCCATACTTTTGTCATAAGTAAGACTGTTAGCGCTCTAGTTGTTCTTTAGAACACTCTGGGACATTCTGTCATTGGGCTATACTTGGGGTACATCTGGGTGATATTTGGGCTACATTTAGGCTCTTTTGTCTCTGGTGGCCATCTTGGGAGACTGTATGTCAGAATTTTTTTTAATGAAATTGAAGAGGGTTTGAGAAGTCACTCAAAATGTGCCCTAATTTTTCTTTCTGCAGCACTAATCATAATTCATATGGCAAAATATACCCCCTCATTTTGTTCCTTTTTAAATTAAATGTTTTAAGAGTTACCACTTTATTCCAATCAAGATGGCTTCAGGTGTGCCATACCTTTGTAATAAGTAGGACTGTTAGCGCTCTAGTTGTTCTTTAGAACACTCTGGGACATTCTGTCATTGGGCTATACTTGGGCTACATCTGGGTGATATTTGGGCTACATTTGGGCTCTTTTTTCTCTGGTGGCCATTTTGGGAGACTGCATGTCAGAATTTTTTAATGAAATAGAAGAGGATTTGAAAAGTCACTCAAAATGTGCCCTAATTTTTCTTTCTGCAGCACTAATAATACCTTCTATTGCATAATATACCCCCTCATTTTGTTCCTTTTTAAATTAAATGTTTTAAGAGTTACCACTTTATTCCCATCACAATGGCTCCAGGTGTGTTATACCTTTGTAATAAGTAGGACTGTTAGCGCTCTAGTTGTTCTTTAGAACACTCTGGGACATTCTGTCATTGGGCTATACTTGGGCTACATCTGGGTGATATTTGGGCTACATTTGGGCTCTTTTGTCTCTGGTGGCCATTTTGGGAGACTGCATGTCAGAATGTTTTAATGAAATAGAAAAGGATTTGAGAAGTCACTCAAAATGTGCCCTAATTTTTCATTCTGCAGCACTAATCATACTTTCTATGGCAAAATATACCCCCTCATGTTGTTTCTTTTTAAATTAAATGTTTTAAGAGTTACCACTTTATTCCAATCAAGATGGCTTCAGGTGTGCCATACCTTTGTAATAAGTAGGACTGTTAGCGCTCTAGTTGTTCTTTAGAACACTCTGGGACATTCTGTCATTGGGCTATACTTGGGCTACATCTGGGTGATATTTGGGCTACATTTGGGCTCTTTTGTCTCTGGTGGCAATTTTGGGAGACTGCATGTCAGAATGTTTTAATGAAATAGAAAAGGATTTGAGAAGTCACTCAAAATGTGCCCTAATTATTCATTCTGCAGCACTAATCATACTTTCTATGGCAAAATATACCCCCTCATGTTGTTTCTTTTTAAATTAAATGTTTTAAGAGTTACCACTTTATTCCAATCAAGATGGCTTCAGGTGTGCCATACCTTTGTAATAAGTAGGACTGTTAGCGCTCTAGTTGTTCTTTAGAACACTCTAGGAGGCTGCAGTAGAACACAAAGGAATCAACTGACAGTCTCTGTCCTTGTTGGATGTACATGTTTTACTGAGAATGTCAGACTTCATTTTCACATGACTGAGAAAGATAATGTGAATTTACAGAAAATATGCTTTCAGTTTAGCTTATAGATCCCCTTCCAAACCACTGTGGGAAAATCATGAGATATTAGTTTTCTTTCAAACAATATTCATGATATCACAGCAGAAGGTTTTTTCACATGGTAAAATCACCTTAGAACCCACCACAATTCCTAAAACGAGTATGGTACCATCAACAAATGATTTATAATGTAACTAAAGTCCTAAAACCCTCTATTAACTACAATGCTTTTTAATGAGGTGCTATCATGTATATTGGTCCCAAGATGGCTGCCAACACTTCTTGGATGAAGTGCTGACAGCCAATCAGATCAGATGTGTGGTTAGGCTCCGCCCAGATATATATATTTTTTTGAACCTAAATTACTCAAAATCCACTGGAGCACATATATTGAGACCTAGCAAAGGCACATCGGGCTAACAGTCCCTACAATTTTGCCAAGTTTCGTGCAAATCCATTCAGCCGTTCGAGCTAAAAGTGAGGCCAACCGCCCTATGGAAATTAACATGGGAAAAACGTGTTTTGGGACCCCCCTTTTTTCTTGGCCCCCCCTTGATGAAACCCCCCCAAATTGTCAGGGGCTGCTCAGAAACAAAATGTTCAATTTTCCTGAAAATTTCAGCCAATTCCGTCCACAAACGCCAAAGTTATTAGACATAGAATTTTCAAAAATCCCATAGAGAAAAAATCCTAACTATATATACCTACTGGCGACCGCCAGTAGGTAATATATATATATATATATATATATATATATATATATATATATATATATATATATATATATATATATATCGCTCCAGCTATCACTCCTGGTAAGTCACACCAAATGGATCGAAGCAGACACTGAGGCAATTTCTGTCATTTTTTAACTTTATTCGCCTTCTGCCATGATGCGTTCCACCCGTCAACGTGGCCTTGATCACATGCCATGCTTGTGTCATGTCACTCTATTTAAATTTTTCTGGTATAGACATAGAAGTCAGACTTACATGTGTTATTCGCCTATATCTCCTCGTTCCCCACTGCATATCATTACATTTTTTTTAGTGTTTTTAAAAAGCTTATGTGTGTTATATATACCAAGTTGTATTTGCGAATCAGTGGGTGTATGAGTGCCTACTTGGAAGATTCAGTGGGTGCTTGACTGACTGTATAAGTGATTGATTATGTGTCTCAGTGAAAGTATAAGTGAGTGACTGGTTGTGTGAATGCCTTTATCTGTCTGTCAGTTGGTGTCTAAGTGGTTGTATGAATGTGTGAGTGGGTATGAAAGTTTATATGTGGGTAAGTGATTGCTTCTCTGAGTACCTCTACGAGTGTCTGTTTGGGTGGGTGAGGGTGTGTGTGACTTCAAGTATGGATGAGTGAGTGAGTGAGTCAGTGGCTGTATGGGTTAGTGAGTACATGTGTGAGGGGCTATATGGGTGAGTGAGAGTGTATATGGCTGTGTTAGTGAGTGAGTGCATGTGTCAGTAATATATGGGTGAGTAAATGGGTATTTGAAAGGTAGTATAGGTGAGTGATGGGGTATGGGTGAGTGAGTGAATGTGAGAGTGTCTGTAAGGGTGAGTGTGTGCTTGTGTCAGTGACTGTATAGGTGAGTGTGTATGTGTTATTATCTGTATGACTATGTGAGTACATAACTGTGTGGGTGAGTAAATGGCTGTGTGACTGACTATATGGGTGAGTGAATAGGTGTGTAAGTAGCTATATGGGTGACTGACTGTGTGAGTTGCTGTACAGATATATGAGTGGATATGTCAATGGGTGTATTAGTGAGTGAGTGGGTGTATGGGTGAGTGAGGGGATATGTGTGCTGGTCTATGAATCAGTGAGTGGCTGTGTAAGTACTGGTATGGATTTGTTAATGGGTTTAAAAATTGTAGTGTAGAAGTTGGAGTTATTGTATGAAAGGTTATATGGGGGTGTGAGTGGGTGCGTCAGAGATTCTGTGGATGGTGTCATCAATGATGTAATTTGAGATGTTATCAGTGATGTCATCAATGATATCTCTGATCATGTCATGAGTGCTGTAATATGTGAAGTCATAAGCTGTGCATTGCAGGGGCACAATTTATTGTTAGCTCTTTAACTATAACTGCTGAATTTCACTGGTTTTGCACAAGTTAAACCTGAGCTTAACTGTAACCTCCCTGAAACATTTAGATTTTTCAGTGAATTTCTACTTTTTTTAATTCCATTTCCTAACTTTAAAGTCCTTGCAACCTTTGTTTTTTTTCAGTGACTTGCTAAAGATTTTGAAATGTTAATTCCAAACTATACCGTCCTTCGTAATCTTGGTTTGTTGAGTGAATTTCAATGTTTTTTTAAATAGTAGTCACATTTATAGAGTGGTGGGTAATGGTTTGGGGCCTCTGACAACTCTCTGCAATCCTGCTGTGTAGGGTTAAAAGGAGGTACTAGGAGGGCTTCTTAGCCTCCAAGGTTCCTCAAGAGGAAAGTGGAATTCATTCTTCAACCAGCAGCTTGCCAGGAGGCGCATTTGCAGAGTGGTGCAGAAACGGGGCAAGGCCTCTGAAGACCTCTCAGCAATCCTGCTGTGTGGGACTTACTGGAGCTAACAGGAGGGCTTGTTGTCCCCTAAGGACCCTCTGGAGCCAAGGGGACTTCATCCCCCCAACCAGCAGTGAGCCAGGAGGAGCATTTGCAGAGTGTTGGAGTAAGGGGGCATGACCTCCAAAGACCTCTCAGCAATCCCGCTGTGTGGGACTTACTAGAGGTAACTGGAAGGCTTGTTAGGCTTCAAGGACCCTCTGGAGGCAAGGTGTCTCATATCCCAACCAACAGTGTGGGAGGATGCACATTTGCAGAGTGGCAGAGAAAGGGGCCAAGGCTTCTGTTGAGTTGTGTAGTGTTTAAAAAAAAGATTTTAGGTATGGGGGCTATGTAGCTTCCCTTTTCTGGGCTGATTTTGGCCCTGAGGATCCCATCTCTGGGGCCAGGCATTTTTGGAATGGCGAGGAGGGCCCACAGCCCCCTTACTAGGAAAATGTCAGCCCGGGGATCCCATCTTTGAGGCTTGCCCCTTTTTTAATTAATAAAAAGTGAAGTGGGCTGTGTGAACCCACTCCTGGGATAATTTTGGCCCTGTGGACCCCATGGCCGGGGCGCCCTCCCTCCAGTCTGGGTACCTTGGTCCCAACCAGGGTGGCCTGACACTTTGCTGGTGAACCAGGGAGAAGCCTGAAGGCTCGTTGTCCCTGGCAGCTGCCCACATCCTGAAGGTACCGGCATTGCTTTTGGACAGAGGGAGGTGCTGAACAAGCAGCTCCATCTGTCCAAAATCAATTCTGCTCCAATTTCAGCAAGCAATAGCATCTTTAATGCTCAAGCTTGCTGAAAGTGGAGCAGAGTTTGCTACGGCTTGGGGGGAGTGGTAATGCTCCCGCCAAACCATAACAAGCAGCTATGTCCCGGGGGTGGGCACCCAAGTACATATCAAGAGCCAGCCCTGGAGGGTTGTGGTCCCAAGGGCCACATATGGCTGCACGAAGGGGGCTGTGCGGCTCCCCTCCTCTTGAAATTGTGTCCTGGGAGGTGGTAGTTGCTGCAGCAGTGTTAGATTAGGCCCGCTAATGCTTTTGCAATGTCATATGTTAGTTAGCATTTGCTACCCCATATCCTTCGTAAGGGCCATTTTCGGCTGTTCGAAACTGCCCTCGTCCATTTCTGAGAAATGCCCTTTGCTAAGTTTTGTTTCCATTTTTTTTTCTTTGTAATGAGTAAACTGTACATATCAGTGCATAACTTTCTCACTAGATAGAGGCCCTCTCCCACTTGTCTGGTGACAGGCCCAGGGTGAAACGATCTTGGATTGTGCTAGGTTGTGTAAGAAACGAGAACCAAAACCTTTTTTTGTATTCCATTGTCGAGCTGCATCTGCCTGGAAAATTCCACTGTGAGCATGTTTTTGCCCAGCTATGAAATGTACATAACGCATCTCTATGCTTGCTGTTCTTTAGTTTCCACTGAAGCACTCTCATGGACTGTACAGATGGAGCTCCACTCTGAGTGTATATGAATAAATAGTTATTGTCTCATATTCTCCACTGTCTGGCCGACTTTTCATTTGGTACGGAAGGCTGAGAGGTGGTCATCAGTGACCCGGGTGAACCCAAGTGGGTCACTTTCTTCAATTGGCACCCAAACAGGGACTCCTTCTGGTTCTTGACCCATCCCTTTTCTGTGGATGAAGGGGAGGACGAGGAAATCATCAAGTCGGACTTACGGCTCAGGGATCCCTGCATGAAGAGCTTTTTTTCTCGCAGCTGCTGCCTTTGTCCCACTGTAGGGTGCCTAGCCCAGCGGTCATCCTGACTGGAGACTTGAACGGCGAAACCCTCTATCTGACTGTTTGGTCTGAAGAAAGAGTCTGCAGTGGAGTACTAGTACACTTGTACTTCTGATATCAGGTGAGTCTGTTTTGGTTCTATATGGATTTGGTACTATTGTGGTTTGATTTTGTTTCAGTCTAAGGACTGTTTTAAACAAAAAGTGTTTGCAAATACTTTGCAAGGTAAAATAATGATCCAAATTTTTTTTTGCAAAGCCTGGTTTTAGCAGAATTTGGAGTTTGTGTTGTTGTTGTTGCTCTGCAGATGCTCGGTTGGAAGACTCTCAGACTGCGCCACCTGAAGGCAGCCCTAACTTTGACATGTATGTGAAACATGGCCTTGGCCCTATTATGTTTAGTACATTATGGCACAAATATACGAGGGACAATGCTGAGTTGCACTGGCCTTTGACAGACTCTTTTGATGAATAGAAGATTGGATTTCTCCAGGAACAGTTGTTTGTGACATAGTAGACAGTCTATGTTTGACTCCAACAAACTTGGCAGAAGGAGGTCAAGCAAAGGCGGTTAAAGATGGAAAGAGATGCATGGAAAGAGAGGATGCAAACCCTTACACAGAAGCTGTAGCGTATGACAAAGAGAAACAAGAGACAGGAAAAGAATGTGAAGATTGGAGATTTCGGTTGCATATTGATAAGTCTTATATGGCCAAGTAGAAAGAGGATACTTTCATGGAAGTTCTGTTAGATACCCAACCTCCGCCCCCTTATACCCAGCAAAGGATATATCCTGTGGTTCCACCTCAGTTACAGCCACCTACCCAAAGTGTCCCCATCTCTACGGCTGTTATACCTACCACTCTGGTTACTGTGCCCACTACTCTTTCTTCTCCCGCACCTTCTTTGACGATAGTAACGTCTGTTACATCTGCTGCCCCGGTTTCTGTGCCCTCTTTTCATTCCTCACCAGTATAATCTCTGACCATGGTCCTAACTACTACTCCTGTTTCGGTTATTTATCCTACATTGTCTTTGGATATTGACACACCTGTACGTAGTTTTGAAGATATGGATTTTACGAGATTCAGAGAACGGGCAGATCCTTTGGTGCGGATATCTTGAGGATATTGGCAGGCTATACGTGATTTCCAACCTTTTATACAGCAATATGCCCTTAAGCACATGTTTGCCACGTTGAATGATCTTTGACACACGCATATTGAAACAGAGGCTCCCGAAATATTATTTGATATCAAAGACTGCGATTATGTTACTGATCTGGCACCTGAACAAGTGTTTGGTAATATTTCCACTATACTCTATTATAGAGGCAGAATATATGAAAAGAGTCCTACTCAAATAACTCAGTTACCTTATGTGTGAAGTCCACCCAATTTATCATCCAGACGTGCCGGCATTGACGGATCTTGTAAAGTTTACAGGAGTGGAACCCATTGACCAGTTCAGGACTGGGTAAGTAAAGTGCATTCAAAAACAATGTCCTGATCGGTAACAATACGTAGGCAATTAATTATGTATGCGTACAGCATTACTCATAGGGAAAGAAGGAGAAACCACTTCAATTTAGAAAAAGATAGTTAATCATCTTTATATTGTAACATCAGTTATGGTCGCAGAGTATACAGTTAGAAGCAGCACTGCATAAATAAATTGAAGACAACCATAAAACACTTGGTGCATAAAGGTGATTGTGATGAAAGTGGCGGCGCAAGTGAAGAAGTGAACAGCAGGAACGGCGCACTGTGATGTGGTGCAAATAATTTACAATGAGTGGCTCCAAGGTGAGTGACAACGTGATATCACAATACACAAACATTTTTTTAATTGGTTGTTGAGCCACAAGAGAGAAGTACGCCTGATAATATGTTGTTAGGTCGACGGCGTTTCGATCCAAATGAGTTTGGATCGTCATCAGGACTGGGTTGTCTGATTTAGGGCGTCTTTGGTAACATTCCGTTCTGGTTGGTTTGGCACCGATTGATTCAGGCGTGCTGACACACCAGCTCATCGCTTGCGGCCGCGTCAGACATCGCCCAAGTCAGAGTACCAAATTGCGAAACTTGAACCACCTTGCCTTGGGGAACCAGAATTCTTCATGGGCCACCCCACATCTCCAAAACCAACCAGAACGGAATGTTACCAAGTACGCCCTAAATCAGACAACCCACTCCTGATGACAATCCAAACTCATTTGGATCGAAACGCCGTCGACCTAACAGCGTATTAACAGGCGTACTCCTCTCTTGTGGCTTAACAACCAATTCAAAAAAATGTTGTGTATTGTGATATCACGTTGTCTCTTACCTTGGAGCCACTCATTGTAAATTATTTGCCCCACATCACAGTGCGCTGTTCCTGCTGTTCACTTCTTCACTTGTGCCGCCACTTTCATCACAATCACCTTTATGCACCAAGTGTTTTATGGTTGTCTTCAATTTATTTATGCAGTGCTGCTTCTAACTGTATACTCTGCGACCATAACTGATGTTACAATATAAAGATGATTAACTATCTTTTTCTAAATTGAAGTGGTTTCTCCTTCTTTCCCGATGAGTAATGCTGTATGCATACATAATTAATTGCCTACGTATTGTTACCGATCAGGACATTGTTTTTGAATGCATTGACGGATCAGCATGGAATGGTCACTAGGCCAGCTGTGGCTGCTAGCTTCCAGGAGCAATGGGTTTATACTCCATGGAAAAGGTGTGAGGTTTTAGCCCTTAAGACTACTTTGCCTGAACCTAGAAAAAACCCTACTGCCTATTATAAAGAATTGACAGAGACTACTTCTTCTACTGTAATGACTCTTGCTGACATTGAGATGTTCGTTGCTCTCCTTGTTCCGGCTGATATTTGGCGTCAGGTACATACTCAAGATCATGTTGCTGAGTTGGGCGGAACATGGGATGTGATTAGGGGCTGGGATCGAGATAGGAAACCAGGACATAAAGCACGTGCTGAGATACCTGGCCTGGTTGTTTTATCACATAGATGCATACACTTATTCTGCCTAAGAAGGTAAGCTGGGACAGATTGACTGCCTGTATACAGAAGAAGAATGAGAGTGTATCTGATTTCTTTACAAGGTTTGAAGATAGGTTTTTAGATTACAGTGGGCAGGATATGTCCACGGAAGGGGTAGTCTGTTTGTTTGTTGACAGGTTTGTCACTATCCTCCTTCCTGAAATAATGTCCCATTTGCAGGTGTCTGAAAGAACTTGATCTACGTCTTCTCCCTCTGTTATTCTGAATATGGCCCAATATTATGAGCACTGAGTTAAGGAGGAAAAAGATAAAAATGACAAAAGGCATAAGGATTTGATGATGAAGGTATTGTTGCAGCAGGCTTATTGGGGTAACATTAGAGGATGGGGAGGTCCTTTACGACAACTCCCAATGTACTAGGCAGCCTTGAATGATACCTTTGGGACAGAACCAGTGTGCATATTGTAAGGAGGAAGGACATTGGCATAGCCAGTGTCCTGTACTTGTGCAGAAGATTTGGTCCCCTAAAGGACGGGGTTCTGGTGGTAGGGGCCATGGGACCGATAGACCCCAGAATACCACTGCTCCCGTGGGCCGTCTGATAATAATAATTTTGATGACCCAGGGGATGGACAATACTACAATGATGATTATGATGTTGATGATGATGTAACTGGTATGTTCTATAGCTAGGGCAGCCAGAGACAGGGTGAGAGACCAATTCAGATACCTGTAGATCAGCGTGGTCCTTATGTCAAAGCGAATTTGCAAGGTTCGACTAAGGAATTTTTGGTGGACACAGGTGCGTCAAAAAGTTCTGTTTCCCGACATATGGTCCCCGGGGCGGCCCTGTGTCGCCATAGTAATTTTCGGTGGGTTTTTCAGGAGTGCCGGTTGTAAGCCCCATTTTATGACCCATTGCACTTACTGTTGGTCCTTTTACTGTTGAGTCCTCATTTCTATTAACTTAACATTGGGGTGAGAATCTGCTGGGTTTGGATTTATTGAAAAAATTACATGCTTCAATCTATTGTTCTCCTGATGGTGTAGATATTACCATGGGTCCGAATGTGAGTACTAGAGTGTCCCAAGATGTACCCCTTCCAGCTCAGTTTGATCAGGTGCCACCCATGTTATGGGCCACTGGTGATACTGATTTTGGTCTATTCCATATACCACCAGTTTCTATACAAGTTAAAGATAATGCCATCTTGCCTCACATACATTCATTAGGATAAAATACCCCAGACAGATTATTCAGGATTTTAATATGTAAGGGAGTGGTTGAGGAAACATCTGGCAACATCTGTAGTAGTCCTAATCTTCTGGTCCTTAAAAGGGCACCCTCGGGTTCTTCTGATGCTGCTCATGGCATTTATCACTTTGTGATTGAGTTGCGAGTTCAATAAAATAGTGGTTCTGCAATTTCCGGTGGTTCCTGATATCACCACACTTTTAACAATGATTCCATCTACTGCTAAGTTCTTCTCTGTTATTGACTTAAAAATATTTTTTTAGTATTCCTATACATCCAGATAGTAGGAATTTGTTGAGTTTACACTAGCCAGCAGGAGTTTTCTATTCTGTTGCACTCCTGAAGGCTATATTGAGACTATTAGTATTTATAGTCAGGCATTAAAAAGTCAGTTGGATTCACTCTATCTTTTCCCAGGTAATGCATTGGTGCAGTATGTGGATAATCTGTTGATTGCTACAGATACAGAACAAGGTTGTAAGGATAGTACAGTGAAATTGCTGTTGCATTTGGCACATCATGGCCATAAGATATCTCTTTCTAAGTTTCAGTATTTTTAACAGGAGGTTACCTATTTAGGTCACCTACCATCGAAAGAGGGTAGGAGGTTGACCCCCGAGCTCATTAGTACAATTGTTTCAAATGCCCATTCAACAAACTCAAAAAGATGTACGTGCCTTTATAGGCATTACTTCCTACTGACATCAGTGGATCCCAAACTATTCCTTAGTAATCAAACCTTTTCTTGCATTAACAACGAAAGCAGTGCATGAACCTGGATGCTAGAATGTCAGAAATCTTTTGAGCAATTAAAAACTGCACTTTGCTCAGCTCCGGTGCTTGGCACACCTAACTATAGCAAACTGTTTGTGCTCTATGTCCACAAAATGGCTGGCTGTGCACTTCATGTCTTGACCCAGAAATTTGGGGATAGACAGAGACCTTGTTCCTATTTTTCTGCTGTGCTTGACCCTGTTGCTAGGGCCCTTTCGAGCAGTCTGAGAGCCGTCATGGCTGTGGCCACTTAACTGAGGCAATCGGCTGGACTTGGACTCGATACAGTCCTCACAGTTATGGTACCCCATGCTGTTGATACACTTTTGACTAAGACAAAGACACAGCAACTTACTAATGCATGTCCTGTTGGTTATGAATTGACATTGCTCACTAACCATATAACGATCAAAAGTTGTGCCACTCTAAACCCAGCCACGTTACTGCCCCTCCCTTCTGAGAATAATGCAGTTGACAAACTCTGCAAAGCTACGCAGAGTTATGCTTGTTTCCACATGCTCGCATATGCTCGTGAGATGTTGTTGACGTTCGGCAATGCAGATTGTGTGTTCACCAGGAAATATTGCGCAAACTTCACCACGCGATCGCCAATAGACGCGGCCCTCTTGTTTTCCTATTTGTTTTCCTACTGTTTGTATGGTTCTGGGGCATGTTTTTCATCCCTTTCTAATCTTTTTAATCCTTTGTTTTACACTGTGTTTCTGATCTTTTTTTATGTATGATCTATCCCTGTCTGTCTTTAAGTGTATATTTAGCATTTTATTTCCACTTTTACAGTGCTTTTTTACTTTTTTCTACTGTTTTATATTACATGCTTTTTTACTTTCCTACTTCTACTCCTGACTTATTTTTTTCTCCTACATTTTCTTTTCTGCCCCCCACCCACCCAGAACCATGGCTAAGGCTACCTCCGGCTCCTCTAAGAATAAAGGGAAGGGGAAGGCAACTGCACCCAAGAGCCGCCTTCCTTGCGGCAGAATGCACCCGGAAGGGTTGCAGGCCCGGTTACTTTTTACTGAGGAGTAGGTGGCCGCCCTTGTTTTTTTTGTTCAGCTCCACCTCCCCTTGACCTTGGCAGCAGGCCCGGTTCCAGTTACGCTACCCAGGAGCGTCACCGCCGGTCGGCGAGGGTGCGCCAGGCAGCGTTTTGCTGCTCTGGGGTCCGGCACACCCATTACCAGCAGACCCATCGGTGGTCAGATATCTTGAACTTGGGGCAGGACCTGCTAGGTGTTGAGGGTGTGGACCTTGGTGAGCAGCTAATGCCAGTAGCATTGTGTGTTCTGTGGACTGCTTGTTACTGTCATTATGGATATAGTTTTTTTCTTAATAGCAAGAATGTTGATGCTTATATGCAGGTAAATTACTTTTAAAAATCTTCTGTGATTATTATCCTTATAGACACAGGTGCTCGGCGCTACTAATCTTACTTGTTTGCAACTTTGCGCTCGCTTAGACTGATTATGTAAGAGAGTTTTTACTTTAGAGAACTTAAGTAAGGTAATGCTAGAGAGACTCTAGTCCTTCCTTTGTCCTCCTGTCACTATGATAGTGGTGGATTGATAGGTAGTTTAGTTACTTAGTATTGTTTAGTTAGTAATGTTTTTGCAGTCTGTGTGATGCATCCTCTGTCACGTCACGTTCTGCTGAGTGCTGCTTACTCCAGTCCTTAGTAGAACCTTTTGTAGTGTGCTAGTGAGTGAGCAATAGGCTTAGCAGAACATGAGCAGCAACCAACCAACAATTTGGTGTATGCGAAAATGTATGCATGCGTGCTCCATTTACTCATTTCGACTCGAGGACTAAAATAAATGGAAATGCAGACTTAGGGGCATATTCTCATAGATATATTGCCGAGTTATCAGCACTTTATTGCAGCCAAAGTGATGATACATTTATCGCCTGATTCACAAGCTGGTGCTAAAAGCCCATATCACCAGTTTACCAGCGAAAGCAGCCGCAAAAAACATCCCCACAGATGACACCGGCAACTATCGCTAATGAGATACAGAGGAGGCGATCCCTTGCAAAAAGCCGCAACAACACCATTCCGCAACATTCTCAATGACCAGCCAGATCGGCCATAGGATCAAAGAACACGCGATAAGGCGCATTAGCAGCAGGAATTTTACACCTGCTCTCACCTGGTGTAAAGTCGGATGACAGCCTGCACCAGAAAAGGGAGCCCAGCCCAGAGCCACACCTGAAGAACAACAGATGCCATGGAGCCACTTATCATGCAGCTCGGAGCCCCAACAGGGCCACAACACCCACCACCACCACCCCCTAGACCCCCCTCCCCGGCACTCCCGGGCAAAGAAAAGTCACATCAACTTCAAGAAATCTTGTACAAATTAGCCTAATGTCGCTCAATCACAACAGGTAACATGCATGAGATATCACAAAAATGAGCATCACATATTCATCTTCGAATTACCAGACAAAACATTTTATTAAAAAAACCCTCAAAACAGCATTTATGAAGACTCATGGCGGGTCTCCTCAGGACAATCAATGATTCTGGTGATGTTGGACCTATCAGCCTTGTTCAACACGGTTTCACACCAGTTATTGCTCAGGAGACTGAAGGTGGCTGGACTTAGTGATTTGGCTCTGCAGTGGATGACGAGTTTTCTATCTTCTCATTCTTAGACCATCATCCTTGGCCCGTACTGCTCGGCGCCTATGGAATTAACCAAGGGAGTGCCCCAGCTCATCTGCTTGAGCCACACCTTGTTTAATATCTATGTTGCACCCTTGGCCGACCTCCTTAGGGCATGAGGGTTCATTTTCATCTCTTACGTCGATGACACACAACTGCTTTTTTCATTTGACTAAGTCATTTCAACAGTACAGGCGACCTCCTCCTCTGGTATGAGAGCTATCTCTAACTGGATGAAGAGTAACTTTCTCCAATGTTATGTTGGGAAGACGGAGATTCTGCTCTTTGGGGAGGCTCCTCTACTATGGACTCCGGATGGGTGACTGGCTGGCCTTGGGTTCCCCCTGATCCTAAATCCCTGGTCAAAGACCTAGGCATTTGTCTTGATCAGGCTCTTACCTTAAAGGAGCATGCCGCTCAGACAGCCGCTTCCTGTTTTCACACAATGGGCCTACTACACCGAGTCCTTCCTTTGATTCCTGACTCAACGTAGAAGACCTTGATTCAGGCACTTATATTAAGCTGTCTGGACTACTGTAATGGCTTGTTGATTTCTGCTAATGAGGTCTCACTTAGCAGACTGCAGGTAGTCCAGAACACGGCAGCACAATTGGTCCTCAATGCCCCTCCCAGTACTGCCTCCTGCCCTCTTCTTTGCCAGCTGCACTGGCTTCCTATATACGAGCGGGTCAAGTTCAAAGTCTGTTGTACCATCCACAAGGCTTTATTTAACCTTGGCCCACCTAGTTCTCTGAGAAATTCACACCTTATCTGCCTTCTAGGTCCCTCAACTCGGGATCCAAATCTCTTCTTATGGTCCCTCGAGTCAAGAAAGCTAGATTGGGTGGGATGGCTCTTTCACATCTCGGTCCCCTATACTGGAACAAACTTCCTCTGCGTCTAAAACAACGTTCAGCCTCATGTTCTGCCACCCATCCAAAGCACAGAGATACCCCTTCGGGGGTCGATTCAGGCGCTATACAAACAAATAAATGAATCTGTAGATCGCAGCCTGCAAGAAAAAAAACCAGATAAGAAGGTGTGTCATATGCTCATCAAAGGACAGAGAGAAAGCGAAAGAGAGAGAGAGATACAGAGAGAGATACAGAGAGGGAGAAAGATGGAAAAAGGGAGAGACGGAGGAAGATGGAAAGAGAGGGAGAGAGAGGGAGAACGGCAGAAAGAGAGGGAGAGAGAGACACAGAGAAAAGAAGAACATGGCACCCTCCACATCTTGCAGCCCCGCGGGCCACCAGGTTTCACACTTGATTCTGGGTCTTGATTTTGTTATGGCAGAGGACATATCAGTGCACCTGTGATCCAGCAGGGCCCACAACAATCGTCACCAGTCTGGATTGCCAGGACGAGGCATCATCGCAGGCTGCACACCCGCTCAGCACTTAAGGTGCCCCTAACTCAGTGCACCGAAAGTCAACATCCCATGGCTGTGTGCCTCTGCTGGCTGCAGTGTATCCGGTGCCACCAAGTCAGTGCCCCGCAAGTCATGGACCCCCTATGATTGAGTATCATAGTGCGGTCGCCATCATGTCACCTGTGGCCCTGGGGAATGTGATGTTGCAGTGCCCTAGGCCCTCATGCATAAATAAAAACCACACAAATACACCCAGAGAGACAGTGGATATGGCACCGAACACGTGCACCTGGCCCTTTTTATTGGCAGTGTCACATGTCCTGTGATACGTGTGCTGGTTGGGTGTGGTGTGGGTGTAAACCAGCCATGAGTGAGTGGCAGTAGCATGCTGACAACTAGACCTGTGATCAGCAGATCACCACAGGGAAGACCAAGGACATATAGCATTGTCCCTCCCCTGTGAGCGGAGTGGGCTTTCCCAGCGTATGCCAGCCAAGCGTAAGGGTGTGAACAATAACCCCAGAGCTCTTGGTGTGGTTCCGTCCTGGGCTGGACAAGGAAGTAACTAATGCGTGTGTCCCTGTTGTAGTGCCGGCGCCACCCAGACCCTATTCGGCAAAGTGTCACCCTGTGACCCAAGTCCCACAACATGAGCAACATGAACGTAAGGGGGAACTACTGACCCTACATTCACCTATACTGCCACACTTGAAAGATCATAGACATGACACATTTGTGTGAATATGAATGTTTAATGCGCATTCAGTGTTGCAGCTGGAGCAGTACAGGGTCATGCAAACCCCACTTTCTAATTGTGGCCCATGGAGGGCCAACCAGAGTCCTTTAGGGAATGACAGTCCAAAGGAAGAGGAGGAGTTCAGTCCCCAGTCTGATTGCTGTGTCATTGGCGATCAAATAGAACATGGCAGTCTCTTTCGAGGTCCAAGGTGAGTGTCACAGGAAACAACTTTTACAACACAGTCATTACATTGCACTACCTTTACATAGCAGTCATTACATAGCAACATCCATTACATCGCATGTCATTACAATGAAGCCATTATATTGCATGTCACTACAACGCAGGCATTACATCAAAAGTCATTACAATGCATACCATTACAACACATAGTACCCTTACACTATTCAACACTTACCCTACTGTTGCACTCACTGGAGTTAGAATAGTAATTTTTACCCCTACACTATCCAGCATTTACCCCACTGTTGCACTCACTGGAGTTAGAATAGTAATTATTACCCCTATACTATCCAACACTTACCTTAAATGCAGTGTAATGGTATGCATTGTAATGGCATGCGTTGTAAAGGTATAATGCGATGTAATGGAATGCATTGTAAAGGTAGTTTCTGAAAATGTGATTTAATGGCATGCTACGTTAAAGAATGGATTGTAAAGTATGTTGCGATGTAAAAACTGCGTTGTAAAGGCATGCATTGTAAATGTATGCATTGTAACGTCATACATTCAAGTGTTGCAGAGTGTATTGGGGGACAGTGGAAGGTGATGATGCAGAGGGCAGAACCAAGCAGAAACCGGCCAAATGGCAGAGGTGAATGCTACAGTTTTCTTCTTACTAGTAAGGCAGATTCATCCGCATCTTCATCCTCTGCTGTTTCATGTGCCTCACATGTGGGCGGTGGTGTTCTGTCTCCAGCACTGTGTGGCAGTGATACCTCAGGGGGCGGAGGTGCAATATATGCCACACTGTGTGGCACTGACACTTCAGGGGGTGGAGATGTGGATGAAGTGGTAGCAGCAGCATGCATCAGCGGCAGGCCTTGTGGCAGCAATGCCATGAGGATGGTCCTGATGTCATTGAGGAACCCAGCTACCTCTCGCTCGTGTGCAGCCGTGGCAGACGCTCTTTCAGCCTACGTCCCCTCCATGGTCTCCATTAACCTCTGCATGTGTGCCAACTCCCACGTGGCATTGCTAGAGCCACTCTGACTGGACAGTTGTTCTAGTCTCAGAGTCAGGGCTCCAGCGATGTCAGCCATGGTCCGTTGGAGAGCATGGAGCAGACTGTGGGTGTTAATTAGGGACTTGGAGTGGTCCCTGATGGGACTTAGACCTCCACGTATGACATCTAGTTTGGCTGCCATGCAGTCGAACTGCACTGGCACTTGTTCAGCCAGCTGCTTCTGGCATCCCAACACACGGCGTTGGAAGACCATGTGGTCTTCGTGGGGGTCCTAGGAGGAAGCCATGGTGGTGAGTTCTGCCTGCTTTGTGGTCTGTGCAGAGGGTGGGGTCCCCTTGATGCAGCTGGGCTGTCCAGCTCCAGGAAGTGGGCTCCGGAGGCTCTCCACGAACTGTTGATGGGTGTTGGAGTCGAAGGAGTGGTGGTTCTCTTCATCATCAGAGAAGCAAGGTTTGGGCTGCTCCGCAGGAGGTGTTGGGCTTCACTCTGCAAAGTGTAGGGAAGATGCAGTTTAACATTGTGTTCACATGTATGTTGTTGCATTGAACATGTCTACATACAGACTGCATGACTGTGTACATTGTGGCTGTTTGGGAAGAGCTGGCTATTTGACAGTGGACATTTCAACAACATCAATGATGTGTGTTGGTACTTGTACATTATCAACTCACATTTCTCCGCAATGCCAGATGTGATTGGCCAGTTTCTACACACATGCGGCACCAGTTGTGTCCTGTGTTCTGTTGTTGGCGTGTTGCAGTTTGTACCACATCGTTGTCAATGTTGATGTGCTCTGCATGTTATGTGTGTGTGCTGCTTTTTGGGTGATTTTCCCCTGCAGCTCTGATTTTGCTGCCCCTTATCCCTTGCATGTGGTGTGCTTTGACTTCTGTGCTTGACTTCTTTGCTTGTGCTGAGATGTTGCATACTTGGATACATCAGTCTCTGGTTGGGAGTTGGGGGTCTGGGGTATAGTTGGTCTGCAGGTTTGCTCTAACTAATTGTGCATGTGAGCCATTGTGCCCATCTCTCCTGTCCCCCCAGTCCCTGGTCGTTACGCACCCTGGTGCTGTTGTGTCCAGTCATGTTGAGCAGCGTCCGGTCCCACAACTCCTGCCACCGTCTCCCCACTGATGACTGTGGACACCATTTCCTCCACATCGTCCAGCTCCTCCTGTTGCGCAGGACTCCCACCCCCATTCTGCATTGCTGCCTTCAGGTTGTTAGTGAGTTTTTGCTTGGTTTTGTGCTTGACGTGATTCCAGCACCTCTTGACCTCTTCCATTGTCCTCTTCAGCACTCAGACTGCATTGACCTAGTCCACAATGGACTGCCATATTCCATTTTTGTTGCCAATGACAGTGGAGGTTACAAAAAGTAGTTGATGGTGTTCTATCACCTCCGTTATCAGGATCCTGTTTTCCTGTGGACTGAACTGCTTCTTCCTACTCTTCTTCTCCTTGCCCTTCCCTGACCCCGAGGTCCCAGGCTGGTCCTCTGGGGGGGCTTGTGGGGTTCCGGTTGTCCTCTGTACTTGCTCCTGCAACATTCATTGTGCTTCGCTGTTGTTTGGCTTTTGTTTGGCTTTTGTTTGTATGTTTTGTTTCTACTATTATGGAGTATTTTCCCACGTGACATGTGTGAATTGCAGGCCTGTCGCTGGTTTTCGCTGAATTTGTATTGCGATTGACCTCATCACAGATTTTTTTGTTTGCATTCGTGTTTCACATTTTTGTGGCATCGTGTTGACTTTATCGCGGACATTTGACGCATTATTGTGGGCCTTTGGCATGGTACTGCTGAGTTGTGAATACAACTTTAACACAGCGTTATTTTCCCGCGATAGACTGCGATAAGGTTAGTTGTGTTAAGGTACTTTTGCAGTAATTAGCACACGTTCTTGAGAATATCCCCCTTAGTGAACAATTTTCCCATCTGGAATAGGTGGGTTGGGTCAGGTGATACTAAGGCTTAGGATTCTGAAATCAGAATGGAACACTGAATTAATGTTCGTAAATAATAACTAGACGGTCCGCGAATCCCGCTATACTACTAGTCAATAGGATTAGATAGGTCAATTTTATTGCAATTGTTATTTCCAAAAATGTTTTTGAGCGTTTAGATTTTTTTTTATTTGTTTCACAGCAATTATCAATGTTTGTCTCTTTCTTTATTACATCTTACATGATCAGCACCCAGGGGCAAGAAGACGGTGTTGGAGTCAGCGGTAGCTAAACAAGATGCCTCCCAGGGCCAGGACCGGTCCTCTTCTGAGGGCTCTGATGCTGGGCCCAGTAAGTTCTCCTATTGTTAATATTAATACTTATATTTCCCTAACTTTTAATGCACCTTATTTTTCCTGAACTATTATTTCTGTTTCCTAATTTGATTTTTAAACAAATCTTCTTTGATCTAGACTATCTGTGTCTAAATTCTTGTAATCCCTGCCTCTAACTGCCTCTGCTCTGACTCTCTGTACTAGTACTGCTACTATTAGTTCGTCTGTAGCTAAGCTTGACCAATTGGCCACTCTTTATTTAAAAAGTTTTAAAACTCAGATTAACCAATAGCTCTAGCCACTGAGTCCAGTCCTTTGGGTTGTCCTCTTCTAATCTTCTTAATCTTGAAAGGCTTTTCGACAATTCCCACCAACAAAATGCCCAACCAGATATTTTTGATAGGATTGTACATACTGCTACCAGTGTACTCTACTTGTCTCTAGTACCTGATTTGTACTAGTGATGTATGAGGTATATGATATGTATGTATTTTAGATTTTTTTCAATCTTCCTAGTGAAAAAGAATAAATAGGGGGAGGTGTAAATGGCATCTTAAAAATGTGTAATGTTTTTCCCAGGCGGACCGACTACCAGTGCCAGAGCCAGCGGCAAAGGCGACGCCAGTAAGGAGGGAGAAGAAGATGCAGTAGCTGCAGAGGGTGAGTCAGCAGCCGTGGCGGGCGGTGGTAAGTTATATTCCTTACTTATTGACATTACTATTGCTGCAAGGGTGTACACTGTACTGATGAGAGAGACCAATTTGTTGTGAACAACGGTTGAAGAAAAAGACACCCTTTACTTAGCATTAGAGCAATAGCTTTAGTGGCGGGAGTTATTGAGTAACTAATGGTCTATTCTATATGACTTCAACTCGGCTGATAACGTTTTATTGAGAAGACTAAGAGTCAGATGACTTTGATGGATGGGTTCAACGAAAAGGGAAAGAAGGATGGAAGGAGGAAGGATGAGCAAGATGTTATATATATGACTGGCAGAGAAGGATACGCGGGATGCATAGGTGGCTGATAGGCATCAGATGCATGGAAGGTTGAAGCCTGAATGGGTGGAAGTTAAAATAAAAGATGCCTGCCAAGGTGGGTGAAACTGAATGGGTAATAGCAAGCATCCTCTGGGGTGTTTCATGGGTCAAACTCAAAGGCAAGCAAGGAAGGAAGGACGCATAAGTGGTGGTTTAAAAAAATGTTTGTTGTTGGTGAAACAAACGAAGGTTTGTTGAGAGATTAAGAAGAATGATAGACATGTTTACATTAAATGGATGGATGCCTGGATGGTATTCAATCATCATAGCATAGGTGAAGACTGGCTGTCACTGGATAAAGATTCTTTGAAGAGAATGTAAAAGAAAAATAAACTGTGCCAGAGTAGCAGAGCCAAGGAGAATAGAAGATTAGTTTAAAACAAATATAAGGCTAGCAGAGCAATGCAATGATTGATAAATGAAAAAATCACTGGGAAGAGAAACAAAGGACTGCTATTTTGCAAGGTTTTTGAGTCAAAATTGTATTTTCAGACTAATCCCTTGACTCACAGTAGTTTGCAAGCACAGCATATATATTGTGTATGTATGTTGTTATTGAGCGCCTCCCTACGACTCCGATGCCCAATCCTTACCAATGTTAATTTACTTTCAACTGTGTCAGCCTGCCATGGGTGAACTATCGGCTGCATGGTAACACAATCAATCAAAACAAAGTACGTCATCGTCCCATATATTGTCAATGATCATTTGGATCAGATATCATCTGCCTTGTTGTAGTAGTCAGGGCAGGGTGAAAGTCAAATTGAGAAGTTGCCCTTGATGAAACAGAGACTATGGCCATGCATAATAGAAAGATAAGATGACTGTGTAGTCAGCTTTCCCACCTGCAGACAGTAGTAAATAAAAATAACGCGACCTGAGTCTGCGTCACAAGTATGTTTGTCTTGGGCACAAGCTGACTGAGCTGGCATGCTGGCTACAACAAGGCTACTTAATTTGCTAAACAAGAGAGAAGGAGAAAACTGGTGTACTCAAGTCCAAAGTGCTAGTATAATGCCTGAAACTCCCACAAATGTTATAGGCCGAGGAAGTGGGATGGCACCACAAATGTTATGTACTTTGCTTGAATTTGAATTTTGAGCTATTTGTAGAGCGCACATTCACTTGGCAGTTTCTTGGCGCTATAGGATTTCAAACTGTAGAGAAAGAAGGGAACTATGGGCTGAAGGCTTGCTGAAACAAAAGAGTCTTGAGGTCTTTACGAAACTCCATGTAGGAGGGTGAGGATCTAAGAGGGGGGGAGGGAGTTCCAGAAAGTGGGGGCCAGTACCGAAAATTTCTGGCCACCGGATCGTTTCTTCTTGAACCGGGGGATGACTAACAGGGATTTGGAGGAAGAACGTAAGTCTCTGGCGGGACTATAATTGATAATGGCGGAATTTATAAACGCGGGGGCAGTGCCTGCCCGAGCTTGAAAGGTGAGGCAACCAAGTTTAAAGAGATCTCTTTGCTTAATTGGAAGCCAGTGGAGGGCCATAAGAAGAGGGGAGGAGTGATGGAATTTTGGTAGGCCATGCACCAGGCGAGCTGCCTGGTTCTGCACCATCTGGAGGCGTTGAAGTGCGTAGGCGGGGGCACCATTGTAGATGATGTTCACGTAATCGATCTTAGATAAGATCATGGCTATAACAATCAATTTAAGTGCGGAGGGAGAAAAAAACCGGGATACTTTCCTAATGATGCATAAAGTAAAAAAACAGGAAGAGACAACATAACTTATATGCTTGCTAGTGCTACTGTGTAACTATGTGTGGAATTACTTTGTTTTACTGTTTTAATAAGAGTATATTGGTTACAATAGTCTTTTTTTCTTTCTTGATATAGCTACTCCTTCCTAACCAAAAAAAACAGACCAGAACAAGTTGGCAGCCATGGCCTGGCACCGGAAGCTGGAGGCCATCTGCATAGAATATTGGGGTTGGTGGCTCATGTGGAGGAGAAGGAGGAGGATGCAGTGGTATGGTGTGGTAGTCTGGCATCCACCCGCCGCACTTCATCCAGCACTGCTGCCCCCCATGGATGCAAATGTCAAGCATTAAAGCGCTGCATTCTCCTCCAAATGGGGAACCTAGAGGAGCAGATGAAAGAGGTCCAGGTGGCTAACAAGCAAGCCGCTAATAAGAGATCCCGTTGGATTGTTCCTTTTTTATTCTTTTTTTGGTGGGTTGGCATTGGGCGTTCGTTGGGAAAAAGTTGGGGTTTACATTCATGGTCAATTTTTTAATTCAACGGACATTAGTTGGGGTTAGGGAGAGGGGTGGGTCAGGTGTTGTGGGATTTTTTACATTAGTTTATTTTGTTAGGGGATTAAATTACATTTATAATTAAACTTTACATACAATGTAAATTTTTTGTGGGGAATTACTCATTTACGTCACATAGTTTTGTTGGCTGCTGCAGGGCCACAGCCAGTTTTTGATTGAAATAATCTGTTGATAATGTAACACACGAACAGATCAATGCGGTACTCTCACTGAGTGACTTGTCCTACTAGTACTGACAGTATCTCCTCCTAGTCTATGCAGTATGCAACTGGACTGGTAAGGGTGTGGGTGTGTGAATTAATGAATTAACTTTCACTATTAATTATGCCTCCCCCAAACTTCTTCTCTAACCTGTGATTGATCTTTAAACTTAGGCACAGCAATGGCTGCATGGTGATGATGGTTTGGTTTCCCATGATCCCAGGGTGGTGGTGGTAGTGGTAGACATTGGCAGTAGCATTTGCAAAAAAAGAAAATGATTAATCCAATCAACTCCGGCAATTATTTATAATTTATGATGGATTATGTTCCTTTGTAAAAAAAATTGACTTGCAAATACTGAGTGTTGGACTTGGCCCTCTCTGCAGGGTCATCCCTGAACTTTTTGCCTACCTCTAATATCCTCTCTGACCTGTTTTTGTTGGTTTATTGACTCTGGGCACTTTACCACTGCTGACTAGTGCTAAAATGCATATGCTCTCCTTACTGAAGAGTGTATATGTGATTGGTGTCCATGATTGACTTACTTGGTTTACTGTCAGACCCCAATAAAGTGCACCAGGATTGCCAGGGCTTGTAAATACAAATGCTGCTGGTGGGCTTGCAGCACTGGTTGTGCCACCCACAGAAGCGGCTTAGTAAAATGTGTCTAAGGTCTGCCATTGCAGAATCTGCGTGCAGTCAGGTACTGTCATGCTAACTACGCAAGTACAACTACTTGCCAGTCCCTAAACCTTCCCTTAACTTCATATTAGTCACCCCTATG
This sequence comes from Lissotriton vulgaris, assembly GCF_964263255.1. Taxonomy (NCBI): domain Eukaryota; kingdom Metazoa; phylum Chordata; class Amphibia; order Caudata; family Salamandridae; genus Lissotriton; species Lissotriton vulgaris. Next base: position 867,311,455 of record NC_141694.1, read on the forward strand.
GTAGACCCAAGGGCAGGGTGCATTGTAAGCATAAGGTAGGACAAGCCCTGATGTGTGTGGCATGTCCTAATAGTGAATTACAGCCATATTCGTTTTTCACTATTGTAAGGCTACCTACTCTCCATAGGCCAGAATGGGCTGCTGGAATTATTACACTCTATAATCCCAGCAGACTCAGAGAGCATGGTAGAAAGTCAGGTTTAGTATGCCTGAACTCAGAATATTAAAATACTTATTTTAGTAAAGTTTATTTTAATATCCTGTGTTTGCAAATACTACTTTTAGAAAGTTAGTATTAACTTGCCTAACCATTTCAGCCCGCCTCTGCTCTGATGTGTATCTGCTGTCTGGTTTCTGTGTGTGACAGGGTTGGGGAATTCCAGGGGACAGGCTGGGGTTGACAGGTGGTGAATAGAGAGATTACACCAGGATGGGTGGGGGGAGTAACCCTTGACTCTGAAAAGGCCTGTGCTCTGCCACCACAATGCTGGCTCCGCCCCCTGGGGAGCGACTGATGACTCTGCCCTTCACCTGTTCCAGGAAGAGGGAAGACTGTCAACAGAGTGCTCCTGACTGCACTTGTCATAACAATGCTGACTCCACCTCCTGCGGTGCGTCTGATGTCCCTGCCCTGCACACTGAAACACTGAAAGTAGAAGCCAGGGCCTGAAAAACAAAGTGGTCAGAGTCTGACTGGATTAGGCAAAGGGCCCCCTGGCCTGCGAGAACAAAAGAAATGGTGTATAAAAGTAGGAGCCCTGCTCCTAAGAAATCAGATCCTGTTTACGCCAAGAAGAAACTCTGCCTGAAGAGAAGGACCTGGGAAAGCTGCATGGAGGACAACTGTCTCTAATCCTGAGAGACTTGCCTGTGGTGGGTGCCTTGCTGCAAGAAGGAGAGAGATAAAGACTAAAGAAGACTTTATTTCAACGTGTGCATTTCTGTGAACAATCTCCAAGGGCTTGCTGGTGAACTTGCCCCCTGAACTGCACCCCAGGAACATTGGGCGCTACCCCCTGAAGGAGAAGCTGCTGCTGGCGTCACTTATTCCTGCAGTGCTGCCCACAGAAAGTTAAGGGTGTTGTGCCCCGTCATTGCACCCTTTTAAAGAACCCGAGCAACCCCCTGTCCTGCCAAGCAAAATGACCTTCCGTAGTTGGGGTGCGATGGCAGCATCTGCTTTGTTGAATACGTGGTGTGGGCACGGGTCTGACGGAGATGTGGATGGAGTTCATGACCTTGCGTGTCTCGTTGTTCTTGACGTTGGACCAGGAGGTCAGGCTGTTGGCGCTGGTGGTGTTCACAGGGGAGGTGTAGTCTGGTGTAGTCGGGGTGGTCATGGTGTTGAAACTGTCATGGATGTCAGCGATCTTGAGGTGGAAGAAGATGGCCAGTAAGTTGCACAGTTCTTGTGTGGGTGGTATGTAGTTGGTGTTGGCGCTGGGGTTGGAGAGTTCCTTTACGGTGCTGAGAAGCTCTTTTTCTGTCGTGTGCGTTGTTATCCAGGCAGTCTTTGAAGGAGGATCTCTTGGCTAATCTGATGAGGTGGTGATGTCTGCGGCTGGCGTCCTTGTGGGCTGCGTGGTTGCCCGGAGTGCATTTGTGGAGCCATATCTTCTCCTGTTTCCGGCATGTGCGTTTGGAGGTCTGCAGCTCGTCGGTAAACCAGGTGGCTCTCTTGCTGGTGTTGTTGTTGGAGGGTTTCTTGAGTGGGGCGAGGGTGTTGGCGCAGTCGTCGATCCACTGTCTAAGGTTGCGGGCTGCGGTGTCTGGGTTGGTGGGGTCGGTGGGTGGGTTTTGGGCGAGGGTGGTGATCAGCTGGTCTTCAGTTACTTTGCTCCAGCAGCGGCGAGGTAGCTGTTGGGTGTGGTGGTGCGTGGTTAGTTTATTGAAGGTGAAATGGATGCAGCAGTGGTCGGTCCAGTGGATTTCAGTGGTGTGGTCGAAGGTGACTTGGGTGCCTCTGGAGAAGATGGGGTCCAACGTGTGGCCAGCGGCGTGGGTGGGTGCGGTGACGAGTTGTCTGTGGCCGAGGTGGCAAGTTTGTCCATCAGGGTGGCGGAGTTGGCATTGTTGTTGTTCTCGAGGTAGAAATTCCGGTCCCTGAGGAGGATGTAGTCCATGGAGTCAAGTGTTTGGGTGCTGGCGAGGTCAGCGATGGAGTCGCTGAATTGAGCTCGTGGTCCGGGGGGTCTGCAGATGAGTGTTCCTCTGAGGGGGCTGTTGGGGTCGGTGTGGATCCGGAAGTGCAGGTGTTTGGCGGTGTTGAGCATGTTGTATGCGTGGGTGGCGATCTTGAGGGTGGACTTGTGGACAATGGCTATTCCTCCTCTGATTCAGTTGGCGCGATCACTGCGGGTGATCTTGTAGCCGTCCGGGATGGCTATGGCGATGTTGGGCGCCAAGGAGGCGTTACCATGTCTCGGTCAGGAAGGCCACGTATGGGGAGGAGGTGTCGAGGAGATCCCAGAGCTCGACAGCATGTTTGCTTGCGGAGCGGGTGTCAGTAGATAACCGATCCACTACTGTAGACAATTTGCAAATATTCAGAACCACTCCCACTCCAGGTATCAGTGCACTAAATATATCACCTATTATTTCTCCTACACTTTCACGTCTACTACATACTAAACCATTAGTATTTTCATTGCTTCCAGCGGCATTATTCACATGGTATATTTTCGGGAAGACAATGCCAAAGTAGCAGCTTCCATACCAGTGATCCGGCAATTTGAAATAAGCCTTGTTTCCACATATATAATACATTCCGGGAAACACAGGTTCTGACCCATTTTTGAAACCCCAACCTCCAATTACCTTTTAATTATGTTCGCATTCACTGGAACCGATGAATACATTGTTATAATAACTAGTCTTTTCTCTATGAAGACAGAGTTTCCCTTTCCGTTCAAAGTCCAGCAACAGTGCAGGATTAGCTTCGCCATTTGAGGTGCTTTCCATGTTTTCAGCCCATTTAGGAGTTTTCTGTCTCTTATCATTGGCCTTTCTCTGGAAACTCTCCCTTCTCTTTTCTGCCATTTTCAAGAACATTTTCTCTTGCTCATGTAATGAACAAGTCAAATTATCTCTGCGAGCTTCATTTAAATCTATGTCACCTATAGTCAGAGAGTATTCTCCCATGTAACGAGTCACTTCGCTTCTAACATGTACAATGTTCAGGTTTCCCCGAATAGGAAGTTCAGAAAAAATCACGTCAGTGTTTGAATAGTAGTACTGTAAAGTGCTTCTATAAAATAAGCTTGCTAATATACTACAGGAAATTCCATAGGTCAGGGGTAAATGGTGATAGGTCACACCTTCAGCTACTGAAGTAGGTAGCTTCATGCAGACATAACAATCTTCTATTTCCATAGCTTCTACATAATGCACTAAAAGATTTGCAAAGACATTTAAATGTGTTCTGTTTCTCATTCTGTGAAAATGTAGTCCTTCCTCATCTGGTGCTTTTAAGTCAGGTCGGGTTTGTTTCAGGCTAACTGAATTTTCACGTCTTTCTATACTTCGTGGTGTTTCTTCGGTATGTACAACTTCTGTGTCTGGTGTCATCGATTTAGTAGGGTACAAGTTAGTATCTTTACTTATCATAAAAGGTATAAAGACTGTTAGTCCTATCCATACTACTATAACTATTGCTACGCTGCATAAGCATATCTTACAGCAAGTTTTACAACAATTCCCTCTAGATCTTCCATTCACATTTGAATCAGACATTTTTGCTCACAGGTGGCTTTCCAACCCCTCTTTGTTTCTCAACACAAGAGGCTTACATAGTTTCAATCTCAAGTTGGGTCTTCTTCCTCAGGACTCAGATCCTCAATCGAATCTTGGTCGCTTTTGTCGCTTATTTCGGGATCAATTTCTTCCAACACCAAGTAGGTCCATTCAGGACTTCGATAGTTTTTGTTATGTCTTTTTATTCTGGTACTGCGTCTGTTTTGCTGCGCTCCTGCTCTCTGTCTTTCACTAGCAGCTCTTTTCCGATCTTCTATTTTCTCTTCCACTGTTTTTAATCTTAATTTCAGTCTCTTTATGTATCTGGGTTCATTTTTCTTCTTGAGCCTTTTAGCTATTACTGTAATTTGGCCCTCTTCAGGAGCTCTTTTATTTTCGTTCTGTTGTGGCACTATTGTTTTGGCAGTGTCTTTTACCCTTCCTGTCTGACTAGTTCCAGGTCTTTCTTCAGTTTCTTCTGCCTGGTTTCTAAGCTGGCCTTGTTCAGGTATACTCTGGATTTGTCTTTGATTTTCAACAGTTTCTGGCTCTGCATCCTGAACACGTTCGTCTATGTCTATCTGTTCCTGTTCATGCACTTCGAACCTTTGTTTTTCTTCCGCATGAACTTCAGCCCTAATCACTATCTGTCCCTTTTCAGTTTCTGGAGTCTTTGGAGGTGTGTCGATGACTTGGTCTGTCCCTATTTGACCTATTTCCTGATCAGGTCTGACGTGAATCTCGATAACCTGACCTTCTTCTTCTAGCCCTGTCTCATCCTCATTATCCCACTCTCTATCTAGATAGGAATATTTTCTGGTTCTTATTGGATCAAGAATCAGATCGTCTGCTGGGAACCATTCGTCTTGACTGGTGCTCGGTAGTATGAAATCAGCTAGATCTGGACCCTCGTCTGGAGTCTCCTCAGCTGCACCACCTTCAGCTTCAGTCGCTTCTTCTTCGGTTACCTTCTTGGTATGGCTGGCATGAATCCACTTTGGCACGCCGGCGCACTTCACAGCAGTGGTAGTGACAGGATCACTTGCCTCGGTTTTCCCCACTTTGATGCAAGGCAACTCTTCCGGGTGTGTTTCTTCAACACAACCCAATCCCCAGGTTTCAGTTTATGGGCTGGAGTTGTTGGCCATTCGACAGCAGTCTCCCCAATCTGGTGAGAGATAGATTGCACTTGGTCACCCAGCTGCCTGCAGTATTCTTTTACCAAATCATCAGAAATACTTAGCAGTTTGTGTCCAGGTACCCATGCCTGTTGCGTCACTCTTCCCATTAGTATCTCATGGGGGCTCAGGCCTGTTTTTCGGTTTGGGATGCTTCTCAATCCCATCAAGACAAGAGGTAATGCTTCTATCCAGTTCAATTTTGTAGAATTACACATCTTTGCCAATCTGGATTTTATAGTGCCATTCACTTGTTCGACTATTCCAGAAGCCTCTGGATGATATGCACAGTGTAGCTTTGGCTCAATCTTGAACGCCTTATAGAGTTCGTCTAGGATTTCGTTGGCAAAATGCCCACCTCTGTCTGTTTCAATTGTCTCTGGAAATCCATACCTAGGTATTAGTTCCCTTAGTAACAGTTTGGCTACAGTCATGGCATCATTTTTCTTTGCAGGGTAGGCCTCCACCCACCTGGAGAATAGGCAAACTATTACCAAGACATACCTGTATTCTTTACACATGGGTAACTGAATAAAGTCTGCCTGTAGTCTGACAAAGGGACCTTCTGCCTTTCCAATTGTACTTTGTTGCACTACAGTCCTCTTCCCTGGGTTGAACTGCTGGCACACCAAACACCTCTGGCAAAGCATTTCCGCAATGTTTCTGAACTTTGAGTTATAGAACACTTCATGGAACATACAACACATCGCATCCCTCCCAATATGTGTGTCTCCATGGATCATCCGGGCCATTGGGGCAACCATGCTATCTGGTAACACAGGCACACCTGTCTTATCAACCATAACACCATCCCTTTCCCTGGGCTGACATTCCTCAGTCTCCCATCTTTGCTTTTCCTCCTCCTCTGCTGCTTTCTGCAACTCTTTCAGTTCCCTCCAAGAAGATACATTCTCAAACACCATAAGTTAGCAGCTGTTTCCGCCTCTCCATAATTTAATTTTTAGGGACATTTTGTATCGGGCACAATACTGGGCAATTTGGTCAGCATATCTATTTCCGGCTGTCACATCGTCATTACCAGATTTGTGAGCAGCACATTTGACCACCGCCAATTCTTTGGGTAACTGGATTGCTTCCAGTAGGTTTTGTACCACTTTTCCATTTCTGATAGGGGTACCTGAGGAAGTCATGAATTCTCTTTGCAACCATAGCTGGCCGAAGTCATGAACAACCCCATAACCATATTGACTGTCAGTGTATATGGTTACTCTCTTATTTTTCACTTGCTTGCAAGCTCTTGCCAGTGCAATTAACTCGGCTACTTGGGCAGATTTTATTTCACTTAAGTAGGATGCTTCCAGGGTCGTTTCCAGAGTGACTACGGCATAGGCAGCACTCAACCCTCCATCCTCATGTCTCAAACAAGAGCCATCCACAAACATTACGAGGTCCTCTACAGGAAGGGCTGTTTCTTTTATATCAGGTCGTGGTTTTGTGCTAAATTCAGTTAGGTCAATACAATTATGTTCAAACTCACCCTCCACTTCTGCACTCTGGGTGATGGGCAACAAGATTGCAGGGTTCAAAACATTACATCGGGAAATTATCACATTCTCTGCACCAATAGGAATTCTCTCATACTTAGTCAGCCGACTAGGTGTGAGATACTGGGTTTTGGTTTGGGTCAACAGAATCACTACTGAATGTGGAACATAAACCATTACAGGATGTCCCATGACAATGTTTTCACTCTGTTCCAGACTCGTGCAAGTTGCAGCTACTGCTTTCAGACACCCAGGCAACCCAGCAGCCACTGGGTCCAGAGTAGCTGAAAAGTAGGCCACTGGACTTCTGGTCAGACCATGTTCTTGTGTTAGGACTGAGAGTGCACAATTGTCTCGTGTATCACAGAACAATTCAAAGTTCTTGGAATAATCAGGCATTCCTAATGCAGGAGCTGAGCACAGACAATTTCGTAATTTTATCCAGGCTGTCATGTTTTCATCATCCCAGCTAACGGGATCATCTACTCCTTTCTTGGTCAATTTGTCTCAATGGTTTGGCTAAAACAGCAAATCCCACAATCCACTGTCTGCAGTATCCCACAACTCCTAGGAACATTCTGACTTCTTTCTGGGTTCTAGGTAACTCCATATCTCGAATTATTCTAATTCTTTCTGAAGTAACCCTTCTGATACCTTTTTCTATCTGGTGCCCCAGATATTTCACCGAATTTTTACAGAACTGCAATTTGTCAGGTGATACTTTATGTCCTCCCTTGCCTAAATGATTCAATAAGGCAATGGTATCAGTAACACAGTCGCTTTGACTTTTAGACGCCACTAGAAGGTCGTCTATGTACTGAACCAAAACAGATTCCTTTGGCAGGACTAAGGATTCAAGACATCTTTTTAAAATCTGATTAAAAATTGAGGGGCTTTCTGTGTACCCCTGAGGGACACGATTCCAGACGTAGACATGACTGTCGAACTCAAACGAGAAAAGAAATTTGCTGTCTGGATGCAATGGGATGGAAAAGAATGCATGACATAAGTCAATGACAGTGAACCATTCCGCATTCCATGGAATCTGGTACAGGATCACTGCAGGGTTTGACACAATAGGACAGCAAGGTACAACAATCTGGTTTACCTTCCGCAGGTCCTGCACTACCCTGTACTTTCCACAAGGCTTTTTAATTCCAATTATGGGTGAATTACAAGGACTGCTCATTACTTCCTGTATTATATTTGCCTCTAGCAACCTGTTTACTTCAATGGCAACTCCAGCTTTCACTTCTGCACTCATTTTATACTGTCTGGTTTTCGGGTAAACAGCATTGGTCTTAATGGCTATTTTAACTGGGTCCACATTTGCCATTAATCCCACATCTCTCCCGGTGAAATCCCATACCTCTGGTATCACCTTTTGTTGGAGCTCTTCAGGTAAATCCTGTATGGTCAGAGTCTTGATTGCTGCATCGGGCCTTAGCAACATAAGTTTGTACAGGCCATCTTCGTCTGGGGTCTGAATTTCGACGCCTTTTGGTGTGCAAAAGATGGTACAGTTCATTTTGCACAACAAATCTCGTCACAGTAGATTCACTGGACTGGAATCACAGACGACAAATCTGTGCATTTCTTTGAAATTCCCTATAGAAATCTCCATTGGTTCAGTTACAGGAGTACTAATTATCTGATTTGATACGCCCACTACTTGGATAGCTTCTCCCGAGAGGGGTAGGTTTGGAACGTCCGCTGTTCTCACAGTCGAACGGGTAGCACCAGTGTCCAACAGAAAGGTGACATCATTTCCTTCAACCTTTCCTTCAATGTATGGCCCTGTCTGGTCTACCGGTAAGGAGGCGCCAAGCACGCACTCCTCTTCCTCCCCCCTCAGGCCCCGTCAGTATGGTTCATCGCAGAGGAATGTATCATTTAACAGGAATTGTGAAGTTGCTGCATTTCTCTCATTCCCTCCTTCCCATACCTCGACCCCCTCATTCTGTTGAGCCTGATTCTTGTAATTAGGTCTAGGAGCTCGAGGCAATAGATGCTGGTTTACCTGCTGCTGATTCTTTCGTGGCCCCTCTTTCTGCACCTGTGGATTTAAACCATTTATGGGGGCATTACCAGCCTGCAAATGTGGACACTCGTCTCTCTAGTGCCCTATCTGACCGCACCCGTGACAGGGGAACTTCTTTTTGGCCTCTTCTTTACTCATTTTTACTCGGGGCTTCCCTCCTCCACCAGAGTTAGTATTTGGAGTATTACTATTCATTTTACTTAACAGTTTCTCTTGTTGCACAGCCAATTTTACTTGCGCCCACATAACCTTCTCCTTCAGGGCCTTCTTTTTGTTCTCCATCTCATCCTCACAGTACTTGGCGTACTTGAGAACCTCATCTATGGGCTTTCCCTGCCAACAGATTTTATTATCCCTGATCCACTGGGATATTTCAGGTCTCAAACCCAACACGAATTGATAAATGAAATGGGTCATGTCCCACTGTAGGTCTTGAACACCTGCAATAATCTTTCATAATAGGAATGCACAGTTTCGTTATGATCCTGGGTAGTTCTATCTATTCGGGTCCAATCTGTTTCCTTTGCTGGCACTTTTCCTTTTAGGTATTGTATGACTTGATCATACTTTCTCATTACATCTGGAGAAGAAGCTCCGGTTCGAGAGCCTCTCGCATATTCATCACTGGGCCAATCAATTGCAACCTTACACTCAGTCCATAAATCTACAGGAACTACAATGTCAAAGAACCCATCCAGGTCCTTCAGGAGACACTTTTGGACTTTCACAAATCGCACCACCTGTCTATACCACTCCACTGGCTTCTCTCTTAATTTTGGGAAGTCATTGGTAAAAGACACAATGTCTTGTCGGGACCACGGGACATGTACATATTTCCCACCTGGCACTTCTCTCATGGGATACAGTTTTTCTGCTTGGCCTACTTCTTTTAACACGTTTTCGGAAGTCTTTGGTTTGGCCTTACTATCTTCCTTTTTCTTTGCCCATCTGGATTTCCATTTGTCTAGATCTCCCCATTTCTGTAGTATGTTCAGTAATTCCTTTATCTGTATTTTTTTCCCTGACACATTCATATTTTCCAAATCCTTGTCGGAGATATGGTTTCTGCAAGACTTTGGATCGACTTACATCAATTCCCATATCAGCAGCAGTGTCCATTAATTATTCGTGGAGCACTCTGGTGTTCCGGGTAAGGCTTTTGCTGATAAACAGCAACTCTTCTTCATTAAGAGTATTCAATCTGTCTAATTCCACATTTCCAGCCATTAGTTCCTCCATTTCTATCCTTAGCCTGTAGATATCTAAAGGTTTGGGCTGGGGAGTTTCCCTTTCTATCTCTTTAGTCCATCTATCTAGTTCTTCTGGAGTCACCACTGTGGCACTCCTGATCCCTGAAGTGGTTTCAATTAGGACTTCCTTTGCCTTTGCCTGATTCCCTGCCCGTGGTTCACTGGTTCCAGGCTCCCTTATGGGCAAATCCATTAAGGAGATAACGGACTCACATTCACTTGCCTAATCATCAACTATGAGCGGCTCTTTTCTTGGGGGTGCTGCAATTGGAGTAATAACTGGAGTTCTTGGACTAGCCTGCCTATCCCCATAAAGAGGTATAGCAGGACCAATAGTTACTGGGATTGTTAAGGCGTCAGGACTGGGATGTATCTGAGCTATAGTCTGAATTAGGTCATTTCGTTGCTTAATCAGGGCCTCTCTTTCTCGTTCATGCAGAACCCTTTCCGTTGAGTTGTCATGCATTACTTGGAGTACCAAAGTAGGGTATATACTCGGGGCAGTTGGGTTGCTAACCCTGGTCTGTCTTCACCAAAAGGTCGGTAATTTGGGACTGCGGTACTAGGTCTACAAAAATCGTTATTACTATTGGGCTTGCTACCAGCACCAGTTACATCCGTCTCGCTGGCCCTTCTACTTCTTGGATGTCGGAAAAAGGGATTTTTCGAACTTAGGGTCCCAGATTCTTCAGCATAAGGAGGTGGATTTTTCATTAACAAATCCTCCTGGTATTCATCCTCTGAATCCCCCATAGCCATCAGATGTCGAGTTTTCTCTGTCTTTTTTTCCTCCCCCTTGCTCAGTTACCCCAAACATCGGAAATAGTCCCTCAACCATCATATTCTGTCTCCACTGCTTCATCTTCTGTTCTTTTGTTTCTCGCTGTAATTTTGGATATCATTTGCTCACTACCTTATCCATTCGGGGTCTGTCTCGCTCTAGAGCCTCAATCTCCCATTCCTCTAAAGCTTCATACTGCGTTAATCTGGGTCGGGGGTGTAATTCATTCATTCGGGTCCTTAAGTTAAACAAGATTCTGCCATTAAAGGTACCATCGAGGGGAAATGCTAGGACTCCATCGTCTTCAGTGTACTTTACCCAATTTTCCAACCACACACAGGTATGATACCCTTTATCAAACATCATAAAGGATGCAGGAGTATTAGGAGGTGGAATGATCACACCCTCCCTAGTTCTAATGGGTTTGTCTTTCTTGTAATAATTCTTGATCTTTTCGGCAAAGGTCAATTTTCTCTTTCCTCCATACATATTGTAAGGTCTACCTCTTAGCATCTGCTCCTTATGAAAACCTAGGTTTTGCGGATTAGGTAAGAATTCGGGATACCACATACACCTCTCCAAACTATCTTCAAGCTCGGATTGATTATTTTGTTTACTTCAGTGCTTCCAATGCTAGCGCGTCTTTCAACTCACGGCAACCAATCAGCACTGAGTTTGCAAGATCTGTTGACCAATGGGTGCGCGGCCCCTTCGTGAGACTCGGTCTCACTCTTCGGCGCTCACCCCTCCCTTACAATTCTGGCTTTGCTACACTCCCGCTGGCTCAACCAATACCAGCGCGGTACGGAGTGACGTCAGTGCAGCCTTGCGACCGACTCCCTCCTTCACAAGGTAACAGAAACTTTGAATTTTTCTTAAAGTGCAAGTGCTTATCTTTGTTAACAACGAATAACGTTCGCCACTGTGCTTGAGGGTTTTAAAAAGAAAGAGGGTTTTTCTTTTGCTGCAAGTAAACCACTTTTGTCTACTTTTCATTCACTACGGATAGATCTCTTCTGCCTATCCTCTCACACAAGCAATAGAGAACCTGCTACTCCTTCGACTAATCCACTTCTTTCCGGGATATATACTAAGTCAAACTTTCACCAGCGAACTCCTTTGCTGTCACTCAAGCTCCAAAGAACCTATTACTCCTGCCGTACGTGACCCTTACTAGGTGATATCACAACGGGAGTTTCATCAGGGTACTCGTAGCTAACATTTACACATCAATTAATTCGTGAAAATCCTAATTAGCGCTTCCAGTTCTGCCTAACCATGCACTAATCTCCCTCCTAGCCTGTGACCTCACAGCCAAGTGGATTCTACTCACCACCTGCTATTTTATTTCCCCGGGGATCCCCACAACACAAAAACAATCACTCACAATTTGTTAGTTATATGCAATAATGTAGCAGCATTTCATTATAATAAAACTTATTTTATAACATTTAAATGAAATAACAATCTTATTTTAGCAGCAAAAATGTGTAGCAGCACATTTTATTTTTCACGGTTCAACAGAAACTATCTTATCTACCTATCTTAACTAGTCCTAACCATCATCTTGCTACCAGAAAATACTGATAGAGCGCGCAGGTCGCCCGACCCTTAGATTTTCCAGATTTCACGCGCTTGGGCCCATGACGTGATTATGACAATATTTTTGTGAGTCGGGGGAGTTTACGCACCACTATCAGTAATTTGTATGTGTTCTTTTAAACACTATTACCATGGTACCTGACTTACCACAGGCACTTATCTTCCTGACGGATCAGGAGCTATCAGGGGACAAGAGATAAGATAATCCTTAAATACATTAATCATTCGTAAATACTATTAATAACTTTATAATGACCACAGACACCTGAAGGGTTTTAAGGATTTTATATAGTAATTAAAGTTCAAAGTGACAAAAGTATAAAGCTGGTGCAAATCAGTACATCAATAATCAGGATTACAACTATAATATAGCTTTGAATGAGGGCCAGCACCATTAAGTGCGAGTGGAAATTCTACTGGGTAAGGGTAACAGGGAACATGCTATTCAGTTTCAGGCTTATACTAGGGTAGGTAAGTTTAAAACACATTAGTCAGTAAATTTCTAAAGACCTATAAGTGCAAAAACTAATCTTGATCTATCTGCTAATTCAAACCTAAATTCTAAACACAAGAGAATTTTAGATCATGTCAATTAAGTAAAACAGTTTCAGTAATGTTCTATAGGTAGGGGGAAAAATGGAACACAACTAATAAACAGTTTGCATATACGACATTGGAGATGACAGGGAGAGTATCATGGGCATAGAGGCTTTATTTAAAGAACAGGAGGAAGGAAAATAGAAAGACGAACACCCACAGGTTTTATTTACCTAGGACAGGAATGAGGACTAACCCTGGCCACGGGTCACCTTCGGGAAAAGACGAGGACAAGGACCCTCAAGGATTTAGGATGCCAGTAGGTGAGCAGGTACAGCTCACGGACAATCAGGACAGGATACCCCTCAGGATTTGGGTCAGGACTGGGCTCACCAAAGGGCACGACCAACACCTGCAGCTTCGGATGCAACGCCTGCGCTACCCCTCACTGCACGGAATCCGCCAGTAACCCCGATTGGGTTCTCGAATCTCCCAGCAAAGTGCTTCGCCAGCACTTAAGACTATTTCCACCCCTTAGAGTTTGTGGAAATCTCGGACAGAGTGCTCCGCAGCGCTCTGTAACAATCACCTATAGAGTTCGTAGGGTCGGTGACAGGTCTGCTACTCGGACAAGTCGGACAATTTCTCTAGCTAAAACTAGGCTAATTATACCCTTCCAGGTCCCTAGACCACCCACAAATGTTGCAAGTGATAGGGCCCCCAACTTAGGATTGGTCAGGAGAGGTGGTTAGGTCATTGTCACCTCCTAAAATTCTGGGTTCCCATATTTAATATTCATTTTTCAGTACCCACCCCTTACATTTCAGTTCCCAGGCATACGTGTAGAAGAGAACAATAGAGCACACAGTGGGAAGAAACAAATGTAACAGTTTCAGGTGAAATTCAGCTTCTTCTCCCTGGGTCAGGGGGCAGGTTCCCAGGAGCATCTCAGCTTCGGTACCCAGCTGGCTGAGTTCCACTGATGTAAGGCTCGGTTCTCATGTCACATGATCGGGTCCGCATAGACTTCTAAGATGGAGAGGCTCCCCACTCCCAGGCCCCCAGATGCACGGTACATGAAAAGTAAGCGAAAACAAATTAGAAATACAGAAGAAATGAATACACTGTACACCATGATAAGCTACACTTCACCCCTTACTTTATAATAACTATAGCGGTTAAGAGTTATGCAGAAATAGACAGAAGTGCAAACGGCAGTGGCAAGCAGAGAGCGTGTTTAGAGACAAGCAGCCATTTTAGCAGTAATGCGCATGAGCGAAATATCCCTCCAAAACTGCGAGTGCGTCACATCACATGGGTATGACCGACGCATGCGCAGACTGGATTTCTGCGAAGCAGCGATTCTGTAGTATGCAAGCCTTGTTAGGATTAATAGACACATAGGCAAGCGTCTCTGGGACACCCGCGTGTACTGTAAAAGTGCCAAATTAATGACAAACAGGATTGGTTAATACTATTACAAGTTAACGAGGTTCATGAATGTGAGCAAGTCGCTTTACGCGCGAATCCTTGCTCCATCACCAGTGACAAGGATTGGTAAGTCAATGGTATAGGAATTAGTGGAATAAAATAGACTGGTAGTAGACCGTGGGTTACCTGATTGAATAGAATGTTATTTGAATTATGGGGACAGGTGAGTATTTGTAAAATGTATAGCCGGGTGACCTGCGCGCTCTATCAGTTGTATTAGGCATTGATGTGCTTGTAGCCATAGCAGCAAGTCGGGATTTCTTCCTCTTGAAATAAATCCCTTCATTTTACTTCTTTCGAGTCCTTACACTTATTGTAATTTACAAACTCAACGAAGAGCTTACTACAATGATGCTGCTTATGCGTTTCATTTCAGTATGCAAAACACTATGCCTTACATTTTAAATTTCATTTACAGTGACACAAAATTATAACAAGGTTATAATGTTATAATGTGAATATAGTATTGCACCTTCATTTTAAGAATGTATGTCTATTGAAAAAAGGGGGTTGTGTTGTGACACCTTAGCATGATGTGGGTGTTATGTATAAGCCTACGAGGCACCACACATCTAGTACCACTATTTTTGTAATGTCAGTCTGTCAGAAATTGGAACCTTGGGCTTGGATGGCGGTGGTAGATGATAAGCGGCTGACAGTCGGGACGGAGGGATATGTGCCCAGTTGTTTTGTCAGTGTATTGGAGAAATAAAGTTTAGTTTCACCAATGTCTGGTGTCAGCAACATCTCTACATATAGTGCCACAGCAAAGCATTAATACGTAACTTATCTGTAGCCGCAGGCAAAGAGAATGGAAACGGGTAAGGGTCCTCCATTGTATACTAGGAAAGGACTGGAGTTATCTCCATTTCATGCTTGAAAGAAGCAGGGTTGAAGGTAAAAGTAGATTCTTGAAAATGTTCTGTAGCTGCTGAGCAAAAATGTCTGCATACTAGAACCTCCCATATTTTAATGCAATTATAGAAAAAATTAAAGCAATATTGAAGCAGATCTAAGTTTTTCATAGGAGACTCGTGTTATCCTTGCCATTAGGCATTTTTTACCATTTCAGGTGCAAACTTTCATTTCTGTATGAAATGGAATTGAAAGCTTGTCATAAATTGAAACCATTTACATGTGCTTGCCATCTCCATTTTAGGCAAGTGAAACCCTTTGCAAACTGAGATAGCAGATAGCACAATTTGCCAGTCTGCGCTCCATGGAATGAGGAGAAACACACAGGAGAATTATCCCTAATTGCATTGTCTGCAGCGTACATATAGATTGTGCAACCAATATTTACGGCATCCTGCAGTAACAGTCATTTTTGGGTAGCTCGTGTGTTCCAGGCCTTAGCCTCTGAATGAAATCTTTCAGGAGGTGGGCACATTTTCTAGGAGCTATGGTCCTCTGGATTCCAATCAATCAATCAATCAGGGGTTGCTAAAGCACAGCTAATCATCCCCGAAGGTCTCAACGAACTAGGATTTGAAACATTCTAACAGAACTCACTATCACATAGACACATTCTCAGAAATTTTCAAAAAGCAACCTGAATCTTTTTTTGCCTCATGCAGTTTATGTCGCAAAAGCTTCATTTTGAGGGTACACATATTTTCTCTTTACAAATTACTGTTATTAAGGTGAATGAGATTTTTCTAGTTACGGTTATACTCATTTGTAAGTGTGTTTCTGTATGTTTCTGTATATTTAACAGCAAATTGAACAGCTTCAAATGCTGGAAACGAAAAATAATAATAAAAAAAATATGTTCATGGCTTAGCAGCTATAATGTTCTCAGCCTCCCTCTAACTAATGGAACCAGCACCACAGTTGTGTTAATTGAGGCTGAGTTGTAGATATAATAAGAATATTATTTTGGGAGGGAGAAACAGTTTCAAAAGGCCTTGACGAGAACTGAAAAGAAAATTGCAGATACTGTAGGCCTCAATTTAATTGAGCACTTCATATAATGTTTATTGAACATACAAACATGAAAAACAAATTGCCCTGTGGATTGAAGCAATTTTTGGTCATTATTTCTTACTTTATTTCATATAAAAGTGGCTGCCTGAAAAGGGTAAGTTTGTGTTTACAAAAATAATGTCTCTGTCTCAGATGTGAAGTCATGGCATCGTAAAAGAAATAAATCAACATTGTGGGCCAATTGACGAAACAAATAAAAAAAGTATGAACATAGATTTACACTTCTGCCTGTGCAACTTTTTCTTCTTCTTTTCTATTCCCTTCAGGTAACTGGGGCTGGATCATCCAGCATGGGGATTCTTGGAAGAACACACAAATACGCACACCCTAGACACTTAGTTTAGGGTCTTCATAGTAGGAGTATGCCAGATTTCTGGGTTGCCTTGTATGCTTACATATACACTTTTTTTTTTTTTATTGAACAAGGCAGTAGGAAGACATTGGTACATTAAATTCTTCATCATTAGACAACATTTCCAAACAATATACAAGAGACAAACCTAGAATATACAATACCACAGAGAAAGTGCAAAAACTGCAATAGCGTACGACTAAGCGAACCGATATTAAAGTGCTAGTGCAAGATAGTGCAAGGAAAACAGCTGATCTAATACATTGATCTTCCAATTATAAGTTATACAAAAAACAGCTGATATAACGCGGCGAGGATATCATTGCCATTTTTAAAGTGCTAGTACAGAGACGTGCAAAGTTGGCTAATATAAAAACAGCTGATAAAAAACATCGAGATTACTATACGGTTCATAAAGTGCTAGTGCAATAAGTGCAAAAACCACCGATTTAAAACAGCAAAAATATTATTGCAATACTTAAAGTGCTACTGCAGTATCGTGCAAAATTGGCTAATATAAGAAGAAAACTGATATGAAACATTAAGATTACTATTATAAATCCTATAGCCCTAGTATAATAAAGTGCAAAAACAGCTGATATAAAACAATAAAGATATTGATGCAATTCTTGAAGTGCCAGTGTAGTAACATGCAAAGTTGGTTCATAAAAAAAAATAAAACAGCAAGAGACCTATTACAGTTCATAAGGTGCTAATACGATGAAGTGCACAAACAGCCGATATAAAACAGCAAATATATACTTGCAATTCTTAAAGTGCCAATGCAGTAAAATGTAAAAATTGACTAAAATAAAGCAATAGTAGAGCATCAATTTCCTTTTATCAATTCCAGCTTCTCAAAATATTTCCAATTCCTTTCAAATCTTGCAATCGCTCCCACCCTACCTGCATAAGCTCTCTCAAAATTACATGTTCTTCTCATTTTATTAACCCATTTTAATTGACATGGAATCACCACAGATTTCCAATTTTGTAAAATCAAGGACCGTGCTACAACAGTAGAAATAAAAATAAATACTTCTTCTGATTTATTGAACCTATTCCTTTCTTTACAAATACCAAAAAGGGCCACCTCTGCTTCTGGTAATAGTATTTTACCAATTGCCAGCTCCATATCTGCAAAAATCGCCTTCCAGAAAGATTCTAGCTTTGGGCAGGAGAAAAAAATATGATACCAACCACCCTGACCCCTAGATTTGCATCTAGAACATTTATTCTCACATTCAGGGAATATTCTCTGCAAGGCCTCCGGGGTATAGTACGCCAGCCAGCGAGAAAGAAAGGACATTCGCTTATAATTAGCTGCCCGGAGTGCTTTGTTTCCTAAATGACATACTACTTCCCAGTCTTTATCTGTAAAAACGCACTGTGACGTGAGGCTTATTTTTTCTAGATGACTAACAATTACAGGAGATGATCCAGAAAGGAATAACTTTTTGTACCAAAATCCTAGACCCTTATGTTTCTCCCCATATAGAGCTGTTAACAAAACATTGGGTGAAGTATTCAAACCCCTTATCTCTTTTCTTATAAAATAAACCAGTTGTAGGTATTCAAAAATCCTAAGCCGCCTTGGATATGCTCTATCTATAACCGTTTGCCAGCTAATTACCTTATTTTGAATAAGTAGGTGTCTTATTTCGCAAAATCCGCCAGATTCCCATTCTATCAGGTGATTCAGGGATATCTTGAGACCCATTTTAACGCATTCTAGTAATTTCAAATAAATAGAACCATCTGAACTGTGTTTTTTATATAAAAACCGTAATCTTGATGAGTACCCTATCAAAGTCTTGTATCTTGTTTTCTTAGGAAGTTTGGCAGTTTTCAAAAAGAAAAACATTTGAGAGCCTGATTCCTCTAGCATTCTATCTAAAAAAAAATTGTCTCTTGTCTGTCTAATCAAGTAATCCTGCCACTATATCGAAAAAAGCTGCTTCCTTATTTTTATAACCAAAGGTTCGATAAAAAAGGTAAAAAGCAGGGGAGATAAAGGGCAGCCTTGCCTAGTACCGCGATTTATTTTAATCTTCCCTGCTTGCCTAGCATTGACTATTACCTGAGCTGATGCCCCTTCATAAATATTCTGTACCGGAAATCGCAGACTTGCGGCGCACCCCGGTGCGCGTACCGGTGAACGTCCCGTTTGCGCTATTGCCGCGAACAAAAACATCATCGTGACGTATCGCGTAGCCGCGTCCGCGTGATACGCACGGCGTAAGCGCACCGGGAAGCACCCGAGCGCATACGATCGCGCTACGTAAGCGCCCCGGGGTGTGTAGCGTAAGCGCGTCGGGTCATGTGACCTGAAAATAACACTTTTCATTGGTTCAGAACAGTTTTTCTTTCCAAATGATGAAAGCTCCCACCTTTTTTCCTCATTCTCACTTTGTACTTTGACTGAGGAAGACCTGTTTGCAGACCTATTTGTACTGAGAAATGGCTACAGTAGCAGCAGCAGCAGGAGCATCTCAACCACCACCACCACCACAAGGACCACCACAACACCACAGTGGTGGAGAAGAAGAAGAGGAGGAGGAGAAGGAGGAGGATGAGAGGCAGTTCCTGCCTGAAGATAATACCCCCTATAAGACAAAGGAGCACATTGTCTGGGAGTTTTCTAAAATCCCAAGGGGACTAAAGAAAGTTAATGCTCCCAAAGTTACTTGTCTGATCTGTGGCACTGTACTTTCAAGGGGGAACCCTGCCAAAAAGTATTTTGGCAACAACACTATGATTCGCCACATGCAACGCCGGCACCCAAACAACTATGCTGCGGGAGAGGTCAGAGAACTGACCAGAAACCCTCCCCAATCTTCTCCCAGCACCTCCCAAAGTAAACAACCCACTCCATCGGGTCCAGAGACAAGGGAGATGGTCCCAAATATCCAAACCCAGTTTGGAGATTTTAAAATAGTTTGTAAATTTTGCTATGGAGAGCAAAGTATTAAACTGATTAACCGTGCTGGAGACAACCACAAGTGCAAAAACAAACCTTAATTTTTTCCTTTTTTTTTTTGCTCCAGTTGAGCAGTTTACAATTCCCTGTTTTTTGTTTGTCCCAATAAAAATTACAAAAAAAATATAAAGTTGTTCATAAAAGCCAAAAAAAGTAAAAAATGTTCCAAAAAACAATAAAAAAAATATAAAACAACAAAAACAATAAAAAAACAGTTCTTTTTAGAACTACCTCCAATTTATAAAAAAATGCTACATTTTTTAAAAACTCTGTCATTCTTTTTTCCCCATGGTACGCTACCCGGTACGCTCCGCGGTGCGCGTACCGGGCGCTCCCCCCGCGCAAATCGAAATTTTTTTGTTTTTGTTTTTTGCCCCGCGGGGCCCTTTTATGGCCCCCACATCAAACCTAGGGGGTCAGGGGGCTTCTACCCTGTCCCCTTTTGGTCATTTCCCCCTTTGTTTTTGCCACCTCTTGTGTCTCGATCCTACCGAGACACAAGATGGTGGCCACTCCGGACTGTTTGGAATGTTGACAGACACCCGAGAGCCAATCAGCTTTCCGCTTGCGAACTCGCATAGCGCGCTGGAGCGCGCCCCGGTGCGCGTACCGGGGCGTGCTTATAGATATGTATATTATTTTGAACCTAAATTACTCAAAATTCACTGCAGCACATATCTTGAGAAATAGCAAAGGCAC
Source organism: Lissotriton vulgaris (assembly GCF_964263255.1). NCBI lineage: Eukaryota > Metazoa > Chordata > Amphibia > Caudata > Salamandridae > Lissotriton > Lissotriton vulgaris. Next base: position 867,331,589 of record NC_141694.1, read on the forward strand.
ATCGGGCTACCAGTCCCTACAATTTTGCCAAGTTTGGTGGAAATCCATTCAGCCGTTCGGGCTAAAAGTGAGTCCAACCGCCCTATGGAAATTAACATGGGGAAAACACGTTTTGGGACCCCCCTTTTATCTCAGCACCTACTAAATCCTTCATCCAGACACTTATACATCCACTCATCCACTCATTCTTCAATATGTAAGACATATTTTAACTTTACAGAAACATACAGTCACTGGAGGATGTCATCAGTGATGTCATCAGTGATGTCACTGACCATGTCATGAATGATGTAATATGTGACATCATCAGCAGTGGATTGCGGGTGCGCGATATATAGTTAGTGCAACTAACTATATATGCGAATTTCAATGGTTTTGTGCGAGTAAAATAAGGTTTTGTAAATGCTAATCCCTAACTATATATGGTCTATAACCTATGTTTTTTTCAGTGAATTTTTAAGGTTTTGTAAATGCTAATTCCTAACTATATATGGTCTATAACCTATGGTTTGTTCAGTGAATTTCATCGGTTTTTTAATAGCAAATATCAAAAGCTGTAAAATGTATTCTTATTTTAATGCAAAAATATATTTTATATGTTTGTAATATAATTTTTTTTTATATATTTTTTTTATTATTTTTTTTGCTTCGCTACCGGTCCGCGCACTGGGTAGCTTCCCGTTAGCTCAATTTGGTTCCGCGACCCGGTCCGCGAACCGGTAAACATTCCGCTAGCGCAACTACCGCGTTAGAAAACAACATCGTGACGCGTCGCGTAAGCGCGACGTATCGCGTTGCCGCGTAATACGTCTTATGACGCGCCGCGTTAGCGCACCCGGAAGCGCTCCGGAGCACGAACCGAGGCGCGAAGCGCAGCGCCCCGGAAGCGCTCCGGGTGCGTAGCGGGACGCGTAACGTAAGCATAACAGGTCATGTGACTTGTTCATAAAACTTTTCATTGGTTCATTTTACTTTTGGTTTCCTAATGATGTAAGGCTTGGTCATATGACCTAAAAATAACACTTTTCATTGGTTAAGAACATTTTTTTCCCAAATGATGAAAGCCCCACCTTTTTTCCTCACTCTGACTTTCATTTTTATGAGAGAAAGACCTACTTTGATTCCTTACAAATGGCTTCATTAGTAGCTGCAGCTGGTGGACCTCCACCACCACCACCACCTCCTAGGAAGAGAGGACCACCTCCTCAGGTAGAGGAGGAAGAAGAGGAAGAAGAGGAAAAGGAGCAAGGGACGAGGAGGTTTTTACCTGAACAGCCGAGGAGGTCCCATGTCAAAGAAAATTATAGATGGCAATTTTTTACATTTCCCCAGGGCCAAAAAAAGGTAAATGCCCACTACGTTACCTGTCTGATCTGCAAAAAAGATCTGTCCAGAGGGACAGAAAAGAAATACAGCTATGGCAATTATGCCATGCATCGGCACATGGACAGGTGGCACCCTATAAATTATAGTGCTGCACAAGTACGTGACCTGCAGGATAACCCCCCTCCTGTGGCCAGTATATCCAATGAAGAGGCAGTGACGGGACCAGAGGCGAGGGAGATGGTCCCAAATATCCAAATGAAGTTTGGGAATGTGAAGCACGTGTGCATTTTTTGTGGCCAACTGATTTGCTACAGGGAGAGTAGCATACATTTGATCAATACAGCTATTTGACAATCACAAATGTCCAAAACGCCCCAGAAAATAAATTATCTTTTTTTTTGTTGCTCCTGTTGAGCCCTTTATAATGAATCATTTTCGTTCCCCCCCAAAAAAAATAAAACCGTTCAAAAAATACAAGAAAAGTAAAAAAATGTTCAGAAAAATAATAAAAAAAATATAAAACAACAAAAATAATTTTTAAAAAAGTTCTTTTCAGAACTACCTCCCCTTTATAAGAAATTGCTAGAATGTTTAGCACTCTGGCAACCTCTATTTCTTTTGATTCGCTTCCCGGTTCGCGCGCCGGTACGCGAACCGGAAGCGAACTAGAAAAAAACATTTTTTTTAAAAAAGAAGATAAGATACTGTTTAAAGAGGGACTGAGAAAAGGAATGGAAAGAGTAGAGTAAATAAGTAATAGAAAAAGGAATGAGGGAAGTAGCAAAGGCAGGAAGCTGAGGGTTAAAGAAATAAAGCAGTAGAACTAATAAAAGTTAAATGTGAAAGAGATGTAACGGAATGAGTACTAAACACTTACCTTATAATTATCGTTAACTTAGTCACTTGTTATTTTTATACTTTCAATCTGTGAATGAGAGAACAAAAATTTTAAAATCGATAGAAAGTAGTAAAAGATGAGTGAGCATGAGACAAGATGAGTACATATTAAAAATCACAATTCAAAGTACAGAATTAATTATACATATTAAATGGTTTATTTTTGCTGTTCTCAGAATATATCAAATTTCACTGAAAACAGTTGCGTTACTACATGCAAGATATCTACAGAGGAGATGGTGTGCACTTCTCAGATGAGGGAAACAGAGTTTTCATACAAAATTTAAGACTGTGTATTGGTACCTACTTATAAGTACCTTGAACTTACACATAACCCAAAAGCTCTTTTCAGAGCTACCTTAACTATAATTACTCTTTTAAAATTTCGAATGTACCTTTTTTCACTAATTTTCACTTATGTTCGCTTCCCGGTTCGCTACCCGGTTCGCGTACCGGCAGCTAACCGCGCGAAAAATTCAATTTTTTTTCCGACTTATATGAGCCTCCTCAGCTACCCTCAGAAAACCTAGGGGGTCAGGACACGTCTCCCATGCCCCCTTATATCCATTTCCCACATTGTTATTCCTCCATCTTGTGATTAAATTTGTCCAAAACACAAAATGGCGAACTCCCGTTACGCTACCGGTAAGCTACCCGGTTCGCGTACCGGGTAGCGCTCCTACCGTGAAAAATCGAAATTTTTTATTTTTTTATTTTTTACCCCGCGGGACCCTTTAATAGCCCCCACATCCTTCCTCGGGGGTCAGGAGGGGTCTACCTTGCCCCCTTTCATTAATTTCCCCCTTCGTTTATCTCCACCTCTTGTCTCTCGATCCTACCGAGAGACAAGATGGCGGCCGATCCGGACTGTTTAGAATGTTGACAGACACCAGAGAACCAATCAGCTTCACTTCGCGAAGTTCCGTTACGCGTCAGGTACACGAACCGGGCGCTAACCGGAGCGCTGTTACAGATATATCTGTTTTTAAAAACGTTAATTTCTCAAAATCCACTAGACCACATATATTGAGACATAGCAAAGGCACGTCGGGCAAACCATATCTACAATTTTGCCAAGTTTCGTGTAAATCCATTCAGCCGTTCGAGCTAAAAGTGATTCCAACCGCCCTATGGAAAAATGAATGGGAAAAACGCGTTTAGGGACCCCCCTTTTTTCTCAGCCCCCCCTTGATGAAACCCCCCCAAATTTTCAAGGGCTGCTCAGAAACAAAATGTGCCATTTTCCTGAAAATGTCAGCCAATTCCGTCCACAAACGCCAAAGTTATTCGACATAGAATTTTCAAAAATCTCATAGGAAAAAAATCCTAACTATATATACCTACTGGCGACCGCCAGTAGGTAATATATATATATATATATATATATTACCTACTGGCGGTCGCCAGTAGGTAGTTATAGTTAGGATTTTTTTCAATGTTAAATCACAAAATTATATTTGGAATAACTTTGGCACCGGTTGACGAATCTGCTTGAAAATTTCCTCAAAATGGCCTCGTCGAGTTCCGGTCTTTCCCTGAAAGTTTGGGGGGATTCGGCAAGCGGGGGCCGAGATAAAAGGGGGGTCCCAAAACGCGTTTTCCCCATGTTAATTTCCATAGGGCGGTCGATTTCACTTTTAGCTCGAACGGCTGAATGGATTTACACCAAACTTGGCAAAATTGTAGGAACTAGTAGCCCAATGTGCCTTTGCTATGTCTCAAGATATGTGCTGCAGTGGATTTTGAGTAATTTAGGTTCAAAAAAATATATATATCTATAGGCGCGCCCCGGTACGCGCACCGGGGAGCGCACCGGGCGCGCCACGCGACTTGCGCGCAGAAAGCTGATTGGCTCTTGGGTGTCTGTAAACATTCTAAACAGTCTGGAGCGGCCGCCATCTTGTGTCTCGGTAAAATCGAGACACAAGAGGTGGCAAAAACAAAGGGGGGAATTGACCATAAGGGGGCAGGGTAGACCCCCTCCTGACCCCCTAGGTTTAATGTGGGGGCTAAAATAGGGTCCCGCGGGGCATTTAAAAAAAAAAAAAATTTCGATTTGCGCGATGGGAGCGCCCGGTACGCGCACCGGGAAGCGCACCGGGGAGCGAAGTAAGGGGAAAATCCCGGACCATATTTATGAAGGCCTTGCGCTGCCAGTTTTGCGCCGTCTGTGCGTCACTTTTTGTGACGCACCAGCGGTGTAAAAAAATGCGCCTTGTTACGCTATATTTAAAAAGTGACGCATCTAGGTAGATGGGTCACTTTTTAAAACCCTGCGCCACATTATACCTGCGTCAGGTATAATGTATGCAGAGGGGGCGTTCCCCCGCAAAAAGCTTGGTAATAGCGACGCAGTGAAATCTATGAGATTTCACTGCGTCACTGTTAGGATGCTGTTGCGTCAAAATTTTGCGCCTGCCTCACAGCAGGTGTAAGACTGACGCAAGACCTTTCACATGGTGCTTTCCCCATGTGAAAGGACGCATTACTGGAGTTGCGTCACTTTTGTGACGCACTCCAGCAATGCGTCACTTTTGTGTTTACAGATACGTCAGAAATACTGACGTATCTGTAACTCCTTGCGACATGATTCGTCATACATTAAATATAACACATCTGGAATGTCGTAAGGAGTGCGCACAGAAAAGTGACGCATCGCACCAGCGGTGTAAAAAAATGCGCCTCATTGTGCTATATTTAAAAAGTGACCCATCTAGGTAGATGAGTCACTTTTTAAAACCCTGTGCCACATTATATCTGCGTCAGGTATAATGTATGCAGAGGGGGCGTTCCCTGCAAAAAGCTTGGTAATAGCGACGCAGTGAAATCTATGAGATTTCACTGCGTCACTTTTAGGATGCTGTTGCGTCAAAATCTTGTGCCTGCCTCACAGCAGGTGTAAGACTGACGCAAGACCTTTCACATGGTGCTTTCCCCATGTGAAAGGACGCATTACTGGAGTTGCGTCACTTTTGTGACGCACTCCAGCAATGCGTCACTTTTGTGTTTACAGATACGTCAGAAATACTGACGTATCTGTAACTCCTTGCGACATGATTCGTCATACATTAAATATGACATATCTGGAATGTCGTAAGGAGTGCGCACAGAAAAGTGACACATCGCACCAGCGGTGTAAAAAAATGCGCCCGTTGCGCTATATTTAAAAAGTGACCCATCTAGGTAGATGGGTCACTTTTTAAAACCCTGCGCCACATTATACCTGCGTCAGGTATAATGTATGCAGAGGGGGCGTTCCCCTGCAAAAAGCTTGGTAATAGCGACGCAGTGAAATCTATGAGATTTCACTGCGTCACTTTTAGGATGCTGTTGCGTCAAAATCTTGCGCCTGCCTCACAGCAGGTGTAAGACTGACGCAAGACCTTTCACATGGTGCTTTCCCCATGTCAAAGGACGCATTACTGGAGTTGCGTCACTTTTGTGACGCACTCCAGCAATGCGTCACTTTTGTGTTTACAGATACGTCAGAAATACTGACGTATCTGTAACTCCTTGCGACATGATTTGTCATACATTAAATATGACACATCTGGAATGTCGTAAGGAGTGCGCACAGAAAAGTGACGCATCGCACCAGCGGTGTAAAAAAATGTGCCTTGTTGCGCTATATTTAAAAAGTGACGCATCTAGGTAGATGGGTCACTTTTTAAAACCCTGCGCCACATTATATCTGCGTCAGGTATAATGTATGCATTCCCCCGCAAAAAGCTTGGTAATAGCGACGCAGTGAAATCTATGAGATTTCACTGCGTCACTTTTAGGATGCTGTTGCGTCAAAATCTTGCGCCAGCCTCACAGCAGGTGTAAGACTGACGCAAGACCTTTCACATGGTGCTTTCCCCATGTGAAAGGACGCATTACTGGAGTTGCGTCACTTTTGTGACGCACTCCAGTAATGTGTCAATTTTGTGTTTACAGATACGTCAGAAATACTGACATATCTGTAACTTCTTGCAAATTGATTAGTCATAAATTAAATATGACATATCTGGAATGTCATAAGGAGTGCGCCCAGAAAAGTGACGCATCGCTGTTTTCACGTAGCGATGCGTCACTTTTCAGAAATGAGGCCTCCAGTTTATTCAGTGTGTCACCTCTACGACCCTTTCTTGCGTCAATACGTCCCTTTTGCATACATTACACCTGACGTAGGAATAATGTGGCACAGGGGTTTACAAAGTGATGTATTTACCTAAAAACGCCACTTTGTAAATATGACTAAATAAGGTGCATTTTTTATTGGACTGTTGTGTCACAAAAAGTGATGCTTTGGTGGCATTAAAGTGACGCATGGCTTCATAAATGAGGCCTTCTACCTTCAACTCCAGCAATGCATCTTTTCTTATCCTTCAACACTCCTGTTCCTTTTCAACATTTTCATTGAATATCAACATTCCCCATATTCACTCTTCTTCTCATAACTTTCTTTCCTAACACTCACCTTCTTTCAGTCCTCCTACTTCACTTCCTTTTTCCTCTCATAACTTTCTGTTCTTTCTTACTCATTCTCCTTTCCATTATCAATGCACTCTATTTCACTTACTCTTTTTCATTTTTTTAAGAATATAGCTCTTTGATGAGAATTGGAGGTAGTTCTGAAAAGAACTTTTGTTTTTCTTCTTTTTTCTAAACAGGAACAAAAACAGGGAATGGAAACTGCTCAACAGGAGCAAAAAAAACAAAAAAAATTAGGGGTGGGAAGGGCAGCGATGGTTCTCCAATGCTCGAACCATGAGCTGGACACTTTGCTCCCCATAGGTGAGGAGTTGATTGCAGTATCTGCATCTGAGGACACCATGGTTAAATGCAGGTTGAATGTTTGGCACCTGCTCCTGTGATTGCCCCCTCCCAGAAGAAGTTGCTCCTTCGGTGGATGTAGAGGCCCCATCACTGGGAACCTCTTGTGCCAGAGCCCTGACACTTTCCCGGGCAAAATTCTGGGGATGCTTCCTCTCCACATGCCAGATCATTGTGAAGTTCCCAAAAGAGTACTTTTTCAAAGGGTTACCTCGTGACAGCTCTTCTTTGCAGATCCTGCACTGCACTTTTGGAGCATTTACCTTTTTTTGTCCAGGTGGGATTTAAAAAAATTTCCAAATGAAATGTTCCTTAACTTTTCGTTGAGGAGGCTCTTCATTGATGAACTCTGGGTCATCCTCACTGCTGGATTGTCTGGCAGCCATTGTAAAACCAAGAAATATCCAGGAGCAAAAAGGTAGGTCTTGCAGTCACAAAAGTGAAAGAAGAAGTGAAGGAAATGGGTGGGGATTTCATTCTTTGTAAAATAAACTGTTAGCAACCAATGAAAAGTGTTATTTTAAGGTCATATGACCCGACGCGCATACGCTACGCGCTCCGGAGCGCTTCCGGGTGCGCATACGCTGCGCGAACGTAGGCGCTTCCGGGGCGCATACGTGGCGCGAACATAGGCGCTTCTGGGTGCGTTTACGCGGCGCGAACGTAGGCGCTTCCGAGGGCGCTTACGTTGTGCTCCGAAGTGACGTCATCAAACTTTTACGGAAATGCATAATCATTTTCCTTATAAAAAAAACTGATTTTATTTGTATGGTACAAAATGTTTTGCATTATTATTAACTTTTCATTCATATTTTTTTTCACGAACGAAAATAGCGCTCTGGGTGCGCTTTCCGGTGAGCTTACCGGTGAGCTTACCGGAAAGCTTACCGGAAAGCTTACCGGAGAGCTTACCAGAGCGCGCACCCAGAGCGCAAAAGAAAAAAATTATATAAAAAAACTCAAAAATGAATACTTACACAAAACAGCAAATTGTCAAAAAAAAAAAGTTAGAAACTCGATATAGAAAGGAATTAGCATTTAAAAAACCTTTGAAATTCACTGAAAAAACCATAGGTTTCACACCAGTTATAGTTAGGAATTAGCATTTAAAAAACCTATTAAATTCACTGAAAAAAACATAGGTTTTACACCAGTTCTAGTTACCTGGAAATTTTACTGACATAAAACCATTGAAATTCCCACGTTATAGTTAGTTGGACTCACTATAACTTGCGCGCCTGCAATGCACTGCTGATGACGTCACATATTACATCACTCATGACATGGTCAGTGACATCACTCATGACATCACTGATGACACCATCCTAGTGACAGAGTGACAGACCTCCTTACAGTGTAATATAAGCCTTGAAACACATATTCAAAAATAGTATTTAACATTTTCAAAAAAGTGGAGATACCCATACCAGTTACAACAAACAATTCAGTAATTCCACCATCTATATACGCATCCACTCATTCACAAACAGTTCTATATAGTCACTCATACATATACTCACTCATCATATGTAGTGATACACCTATACATCCTGTTACACACCGACAGTCATCCAAAAGTTACTCACACACATACTCACACATGCAAATAAACTATTGAAGATCCATTTATTTGCATATACAACTATACACACACTACCACCTTACTTCTAAGGGAACTTACACATACTTACTCTCTTAAACAATCACTTATAGAAACACATACTTAATTAAACAGGAACTCTTACAATCTCTCACTATCACATATACTCACTTATATACATCAATACTCACATATACTAGATTAAAACATATGTCGTTACTGATAAAGACACTAGTGACACAGTCATTCACTCACTAACACACACATATACACACTCATCCACCCATACAGTCCTGCACATATGCTGTCTTCAAAACACATACAAACAGTGAGTCAGTCATTGATGCATCTATGTGCTAAGTAATACCCCCACCAAACCATACAGACACTCATACTGATACTAAAAAAAAACATCTAATAACCTCTATACACACACATGTAGCTAATCACCAACCCATGCAGCCACTTATACACAAAGTGAAACACTGATACATATATTTAAATATTTAAAAATGATTCGCTAATATATGTATTCACTAAGATACATTTAATAAGCCAGTTTACCAATCAACTTTTTTTTTAAAACATCCATTTACACACTTATTAAAACATTTATTCTTCCATCGACCTTTCCATATACATATATAAAACATATTTATTTTTCAGAAAGACACACATTCACTGGATGGTGTCATCAGTGATGTCATGAGTGATGTCACTGACCATGTCATGAGTGATGTAATATGTGACCTCATCAGCAGTGCATTGCAGGCGCGCAAGTTATAGTGAGTCCAACTAACTATAACGTGGGAATTTCAATGGTTTTATGTCAGTAAAATTTCCAGGTAACTATAACTGGTGTAAAACCTATGGTTTTTTCAGTGAATTTAATAGGTTTTTTAAATGCTAATTCCTAACTATAACTGGTGTGAAACCTATGGTTTTTTCAGTGAATATATATATATATATATATATATATATATATTTCTCCCCACCACCGCTGGTTAGGAGATGAGCTGGCGTGGGCGGTCCCGTTGCAGCCACCAGCTGGCTGTGTCAATTCACTCCGCAACGCAACAAAAGATATTGATGAAAATGGGACACCCAGGGCTGCAGTATACAAAAGTTTTATTAGGCAGATGAGAAAAGTTCCACGACGCGTTTCGCCATTACGGCTTGGTCACGCTCGTCTCGTGGCGTCCATCACCATTATTTAAACACCACACTCTAGTGCACACTGTAACATCACGTGAAATAATGGCGGCCATCTTGTAACATGTAAAATATCATTACAACAGAGCAGTTCTTACTTGTGATATATGTTGTATACATTTGTTGGGTCATAAAGCATAACATTTTTCAAAACAAACCTAATTCTGCCATGTTAGCAATTTGTTTACATTGTTTAGAAAAGCGGTGAAAGTATAAAATATACTATTTACAATGCGCTGCTAGGTGTTGAACACTATCGTGTGTGTTTATTAGCCTGTCTGAGGCCAGTGTGACAATGCAATGAGCCATAATATTGCTCGCAGTGTAAAGGCAAAGGGCTATCCCATGATTGGTCAGCATGTTATAGCGTCACTGTTTGTTTATATTGCATTTCGCCGATGCGATAAAGGCAGTCTTAGATCAGATTATAAGGACAAGCCCAGTGACTGTGAATGTATACGACCCAATAAACTGTGAGACCACCCAGTCAATCTGCCATTCATTCGACTCAACAATAGTCCTCTTGTTGCCATGGAGACCATGTATTACGTCTGTACCAGCAATTACAAGTGTCTTTCAATAGCCAAATAATAACGCCCCAGTGGGCAAGAAAGCACGTTGAGTATTACAACCTTTTAGCCCCAGTGGGCAAGGAAATTCAATTGTTGCAAAATAACAGTGTTCATCGATTGTTCTTAAGGTACTGTATAGACTTTCAACACAAGGTCAGCATTCACATATGCATCCCACTTTGAATAAATTGTCCCTTTAGTTGAGTATAAGTGCAGATCATTGGAATTAGATTCCATGTTGTACCGCCACCACGTGATGTGTGAGTTCCTGATAATAAAATAAGTTACATTAAAATCAAAGAAACCGCGGATATCAGTTCATAACATTACTTAGTCATATAGATGGATTGCCAATTCTTCAGTCACATTTAAACCTTTCGGTGTTGGACATTCAAAATCCACAATGTATTTGGACTCTAGTTTTCTAAGGGACAGTTCTTGATTACCACCCCTTACTCCCAAGTCCACACTATCTATCACAACCAATTGCACCAATTGTTCATTTTGCATATGCATATCCGAAAAAAGCCTGGCAACAGGGTATAGTTTGTTGTTGTTATGTATGGCTCGAAGATGTTCCAGTACCCTTTTCTTTGCGGTATGTTTGGTACTGCCAACATACCATTTGTTGCACGGACAGATCAAAATGTATATGCTGTAAGGGGTGTTGCATGTCAGTCGTTTACGGATTGTAAACACTCTTTTGCTATTGGGAACAGATAGTGTTTTGCAATCCTTGCTGAATTTGCACGCTTTACATTTCCGACAGCACCTGAAACCCACATCATTCCTTTTGGAATCTATTTTGGAGGTCACATAATTGTGGCTGAGTTCATCTCTTAATGATTTTCCTTTTCTGAAAGTTATTTGTGGATTATCAGAGAGATGTTTTTTCAAATGTGTGTCCGTCTGAAGGACATGCCAGTGTTTTTGAAGAGTCTTACGAACACTGTGTGCTTGTTCCGAATACGTAGTGATGAATCTCACTTTGTCAGTTTCTTCCGTATTAGTACGGGGATTTAGTAATTCCTCTCTATTTTTCAGAGCTAAACTGACAAAGTGAGATTCATCACTACGTATTCGGAACAAGCACACAGTGTTCGTAAGACTCTTCAAAAACACTGGCATGTCCTTCAGACGGACACACATTTGAAAAAACATCTCTCTGATAATCCACAAATAACTTTTCAGAAAAGGAAAATCATTAAGAGATGAACTCAGCCACAATTATGTGACCTCCAAAATAGATTCCAAAAGGAATGATGTGGGTTTCAGGTGCTGTCGGAAATGTAAAGCATGCAAATTCAGCAAGGATTGCAAAACACTATCTGTTCCCAATAGCAAAAGAGTGTTTACAATCCGTAAACGACTGACATGCAACAACCCTTACAGCATATACATTTTGATCTGTCCATGCAACAAATGGTATGTTGGCAGTACCAAACATACCGCAAAGAAAAGGGTACTGGAACATCTTCGAGCCATACATAACAACAACAAACTATACCCTGATGCCAGGCATTTTTCGGATATGCATATGCAAAATGAACAATTGGTGCAATTGGTTGTGATAGATAGTGTGGACTTGGGAGTAAGGGGTGGTAATCAAGAACTGTCCCTTAGAAAACTAGAGTCCAAATACATTGTGGATTTTGAATGTCTAACACCGAAAGGTTTAAATGTGACTGAAGAATTGGCAATCCATCTATATGACTAAGTAATGTTATGAACTGATATCCGCGGTTTCCTTGATTTTAATGTAACTTATTTTAATTTTAGGAATTCACACATCACGTGGTGGCGGTACAACATGGAATCTAATTCCAATGATCTGCACTTATACTCAACTAAAGGGACAATTTATTCAAAGTGGGATGCATATGTGAATGCTGACCTTGTGTTGAAAGTCTATACAGTACCTTAAGAACAATCGATGAACACTGTTATTTTGCAACAATTGAATTTCCTTGCCCACTGGGGCTAAAAGGTTGTAATACTCAACGTGCTTTCTTGCCCACTGGGGCGTTATTATTTGGCTATTGAAAGACGCTTGTAATTGCTGGTACAGACGTAATACATGGTCTCCATGGCAACAAGACGACTATTGTTGAGTCGAATGAATGGCAGATTGACTGGGTGGTCTCACAGTTTATTGGGTCGTATACATTCACAGTCACTGGGCTTGTCCTTATAATCTGATCTAAGACTGCCTTTATCGCATCGGCGAAATGCAATATAAACAAACAGTGACGCTATAACATGCTGACCAATCACGGGATAGCCCTTTGCCTTTACACTGCGAGCAATATTATGGCTCATTGCATTGTCACACTGGCCTCAGACAGGCTAATAAACACACACGATAGTGTTCAACACCTAGCAGCGCATTGTAAATAGTATATTTTATACTTTCACCGCTTTTCTAACCAATGTGAACAAATTGCTAACATGGCAGAATTAGGTTTGTTTTGAAAAATGTTATGCTTTATGACCCAACAAATGTATACAACATATATCACAAGTAAGAACTGCTCTGTTGTAATGATATTTTACATGTTACAAGATGGCCGCCATTATTTCACGTGATGTTACAGTGTGCACTAGAGTGTGGTGTTTAAATAATGGTGATGGACGCCACGAGACGAGCGTGACCAAGCCGTAATGGCGAAACGCGTCATGGAACTTTTCTCATCTGCCTAATAAAACTTTTGTATACTGCAGCCCTGGGTGTCCCGTTTTCATCAATATCTTTTGATGCGTTGCGGAGTGAATATATATATATATATATATATATATATATATATATATATATATATATATATATATATATATATATATTACCTACTGGCGGTCGCCAGTAGGTATATATAGTTAGGATTTTTTCCCTATGGGATTTCTGAAAATTCTATGCCTAATAACTTTGGCGTTTGTGGACGGAATCGGCTGAAATTTTCAGGAAAATGGCACATTTTGTTTCTGAGCAGCTCCTGGAAATTTGGGGGGGGTTCGTCAAGGGGGGGCTGAGAAAAAAGGGGGTCCCAAAGCGCGTTTTTAACATTGAGTTTTCCATAGGGCGGTTGGACTCACTTTTAGCCCGAACGGCTGAATGGATTTGCACGAAACTTGGCAAAATTGTAGGGACTGTTAGCCCGATGTGCCTTTGCTAGGTCTCAATATATGTGTTCCAGTAGTTTTTGAGAAATTAACGTTCAAAACAAGATATATATCTGTAACAGCGCTCCGGGCAGCGATCCGGTCCGCTTACTTTTCGCGAAACGGAACTTTGCGCGCAGAAAGCTGATTGGCTCTCCGGTGTCTGTCAACATTCTAAACAGTCCGAAGCGGCCGCCATCTTATCTCTCGGTAGGATCGAGAGAGAAGAGGTGAAAAACGAAGAGGGAATTTATTGAAAGGGTGCAAGGTATACCCCTCTTGACCCCCTAGGATTGTTGTTGGGGTTATTAAAGGGTCCCGTGGGGAAAATAAAAAAAAAATTATTTTTCACGGTAGAAGCGTTTCCCGGGCCGCGAACTGGGCCGCAAACTGGTAGCGAAACGGGAATTCGCCATTTTGTGCTTCGTTTTAATTGTTTAGAGACAAAAATTATCGCTGCACATCAGCCACAATGCATGAATATCGTTGAAAAGTCAGGGATATTCATGCATTATCCAGCAAATGCTCTTAGCCATGTTATCCACCTTCCATTGGATAACAGAAAGCTGATTGGCTCTCCGGTGTCTGTCAACATTCTAAATAGTCCGGAGCGGCCGCCATCTTATCTCTCGGTAGGATTGAGAGAGAAGAAGAGGTGAAAAACGAAGGGGGAATTTATTGAAAGAGGGGAAGGTATACCCCTCTTGACCCCCTAGGAATGTTGTTGGGGTTATTAAAGGGTCCCGTGGGGAAAATAAAAAAAAATTGATTTTTCACGGTAGAAGCGCTTCACGGGCCGCGAACTGGGCCGCAAACTGGTAGCGAAACGGGAATTCGCCATTTTGTGCTTCGTTTTAATTGTTTAGAGACAAAAATTATCGCCGCACATCGGCCACAATGCATGAATATCGCTGAAAAGTCAGCGATATTCATGCATTATCCAGCAAATGCTCTTAGCCATGTTATCCACCTTCCATTGGATAACATGGCTAAAAACCGCTCTGTGCGTGAGCTTTTTTTTTTTTTTTTTTTGCTGCGTGACGTTTGTTAACGTTCGATTCGATGGAAATCAGGAAGTGTTGAACACCATTTTGTCACTGCGAGTAAATATTTTCTTATAAATGAATCCTTATTGATAAACATTGTCTGCGCCATCTTGCGTTTTTGTCCAATGCCACAATTTTGTCGTGCACGGCAGCCATTTTAGATGCCTTGACCAGGGCCACTCTCTGCACGCCGTCGATTCTCAGCATGGCTCCCCACCCTCGCAAGAATCTCCCCCACGCACTGGTCACCCCGCTCTCTCTCTCATGCATGGGCCATATACTTCCCCCCATCTGCGCTGCTCTTCTCTGAGAATCACACCCTGTGCCCGCTCGACACCTCCCTTTCACCCTATTCACTACCGCACCCTCTGACACTTCTCTTCCTCTGTGTCCGATTGTCCAGGCCGGACCTAGGCTATCACCTAGCCCTGCGGATGTAGTTTATGGCTCCAGCTGTAGAGTATCCAGACATGCCAACCCTCCCGATTCAGGTGTGAGACTACTGATTTCAGTGCTAGTCTTTCGCTTCCCGATTCCTGCAAGGAAAAACCCGGGGGCATATTTCCAACAACTAGCGGTAATTTTTGTCTCTAACTTGTTTAGAGACAATAATTATCGCCGCACTTCGGCGAATTTTATCGCACATAAACCTTGCTATTAGCAAGGTTTATCGCAAATGCGATAAAAAACGGCCGCAATGCATGAATATCGCTGAAAAGTCAGCGATATTCATGCATTAGTCAGCAAATGCTCTTAGCCATGTTATCCACTTCCCATTGAACAAGCGCATGGTCTTTTAAAGATTTGTGAAGTACTCGGGGCGGCGGTGTGTGTGTGTCCTCTTTCAGGAGCGGGCGGGGGGGCACTGGCAGCAATTTGCAGGCCAGGCAGTGTTCAACACGTGCATCACCTTTTCTCTGCCTGCTATTGCGCTCCATTCTTCGGAAAGGTAAGAAAAAGAACGTGCATTTGAGTTTGAAATGTCCGATCTTGTAGTAGTACACTTGCAAAGCCCACACATGACAATAACCCGATTCAAGGCCCCATTCACCCGATTTTTTAAAAAAATATAGTACTCCAAGACAGTTACATTTTAAAACTTTATTAATATTTAAATATAACGAACGCAACAAAAACTGTAAATATATTTAACCATTTTTTGAAATTAACCAGAACTATAACGATAACAACAACAACAACAATAATATAACTTTTATGCCTAAATTACGCAAACATTTAGCTAATCTGCTAAAGGGGAGTCGCCATTTCTTTACAATAATCAATAATGAAAAATCCACATCAATAGGGTTGCCCGTTTTCTCGATGCAGCACTATAGTGCAATATACACAGCACCTGGGGTGTCAAGAGTGAACAGGTCTTTCTTTGTTCCTTAAGATGTTATCTCCGAGAATGCTGATGCATTGGTGTCTGTACACTTCTTTGTCAATTCTGTCAAGATGATAACTGCTTTATAAACAGACGATATCTTTGTTTCGTCATTAGTGTTAAGTGTGTCTGAAACTACAGTGCCCTTCTGTTTTTTTTTCTTCAGGCTCTACAGAGTTTTGTGTGTTGTTCTTTTGAGCGACAATTATTCCAGAGGTTTCAGGTTCACTTGTTTTGTTCTGCAGTGAGTTAACAGCTTTAGAGAGTTCATGTTTATTTGCTATGTCCTGCTGTTCGTGAACTGCTTCAGAGACGTCAGCCTCATTTTTTATGTTTCAGTAGATCCTGGACCTGCCCGGCCGCGCCCAAAATGGCGCCGGTGTAAATGGGACTCGTAACTGCTTGTTCTGTACTGGTTGCCCAACCTTGATATCACGAGATACATATGCAGTTTTGAAGCACATGGCGGAGGCTTGTCTGCTGTAGTGGGGCGTCCCTTTATCGTTTCAGTCGCCATTCCGCCCGCTTTTGCTACACTGTGCCTCATCCGCCATTCAGCTGTTTACCGCCCGCTCTTACGGCTACAGCGTCTCGCTCACCATGTAGTTGAGTTGTTCCCACTCTTGCGGTGCAGCGGTAGGCGGCTGCCACAGGACTCTTAAAATGGCGGCCGGCTCTTCGGATTTGGGCCTGGTCCAGTAAAATGGCCCTGGGACACCTTGGAACTCGGACGCTTGTCTGCCAGGGCTTGAGTTCCATTCTCGAAAGCGTCCCCTCAGCCTTGAAGATTGTACAAAAGTCTTGGGGGCCCTCGACTCCCGCAGGCTTCCGGTGGGGAGCGGCTGCCATGATTTCTTGCGGAATGGCCACGACGGAGCTACGAGATGGTGGTGCTCTCATGGTGACGCCAGCTTCAGTCTGAAACATCCAGAAACAAGGTGGGGCTTTCATCGTTTGGGGAAAAAAAATGTTTTAATCCAATGAAAAGTGTTATTTTTAGGTCACATGACCTAGTCTTACATAATTAGGAAAAGAAAAGTAAAATGAACCAATGAAAAGTTTTATTAACAAGTCACATGACCTGTTATGCTTACGTTACGCGCTGCGCGGCGCGCTCTGGATCGTTTCCGGGAAGCTGCGCCTTGCGCACCGGAGCACTTCCGGGTGCGCTAACGCGTCGCGTCATATGACGCATTACGCGACAATGCAGGTGCAGAATATAGTCAAAATGTCTCCACCAACCAGCGGTCGGAATTCCACCGCTTTCAGCAGTCCAAAAAGTTCGGTCAAATCTTAAGAGCGGGAGCAACTCAACTACATGGTGAGCGAGACGTTGTAGTCGCAAGAGCGAGCGGTAAAGAGCTGAATGGCGGAAGAGGCACAGAGTACCAAAAGCGGGCGGAATGGCAACTAAAACGGTAAAGGGGCGCCCTACGACAGCGTGTCTTCAGGTGAAACGGATTGTGGGACAAGGTCCAGAATGAAAGATTCTTCAAAAGGGAAAAAATTCCGCCGGACCCCGGGAGCCGGCCGCCTATGCCGGGGGCGATCTCAGGCCTCACCAGGGCAACTCGACTTGGGGAGGGGGCAGGAGCCAAGCGCCCCCTCTCAGTCCGCGCCATCTCACCGCCCCTCGGGGGCCTCCGTCAAGCGGTTTAGGGAGGCACCGTATCACATTGTTTTCCAATGCAGTCAGGTCCACAAATGGACCCCACTTACTTTGAATAGTGAAGCTGCAGCAGGTGCAAATAAGGTTTAAACAGTGTTACAAGAACTGCTTAGAATTCTGAAGTATGGCACTCAATAACCAAGACTTATGCCATTTATGTAAGGCAGTGACATGGAAGCAACTCAGGGACAAAAAGCATGAACGAACATTCACGTATGAAAATCTTATTTGGAGAAGGGGTAGAATCCAAACGCCCCCTGCCAGTTCGCGCCACTACACCGTATGTGGAAAATCTGAAGCCATCATTCTACAAACTCTCAACGCTTGTTATCAGTGCATGAGTTTCATGCTCGATCGATTGAGCTAGCCGGATCGGGCAATAAAAAGTATAAAATAGTTATGTAAATAGTTATTTAATAAAATGTTTTATTCTGTTTCTTTTGTGGTGTGTTGTGTATATTTATAATATTTGCATAGGGTTTGCCGTTATTTTGGGCGGTGTGGGTGGCGGAGTCGAGCTGTTTTGCAGCCCTCATGGTGTGGAGCTCAATTCATTTCACTATTTTCGTATTTCTCATGAAGGGTTATTCCTAATGTTTGTATTTTACCGAGGTTAAAAAGAGATCCAATTAGTGGCCTACTGATTTTGCTCGATTACTTTTATTTTTTTACACGATTTTTCACTATCTGCAAAGACTAAACAGAGTATTGCGACTTTGTGCTTGTTTGTAAATAGAGAATGATCCAAAGAGAACCAATTGTAAAACAGTAAATGCTTGGATAATAATCAATCAAATGGAGAGACAAGCAGGTACGACGGATTACAACAGGGGTAAAGGTCTGCGTTAACTACCGTTCACTATCTGCAAAGAGAGAGTACTACTAAGAGAAAAGAGGGGAGTGGGGAGGGGGGGCAGCGTTCAAAGCACATCAGCGTGCATAAACACGAAAACGTTTTTACCTATCACGTACTTGACATTTGACAGCTTTTGATGTTTGCTATTAAAAAACCATTGAAATTCACAGAAAAAACCATAGGTTATACTCCATATATAGTTAGGAATTTGCATTTACAAAACCTTGAAAATTCAATGAAAAAACCATTGGTTTTAGGCCATATATAGTTAGGGATTTGCATTTAGAAAACCTTATTTTACTCGCATAAAACCATTGAAATTCCATATATAGTTATAAGCGCTAACTATATATCGCGCACCCGCAATCCACTGCTGATGATGTCACATATTACATCATTCATGACATGGTTAGTGACATCACTGATGACATCACTGATGACATCTCAAATGACATCACTGATGACATCACTGATTACAACATCCAGTGACTGTATGTTTCTGTAAAGTTAAAATATGTTTTACATATTGAAGAATGAGTAGATATATAAGTGTCTGGATGAAGGATTTAGTAGGTGCATGACTGACTGTATGAGTGAGTGATTAAATGTGTCTCACTGAGGGCATGAGTTAGTGACTAAACTGTCTTAATTTGTACATCATTATATCTGTTGTTCTACAAACTGCTGCATATGTTGATCAGTAGCTATATGAGTAACTGTATGGGTTATTGATTGGTTGTCCAAGTATTTGTATGGGAAACTGAGTGTGTGTGTATGGGTGGCTGGGAGGTGTGTGACTCTGTACATAGATGTGTGAGTAGTTGATTCACTATATGTATAGATTCAAAACTGCATGTGGAAACAGCTGTATGGGCGGTTGACTGTGCATGAGTGTATTAGTGAGTGAATGGATATCTCAGTGCTACATGTCAAATTAAGTACATATGTAAAACACAGTACATGTGAGAGTTGACATCTATAAATAACTGTGCATAAGAGCTAGTGAATGTGTGAGTGGCTGTATGGATCATTGTGAACATGTATCAGAGATTGTATAAGAGAGTAAAGTAAATATGTGTTAGTATATGTTTGAATAAGTAAGGTGTGTATAACTGTATAGTTGAGAAAATGGAGGTGTGATTGATTTTTGGCATAACTGACTAGGTGTGTGAGTAACTCCATGGATGAGTGACTGTCTGTTTACACTGATTGTATCTAAGGTTATATTAGAGTCTGAAGAGATTCATGGTATTATCACATGAATGATATCATCAGTGATGTGATCAGTTATGTCAAATGAGATGTTATCAGTGATGTCATCAGTGATGTCATTTGAGATGTCATCAGTGATGTCATCAGTGATGTCACTAACCATGTCATGAATGATGTAATATGTGACATCATCAGCAGTGGATTGCGGGTGCGCGATATATAGTTAGCGCTTATAACTATATATGGAATTTCAATGGTTTTATGCGAGTAAAATAAGGTTTTCTAAATGCAAATCCCTAACTATATATGGCCTAAAACCAATGGTTTTTTCAAGGTTTTGTAAATGCAAATTCCTAACTATATATGGAGTATAACCTATGGTTTTTTCTGTGAATATATATATATATATATATATATTCACTGAAAAAACCATAGGTTATAGACCATATATAGTTAGGAATTAGCATTTACAAAACCTTAATTTACTCGCACAAAACCATTGAAATTCGCATATATAGTTAGTTGCGCTAACTATATATCGCGCACCCGCAATCCACTGCTGATGATGTCACATATTACATCATTCATGACATGGTCAGTGACATCACTGATGACATCACTGATTACATCATCCAGTGACTGTATGTTTCTGTAAAGTTAAAATATGTCTTACATATTGAAGAATGAGTGGATGTATAAGTGTCTGGATGAAGGATTTAGTAGGTGCATGACTGACTGTATGAGAGAGTGATTAAATGTGTCTCACTGAGTGCATGGGTTAGTGACTAAACTGTCTTAATTTCTGCATCATTATATCTGTTGTTCTGTAAACTGCTGCATGTGTTGATCAGTAGCTATATGAGTAACTATATGGGTTATTGATTGGTTGCCCAAGTATTTGTATGGGAGACTGAGTATGTGTGTGTGGGTGGCTGGGAGGTGTGTGACTCTGTGCATAGATGTGCATAGATGTGTGAGCAGTTCATTCACTAGATGTATGGGTTCAAAAGTGCATGTGGAAACAGCTGTATGGGTGGTTGACTGTGTGCATGAGTGTATTGGTGAGTGAATGGATATCTCAGTGCTACATGTCAAAGTAAGTACATATGTAAAACACAGTACATGTGAGAGTTGACATATATAAATAACTGTGCATAAGAGCCAGTGAATGTGTGAGTGGCTGTATGGATCATTGTGAACTTGTATCAGTGATTGTATAAGAGAGTAAATATGTGTTAGAATATGTTTCAATAAGTAAGGTGTGTATAACTGTATAGTTGAGGAAATGGAGGTGTGATTGATTCAGTGCATGACTGACTAGGTGTGTGAGTAACTCCATGGATGAGTGATAGTCTGTGAGTGTCTGTTTACTCTGAATGTATCTAAGGTTATATTAGAGTCTGAAGAGGTTGATCGTATTATCACATGATTGATGTCATCAGTGATGTCATCAGTGATGTCATTTGGGTTGTCATCAGTGATGTCATCAGTGATGTCACTGACCATGTCATGAATGATTTAATATGTGACATCATCAGCAGTGGATTGCGGGTGCGCGATATATAGTTAGCGCAACTAACTATATATGCGAATTTCAATGGTTTGGTGCGAGTAAATTAAGGTTTTGTAAATGCTAATTCCTAACTATATATGGTCTATAACCTATGGTTTTTTCAGTGAATTTCAATGGTTTTTTAATAGCAAATATGAAAAGCTATAAAATGTCAAGTACGTGGTAGGTAAAAACATTTTCGTATTTATGCACGCTGATGTGCTTTGAACGCTGCCCCCCCTCCTCTTTTCTTTTAAAAATTGGAAGAAACAAAAAGTATTCCCTTCCATAAATAACCCAAGACTTTTATTTTGTTATGGCAAGGGAACGAAATAGAGAATAAACTATAGTTGGTCACCATGGGGTTTAAAGAAGGGATGGTTTTTCACCAGATTAGATATTTAGCCAGACCCTCATTCTCCAATGTGATGAACTAGGCTAAAATTCTTCTGGTGCCTGCACCCTGTCACAGAATATCACCCTAAAACATGGAATCTCCCAAACACCAGATTGAGTTGAACCCCACAGTAAGCCTTATTTCTTCAGGGCCTCAGAATTTCTTTTGCTTTGCTCATGGAAATTGTGGGATATAGGAGAGATAAGGTGTCACCATTAAGAAAGGGTAGTATTTAAATTTGCATATCAATTATGTTAAACCTTTTAGACATATGATATGCTAGCTTGAACTTATGCTTTACATTTGAAGCCGAATTCAACAGCTTAAGTAAGTAGGTTTTCGTAGTTGTAACTTTAAAGGGTGATCTAGCAAGCTGTAAAGATTTTCTAAATCAGTGGAGCGTATTTAGTTTTTTAATGTACATGTTTATGAAACGATTACACAAATGAAACATTTGTGAGTTCTACATTTCCGGAGAAGTATAGTTCACCAATAGCTTTCTCTGTAGATGTTTTTCCATTAACAATCCCAGTTCCATCACCCGCCCAGGATATCACTACTGTTAGTTGTCATTGTTGCTTCTGTTTTAATAAAAAATGTTTTAAGGTGTTTACTGTTTTTGTTGCGATGTATATATTTATAAGTTATTAAAGTGTTATAATCCTACTAATTTTTTATCGATTATTGCTCTTTGAGATATTCCCTGTCTACAAACAGAGAAGAATAGGAATATTCTGTCTCCCTTTGCAGATAGTGAAGGATAGGTAATGCAGACTTTTGTCCCCCGTTGTAATCCGTCATGCCTGTTTTTCTCCCCACTGAATGATTGATTGGCTGGACATTTATTGTTCAAGGAATAGTTCTTTCGAGGTATTCTCTGTTTGCAAATAACGTGGAATAGAAATATTCTGTCTAGTCTTTGCAAGTAGTGAAGGGTGGGTAATGCGGACCTTTGTCCCCCGTTGTAATCTGTCATGCCCATCTACTCCCCACTGATTGATAAACTAGTTCCACCCGGACCATTTATTAGAGGTACATCATCTGGCTCAACCGGAGGGTACCCCTAATAAAGAAGACATATGTAAAATACGAAGTAATCACTGTATCCTGTTAAACAGAAACTTTAGCATGAAAAACACTTGAAAAGGAAGGGAAAGAAATCAAACAAAATCAGTAGGCCACTGATGAGTTTTTGACTTCGCTAGAAATAAGAAACATGAAAGTGGTGAGAGAAGCCAAGCTTGACGTTACCGCAGCCACGAGGTAGCTAGGCTCCGCCACCCCCCACTGCTCCAAGCATGTCTGTCCCACCGCCCGCCACGCCCAATAACGGTAACATGAAATAGATACAAATCAGCAGATACCTACCCCCCTTCCGGAAACTCCCGAAGTGCAACAGGTTCGCGGCTACGCCCATCCGGAAGACGAGGCCTTCGGCACGTGTAGGGTGGGTCCTGCTGGCAGCCGTCGGCCGGGGAGGTCGTCGCGTAAGGTGGGCCAGGAGAGGAGCCGAGGCCGACGGGATCCCTTGTCCCATCCTCTTCTTTCTTCAATAATGGCTGCGACAACGGGGGGGGGATGTCTTGCACATGCCACCGACCCCCCCCTCCCTTCGTATCTCCTGGTCTGGCCCCGGCTTGGTATGAGCTCCCCGTTCGGCCCTGAAGCGGCGCCCTGCAGGCCACGGGGGGGATGTCTTGCCTCTGCTTCCGACCCCCCCCTCTTATCGCCTGGTCCGGACATCACGGATATCAACGCCAGGTGTCGGCGTGGGGTGCGCTGGGAGGGAGAGGCGGCGCGAACAAGCCTCTCCCACCCCCCCAGGTGGGG
The DNA here is from genome assembly GCF_964263255.1 of Lissotriton vulgaris. Lineage (NCBI taxonomy): Eukaryota > Metazoa > Chordata > Amphibia > Caudata > Salamandridae > Lissotriton > Lissotriton vulgaris. The sequence continues at coordinate 867,355,116 of NC_141694.1, forward strand.
GCCCCTCAGCTGCACCCCCAACGCTCCACTCACCCAACAAAAGGTCTTGTCCACTATTGCGAGGCAATGATGCTCCGCTCACCCAGCGGGGGTCTCGTTCACTAATGCGGTGCAACGGCGCTTCTGAGTTCAGCTAGAAAATGAGTCCTGCGTCCAGAAACGTTCTCCTCGACTTTGAAGATTCTATAAGAGCCACGGGGCCCCCGACCCCCGCAGACACCCCCGATGGGGAATGACTGCCATGATCACCCACGGAACGACCACGACGTAGCCGCGGGACGTCGGCGCGCTCATGCCGGCGCCGGCCTCAGTCTTGAAATGACCAAAATCCTGCAAGACTACCAACTTGATCAGTTCCGGTGGGACACCAGTATGACCCGGTAGGAGAGATTGTTGCCTCCCACCCCACTTTGACTGATGGTTCATGTCGACAGTCCCCTCTGTTACCCTTCAACGAAAACTTTTGGACTGCCGAAAGAGGTCCCGGTCCAACCACGAGTTGGTGGAGACATTTTGACTATACTTGGACCTTCCTGACCTCACCCAAAATGGCGCCGGTACAAATGAAACTCTCAACTCCTTGTTGTGCCCCGATTGCTCAGCCTTGATATCATGAGATATGTATGCAGTTTTTAGCACATGAATTGATATGGGATAAGACTGATTATATGTTCGGACAATGAATTGATCCGGGATGGGTATTGATTATACGTTCGAACAATGAATTGACATGGGACGGGTACTGATTACACGTTCGGACAATGAATTGATATTAAGTTCTAATGCATCATTGATTACTGTATTTATTGAAGGTTCGAATTGTCGACACTTTTGGTACTTGCTCACAATGAATTATCGATATGATTTTGTTGCACTTGTCGCACTTTTTACTATGAAATCAACGACCACTGACTCTGTTATGTTTTCCATAAATACCCCCCCCCCCATTTACAGTTCCAGCCTGCTCCATGGCTGGCCCACGGGGTTGTAGGCCCGTATTTGTGCACCAACATTTTTATTAAAGCTTTTTGAAAAAGCAAACGTAGTTGTAACGAGTAGATTGGTAAGTTTCGAATAAATGGCCACTGTTTCCGATATAAAAAAAAAAAAAAAAAAGCAGGTGAAATGAAGCAGCTCGATTAGTTAAGGGTTAAAAAGTATAGTACGCAGAAACATTGCAAATATGAATGGTCCAGGTTTGTTGTATGTGTTTTTCATTTTTGTACAGCATAAAGCAATCGATAAAGATCCTGGTATTTAGCCTCTACTTTATATGCTACCTGTATCAGGGAAGTTGTTTTAAATGCCCCTAAGCCACCCCGAAGGAATGTCACCTGGCCCCTCTAGTACGAATGAAAACGACCCCGTACCACTGTAGGTTATCTCTCTTCCTCAAAGGAGAGCACGAGCTCGCCCCCACTTTACACCGACTGCCCTTTGTTTTGACCCTCCCCTGCACACGATCCGTAATGCCACACTTGGGCGACCTATGCTATCCACAGGCCTCCGATAATTATCTCTACCACATTACCGGTCCCCCCTGGGCTTAAACGCCAAGATGGTAGGGACTGCATCCCGTGGAGATAGGCCGAGTATGTAGTAAGTAAAAGCCTTTTCTTGTTTATGCGCGCTGATGTGTTTTAAACGCTGCCCCCGCCCCTTCTTTTTCCCTCTTTTCTGCAGGTCACTTCGGAACGTCGATTAAAGTACGGAAAAATGGAAGACACTATGTGCGTGTCCGAAAATGACAGGCTCTCCTCATGAGAAATAAAACTCTGTTCTTGTGTTCCTGCTTCCAGCGCCCGTCTCTTTCTTTGGTAACCGTTCAAGATGGGAACTAAGTGGCGTCTTGTGCCAGCAGCCTGGGCATCGGTTGTAATCTGGGCTGAATTTTCCTCAGCACGGGGTGTGACCGCCAGTAGGTAATATATATATATATATATATATATATATATATATATATATATATATATATATATATATATATATATATATATATATATATATTACCTACTGGCGGTCGCCAGTCGGTATATATAGTTAGGATTTTTTCTCTATGGAACTTTTGAAAATTCTATGTCTAATAACTTTGGCGTTTGTGGACGGAATCAGCTGACATTTTCAGGAAAATGGCACATTTTGTTTCTGATCAGCCCCTGAAAATTTGGGGGGGTTCGTCAAGGGGGGGCCGAGAAAAAAGGGGGGTCCCAAAACGCGTTTTTCCCATGTTAATTTCCATAAGGCGTTTGGCCTCCCTTTTAGCTCGAACGGCTGAATGGATTTACACGAAACTTGGCAAAATTGTAGGGACTGTTAGCCCGATGTGCCTTTGCTGGGTCTCAATATATGTGCTCCAGTGGATTTTGAGAAATTAACGTTTAAAAAAACAGATATATCTGTGACAGCGTCCTAGATAGCGGACTAGTTTGCGTACTTTTCGCGTTTCGGAGCTTTTCGAAGCGAAGCTCATTGGCTCTCCGGTGTCTGTCAACATTCTAAACAGTCTGTAGCGGCTGCCATCTTGTCTCTCGGTAGGATCGAGAGACAAGAGGAGGCCAAAACGAAGGGGGAAATGAAGGAAAGGGGGCAAGGTAGACCCCTTCTGACCCCCTAGGATTGATGAGGGGGATATTAAAGTGCCCCGCGGGGCCAAAAAAAAAAAAAATGTTTTTTTCGTGGGGTGCGCCCGGTTCGCGTACTGGAAAGCGGTCTGGGGAGCGTAGTATAAGGAAACAAGAATGATTGACTTTTAACTTATTGTATGTTTATTGATTGTTCGTTTTGTTGTTTTTTTTGTTTATTTTTATTTACGTAGCTACATGTAGGTATCAATGTAGAGTGTATAATTTAATAAACGCCGTCTCCTTTGTAGATATGTTGCTTGTTGTTAAAGAAGTTATTGTGGTATATGGAATTCATACCATAGTCTGTCTGGAAAGCCGAAACAACATGGAAGCAGGAGATGATAAAGAGATGTTGTTGATGTTGTCACTTGTTGTTTTTGCAAATACACATTGGAGATAATATAGTGGGAGAAAGGAAGTAACTATATACAAAGTTAGTATGTAACACCAAAAAGTTGCACAGTATATTTAAAGTCTGACTTCACGTTATAATCAATTTGCTACTAGTTTTCAATATATATATAAAAATAAATAATGTGTCAAACAATTTTTGAATTAAGAAATTAAAATTTATTTTTCAGATTGTTTTTCAAAATTTAAAAGAAAATCTAAAAAATCGTGATCATTTTTTTCTTCATTTTTCAGTAGAAAATCTACTGCATCTACACATTGCACAAGTTCATTGTTTATTGTGTCGTCGTAGAAATCCATGTCAACTTCTGTCTCATTTTTTTTTTCTGTTTCAGTTTTAAAGTTGTTTACTTCTCCTTCCATTTTGAATTCTGAAAAATGAATTTTTAAAAAATATATCAGTACAGATAGGGCACTGTTGGGTTTCAGTACAGACAGGTAGTTTGGTTATTTATACAGTGTTTTTTTCTTTGGGCAGTGTGTGGTATCAAATTGGAAGTAGAAATATGAAGGAAATTATCAAATAAACTCTTAGTCAATTCTGAATTATACTAGAGAAGTCTAACTCTATCCTTAACTCAGGGCCGGCGCTAGGCATGGGCAGCGTGGGCTGACGGTCAGGGCCTCGCACTCAGCCCATCAGCATGGGGCCACACACTGGTGATGTGTCCTTTTGTTTTCCTGGAGATCTATCACAAAGAAAGGTGTCACCTGCAATTAAGGTCCATTGGCGGGGGCCCCTCCTTGGGCCTCTCATGGATGGTGTCAGGAGGTATAGGGGAGGGAGAAGGAGACGTTCCCTCAATTGCAAGGAGAACATTCACAGACACTGTGGGGGGCCCATTGTCCAGCATTTTGGCGCACCCTCAGTTTTAAAAATAATATCTTACCTTTTAAATATAATTTGAAGTTATCAGTTGATTTTTTGTTGTTCTGCACTTCACGAAGTAGTAGCCAAAATGGCTGTGTTTCTTTCTCTTTGTTTATATATATTCAGGTACATAACCAATCAAATGTCATGATATAGTAGTAGAAATTGAAAGTAATATTTTAATTGGTTGTCATTTCCAACACTTTCGATATTTTTTGTGAAGTAATTTACCTCAGGGATTTTAGAGAGTTTTACATGCTAAATGGCTAAATGGTATTCCAACTAAATTTGTGAAAATTGTAGGGATTGGTATGTAGTATGAGCTACTGTTTAATTGGTGAAAGTGTCTCCAGTGGTTTTTCTGTTAATTACTTTCCCACCTTTTTTGTGCGAGTGCTTGTCAGTGTGTTTCCCGGTACGCGAACTTGCAGTGTTACGGGAGTCCTCCATTTTGTGTTTCGGTAGAATTGAGATACAAGATGGAGGGTAAATAATGTTCAGAATGGAAAGATTGGGGTACTTTAGACGTATGCTGTTTCCCTAAGTTTTCTGAGGGTGGCTGAGGAGGCTCATATATGTCGATAAAAAAAAAGTTTTTTTCGTGTGGTTAGCTGCAGGTACGCGAATTGGGCAGCGTACCGGGAAGCGAATATAGGTGAAATTAAGTGGAAAAAAAAGGTTCATTCGAAATTTTAAAAGAGTACACTAAGTTAAGGTAGCTCTGAAAAGAGCTTTTGGGTTCTGTGTATGTTCTAGAAAGTTATAAGTAGGAACCAATACACATTCTTAAATTTAGTATGAAAATTCTGTTCCCCTCATCTAAGAAATGCACGCCATCTCCTCTGTAGATATCTTGCATGTAGTAACGCAAGTTATTGTTGTAGATGCAGCCCATTACATGGTCCCTCATGTAAGCTGAAACAGACTTATTTACATGCTTCCTCGATTTCTCAATTTGTGGACAAAATTGATTGGACCACCTCCATTTTTGTCTTTTGCATATATTGGAATATACCAAGGCAGTTTGAGGAAAAAGTGTCATCAATTGTTCAAAGGTGTCCTTTAAAAGCATTTCCAGTCCTACCCCAGTCAAAGTGCCCAAATCGTTTCCTCCACAGTGCACTATTATGAGGTCAGGGGTTGGCAAATTTAAAAAGGTTTTCACAAATGGTATCAATTGGTGACATTTCAATCCTCTTCGACCAATCCATTTGATTTCCACATTTTGTAAATTGAGGTTGTGTAAATTTCTGTTTTCAGCATACCTGTGAGCCCAGTGGATATAGCTATGTCCCAGAATCCAGACTGAAAACATGGCTAGAGGAGTTTTTGCTGCAGTCAGATGAAGTGTGGGAATGAAATGGCAGTTGAAATAGTGATGTTTGTAATGTAAAAAACTGTGGAGTTTAAGTGTAAATGATTCATTAGCAGTGATTTGTGTATTTTCATAGCTGAAAACAGAAAGTTCCATTGGCGGGGGCCCCTCCTTGGGCCTCTCATGGATGGTGTCAGGAGGTATAGGGGAGGGAGAAGGAGACGTTCCCTCAATTGCAAGGAGACCATTCACAGACACTGTGGGGGGCCCATTGTCCAGCATTTTGGCGCACCCTCAGTTTTAAAAATAATATCTTACCTTTTAAATATAATTTGAAGTTATCAGTTGATTTTTTGTTGTTCTGCACTTCACGAAGTAGTAGTCAAAATGGCTGTGTTTCTTTCTCTTTGTTTATATATATTGAGGTACATAACCAATCAAATGTCATGATATAGTAGTAGAAATTGAAAGTAATATTTTAATTGGTTGTCATTTCCAACACTTTCGATATTTTTTGTGAAGTAATTTACCTCAGGGATTTTAGAGAGTTTTACATGCTAAATGGCTAAATGGTATTCCAACTAAATTTGTGAAAATTGTAGGGATTGGTATGTAGTATGAGCTACTGTTTAATTGGTGAAAGTGTCTCCAGTGGTTTTTCTGTTAATTACTTTCCCACCTTTTTTGTGCGAGTGCTTGTCAGTGTGTTTCCCGGTACGCAAACTTGCAGTGTTACGGGAGTCCTCCATTTTGTGTTTCGGTAGAATTGAGATACAAGATGGAGGGTAAATAATGTTCAGAATGGAAAGATTGGGGTACTTTAGACGTATGCTGTTTCCCTAAGTTTTCTGAGGGTGGCTGAGGAGGCTCATATATGTCGATAAAAAAAAAGTTTTTTTCGTGTGGTTAGCTGCAGGTACGCGAATTGGGCAGCGTACCGGGAAGCGAATATAGGTGAAATTAAGTGGAAAAAAAAGGTTCATTCGAAATTTTAAAAGAGTACACTAAGTTAAGGTAGCTCTGAAAAGAGCTTTTGGGTTCTGTGTATGTTCTAGAAAGTTATAAGTAGGAACCAATACACATTCTTAAATTTAGTATGAAAATTCTGTTCCCCTCATCTAAGAAATGCACGCCATCTCCTCTGTAGATATCTTGCATGTAGTAACACAAGTTATTGTTGTAGATGCAGCCCATTACATGGTCCCTCATGTAAGCTGAAACAGACTTATTTACATGCTTCCTTGATTTCTCAATTTGTGGACAAAATTGATTGGACCACCTCCATTTTTGTCTTTGGCATATATTGGAATATACCAAGGCAGTTTGAGGAAAAAGTGTCATCAATTGTTCAAAGGTGTCCTTTAAAAGCATTTCCAGTCCTACCCCAGTCAAAGTGCCCAAATCGTTTCCTCCACAGTGCACTATTATGAGGTCAGGGGTTGGCAAATTTAAAAAGGTTTTCACAAATGGTATCAATTGGTGACATTTCAATCCTCTTCGACCAATCCATTTGATTTCCACATTTTGTAAATTGAGGTTGTGTAAATTTCTGTTTTCAGCATACCTGTGAGCCCAGTGGATATAGCTATGTCCCAGAATCCAGACTGAAACATGGCTAGAGGAGTTTTTGTTGCAGTCAGATGACGTGTGGGAATGAAATGGCAGTTGAAATAGTGATGTTTGTAATGTAAAAAACTGTGGAGTTTAAGTGTAAATGATTCATTAGCAGTGATTTGTGTATTTTCATAGCTGAAAACAGAAAGTTAGGGTGCATGGATGTGTTCTTTGAAAGATGTATTTTGAATGGTTATTTAAAAATGTTGTTATGAAAGATTGCAGTGGATTAGCAGGTGTACTGAGAGTTCAGAGTTCATTTGAAACATTGTTGTGTGAACTTGTGGCCATGACAGGTCAGGCAGGCGGTAGTTGCTATGGAAAAGAGGTAGAAAGGGCAGAGGGGGGAAGGGTGTTGATTTGAAAAAAGTGAGGGAAGAGTTTTTATTGGCTGACATGAGAGATATGTGTGTTGAATATCAGCGTTTCGGTGCCTTTGTTGGTTCCAGCCTCTGGAGTGCATACCTTTAATTCTGGTACAGAATAATTGGTGTGTTTCTGAGACTGTTTTCAATTTCAAAAAGAATTTGTAAAGGTGAGTTATCGTTTATATATTTTAGTTAAAGAGTAGTATGCTTTTTTGCGTAAATAAGAAAGTCAGCTGTGTATTTAAAATGATGTTTTGCGTTAAGTGTCTGCATTCTGCTTTCAAAGGCGGTTTTGCATTCTTCATTTATAGAATCGGAAAAATTTTTGGTTCGGAAAAATACCGAATCGGTAATTTTACCGATTCTGTAAATTTGCTATATAGGGGGGAGTCTTCTGAGTCTCAAATGACTTAATGAATCGGTATTTTAGCATGAAATCAAACTTCATGGTAAAATACCGATTCCGGTGTGCATGCACATTTGTGCATGCACACGTATGTCATGTGAAAGGCAGACCTGCCCTTACATGAATGTAGGTGTATAATTGTGTTACATTAAACGTTTTAAAACTTTGTTTGAAATCAAATGCATGCACACTTAGGGCCCGATGTAGGTGGTCGTTTAGGCCATTTACCGACCGGTTATGGCCGATTTCGGTCGTTTCCGACCTGTAAATGGCGAAAAGGTATGTAGGCGCCTAAATTCAGGGTCACATGTAGGTAAATTTACATTTACAGAATCGGAGAAATTGTTTTTGATGGTAAAATGATGTGACTCCTGCAATGCGTCGCTTTTGCGGAACAGATATATGATGTAATTGTGTTGTTAATGTTACGGTGTACATGTAAAAAATGATGCATAAGTGTTGCACGGGCATTGTAGATACTCTCTTATGTGTGCTTAGCAATTTCAAGTCACTTCCCCCGTGTTCAAGGGCCTTGTAAATACGTCCCCATGTGTGTCTGGTCATTTGAAGTCATTTTCCTTGTAGTGTAAGGCCCTTGTAAATACGCCCCCATGTGTGCCTGGCAAATTTTAATTTTGATTGTTTGAGTTACATAGCCATGTTAAAAGTTATTGAAAAAAAGGTGCAAGTTCCTTAAAAAAACGTTTTCATGTGTATTAGGGCATTTTAAGTCTGTTCCCCATGAATGTAGGGGCCAGATGTAGGTGGCTGAAAATAGCCATTTACCGATCGGTAACGGCCGAATTCGGCCGTTACCGACCGGTAAATGGGCATTGACATGTAGGGGCCCTTAAATGTTGCGTTTTCGGTAATTTTACCGAATCGGTAATTTTTCCGATTCGGTAATTTTACCGAATCGGTAATTTTACAGATTCGGTAATTTTACCGAAAATGCAAGATTGAAATGTGGGTAGCCAATTTTCCATTGGCACATGCCTTTCAGAATCGGTATTTTACCATGGAATACAAATCCATGGTAAAATACCGATTCCTGTGTACATGCACATCTGTGCATGTACACATATGCCATGTGACAGACAGACGTGTCCTTAGGGCATGTCTGTGTGCCACATTGCAAACAAAACAGGTGATGGACAGAATGTGGATCAATGTCACGCAATGCTTCAAGGTCCATAGGATTCAATAGCAAATATCGATTCGGTATTTACCGAATCGGTAAATACCGAATTTTTAAGGAATCAGAGATAAATCAGATGTTGGTACCTACATCCCATTTACCGATTTTGAAATACCGGTAATATTCGGTATTTCAAAATCGGTACATGTGATTTACCTACATCTGGCCCTAGGTGTTTTACATAAAGGGCCCGATGTAGGTACCAAATACCGGTCGGAACGGCCTACTGAGATGTAGGGGACCTTTTTTGTCCGATTCGGTATTTTAACGATTCGGTAAAATTACCGAATCGCAAAAATACCGAATCGGTAATTTTACCGATTTTTAAATTTGGGATGTAGGTGGGACTACTTTCTGTCCCACAGGCCCTTTAGATTCGGTATTTTAACACCCAATCCAATTAGATGTTAAAATACCGAATCCAGGTGTGCATGCACATGTGTGCATGCACACCTATGCCATGTGACAGACAGACATGCCCTTAGGGCTGGTTTGCTTGCCACATGGCACCTGTGCCTGTTTTGAGGGCGTCAGAGGGTGTCAAAGTGATACCCCCTGCACCCTTGTGCATACTTTTTTTTTTTTTTATATAGCATTGTCGAATCTAGTTCTTACTGTTATTGATTTACTGTTTGGTAATAGTGGTTAATAACATTTTTTATTATATTTCACCACAGATTCAACTGCAGATTATTTGGGAATTAGACAATGCCGTCTAAGGATAGAATTCGAAAGGCTACAAAACGTCAAAGACAGCAGTTACCAAATATTTTGCAGCAGTCCTCTACTTTAATATTATCTCAACGGACGAAGAGAACACCGGGTAAGAGAACGAAATCATTCCTTAAAAACATTTGTAGAAACAAAAGTATAACTACAGAACAAGTTTTAGTCCAGAAAAAGAGAGCCAATTTAAATGGAAAGGAAAGGCCCGTCAAAAAAGTTTGTGCTAGAGCAGGAGATAACTCTGTGCATGTCAGTAGAAGGGCAAATATTTTCAGGGACATTCGTAAGCGAATGTTCCGTAACAGGGTAATTGTCAATTTGGTAAAACAATTTAAAAAAGGTCAACAGAAAGTGTCATTTTATAAGAAAAAGAAAAATGTAGAGAAAATTATTGATCAGGCTTTCGAAATCAAGCGAAAGTTATTTATTTTGGTAATTAATAGAATTAGGAAACTAAACAAGGTGATCTATGTTTTCAAATCTAATAGTAGATGGAAGAGAGACGTTAATCGGAGTAATTTTTGTGAAGTTTTCTTAGGAGAATGGATGCATAGTTCAAATAGTGAGGCATTTTTTAATGAGGAGAATTATTTTCAGGACAATGTTTTGGTGCATGCAGTTGACAGCAGTGGTCGAGCATATGAGGTAAAAGATGGTCATCCGGTTGAAAAAGAAATACTTGTGTCTGCAGATGCAGAAGAGGCGCTAAGTGATGAGGTTTTAGGGAGACGTCCTAAGGGACCAGTGTACACCTGGAAGTGTAGTTCTATTTGCAGTGTGCGACAGGATTCTATCAATTTGCTTTGTGATTTTATACGGACATTTCATAAGAAAAGTGTAAAGCAAAAAATAAAGTTGTTGCAAGAATTAGATCCTTGCAGAGTGAGACAAGTGACAGGTTTGCGTGGTCATTCACTGGCTTGTCTTTCTAGGAGAGTATGCCAGAGTGTATTTCATCATTTCAGGATGCTTGCAGTGCATCATAATAAAGTGAGGAAATTAGTTAGAATGTTGTATTATGCTAAGAGTCCAGCAATTATGCTTAAAAAATTAAGCAAAGCTCTTTTGCATGGTTCTGAAGTAGATGTGAAGAATATTTGTCAAGAAATTGAGTTCTGTTATTTTGCTGGTAAAGAGAATAATGTTGATATTGAACCACTAGAAGATGGTAATGTGGAAGACAGTGAACAGATTTTCAGTACAGATAAGTTTCACAAGGAAATTTCCACGTTTATGGTGAAATCAAGTGAGAGGCCTAATTTCACTTGTGTGTGTTGTCGACGGACTTATTATAATAATCAGAGTAAGTTAGTGGATATATATGCAAAGAGTGATATGGAAAACAATAGTGAATGGAAGGATTTTGCCACATACTTGATGGTAGAAAATTGTTTTGATTTGGGAGCAGACCAACGTATGTGTACTTATTGCTATAACAAATTAAACCAAAACCAGATGCCTGCTAGAGCGGTTTATAATAATCTGGATTTAGATGACATTCCTTATGAATTGAAGGATTTAAATACTTATGAATCTATTTTGATTCAAAGTGTCCATCCCTTCCAGGCTATTGTACGAATGGAGCCAAAGACAGGGAAGTTGCCTCCATCAAATTTACAGAGAGGATTAAAGGGAAGGGTTGTTTATTTGCCTTTGGATTTGAAGAAAAACATTAATACAATTGGAGTAGAGAAAGTGGAAGAGGAACCTCTGGTTATCATAGTTAATGGTGTTCCGACAAAGAGTAAGAAAATCTGGCAAGATTTAGTGGATGTTAGGAAAGTTAAAAAGGCAACATTGTATTTGATAAAAAATAATAAGTACTACAAGAATGTATGTGTTGCAGAAGAGGAAGTAAGTGAAGAAGAGGACAGCGATTTGTGTCCTGGTCAAATTGAGAAAATAGAATCCTCTAAAAAGGAAGAAATATATGAACATTATAGTGTTCATCCTTTGCATTCCAAGGAAGTCATGGGGAATGCTATTGAGTTGTTTCAAATGAAACAAGCCAAAGGGAGTCCTATTAGTGTTTGGGAGGAAAGTTTGGAAGCTCGGTGTTTCCCACAGTTATTTCCCACAGGTCGAGGAGGACGTTATGATGAGCGACCTGTTCAAATTCCTGCTTCAGAATACCGGACTTTACGATTGTATACAGAAGATCCTAGGTTTCGACAATGCATTCCCTATTTATTTCGTCTATTGTTTGAAAGTGATCTCTCTGGATTGTCTTATACAGTGAACCACATCTTGAAAAGTGGTATACAACTGCGAAATATCTCGGCAAGGGACTTTATGGATAAAGTCAATGTGCAAGACAGTATTTTGGATTCTCACCTGATTAATCTCATGGCTTGTCAGCGTGGTACTAATGAGTATTGGTACCGCCGTCATGGTGACTTAAAATGTATGCTGAGGAACTTAGGAACTCCCACATGGTTCCTCACTCTCAGCTGTGCTGAGTATGGCTGGGAAGACTTACTTGAATTTCTACGAGAGGTAAATGGAAACATTGAAAATATTGAATTTAAGACACCTGGAGAACTGTGCTCTTTGGATCCTGTGAATGTTTGCAGGTACTTCAATCATAGATTTGAAGCTATGATGTCTTTCATCACGAACAAGAAAAATCCACCTCTTGGAGAGGTGTTGGATTTCTTCTGGAGAAAGGAGTATCAAGCAAGAGGTGCTCCTCATATACATATGCTACTATGGATCAAAGATGCACCTAAATTTGGAACAGATCCGGATGACTTAGTGATGAGTTTCATAGAACAGTATGCTACATGTGCTGTTCCAAAGACAAATGAAGACAAAAGTCTAAGAGAACAAGTTTTACGGTTTCAAAGTCATCGTTGTGGAAAGTACTGTCGTCGAAAATTCAGAAACAAGGACAAATACTACACCAAATGTCGTTTTTCATTTCCACGGTCGGTGATATCTAAAGGAAGAGTTAACAATTTGATGTCATGGCTGCGACATAATGTGACGAGGAAATCACCCAAAAACACATACAATTTGAAAAGAAACGAAGAGTCCAAGTACATCAACGACTACAACCCAGTGATTTTGTCCATGTGTAATGCTAACATGGATATACAGTTTGTGGCTGACAACTGTATGGCTGTTGCTCGGTATGTGACGTCTTACATCACTAAAAAAGAAAAGACAGAACTGAAGGATATGTGGGAGGATATTTCCCATGAAAAGAGCCTCAGTAAGAAGTTGTACAGTTTCAGTCTGAAGATGTTGTCGCATCGAGAAATTGGAGCTTATGAATGTTCTGACCAGTTATCTTCAGCAAGTCTCTATGCCAAATCTAGGAGTATCATTTGGGCGAGTCTTGGTCTTACTGCAACGCGTAATCGAGTTCTGAAACCTGTACGGGAAATTGAGTATTTGGCGGAGAAGGAGCCAAACAGTACAGATATTTTGAAGAGCAACATGTTGGATACATATTATACAAATAGAAGCAGTCACCTGGAGAATGCTTGTCTGTATGAAGTTCTTCAAAATTACATTTTCAAGAGGAACATCAAAGAAGATATTGATAAAGGTGTGTATGCTGTAATTGGAAGTGAGGGATGTCTGGTGAAGCAAAAAAAATGTCAATTGATAAATCATCGAAAATTGGATTGCGAATCTCCCGAAAGAAAAGAGTTTTTCGATTTAGCTCTTTTGCAACTTTTCAAGCCTTGGCGTGCAGAAGAGGAACTGCTTGGAGATTTCCTCTGTTATGAAGACTCTTTCAATGCAGCCAAGGAGTCCATAGAATGTCCTGTTTTTCCAAAATATCTACAAATGTTGAATGCAGAAATTGAGCAGGAAGCAACAATTGCAGCCGAGATTGCTAGAGACAGTTCTCAGGACAGTCAGAGTTCTGTTTCATTGAGTCAGGATCCACTAGGAGAACCAGTTATTGAAAATGAAGCTGCTACTGCCATGATTGAAGTGGAAAGAGCCATGGCACATGCTCAGAAGGATGCGGTTAACTTAGAAGAATTGGAAAGACAACTTAACGTTGAGCAGAGGAAAATATATGTCGAAGTTACCAACCAAATTGAGCATGGATTAAGTCATGAGAAGAAAGAGTGCTCATGTACGTCGTTGAAGCCTGTCCGACTGTACGTGAGTGGAGAAGCAGAAACTGGAAAAAGTTTCCTTATTAAAGCAATTTCATGTTATATGCAGAAAAGGACTGATTCATCACTGTCTTGTGTTGTGACCGCTCCAACTGGACTGGCAGCTCATAACATTAAAGGGATTACTTTGCATCGGTTACTGATGCTTCCAGTGGAGCATGATAACAAATTACAATACCACAAGTTATGTGGAGATGCTTGTTGTGAAGTATCTCGAGTTTTGAAGAAGATGAAACTTCTTATCATTGACGAAGTAAGCATGGTTTCCAATCTCATGCTTGCTTTTGTGCATTTAAGAATGCAGGAAGTTCTTAAAACAGAGTATGATGTGTTATTCGGTGGCAAACACATCATTGTTTTTGGTGATCTTCTGAATCTGACACCAGTGAAAGGACAACCAGTGTTTAAACTGCTTACACATGAAGATACCAAGAAGTGCCTAGGGAGCATTGGCAACGTTAACATATGGTTAAACTTCAGTTATGCTGAGCTGCGTGAAAATATGTGTCAGGCGAAGGACGAAAATTACAAGAATATTCTACAAGATATTAGAATCGGGAGAGTGACTGAGCGTGGTAAACAAGCTTTACATGCACGATTACTGTCAAATTTATATCCAGAAGAAGACGTTTTGCCAGAGGATATTTTTCAGAAAATTATTGTGAAGAAATCTGGATTTTGTTTGATGCCAACTCTTGCAGAATGTTCCATCTTCAACAACAAAATGTTGAATTTAGAAAAACAAGAGATTGTAAAACTTGAAGCTATTGACAAAATAGAGCATATGGGAGCAACAATTATTTTGTCAGAGAATTTGAAATCTAAATTGGATTCATTAGAGAAGACTATATCTAAAACTGCGGGTTTTGAAAAGACTTTGAATGTGTGTTTAAATTGCCGAATCATTTTGAGAAGGAATTTACATGTTGAAAGAGGTCTGGTAAATGGATCTATGGGTAATGTTGTTGATTTTGAGAAATACAGAAATAGAGATGGAATTGAATTTTTAAAAATTAAATTTGATGGCATTGAGGAAGTACAGCTAATTGGTCGTTGCTCTGCTAGGTTTTTGCTTGTTAAAGACTTATATGTTCGTCGTAAGCAGTTTCCTGTTTGCTTGGCATATGCGGTGACAATTCATAAATCGCAAGGTTTAAGTGTAGACACTGCTTTAGTGAATATTGGCAGTTCTGTATTCAAAGAGGGTATGGCTTATGTAGCATTGTCACGAGTCAAAACTTTATCGGGTTTGTACTTGATTGACTGTGATGTCACAAACATTTGTGCAGATCTAGATTGTGTTAAGGAATACAATAGGTTAAGAAGAGAGTATGCGCCACATTTGCCTCAATATCCTTTGATTGAGAAGCGTGTGGTAGGCCGGAAACGAATAAATATCAGTAATAGTAGGGAGGTTGTAGCAAAAAGAGCAAAAGTCGATGAACCCAAAAGTGGAAGCAGGAATAAAATGAATTCTGTTGAAAATGTTGTTGGTTTTAAATTTGAAAATAGTTCTGGTGTCAACTGCTATGCTAATGTAGTTGTTAATGTTCTCTTTTCACTAGAGACTTTCAAAGAACAGATTGTGATCAATTCGGAACAAAGTTTATGCTGTTTGTTGAATTCTGTGTTAGAGAAATGTAGTGCTGATAAAACGAGAGTAGAAAGTGTGTCTGAAATTCGTTTTCTGTTAGACGAATGTTCAGGTCAAACAGAATTCTCTGAAAATATTCAGCAGGATTGTCAGGAGTTTTTATTGTATATGCTTGATGTATTGCAAGATGAGGGTGTAGATGTAGATTATCTATTTGGCCTTTCTTATCAATGGCAGCATGACTGCGAGAACTGTAGGCTATCAAGTACTACTAGTGTAGACTCAGAAAGATTTATATATTTAACTTTGCCTGACAGTAAATCAGTATCCTTCAATAAGGTAGTAAATGCAGCCGATCAAAACATGGAGTGCAGGCAATGTAAGTCTGGAATGCTGTCCACGTTAATTTTACGAAGTTATGGCCAGTATGTCATTTTAATGTTCCAATGATGTAGGCCTGATGGAACTAAATTGACAACTTTAATTAATAATTTTGTGGCTTCGCAGTTGTCAATATCAGGAAGGACTTTTAAAACTACTGCAATTATATATCATAACGGTCCTTCAACTAATTCAGGACATTACACAGCTTATTTGAAATCTGGAAACGGATGGTCATTCTGCAATGATTCTGTTTTAACTTTTAAAAAAAGATTGCCTTTCCACCTTCAAAATTCTTACCTGGTGTTCTTACAACCAAAATTTTAGGAAAGGAAGCTTGGGATTTGTTTAGAGGAATTTACAGAGGTTCTAATGGTTCCTACTATATATGGCCTTGTGGATAATTGTAGTACAGAGCTAAAACTTTTTGTTTTTATAAGCAAAATCAAGCAGCAGATCAAAAAAAGGAGTAGAGGAAATGTAAGTTTGCAATGCTGTCCACATTATTTTTGAAAACTTATGGATGAAACGTCATTTTACAATTTCAACTACATAAACTAAAAGAAAATAAGTTGTCCAGTCTAATTAAAAATGTTTTTGCTACACAGTCATTGATTTCAGGAAGAACATTTGCAACTGCAGTTATTACATAATATGCTGGTACTTTGACAACATCTGGATATTACACAGCTTATTTAAAATTTTAAAAATGGCTATTCTTTCAGCAAACATTACTAATTGAGTATGAAGCAATGTTGCCTTTTAACTTGATTTTTGAAGTCAGAATTTAGGGTAGGTAATTGGACTACAATGATTCTAGGTGTTGCTGTAACTTAGTGTGCTGTTTCAAATTGCTTTGTATGTCTCAGTTTTCTTAAAACAATTGAGTTTATTTTTCAGAAAGTGGCGGGCAGAAAATAGTAACAGCACAACTGAGTATAAGCTGTTCATAGGATATCCTTTGACGTCATAGAAAGTAAGTTACTTTGGAGAAGTTCCTATTTCTGTTTATTTATATTATTTGGGTTTTTTAAACACAATCATTTTGATTGTGTTTTTTTTCCCCGCTGTTATATGATGAATACCTTCAACTCACTGTTTTCAGTGAAATTTGATTTTTTCTGATAACAGCAAAAATAAACCATTAAATATGTTTAATTAATTTTCTACTTTGAATTTTGATTTTGTAATATGTATATGGATTGGTGTGGCTCACTGATTAGAGGCGGTAGACCCAGAAGCAGAGGTTGGCCTGGGCCTTGGTCAGCGGACTTGATAATTTTTGCTTCGGTGCCTACTCCAACCATGGGTCCCACTCAGCAACTTTGGGTAATAGCTTGCTTAATCTCAACTAACAGCCCCATCAGCGCCGGGGATGCCTGGCATCACCTTGGGGATGCTCAGGAGGGTTTATCTCACATGGAAAGCCAGGATGGGTTCCCCAGCAAAATACAGCGCCGGGACGCTTCTTTGCTGGGTCAGCTGTACGCTTTACTAGTATACCACATTTAACATTTAACATTCATTTTGTCTTATGCTCACTCTTTTTTTACCATCTTGTATTAATTTAAATTTTTTTGTTCTTTTTTACATAGATAAAAAGTATGAAAATGACAATACAGTACGGTAATGACAATTATAAGGTAAGCGTTTAGTACTTTTTACGTTACATGTCTATCAGATTTAACTTTTATAAGTTCCTCTGCTTCTTTTTTGTAACCCTTAGTTTCCTGTCTTTGCTACTTCCTTTATTTCTTTTTCTATTACTTATTTATACTACTCTTTTCACTTCTTTTATCAGTTCCTCTTTCTACAGTAACTGTGTGTTATTCCCTCTATTTTTCTTTGTTTTCACATTACTCTCTGTTTATTAATTCGTCTTTTTTTAAAAAATATTTTTTTTACTTCGCTCCCGGTTCGCGTACTCGGACGCTAATCGGGAAGCGTATCAATAGAAATAGAGGATGCTAGAGTGCTAAACATTCTTGCAATTTTTTGGGAAAAGGGTAGGTAGTTCTGAAAAGAACTTTATTTTTTATTTTTGATGTTTTATATTTTTTTGGGTTTTTTTTGAGGAAGGAGAAACAAAAATGATTTACTTCAAAGGGCTCAACAGGAGCAACAAAAAAAAAAATTACTTTCTAGGACGTTTTGGACATTGATGATTTTCAAATGATCTATTTATTAAAGTAATACTCATTTCTCCGCATGAAATTAATTTCCCACACTGTACACAAGTCAATCTCATCTGCCCAAAGTTCTTTTGCAGATTTGGAATTGTTTCCCTTGCCTCTGACTCACTTATTGTAAAGTCATTGGTGGATGTTTTTGCCGGTCGGGGGTTATCCACCAAATCTCGAAGTTGCGCTCTAGAATAATTAAGAGGATGCCAAGTCTCCATGTGCCGATGCATGGTATGATTACCAAAGCTATATTTTTTTTCGGCCCCTCTTGAAAGTGTTTTTTTGCAGATGAGGCAGGTAACGTACCTAGCATTAACTTTCTTTTCATGAGAAGGAAAAGAAAAAAATTGCCAGATAAAATTCACTTTCACACGGGACGTTCTTGGCATTTCTTTCAGAAAGCCACTTGTCCCTTGCTCCTGTTCCTCGTCTTCCTCTTCTTCTTCCTGGTCGAAGATGACCTGGCTAGTCGGTCCTGTCTTCTTTGGTGGTGGTGGAGGTGGTGGAGATCCACCAGCTGCAGCTAATAGAAATGCCATGTCTTAGCAAACAAAAACAGGTCTTTCTCTCATAAAAATGAAAGTCGGAGTGAGGAAAAAAGGTGGGACTTTCATCATTTGAGAAAACAAAATGTTCTAAACCAATGAAAAGTGTTTGTTTTACGTCATATGATCAAGCGTTCCATCATTAGGAAACTAAAATTAAAATCAACCAATGAAAAGTTTTATTAACTAGTCACATGACCTGTTATGCTTACGTTCTGCGTTCCACACCGCGCCTTAGATCGATTCCGGGGCTTTACGTTTCACGCCGTTGTTCGCGTTCCAGAACGCTTCCAGGTGCGCTAACGCAGCACGTCATAAGGGGCATTACGTAGTAACGCGATATGTTGCGTTTATGGGACGCGTCACGTTGTGCCTTTTCTTACGCGGTATTTACACTACCGGAACGTTTACCGATTCGCGGACCGGCAACGAAACAAGAAAAAATAATTTAAACTATAATATAAATTGAATTAAAAAAATATAATACAAATATATATAAAAAATATTTGTGAATTAGAATAAAAAAATATATGTTACAGCTATAGATATTTGCTATTAAAAAACCATAGAAATTCACAGAAAAACCCATAGGTTTTAGGCCATATATAGTTAGGGATTAGCATTTACAAAACCTTAATATACTCTCACAAAACCATTGAAATTCGCATATATAGTTAGATGCAATAACTATATATCCCGCACCCGCAACCCACTGCTGATGATGTCACATATTACATCATTCATGACATGGTCAGTGACATCACTGATGACATCACTGATGACATCTCAAATGACATCACTGATGACATGGTCAGTGACATCACTGATGACATCACTGATGACATCTCAAATGACATCACTGATAACATCTCATTTGTCATTACTGATCACATCACTGATGATATCAGTCATGTGATAATACGATCAACCTCTTCAGACTCTAATATAACCTTAGATACAATCAGTGTAAACAGACTCTCACAGACTGTCACTCATCCATGGAGTTACTCACACATCTAGTCAGTCATGCAAAGAATCAATCACACCTCCATTTCCTCAACTATACAGTTATACACACCTTACTTAATCAAACATATACTAACACATATTTACTCTCTTATACAATCCCTGATACAAGTTCAGAATGATCCATACAGCCACTCACACATTCACTGGCTCTTATGCACAGTTATTTATATATGTCAACTCTTACATGTACTGTGTTTTACATATGTACTTACTTTGACATATAGTACTGATAAATCCAATTACTCACCAATGCACTCATGCTGATAGTCAACCGCCCATACAGCTGTTTTCACATGCACTTTTGAACTCATACATCTACTGAATCAACTGCTCACACATCTATGCACAGAGTCACACACCTCCCAGCCACCCCCACTCACACACTCACTCTCCCATACAAATATTTGGGCAACCAATCAATAACCCATATAGTTACTCATATAGCTACTGATCAACACATGCAGCAGTTTACAGAACTACAGTAATAATGATGCACAAATTAAGACAGTTTAGTCACCAACTCATGCTCTCAGTGAGACACATTTAATCACTCACTCATACAGTCAGTCATGCACCTACTAAATCCTTCATCCAGACACTTATACATCCACTCATTCTTCAATATGTAAGACATATTTTAACTTTAAAGAAACATACAGTCACTGGATGATGTCATCAGTGATGTCATCAGTGATGTCACTGACCATGTCATGAATGATGTAATATGTGACATCATCAGCAGTGGGTTGCGGGTGCCCGATATATAGTTATTGCATCTAACTATATATGCGAATTTCAATGGTTTTGTGCGAGTATATTAAGGTTTTGTAAATGCTAATCCCTAACTATATATGGCCTAAAACCTATGGTTTTTTCTGTGAATATATATATATATATCTACACCTACTTGTAGATAATTGATATCCTAAGCTTGCTGCTGTTTTGTTTCCAAACTGACTGTCCTTATTTAAGCTCTGCAATAATGTATTCAAATTGTTTGTCTTTTAAGTAGGGCTGCCATATTAGTTCCAAACTGTCTGTCTTTTATTAGCGCTGCAAATATGTATCCAAACTGTAGGTCTCTTATGTAGCACTGCAATAATATTCATTCATAATACTGCTTTCTGTATATCTGAGCTGCCTGCTCAAATATCATAGAGATACTGTTCCCAGAGGCGACGTCTTCCTCATATATGCCCAGTTCTGTTCTGAGGTGCTTTGCCTAGATTTCTATGCAACTAAATGTTGAGAACTTCTTCTCTATCGAAAAGAGGTGGAAATGCGCTTACGGCTATGTTCCAGAATTTCCCCGTTATGGTAGAGAAACCCCGGGTAAGAAAGGTGATGGATTAAACCCAGATCTTTTGACTGGGTGTGAGTGTTTGATTGATTCAGATGCTCCGTCCATCACCACCCCCTTTTGTACCGCTTTTGGCCGCCATAAGTGTGGCAGGGTATGCTCAGACGTGAGTCCCTTGCTCAATTTGCCACTGGATTCAAGCAAGCCGGGCTGAAGACGGCTGGAATGCCAGACACCGGTCCTCGGTAGCTTGTTTCTGGTCCAGGGAAGGATTGGTTTGGCAGTTCGGGCTGGACTGTTCCCATGAGGCACAGGGTCAGACTGATTTGCATATAACCATGTCTGAACTGGGGTGGCAGAGTGGGCTAAAGAAAGGTGATGGATTAAACCCATATATTTTGACTGGGTGTGAGTGTTTGATTGATTCAGATGCTCCGTCCATCATCACCCCCTTTTGTACCGCTTTTGGCAGCCATAAGTGTGGCAGGGTATGCTCAAACGTGAGTCCCTTGCTCACTTTGAAACTGGATTCAAGCAAGCCGGGCTGAAGACGGCTGGAATGCCAGAAACCGGTCCTCGGAAGGTTGTTTCCGGTCCAGGGAAGACATGGCTTGGCAGTTTGGGCTGGACTGTTCCCATGAGGCACAGGGTCACACTGATTTGCATATAGCCATGTCTGAACTGGGGTGGCAGAGTGGGCTAAAGAAAGGTGATGGATTAAACCCATATCTTTTGACTGGGTGTCAGTGTTTGATTGATTCAGATGCTCCATCCATCACCACCCCCTTTTGTACCGCTTTTGGCTGCCATAAGTGTGGCAGGGTATGCTCAGACGTGAGTCCCTTGCTCACTTTGCCACTGGATTCAAGCAAGCCGGGCTGGAGATGGCTGGAATGCCAGAAACCGGTCCTCGGAAGGTGTTTTCCGGCCAGGGAAGACATGGCTTGGCAGTTCGGGCTGGACTGTTCCCATGAGGCACAGGGTCAGACTGATTTGCATATAGCCATGTCTAAACTGGGGTGGCAGAGTGGGCTAAAGAAAGGTGATGGATTAAACCCAGATCTTTTGACTGGGTGTGAGTGTTTGATTGATTCAGATGCTCCGTCCATCACCACCCCCTTTTGTACCGCTTTTGGCCACCATAAGTGTGGCAGGGTATGCTCAGACGTGAGTCCCTTGTTCACTTTGCCACTGGATTCAAGCAAGCCGGGCTGAAGACGGCTGGAATGCCAGAAACCGGTCCTCGGAAGCTTGTTTCCGGTCCAGGAAAGACATGGCTTGGCAGTTCGGGCTAGACTATTCCCATGAGGCACAGGGTCAGACTGATTTGCATATAGCCATGTCTGAACTGGGGTGGCAGAGTGGGCTAAAAAAAGGTGATGGATTAAACCCATATCTTTTGACTGGGTGTGAGTGTTTGATTGATTCAGATGCTCCGTCTATCACCACCCCCTTTTGTACCACTTTTGGCCGCCATAAGTGTGGCAGGGTATGCTCAGACGTGAGTCCCTTGCTCACTTTGTCACTGTTTTCAAGCAAGCTGGGCTGAAGATGGCTGGAATGCCAGAAACCGTTCCTCAGAAGGTTTTTTCCGGTCCAGGGAAGACATGGCTTGGCAGTTCGGGCTGGACTGTTCCCATGAGGCACAGGGTCAGACTGATTTGCATATAGTCATGTCTGAACTGGGGTGGCAGAGTGGGCTAAAGAAAGGTGATGGATTAAACCCATATCTTTTGACTGGGTGTGAGTGTTTGATTGATTCAGATGCTCCGTCCATCACCACCCCCTTTTGTACCGCTTTTGGCCGCCATAAGTGTGGCAGGGTATGCTCAGACGTGAGTCCCTTGCTCACTTTGCCACTGGATTCAAGCAAGCCGGGCTGAAGACGGCTGGAAGGCCAGAAACCGGTCCTCGGAAGGTTGTTTCCGGTCCAGGGAAGACATGGCTTGGCAGTTCGGGCTGGACTGTTCCCATGAGGCACAGGGTCAGACAAATTTGCATATAGCCATGTCTGAACTGGGGTGGCAGAGTGGGCTAAAGAAAGGTGATGGATTAAACCCAGATCTTTTGACTGGGTGTGAGTGTTTGATTGATTTAGATGCTCCGTCCATCACCACCCTCTTTTGTACCGCTTTTGGCCGCCATAAGTGTCGAAGGGTATGCTCAGACGTGAGTCCCTTGCTCACTTTGCCACTGGATTCAAGAAAGCCGGGCTGAAGACGGCTGGAATGCCAGAAACCGGTCCTCGGAAGGTTGTTTCCGGTCCAGGGAAGACATGGCTTGGCAGTTCGGGCTTGACTGTTCCCATGAGGCACAGGGTCAGACTGATTTGCATATAGCCATGTCTGAACTGGGGTGGCAGAGTGGGCTAAAGAAAGGTGATGGATTAAACCCAGATCTTGTGACTGGGTGTGAGTTTTTGATTGATTCAGATGCTCCGTCCATCACCACCCCCTTTTGAACCAACCGCTTTTGGCCACCATAAGTGTGGCAGGGTATGCTCAGAAGTGAGTCCCTTGCTCACTTTGCCTCTGGATTCAAACAAGCCGGACTAAAGACGGCTGGAATGCCAGAAACCGGTCCTTGGAAGCTTGTTTCCGGTCCAGGGAAGACATTGCTTGGCAGTTCGGGCTGGACTGTTCCCATGAGGCACAGGGTCAGACTGATTTGCATATAGGCATGTCTGAACTGTGGTGGCAGAGGTGGCTAAAGAAACGTGATGGATTAAACACATATCTTTTGACTGGGTGTGAGTGTTTGATTGATTCAGATGCTCCGTCCATCACCACCCCCTTTTGTACCGCTTTTGGCCGCCATAAGTGTGGCAGGGTATGCTCAGACGTGAGTCCCTTGCTCACTTTGCCACTGGATTCAAGCAAGCCGGGCTGAAGATGGCTGGAATGCCAATAAACCGGTCCTCGGAAGCTTGTTTCCTGTCCAGGGAAGACATGGCTTGGCAGTTCGGGCTGGACTGTTCCCATGAGGCACAGGGTCAGACTGATTTGCATATATCCATGTCTGAACTGGGGTGGCAGAGTGGGCTAAAGAAATGTGATGGATTAAACCCAGATCTTTTGACTGGGTATGAGTGTTTGATTGATTCAGATGCTCCGTCCATCACCACCCCCTTTTGTACCGCTTTTGGCTGCCAAAAGTGTGGCAGAATATGCTCAGACGTGAGTCCCTTGCTCACTTTGCCACTGGATTCAAGCAAGCCGGGCTGAAGATGGCTGGAATGCCAGAAACCGGTCCTCAGAAGGTTGTTTCCAGTCCAGGGAAGACTTGGCTTGGCAGTTCGGGCTGGACTGTTCCCATGAGGCACAGGGTCAGACTGATTTGCATATAGCCATGTCTGAACTGGGGTGGCAGAGTGGACTAAAGAAAGGTGATGGATTAAACCCAGATCCTTTGACTGGGTGTGAGTGTTTGATTGATTCAGATGTTCCGTCCATCACCACCCCCTTTTGTACCGCTTTTGGACGCCATAAGTGTGGCAGGGTATGCTCAGACGTGAGTCCCTTGCTCACTTTGCCTCTGGATTCAAACAAGCCAGACTAAAGACGGCTGGAATGCCAGAAACCGGTCCTTGGAAGCTTGTTTCCGGTCCAGGGAAGACATTGCTTGGCAGTTCGGGCTGGACTGTTCCCATGAGGCACAGGGTCAGACTGATTTGCATATAGCCATGTCTGAACTGTGGTGGCAGAGGTGGCTAAAGAAACGTGATGGATTAAACACATATCTTTTGACTGGGTGTGAGTGTTTGATTGATTCAGATGCTCCGTCCATCACCACCCCCTTTTGTACCGCTTTTGGCCGCCATAAGTGTGGCAGGGTAAGCTCAGACGTGAGTCCCTTGCTCACTTTGCCACTGGATTCAAGCAAGCCGGGCTGAAGATGGCTGGAATGCCAATAAACCGGTCCTCGGAAGCTTGTTTCCTGTCCAGGGAAGACATGACTTGGCAGTTCGGGCTGGACTGTTCCCATGAGGCACAGGGTCAGACTGATTTGCATATATCCATGTCTGAACTGGGGTGGCAGAGTGGGCTAAAGAAATGTGATGGATTAAACCCAGATCTTTTGACTGGGTATGAGTGTTTGATTGATTCAGATGCTCCGTCCATCACCACCCCCTTTTGTACCGCTTTTGGCTGCCATAAGTGTGGCAGAATATGCTCAGACGTGAGTCCCTTGCTCACTTTGCCACTGGATTCAAGCAAGCCGGGCTGAAGATGGCTGGAATGCCAGAAACCGGTCCTCGGAAGGTTGTTTCCAGTCCAGGGAAGACTTGGCTTGGCAGTTCGGGCTGGACTGTTCCCATGAGGCACAGGGTCAGACTGATTTGCATATAGCCATGTCTGAACTGGGGTGGCAGAGTGGGCTAAAGAAAGGTGATGGATTAAACCCAGATCTTTTGACTGGGTAAGTGTTTGATTGATTCAGATGCTCCGTCCATCACCACCCCCTTTTGTACCGCTTTTGGCCGCCACAAGTGTGGCAGGGTATGCTCAGACGTGAGTCCCTTGCTCACTTTGCCACTGGATTCAAGCAAGCCGGGCTGAAGACGGCTGGAAGGCCAGAAACCGGTCCTCAGAAGCTTGTTTCCGGTCCAGGGAAGACATGGCTTGGCAGTTCGGGCTGGACTGTTCCCATGAGGCACAGGGTCAGACTGATTTGCATATAGCCATGTCTGAACTGGGGTGGCAGAGTGGGCTAAAGAAAGGTGATGGATTAAACCCAGATCTTTTGACTGGATGGAAGTAATTGATTGATTCAGATGCTCCGTCCATCACCACCCCCTTTTGTACCGCTTTTGGACGCCATAAGTGTGGCAGGGTATGCTCAGACATGAGTCCCTTGCTCACTTTGCACTGGATTCAAGCAAGCCGGGCTGAAGACGGCTGGAATGCCGAAACCGGTCCTCGGACGGTTGTTTCCGGTCCAGGGAAGACATGGCTTGGCAGTTCGGGCTGGACTGTTCCCATGAGGCATAGGGTCAGACTGATTTGCATTTAGCCATGTCTGAACTGGGGTGGCAGAGTGGGCTAAAGAAAGGTGATGGATTAAACCCAGATCTTTTGACTGGGTGTGAGTGTTTGATTGATTCAGGTGCTCTGTCCATCACCACCCCCTTTTGTACCGCTTTTGGACACCATAAGTGTGGCAGGGTATGCTCAGACATGAGTCCCTTGCTCACTTTGCCACTGGATTCAAGCAAGCCGGGCTGAAGACGGCTGGAATTCCGAAACCGGTACTCGGACGGTTGTTTCCGGTCCAGGGAAGACATGGCTTGGCAGTTCGGGCTGAACTGTTCCCATGAGGCACAGGGTCAGACTGATTTGCATATAGCCATGTCTGAACTGTGGTGGCAGAGTGGGCTGAAGAAAGGTGATGGATTAAACCCAGATCTTTTGACTGGGTGTGAGTGTTTGATGGATTCATATGCTCCGTCCATCACCACCCCCTTTTGTACCGCTTTTGGCCGCCATAAGTGTGGCAGGGTATGCTCAGACGTGAGTCCCTTGCTCAATTTGCCACTGGATTCAAGCAAGCTGGGCTGAAGATGGCTGGAATGCCAGAAACCGGTCCTCGGAAGCTTGTTTCCGGTCCAGGGAAGACATGGCTCGGCAGTTCGGGCTGGACTGTTCCCATGAGGCACAGGGTCAGACTGATTTGCATATAGCCATGTGTGAACTGGGGTGGCAGAGTGGGCTAAAGAAAGGTGATGGATTAAACCCAGATCTTTAGACTGGGTGTGAGTGTTTGATTGATTCAGATGCTCAGTCCATCACCTCCCCCTTTTGTAGCGCTTTTGGCCGCCATAAGTGTGGCAGGGTATGCTCAGACGTGAGTCCCTTGCTCACTTTGCCACTGGATTCAAGCAAGCCGGGCTGAAGACGGCTGGAAGGCCAGAAACCGGTCCTCGGAAGGTTGTTTCCGGTCCAGGGAAGACATGGCTTGGCAGTTCGGGCTGGACTGTTCCCATGAGGCACAGGGTCAGACTGATTTGCATATAGCCATGTCTGAACTGGGGTGGCAGAGTGGGCTAAAGAAAGGTGATGGATTAAACCCAGATCTTTTGACTGGGTGTGAGTGTTTGATTGATTCAGATGCTCCGTCCATCACCACCCCCTTTTGTACCGCTTTTGGCCGCCATAAGTGTGGCAGGGTATGCTCAGACGTGAGTCCCTTGCTCACTTTGCCACTGGATTCAAGCAAGCCGGGCTGAAGACGGCTGGAATGCCAGAAACCGGTCCTCGGAAGGTTGTTTACGGTCCAGGGAAGACAAGGCTTGGCAGTTTGGGCTGGACTGTTCCCATGAGGCACAGGGTCAGACTGATTTGCATATAGCCATGTCTGAACTGGGGTGGCAGAGTGGGCTAAAGAAAGGTGATGGATTAAACCCAGATCTTGTGACTGGGTGTGATTGTTTGATTGATTCAGATGCTCCGTCCATCACCAACCACTTTTGTACCGCTTTTGGCTGCCATAAGTGTGGCAGGGTATGCTCAGACGTGAGTCCCTTGCTCACTTTGCCTCTGGATTCAAGTAAGCCGGGCTGAAGACTGCGGGAATGCCAGAAACCGGTCCTCGGAAGCTTGTTTCAGGTCCAGGGAAGACATGGCTTGGCAGTTCGGGCTGGACTGTTCCCATGAGGCACAGGGTCAGACTGATTTGCATATAGCCATGTCTGAACTTTGGTGGTAGAGGAGGCTAAAGAAACGTGATGGATTAAACCCATATCCTTTGACTGGGTGTGAGTGTTTGATTGATTCAGATGCTCCGTCCATCACCACCCCCTTTTGTACCGCTTTTGGCCGCCATAAATGTGGCAGGGTATGCTCAGACGTGAGTCCCTTGCTCACTTTGCCACTGGATTCAAGCAAGCCGGGCTGAAGATGGCTGAAATGCCAGAAACTGGCCCGCGGAAGCTTGTTTCCTGTCCAGGGAAGACATGGCTTGGCAGTTCGGGCTGGACTGTTCCCATGAGGCACAGGGTCAGACAGATTTGCATATAGCCATGTCTGAACCGGGGTGGCGGAGTGGGCTAAAGAAAGGTGATGGATTAAACCCAGATCTTTTGACTGGGTGTGAGTGTTTGATTGATTCAGGTGCTCTGTCCATCACCACCCCCTTTTGTACCGCTTTTGGACACCATAAGTGTGGCAGGGTATGCTCAGACATGAGTCCCTTGCTCACTTTGCCACTGGATTCAAGCAAGCCGGGCTGAAGACGGCTGGAATTCCGAAACCGGTACTCGGACGGTTGTTTCCGGTCCAGGGAAGACATGGCTTGGCAGTTCGGGCTGAACTGTTCCCATGAGGCACAGGGTCAGACTGATTTGCATATAGCCATGTCTGAACTGTGGTGGCAGAGTGGGCTGAAGAAAGGTGATGGATTAAACCCAGATCTTTTGACTGGGTGTGAGTGTTTGATGGATTCATATGCTCCGTCCATCACCACCCCCTTTTGTACCGCTTTTGGCCGCCATAAGTGTGGCAGGGTATGCTCAGACGTGAGTCCCTTGCTCAATTTGCCACTGGATTCAAGCAAGCTGGGCTGAAGATGGCTGGAATGCCAGAAACCGGTCCTCGGAAGCTTGTTTCCGGTCCAGGGAAGACATGGCTCGGCAGTTCGGGCTGGACTGTTCCCATGAGGCACAGGGTCAGACTGATTTGCATATAGCCATGTGTGAACTGGGGTGGCAGAGTGGGCTAAAGAAAGGTGATGGATTAAACCCAGATCTTTAGACTGGGTGTGAGTGTTTGATTGATTCAGATGCTCAGTCCATCACCTCCCCCTTTTGTAGCGCTTTTGGCCGCCATAAGTGTGGCAGGGTATGCTCAGACGTGAGTCCCTTGCTCACTTTGCCACTGGATTCAAGCAAGCCGGGCTGAAGACGGCTGGAAGGCCAGAAACCGGTCCTCGGAAGGTTGTTTCCGGTCCAGGGAAGACATGGCTTGGCAGTTCGGGCTGGACTGTTCCCATGAGGCACAGGGTCAGACTGATTTGCATATAGCCATGTCTGAACTGGGGTGGCAGAGTGGGCTAAAGAAAGGTGATGGATTAAACCCAGATCTTTTGACTGGGTGTGAGTGTTTGATTGATTCAGATGCTCCGTCCATCACCACCCCCTTTTGTACCGCTTTTGGCCGCCATAAGTGTGGCAGGGTATGCTCAGACGTGAGTCCCTTGCTCACTTTGCCACTGGATTCAAGCAAGCCGGGCTGAAGACGGCTGGAATGCCAGAAACCGGTCCTCGGAAGGTTGTTTACGGTCCAGGGAAGACAAGGCTTGGCAGTTTGGGCTGGACTGTTCCCATGAGGCACAGGGTCAGACTGATTTGCATATAGCCATGTCTGAACTGGGGTGGCAGAGTGGGCTAAAGAAAGGTGATGGATTAAACCCAGATCTTGTGACTGGGTGTGATTGTTTGATTGATTCAGATGCTCCGTCCATCACCAACCACTTTTGTACCGCTTTTGGCTGCCATAAGTGTGGCAGGGTATGCTCAGACGTGAGTCCCTTGCTCACTTTGCCTCTGGATTCAAGTAAGCCGGGCTGAAGACTGCGGGAATGCCAGAAACCGGTCCTCGGAAGCTTGTTTCAGGTCCAGGGAAGACATGGCTTGGCAGTTCGGGCTGGACTGTTCCCATGAGGCACAGGGTCAGACTGATTTGCATATAGCCATGTCTGAACTTTGGTGGTAGAGGAGGCTAAAGAAACGTGATGGATTAAACCCATATCCTTTGACTGGGTGTGAGTGTTTGATTGATTCAGATGCTCCGTCCATCACCACCCCCTTTTGTACCGCTTTTGGCCGCCATAAATGTGGCAGGGTATGCTCAGACGTGAGTCCCTTGCTCACTTTGCCACTGGATTCAAGCAAGCCGGGCTGAAGATGGCTGAAATGCCAGAAACTGGCCCGCGGAAGCTTGTTTCCTGTCCAGGGAAGACATGGCTTGGCAGTTCGGGCTGGACTGTTCCCATGAGGCACAGGGTCAGACAGATTTGCATATAGCCATGTCTGAACCGGGGTGGCGGAGTGGGCTAAAGAAAGGTGATGGATTAAACCCAGATCTTTTGACTGGGTATGAGTGTTTGATTGATTCAGATGCTCCGTCCATCACCACCCCCTTTTGTACCGCTTTTGGCCGCCATAAGTGTGGCAGGGTATGCTCAGACGTGAGTCCCTTGCTCACTTTGCCACTGGATTCAAGCAAGCCGGGCTGAAGATGGCTGGAATGCCAGAAACCGGTCCTCGGAAGGTTGTTTCCAGTCCAGGGAAGACATGGCTTGGCAGTTCGGGCTGGACTGTTCCCATGAGGCACAGGGTCAGACTGATTTGCATATAGCCATGTCTGAACTGGGGTGGCAGAGTGGGCTAAAGAAAGGAGATGGATTAAACCCAGATCTTTTGACTGGGTGTGAGTGTTTGATTGATTCAGATGCTCCGTCCATCACCACCCCCTTTTGTACCGCTTTTGGACGCCATAAGTGTGGCAGGGTATGCTCAGACATGAGTCCCTTGCTCACTTTGCCACTGGATTCAAGCAAGCCGGGCTGAAGACGGCTGGAATTCCAAAACCGGTCCTCGGACGGTTGTTTCCGGTCCAGGGAAGACATGGCTTGGCAGTTCGGGCTGGACTGTTCCCATGAGGCACAGGGTCAGACTGATTTGCATATAGCCATGTCTGAACTGGGGTGGCAGAGTGGGCTAAAGAAAGGTGATGGATTAAACCCAGATCTTTTGACTGGCTGTGAGTGTTTGATTGATTCAGATGCTCCGTCCATCACCACCCCCTTTTGTACCGCTTTTGGCCGCCATAAGTGTGGCAGGGTATGCTCAGACGTGAGTCCCTTGCTCACTTTGCCACTGGATCCAAGCAAGCCGGGCTGAAGACGGCTGGAATGCCAGAAACCGGTCCTCGGAATCTTGTTTCTGGTCCAGGGATGACATGGCTTGGCAGTTCGGGCTGGACTGTTCCCATGAGGAGCAGGGTCAGACTGATTTGCATATAGCCATGTCTGAACTGGGGTGGCAGAGTGGGCTAAAGAAAGGTGATTTATTAAACCCAGATCTTTTGACTGGGTGTGAGTGTTTGATTGATTCATATGCTCCGTCCATCACCACCCCCTTTTGTACCGCTTTTGGCCGCCATAAGTGTGGCAGGGTATGTTCAGACGTGAGTCTCTTGCTCACTTTGCCACTGGATTCAAGCAAGTTGGGCTGAAGACGGCTGGAATGCCAGAAAACGGTCCTCGGAAGGTTGTTTCCGGTCCAGGGAAGACATGGCTTGGCAGTTCGGACTGGACTGTTCCCATGAGGCACAGGGTCAGACTGATTTGCATATAGCCATGTCTGAACTGGGGTGGCAGAGTGGGCTAAAGAAAGGTGATGGATTAAACCCAGATCTTTTGACTGGGTGTGAGTGTTTTATTGATTCAGATGCTCCGTCCATCACCACCCCCTTTTGTACCGCTTTTGGCCGCCATAAGTGTGGCAGGGTATGCTCAGATGTGAGTCCCTTCCTCACTTTGCCACTGGATTCAAGCAAGCCGGGCTGAAGACGGCTGGAATGCCAGAAACCGGTCCTCGGAAGCTTGTTTCCAGTCCAGGGAAGACATGCCTTGGCAGTTCGGGCTGGACTGTTCCCATGAGGCACAGGGTCAGACTGATTTGCATATAGCCATGTCTGAACTGGGGTGGCAGAGTGGGCTAAAGAAACGTGATAGATTAAACCCAGATCTTTTGACTGGGTGTGAGTGTTTGATTCAGATGCTCCGTCCATCACCACCCCCTTTTGTACCGCTTTTGGCCTCCATAAGTGTGGCAGGTTATGCTCAGACATGAGTCCCTTGCTCACTTTGCAACTGGATTCAAGCAAGCCGGGCTGAAGACGGCTGGAATGCAAGAAACCGGTCCTCGGAAGGTTGTTTCCGGTCCAGGGAAGACATGCATTGGCAGTTCGGGCTGGACTGTTCTCATCTGGCACAGGGTCAGACTGATTTGCATATAGCCATGTCTGACCTGGGGTGGCAGAGTGGGCTAAAGAAAGGTGATGGATTAAACCCAGATCTTTTGACTGGGTTTGAGTGTTTGATTGATTCAGATGCTCCGTCCATCACCACCCCCTTTTGTACCGCTTTTGGCCGCCATAAGTGTGGCAGGGTATGCTCAGACGTGAGTCCCTTTCTCACTTTGCCACTGGATTCAAGCAAGCCGGGCTGAAGATGGCTGGAATGCCAGAAACCGGTCCTCGGAAGGTTGTTTCCAGTCCAGGGAAGACATGGCTTGGCAGTTCGGGCTGGACTGTTCCCATGAGGCACAGGGTCAGACTGATTTGCATATAGCCATGTCTGAACTGGGGTGGCAGAGTGGGCTAAAGAAAGGTGATGGATTAAACCCAGATCTTTTGACTGGGTGTGAGTGTTTGATTGATTCAGATGCTCCGTCCATCACCACCCCCTTTTGTACCGCTTTTGGCCGCCATAAGTGTGGCAGGGTATGCTCAGACGTGAGTCCCTTGCTCACTTTGCCACTGGATTCAAGCAAGCCGGGCTGAAGACGGCTGGAATGCAAAAACTGGTCCTCAGATGGTTGTTTCCGGTCCAGGGAAGACATGGCTTGGCAATTCGGGCTGGACTGTTCCCATGAGGCACAGGGTCAGACTGATTTGCCTTTAGCCATGTCTGAACTGGGGTGGCAGAGTGGGCTAAAGAAAGGTGATGGATTAAACCCAGATCTTTTGACTGGGTGTGAGTGTTTGATTGATTCAGATGCTCCGTCCATCACCAACCCCTTTTGTACCGCTTTTGGACGCCATAATTGTGGCAGGGTATGCTCAGACATGAGTCCCTTGCTCACTTTGCCACTGGATTCAAGCAAGCCGGGCTGAAGACGGCTGGAATGCCAAAACCGGTCCTCGGACGGTTGTTTCCGGTCCAGGGAAGACATGGCTTGGCAGTTCGGGCTGGACTGTTCCCATGAGGCACAGGGTCAGACTGATTTGCATATAGCCATGTCTGAACTGGGATGGCAGAGTGGGCTAAAGAAAGGTGATGTATTAAACCCAGATCTTGTGACTGGGTGTGAGTGTTTGATTGATTCATATGCTCTGTCCATCACCACCCCCTTTTGTACTGCTTTTGGCTGCCATAAGTGTGGCAGGGTATTTTCAGACGTGAGTCTCTTGCTCACTTTGCCACTGGATTCAAGCAAGTTGGGCTGAAGACGGCTGGAATGCCAGAAACCGGTCCTCAGAAGGTTGTTTCCGGTCCAGGGAAGACATGGCTTGGCAGTTCGGACTGGACTGTTCCCATGAGGCACAGGGTCAGACTGATTTGCATATAGCCATGTCTGAACTGGGGTGGCAGAGTGGGCTAAAGAAAGGTGATGGATTAAACCCAGATCTTTTGACTGGGTGTGAGTGTTTGATTGATTCAGATGCTCCGTCCATCACCACCCCCTTTTGTACCGCTTTTGGCCGCCATAAGTGTGGCAGGTATGCTCAGACGTGAGTCCCTTGCTCACTTTGCCACTGGATTCAAGCAAGCCGGGTTGAAGACGGCTGGAATGCCAGAAACCGGTCCTCGGAAGCTTGTTTCCAGTCCAGGGAAGACATGCCTTGGCAGTTCGTGCTGGACTGTTCCCATGAGGCACAGGGTCAGACTGATTTGCATATAGCCATGTCTGAACTGGGGTGGCAGAGTGGGCTAAAGAAAGGTGATGGATTAAACCCAGATCTTTTGACTGGCTGTGAGTGTTTGATTGATTCAGATGCTCCGTCCATCACCACCCCCTTTTGTACCGCTTTTGGCCGCCATAAGTGTGGCAGGGTATGCTCAGACGTGAGTCCCTTGCTCACTTTGCCACTGGATCCAAGCAAGCCGGGCTGAAGAAGGCTGGAATGCCAGAAACCGGTCCTCGGAATCTTGTTTCCGGTCCAGGGATGACATGGCTTGGCAGTTCGGGCTGGACTGTTCCCATGAGGAGCAGGGTCAGACTGATTTGCATATAGCCATGTCTGAACTGGGGTGGCAGAGTGGGCTAAAGAAAGGTAATTTATTAAACCCAGATCTTTTGACTGGGTGTGAGTGTTTGATTGATTCATATGCTCCGTCCATCACCACCCCCTTTTGTACCGCTTTTGGACGCCATAAGTGTGGCAGGGTATGTTCAGACGTGAGTCTCTTGCTCACTTTGCCACTGGATTCAAGCAAGTTGGGCTGAAGACGGCTGGAATGCCAGAAAACGGTCCTCGGAAGGTTGTTTCCGGTCCAGGGAAGACATGGCTTGGCATTTCGGACTGGACTGTTCCCATGAGGCACAGGGTCAGACTGATTTGCATATAGCCATGTCTGAACTGGGGTGGCAGAGTGGGCTAAAGAAAGGTGATGGATTAAACCCAGATCTTTTGACTGGGTGTGAGTGTTTTATTGATTCAGATGCTCCGTCCATCACCACCCCCTTTTGTACCGCTTTTGGCCGCCATAAGTGTGGCAGGGTATGCTCAGATGTGAGTCCCTTCCTCACTTTGCCACTGGATTCAAGCAAGCCGGGCTGAAGATGGCTGGAATGCCAGAAACCGGTCCTCGGAAGCTTGTTTCCAGTCCAGGGAAGACATGCCTTGGCAGTTCGGGCTGGACTGTTCCCATGAGGCACAGGGTCAGACTGATTTGCATATAGCCATGTCTGAACTGGGGTGGCAGATTGGGCTAAAGAAACGTGATAGATTAAACCCAGATATTTTGACTGGGTGTGAGTGTTTGATTCAGATGCTCCGTCCATCACCACCCCCTTTTGTACCGCTTTTGGCCTGAATAAGTGTGGCAGGGTATGCTCAGACATGAGTCCCTTGCTCACTTTGCCACTGGATTCAAGCAAGCCGGGCTGAAGACGGCTGGAATGCCAAAACCGGTCCTCGGACGGTTGTTTCCGGTCCAGGGAAGACATGGCTTGGCAGTTCGGGCTGGACTGTTCCCATGAGGCACAGGGTCAGACTGATTTGCATATAGCCATGTCTGAACTGGGATGGCAGAGCGGGCTAAAGAAAGGTGATGTATTAAACCCAGATCTTGTGACTGGGTGTGAGTGTTTGATTGATTCATATGCTCTGTCCATCACCACCCCCTTTTGTACTGCTTTTGGCTGCCATAAGTGTGGCAGGGTATTTTCAGACGTGAGTCTCTTGCTCACTTTGCCACTGGATTCAAGCAAGTTGGGCTGAAGACGGCTGGAATGCCAGAAACAGGTCCTCAGAAGGTTGTTTCCGGTCCAGGGAAGACATGGCTTGGCAGTTCGGACTGGACTGTTCCCATGAGGCACAGGGTCAGACTGATTTGCATATAGCCATGTCTGAACTGGGGTGGCAGAGTGGGTTAAAGAAAGGTGATGGATTAAACCCAGATCTTTTGACTGGGTGTGAGTGTTTGATTGATTCAGATGCTCCGTCCATCACCACCCCCTTTTGTACCGCTTTTGGCCGCCATAAGTGTGGCAGGTATGCTCAGACGTGAGTCCCTTGCTCACTTTGCCACTGGATTCAAGCAAGCCGGGCTGAAGACGGCTGGAATGCCAGAAACCGGTCCTCGGAAGCTTGTTTCCAGTCCAGGGAAGACATGCCTTGGCAGTTCGGGCTGGACTGTTCCCATGAGGCACAGGGTCAGACTAATTTGCATATAGCCATGTCTGAACTGGGGTGGCAGAGTGGGCTAAAGAAACGTGATAGATTAAACCCAGATCTTTTGACTGGGTGTGAGTGTTTGATTCAGATGCTCCGTCCATCACCACCCCCTTTTGTACCGCTTTTGGCCTGAATAAGTGTGGCAGGGTATGCTCAGACGTGAGTCCCTTGCTCACTTTGCCACTGGATTCAAGCAAGCCGGGCTGAAGATGGCTGGAATGCAAGAAACAGGTCCTCGGAAGCTTGTTTCCGGTCCAGGGAAGACATGGCTTAGCAGTTCGGGCTGGACTGTTCCCATGAGGCACAGGGTCAGACTGATTTGTATATAGCCATGTCTGACCTGGGGTGGCAGAGTGGGCTAAAGAAAGGTGATGGATTAAACCCAGATCTTTTGACTGGGTTTGAGTGTTTGATTGATTCAGATGCTCCGTCCATCACCACCCCCTTTTGTACCGCTTTTGGCCGCCATAAGTGTGGCAGGGTATGCTCAGACGTGAGTCCCTTTCTCACTTTGCCACTGGATTCAAGCAAGCCGGGCTGAAGATGGCTGGAATGCCAGAAACCGGTCCTCGGAAGGTTGTTTCCAGTCCAGGGAAGACATGGCTTGGCAGTTCGGGCTGGACTGTTCCCATGAGGCACAGGGTCAGACTGATTTGCATATAGCCATGTCTGAACTGGGGTGGCAGAGTGGGCTAAAGAAAGGTGATGGATTAAACCCAGATCTTTTGACTGGGTGTGAGTGTTTGATTGATTCAGATGCTCCGTCCATCACCACCCCCTTTTGTACCGCTTTTGGCCGCCATAAGTGTGGCAGGGTATGCTCAGACGTGAGTCCCTTGCTCACTTTGCCACTGGATTCAAGCAAGCTGGGCTGAAGACGGCTGGAATGCCAAAACTGGTCCTCAGATGGTTGTTTCCGGTCCAGGGAAGACATGGCTTGGCAATTCGGGCTGGACTGTTCCCATGAGGCACAGGGTCAGACTGATTTGCCTTTAGCCATGTCTGAACTGGGGTGGCAGAGTGGGCTAAAGAAAGGTGATGGATTAAACCCAGATCTTTTGACTGGGTGTGAGTGTTTGATTGATTCAGATGCTCCGTCCATCACCAACCCCTTTTGTACCGCTTTTGGACGCCATAATTGTGGCAGGGTATGCTCAGACATGAGTCCCTTGCTCACTTTGCCACTGGATTCAAGCAAGCCGGGCTGAAGACGGCTGGAATGCCAAAACCGGTCCTCGGACGGTTGTTTCCGGTCCAGGGAAGACATGGCTTGGCAGTTCGGGCTGGACTGTTCCCATGAGGCACAGGGTCAGACTGATTTGCATATAGCCATGTCTGAACTGGGATGGCAGAGTGGGCTAAAGAAAGGTGATGTATTAAACCCAGATCTTGTGACTGGGTGTGAGTGTTTGATTGATTCATATGCTCTGTCCATCACCACCCCCTTTTGTACTGCTTTTGGCTGCCATAAGTGTGGCAGGGTATTTTCAGACGTGAGTCTCTTGCTCACTTTGCCACTGGATTCAAGCAAGTTGGGCTGAAGACGGCTGGAATGCCAGAAACCGGTCCTCAGAAGGTTGTTTCCGGTCCAGGGAAGACATGGCTTGGCAGTTCGGACTGGACTGTTCCCATGAGGCACAGGGTCAGACTGATTTGCATATAGCCATGTCTGAACTGGGGTGGCAGAGTGGGCTAAAGAAAGGTGATGGATTAAACCCAGATCTTTTGACTGGGTGTGAGTGTTTGATTGATTCAGATGCTCCGTCCATCACCACCCCTTTTGTACCGCTTTTGGCCGCCATAAGTGTGGCAGGTATGCTCAGACGTGAGTCCCTTGCTCACTTTGCCACTGGATTCAAGCAAGCCGGGCTGAAGACGGCTGGAATGCCAGAAACCGGTCCTCGGAAGCTTGTTTCCAGTCCAGGGAAGACATGCCTTGGCAGTTCGTGCTGGACTGTTCCCATGAGGCACAGGGTCAGACTGATTTGCATATAGCCATGTCTGAACTGGGGTGGCAGAGTGGGCTAAAGAAAGGTGATGGATTAAACCCAGATCTTTTGACTGGCTGTGAGTGTTTGATTGATTCAGATGCTCCGTCCATCACCACCCCCTTTTGTACCGCTTTTGGCCGCCATAAGTGTGGCAGGGTATGCTCAGACGTGAGTCCCTTGCTCACTTTTCCACTGGATCCAAGCAAGCCGGGCTGAAAACGGCTGGAATGCCAGAAACCGGTCCTCGGAATCTTGTTTCCGGTCCAGGGATGACATGGCTTGGCAGTTCGGGCTGGACTGTTCCCATGAGGAGCAGGGTCAGACTGATTTGCATATAGCCATGTCTGAACTGGGGTGGCAGAGTGGGCTAAAGAAAGGTGATTTATTAAACCCAGATCTTTTGACTGGGTGTGAGTGTTTGATTGATTCATATGCTCCGTCCATCACCACCCCCTTTTGTACCGCTTTTGGCCGCCATAAGTGTGGCAGGGTATGTTCAGACGTGAGTCTCTTGCTCACTTTGCCACTGGATTCAAGCAAGTTGGGCTGAAGACGGCTGGAATGCCAGAAAACGGTCCTCGGAAGGTTGTTTCCGGTCCAGGGAAGACATGGCTTGGCAGTTCGGACAGGACTGTTCCCATGAGGCACAGGGTCAGACTGATTTGCATATAGCCATGTCTGAACTGGGGTGGCAGAGTGGGCTAAAGAAAGGTGATGGATTAAACCCAGATCTTTTGACTGGGTGTGAGTGTTTTATTGATTCAGATGCTCCGTCCATCACCACCCCCTTTTGTACCGCTTTTGGCCGCCATAAGTGTGGCAGGGTATGCTCAGATGTGAGTCCCTTCCTCACTTTGCCACTGGATTCAAGCAAGCCGGGCTGAAGACGGCTGGAATGCCAGAAACCGGTCCACGGAAGCTTGTTTCCAGTCCAGGGAAGACATGCCTTGGCAGTTCGGGCTGGACTGTTCCCATGAGGCACAGGGTCAGACTGATTTGCATATAGCCATGTCTGAACTGGGGTGGCAGAGTGGGCTAAAGAAACGTGATAGATTAAACCCAGATCTTTTGACTGGGTGTGAGTGTTTGATTCAGATGCTCCGTCCATCACCACCCCCTTTTGTACCGCTTTTGGCCTGAATAAGTGTGGCAGGGTATGCTCAGACGTGAGTCCCTTGCTCACTTTGCCACTGGATTCAAGCAAGCCAGGCTGAAGATGGCTGGAATGCAAGAAACAGGTCCTCGGAAGCTTGTTTCCGGTCCAGGGAAGACATGGCTTAGCAGTTCGGGCTGGACTGTTCCCATGAGGCACAGGGTCAGACTGATTTGTATATAGCCATGTCTGACCTGGGGTGGCAGAGTGGGCTAAAGAAAGGTGATGGATTAAACCCAGATCTTTTGACTGGGTTTGAGTGTTTGATTGATTCAGATGCTCCGTCCATCACCACCCCCTTTTGTACCGCTTTTGGCCTCCATAAGTGTGGCAGGTTATGCTCAGACATGAGTCCCTTGCTCACTTTGCAACTGGATTCAAGCAAGCCGGGCTGAAGATGGCTGGAATGCAAGAAACC
Source organism: Lissotriton vulgaris (assembly GCF_964263255.1). NCBI lineage: Eukaryota > Metazoa > Chordata > Amphibia > Caudata > Salamandridae > Lissotriton > Lissotriton vulgaris. The sequence goes on from NC_141694.1 coordinate 867,394,066, forward strand.
GGTCCTCGGAAGGTTGTTTCCGGTCCAGGGAAGACATGGCTTGGCAGTTCGGGCTGGACTGTTCCCATCTGGCACAGGGTCAGACTGATTTGCATATAGCCATGTCTGACCTGGGGTGGCAGAGTGGGCTAAAGAAAGGTGATGGATTAAACCCAGATCTTTTGACTGGGTTTGAGTGTTTGATTGATTCAGATGCTCCGTCCATCACCACCCCCTTTTGTACCGCTTTTGGCCGCCATAAGTGTGGCAGGGTATGCTCAGACGTGAGTCCCTTTCTCACTTTGCCACTGGATTCAAGCAAGCCGGGCTGAAGATGGGTGGAATGCCAGAAACCGGTCCTCCGAAGGTTGTTTCCAGTCCAGGGAAGACATGGCTTGGCAGTTCGGGCTGGACTGTTCCCATGAGGCACAGGGTCAGACTGATTTGCATATAGCCATGTCTGAACTGGGGTGGCAGAGTGGGCTAAAGAAAGGTGATGGATTAAACCCAGATCTTTTGACTGGGTGTGAGTGTTTGATTGATTCAGATGCTCCGTCCATCACCACCCCCTTTTGTACCGCTTTTGGCCGCCATAAGTGTGGCAGGGTATGCTCAGACGTGAGTCCCTTGCTCACTTTGCCACTGGATTCAAGCAAGCCGGGCTGAAGACGGCTGGAATTCCAAAACTGGTCCTCAGATGGTTGTTTCCGGTCCAGGGAAGACATGGCTTGGCAATTCGGGCTGGACTGTTCCCATGAGGCACAGGGTCAGACTGATTTGCCTTTAGCCATGTCTGAACTGGGGTGGCAGAGTGGGCTAAAGAAAGGTGATGGATTAAACCCAGATCTTTTGACTGGGTGTGAGTGTTTGATTGATTCAGATGCTCCGTCCATCACCAACCCCTTTTGTACCGCTTTTGGATGCCATGATTGTGGCAGGGTATGCTCAGACATGAGTCCCTTGCTCACTTTGCCACTGGATTCAAGCAAGCCGGGCTGAAGACGGGTGGAATGCCAAAACCGGTTCTCGGACGGTTGTTTCCGGTACAGGGAAGACATGGCTTGGCAGTTCGGGCTGGACTGTTCCCATGAGGCACAGGGTCAGACTGATTTGCATATAGCCATGTCTGAACTGGGATGGCAGAGTGGGCTAAAGAAAGGTGATGTATTAAACCCAGATCTTGTGACTGGGTGTGAGTGTTTGATTGATTCATATGCTCTGTCCATCACCACCCCCTTTTGTACTGCTTTTGGCTGCCATAAGTGTGGCAGGGTATTTTCAGACGTGAGTCTCTTGCTCACTTTGCCACTGGATTCAAGCAAGTTGGGCTGAAGACGGCTGGAATGCCAGAAACCGGTCCTCAGAAGGTTGTTTCCGGTCCAGGGAAGACATGGCTTGGCAGTTCGGACTGGACTGTTCCCATGAGGCACAGGGTCAGACTGATTTGCATATAGCCATGTCTGAACTGGGGTGGCAGAGTGGGCTAAAGAAAGGTGATGGATTAAACCCAGATCTTTTGACTGGGTGTGAGTGTTTGATTGATTCAGATGCTCCGTCCATCACCACCCCCTTTTGTACCGCTTTTGGCCGCCATAAGTGTGGCAGGTATGCTCAGACGTGAGTCCCTTGCTCACTTTGCCACTGGATTCAAGCAAGCCGGGCTGAAGACGGCTGGAATGCCAGAAACCGGTCCTCGGAAGCTTGTTTCCAGTCCAGGGAAGACATGCCTTGGCAGTTCGTGCTGGACTGTTCCCATGAGGCACAGGGTCAGACTGATTTGTATATAGCCATGTCTGACCTGGGGTGGCAGAGTGGGCTAAAGTAAGGTGATGGATTAAACCCAGATCTTTTGACTGGGTTTGAGTGTTTGATTGATTCAGATGCTCCGTCCATCACCACCCCCTTTTGTACCGCTTTTGGCCTCCATAAGTGTGGCAGGTTATGCTCAGACATGAGTCCCTTGCTCACTTTGCAACTGGATTCAAGCAAGCCGGGCTGAAGACGGCTGGAATGCAAGAAACCGGTCCTCGGAAGGTTGTTTCCGGTCCAGGGAAGACATGGCTTGGCAGTTCGGGCTGGACTGTTCCCATCTGGCACAGGGTCAGACTGATTTGCATATAGCCATGTCTGACCTGGGGTGGCAGAGTGGGCTAAAGAAAGGTGATGGATTAAACCCAGATCTTTTGACTGGGTTTGAGTGTTTGATTGATTCAGATGCTCCGTCCATCACCACCCCCTTTTGTACCGCTTTTGGCTGCCATAAGTGTGGCAGGGTATGCTCAGACGTGAGTCCCTTTCTCACTTTGCCACTGGATTCAAGCAAGCCGGGCTGAAGATGGCTGGAATGCCAGAAACCGGTCCTCGGAAGGTTGTTTCCAGTCCAGGGAAGACATGGCTTGGCAGTTCGGGCTGGACTGTTCCCATGAGGCACAGGGTCAGACTGATTTGCATATAGCCATGTCTGAACTGGGGTGGCAGAGTGGGCTAAAGAAAGGTGATGGATTAAACCCAGATCTTTTGACTGGGTGTGAGTGTTTGATTGATTCAGATGCTCCGTCCATCACCACCCCCTTTTGTACCGCTTTTGGCCGCCATAAGTGTGGCAGGGTATGCTCAGACGTGAGTCCCTTGCTCACTTTGCCACTGGATTCAAGCAAGCTGGGCTGAAGACGGCTGGAATGCCAAAACTGGTCCTCAGATGGTTGTTTCCGGTCCAGGAAAGACATGGCTTGGCAATTCGGGCTGGACTGTTCCCATGAGGCACAGGGTCAGACTGATTTGCCTTTAGCCATGTCTGAACTGGGGTGGCAGAGTGGGCTAAAGAAAGGTGATGGATTAAACCCAGATCTTTTGACTGGGTGTGAGTGTTTGATTGATTCAGATGCTCCGTCCATCACCAACCCCTTTTGTACCGCTTTTGGACGCCATAATTGTGGCAGGGTATGCTCAGACATGAGTCCCTTGCTCACTTTGCCACTGGATTCAAGCAAGCCGGGCTGAAGACGGCTGGAATGCCAAAACCGGTCCTCGGACGGTTGTTTCCGGTCCAGGGAAGACATGGCTTGGCAGTTCGGGCTGGACTGTTCCCATGAGGCACAGGGTCAGACTGATTTGCATATAGCCATGTCTGAACTGGGATGGCAGAGTGGGCTAAAGAAAGGTGATGTATTAAACCCAGATCTTGTGACTGGGTGTGAGTGTTTGATTGATTCATATGCTCTGTCCATCACCACCCCCTTTTGTACTGCTTTTGGCTGCCATAAGTGTGGCAGGGTATTTTCAGACGTGAGTCTCTTGCTCACTTTGCCACTGGATTCAAGCAAGTTGGGCTGAAGACGGCTGGAATGCCAGAAACCGGTCCTCAGAAGGTTGTTTCCGGTCCAGGGAAGACATGGCTTGGCAGTTCGGACTGGACTGTTCCCATGAGGCACAGGGTCAGACTGATTTGCATATAGCCATGTCTGAACTGGGGTGGCAGAGTGGGCTAAAGAAAGGTGATGGATTAAACCCAGATCTTTTGACTGGGTGTGAGTGTTTGATTGATTCAGATGCTCCGTCCATCACCACCCCCTTTTGTACCACTTTTGGCCGCCATAAGTGTGGCAGGTATGCTCAGACGTGAGTCCCTTGCTCACTTTGCCACTGGATTCAAGCAAGCCGGGCTGAAGACGGCTGGAATGCCAGAAACCGGTCCTCGGAAGCTTGTTTCCAGTCCAGGGAAGACATGCCTTGGCAGTTCGTGCTGGACTGTTCCCATGAGGCACAGGGTCAGACTGATTTGCATATAGCCATGTCTGAACTGGGGTGGCAGAGTGGGCTAAAGAAAGGTGATGGATTAAACCCAGATCTTTTGACTGGCTGTGAGTGTTTGATTGATTCAGATGCTCCGTCCATCACCACCCCCTTTTGTACCGCTTTTGGCCGCCATAAGTGTGGCAGGGTATGCTCAGACGTGAGTCCCTTGCTCACTTTGCCACTGGATCCAAGCAAGCCGGGCTGAAGACGGCTGGAATGCCAGAAACCGGTCCTCGGAATCTTGTTTCCGGTCCAGGGATGTCATGGCTTGGCAGTTCGGGCTGGACTGTTCCCATGAGGAGCAGGGTCAGACTGATTTGCATATAGCCATGTCTGAACTGGGGTGGCAGAGTGGGCTAAAGAAAGGTGATTTATTAAACCCAGATCTTTTGACTGGGTGTGAGTGTTTTATTGATTCAGATGCTCCGTCCATCACCACCCCCTTTTGTACCGCTTTTGGCCGCCATAAGTGTGGCAGGGTATGCTCAGATGTGAGTCCCTTCCTCACTTTGCCACTGGATTCAAGCAAGCCGGGCTGAAGACGGCTGGAATGCCAGAAACCGGTCCTCGGAAGCTTGTTTCCAGTCCAGGGAAGACATGCCTTGGCAGTTCGGGCTGGACTGTTCCCATGAGGCACAGGGTCAGACTGATTTGCATATAGCCATGTCTGAACTGGGGTGGCAGAGTGGGGTAAAGAAACGTGATAGATTAAACCCAGATCTTTTGACTGGGTGTGAGTGTTTGATTCAGATGCTCCGTCCATCACCACCCCCTTTTGTACCGCTTTTGGCCTGAATAAGTGTGGCAGGGTATGCTCAGACGTGAGTCCCTTGCTCACTTTGCCACTGGATTCAAGCAAGCCGGGCTGAAGATGGCTGGAATGCAAGAAACAGGTCCTCGGAAGCTTGTTTCTGGTCCAGGGAAGACATGGCTTAGCAGTTCGGGCTGGACTGTTCCCATGAGGCACAGGGTCAGACTGATTTGTATATAGCCATGTCTGACCTGGGGTGGCAGAGTGGGCTAAAGAAAGGTGATGGATTAAACCCAGATCTTTTGACTGGGTTTGAGTGTTTGATTGATTCAGATGCTCCGTCCATCACCACCTCCTTTTGTACCGCTTTTGGCCTCCATAAGTGTGGCAGGTTATGCTCAGACATGAGTCCCTTGCTCACTTTGCAACTGGATTCAAGCAAGCCGGGCTGAAGACGGCTGGAATGCAAGAAACCGGTCCTCGGAAGGTTGTTTCCGGTCCAGGGAAGACATGGCTTGGCAGTTCGGGCTGGACTGTTCCCATCTGGCACAGGGTCAGACTGGTTTGCATATAGCCATGTCTGACCTGGGGTGGCAGAGTGGGCTAAAGAAAGGTGATGGATTAAACCCAGATCTTTTGACTGGGTTTGAGTGTTTGATTGATTCAGATGCTCCGTCCATCACCACCCCCTTTTGGACCGCTTTTGGCCGCCATAAGTGTGGCAGGGTCTGCTCAGACGTGAGTCCCTTTCTCACTTTGCCACTGGATTCAAGCAAGCCGGGCTGAAGATGGCTGGAATGCCAGAAACCGGTCCTCGGAAGGTTGTTTCCAGTCCAGGGAAGACATGGCTTGGCAGTTCGGGCTGGACTGTTCCCATGAGGCACAGGGTCAGACTGATTTGCATATAGCCATGTCTGAACTGGGGTGGCAGAGTGGGCTAAAGAAAGGTGATGGATTAAACCCAGATCTTTTGACTGGGTGTGAGTGTTTGATTGATTCAGATGCTCCGTCCATCACCACCCCCTTTTGTACCGCTTTTGGCCGCCATAAGTGTGGCAGGGTATGCTCAGACGTGAGTCCCTTGCTCACTTTGCCACTGGATTCAAGCAAGCCGGGCTGAAGACGGCTGGAATGCCAAAACTGGTCCTCAGATGGTTGTTTCCGGTCCAGGGAAGACATGGCTTGGCAATTCGGGCTGGACTGTTCCCATGAGGCACAGGGTCAGACTGATTTGCCTTTAGCCATGTCTGAACTGGGGTGGCAGAGTGGGCTAAAGAAAGGTGATGGATTAAACCCAAATCTTTTGACTGGGTGTGAGTGTTTGATTGATTCAGATGCTCCGTCCATCACCAACCCCTTTTGTACCGCTTTTGGATGCCATAATTGTGGCAGGGTATGCTCAGACATGAGTCCCTTGCTCACTTTGCCACTGGATTCAAGCAAGCCGGGCTGAAGACGGCTGGAATGCCAAAACCGGTCCTCGGACGGTTGTTTCCGGTCCAGGGAAGACATGGCTTGGCAGTTCGGGCTGGACTGTTCCCATGAGGCACAGGGTCAGACTGATTTGCATATAGCCATGTCTGAACTGGGATGGCAGAGTGGGCTAAAGAAAGGTGATGTATTAAACCCAGATCTTGTGACTGGGTGTGAGTGTTTGATTGATTCATATGCTCTGTCCATCTCCACCCCCTTTTGTACTGCTTTTGGCTGCCATAAGTGTGGCAGGGTATTTTCAGACGTGAGTCTCTTGCTCACTTTGCCACTGGATTCAAGCAAGTTGGGCTGAAGACGGCTGGAATGCCAGAAACCGGTCCTCAGAAGGTTGTTTCCGGTCCAGGGAAGACATGGCTTGGCAGTTCGGACTGGACTGTTCCCATGAGGCACAGGGTCAGACTGATTTGCATATAGCCATGTCTGAACTGGGGTGGCAGAGTGGGCTAAAGAAAGGTGATGGATTAAACCCAGATCTTTTGACTGGGTGTGAGTGTTTGATTGATTCAGATGCTCCGTCCATCACCACCCCCTTTTGTACCGCTTTTGGCCGCCATAAGTGTGGCAGGTATGCTCAGACGTGAGTCCCTTGCTCACTTTGCCACTGGATTCAAGCAAGCCGGGCTGAAGACGGCTGGAATGCCAGAAACCGGTCCTCGGAAGCTTGTTTCCAGTCCAGGGAAGACATGCCTTGGCAGTTTGTGCTGGACTGTTCCCATGAGGCACAGGGTCAGACTGATTTGCATATAGCCATGTCTGAACTGGGGTGGCAGAGTGGGCTAAAGAAACGTGATGGATTAAACCCAGATCTTTTGACTGGGTGTGAGTGTTTGATTCAGATGCTCCGTCCATCACCACCCCCTTTTGTACCGCTTTTGGCCTGAATAAGTGTGGCAGGGTATGCTCAGACGTGAGTCCCTTGCTCACTTTGCCACTGGATTCAAGCAAGCCGGGCTGAAGATGGCTGGAATGCAAGAAACAGGTCCTCGGAAGCTTGTTTCCGGTCCAGGGAAGACATGGCTTAGCAGTTCGGGCTGGACTGTTCCCATGAGGCACAGGGACAGACTGATTTGTATATAGCCATGTCTGAACTGGGGTGGCAGAGTGAGCTAAAGAAAGGTCATGGATTAAACCCAGATCTTTTGACTGGGTGTGAGTGTTTGATAAATTCAGATGCTCCGTCTATCACCACCCCCTTTTGTATCGCTTTTGGCCTCCATAAGTGTGGCAGGTTATGCTCAGACATGAGTCCTTTGCTCACTTTGCAACTGGATTCAAGCAAGCCGGGCTGAAGACGGCTGGAATGCAAGAAACCGGTCCTCGGAAGGTTGTTTCCGGTCCAGGGAAGACATGGCCTGGCAGTGCGGGCTGGACTGCTCCCATCTGGCACAGGGTCAGACTGATTTGCATATAGCCATGTCTGACCTGGGGCGGCAGAGTGGGCTAAAGAAAGGTGATGGATTAAACCCAGATCTTTTGACTGGGTTTGAGTGTTTGATTGATTCAGATGCTCCAACCATCACCACCCCCTTTTGTACCGCTTTTGGCCGCCATAAGTGTGGCAGGGTATGCTCAGACGTGAGTCCCTTGCTCACTTTGCCACTGGATTCAAGCAAGACAGGCTGAAGACGGCTGGAATTCCGAAACCGGTCCTCGGACGGTTGTTTCCGGTCCAGGGAAGACATGGCTTGGCAATTCGGGCTGGACTGTTCCCATGAGGCACAGGGTCAGACTGATTTGCCTTTAGCCATGTCTGAACTGAGGTGGCAGAGTGGGCTAAAGAAAGGTGATGGATTAAACCCAGATCTTTTGACTGGGTGTGATTGTTTGATTGATTCAGATGCTCCGTCCATCACCACCCCCTTTTGTACCGCTTTTGAAAGCCATAAGTGTGGCAGGGTATGCTCAGACATGAGTCCCTTGCTCACTTTGCCACTGGATTCAAGCAAGCCGGGCTGAAGATGGCTGGAATGCCAGAAACCGGTCCTCGGTAGCTTGTTTCTGGTCCAGGGAAGGATTGGTTTGGCAGTTCGGGCTGGACTGTTCCCATGAGGCACAGGGTCAGACTGATTTGCATATAGCCATGTCTGAACTGGGGTGGCAGAGTGGGCTAAAGAAAGGTGATGGATTAAACCCATATATTATGACTGGGTGTGAGTGTTTGATTGATTCAGATGCTCCGTCCATCATCACCCCCTTTTGTACCGCTTTTGGCAGCCATAAGTGTGGCAGGGTATGCTCAAACGTGAGTCCCTTGCTCACTTTGAAACTGGATTCAAGCAAGCCGGGCTGAAGACGGCTGGAATGCCAGAAACCGGTCCTCGGAAGGTTGTTTCCGGTCCAGGGAAGACATGGCTTGGCAGTTTGGGCTGGACTGTTCCCATGAGGCACAGGGTCAGACTGATTTGCATATAGCCATGTCTGAACTGGGGTGGCAGAGTGGGCTAAAGAAAGGTGATGGATTAAACCCATATCTTTTCACTGGGTGTCAGTGTTTGATTGATTCAGATGCTCCATCCATCACCACCCCCTTTTGTACCGCTTTTGGCTGCCATAAGTGTGGCAGGGTATGCTCAGACGTGAGTCCCTTGCTCACTTTGCCACTGGATTCAAGCAAGCTGGGCTGAAGATGGCTGGAATGCCAGAAACCGTTCCTCAGAAGGTTTTTTCCGGTCCAGGGAAGACATGGCTTGGCAGTTCGGGCTGGACTGTTCCCATGAGGCACAGGGTCAGACTGATTTGCATATAGCCATGTCTGAACTGGGGTGGCAGAGTGGGCTAAAGAAAGGTGTTGGATTAAACCCATATCTTTTGACTGGGTGTGAGTGTTTGATTGATTCAGATGCTCCGTCCATCACCACCCCCTTTTGTACCGCTTTTGGCCGCCATAAGTGTGGCAGGGTATGCTCAGACGTGAGTCCCTTGCTCACTTTGCCACTGGATTCAAGCAAGCCGGGCTGAAGACGGCTGGAAGGCCAGAAACCGGTCCTCGGAAGGTTGTTTCCGGTCCAGGGAAGACATGGCTTGGCAGTTCGGGCTGGACTGTTCCCATGAGGCACAGGGTCAGACTGATTTGCATATAGCCATGTCTGAACTGGGGTGGCAGAGTGGGCTAAAGAATGGTGATGGATTAAACCCAGATCTTTTGACTGGGTGTGAGTGTTTGATTGATTCAGATGCTCCGTCCATCACCACCCTCTTTTGTACCACTTTTGGCCATAATAAGTGTCGAAGGGTATGCTCAGACGTGAGTCTCTTGCTCACTTTGCCACTGGATTCAAGCAAGCCGGGCTGAAGATGGCTGGAATGCCAATAAACCGGTCCTCGGAAGCTTGTTTCCTGTCCAGGGAAGACATGGCTTGGCAGTTCGGGCTGGACTATTCCCATGAGGCACAGGGTCAGACTGATTTGCATATATCCATGTCTGAACTGGGGTGGCAGAGTGGGCTAAAGAAATGTGATGGATTAAACCCAGATCTTTTGACTGGGTATGAGTGTTTGATTGATTCAGATGCTCCGTCCATCACCAACCCCTTTTGTACCGCTTTTGGCTGCCAAAAGTGTGGCAGAATATGCTCAGACGTGAGTCCCTTGCTCACTTTGCCACTGGATTCAAGCAAGCCGGGCTGAAGATGGCTGGAATGCCAGAAACCGGTCCTCGGAAGGTTGTTTCCAGTCCAGGGAAGACTTGGCTTGGCAGTTCGGGCTGGATTGTTCCCATGAGGCACAGGGTCAGACTAATTTGCATATAGCCATGTCTGAACTGGGGTGGCAGAGTGGACTAAAGAAAGGTGATGGATTAAACCCAGATCTTTTGACTGGGTGTGAGTGTTTGATTGATTCAGATGCTCCGTCCATCACCACCCCCTTTTGTACCGCTTTTGGACGCCATAAGTGTGGCAGGGTATGCTCAGACGTGAGTCCCTTGCTCACTTTGCCTCTGGATTCAAACAAGCCAGACTAAAGACGGCTGGAATGCCAGAAACCGGTCCTTGGAAGCTTGTTTCCGGTCCAGGGAAGACATTGCTTGGCAGTTCAGGCTGGACTGTTCCCATGAGGCACAGGGTCAGACTGATTTGCATATAGCCATGTCTGAACTGTGGTGGCAGAGATGGCTAAAGAAACGTGATGGATTAAACACATATCTTTTGACTGGGTGTGAGTGTTTGATTGATTCAGATGCTCCGTCCATCACCACCCCCTTTTGTACCGCTTTTGGCCGCCATAAGTGTGGCAGGGTATGCTCAGACGTGAGTCCCTTGCTCACTTTGCCACTGGATTCAAGCAAGCCAGGCTGAAGATGGCTGGAATGCCAATAAACCGGTCCTCGGAAGCTTGTTTCCTGTCCAGGGAAGACATGACTTGGCAGTTCGGGCTGGACTGTTCCCATGAGGCACAGGGTCAGACTGATTTGCATATATCCATGTCTGAACTGGGGTGGCAGAGTGGGCTAAAGAAATGTGATGGATTAAACCCAGATCTTTTGACTGGGTATGAGTGTTTGATTGATTCAGATGCTCCGTCCATCACCACCCCCTTTTGTACCGCTTTTGGCTGCCATAAGTGTGGCAGAATATGCTCAGACGTGAGTCCCACTGAAGGACTGGGTTCTTTTGGACCCAGCGGTGCCAGGGCACAACACCTGAAACCTTCGTGGGTAACCTGCTCCGGCGTACAAGTCACAGAGACACGGGACACTTCCTTCGGCGTCAAAGAGTCAAGGTTTATTTACTGCAGGGAACACAGAAGTCACAGGAAGTACATCGAGTGTAGTTCGGGGAGACTGCTTCAAATTGTATTTGTGGATCGCTCCTTTTATACAGTTTTTACCCATAGGATAACATGATACACAATAGTTTACAACCTGGTTCCCACAAGTCGCTCTCAGAGGGGTCGTTTTAGATCACTTTGAAACACACAAAGTCCGGAACATAAGTGCGGAAACATTTGGCGGTTCCCAACTGTAAAAACCCATCTTCCCACCATTAGCAAATTCCAATCAGCAGTAAAGTAGATCGAAATAGGAACGAAGACAGGTGCAGAGGAAGACGGAGACAGTAGGGAGATCGGAAAGGGTGTAAAAAGGGGAGGTATCGAGAAGCACGAGATACAGGCATCAAAGGGACGTGCCTAATGAGATGCACGGCTGAGACAATAAGCCCGTGCGGCAAGATGAGCCTCGAGCGGCGCCATCTGCCTTACAGTAGCATCCCCCTCGTCATAAAGGCACTTACAAAGAACATGTCTCTTCCGCCACATCTTGGGAGTCCCAGGGTCGCGAAGCGGACAGCATCCGTTCGCTGGCTACTTGAGGGCAAGAGACAAAATGGATGCCGTATCTAAGATGGAACCCGTGGGTACAGATGAAAAACCCACATAACAAGCGAACGGTTTAAGTTAGCACAGCGAAACTGCGCACACTTACTAAACTCGTCATTTGCGGTTCATAGATACTAGACTCGACCATATTCGTACGAGTCGAAAACATCACTGACAATTGTCACGGAACCTCAGACGCTCCTTTTGCCCTCATGTAGGCAAGCACTAGTCGGAATCATATTCGATACTCATCAGACCATCAAGATGTCGTTGTAGCATAGCTCTGTCCGATCGAGTCCCCTTGGTAACAGACGGTTGTCTCATACACGTTGTAGCACAGAGGCCACATAAGGCAGGACCACACTGCACACAAAGGCAACACGTGAACAGGAACACTACCACAACCCCGATGATCGTCAGAATCTTCCAACCCCAAGTCGACATCAGGCCCCAAAACCAACCAAGTAGCGTCCAATCCCCTACATCCACGTGTATGGATTCGGAGATCTTATGCAACTTCGAGATGGCTTGATAGACAGTAGGAGCATTATCTGGAATGAAAATGCAACAGCTCGAATGGATCACTTTACATACCCCACCGCGATCTGCTAAGACAACATCTAAAACCATACGGTTTTGTAATGTCATAAGTCTCTCCGCCTGAAGTTCTGTGGTGATATTACCAAGGGCACTGGCAGTAATGTTAGCTGTCGATTCTACCACTCGAGTCAAATGTCTCAGGTTCCTACTATTAACCATAGGTCCCCAAAACGGGAGGAAACCCTTGAAAAAGTCTCCTGCCTCTTGACCGGCAGTATCCTCTTCGCTAAGTACGCCTCGTACTACTCTAGTCTTATGATAATCGGCATCTACAGTAAACGTCGGAGGCAACAGATTTGCAACGAAACATGAGCCCATGAAGTCTGCGGGCAACCATGTGTATGCACGATCATGACAGATAAAGTATGTACCCTTGGCAGCCAGAAACACAGGGGACGGGGACATTGGCAGGACGTAACTTTCAGTGCAAGCACTTGCTCCAAGTGAGGCTTGCGAGCCACGACCCACAAGACAAAGATTACCAGTGTGGGGTACGACCCATATTGGAGACGAGCTTTTAGGCTGCTTTTCATTAGTGAACATACTATATTCCCCTCTACTTAGGACCCTATAAGCTTGTACCTCTTCTTTAGGGATAAGAAAAGGATCATGGATCTCATCTTCCATATCCTCTATAGCCATCGATAGCAGCCTCTGATACGAGGTAGGACCAAAGTTGGGGGAACGTTGTTCTTGCGTGGGGTGGAAACCCAGTGCGCTTCGAAACATTGTTTGGAATGCTCGAGCTGACCCTTGGGAACTATACGGTAACACCAGATATGGAATTCCCTTACCCGTAGTATGTGGCATCAACCCACACACCCAACAATTAGTAGTGTTAACCACTAACTGATGCTGATGGAGGAGCTGGATAAAGGAATTATTGCGGAATTCTACACGTCTAGCCTGTTCGTGTTCTGGTAACATATGAAAGGAATGAGGAGAAGCAGTAGAAGTAAGGTTAGGGTAAGGAGTAGGAGTAGGAGGAGCAAGGAAAACGTAAGACATAGTGTAATACACCCCACCCGCCAAAAATGCAGAAGCAGTCAAAAACAAAACAAACAATTGGGATACAAAACATTTCGTACGACTAAGTTTCTGCAGCTTGACTCTATACGCCTGAGCTCCTTCCAAATCATTCAGCTTCGAAAATGCCATTTCCCTACGACCGTCCGCAACGTTTCTTGACACACTTCGTTCTGTGCAGCAATAGTCAATCCCTAGGAGTTCCTAGGAACCGACGGTCTTTAACCTAGCGTCAAGACCTACTGTCCAGAAGGAAGTACGCGCGCGGCCCTACGGCCCTCAATACACAATGTATATATATTAGCACAATATTTCTCAGCTGTGGAAGGAAAAAGATACAGAGAAAAAAACTCAATATATGTACAAAAACAATTTTCAATGATACGATTGTTCAAAGTTGATCATGGGAAACGAGGATATTGCAGTTATCAATTTCAGCAAAGCAAGCAAATTTTATTTGTCCTTAGTATGAGATCTCAAAGAATATCGATGTTTCCCGGGACGTGTCTGCTCTTCAAACAAAGGATCCGTTGAAGAGACAGCGTCCTGCTGATCAATTCGTTGGTCTGGTCTTGAGTCTTTTGCTGACAAGTATTCAACAGTGGCTTTCTGCTGCGCTGAGGGTTCCTCAACAAGCTGTGCGTCGCTAAAAGGTACAAACGCCGGCAATGTTTCTGTTTCTGTTGACGCAATGCCTTTCCTTATCCACGGGTCTGCCGGCAAAGGAATAGGGACTCGCTTACAATGGGTAGCATGTACCCAATTTTTCCGCCCCTCAAGACGAACGGCAGTCCTCGTGGCCAGGAGCACCTGGTAAGGTCCGGTGAATCGGGGGTCCAGATTGTTTTTGCGTGAAAAATTTCGGGCAACCACCCAATCCCCGGGCTGGAGCTGGTGGCCTGGACCCTCCGTCTGCGTCGGCAAGGCGTCGTAAACCTGTTGATGAATTAACCTCAGTTTAGCAGTCAAGTCATGTAAGTAATCAATCAACATCGGAAACTCAAGATCAGAGAATACACCTGGCCTAGGAACCCCCCACACATTCGCAGGACGGCCGAACACTATTTCATAGGGACTAAGCCCTATTCGGGAGTGTACAGTCGCCCTAGTTGACAGTAATGCTAGAGGCAAAGCATCAGGCCACGAAAGTCCAGTCGTAGCTTGAATCTTCGCTAATTTCAGTTTAAGGGTGCCATTGTACCCTTCAACCAATCCAGCTGACTGGGGATGATTGGCGCTATGGAATTTCTGATTAATTCCAAGGCCCTTACACACACTCTTCATCACACTTCCAACAAACTCACTTCCGTTATCTGACCACACGACTCTAGGCATTCCATACCGAGGAAAGTATTCCTTCAGTAGGATTTTCGCAGTAGACAAAGTAGTATTGTCTTTGAGGGGATAGGCCTCAATCCATCGGGAGAATGCGCAAACCACAACCAAAACGTATTTCAGGTTATTGCATCGCTCCATATGGATGAAGTCCAATTGGATCACCTCAAAGGGATACGAAGGAGGAGCAAAACTGCCAGGAGGAGTTGGGGTTCCTTTGCCAGGATTGTACATTATACACACCATAACATTCTTCACCAAACGTTCTGCACACTTAGTAATTCCATCATTCTTCCACACATCAGCCAGCAACTTGCAAATACCTTTCGCGCTAATATGTGCTAACCCATGTGCCATTTGCACAACGGCCAGTACATACGCATCAGGCAACATCCATCTTTTCTGATCCGACAAATCAATCCAGCAACCATTCACATCCAACCTTCCCGTACTTTCTTTCCACTTCATTTTTTCAGTGTCGGTGGCCTCATTCTGAATTGCTTTCACACTCTCTATGGTATTTTCACACATACTCGATTCTGTAGGCCACCTAACCGAACTCGTCACATACATTCGAGTGCTAAGGTTCCGAGCAGTCTCCTTAGCAATCTCGTCTGCGAACGCATTACCACGACCAACATCATCCGTCACTTTACGATGCGCACTACACTTAACAATTGCAATTTGAGCAGGCAAAGTCAATGCATCCAAAAGATCGTTCACAAGCTGGCCATGCTGTATTTTCGTGCCATGCGACGTCAAGAAACCACGCTCTCGCCACAATCGTCCAAAACTATGCGCTACACCAAAAGCATACTGACTATCGGTATACACATTCACACGTTTACCTTTTGCTAATACACATGCTCTAGTGAGAGCAATCAGCTCTGCAGCTTGGGCAGAATTCTGATTCAATCTCGCAGTCTCAACAACAGTATTCAATGTCACCACAGCATAGGCAGTAGTCATATCACCATTCGGCAACTTAAAACATGACCCATCCACATACAGGGTGCCATCCGGGTCTTCCAATGGGGTGTTTTTAAGGTCCACACGACCTTTTGTTTCCTCTTCTGTCCGCAAGTAACAGTCATGTTCTGCTACTTCATCTGACTCTGCACTAATTGGTAACAAAGTTGCCGGATTTAGGACATTACAACGTTTTATCTGAATGTGGCTTGCCAAAAGCGTCAATTCGTACCCAGACAACCTCGCACTCGTCAAGTGCTGAGTTTTCGTACGATTCAACAGAGTATCGACTGCATGCGGAACCATCACCGTAAGCATATTATCCATGACCAATCCTGCTGATTGTCGGATGGAGACCGCAGCTGCCGCAGTTGCTCTCAAACAACTCGGCAATGCTCTAGCTACTGGGTCTAAGGTCGAGGAAAAATATGCACATGGACGTTGTTTACCACCAAAAGGTTGTGTTAGAACACTCAAAGCACAACCTTCCCTCTCGTGAACATATAACGTGAACGGTTTACTGTAATCAGGGGTACCTAACACAGGAGCCGAACACAATGAATCACGTAATTCAGAAAAACTTTTCTGACATTCTTCCGTCCATGGTAAAGGAGTCGAAACATCCTTGCACGTAAGAGCCACCAATGGTTTCGCTAGCAATGAAAAATTAGGAATCCACTGCCTACAGTACGACGTGATACCTAGAAAGGCACGCACATCTCTTTGGGTTTGTGGCACAGCCATGCGTGCAATCGCTGCAATTCTCTCTGGGGTCAATCTCCTTCCCTCCTTTGACAATAAGTGACCTAGGTAGGTTACTTCTTGACAACAATATTGGAGTTTAGAAGGTGACACCTTGTGATTTAACTCACAAAGATGTTGCAGCAGCGACACTGTAGCAATTTTGCAAATGTCCTGAGTATCGGCAGCCACCAATAGGTCATCAACGTATTGGATTAAAGCCGCACCAACCGGCAACCTAAACGCATCTAGTTGACCCTTCAAAGCTTGACTGTAAATCGATGGACTTTCACAGTAGCCCTGAGGAGCGCGTTTGAACCGGAAGCTACGTCCACCAAGAGAGAAACCGAAAAGGTCCCTACTCTCTTCGGCAATCGGGATGCTGAAAAACGCATTTTTCAAATCAATCACCGAGAACCATGAAGCAGTAGCTGGAATCAGAGTCAGTAGCGCCGTGATGTCAGGCACAACAGGGAATTGAGGAACCACAATTTTATTTACCTCCCGTAAATCGATAACAAAACGATAAACAGGCGGTTTGGTAGGATCAGTGCGTTTAAGAATGGGCAGTACAGGACTATTGCACACGTTTCCCCGAGTTTCTTCAATGACATCTTTCTCGATCAAGTCATAGATGATCGCTAACAAAGCTCGTTCACCATCAAGTGAGATACGGTATTGGGGAATACGTGGCAATCGCACATTCGATTTCAACTGAACAACATAAGGGGAGATATCAAGTAGGCCCACATCATTTGGACCCGTCGCCCACAAAGACGCGGGAAGAGAATCCAATTCCGGTGGAAGCTTATCAAGAGACAAGTACATGGGAGAGACTACTCTCTCTCCTAACGTAAGCTTTACACCCGCAGGAGAACAATACAAAGTTGCATACAAACGTTTGAGCAAATCCAGACCCAAAAGATTTTCGCCACAACCAGTAGACAAAATCAATGGAGCTTCGAGCTCACGAGGCCCAATTTTAAGGGGCAAAGGGCGCGAAACTGGATTGCTAACGGGGGCGCCAGAAAATCCAACGGAAACATTTGTTAAGCCAGACAAAGGTGCGCCAGGGAGTTTCGAATGGATGATAGAACTTTTCGCTGCACCAGTGTCCAACAGAAAAGGCTCAACGACGCCCGATGTAGCAACTGCGACGTAAGGCCCTCTCTGATCAACCGGAACTGATACCACTCCCTCTCCTTGTCTTTGGCTGTCCTAGTAATTACTATCGTCAGTTCCCTGATCGACGTAATAATCGTCTACATTGTACTGCGCAGATCGTCCTTGCGATGATCCACGTTGATCGAAACAGTTATTAGAATTTGATGAATGGTCAGAGCGATCATTCTGAGCACCACGACCCCTACCACGCGATGCGTGCTGTGCACCACCACGGCCTCCTCTAGACGAATTACCACCACTACGGTCATTTAAAGCAGGACAATTGAATTTAATGTGTCCCTCCTGTCTACAATAAGCACATTGGTTGTACCCTAATGAAGATCTCTGGAAAGAAGAATCATTACGCGACTGCGATCGATTCGATTGCGACTGTGATCTATTCTGCTGAGGCGCATTCTGATTAGAACGCGGCGGATACGCTTGTTGTAACAACACTTTAGTTTTTAGCTCTTTCGTCTTTTTATCAGCACGGTCATTTTCCTCTTTTTCTCTATTCTCATAATATTGTGCCGTAGCCAATATCTGAGCTGAGGTAGAAACGGCCCACGCACTTTCAGAATTCTTTAATTTATGGCTCAAGTCGGGCAATAAGTTTGACACAAACTTATCCACAAACAACCTCTGTCCACCCTCAGTACCCATATCCTGTCCACTATGATCAATGAATGCTTCCTCAAACCTCGTAAAGAAATCGGAAACACTCTCATCTTTCTTCTGCTTACAGGCTGACAACTTGTCCCAATTTACCCTCATAGCTGGCATAAGCGTTTTCATTAATGCAATGATTCGTTGGGGAAGAAGTTCAATCAACTGATCGGGTTTAGTAGCAGCCATTTGTCCAGCGTCTGCCGCTGTAATGGCAGCCCAATCACCACCTAATTCATTCGCGTGATCTTGGTGACGAATCTTGGCCCATACCGGTTGCGGTACGATATTACCAAACAACATGTCGATATCGGCCAGATTCATTATCGTAGCATCCACAAGCTGCGATAATTCTTTGTAATACCCCGCAGGATTTTTGCGAGGATCAGGCAAAGTTTGTTTCACCTGAAGCACTTCCGATCGTTTCCAAGGGAGGTGTATCCACACTCTCTGGAAATGTGCCGCCACTGGAGCATTAACATTAGTATTATCAGCGGGTATCCAAACTGGCGGAACTTCACGCATAGGATATTGGCCAGACCCATCTCCTTTCTCAATGTCCTCAACGAACAATGCATGAGGAATAGGAGCGGGACGAAGAGATAGCAACCGCTCAATAGCACGTCGGACATTAGTGTCGACTATCAGTCCACTTGCGAACTGAAGCCGAAGTTCGGACAGGGCGGACAGCACCTCGTCAGGCGCAACGGCCACTATCTGATCATGTAAGAACTTGCACATTTCATCAAACACATACCTCTGAGTAGGTATGTTGAATTGATCAAACGTTTCGAGGACAACACGAGGTGGATTTCTAACAGGGTTTATCATCCAACCCATCGCCATATTGTATAGCGCAACACGTTCTCTATTACCAGGAAGCTGGCTACGTCTCTGAGGACCATCAGAACCAGCAGACCCAAAAACAGGTCCGAGCGACTGAAAGAAGTTTGTCGCAAGGGGAGAATCACGATTACGAGTAGAGGGAGAAGAATAAGACACAGGACTAACAAGAGAAGGAGTAGAGACATTAGCAACAACAGGGGTTAACAACACAGGAGTAGTAGCGGGAACAGGAGGATGTGGAAGCGGAGGAGCAGTAGGAATAGAACCAGGCAAAGGGGCAGGAACAGGCGGAAGAGCGGGTGCAGGTTGAGGAACTGGTGGAGGAATAACAGGTGGAAGAACAGGTACGGCAGGGACCACAGGAGCCGCGGTACCCTGTACGTACGGAGGTGGCGACTTCATAAGATAAGACATTAAAGAATCCTCAACTGCCTCTTCCTTCTTATCCGACTCCGTAGGCAAAGCAGGATAGCATTTGTCTATGGACATACGCTGTAATCTCTCAAACACTTCCTTATCCTTATCCTCCTTATCACGCTGAAACTGCTCAGCTTTCTTCACTATAGTAGCAACGGTATCTCGCTGACTACGTTTATTTTGTCTGATCTCTTTCTGTCGGGCTTCTTTGCGCCAGAACCGAAAGGCATCAAACATGGCCGGCCTAGATTTACGTTCGAACAACTTTATTTCCAAATTATCTAAGATCGACGCTTCGAAGCTACCGTGAGGTGGCCAACGAAGATCGCCGTCTTTCTTTGTATATTTCATCCAATAATCGTTAAAAGCAATCGGGCCTAGCCCATGTTTGCTATATAAATCATAAGTAGGAGTTCCAACCGGAGGTATCGGACACGAGTCCTCCAGCAGGGAATCCGCACCACAAGGTCTAAAGCAACTGAACAAAGTACTACGACCAGGCATCTTGCACACTAGCCGAGTTTCACAAACTTCAAGGGTTACGGGATTTCGGGATTTACCAAGTCCCAGTAAAGAACTAAACCCTCGGTCTTTGGCGGCTGCAGTCGTCAAACAAATACAACAACAACAAAGTACGCTAGCAAAGTGTCACCGACAAAAACACTCACACAGCGTGTACAACAAAGACACCCGCTAAAGTGTCTACAACAAAAACACTCGCTAAAGTGTTTACAACAAAGACACTCGCTAAAGTGTCTACAACCAAGAACTCTGGGAGCGACCCACAAATACTTAACTCAAAGATCAATGGCGTCCTCAGGAAGGCCCGTCAATCGTCTCGCTATACCAAGGTCTACGCCAGGCGCCAAAACAGGTCTACAGTCAGGGCAGCAGTCCGTCGCAGCCGTTAGGAGGCGGGAATCTTCGCGGGAAAAGTCTTCGGGCCACTTATTTCGACAACAGGATCGATGAAGCGGGGTGCACCTTCCCTCGAAGATTTCACACGAAGTTCCTCACGATCGTCGGGCTTGGACCGGTACCACTGATGCAGCCCCACGTTGGGCGCCAACTGAAGGACTGGGTTCTTTTGGACCCAGCGGTGCCAGGGCACAACACCTGAAACCTTCGTGGGTAACCTGCTCCGGCGTACAAGTCACAGAGACACGGGACACTTCCTTCGGCGTCAAAGAGTCAAGGTTTATTTACTGCAGGGAACACAGAAGTCACAGGAAGTACATCGAGTGTAGTTCGGGGAGACTGCTTCAAATTGTATTTGTGGATCGCTCCTTTTATACAGTTTTTACCCATAGGATAACATGATACACAATAGTTTACAACCTGGTTCCCACAAGTCGCTCTCAGAGGGGTCGTTTTAGATCACTTTGAAACACACAAAGTCCGGAACATAAGTGCGGAAACATTTGGCGGTTCCCAACTGTAAAAACCCATCTTCCCACCATTAGCAAATTCCAATCAGCAGTAAAGTAGATCGAAATAGGAACGAAGACAGGTGCAGAGGAAGACGGAGACAGTAGGGAGATCGGAAAGGGTGTAAAAAGGGGAGGTATCGAGAAGCACGAGATACAGGCATCAAAGGGACGTGCCTAATGAGATGCACGGCTGAGACAATAAGCCCGTGCGGCAAGATGAGCCTCGAGCGGCGCCATCTGCCTTACAGTAGCATCCCCCTCGTCATAAAGGCACTTACAAAGAACATGTCTCTTCCGCCACATCTTGGGAGTCCCAGGGTCGCGAAGCGGACAGCATCCGTTCGCTGGCTACTTGAGGGCAAGAGACAAAATGGATGCCGTATCTAAGATGGAACCCGTGGGTACAGATGAAAAACCCACATAACAAGCGAACGGTTTAAGTTAGCACAGCGAAACTGCGCACACTTACTAAACTCGTCATTTGCGGTTCATAGATACTAGACTCGACCATATTCGTACGAGTCGAAAACATCACTGACAATTGTCACGGAACCTCACCTTGCTCACTTTGCCACTGGATTCAAGCAAGCCGGGCTGAAGATGGCTGGAATGCCAGAAACCGGTCCTCGGAAGGTTGTTTCCAGTCCAGGGAAGACTTGGCTTGGCAGTTCGGGCTGGACTGTTCCCATGAGGCACAGGGTCAGACTGATTTGCATATAGCCATGTCTGAACTGGGGTGGCAGAGTGGGCTAAAGAAAGGTGATGGATTAAACCCAGATCTTTTGACTGGGTAAGTGTTTGATTGATTCAGATGCTCCGTCCATCACCACCCCCTTTTGTACCGCTTTTGGCCGCCACAAGTGTGGCAGGGTATGCTCAGACGTGAGTCCCTTGCTCACTTTGCCACTGGATTAAAGCAAGCCGGGCTGAAGACGGCTGGAAGGCCAGAAACCGGTCCTCAGAAGCTTGTTTCCGGTCCAGGGAAGACATGGCTTGGCAGTTCGGGCTAGACTGTTCCCATGAGGCACAGGGTCAAACTGATTTGCATTTAGCCATGTCTGAACTGGGGTGGCAGAGTGGGCTAAAGAAAGGTGATGGATTAAACCCAGATCTTTTGACTGGGTGTGAGTGTTTGATTGATTCAGATGCTCTGTCCATCACCACCCCCTTTTGTACCGCTTTTGGACGCCATAAGTGTGGCAGGGTATGCTCAGACATGAGTCCCTTGCTCACTTTGCCACTGGATTCAAGCAAGCCGGGCTGAAGACGGCTGGAATTCCGAAACCGGTACTCGGACGGTTGTTTCCGGTCCAGGGAAGATATGGCTTGGCAGTTCGGGCTGAAGTGTTCCCATGAGGCACAGGGTCAGACTGATTTGCATATAGCCATGTCTGAACTGTGGTGGCAGAGTGGGCTAAAGAAAGGTGATGGATTAAACCCAGATCTTTTGACTGGGTGTGAGTGTTTGATTGATTCAGATGCTCCATCCATCACCACCCCCTTTTGTACCGTTTTTGGCCGCCATAAGTGTGGCAGGGTATGCTCAGACGTGAGTCCCTTGCTCACTTTGCAACTGGATTCAAGCAAGCCGGGCTGAAGACGACTGGAATGCCAGAAACAGGTCCTCGGAAGCTTGTTTACGGTCCAGGGATGACATGGCTTGGCAGTTCGGGCTGGAATGTTCCCATGAGGCACAGGGTCAGAATGATTTGCACATGGCCACGTCTGAACTGGGGTGGCAGAGTGGGCTAAAGAAAGGTGATGGATTAAACCCAGATCTTTTGACTGGGTGTGAGTGTTTGATTGATTCAGATGCTCCGTCCATCACCACCCCCTTTTGTACCGCTTTTGGACGCCATAAGTGTGGCAGGGTATGCTCAGACGTGAGTCCCTTGCTCAATTTGCCACTGGATTCAAGCAAGCTGGGCTGAAGATGGCTGGAATGCCAGAAACCGGTCCTCGGAAGCTTGTTTCCGTTCCAGGGAAGACATGGCTCGGCAGTTCGGGCTGGACTGTTCCCATGAGGCACAGGGTCAGACTTATTTGCATATAGCCATGTCTGAACTGTGGTGGCAGAGATGGCTAAAGAAACGTGATGGATTAAACACATATCTTTTGACTGGGTGTGAGTGTTTGATTGATTCAGATGCTCCGTCCATCACCACCCCCTTTTGTACCGCTTTTGGCCGCCATAAGTGTGGCAGGGTATGCTCAGACGTGAGTCCCTTGCTCACTTTGCCACTGGATTCAAGCAAGCCAGGCTGAAGATGGCTGGAATGCCAATAAACCGGTCCTCAGAAGCTTGTTTCCTGTCCAGGGAAGACATGACTTGGCAGTTCGGGCTGGACTGTTCCCATGAGGCACAGGGTCAGACTGATTTGCATATATCCATGTCTGAACTGGGGTGGCAGAGTGGGCTAAAGAAATGTGATGGATTAAACCCAGATCTTTTTACTGGGTATGAGTGTTTGATTGATTCAGATGCTCCGTCCATCACCACCCCCTTTTGTACCGCTTTTGGCTGCCATAAGTGTGGCAGAATATGCTCAGACGTGAGTCCCTTGCTCACTTTGCCACTGGATTCAAGCAAGCCGGGCTGAAGATGGCTGGAATGCCAGAAACCGGTCCTCGGAAGGTTGTTTCCAGTCCAGGGAAGACTTGGCTTGGCAGTTCGGGCTGGACTGTTCCCATGAGGCACAGGGTCAGACTGATTTGCATATAGCCATGTCTGAACTGGGGTGGCAGAGTGGGCTAAAGAAAGGTGATGGATTAAACCCAGATCTTTTGACTGGGTAAGTGTTTGATTGATTCAGATGCTCCGTCCATCACCACCCCCTTTTGTACCGCTTTTGGCCGCCACAAGTGTGGCAGGGTATGCTCAGACGTGAGTCCCTTGCTCACTTTGCCACTGGATTCAAGCAAGCCGGGCTGAAGACGGCTGGAAGGCCAGAAACCGGTCCTCAGAAGCTTGTTTCCGGTCCAGGGAAGACATGGCTTGGCAGTTCGGGCTAGACTGTTCCCATGAGGCACAGGGTCAAACTGATTTGCATATAGCCATGTCTGAACTGGGGTGGCAGAGTGGGCTAAAGAAAGGTGATGGATTAAACCCAGATCTTTTGACTGGATGTGAGTAATTGATTGATTCAGATGCTCCGTCCATCACCACCCCCTTTTGTACCGCTTTTGGACGCCATAAGTGTGGCAGGGTATGCTCAGACATGAGTCCTTTGCTCACTTTGCACTGGATTCAAGCAAGCCGGGCTGAAGACGGCTGGAATGCCGAAACCGGTCCTCGGACGGTTGTTTCCGGTCCAGGGAAGACATGGCTTGGAAGTTCGGGCTGGACTGTTCCCATGAGGCATAGGGTCAGACTGATTTGCATTTAGCCATGTCTGAACTGGGGTGGCAGAGTGGGCTAAAGAAAGGTGATGGATTAAACCCAGATCTTTTGACTGGGTGTGAGTGTTTGATTGATTCAGATGCTCTGTCCATCACCACCCCCTTTTGTACCGCTTTTGGACGCCATAAGTGTGGCAGGGTATGCTCAGACGTGAGTCCCTTGCTCACTTTGCAACTGGATTCAAGCAAGCCGGGCTGAAGACGGCTGGAATGCCAGAAACAGGTCCTCGGAAGCTTGTTTACGGTCCAGGGATGACATGGCTTGGCAGTTCGGGCTGGAATGTTCCCATGAGGCACAGGGTCAGACTGATTTGCACATGGCCACGTCTGAACTGGGGTGGCAGAGTGGGCTAAAGAAAGGTGATGGATTAAACCCAGATCTTTTGACTGGGTGTGAGTGTTTGATGGATTCATATGCTCCGTCCATCACCACCCCCTTTTGTACCGCTTTTGGCAGCCATAAGTGTGGCAGGGTATGCTCAGACGTGAGTCCCTTGCTCAATTTGCCACTGGATTCAAGCAAGCTGGGCTGAAGATGGCTGGAATGCCAGAAACCGGTCCTCGGAAGCTTGTTTCCGGTCCAGGGAAGACATGGCTCGGCAGTTCGGGCTGGACTGTTCCCATGAGGCACAGGGTCAGACTGATTTGCATATAGCCATGTCTGAACTGGGGTGGCAGAGTGGGCTAAAGAAAGGTGATGGATTAAACCCAGATCTTTTGACTGGGTGTGAGTGTTTGATTGATTCTGATGCTCCGTCCATCACCTCCCCCTTTTGTAGCGCTTTTGGCCGCCATAAGTGTGGCAGGGTATGCTCAGACGTGAGTCCCTTGCTCACTTTGTCACTGTTTTCAAGCAAGCTGGGCTGAAGATGGCTGGAATGCCAGAAACCGTTCCTCAGAAGGTTTTTTCCGGTCCAGGGAAGACATGGCTTGGCAGTTCGGGCTGGACTGTTCCCATGAGGCACAGGGTCAGACTGATTTGCATATAGCCATGTCTGAACTGGGGTGGCAGAGTGGGCTAAAGAAAGGTGATGGATTAAACCCATATCTTTTGACTGGGTGTGAGTGTTTGATTGATTCAGATGCTCCGTCCATCACCACCCCCTTTTGTACCGCTTTTGGCCGCCATAAGTGTGGCAGGGTATGCTCAGACGTGAGTCCCTTGCTCACTTTGCCACTGGATTCAAGCAAGCCGGGCTGAAGACGGCTGGAAGGCCAGAAACCGGTCCTCGGAAGGTTGTTTCCGGTCCAAGGAAGAAATGGCTTGGCAGTTCGGGCTGGACTGTTCCCATGAGGCACAGGGTCACACTGATTTGCATATAGCCATGTCTGAACTGGGGTGGCAGAGTGGGCTAAAGAAAGGTGATGGATTAAACCCAGATCTTTTGACTGGGTGTGAGTGTTTGATTGATTCAGATGCTCCGTCCATCACCACCCTCTTTTGTACCGCTTTTGGCCGTAATAAGTGTCGAAGGGTATGCTCAGACGTGAGTCCCTTGCTCACTTTGCCACTGGATTCAAGCAAGCCGGGCTGAAGACGGCTGGAATGCCAGAAACCGGTCCTCGGAAGGTTGTTTCCGGTCCAGGGAAGACATGGCTTGGCAGTTCGGGCTTGACTGTTCCCATGAGGCACAGGGTCAGACTGATTTGCATATAGCCATGTCTGAACTGGGGTGGCAGAGTGGGCTAAAGAAAGGTGATGGATTAAACCCAGATCTTGTGACTGGGTGTGATTGTTTGATTGATTCAGATGCTCCGTCCATCACCACCCCCTTTTGTACCGCTTTTGGCCGCCATAAGTGTGGCAGGGTATGCTCAGACGTGAGCCCCTTGCTCACTTTGCCACTGGATTCAAGCAAGCCGGGCTGAAGATGGCTGGAATGCCAGAAACTGGTCCTCGGAAGGTTGTTTCCAGTCCAGGGAAGACATGGCTTGGCAGTTCGGGCTGGACTGTTCCCATGAGGCACAGGGTCAGACTGATTTGCATATAGCCTTGTCTGAACTGGGGTGGCAGAGTGGGCTAAAGAAAGGAGATGGATTAAACCCAGATCTTTTGACTGGGTGTGAGTGTTTGATTGATTCAGATGCTCCGTCCATCACCACCCCCTTTTGTACCGCTTTTGGGCGCCATAAGTGTGGCAGGGTATGCTCAGACATGTGTCCCTTGCTCACTTTGCCACTGGATTCAAGCAAGCCGGGCTGAAGACGGCTGGAATTCCAAAACCGGTCCTCGGACGGTTGTTTCCGGTCCAGGGAAGACATGGCTTGGCAGTTCGGGCTGGACTGTTCCCATGAGGCACAGGGTCAGACTGATTTGCATATAGCCATGTCTGAACTGGGGTGGCAGAGTGGGCTAAAGAAAGGTGATGGATTAAACCCAGATCTTTTGACTGGCTGTGAGTGTTTGATTGATTCAGATGCTCCGTCCATCACCACCCCCTTTTGTACCGCTTTTGGCCGCCATAAGTGTGGCAGGGTATGCTCAGACGTGAGTCCCTGGCTCACTTTGCCACTGGATCCAAGCAAGCCGGGCTGAAGACGGCTGGAATGCCAGAAACTGGTCCTCGGAATCTTGTTTCCGGTCCAGGGATGACATGGCTTGGCAGTTCGGGCTGGACTGTTCCCATGAGGAGCAGGGTCAGACTGATTTGCATATAGCCATGTCTGAACTGGGGTGGCAGAGTGGGCTAAAGAAAGGTTATTTATTAAACCCAGATCTTTTGACTGGGTGTGAGTGTTTGATTGATTCATATGCTCCGTCCATCACCACCCCCTTTTGTACCGCTTTTGGCCGCCATAAGTGTGGCAGGGTATGTTCAGACGTGGGGTGGTAGAGTGGGCTAAAGAAACGTGATAGATTAAACCCAGATCTTTTGACTGGGTGTGAGTGTTTGATTCAGATGCTCCGTCCATCACCACCCCCTTTTGTACCGCTTTTGGCCTGAATAAGTGTGGCAGGGTATGCTCAGACGTGAGTCCCTTGCACACTTTGCCACTGGATTCAAGCAAGCCGGGCTGAAGATGGCTGGAATGCAAGAAACAGGTCCTCAGAAGCTTGTTTCCGGTCCAGGGAAGACATGGCTTAGCAGTTCGGGCTGGACTGTTCCCATGAGGCACAGGGTCAGACTGATTTGTATTGTCATATGGTTACTACGTTTCTATATATTGTGTTAAGTTAGCATGTGCTTATTAAATGTTTAAACGCCATATTTTCTTTCTGCTTCGGTTTTGCACACGACACCTAATTGTTATTGCAGCTTTTAACCTAGACGAAAGATGTGTTTATTTGAGAATAATATGTTATTGCACTGATATCAGTCGTGCTTGGTACACTTGGTACAACTGTCTGCACACTGAGAACTGCACACTCTCAGAATAACCTAACACAAGGTTGCTGTAGGCCTGATCCTCGAACCACGTTAGTCATAACACCAATAATGTTTGTGCCAAATTATGGCTCTACGTGGGTTTAAGATACAGTTACAGGGAATGAATCAACACACTTGATGCTGAGCATGCTGAGAGCTGGTAGCTGTTGATGTGATCTCCTACTACTGAGAATTAGAGGTATGGGTCCGCCCTGCTAAGAACCCAGATGAGACCTTCTTAGATATAATATAATATGCTAATTAGGGTGCGCGAAATATAGGTGACACAGAATTCTATAGATTTTGCATCATAACATGTTATCACCTTTTGCTTACTATGGATTAGTGACGATGTTGCTGACTCTGATTTTTATAATATGTATATTGATATTATACAAGATACTGCGTTTGAGAATGCTGCATTGAAAAATAAACATTTCAAACTTGCACGTGTTTTCATTGCCTCCCAGTTTCGGTTTGGAATGATAATATAACGAAAGAGTGTTCATGTGTTCCACGATACCTGAGGTATTCTAAGTTCATGTTCTGGATTGTCTAAGTCATTGGGAAGTAATTACTACCGATGCGACACTGTAGCTAGCTAGGTAAGGGGATTTCTGAAACAAAGGTGAGTTGTGTGTCACCCTACCTCACCCAGGTTCTAGGTCTCTGTGCACAGTTCTGTGAGAGAACGGAAACCCTGCGACATGGCGCCCATATGTTGGTTGGCCTTATATCATGACACTCGAGTAGTATGACATTCGAACCCTAACGCCTTCATTCCCGTTTCCGGAAAACGGCAGTGTCGGAAAAACCTACCTATTTTTGAAATAGGTCTTTTTCAAGCTTGAATCTATCTGTAAAGGTTTCTTTGAATTACTACCCAGTTGTGCTACAAAGTAATCTTTGTGTTTTAATTTTTCTGTGCTGGCATGGCACAAGCCGTGGACATCCCGCAGCATAGTCGCATTGCGGTGCGTGACCATTTGCCGATGTATGATGTTCCTGTGGAAGGCTTGGCTGTTGTTCTGGTAGTGAGTGCGGAACATGCTTACCCGTACGAACTGTTTTATTCGTGGGTGACGTTTCCACCAGTGGACGCTAATTCTGGAGTGTTCCATTCATACACTGCTACAGCTGTACCGGATGCGTACGCTCCGTACAGAGCACTGGAAGTACCTATAGACGCTTGGCAGCATGGAGTTTGCTTTGGTGGCGCCCTACCACACTCATTATCGGCTTCGAGGTTAGGTCCTTTGTCCATTCCGGGCACACCTTGGCCCGCTTTGGCTGGGTTTACTCCTCACCCCGACGTGCCACTTGTAACGTGGCAGATCTGCGGCGGCTTCATGAAGTTGCAGTAGCAGTGATTAGAGCGCTTGTTCATTACACTAGCCGTAATGTTCAGGACGCGGCCCCTAGGGGCGCACAGCTTCGTGCAGAACATGCTGGTCTGAAAATCAATCCGGTCATGGTTAATTCCGTGATGGGTAGGAAGCCACAAGAAAAGGATGATTTTCCTTTCTGGCTTGCTGAGAAATTCGGCCAGCTGGAAGCTGTGTTTCCCAATACGAGTCCGGGTGATAAGCACCGGATTCTTACACTAAGTTTGCCGAAAGATCTGGCTCCTGACCTTGCTGACTGTGAAACCTGGGGAAAAACTTTTGCGGCGGTCTATTCGAGGTGCTATGGCTCCCCGTCTGTGACCAATCTAGGTGGGGTCCTTAAACGTGTTCAAGACGAGCACGGACCAGAGGCGGCTGTTGAATTGGGCATGCGCCTGTGTGGCTCATTTGAAGTGGTTTGCGATCTGATCCTTGCGAATGTCAAGGGGGATGCAGTGAACTTTCAGGTGGCTAACGCATTGGCGTTGGTTCAAGAGGCCGACCGACCCCGACAGTTGGCAAAGATTATTGTGACTGCTTACAAAATGGTTGGCCGCAATGCGAAAGGGGTTAAAGCTTCTCCGGATAAGGAGAAGAAACAGCCCCAGGGTCAGACATCGGAAGCTAGTGTTCAACAAAAGTCCAAAAAGCAAAATTGGCCTAAAAAGCAGACTCAGGGTAAGCAACAACAACAACAAACACAGGTTTCTGCTCCTGCGTCTCCGTTGCCTGCGCAGTCGGATCGAGTTTATGATTTGCGCGACCGCGCGATGATTAAATCGCCTGAGAGGTTTCAGGCTTCTGACCAACGCTCTCCTCGTTCCTTTCAGGACTCATCGGCTCCGTCAACCGGTGGTGGAGGGGGCGGCAGGGGCCGGGGTGGCCAGCAAGGACGTGGTCAGCCCCGCCCGCGCAACGGTGGAGAACAGCAGGAAGGCTCTACGCCCAAGAGACCACAGTTTGCTACGAAGAAAGTCGCCGCCCTGACCGCGCATCGTTATGCCCCAGATAGTGAGAACGCGGCTTCGGAATCTGACGTGGGCTCTGACCTTGCTGGACAGCGCAGCCGAGATTACCATAGTGAGAGAGGCCCTCCGTCCACTGTTGAAGGTGACAGCGACTGATTCTTATGTTGTAATTGAAACTGCTGATACGCATGTTGCTCCCCCTGAAAGACTTTTTGAAATTGTCCTGTTAATTGAAGGTGACATGCAGCGAACTGTAAAAGGGGTATTTTGGGAAAATCTCTCGTCTACGTATGACATTTTACTTTCGGAGGCTGACTGGCCCCCACCTTTTGTTCTCGCAGCTCCGCGAGGGGAGGAGGTAATCCTGCCCAGCTTCGCGCACACTGTGCCGAGGGTGGAGGCGCTGCATTTTGCAGAAGAGTGGGCTCCGGCGCTGGCGCCGGCTGTGTACCGCAATCAGTGTGGCTGGGATAAATTATCACCAAGCCACGAGATTCCTTTGCGGTCACAGCCACAGCCTCAACCTCAATATCCCATACGGCGTGAAGCGAAAGCTTCGGTCGCAGCTATCCTTGAACAATTGGAATATCAAGGTATAATTGAAACATGTGTGTCACCGATGAATAACCCCCTTTTTACTGTGAACAAGCCGGACGGCTCATATCGTTTGGTTTTGGATTATAGGCATTTGAACTCGCATTGCCGTAACTGTGCAGTACAGAATACGTATGGCTCTGCGTTAGTGAATAGTCTTGAGCGTAAACGGTTCAAAACCACGCTTGACATTTCCAATGGTTTTTATGCCCATAGATTAGATGGTCTAAGTTCCCAATGGACCAGTTTTACATGCGCCGGTGTGCAAAAAATGTTTAAACGACTCCCAATGGGCTACAAGAATAGTCCTGGAGTGTTTTCCGCACGCATTGTCTCTCTGCTGGAGAGCTTCGACCCAGTTGCTTGTTCGTATGTGGATGACATTTATCTCACAGACGACGATCTTTGGGAGCATCTGTGTCGAGTAAATAGCATAATTTGTAACTTTGCTGACGTGGGTTACAAATTTAACTTTGCAAAGTCGCACATTGCAGAGTACACAGTGTTGTTTCTAGGTTACGAGCTTAACAACGAAGGGAAGGGTTTAGCACCCCATTTCCTGGAGAAATGTGCACAATTGTGCTCTCCGACAACACTGAAAAAATTACAATCTCTACTGGGCTTTTTGAATTTCGAAAGGACATACATTCCGGAATATGCCCAGCGTATCAAGCCTTTGTATGCTTTGATACAACCATCTTTTTCCAAATCATGCTGGCTGCCAGAGCATTCGGCCATTCTGCAGTCTTTGCAGGCTGATTTGCTCGCTTCTGAATACTTACAGACTCGTGATAACCAAACCAACCTGGTGATAAGAATTATCCCTGGGGCGGTGGGTTTCACATACCTGACTTTTAATGAAGGAGACACAGTACCTATTGCTTACAAGTCACACCTGTACACTTCGGCTGAATTGCGGTTTTCCACTGTGGAGAAGGTTTTAACGGCTGTACAGATGGCAATTCTTAAGGAACGTGCCCTGTCACAAGGAAAGCGCATGTTGGTTGTTACCCCGTGTCCTGCCTTAGAGGCGGTTACGAAAGCCAGTGTACCTAATTCCAAAGCTTTGCACCCTCGGTGGATTCAATGGGCTGCATCCTTGACGTCCCAGGATGTCACGTTTATTTTTGACGCCACTTTAAGGTCGCAGGAGTTTTTACAGTATGAATTTGTTCATCCTGCTCCGTTAGCAATGCGGCCGTTGGAGGATTTCCATTGCATCATTTACACTGATGGTTCGGCGCAGGTTGCGCATGGCTCTAAACATGCCTACGTTTCCGCTTGCGCCATTGTGGTCGGTGCCATGGTGAACGATGAGTTCAAGTCCAGTGTCGTGCATACACAGACACTTGGGGACTGCACCGCACAATTAGCAGAGCTTCGTGCGCTGATGCTTGCATTAGAGTACGCAGATCCTAGTGTGACGACTTTAATCGTAAGTGACTCTTACTACTGTGTCCAGTCTTACAATGATAACTTGTTCTTTTGGATTCAGAATGATTTTCGTGACTCCAAAGGTAGCACAATAAAACACAAAACGATCTGGGTAAGAGTGGCGGAACTTAAAGAGAAGCTGCCACTTGTCTTTGTGATTCATACTCTCGGTCATCAGCGCGTGGGGGTCCACGCTGTTGGCAACTCGCTTGCTGATGAAGCAGCGAAGTCAGCGGTATCGAAATACCTAGTTGCAGCAGTCACGAGATCCAAAAGCAAAATAGATGATGACATCTCGGCAGCTGTTGCTGCAACACAGAAGGGAAGTAAATATCCTGCGGGATTCCCTTCTAAATACACATACCACTTAAGTCCCGATAAGGTTCCTTATGTGAAAATCCCTGAAGTTGGCGAACGTCTAGTTCCCAACTCGGATCGCAGGGCTGCTTTGATTACAGCGGCTCATGAGGGTGTGGCGTCTGCGCATGCGGGCGTCTCGGCCACTGTAACTCAGCTACAACAGAGATTTTGGTGGCGGGGACTGTACAAACAGACGCGTGAATATGTTCTTCAATGTGACATTTGCCAGCAGATTAAGCCTTCAACTGTTGCGCGTCCGCCTCAAACACAGTTGTACATCTCGAATAAACCACTTGGATGTGTTTATTTGGATCACTGCGGTCCTTTTTCTTCTGATACTGCATATAAGTACATCTTAGTAGCAGTTGATTCATGCACACGCTTTGTGTGGGTATGGCCGCATCGAAGCGCTGATTCACGTACTGTCATTAAGGATTTGCGAGTCTTTGTGGGAATTTTTGCCTGTGGTACCTTCCATTCGGATCAGGGTCCGGCATTTGCCTCTAAGGCGTATAAGGATGCTATGGTTTCGATGGGGGTCCAAGTCAAATTTTCGAGTCCCTACAGACCTGAGGGTAATAGTGTAGTTGAACGAATGAACCGCGACTTAAAGCAATCTTTGACAGCTCGAGTTATAGGCACTGGTAGAAACTGGTTAGCCCACATTGTAGGCGTGCAGCGTGCGCTTAATAATCTCCCTAGAAGGTCTCTGGGTGGGCGGACCCCATACGAAATGCTCTTTGGTATCAAGATGTATGTACCTGACCTCGATGGGCTAGACAGCAAGGCCCAGGCCACGTCCTTTGACGTAGATGAACATTGCAATGTTTTACAGAATCTACAAAAGACCAGAGACAGTCTTGCAAAGGAACATTTGCCCTCCACATCGGATGATGCGCTGCAGATCCCGGTAGTTGGCTGGCTACCCCAAGTTGGAGAACTGGTTCGAGAGAAGATCGATAACAAGAAAGAGTTTGGTCCCTCATATCGAGCACCGGTTCGAGTTCTTGGAGTGAAGGGCACAAGAACAGTCGTTTTACCACCACTTCCAGGTCGTAAGGAAAACAGATTTATTTCTATTGACAATGTCAAGACACACAGGGTGGCCGATTCTTCATAGCATGACACCGGCTGTATCCTGTCCTTCCATGGTGAGGCACTCTGTGCTGGCTATTACATCTGGTGCAGAACAGGAGGTGTCCCTCGAGATGCCTGCCATATCCAGTCCTTTATTAAATACTATTCCTGATACTAACATTGATGAGCTAAACTACACTTATCCTGCTGATTTATCGATGCCTGATTTACAGACCCGTTTGGCAGGCCAGTCCAGATTCTCTTTTGACTCTGTTTCGGAAACTTCAAAGAAACCCACAAACATTGCCAGATATGCCACATTGTTCAAAAAACATTTTTTAATTCCGCCTTGGACATACATTTGGTTGATCCTATTTTCATTTTATCTTTTTATGTCAATTGGTTTTGTGTTTTATTTTTTCCGCCTGATTGATGGTCACTACGTTAAAGAAAGAACAGGAATTCGGTACCTTAATGGAACATTGGCCCCTCTTTCCTCTTCACATTCAGCGCACAGACTGAAACGAAACTTAAATACAGTTAACATTACTGCTTGGCCTGTCCTTGATGGGATTGTGTGGGATGCGGTTAGGTTTCAGATACATGGGCCTACTGAAGTGATTAATGTTCCAAATGTGCTTAGAGTAAACATGGGAGATGTGATTAAACAAGATATACGCTCTGATGATTGGGATATTCAGGCCGTAGAAGCATTATTCT
The DNA here is from genome assembly GCF_964263255.1 of Lissotriton vulgaris. Lineage (NCBI taxonomy): Eukaryota > Metazoa > Chordata > Amphibia > Caudata > Salamandridae > Lissotriton > Lissotriton vulgaris. Next base: position 867,427,900 of record NC_141694.1, read on the forward strand.
CTGATTTAAAGTATTATGCTGCCTTCGATGCTGAGGATCTGTACACAGATTCTATTAATTATGGTGATTTGTTTTGTTTTCAACACTATGGTAATCATTTTTTACATAAAACAAAACTCCAGGAGGGTTGCTGTTAATTATACACAATGGGAACATTGCCCTACTCCATTTGGAGGCAGTTCCAATACGTTTCTGAAAAAATACACCTATTTTACAGACTTTAATCAATCTAATCCCGAGTCATTTTATTTTAAAACGACACAAATGTCCATGTCTAAAGTTAGACTTACCGATACAAAATTACTGTATTCGAAGTCCTTTCTAGACAGGTTGGCTGTAGATGGCTACGAGTTTTGGAAAGGAACAATTGACCTTAAATCGATTTGGGGTTCCAAAGATTGGCAGGTACAAGGCACTGAGGCTTTGCACCGTGCATGTCTCATCCCGAATCACATGTTGTTTTTAAATTCATCCATTTCCCAAACAACATGCTTTGGATTGGCTACTTCTAAAAAATTGAATACACCCACCATCCCAGATTTGGAGGAATATACAGGTTGGGGTAATTTTACTGATTTGTCCATTCATGAGTTGCAAACTCTTATACACAATTCGTCCTTTAACATATCCAGTTTGGATTCGAAAGGTTGGCTGATGTGGCATAAAAGTGCTGATTCTTGCCAACGCCGTTTTCTGGGTTTGGCTAAGGGGTTCACAAAAGTCAGACTCGATCCCCGTTTTGAAGAAGACTACACTGTCACTACTTATTCTGTGGGGAAGCTGTGTCAGAATTGGTTACAACATTCCACTTTAGCTGCAGTTAAAATACATCTGTCTCTATTAAATGATAATGTGGATTTGAATGATTTTATAAAAGGCCCAGCTAATGGTAGATCTAAACGATGGCTGTATGCGATTTACAATGAAATTTGGAAAGTTACCCAGGTTGAGGCTGCTAAACGCCTGAGAGCTATTGATCAAGCAAATTTAGAGAAGGTGCTTGCAGTTGTTGATAACAGCATTAACACGCTTTCTTCCCGAATTTACACGTTAAATAATATTGTGTCTTCTGTTGTTGACATTGTACATGATGAAGTGTCCGTGTTATATCATGGTCAAAATCAATTACGTTCTGTGATGCAATTTGCATGGACACTACAGACTCTTAAGTCTGGTCGAGTGCCATGGACTTTTATGAACGTCTCATCATTGTTTGCCCCTTTTAATCTGACTGAAAAACAGCGTATGCTGTCAATGAGAGATGCAACATTTTCTATGTTACATATTGAAAAATTAGAATCTTTGCCATTTTCTGTGGCTGAAGTGACTGCTGCGACGTGGCTTATTCATGGTGTTATAACATTACCTTTTGCTTTGTATAAATTTACAAATTGTATGAAATATATAGCCATTGGGCGATATGAACCATTAGGCAGTGCTTTTCTCCATGAGACATGGTCTTTACCATACACTTACAGATGCCTTAAGGAGGGAAATGAAGTGAATCTGAATGGTGAGGAATGTACACAGTCGCCTGACCGCTCACTAATATGCAGACACATCCAGTTGCATGGTTCTTGTAATCAGGACAAACCTAATTTGGCCTGTGTTTTAAAAGGGACACCAGTTCCTGCAATTGTTCCCACGTTCACGTTGTTGTCCAACGGTAGTTATTTACTTTTGAATAACGAGTTTTGTTGTGGGTTAGAGGCCGGTATCGCATATGTGGTTACCGTGTCAGAGAGGGTGGTTTGCTGCAAGAATGTGTTGTATCCACCCACGCATGGGAATTCAGAAGTTTTAATTTGGCCAAGAATACCAACCTTGAGAGCACAGTTCAATGGTTTAGGCCGTATAAGAGCCCTTTTGTCTCAAAAACAGGTGGCCCTGAGCTCTGCACGAGAAACATATGTCCTTCACATAGCAAACACGCGCACAGAAGTACAAGCACTTTTAAGTACTGATTTGCCTTTTCATTTTTGCGAGCTGGTTCATCAAATCTTCAATGCCTCCTCCACAACGAGCCTGGCTCATTTTTTTAAAATGGTTAGCAGTGGTCTCGTGACTACGTTTGAAAAAGTATTTGGTATTATCCCTGCGTTCTTTCACTCTATATTTGCTAGCCTGTTTGGCGGATTTCCTGTTTTGCTGGCTTTGGCTGCAGGCGTTCTGGTGATATTTTATTTTATAAAACATGGATGCCCATCATGCGCAAGGAAACGCACAGCGCCTACTGATGTGGTTTCGCAACCGGATGCTTGATTACTATGGATCCTTGCCGCTTGCGACATTGAGCACGGCTTTTGGATTATCCTTCAGATTTTCCTATTTTACCTGTGTCCAGCCTGTGTTTCATTGCCTGAGCTGTGATTTCGACTGGGCCATTGATTTGTGTCTCTGTTTACCGACTTCTCCTGACGTCAACTTTGATCAGCTGATGTACCCCGTAGTGGCTCACGAGTTGGTCTGTTCTGGCGAAAGGGTTATGGCTGTAGCAGCGATGCATGGACTAATGGGTCAGTGGGACATATTCGCAGCGGCGCATGACTTTCTGGCACAGAGCGTTCTCGAGAACCCACTGAGTTGTCCTCTGATGTTGCTAGAGGAATCAGTGTTGGAGGAGCACGTATGTTCTTTCCCATTGCTTAATTGGATGGCTGAACTGTTTTCGGATGATGGCAGTGATTTCATGTTGGAAGCTGTAGCTACATATTTTGCATATTCATTGAACGAGGAATGACTCTGAATACTTCCATCTGGCACGTGACTTTTTAGTAATTCTGAATGGTGCCTTTTTTAATATGAACATTCGAATTTTTCATATGTTCTAGGCCTGTTGATTGAAATCAGGCCTCAAGTTCAACTTTTTATGTTTTGTGTGGCCACTGTAGGCATTCATACATACATTTTTGTGTTTTTAAATTTTACATACATTTACATACATTTGGCTTGGCTCAATATCATTGAACTCTGCTTTCATGTCTTGCCTTTCATAGAGTATTGGCTTATATTTTTTAACCGTCCTCGGATCATTGGGGGGGTGTCATATGGTTACTACGTTTCTATATATTGTGTTAAGTTAGCATGTGCTTATTAAATGTTTAAACGCCATATTTTCTTTCTGCTTCGGTTTTGCACACGACACCTAATTGTTATTGCAGCTTTTAACCTAGACGAAAGATGTGTTTATTTGAGAATAATATGTTATTGCACTGATATCAGTCGTGCTTGGTACACTTGGTACAACTGTCTGCACACTGAGAACTGCACACTCTCAGAATAACCTAACACAAGGTTGCTGTAGGCCTGATCCTCGCACCACGTTAGTCATAACACCAATAATGTTTGTGCCAAATTATGGCTCTACGTGGGTTTAAGATACAGTTACAGGGAATGAATCAACACACTTGCTGCTGAGCATGCTGAGAGCTGGTAGCTGTTGATGTGATCTCCTACTACTGAGAATTAGAGGTATGGGTCCGCCCTGCTAAGAACCCAGATGAGACCTTCTTAGATATAATATAATATGCTAATTAGGGTGCGCGAAATATAGGTGACACAGAATTCTATAGATTTTGCATCATAACATGTTATCACCTTTTGCTTACTATGGATTAGTGACAATGTTGCTGACTCTGATTTTTATAATATGTATATTGATATTATACAAGATACTGCGTTTGAGAATGCTGCATTGAAAAATAAACATTTCAAACTTGCACGTGTTTTCATTGCCTCCCAGTTTCGGTTTGGAATGATAATATAACGAAAGAGTGTTCATGTGTTCCACGATACCTGAGGTATTCTAAGTTCATGTTCTGGATTGTCTAAGTCATTGGGAAGTAATTACTACCGATGCGACACTGTAGCTAGCTAGGTAAGGGGATTTCTGAAACAAAGGTGAGTTGTGGGTCACCCTACCTCACCCAGGTTCTAGGTCTCTGTGCACAGTTCTGTGAGAGAACGGAAACCCTGCGACAGTATATAGCCATGTCTGAACTGGGGTGGCAGAGTGGGCTAAAGAAAGGTCATGGATTAAACCCAGATCTTTTGACTGGGTGTGAGTGTTTGATTGATTCAGATGCTCCGTCCATCACCACCCCCTTTTGTACCGCTTTTGGCCTCCATAAGTGTGGCAGGTTATGCTCAGACATGAGTCCCTTGCTCACTTTGCAACTGGATTCAAGCAAGCCGGGCTGAAGACGGCTGGAATGCAAGAAACCGGTCCTCAGAAGGTTGTTTCCTGTCCAGGGAAGACATGGCTTGGCAGTTCGGGCTGGACTGTTCCCATCTGGCACAGGGTCAGACTGATTTGCATATAGCCATGTCTGACCTGGGGTGGCAGAGTGGGCTAAAGAAAGGTGATGGATTAAACCCAGATCTTTTGACTGGGTTTGAGTGTTTGATTGATTCAGATGCTCCGTCCATCACCACCCCCTTTTGTACCGCTTTTGGCCGCCATAAGTGTGGCAGGGTATGCTCAGACGTGAGTCCCTTTCTCACTTTGCCACTGGATTCAAGCAAGCCGGGCTGAAGATGGCTGGAATGCCAGAAACCGGTCCTCGGAAGGTTGTTTCCAGTCCAGGGAAGACATGGCTTGGCAGTTCGGGCTGGACTGTTCCCATGAGCACAGGGTCAGACTGATTTGCATATAGCCATGTCTGAACTGGGGTGGCAGAGTGGGCTAAAGAAAGGTGATGGATTAAACCCAGATCTTTTGACTGGGTGTGAGTGTTTGATTGATTCAGATGCTCCGTCCATCACCACCCCCTTTTGTACCGCTTTTGGCCGCCATGAGTGTGGCAGGGTATGCTCAGACGTGAGTCCCTTGCTCACTTTGTCACTGGATTCAAGCAAGCCGGGCTGAAGACGGCTGGAATGCCAAAACAGGTCCTCAGATGGTTGTTTCCGGTCCAGGGAAGACATGGCTTGGCAATTCGGGCTGGACTGTTCCCATGAGGCACAGGGTCAGACTGATTTGCCTTTAGCCATGTCTGAACTGGGGTGGCAGAGTGGGCTAAAGAAAGGTGATGGATTAAACCCAGATCTTTTGACTGGGTGTGAGTGTTTGATTGATTCAGATGCTCCGTCCATCACCAACCCCTTTTGTACCGCTTTTGGATGCCATAAGCGTGACAGGGTATGCTCAGACATGAGTCCCTTGCTCACTTTGCCACTGGATTCAAGCAAGCCGGGCTGAAGACGGCTGGAATGCCAAAACCGGTCCTCGGACGGTTGTTTCCGGTCCAGGGAAGACATGGCTTGGCAGTTCGGGCTGGACTGTTCCCATGAGGCACAGGGTCAGACTGATTTGCATATAGCCATGTCTGAACTGGGATGGCAGAGTGGGCTAAAGAAAGGTGATGTATTAAACCCAGATCTTTTGACTGGGTGTGAGTGTTTGATTGATTCATATGCTCTGTCCATCACCACCCCCTTTTGTACCGCTTTTGGCTGCCATAAGTGTGGCAGGGTATTTTCAGACGTGAGTCTCTTGCTCACTTTGCCACTGGATTCAAGCAAGTTGGGCTGAAGACGGCTGGAATGCCAGAAACCGGTCCTCAGAAGGTTGTTTCCGGTCCAGGGAAGACATGACTTGGCAGTTCGGACTGGACTGTTCCCATGAGGCACAGGGTCAGACTGATTTGCATATAGCCATGTCTGAACTGGGGTGGCAGAGTGGGCTAAAGAAAGGTGATGGATTAAACCCAGATCTTTTGACTGGGTGTGAGTGTTTGATTGATTCAGATGCTCCGTCCATCACCACCCCCTTTTGTACCGCTTTTGGCCGCCATAAGTGTGGCAGGGTATGCTCAGACGTGAGTCCCTTGCTCACTTTGCCACTGGATTCAAGCAAGCCGGGCTGAAGACGGCTGGAATGCCAGAAACCGTTCCTCGGAAGCTTGTTTCCAGTCCAGGGAAGACATGCCTTGGCAGTTCGTGCTGGACTGTTCCCATGAGGCACAGGGTCAGACTGATTTGCATATAGCCATGTCTGAACTGGGGTGGCAGAGTGGGCTAAAGAAACGTGATGGATTAAACCCAGATCTTTTGACTGGGTGTGAGTGTTTGATTCAGATGCTCCGTCCATCACCACCCCCTTTTGTACCGCTTTTGGCCTGAATAAGTGTGGCACGGTATGCTCAGACGTGAGTCCCTTGCTCACTGTGCCACTGGATTCAAGCAAGCCGGGCTGAAGATGGCTGGAATGCAAGAAACAGGTCCTCGGAAGCTTGTTTCCGGTCCAGGGAAGACATGGCTTAGCAGTTCGGGCTGGACTGTTCCCATGAGGCACAGGGTCAGACTGATTTGTATATAGCCATGTCTGAACTGGGGTGGCAGAGTGAGCTAAAGAAAGGTCATGGATTAAACCCAGATCTTTTGACTGGGTGTGAGTGTTTGATAAATTCAGATGCTCCGTCCATCACCACCCCCTTTTGTATCGCTTTTGGCCTCCATAAGTGTGGCAGGTTATGCTCAGACATGAGTCCCTTGCTCACTTTGCAACTGGATTCAAGCAAGCCGGGCTGAAGACGGCTGGAATGCAAGAAACCGGTCCTCGGAAGGTTGTTTCCGGTCCAGGGAAGACATGGCTTGGCAGTGCGGGCTGGACTGCTCCCATCTGGCACAGGGTCAGACTGATTTGCATATAGTCATGTCTGACCTGGGGTGGCAGAGTGGGCTAAAGAAAGGTGATGGATTAAACCCAGATCTTTTGACTGGGTTTGAGTGTTTGATTGATTCAGATGCTCCAACCATCACCACCCCCTTTTGTACCGCTTTTGGCCGCCATAAGTGTGGCAGGGTATGCTCAGACGTGAGTCCCTTGCTCACTTTGCCACTGGATTCAAGCAAGACAGGCTGAAGACGGCTGGAATTCCGAAACCGGTCCTCGGACGGTTGTTTCCGGTCCAGGGAAGACATGGCTTGGCAATTCGGGCTGGACTGTTCCCATGAGGCACAGGGTCAGACTGATTTGCCTTTAGCCATGTCTGAACTGAGGTGGCAGAGTGGGCTAAAGAAAGGTGATGGATTAAACCCAGATCTTTTGACTGGGTGTGAGTGTTTGATTGATTCAGATGCTCCGTCCATCACCACCCCCTTTTGTACCGCTTTTGAAAGCCATAAGTGTGGCAGGGTATGCTCAGACATGAGTCCCTTGCTCACTTTGCCACTGGATTCAAACAAGCCGGGCTGAAGACGGCTGGAATGCCAAAACCGGTCCTCGGACGGTTGTTTCCGGTCCAGGGAAGACATGGCTTGGCTGTTCGGGCTGGACTGTTCCCATGAGGCACAGGGTCAGACTGATTTGCATATAGCCATATCTGAACTGGGGTGGCAGAGTGGGCTAAAGAAACGTGATGGATTAAACCCAGATCTTTTGACTGGCTGTGAGTGTTTGATTGATTCAGATGCTCCGTCCATCACCACCCCCTTTTGTACCGCTTTTGGCCGCCATAAGTGTGGCAGGGTATGCTCAGACGTGAGTCCCTTGCTCACTTTGCCACTGGATTCAAGCAAGCCGGGCTGAAGACGGTTGGAATGCCAGAAACTGGTCCTCGGAAGCTTGTTTCCAGTCCAGGGAAGACATGCCTTGGCAGTTCGGGCTGGACTGTTCCCATGAGGCACAGGGTCAGACTGATTTGCATATAGCCATGTCTGAACTGGGGTGGCAGAGTGGGCTAAAGAAACGTGATGGATTAAACCCAGATCTTTTGACTGGGTATGAGTGTTTTATTCAGATGCTCCGGCCATCACCACCCCCGTTTTGTACCGCTTTTGGCCTGAATAAGTGTGGCAGGGTATGCTCAGACGTGAGTCCCTTGCTCACTTTGCCACTGGATTCAAGCAAGCCGGGCTGAAGATGGCTGGAATGCAAGAAACAGGTCCTCGGAAGCTTGTTTCCGGTCCAGGGAAGACATGGCTTGGCAGTTCGGGCTGGACTGTTCCCATGAGGCACAGGGTCAGACTGATTTGTATATAGCCATGTCTGAACTGGGGTGGCAGAGTGGGCTAAAGAAAGGTCATGGATTAAACCCAGATATTTTGACTGGGTGTGAGTGTTTGATTGATTCAGATGCTCCGTCCATTACCACCCCCTTTTGTACCGCTTTTGGCCTCCATAAGTGTGGCAGGTTATGCTCAGACATGAGTCCCTTGCTCACTTTGCAACTGGATTCAAGCAAGCCGGGCTGAAGACGGCTGGAATGCAAGAAGCCGGTCCTCTGAAGGTTGTTTCCGGTCCAGGGAAGACATGGCTTGGCAGTTCGGGCTGGACTGTTCCCATCTGGCACAGGGTCAGACTGATTTGCATATAGCCATGTCTGACCTGGGGTGGCAGAGTGGGCTAAAGAAAGGTGATGGATTAAACCCAGATCTTTTGACTGGGTTTGAGTGTTTGATTGATTCAGATGCTCCGTCCATCACCACCCCCTTTTGTACCGCTTTTGGCCGCCATAAGTGTGGCAAGGTATGCTCAGACGTGAGTCCCTTGCTCACTTTGCCACTGGATTCAAGCAAGCCGGGCTGAAGATGGTCGGAATGCCAGAAACCGGTCCTCGGAAGGTTGTTTCCAGTCCAGGGAAGACATGGCTTGGCAGTTCGGGCTGGACTGTTCCCATGAGGCACAGGGTCAGACTGATTTGCATATAGCCATGTCTGAACTGGGGTGGCAGAGTAGGCTAAAGAAAGGTGATGGATTAAACCCAGATCTTTTGACTGGGTGTGAGTGTTTGATTGATTCAGATGCTCCGTCCATCACCACCCCCTTTTGTACCACTTTTGGCCGCCATAAGTGTGGCAGGGTATGCTCAGACGTGAGTCCCTTGCTCACTTTGCCACTGGATTCAAGCAAGCCGGGCTGAAGACGGCTGGAATGCCAAAACCGGTCCTCAGACGGTTGTTTCCGGTCCAGGGAAGACATGGCTTGGCAATTCGGGCTGGACTGTTCCCATGAGGCACAGGGTCAGACTGATTTGCCTTTAGCCATGTCTGAACTGGGGTGGCAGAGTGGGCTAAAGAAAGGTGATGGATTAAACCCAGATCTTTTGACTGGGTGTGAGTGTTTGATTGATTCAGATGCTCCGTCCATCACCAACCCCTTTTGTACCGCTTTTGGACGCCATAAGTGTGGCAGGGTATGCTCAGACATGAGTCCCTTGCTCACTTTGCCACTGGATTCAAGCAAGCCGGGCTGAAGACGGCTGGAATGCCAAAACTGGTCCTCGGACGGTTGTTTCCGGTCCAGGGAAGACATGGCTTGGCAGTTCGGGCTGGACTGTTCCCATGAGGCACAGGGTCAGACTGATTTGCATATAGCCATGTCTGAACTGGGATGGCAGAGTGGGCTAAAGAAAGGTGATGTATTAAACCCAGATCTTTTGACTGGGTGTGAGTGTTTGATTGATTCATATGCTCTGTCCATCACCACCCCCTTTTGTACCGCTTTTGGCTGCCATAAGTGTGGCAGGGTATTTTCATACGTGAGTCTCTTGCTCACTTTGCCACTGGATTCAAGCAAGTTGGGCTGAAGACAGCTGGAATGCCAGAAACCGGTCCTCAGAAGGTTGTTTCCGGTCCAGGGAAGACATGGCTTGGCAGTTCGGACTGGACTGTTCCCATGAGGCACAGGGTCAGACTGATTTGCATATAGCCATGTCTGAACTGGGGTGGCAGAGTGGGCTAAAGAAAGGTGATGGATTAAACCCAGATCTTTTGACTGGGTGTGAGTGTTTGATTGATTCAGATGCTCCGTGCATCACCACCCCCTTTTGTACCGCTTTTGGCCGCCATAAGTGTGGCAGGGTATGCTCAGACGTGAGTCCCTTGCTCACTTTGCCACTGGATTCAAGCAAGCCGGGCTGAAGACGGCTGGAATGCCAGAAACCGGTCCTCGGAAGCTTGTTTCCAGTCCAGGGAAGACATGCCTTGGCAGTTCGTGCTGGACTGTTCCCATGAGGCACAGGGTCAGACTGATTTGCATATAGCCATGTCTGAACTGGGGTGGCAGAGTGGGCTAAAGAAACGTGATGGATTAAACCCAGATCTTTTGACTGGGTGTGAGTGTTTGATTCAGATGCTCCGTCCATCACCACCCCCTTTTGTACCGCATTTGGCCTGAATAAGTGTGGCAGGGTATGCTCAGACGTGAGTCCCTTGCTCACTTTGCCACTGGATTCAAGCAAGCCGGGCTGAAGATGGCTGGAATGCAAGAAACAGGTCCTCGGAAGCTTGTTTCCGGTCCAGGGAAGACATGGCTTAGCAGTTCGGGCTGGACTGTTCCCATGAGGCACAGGGTCAGACTGATTTGTATATAGCCATGTCTGAACTGGGGTGGCAGAGTGGGCTAAAGAAAGGTCATGGATTAAACCCAGATCTTTTGACTGGGTGTGAGTGTTTGATTCAGATTCTCCGTCCATCACCACCCCCTTTTGTACCGCTTTTGGCCTGAATAAGTGTGGCAGGGTATGCTCAGACGTGAGTCCCTTGCTCACTTTGCCACTGGATTCAAGCAAGCCGGGCTGAAGACGGCTGGAATGCAAGAAACCGGTCCTCGGAAGGTTGTTTCCGGTCCTGGGAAGACATGGCTTGGCAGTGCGGGCTGGACTGCTCCCATCTGGCACAGGGTCAGACTGATTTGCATATAGCCATGTCTGACCTGGGGTGGCAGAGTGGGCTAAAGAAAGGTGATGGATTAAACCCAGATCTTTTGACTGGGTTTGAGTGTTTGATTGATTCAGATGCTCCAACCATCACCACCCCCTTTTGTACCGCTTTTGGCCGCCATAAGTGTGGCAGGGTATGCTCAGAAGTGAGTCCCTTGCTCACTTTGCCACTGGATTCAAGCAAGACAGGCTGAAGACGGCTGGAATTCAGAAACCGGTCCTCGGACGGTTGTTTCCGGTCCAGGGAAGACATGGCTTGGCAATTCGGGCTGGACTGTTCCCATGAGGCACAGGGTCAGACTGATTTGCCTTTAGCCATGTCTGAACTGAGGTGGCAGAGTGGGCTAAAGAAAGGTGATGGATTAAACCCAGATCTTTTGACTGGGTGTGAGTGTTTGATTGATTCAGATGCTCCGTCCATCACCACCCCCTTTTGTACCGCTTTTGGACGCCATAAGTGTCGCAGGGTATGCTCAGACATGAGTCCCTTGCTCACTTTGCCACTGGATTCAAGCAAGCCGGGCTGAAGACGGCTGGAATGCCAAAACCGGTCCTCATACGGTTGTTTCCGGTCCAGGGAAGACATGGCTTGGCTGTTCGGGCTGGACTGTTCCCATGAGGCACAGGGTCAGACTGATTTGCATATAGCCATGTCTGAACTGGGGTGGCAGAGTGGGCTAAAGAAAGGTGATGGATTAAACCCAGATATTTTGACTGGGTTTGAGTGTTTGATTGATTCAGATGCTCCAACCATCACCACCCCCTTTTGTACCGCTTTTGGCCGCCATAAGTGTGGCAGGGTATGCTCAGACGTGAGTCCCTTGCTCACTTTGCCACTGGATTCAAGCAAGACAGGCTGAAGATGGCTGGAATGCCAGAAACCGGTCCTCGGAAGGTTGTTTCCGGTCCAGGGAAAACATGGCTTGGCAGTTCAGGCTGGACTGTTCCCATGAGGCACAGGGTCAAACTGATTTGCATATAGCCATGTCTGAACTGGGGTGGCAGAGTGGGCTAAAGAAAGGTGATGGATTAAACCCAGATCTTTTGACTGGGTTTGAGTGTTTGATTGATTCAGATGCTCCAACCATCACCACCCCCTTTTGTACCGCTTTTGGCCGCCATAAGTGTGGCAGGGTATGCTCAGACGTGAGTCCCTTGCTCACTTTGCCACTGGATTCAAGCAAGACAGGCTGAAGACAGCTGGAATTCAGAAACCGGTCCTCGGACGGTTGTTTCCGGTCCAGGGAAGACATGGCTTGGCAATTCGGGCTGGACTGTTCCCATGAGGCACAGGGTCAGACTGATTTGCCTTTAGCCATGTCTGAACTGAGGTGGCAGAGTGGGCTAAAGAAAGGTGATGGATTAAACCCAGATCTTTTGACTGGGTGTGAGTGTTTGATTGATTCAGATGCTCCGTCCATCACCACCCCCTTTTGTACCGCTTTTGGACGCCATAAGTGTGGCAGGGTATGCTCAGACATGAGTCCCTTGCTCACTTTGCCACTGGATTCAAGCAAGCCGGGCTGAAGACGGCTGGAATGCCAAAACCGGTCCTCGGACGGTTGTTTCCGGTCCTGGGAAGACATGGCTTGGCTGTTCGGGCTGGACTGTTCCCATGAGGCACAGGGTCAGACTGATTTGCATATAGCCATGTCTGAACTGGGGTGGCAGAGTGGGCTAAAGAAAGGTGATGGATTAAACCAGATCTTTTGACTGGCTGTGAGTGTTTGATTGATTCAGATGCTCCGTCCATCACCACCCCCTTTTTTTACTGCTTTTGGCCGCCATAAGTGTGGCAGGGTATGCTCAGACGTGAGTCCCTTGCTCACTTTGCCACTGGATTCAAGCAAGCCGGGCTGAAGACAGTTGGAATGCCAGAAACCGGTCCTCGGAAGCTTGTTTCCAGTCCAGGGAAGACATGCCTTGACAGTTCGGGCTGGACTGTTCCCATGAGGCACAGGGTCAGACTGATTTGCATATAGCCATGTCTGAACTGGGGTGGCAGAGTGGGCTAAAGAAACGTGATGGATTAAACCCAGATCTTTTGACTGGGTATGAGTGTTTTATTCAGATGCTCCGTCCATCACCACCCCCGTTTTGTACCGCTTTGGCCTGAATAAGGGTGGCAGGGTATGCTCAGACGTGAGTCCCTTGCTCACTTTGCCACTGGATTCAAGCAAGCCGGGCTGAAGATGGCTGGAATGCAAGAAACAGGTCCTCGGAAGCTTGTTTTCGGTCCAGGGAAGACATGGCTTGGCAGTTCGGGCTGGACTGTTCCCATGAGGCACAGGGTCAGACTGATTTGTATATAGCCATGTCTGAACTGGGGTGGCAGAGTGGGCTAAAGAAAGTTCATGGATTAAACCCAGATCTTTTGACTGGGTGTGAGTGTTTGATTGATTCAGATGCTCCGTCCATCACCACCCCCTTTTGTACCGCTTTTGGCCTCCATAAGTGTGGCAGGTTATGCTCAGACATGAGTCCCTTGCTCACTTTGCAACTGGATTCAAGCAAGCCGGGCTGAAGACGGCTGGAATGCAAGAAACCGGTCCTCAGAAGGTTGTTTCTGGTCCAGGGAAGACATGGATTGGCAGTTCGGGCTGGACTGTTCCCATCTGGCACAGGGTCAGACTGATTTACATATAGCCATGTCTGACCTGGGGTGGCAGAGTGGGCTAAAGAAAGGTGATGGATTAAACCCAGATCTTTTGACTGGGTTTGAGTGTTTGATTGATTCAGATGCTCCAACCATCACCACCCCCTTTTGTACCGCTTTTGGCCGCCATAAGTGTGGCAGGGTATGCTCAGACGTGAGTCCCTTGCTCACTTTGCCACTGGATTCAAGCAAGACAGGCTGAAGACGGCTGGAATTCCGAAACCGGTCCTCGGACGGTTGTTTCCGGTCCAGGGAAGACATGGCTTGGCAGTTCGGGCTGGACTGTTCCCATGAGGCACAGGGTCAGACTGATTTGCATATAGCCATGTCTGAACTGGGGTGGCAGAGTGGGCTAAAGAAAGGTGATGGATTAAACCCAGATCTTTTGACTGGGTGTGAGTGTTTGATTGATTCATATGCTCTGTCCATAACCACCCCCTTTTGTACCGCTTTTGGCCGCCTTAAGTGTGGCAGGGCATGCTCAGACGTGTGTCCCTTGCTCACTTTGCCACTGGATTCAAGCAAGCCGGGCTAAAGATGGCTGGAATGCCAGAAACCGGTCCTTGGAAGGTTGTTTCCGGTCCAGGGAAGACATGGCTTGGCAGTTCGGGCTGGACTGTTCCTATGAGGCACAGGGTCAGACTGATTTGTATATAGCCATGTCTGAACTGGGGTGGTAGAGTGGGCTAAAGAAAGGTGATGGATTAAACCCAGATCTTTTGACTGGGTGTGAGTGTTTGATTGATTCAGATGCTCTGCCCATCACTACCCCCTTTTGTACCGCTTTTGGACGCCATAAGTGTGGCAGGGTATGCTCAGACATGAGTCCCTTGCTCACTTTGCCCCTGGATTCAAGCAAGCCGGGCTGAAGACGGCTGGAATGCCAAAACCGGTCCTCGGACGGTTGTTTCCGGTCCAGGGAAGACATGGCTTGGCAGTTCGGGCTGGACTGTTCCCATGAGGCACAGGGTCAGACTGATTTGCATATAGCCATGTCTGAACTGGGGTGTCAGAGTGGGCTAAAGAAAGGTGATGGATTAAACCCAGATCTTTTGACTGGCTGTGAGTGTTTGATTGATTCATATGCTCCGTCCATCACCACCCCCTTTTGTACCGCTTTTGGCCGCCATAAGTGTGGCAGGGTATGTGCAGACGTGAGTCTCTTTCTCACTTTGCCACTGGATTCAAGCAAGTTGGGCTGAAGACGGCTGGAATGCCAGAAACCGGTCCTCGGAAGGTTGTTTCCGGTCCAGGGAAGACATGGCTTGGCAGTTCGGACTGGACTGTTCCCATGAGGCACAGGGTCAGACTGATTTGCATATAGCCATGTCTGAACTGGGGTGGCAGAGTGGGCTAAAGAAAGGTGATGGATTAAACCCAGATCTTTTGACTGGGTGTGAGTGTTTGATTGATTCAGATGCTCCGTCCATCACCACCCCCTTTTGTACCGCTTTTGGCCGCCATAAGTGTGGCAGGGTATGCTCAGACGTGAGTCCCTTGCTCACTTTGCCACTAGATTCAAGCAAGCCGGGCTGAAGACGGCTGGAATGCCAGAAACCGGTCCTCGGAAGCTTGTTTCCAGTGCAGGGAAGACATGCCTTGGCAGTTCGGGCTGGACTGTTCCCATGAGGCACAGGGTCAGACTGATTTGCATATAGCCATGTCTGAACTGGGGTGGCGGAGTGGGCTAAAGAAACGTGATGGATTAAACCCAGATCTTTTAACTGGGTGTGAGTGTTTGATTCAGATGCTCCGTCCATCACCACCCCCTTTTGTACCGCTTTTGGCCTGAATAAGTGTCGC
This sequence comes from Lissotriton vulgaris, assembly GCF_964263255.1. NCBI lineage: Eukaryota > Metazoa > Chordata > Amphibia > Caudata > Salamandridae > Lissotriton > Lissotriton vulgaris. The sequence continues at coordinate 867,443,023 of NC_141694.1, forward strand.
AGGGTATGCTCAGACGTGAGTCCCTTGCTCACTTTGCCACTGGATTCAAGCAAGCCGGGCTGAAGATGGCTGGAATGCAAGAAACAGGTCCTCGGAAGCTTGTTTCCGGTCAAGGGAAGACATGGCTTAGCAGTTCGGGCTGGACTGTTCCCATGAGGCACAGGGTCAGACTGATTTGTATATAGCCATGTCTGAACTGGGGTGGCAGAGAGGGCTAAAGAAAGGTCATGGATTAAACCCAGATCTTTTGACTGGGTGTGAGTGTTTGATTGATTCAGATGCTCCGTCCATCACCACCCCCTTTTGTACCGCTTTTGGCCTCCATAAGTGTGGCAGGTTATGCTCAGACATGAGTCCCTTGCTCACTTTGCAACTGGATTCAAGCAAGCCGGGCTGAAGACGGCTGGAATGCAAGAAACCGGTCCTCAGAAGGTTGTTTCTGGTCCAGGGAAGACATGGATTGGCAGTTCGGGCTGGACTGTTCCCATCTGGCACAGGGTCAGACTGATTTACATATAGCCATGTCTGACCTGGGGTGGCAGAGTGGGCTAAAGAAAGGTGATGGATTAAACCCAGATCTTTTGACTGGGTTTGAGTGTTTGATTGATTCAGATGCTCCAACCATCACCACCCCCTTTTGTACCGCTTTTGGCCGCCATAAGTGTGGCAGGGTATGCTCAGACGTGAGTCCCTTGCTCACTTTGCCACTGGATTCAAGCAAGACAGGCTGAAGACGGCTGGAATTCCGAAACCGGTCCTCGGACGGTTGTTTCCGGTCCAGGGAAGACATGGCTTGGCAGTTCGGGCTGGACTGTTCCCATGAGGCACAGGGTCAGACTGATTTGCATATAGCCATGTCTGAACTGGGGTGGCAGAGTGGGCTAAAGAAAGGTGATGGATTAAACCCAGATCTTTTGACTGGGTGTGAGTGTTTGATTGATTCATATGCTCTGTCCATAACCACCCCCTTTTGTACCGCTTTTGGCCGCCTTAAGTGTGGCAGGGCATGCTCAGACGTGTGTCCCTTGCTCACTTTGCCACTGGATTCAAGCAAGCCGGGCTAAAGATGGCTGGAATGCCAGAAACCGGTCCTTGGAAGGTTGTTTCCGGTCCAGGGAAGACATGGCTTGGCAGTTCGGGCTGGACTGTTCCCATCTGGCACAGGGTCAGACTGATTTGCATATAGCCATGTCTGACCTGGGGTGGCAGAGTGGGCTAAAGAAAGGTGATGGATTAAACCCAGATATTTTGACTGGGTTTGAGTGTTTGATTGATTCAGATGCTCCAACCATCACCACCCCCTTTTGTACCGCTTTTGGCCGCCATAAGTGTGGCAGGGTATGCTCAGACGTGAGTCCCTTGCTCACTTTGCCACTGGATTCAAGCAAGACAGGCTGAAGATGGCTGGAATGCCAGAAACCGGTCCTCGGAAGGTTGTTTCCGGTCCAGGGAAGACATGGCTTGGCAGTTCAGGCTGGACTGTTCCCATGAGGCACAGGGTCAAACTGATTTGCATATAGCCATGTCTGAACTGGGGTGGCAGAGTGGGCTAAAGAAAGGTGATGTATTAAACCCAGATCTTTTGACTGGCTGTGAGTGTTTGATTGATTCAGATGCTCCGTCCATCCCCACCCCCTTTTGTACCGCTTTTGGCTGCCATAAGTGTGGCAGGGTATGCTCAGACGTGAGTCCCTTGCTCACTTTGCCACTGGATCCAAGCAAGCCGGGCTGAAGACGGATGGAATGCCAGAAGCCGGTCCTCGGAAGCTTGTTTCCGGTCCAGGGAAGACATGGCTTGGCAGTTCGGGCTGGACTGTTCCTATGAGGCACAGGGTCAGACTGATTTGCATATAGCCATGTCTGAACTGGGGTGGCAGAGTGGGCTAAAGAAAGGTGATGTATTAAACCCAGATCTTTTGACTGGGTGTGAGTGTTTGATTGATTCATATGCTCCGTCCATCACCACCCCCTTTTGTACCGCTTTTGGCCGCCATAAGTGTGGCAGGGTATGTGCAGACGTGAGTCTCTTGCTCACTTTGCCACTGGATTCAAGCAAGTTGGGCTGAAGACGGCTGGAATGCCAGAAACCGGTCCTCGGAAGGTTGTTTCCGGTCCAGGGAAGACATGGCTTGGCAGTTCGGACTGGACTGTTCCCATGAGGCACAGGGTCAGACTGATTTGCATATAGCCATGTCTGAACTGGGGTGGCAGAGTGGGCTAAAGAAATGTGATGGATTAAACCCAGATCTTTTGACTGGGTGTGAGTGTTTGATTCAGATGCTCCGTCCATCACCACCCCCTTTTGTACCGCTTTTGGCCTGAATAAGTGTCGCAGGGTATGCTCAGATGTGAGTTCCTTGCTCACTTTGCCTCTGGATTCAAGCAAGCCGGGCTGAAGATGGCTGGAATGCAAGAAACAGGTCCTCGGAAGCTTGTTTCCGGTCCAGGGAAGACATGGCTTAGCAGTTCGGGCTGGACTGTTCACATGAGGCACAGGGTCAGACTGATTTGTATATAGCCATGTCTGAACTGGGGTGGCAGAGTGGGCTAAAGAAAGGTCATGGATTAAACCCAGATCTTTTGACTGGGTGTGAGTGTCTGATTGATTCAGATGCTCCGTCCATCACCACCCCCTTTTGTACCGCTTTTGGCCTCCATAAGTGTGGCAGGTTATGCTCAGACGTGAGTCCCTTGCTCACTTTGCCACTGGATTCAAGCAAGACAGGCTGAAGATGGCTGGAATGCCAGAAACCGGTCCTCGGAAGGTTGTTTCCGGTCGAGGGAAGACATGGCTTGGCAGTTCAGGCTGGACTGTTCCCATGAGCACAGGGTCAGACTGATTTGCATATAGCCATGTCTGAACTGGGGTGGCAGAGTGGGCTAAAGAAAGGTGATGGATTAAACCCAGATCTTTTGACTGGGTGTGAGTGTTTGATTGATTCAGATGCTCCGTCCATCACCACCCCCTTTTGTACCGCTTTTGGCCTCCATAAGTGTGGCAGGTTATGCTCAGACGTGAGTCCCTTGCTCACTTTGCCACTGGATTCAAGCAAGCCGGGCTGAAGATGGCTGGAATGCAAGAAACAGGTCCTCGGAAGCTTGTTTCCGGTCAAGGGAAGACATGGCTTAGCAGTTCGGGCTGGACTGTTCCCATGAGGCACAGGGTCAGACTGATTTGCATATAGCCATGTCTGAACTGGGGTGGCAGAGTGGGCTAAAGAAATGTGATGGATTAAACCCAGATCTTTTGACTGGGTGTGAGTGTTTGATTCAGATGCTCCGTCCATCACCACCCCCTTTTGTACCGCTTTTGGCCTGAATAAGTGTCGCAGGGTATGCTCAGATGTGAGTTCCTTGCTCACTTTGCCTCTGGATTCAAGCAAGCCGGGCTGAAGATGGCTGGAATGCAAGAAACAGGTCCTCGGAAGCTTGTTTCCGGTCCAGGGAAGACATGGCTTAGCAGTTCGGGCTGGACTGTTCACATGAGGCACAGGGTCAGACTGATTTGTATATAGCCATGTCTGAACTGGGGTGGCAGAGTGGGCTAAAGAAAGGTCATGGATTAAACCCAGATCTTTTGACTGGGTGTGAGTGTCTGATTGATTCAGATGCTCCGTCCATCACCACCCCCTTTTGTACCGCTTTTGGCCTCCATAAGTGTGGCAGGTTATGCTCAGACGTGAGTCCCTTGCTCACTTTGCCACTGGATTCAAGCAAGACAGGCTGAAGATGGCTGGAATGCCAGAAACCGGTCCTCGGAAGGTTGTTTCCGGTCGAGGGAAGACATGGCTTGGCAGTTCAGGCTGGACTGTTCCCATGAGGCACAGGGTCAAACTGATTTGCATATAGCCATGTCTGAACTGGGGTGGCAGAGTGGGCTAAAGAAAGGTGATGGATTAAACCCAGATCTTTTGACTGGTTGTGAGTGTTTGATTGATTCAGATGCTCTGTCCATCACCACCCCCTTTTGTACCGCTTTTGGCCGCCATAAGTGTGGCAGGGTATGCTCAGACGTGAGTCCCTTGCTCACGTTGCCACTGGATTCAAGCAAGCCGGGTTGAAGACGGCTGGAATGCCAGAAACCGGTCCTCGGAAGCTTGTTTCCGGTCCAGGGAAGACATGGTTTGGCAGTTCGGGCTGGACTGTTCCCATGAGGCACAGGGCCAGACTGATTTGCATATAGCCATGTCTGAACTGGGGTGGCAGAGTGGGCTAAAGAAAGGTGATGGATTAAACCCAGATCTTTTGACTGGGTGTGAGTGTTTGATTGATTCATGTGCTCTGTCCATCACCACCCCCTTTTGTACCGCCTTTGGCCACCTTAAGTGTGGCAGGGTATGCTCAGACGTGTGTCCCTTGCTCACTTTGCCACTGGATTCAAGCAAGCCGGGCTAAAGACGGCTGGAATGCCAGAAACCGGTCCTCGGAAGGTTGTTTCCGGTCCAGGGAAGACATGGCTTGGCAGTTCGGGCTGGACTGTTCCCATGAGGCACAGGGTCAGAATGATTTGCATAAAGCCATGTCTGAACTGGGGTGACAGAGTGGGCTAAAGAAACGTGATGGATTAAACCCAGATCTTTTGATTGGGTGTGAGTGTTTGATTGATTCAGATGCTCCGTCCATCACCACCCCCTTTTGTACTGCGGCATGAACTGCGAGCACAGCTGCGCTGGAAACCAGGGGAAACCACTAGACTGCTGACCTTGCAAACACCTCTGGCGGCCATCTTGAGTTTACGCCAACTCGGATTTGATCGTTTGTTCAAAAGAAATGATGACCAACAATTAGGAAGCCACCTGCAGGAATGAAAATAGCGACTCAATGAACCCCTGCACCCTACAGGAAGGAATTTGAGTTGGACAAAGGAATTAACAGGTCCAGTCCTAACAAATGCTCCTTACACTTTCTTTGTAGACCAGTCATTTTTGCAGATGATCAGTCAAAGACAGCCTTTGCATTGTCTTACTTGAGTGGGGATGCAGCTTTGTGGTCCATGCCTATAGTTTCAAGAAACAATCCTGTGTTATATGACTTAGAAAGGTTCAAGACAAAATTTGTCTGAATTTTTGATTGTCGCGCTATCTCCCAAGCTACTGATTATGAGTTACTTGACCTTAAGCAACAGAGATCTGGTTTCATATTTGGCCCAGTTTAACAAGCTAATTGGAGAAACAGGGTGGCCAGAGACCAAAAGAGCTGCAATCTTCTACAGAGGGCTCCAAGAAGAGTTAAATGATGCACTAGCCCAAATTCTGGACCGGGCCACTGAAGTGTCCAAGTTGATTGATTTAGTATTACAAAGTGACCAGAGGCTGTTTGAAAGAAGATCAAAATGGCAGCAAGAATTTCACCCAGTCCCACCATGATTCAACAGGAGTAGGAAGGAAGGCACCAATTATTCTGAAACACATCCCACGGAGGAGCTCATGCAGATTGGCAGCGTTAGAGGTCCTCTATCAAAGGAACAAAAAGAAAAAAGGAGGTCTGGGAATTATGTTTCTATTGCAGTCCATCGGGATACTTTGTGAAAGAATGTCAAAGGTGAATAATGCAAAAGACAATCCCCATCAGTGAAAAGGGTTGCCCTGGTGGATATTCAGCAAACGTTAACCCCAGATCATCAGCAGGTGGCAAACACTTTACAGTCAGGTTCTCCTCTCCTAACTGTTTCTTTTTATCTAAATTTCAGAGAAAAGAAATTGTAGGAAATCTCTGTTATGATCGATTCCTGGGGCAACTGGAAATTTCTGTGACATCTAGTATGATTAAACAATTGGAGTACACTTTAATAAAAAGAAAATTACAGAACTTGTATGTGCTGTGGATGGTACAAATCTGTCTTCCGGTCCCATCACTGACAAAACACAACCCATCAAACCTAAGGATCATCGTGAACATCAAGAAAGAATTTCTTTCAATCTCATAGATGCTCCTCAATTTCAGTTGATTTTGGGTTTACCATGGTTGACTGAGCACAACCTGTAAATAAACTGGGAAAGAAAAACAGTCCAATTAATTTCAAGCTATTGTTCGAAGCATTGTTTTGGCCCTTCAGATGAGGACAATAAAACCTCTACAGCCGAGATTTTAGCAACCAAATCAAATGTAGCCTGTGCTGTGGAAACAGTGGTAATTCCCTCCAGAACATGAAGATTTGGCAATAGTGTTTGAAAAGACAAAAACAGAGAAGCTACCCCCGCACAGGCCCGTATGACTGTGAGATCAAATTAGAGCCAGGAGATAATTTGCCTGGTAGTAGGATCTATGCCCTTACAGAAAAGGGGAATACATTCCTTAAACAATATATAGACTGTTGGTGCATGGCCATTCTTAGTTGGAAAACAATTTGTTATTCCAATACAACAGGAGACTCCTCCATGCTAACTAGTTACATCACCTGCAGCGTTTTGGTCTAACTTCTTAGAAGGACAAGTATCATCCAGCCACACGAGTTTAAGCAATAACACAAATGTTATGACCTTAGATGTCCAGGGCTGTACATGCTGTAAACTGAATGAATTAGTGTGTGTTCAGCCTTTGCTGACTGTTGTGGGTGACTCTCTGAATCCTGTTTGTGAGACAGATTGCGGATTGCAATTATTTAACATGCATGAGGAACTGCCAGTAAGAGCAGGTCATAACCTCACGTTGATTAAGTCCCTGTTGTTTGTACAAACCACCAGTCGCTGCTACTGATTGGATGGTTCCATGAGATTCGATCAGAACCACAGGTGTCGGCAACCGCTCTGGTGTAGTGCCTATAAGATTTTCAAATTCGACAATCTAGAGGAACTAAAAGTGATAAGAAGGTTTCTGTAGGTGAATATGCGGAAGTAACATAAACAATGAAGGGGCCAGTGCGACTAAGAGTACAGCCTGAATTCTCAGACACCTCCTAAATGGAACCCAAGGAACAGGGCCTGACCCTTCTCTTATGCATCCATACCGGCAGAGCAGCCCACGGCCATTGGATGCATGAGTGAGGAGCAGGAACAGGCAGTTTCCTCCACATTGGAGGACCCAACTGACACATGAGGGCCCAGGGTGGGTGGCCCTCCTGGCCCTCCCGGTCCTCTGTGAGTGGCATTATGTGAGAGACAACCTTCCATACATGTAATCCATGCTCACTAGCATACATCTGGGGTAACCGAATTGCAGCGTCCTCCTGGGATGGGACCCCTAAAGACCCTGCCACCTGAGCCAGCTGGTGCTCATCCCTGCCGATCCAGGTTTTGAGTGTCCAAGAATTGTCCTAGATGAGAAGGAGCTGGGCCAAAAGGGAACCCTGGCTCCTCTTGACAGAGATGCAGTGCCAGTGTGAAATGCTTTGAGTGGTGGGGAAAGAAGCCCCCCAGCTGCTCAAGCTTCTATGTGTGTACCAGTGGCAGGTGATTTGCTTTGAGAGTGTGGGGGAACCCCTTTCTGTGCCTCACAACAGGGCAAGGGGGCCCGGGCTTGAGGCTGCCCCCTAAGCTGGGAACTCTCGGCATACAGGGGTCAAACCTTGACACGCACTTGCCTGGTGGGTGGTGGAGGGCTGATGAGCAGGTGTGATAACCCTCCCTTGTTGACAGGTATCTTGTGGTCTGGTCATGTGTGACAGCAATAGGGTTTCAAGAATTGTGCAGACCTGCCTAGAAGGGTAGTAGTGGAGCTGTCAACCTCCACTGCTATGGAAGCCTCTCTCTTGCCCACCTGCTGTGATGCCGAGTTGGGTCTACAGAGCCAAGTGCCTGAAAACAATCTATAAACCGAGGAGGCCAACTTTCAGAAGGGAAGGCTGCGAGGCTGCCTCTTCGTGTGGGCGGTAGATGAATGAATGAATGAAATATCATTTATAATGCGCAGCTATGCCCAGTGGGCGTCAAGGCGCCTAAATCAAATAACAGGCTGATAGCAGAACAGAAGCAGAGCCTACTGGTATGCATTGATAAAAAGCCAAGTTTTCAGTGACTTCCTAAAGAGGTCAAGGGAAGGCAGTAGCTTGATTTCCAGGGGGAGTGAATTCCACATCTGAGGTGCCAGTATAGAAAAAGCTTTGCTCCCCCATCTAGCCTTCTTGGCTCTGGGAGTTACCAGTTGATTAAGCTCACTGGAACGTAGGCATCTGCTCGGAACGTATCTAATGAGTAGCGATCCAAGGGCATCAGCCGAGCCTGCAGTTAAAGCCTTATATGTTAGGCAAAGGAGTTTAAACGTAATCCTTGAGGGAATAGGGAGCCAATGGAGGTTCTTCCTCGCCAAGGTCATAGATGCCAGCCAAGGCAGGGCGAGAGCAAACCGCGCTGCCGCGTTTTGAATAACCTGCAGACGCTGAAGCAGGCCCTTGTTGGCCCCGGCGTACAGTGAGTTGCAGTAATCGAGCCTTGAGCCAACAAGGGCGATCACCACCTGCTTCCGTGCCTGTGGGGACAGATAGTGAACGATCCTTTTCAGGGTCCTGATGACGCCCCAACAGGTAGCCACCGTTCTGTTGACCTGAAGCTCCATAGAGAGCTGGGTGTCAAAGATGACGCCAAGGTTCCTGGCAGATTGTGTAGGTATGGGGCAGCTACCTAAAAAAGGAGGCCACCAATCACCTGACCACATGCCCTGGTCTTTGCCAAAGACCAGGACCTCTGTCTTATCCCCGTTCAGCTTTAGGGAGTTGGAAATCATCCATTCTGCAACAAGTTGCATGCAGGCCCTAAAGTGCGATGCGGTTTCGTTCACAGAGTGGGTCAGGGATACCATAATCTGCGTGTCGTCGGCATACAACACTACCTCCATCCCCTGAGATCTTACTAGTCTTGCAAGGGGGGCCACGTAGATGTTGAACAGGGTCGGACTCAATGCCGACCCCTGTGGCACCCCACATTGCAAAGACTTAGCAGGGGAGAGGTACTCACCTAGCATGACACGCTGCTCTCGTTGGTGTAAAAAGGAGCTCAGGAGACTGAGTGCCGGTCCTTCTACCCCTGCCTCCCTTAACCTAGATGTTAAGGTAAGGGGAGACAGGGTGTCGAATGCTGCTGAGAGATCCAGCAGCACCAGCACGGTGGTTTGACCCAAATCCACTTTACTGCGGATGTTATCCATGACTTTCGTCAAGGCAGACTCCGTGCTATGCAGCTTTCTAAAGCCATGTTGGGACCCGTCCAGGAAACCTGAGGTATCAAGGAAGTTTGAAAGATGGAGGTTCAAATGGGTCTCCAACATCTTAGCAGGGGCCGGCAGCAGAGAGATGGGTCTAAAATTCTTCAGTACTCCAGGGTCTAAGGTGGTCTTTTTCAGCAGCGGCTTTACAATGGCTTTCTTCCAAAGTGACGGAAAAATGCCCTGTTCCAAGGCTCAATTCATTACTTCCAGCATCGGAGGAAGAATGATCTCTCTGCAGTTCTTAAGTTGTTTCAGAGGAACTGGATCAAGTGGGGAAGACGATTTTGTTTTGTCCAACAGGCTATTAAGATCCTCCAAAGAAGGAGCAGGGAAATGTTCTAAGGACTGAGGGGAGTCTTTATTCCAAGCTTCTAGTCGTTTAATTCGTGAGAAATCCTCAGAACTAAAAGAGTTCCACTGCGACTGTAGAGCTATGTAAATATCATCTATCAGTGGTGACTTCCTCCTACCTCTTCTCCATCCACAAGTGGACAAACATTTTAAATGTTACCTATGACGTTTGGCAGTGGATCAATCCCCTTACGTGTCAATGAAAAACGCTGCTAGCTGAGAGAATTAGCGTGAATTGTAGGACACATTGATCATCAACACTTCGAAAGAACCTTGCCACCCTAGGTTCCTCCCTGGGTTAGACTAGTCTAAGGGTTACTTGAATGTCAGTTGTAGGGCTCTCCCAGTGAGTAGCCGGGGCTGTCGCAGGAGGCGCTGCTTCCTTTGCCCTCCTTGCGTTTCCTAAATCACAGTCACAATTTGCAACTTTCATAAGGTAGAAATCGCAAATTGTGACTGTTTTTTGGCTTTTGTACATATAAAAAAGCTGTTTTGCAATACTTAATGGGCTGAAATTAGGATTCAGCACGTTAAGAAATGCAAAAAGCTTTCAAACTAGCCCCAGGATCTGTTCTTCTTGAAGTCGGGTTGCTTGGGAACGCAGCCCACAACTCAATCTAAGGCTACATACGGGTGTGAGACAGATGGCCAACAAATATCTTAATTGAAAGTTGAAAAGAACTTTGAAGAAAGAGTTCAATGGGCCGTGAATTCGTTGAGAGGTAAATAGGTGAGATCCGTGCAGTGCACCCGGAAAATTCAACTTAGTCAGAAGGTTGGTTGCCAGAAAAGGTGGATCACCTCCACAGGTCCACTGCTGTGGTGCACCTGGTCCCTACATTATGTATTTCCTCTGCAGCAGTGCACTGTACAGCTCCGTATCAGCTGGGAAGACTTCTGGGCAGCAGGAGGCTCTCTGCTCTGGTCGGTGGCCCAGGGGGAGTCGCACAGTAAAACCAAAGGGGATGATAGACAGAGTGTTGAACATTGCAAGCACTCACCCCCAGTCAACTGCCAGGATAACTTGAATCCAGTGACAAAGTGAGCAAGGGACCAACATCTGGGCATATCCTGCCAACTTAGGGCGAACAAAGCAAAACCAAAGGGGATGATGGACAGAGTGTTAAACATTGTATGCACTCACCACCAGTCAAATGATCTGGGTTTAATCCATCATCATTCTTTAGCTCACTCAGCCACCCCAGTTCCGACATGGCCATATGCAAATTAGTCTGACTCTGTGCCTCATGGGAACAGTCCAGCCTGCACTGCCAAGCCATGTCTTCCCTGGACCAGAAACAAGCATCCTGGGGCCGGTTTCTGGCTAATCAGCCGATATCAGCCAGGCTAGCTTGAATCCAGTGGCAAAGTGAGCAAGGTACCCACGTCTGGGCATACCCAGCCAACTTAGAGTGAACAAAGCAAAACCAAAGGTGATGATGGCAGCAGCAGTTGCAAATCTTGATTGGAATAGCAAATATTTTTGGGAAAACTTTGAAGGGAAAAATGGGGAAGGGTTCCATGTGAATAGCATTTGTACATGGGCCTGTTGATCTTAAGGGATGGGCGAGTGCTGTTCAGAAGGGACAGGCGATGGCCTCTATTGTCCTCAGCTGATCAATAGGGAGTCCGGTTCAGATCCTCGAACCTGGACTGGCAGAGATGGCCACCCTTACAGCTTCCAATGTGGTAACACATATGATCCCAGAGCAGCCTTTGGGAGCCCCAGAGAGTGTTCTTTTTCTTTGTTGAAGTGCAGGGTGCCCTGGAATGCATTTGCCCCAAAAGAGGGACTCCAGCCTTGGAAAGCATTGTGGTTCCATCAGCGTCTGGTGAGCTCTTGCTGGTCCTTGAAAATCCAGGGGAGATGATGTAAATCTTGTGCCATGCCATACCCATATCTGTGGCAGTTCTCCAAGTTGAACAGTCGCTAGTATGTTGGAACAATGGAGATAAGGGAAGTCGGCAAATTAGATTCAGAACTTTGGGATAAGAATTGGCTCTAAGGAAGTAATCAGTCAGGCTGGAGCACGAAAAAGGGCTGGGCATGCACTGCTGCTGGACGAGGCATCGTCTCCCTGGTGGCGGCAACTCTGGAAGCGAGCCAGGCCCTGTCTGTGTATCACCAAAGCTGTAGTGGTCACCTCTCCCATTGCAAACACAAGGATATGATGGACGGAGCGCTGAAACTTTTCAGACACTCACCCCCAGTCACAGATCTGGGTAGAATCCACCATCATTCTTTAGCTCACTTTGCCACCTCAGTTAAGACCCATCTATATGCAAATCAGTCTTGACCCTGTGCCTTATGGGAACAGTCCAGTCCAAACAGCCAAGCCAAGTCTTCCCTAAACCGGAAGCAAGCATCCTGGGACCGGTTCTGGGTAACACCTTCATCAGCCAGTCTAGATTGAATCCAGTAGCAAAGTGAGCAAGGGACTAAGGGCCCGATGTAGGTAGCCCTTTACCGATCGGAATCGGCCGAAAATACCGATTTTCGGCCGTTTCCGATCGGTAAAGGGCTATCGAGATGTAGGGGCACATTTTCGGTAATTTTACCGAATCGGTATCATTACCGAATCGGTAAATTTACCGATTCGGTAATATGTACCGAATCGGTAAAATAATTACCGATTCGGTAATATTTACCGATTCGGTAAAATTACCGAAAATGCAATGTAGGTAGGCTATTTACCTTTGGCACATGGCTGACAGAATCGGTATTTTACCATGGAATACAAATCCATGGTAAAATACCGATTCCTGTGTACATGCACATCTGTGCATGTACACATGTGCCATGTGACAGACAGACGTGCCCTTAGGGCATGTCTGTGTGCCACATTGCACACATGCCCGTTTTGGGGGTGCTAGAGGGTGTCAAAGTGACACCCCCTGCACCCATGACAAAATCGGTATTTACCGATTCAGTAAATACCGATTCGGTATTTGAATTGAATCCTGTGGGCTTCAAAGGCCCATAGGATTCAATAGCAAATACCGATTCGGTATTTACCGAATCGGTAAATACCGAATTTGTAAGGAATCGGTAACAATTCCAGATGTTGGGACCTACATCCCATTTACCGATTTTGAAATACCGAATCGGTAAAATTCGGTATTTCAAATTCGGTAAATGGGATTTACCTACATCGGGCCCTAAGAATCTAACAGGATCAAAACCCTGAATGTGGTGAGCACTGTTCCCTTAGAACTAACCATTCTATGTCTTCTGCAAGTTAAATCCAAACGCAACCAATTTAATCAATAAAAGAAACTCTGTTATGTTGTATGTTGTACAGATTATTATTCGTCAATAAAGCATATGGAACACATCAGCTCATGTACTATGTTTGATAATAAACAAAAAGAACATTCAAATTACTATTGTGGTTTACAATCCAAACCAAACCGTGTACAGAAAATTACAGACTTTACAATAACAGATTGTCATAGTATGAACACGAAGCCCAATGCATTTTGGGACTCTGCGGTAGGCCCGAGCGGTAAATTCTGTTCCGCTCGCGGAATTTGGGTAATTTGGGTAATTTTGTGTTCCGTGTAGTACACGGAATTGCCAAAAATTCAGCAATCCGCGGCTTCGCTTAATTTTTTGCTTGTTTGCGCTTTCAAAATGTGTTTCGAGCAATATTTCTCCCCGAGCATGCAAACAGCGTTCGCAAACAGGAAAAAAGCATCGCGAACGGGAGGAACAAGCAATTCCACGTGTTTGCAGAACTTTTGCGTGCTCGCAGAGATTTTTTACTGTTTTGCGGAGCTTTGCGTAGCGCAACTACGCAAATTCCACCTACTCTGTGGTCCCTTCCTCTGGGGCATGTTATGTAATCGAACAAATCTCAAATTATACATTCAAATATTATTTGCCATAACTGTGCAAGAAGAAAATCTTTTAGCCCAACAAGTGATAGATGCACTCACATGTTGATACATGATGTTGAATGAGCCCAAATCACGGAATGAAGAAAAAAGTGTTTGAATAAACAAAACGTGGGCAGAATGTGAGAATGAGATGTAAAATCAAGGCTAAGCAACTTGTTGAATACTAAAAACAAAAATTAATAAAGTTTTGATGTATTTAGAAAAAAGGTTTTAAAAGTGATGTTGACCCTTTTAATAGATCACCTCAAACATGTGAAATGGAGTACATAGCAATGCACTGAAGAAAACAGTAGAATGGCGTGCCTGTATTGTAATGAAAAAGGCTGTATCCTGCATGAATAAGGATACCATGTAAAATAATATGTCTACATTTATTTCATGAATAAATGAATGGGAATGTGAATATAGTCATACCTCGTCCGTACCAGTGTTGTCCGAAATGCGTTGACAAAATAATGCGGCAAGGAACTCTACTATTCCTGAAAAAATGTAAAACACATATATCAAGTAAGCACATTGTGATACTAAGACAAACATGGATGAATTCAAAGCTGAACTGAATAAAGTACTGCACTCACCAAATGCTGGTAAGACTAAATCTTAATGTAAGGATCTGCTGCTCAGGCATGGAACTCAGAAATGAGGAAAATACAATAACAATAACCCTTTAGATATGAAGTGCTCAGGGAGAATAATAACACTAACCGCAAGTTAATGAAAATCTTACCAAGGAAGGAGAAGGGATGCTGTATCTCATGTGTCGGCAGCTAAATGAGCTCCTACGCTGGACGTACGGTTGTTGCAGCAGTGATGCACCCATAAAACAAAGATTCATAAAATGTAAATAAAAAAGCAGATATGAGTAAAAGCTTAATTTAGGAGTGCTCCTCCATCCTTCATATTTTTAAATTTACTAATTTGTCAACATTGGAGGTAGCACCTAAGGAGTAAACATGTCATTTGAATCGATAACAAGCATCACAGAGAATCGTGCCACCTCCATAGCCTATACCAACGAACAGGCATCGGACATCTACGCATTAATACAAGAGGTAAAATTATCTGACTCTCATGGAGGTTCCATTACCCAACAATTGAAACAATTAGAATACCTAACTTGACGACAACTAAACCAGAGGCTTCATGCATCTACTTTGGTGCAACATCATAGAGCCTAAAGAATATCATGGGGACTTTGGTTATCTATCAGACCGATGTTATTTAGATTTCGCTGAAATCCAGCATTCATGGACAAATGGTTGTCTATTCTCAACAAATGTTCTTTGAATTTGATATTATTGATAATTGAAGAGCTATCAAAAACAATACATGAACTTGCTCAAGAAATATTTAATTTGAAAAATTCTCTGGAAAGAAGGAAATATCAACCTGGACAACCACTCTAGACTTGCAGAAGACATAGAACGGTTAGTTCTAAGGGAACAGTGCTCACTGCATTCAGGGTTTTGATCCTGTTAGATTCTTAGTTTATGATTATCACATGCTGTCAACACGTTGCAGCAGTGATGCACCCATGAAATAAAGATTCATAAAATGTAAAAAAAAACAGATATAAGAAAACACTTAATTTAGGAGTGCTTCTCTATCCTTTATATTTATAAAGTGAGCAAGGGACCCACTTTTGGGCATACCCTGCCAACTTAGGGGGAACAAAGCAAACACAAGGAGATGATGGACGGAGCACTGAAACCTCTCCCATTTCCCCGCCTGGGGCTTAAGTTCTGCCTCAGCCAGCACCTAGCATTTAACTTTGACCTGTTGCTGATCAGGGAAATCGACGCATGAATGGATGAATGAGATTCCAACTGCCCCAACCTCCTATGAAGTGAACCTAAATCCAAAGGAACAGGCTTGACATAACCAGTGGAGAAAGAAACCCTTGATGATCCTGACTCTAATCTGGCACTGTGAAGAGAAACGAGAGGTGAAGGATCATATAGGATAAGCAGGAGGCCCACAAACTACTCTTCATTCATCATTTTTTCACATACCATTTGAGGTGGGGCAAGCTCATGGGTTTTTCGCTTCTGACTCCAAGCTCCCAACACCCAATGGCTATGACCTGCTCTGGGGACAGTGGCAGGTGGGAATTCTGACTGTGGTTGTACACCTGTCAAATGATAATTCAGGCATATCAAGGTGAGTTCAGGCAGGGGAGATACTGCTCACAAAGCAGAAGGTCAAAAGTTTGCTTGATCTCGATTTTCAGTACAAATGCAACCATAAAAGTGGGGCCTAATGATCCTTCTGAGGTTTCAAGCAGGAGGTGTCCGAAAAGTTACATCATGGAAAAACTGGCCAAGCGTTCATAGCAGCAGGGCTTTTTTGATCCTTTAATGTTAGTTCTTCCTATCATTGTAAAGCATTGGATTGTTCAACGAGTAACAGGGAACATGAGTTTATACCATTGTGGGATAAGTTTGTTTTACTCTACTGATGATGTGCTGTTCCAGTAATATTCCCGCTGGGTACAAGAGGAAACGCAGATCTTACATGTAGTGTATGTACTTGGTGAAGGAGATTATGACTGAATGCCTTTAAGTAAGAACCTCCCTAATCGTAATGATACTGCAGTGCCATCGATCCTCTTCTGGCCTAGGATAGCTGACCTCTGGGCCTGTGTGTAGAGACGTGCACTTGAGAACCGGAGCATGGAAGAAAGGGCTTGCCTCCATCAACCTTAATGCACGGCATGTTTGTGAGCACCTGCTGATGAATAATTTATAAATTACTTCATTCTGGATAAGGGTTTTGTAATTAGCAGAGCAGCTGCATCACTACGATTTATTGAAAGTCATTTTCTGAGCCAAGCTTTTGTCTCCGTCGGTTTTTGCACATACGCCGCCTGGCCAGTAGGAAAGATGATGAGCGGGCCCTTGGAAGGCTGCCATCACTCTGTGCAGTGGGAGAGGGGGCATCCCCTTCCCACCCTTAGCACCAAGTGCAGGGATGGGGCATGATCCCTCACAAGTCAGAAGGATGACCAGATATCTGGGCCGGCACCAGAGGAGTCAAATGGAGTCAAGAATTCAGTGGGTGGCTCAAGTAGGAGCCTTCTGAGCACTGGCCTCATCATCTGCTGCCGTCTGGTCACTATGTTAGCCAAACCATTTGACCATCAGGGTGATCAAACAGATAACCAGCTGGTGGCTGGCTGACCAGATGATTGGTTAGTGGCTGGCCAATTATGCTGACCGGTTGGCTGGCCTGGGCTGCGATATCTGACCTCTGTCTCCCCAGGGTTCTTAAGCTTTCACTTAATGGGGGCTTAATAGTCAAGGAAAAACAGCTCAGCAAGGAAGAACCAAGAGAAGAGAGGATTGGCTGGATCCATAACCCTTCTAAGCTCCCTAGGCATGAGCACCAGGAAGGTAGTAGGCACAAACCAGGGCACCCTTTGCCAACAGACTGGGGTTTACCGGCCATATACAGGGTATGTTGATTGGAGACTAAGCAGGGCTCTTGAATCCCTCTGGGGTGTGGAGTGAAGGCTGGACCCCTGCAAAGCCCATCTAATGGGCAGATCCTGTGGCAGAGTGGTGTCGGACTGAGGAGGATTCTTTGTATCCAGCAGACTGAGCAGCTCCCACAATCCCCCATGAGCGACGGGTGAAGCCATGGCTTATGCCTGGTAGGCACGATCCCCATCGGCTGGTGGTTGCAGAAATGCCTGCTCAGGACCGGAAGAGGCCCCCACCTGCATGGGTTTGCCAGGTATTAATATGCCCACCAGTTTGCTTGTCGGCTTTGTGTTGGTAAAACGTTCACTAGTGACATTTCATTCTCAAGGCGGACGCAACCAATGGACAGGTATGGATGTACTAACTCAGTAAACCCTGTTGCAAGCTAATTTGAATTACACCCTTGCCAAATTCTTATGACACCTGAAGAGGAAGAGAAAGAAGGTGATCCCCAAACCACAACTAACCTGTTTCCCTGCAAAGACTTTGAGGGATCCGTGACAGGAACAAGTCTGTCTTCCCATCTGGCAGCAGGGCAGACGTGGGGTTTTCACTAGTTATTGTGCAGTTCCTTGATTTGTTCTTGCTGATATCAGGAATTCTATTTGGCCCTCAATATTATATTGACATGGAGCAGCTTTCAAGTAAAAAATAAATACAGAGTGTGCTGGACAAGGTAAGGGGCTGCATCAATTCGGAATCAGCCAAGATGTCAAATTTGTGGCAAATGAACTGTCCTTTCTTTTCTGGCCATGCACAGTGGGGATAATTCCAGAGGAAGAACTTCAATGGAGTAGCATTGAAATGTTTCAAATGCGTAGTCCAAAAGGGATTACAATCTGGCATACTGAGTTCACATCTTGAACTGCTGAGATAGAGTTAGATTTGCAGGTTACCAATCTCCTGAATATATTGAATGTATATAGAAGACTATCAAAAGGCCCCAATCATAAATAAAAAGGAAAGGTAAGTATTTTTGACAGCAAGGGTTCATTTAACATGAAAAACATGCATTTTCTTATAAATAATTTACCTGATGCCATCAGTCTTTACTGGAAAGGATCCTCACTAGTTTAGAATATTTCAGTTTTCATACAAGGACAACGAGGCAAACATTGAAGACGTACTGTAGAAACTAATACTAGATATTGTAACTGTTACTTTGTCAGACAAAGTAGGAATTTATTGTCTGCAAGGGTTGCCAAGTTGGTAGTGTATTTACAAAAACATTTTAAAATGTTATTTACCATAGTGTTACCTTCACCAGAATAACATTTAAGAAGCAACCTCGAATAAGTCGCCGGTCACAAGCATACCAACAAATTGTGTGACCTTGAAGGATGTTCTTTAGTAGGCCCAGTGCTAAAGACATCGGATTGCAGCAAGACATTTGTAGTCCAGATAACATCTTCAATCTAGGGAACTGATATAGTACTTTCTCAGCTATATTAGAATGTGGAATATGTGTGCCCTATGTATTTTATCAATAACAAATATTTGAAAATCCATGGTAACTATTTTATGACAGTATACATTTGGACTTTGAAGAGAAAGCATCAAAGAAGTTGACTAGATTTTCTACCATTATCAAGCTTATTTCTCCTACTTTAAGTTGAACATATACTTACTTTTGGTCTCTTTACAAAGGTAACTTACACTTATGAATTAGTTACATGTGTAAGTTTAGCTTTACGCGTTTGTGTAACTTTACTACATTTGGCTATTTACAAAATCTGAGTGTAAATGACTAAAACGTGTGGAATAACAGGTCTTTGCACATCAGTTTAGGTGGCGGAATCAGATAAATCCTAAAGTATGACCATATAGTACCATCATGTAACTTGGCATGACCATATTTACGTCTGCCGATATCTCCTCACTCGGGGAGATCTTACACATAAAATGACAGGAGAGGCAGAAACTTTGCACAAGGGTTTGCAAATATCATTCTGTAGTACTTTTTGTAGTACTACAATATGTACTACAAAATGCAGTTTTTGAACAGGAACCCACGTCTTTTCTGCTGACGAGGATGGAGGCCTATTCACTAGCCTCAGTTCCCATATAATTCATCTTATGTGGTCAGCCAAGCTCTATGGATGGAGTGCAATCTTGGCAAGAGTGGTCATACACTTGTCTGCTTTTATATAAGGACTTTGAAATGTATCCATGTAACAGGTGTAATACATATTCTGACCGCAAAGTGCCACAGGAGTGTCCCAGTTCAAAGCTGCACTGGTAAGAAATATTTTTTTTCTCTTTTACTATGCATCTACAAACAGAGAAAGTTTAGGCCAATTCACATACGCATTTTTGGCTGTGAATCTATGTTTATGGCTGGAATTGCCTTTAAGGAATTTATTTATTTATTTATTAAGTTTATATAGCACGACAGCTACCCGTAAGGGTTTCCCGGCGCTGAAAGACAATTGAAGCAACATACAACCCAGAAAAGTTATTGGGCAAAAAGCCAGGTCTTCACGGCTCTACGAAAATGGATGTGGCAGTACTCCATCCGTAGAACCAAGGGAAGCGAATTCCAGAGTCTGGGTCCCAAGGTCGCGAAAGAGCTGTCGCCCATTCTTGAGAGTCTGAACTTAGGTATGCAGAATAAGTGTTGGGACGAAGAGCGAAGTGAACGTGTAGGCAGGGGTGTAAGGTGTGACAAAGGCCTGAAGATAAGAGGGGGTAACTCCAATCTTGATCTTGTGCATAAAGCACAGTGCCTTGAATTTTACACGATTTTCAAGGCGGAGCCAGTGAAGCTCCCTCAGGCGCTCAGTAATAGGATCCCGTTTTCGGCAGCCGCAGAGAAGCCATGCAGCAGTGTTTTGAACCAATTGGAGACGGCGTATAACCGCCTTGGTTGACCCCAGATAGAGCACGTTACCGTAGTCTAACCTGGAAGTCACCAAGGCAGTCATCACTGATCTCTGGGTGTTGGGAGGTAATATCCAGAAGATTTTTCTCAGCCACCGTAAGATGGTAAAGCAGGTGGCTGCAACTTTGTTGGCCTGATCTTTCATAGATAAACTCTTGTTGATAATCAACCCAAGATTACGCGCCCGTTCTGATGGGGTGGGCAAGGAACCCATGGCCGATGGCCAATGTCTCAGGCTCCAAAGACCAGGTTTATTTCCAAAAACAAGTACCTCAGTCTTTCCGCTGTTTAATTTGAGAAAGTTACGATTCATCCAGCAGGATATTTCACTGAGACCAGTTTGCAGAGAAGAAGAATAGGTGGAGTCAGCTTGGGATAAAGAAAATACAATTTGGGAATCATCAGCGTAAGTGAATAGATTCAAACCAGAACGATGTGCAATGTGGGCTAGAGGAATAACGTAAAGGTTGAAGAGAAGGGGGCTAAGGATTGAGCCCTGGGGGACACCATGTGAGGACAGATAGGCATTGGAAATAGACGTGTGAGAAAAAATTTGGAAAGTGCAGTCCGTGAGAAAAGATGTAAGCCAGTTCAAGGCTTTACCCCCTATGCCAAAGGAAGCTAGGTTCTTAAGAAGGATACTGTGCGACACAGTATTGAAGGCTGCACTGAGATCAAGTAATATCAGTGCAGCCGTTTCGCCTCGATCCAGTAGCAGGCGAAGATTCTCTGTCACTTCTAGGAGAGTGGTTTCTGTAGAGAAACCAGAACGAAAACCAGACTGGGAGGGATGAAGAAGATTGTGAGTTGCCACAAATTGTGACAAATGCAAATGAATATGCCTCCCAAGGATTTTAGAGAATGCAGGCAATAACGAGATGGGGCGAAAATTAGAAGCAACATTTGGGTCCGCGGTCGTTTTTTTAGTAGCGGGGTGACCATTGCCTGCTACCAACAACTAGGGACAGTGGCCGAGCTAAGTGAAAGGTTAAGTAAAGTGCAAATCATGGTAAGTTGAGGGAGCTCCAGCATGCGTAAAATCGAGATGGGTAAAGGGTCAACTGGAGAGCCTGACTTAATGTTGCTCAAGATCTCCAGATGGGTAGATGGGCAAAGATCAGGCCAGGTCAAAAGTGAGGCCGAAGGAGGACACAAGGCTGGGGGCAGCATCGAGAGATCTGCGCCATTTCCCGTAATAAGGGGTGAATTCGTCAAGGCGTTACTATCATCTCGGGCTGCAATATCTGGATAGATATTCTCAATTTTATAAATAAAATACTGGGCGAGTTTGTCACATTTACTGCTAGATAAAGGGGGAGCTGTAGCAGTAGTCTGTGAGCCAACAAGGTTTCTAACCACACCAAACAATACTTTGGATTTGTTTATTGCTTCGGTGATTATTTTATTTGCATAAGTGGCCCTAGTGTGGGCACATGCCTTGTGATACTGCTTTCATTCCATTTTATATGTAAGACCGGCTGAGATGGAATAATCCCTTCTCCAGACACGTTCCAAGTTTTTGCATCGGGATTTATGAAGACGAAGTGTCTCGTTATACTAAATGGCAGGAGATTTGTGAAACACTCTTTTCTTTTGAACAGGGGGGAGACAGATGTTAATAGCTCCCAAAAGGCAAGAGTTCATAGAGCTGGCCACAGATTCCATGTCACACAAACCTAGTAAGTTGTATGGCACAAGATCGAGCAAGGCATTGTTATAAGCAACAATATCAAGATTCTTCCAGTCTCTCTTCCTGATATTCACAGAGGGATTGTGATTAAACAGTACTTCATTATTCACCACGGTAAACTTAGTGAGGTAATGGTCAGACCAAAGAACCGGCAGCGCTGGAAAGCAAACTAGTTGAATGATGTTAGAAAAAATTGGATCCAAGAGATCCCCACCTTTGTGAGTGGGGCCCTTATTATGTAAGATTAAATTCATAGAAGCTAGATCCGCAGTAAGATTGCCAGCCACGCTGTCCGTAGGGTCCTCTAAGTGAACATTCAAATCGCCAACAATTAAAAAATTACTGGACGATGTAAGGACGGATACTATATATTCTAGAAATTGTGACTGCCAAGAATTCACAGAGCCCGGAGGACGATACACTAGCAGTCCCGTAAGGGTGTTTTTAGGGTTAAGGGCAAGCTTAAAATGCAATGCTTTGCAGTTGCCTATTATAACAGGATCAGATTGACATTGATACTTTTTCTTAAATATAATTGCCACGCCACCCCCTACTTTTTTAGGACGGTCACTCCTGACAATGGCATTCTCAACAGGCAAAGCTTTGGCAATATCAGGGCCGGAACTGTCGTGAAGCCATGTTTCAGTGATGAAGAGTGCGTCCGGGGCTTCATCAATTAAAAGATCAAAAATCTCACGTTTATGCTTGGGCAGTGAGCGACAGTTCAAACTTAGAAACGTGTAGCTCGAAAGAGGAGGAGTGGTAGTCTGTGATACTAGGCTGCTGCATAACTGTGGAACGTCTAAACAGAAAGAGCAATGAGGGCAGTGTTGAGGGAATTGGTCAAGCATGTCAAAGGAGGCCACAATATGAGTCCTCAAAGGTCTCAGATCCAAT
This sequence comes from Lissotriton vulgaris, assembly GCF_964263255.1. Lineage (NCBI taxonomy): Eukaryota > Metazoa > Chordata > Amphibia > Caudata > Salamandridae > Lissotriton > Lissotriton vulgaris. The sequence goes on from NC_141694.1 coordinate 867,465,362, forward strand.
AGTTGTTTGGCATTGTAAGTGAATAATGTCCACGAAATTTGGCCAGGGGCTATGGCCCTGGGGCCAGTATGGGCGCGGACGGGCGCAGACAGGCACGCCTTTGGCGCTCCTTTGGCGTGCCATCTGCGCGCCCGCTGCGCCCGCCCGCTGCGCGGACGGGAAATGACACACATTTATATGGGAAGAGGGTGGTAGAGTCGAAAAGACTAGACCGCGATCCCTGCACCTCCCTAGAAGATGGCGGCTCAGCCCGCAGCAGCGTTCAATCGGCTGTGCGGTCAGATGTCAGTGCAACAGAGTAGTCTTGTGCAAAATGAGCAGGTAAGCAGCAAATAGAGCGAAATAGTTAAAAATGATATTAAAACACAGGATAACGTATTCTGCCTAACTTTCCCAGCTTTCCGCCTCAGGAAAGTGAAATTGCCAAAAGTCAATCAATGCGCGTCATGGCCAGCGCGATTTAAATACCTGAGAGGACGGGAGGGTCGAAAAGACTACACCGCGATCCCTGCACCTCCCTAGAAGATGGCGGCTCACCCCCGGCTCAGACCGCAGCAGCGTTCAATCAGCTGTGCGGTCAGATGTCAGTGCAACAGAGGAGTCATGTGCAAAATGAGCAGGTAAGCAGCAAATAGAGTGAAATAGTTAAAAACGATATTAAAACACAGGATAACGTATTCTGCCTAACTTTCCCGGTTTCCCGCCTCAGGAAAGTGAAATTGCTAAAAGTCAATTTACGTCACTTTGTAAATGGTTTTACTACTGTAGATTTCTCTGCCACTTGTGCAGAGAGACCTGCAGGAAGTGGGAAGATCAAGTTCTTTTTTTGACTTGCAGGTTTCTGAACACCCACAAACCTATACATTTATGGACATTCACAATTTGCAATCTGACCCATTCTCAGCCTGGAAATGATGAATGATTTGCTGAAGCCAGGGGCTGATGTAACTCATTTTCAAGAATGGAACGCGATTAGTCCACCCCTTCAGGAGCTCTCCCCAGTGAGGGAACTGGGGCTGCGAGCTGCGAGCACATTCCTCTCGTGCAAATCTATTTTTGCTTCTGTGTTTTACTCATTCCGCTTTAGGAGCGATTTTTAAACTATAAAATTTGTAGAATTGTGCACCTCCTACCTTACTGTTCCGCTTTTGTTTGGGGGGCCTGAAAAGTTAAGGGGAATATTTTATTTAGGCACACTGACACTTGAACACCTTCTGCAATCCCTCTGCCGGCACAACCGCTTTTGCCGAGACTCGGCCGCGGTGGGCGCCATCTTGAGTCAGGCAGGGACAGCGCTCTAGTCGCGCCGTCCTCCCGCCCATTTGTTTACTTAAGGGATCTCTCCCTCGCGCTCGGTGCCCTTCAGGAGCTCTACCCAGTGAGGGAACTGGGGCTGCGAGCTGCGAGCACTTTCCTCTCGTGCAAATCTATTTTTGCTTCTGTGTTTTACTCATTCCGCTTTAGGAGCGATTTTTAAAGTATAAAATTTGTAGAATTGTGCACCTCCTACCTTACTGTTTCCGCTTTTGTTTGGGGGGCCTGAAAAGTTAAGGGGAATATTTTATTTAGGCACACTGACACTTGAACACCTTCTGCAATCCCTCTGCCGGCACAACCGCTTTTGCCGAGACTCGGCCGCGGTGGGCGCCATCTTGAGTCAGGCGGGGACAGCGCTCTAGTCGCGCCGTCCTCCCGCCCATTTGTTTACTTGAGGGATCTCTCCCTCGCGCTCGGTGCCCTTCAGGAGCTCTCCCCAGTGAGGGAACTGGGGCTGCGAGCTGCGAGCACTTTCCTCTCGTGCAAATCTATTTTTGCTTCTGTGTTTTACTCATTCCGCTTTAGGAGCGATTTTTAAACTATAAAATGTGTAGAATTGTGCTCCTCCTACCTTACTGTTCCGCTTTTGTTTGGGGGGCCTGAAAAGTTAAGGGGAATATTTTATTTAGGCACACTGACACTTGAACACCTTCTGCAATCCCTCTGCCGGCACAACCGCTTTTGCCGAGACTCGGCCGCGGTGGGCGCCATCTTGAGTCAGGCGGGGACAGCGCTCTAGTCGCGCCGTCCTCCCGCCCTCCTCTCTTTCTACAACATGTGCAAACCGGCCAGACGGCGCAGCGGGCTGGCGCAGCGGGCGCGCCGGACGCGCGCCGAAGCCGCGCCTAAGCCAAGCCCGTCTGCGCCCGTCTGCGACCGGACTGCGCCGGGCGCAGGGCATGCTGCCCAGCTTCCCTCTATATTCAGGTATGATAGAAAAAATGTACTTGCCCTACGTTCACATACAGTTATTCACTACGCCGATTGCCCCCCATTGACCCCCGATCCTGTCCAGTCTCATGTTCACATTGTAAATGGATACCCCCTGTTTTAACCTCTGAAGATTCTCACCCACCCTCTACCCTTAATACCAATCCCACTTACTTCAAGGGAGGTCTCATCAATGCTAGATCTCTCGCCTGCCACAGTCAAGACATATTCGACTTAATATCTGACCACAATTTAGATGCCCTCTTTATCACCGAAACGTGGCTTAATGACTCATCCAATCCTGACTTGGCTACTGCCCTCCCTCCTGATTTTACTTTTTTTAGACGGGACAGACCGCTTGGACGAGGCGGTGGGATAGCATTTGCAATAAAAAAAACTTTCCCCTGCCACATATTCGACCTAGAACATCTCAAAGAAAGTGAGGGCTTAGGCTTCTCTATCAAAATTAATGCTGTTACTTCCTTTTCGGGGGGACTTCTTTACCGTCCTCCTGGGAATGCCACCCCTTTTCTTGATTCATTAGATGAGGCCCTGGGAACACTTACTCTGCGCAATCCCTATTTCACCTTATTAGGAGATATGAATTTGCATTTAGAGTCTTGTGTGGACCCCCACGCCATTTCCTTCCAACATTCATTAAACATCTTCGGACTAACCCAACATGTCACTGCGCCCACCCATCTCGCAGGTCATACCCTTGACGGTATTTGCTCTAACCTCACGTCCCTAAACACGTCCCCTCCGATACCACAAATTTGGACTGATCACTCCTTTATTCCGTTTGACATTATGACACAAGTTCACACTCTGCCCAGCAAGATACACCCCCCCTCCTCCTTCACAGTCAATTGGAGGAAAGTGTTGGAACACATTAAGCTGGACTCTCAACCTTTACCCAAATCCCCGAAACCTACTGGAGATGTAATAGCCGATTCTCATAATTTCCATACGTGGATGGATCAAATTGTCTCGGCGAACTCCGTACCTAAAAACCAACATGTGAAACAACACAAAAGAAAACCTAATGCTCCCTGGTTTACCCAGGCCCTCTCCGACAGTCATCTTCTATGTAGAAGACTAGAAAGAAAATGGAGAAAAACGTATGATGATGCCACAAGGGCACTTTATGTCCAACAAAGGAAACTATATCTCTCCAACATAAAAACGGCTAAAAAGGAACACTTTACTAAAGCCATAAATGAGGCCCATCAAAAACAAAAAACTATCTTTAAGATAATTAAGTCCTTCACCCATCCTAAAACTCTCACGCTCGAAATCCCCCCCTCTGCAAGCCTGTGCAATCAAATCGCAGACTTTTTCGTTGAGAAAATTGTTAATATTCAGAAAGACTTCCCCTCCCCCCTGACTACATCTCACGTGGAAACAGACAATTATCTCCCTCTCTCTAACTTCAAACCTGTCTCCATTCAACAAACATGCAAGGCAATTCTGGCATGCAAATCAGGAGCCCCTACTGACCCCTGCCCTCCCAGCATCCTGCACCATTTGATTGATACTGTTAACCCTTATATCAACATCATTATTAATGAATCTCTTGAGTCCGGGATAGTGCCTAATGACTGGAAGAAGGCCATAGTGAAGCCTCTGATGAAGAAGCCAAACAAATCCCCCACCGACCTGACCAACATGCGCCCCATTTCATTACTTCCCTTTCTTGGTAAGATCACGGAACAACTAGTATATGAAGAGCTAAAAACTTTCGTTCAGATTGGTAACTTCTTACATCCGCAGCAGTCGGGTTTTCGTTCCGGTCATTCTACCGAAACAGCCCTTATAGAACTAGCTGATTCCATCAAGTTCCTGCAGGATGAGGGCAGGCAGGCCGTCCTCATCCTGCTTGACCTAACAGCAGCGTTCGACACCATCTCGCACGTCATCCTTATCAACAGACTGCGAGAGATTGGCGTGACAGACACAGTTCTGGCTTGGGTTACATCTTTCCTATCTAACAGGTCCCAAACTGTGTCCCTGGGCCCCTATCTATCCAGCAAGAAACCCATAACATCAGGAGTCCCCCAGGGGTCCATATTAAGTCCTCTCTTTTTCAACATCTATATGGCACCCCTCCTCGCTGTGATAGAATCTCATGGGATCCTTGTCACGTCATACGCTGACGACACACAACTTGTCGTCACGATTGACAAAAAGTGTACGAACGCAGAGTTGCGTTTCCAAAATTGTCTTTCTGATGTTTTCCAGTGGCTAAATAAAAATCATTTAAGATGTAATAGCGCCAAAACTGAAATCATACCGCTGAGTAAAGATCTATCCTTCTGCCCGAAGGACTGGTGGCCCATAGGATCTGAGGCCCCTCGCAGCGCCGTATCTTCAGCACGGAACCTGGGCGTGCAATTCGACTCATCCCTCTCTTTTGACGAACACGTCAGGATCACGGCTGGACGCTGTTTTGGACTTATTAAGTCCCTAAAGAAATTCTTTGACCTCCTCCTCATTGCAGCCCGAAAATCAGTTGCGGTAGCTTTGATACTCTCCAGACTTGATTACTGTAATGGTTTAATGGCGGGAGTGAAAAAGTCCACCCTCAAAAAGCTGCAGAGCATACAACACGCAGCTGCTCGATTAGTGCTGGGACTTCCTAGAAGGTCATCAGCCTCAATGGCGCTAAACACCCTCCACTGGCTACCTTTACACAAAAGGATCTTCTTTAAACTCCTTCTTACCGTTTTCAGAGTTATGAAAAACTCAGGGCCCCTTTATCTTGCAAAGCGTTTTACACGCTACCACCCCTCGCGATGTCTGAGATCCTCTGGCAAAAATCTTATCACCATTCCAAGATTTAAGTACATAACCAGGGGTGGGAAGACCTTTACTGTCCTGGCAGCCAGGGCATGGAACACTCTACCGGTCAATCTTAGATTGACGGACAAGGAGAGCATCTTTAGAAAACTTCTAAAGACATGGGTGTACCAACAATCAGACGCCGCAGTATTGGCAGCCATCTAGTTTCAGCTTCTTCATTTTTCTTTCATCCTTCTCCACTTTCATGTACTCGTAGCACGCTTTCCTAGCGCCAAGATGCTCCTGCCGGAGCGAATGTCTGCGCTCTATAAATACACATAAATATCAAAAATATCAAATAGATTTGCTGGTGTTGCAATGGAAAGGTTTTCCCTTAGAGAAAGCTCTTTCTCTCTCTAAGAGATGAATAGGCTCAAATAGGCAAACTGAAAATTTCACATAAATTGAGCAATAAATATTTTACAGTGGGTGCCCTTTCAGCCCACCAGGTGAGTGCAGGCTATGGACTCTGCTCTCCAGGAAGAGGATAGCTTCCATCCATATCTGTGATTCTCACCAAGCAGGCAGAGCGCGCTGTGCTTTAAGCAGAGCTACAGGTATGCCAGCTACACTAAAATAACTGAACATAGCAAAGCGGATGTCATGTTCCATGAGCTGAAATGTAAAGTTTGTGTTTCAAAAGAATTAACTCCCAGACTGGGAATTAATTCTTGAAAGATAATTTATTGACCTACACAAACAGAGAGTTGTATCCTTGCACATAAGGTTCTGTGAGACACTTTTGAGCCAGGATCACTATGCCTGACATGCGGGTCCTGGGAGAGGAAATCTAAATACAGTACCCCTACTCTAAATAGAGCAGGGCAACTATCTCTATCAGCTGATGACCTGGTGGATGACAGGGTGTTTCTGATAGATAAGCCAGCTGAAAACCCCTCTGTCAGAAACTCAGCACTTCCTTCTACTCCTCATAGAGTGCGAGAACCTCAAGTTGGCAGACAAGGAGCACCCCCACTGAGTTGCAGTGCTCCACCAAATCCTAAATGAAACACAAAGACTAGAAGTGGACTTGATAAATTGGGTTTATCCCATCCTGGAGGTAAACTCACTATATTGATAGCACAGAGAAATGCTTGAGCCACTGTGGAAAATATTTAAACACAGCAGACAATCACCATCATTAGTGACCACGTTTCATCCTACACAACTGCAACAGACTCTAGGATCCAAAGAGAGACCTCTATAAGATCATAGCAGCAAAAAATGAAAGACACAGTGATGGACTTGGCACTTTTTGGCAAATGTTCCCTAAACTTTTTGCCTTCCCCTAGACCTTTATTCTGACATGGTGTTCCCAACGTAGAAGCATTGGGCACTTTGCCACTGCAGATCAGTGTCAAAGTGCAAGTGCAAGTGCACCCTGTGTAAAGTGTAATGGTAATTGGTTGCCCGTGATTGGTATTTTTGCCTTCCTAGTAAAGTCCCTAGTAAAGTGCACTATGTGTTCCAGGGCTGGTAATGCAAATGCTACTAGTAGTTCTGCAGCACTAATTGTGCCACCCACACCAGTAGCCTTATAGAGAGAACTCAGGCCTGCTACTGCAGTGCCTGCGCACAGTTTATGAAACAGCCTTGTTGTCCTTATAAGTGCACCCCCTTGCCAGGTCTTACCCTTCCCTTTTTATGCACATGAGACACCACTATGGTATGCCCAGGGTATCTACTGGGCGCAGTGCAGTGTATGTGAAAGGTAGGACATGTACTGAGATGGGTACCATGTCCTGACAGTGAAATACTCTCCATTTCATTTTTCACTGTCGAAATGCCATCTTCCCCATAGGACAGAATGGGGGAGGCTGTGTAACATGTTTCCAGCCTATCTTGCCATAGGCTTAAGATAGAGAGGCAAAGTTTAGTATGCCTGAACTCACAATTTAATAATCTTTTTATGAAGGTGGTTTTTGCATTGTGTGTTTGGAAATCACACTTTTAGAAGTGGTTGTTTTTTGTGTTCTAACATTTCTGTGTGTCGCTGCCTGGTTGTGGATTGACTGTCTGGATTTAAATGTGATAGGATCTGGGGAATATCTTAACACAAGGGAGGAGGTGAGACAGCAACAGGCTGACCTGCATCTGGAGTGTAGAGGGGAGGAGTAGCCCCTGGAGGCGAAGAGGCCTGAGCTGCCGCCATAAAACAATGGCTCCATCTCCTGCTTAGTGATTGAGAATCCAGACCCCCACTAATCAAAGGAAGAAGGTGGCACTGGCAGGGAGACACCCAGAATTGTTTTAAGCAGGGGTCAGTGCCCCCCTGAACACAAAGACTTCAAAGACATTTAGGGGTATAACTATGAGAGCTGAAACACCTGGACTTTGCAATTGGATTGATCAAGACTGACTGTCGTATTCCACAGGCGGAAGAGGCGGTGCAGCGCAAGTTGAGCTGAGTTGAGCTGAGTTGAGGAGAAACTGTGCAGAGCGGCTGCAGTGGGTTCGGGTTCGGCGCCTGCAATAATCGGATCAGATTGCCGGTCGATTACCTCTGCCTCTGCATCTGGAGTCCGGAGTCCGAGCCCCCGCTGCGCTGTGTCATCCAGGCGGGAGCAGAGCCGAGCTTCGAGGTCCAAGCTGAGCCCCGCAGTCCTCCGGAGCTCGTCGGAAGTTACCCGTGCACAGGTGAGAGCTGCCCAAGCTCCGCGCTCCACATGCTCCACGCCCCACGCACCAGCCCCACGCCCCAAACGAAAACAAAAGTGAGGACAGTGACTTCGGGGGGTGAGGGGGAGTGGGGGACAGCATTGGAGCCAGACTCTCTCCCTCACCCCACATTTCCAACCTTCTCCAGGCCAGAAGAGCCAGTCCGGGTTTTGCAGTCCGCCAGTAGCAGCAGCAGCTGCAGAGTCCCATAGAGTTGAGCGGATCAGAGCGGAGCCAGCGGTACCAGCAGAACGGGGAAGGCGGCTGCTCCTCAGCTCCCGTCACCACTATCACTGCCACTGCTGTGGGACGCCGTGTAAGGCGAAAAAGCAGGAAAACAGAAAACCGAAAACAGAAGGTAAAGGTGACAGGCGGGAGGCGCCGAGGCACCAAGGCGCAGTTGGGGGAAATAGTGGAAATAGCGGAAGGCTGCGAGAAGTGGCGGAGCCCGGGGGAATCAGCAGTTCCTGGACCCCCGCCTCATAGCGCCACACAACGCCACACAACGCCTCAGAAAGCCACACAGAGCTGATACAGACATACATAGTGGCAGCTGCACAGAGGAGATACACGCTACTCCAGGGAGACGCTGGGAGCTGAAACTGCTTGACACTGCCCCTGGTCCCTGGCCCCCGGCTCCCGGCCTCAAGGACAGTCAGAGAGCAAGAGAGGCAGTGGGGGTAGAGAGGGGTTGACTGAGGCACGGGCACGAGCGCGGCTGCCGTTAGTGGCTGCTGCAGAGTAAGAGCCTGGGGATTGTCAAGGCTGAACCGACCAGGTCTGTTCTTGCTCGTGGCAACCCCTGAGTGCTCCGCTTGTGTTCTGCCCCTGGTCCCCCACCCCCCCCCCCCGCCCCTTGTGTACCTCGGGAGCCCTGGGTGCATATTATTAGTTAATTTGGCCACCAACAAGTCTTGGTGTGTTGGAGTTTTGTGAGGAGTGGAGCCGCAGAGCTGTTGAGGCACAGTTACACCTGCATCCGCTACAGCAGTCATAGTGGTGAAAGAGCAGTGATAGAGAGAGCTGCAGCAGTGGCAGGACACGCCTGAATGAAAATTGTGGGGATGACAGGTGGCAGATGAATAGGTGAAACGCAACCCAGTCTCCAAAAGGCCCTCAATAGAGTCTAGGATAAACGGCTAAACAAGACAGAGGCAAAGTTACTGATAACTGATAAAGATACTGATAAGCCAGGCAGCACAAGGCTTAGTAACGTTGGGTTTCACCATGAGGTCTGGCAAAGTGAGGAAGACACCGGGGGACAAGATTCCAGCCTCCAGAAGTGCTCTTAAACGGAAAAGATTGGAAAAGTTGAACTCCACCAAAGTAAATAGTTCTAAACAGAATCCACTTATCTCACCAATTGCCTCCCTCTTTGAAAAGTCAATTCAAAATAAAATCTCGCCTAGTACGCGATTCCAGTTTTTGAAAGATCCGGGGGGAGTTTTGTTCTCATCAACGGAAGGAGTCCTGGGCTTATCAACACCTATAGTGCCAACAATGGAGATTAGCCCAGGGGGGCAAGCGGCAGCTATGTCAATCAAAGCCGTTTCGACACAAGATACAATAACCATCCTTGGTGATATGGATGAACCCTTGAAAAACATTAGTCTAACGGAGAGCCCAGGACACACTGAAAAAACTAAAAGCCTCTGTGGGAGAAACCGTGAAGTCTTAACAGTAGCATTAGTACATACTACCTCAATGCCATCACTAAACCTGCAGTCTCCAAAAATGTTAATAACAACTAATCCAAGTCAAGTATTACCAACCACAAAAGAGTCTGCAAACATGGTGGAATTAAAAAACACTGATTTGATGGAGTTGGCATGCGACAAAAGCAAATGCGAGAATGAGCCGGCCAAATGCCTCTCGGAGAAAGGGGAGTTAGAGGAGGATGGAGTTACTGAGAGAGACAATGAGAATAAGTACCTGTCTAGTGAGTATCCTACTGAACACTTACAGAAATTAATAGGCCATGGGGGGGCCCCATTGACAATAATCAATACCAATAATAAAGACCCAATAAAAGAGGAACTCATGACTAAAACACAAATGGATATGGCCTTTGTGAATCTGGTTGCCCCTCTTCTAAAAGCCTTGCAAACATCGGCAAAAACAATGATAATGCAATCTGATAAGTTGGATATCCAAATCGACTTAATGAATATTATAGCGTCAAATATAGCAGGGATAAATACAAAGTTGGACAACCTGAATAACCTGATTACAAGAGCACAAGCTCATACATATCAGTCACAATCCACCTGCCCTTGTGGCCCTGTTTTGGACAAATTGAGCTCTCTCCCTATCATCCTCGAACAGATTTTAACCCTAAACCGAGGTTTGATTAATGCTGATCAGACGCTGGACAGTGCAAGCAGCTCTAAACTTGATGAAAACTCACTGATCGATGAAAAATCCTCAAACATGATGAGCCCCAATGTGGACAAAAAGGCCATGGTCAGGATTAAAATTAATGAAGTAGCAAATAAAACGATTTTGTTAGACTCTAGTAATAACGAGATCACAAAGCCAAGGTTATCCAAGAGACAAAGGAAAAAAGAGAGGAAACCTCGAAACAAGAAAAGTGAGGTGGTGTCAAACAAGGTATATGGAGTGTATCCTATTTTCGCGAATTTGAATCAAGGTCAATCAAAAATTGTGGACAAAGGTGGAAGTAACATGGATACTTCAGTAAGTGAAGATACGAATACTAAAGGTAACTCATCGTCCGAAAAAGCGTGTAAAAACCGAGAGCAACCAGTCACTGTTACCAAATCTCTGCAAGTTAAAAAAATACAGCATAATAAGATGGATGGTATAAATCAATCGCGCACCGCTGATCCAGACATTCAGTTCAATATTATGGGTACTAATTGTATGCAGCCGGAAGTAAATGATAAGATCAAGCCCATTGAAGCCATTGCCCATGGCACAGATAAGGGAGAAGAAGAAGGATGCCAACAACTTAGTGGCAACTCTGTGAAATTTATACCAGCTAAGTTACAGGTTGATGGTCACCTGATAGACAAAATAACTCCTCTAGAAGGTTCAAATAAACTCGCACAAATGTCAGTGAATAGTGATGAATGTCAAATGGCAATTCCAGCGTCCTCCATACAATCAATAGAGCTTGCGACTGTACCTAGAGAAGATCGATTGATCCATGAGCGCCAAAGACTAAATGCGGAGCATAGTGCCCTGACTGAGAAAACAGGGAAATTCTGTGTAAAGAATCCAGAGAGTACTCTAATCTGCATCCCTAAGCAGTTAGTCAATCACAAAGCTGGATTGGAGCTGCACAAAATAATCTGGACACCAGAGTATAAGTCTCAGGGGGCACATGACATATTAAATAGGAGCAACATTTTGAAGCTATTGACGGAATTTGAAGACCTAAAGGTTACTTGTACAGATGATCTTGAGCGGGTTGAATTTCTTAAAGGCACGACTGATGCTTCAGCAGAACAAACCTTGACAACCTGGAAAACAACACAAATAGCAGAAGCAATTATGGGGAAAGTCGATATTTTTCCATCATGGGGCATTCAGATATCGCATCAAATTTCCCCACGCTACCCTGCTCCATTGAAGAGGCAGGGTGGAGTTCAATACTCCCTGAAAATGGACAAAGTATCTTTAAATAAAATTAAAAAACCAGTATATTCCATATTATTTATTGCTAAGGGTAGGAGTGAACCCATGCCAGAACATGAAGAAATTAAACGGGGAAATGGGGAATCAGACAATTCCATAGATAATTGGAAATGGCTCCCTGGTATGTTGAATGAAAAAAGGAAGGTCTGACCAATTGAATGGAAACTGAAACATGACTCCAAAAAGGATATACATGTGGTATCCTGGAATATTGCTGGTGCAAAACGTTTACTGGAGGGAGGTTTTCCATTGGATGAATGGCAAGGGTGTGATATAATTGCTCTACAAGAAACCTGGCTACAAGAAGAAATTGCCCTTGCCGGGTTCATACACCATAGTGTAGCAGCTGAGAAATGTAAGATCTATGGCCGGGCCATTGGTGGACTTTCAGTATACGTGTCTTCATCCTTAAAGATTAATTCAGAACAATTACAGTCACCAGATTCTAGTATTCAGCTAATTAAACTAACAGATCACAGGAAAACCAATCCAATAGTTCTTGTAAATTATTACACACAACCGAAAATTAAGAAAAAAAAGTTAAAGAACGAGATATTGTGCAAAGTCATTATGAACTTACGCTCGACTGAACCATTAGCAGATATAATAATCACTGGTGACTTTAATTCCAACCTGATCCTAACACCGGTAGAGGATGATAAACTAACAATTGATAATGCATACTGGGGTGTTCCCGAACAGATACAAAGTAGCGTAGGAACACGAAAGGACAAACAGGCAATCCAATTAGTGACCGAGTTAGAGTTCCTTGGGCTGCGTGTACTGAACGGGAGGTTCCCAGAAGATCAACCCCCCAGTAAAACATACGTTGGTCCTTTTTCCCAATCAACCTTAGACTTTACAATGGTTAGCCTTTCAATCTTTCCTTTGGTAATTAGCTTTCAAATCGAGTTCACAGTGCTGAGTGACCATGCAATGAAACACATCATATTTAACCTCAACAAGGAAAGATTGCAATCGTCATATATATTGAAAGGTCAGCTAAATTCTGTTAACATGAAACGTATAAATTGGTCCAACACAAATGAACAAGAGTGGGATTCAACAGTGAAGGAAACATTGATAAAGATTGGGAATGTCCCAAATGCGATCCAAGGATGGTCTCTTTTTCTGTTAAAATTAAAACAAAAAATGAAGCTGCCTGTCATGAAATCCAGCACTGAAGGTCCACTGAGTAAGCTCCAGAAAGAGCTACAAGATCTGAGAAGACAACTTCGAAAAGCCCAAAAGAAGTTAAAGTCGGCAGACCATGGTACAAATCAATGGGCCAGCTTCCGTGCTCAGCAAAAGGAATATAAAAATATGATCTGGAAACTTAAAAGGTCAACAAATGATAGTTGTTGGTCAAAAATAATATATAGCTCAAAATTACAGAACACACATACATTTTGGCAAACAATAAATCAATTAACAAGACCCTGTAATGTCTTAACTTCAAATGTGCAGGAATCAGAGTGGGCATCATTCCTTGCTTCAAAATTTACGGACACCACGTTAAAAAGCTATTGTAGTGACCTTTGCCCAAAAAGTCTAAAAATAATACGCCCCGCGGAATATCAAGTGAGCCAATCAAGGATCAATAAAAACAGTAATGATCTGAGTACAGACTTTCAGAACAATCTATACACAGCGGAAGAGATAATTAAAATTATTAAAAGAGCAAAATCAAATGGGGCTCCAGGCCCGAATGGTATTCCACAAGCTGTGTACAAATATTCACCGGACTTTTGGGGGCCTTGCCTGGCAGAACTGTACTCAGATGTCCAAAATTTAAACCAAATCCCAGAAAGCTGGCAAGGATCAATATTCATGCCAATTTATAAGGGTGGTGAAAGATCCAAACCGAACAACTATCGTCTAATAGCGTTGCAGGATGTTGAGGCAAAATATTTTGCAACACTACTTCTAAACGATCTGGTTACCTGGTCGAATGAAAAAGAGCTGATCCCCATTAATCAAACGGGGTTTAGGAAGGGGATTGGAACTATTGCCAACATCCTATCCATCACCATGATTGCGGAGAATGAATGAGTAAAAAGCAGGATCTAAACATGTGTTACGTCGATCTTCAGGCGGCGTTTGACAGTGTCGATCGTAATTTATTGTGGACGAAACTGAGAGCATGGGCCATTCCGGAAAGTATTTTAAGGGGTTTGCTCCTATTCTATTCAGATACATGGTCGCAAGTAAAAATAGGTGATGGCACTCGGTTATCGAGAAAAGTCCCTACAACGATTGGTCTCAAACAGGGATGTGTTCTCGCGCCTCATTTATTCAATCTCTTCATCTCGGATCTAACAGGGCAATTGAATAGTTGCAATGCTTATCCACCAAAACTAGGTGATTTACAGCTCAACCATCTGGCCTATGCCGATGACATAGTGCTCATGAGTTTAACGAAGGTGGGTCTAACCAGATTAGTAAACGAACTTTCGGTTTACCTGCTAGCAAATAAACTGGCCTTAAACATCGCAAAAACAAAAACTATGCTGATAACCAATCGCCGCGGATCACATCACGCCATTTGGTTAAAAGGAAAACCATTAGAGAAAGTTTCAGCATATAAATACTTGGGCTTCTACCTTGACGATAAGCTTAATTTAAAAGAACAGAAGAAATATCTGACTCAAAGAGCGGGAGCCTTGATATTTGGTTTAAGTACGTTGACAAAAAAACTGGAAGGTCCATCACTCAAACCCTTATTAACTGTGATGGCCAACAAAGTTCTCCCAACCCTGACCTATGCAAGTGTGGCAATGCACGGAACGGACGCGGATCTATTGAATAGTTTAACAACCAAAATTTATAAAAAGGTTTTACGATTACCCAGTATGACATCACGAGCGCAAATGCGACTCGAATTTGGATTAAAAAATGAAGCCCTGGGCAGACTATACTCATACATTAAGATGTGGTATCAGATAAAGCAAAAAGCAGTTAATAGCAATCTCAATACCTATTTATGGCAAGAACTTCAATCCCAAAAAAAATCCAAAGCCAATCAATTCCTTACGTATGCTTTGAGGCCACAAGTTCAAAAACTCTATGGGATACAAATTTGTCATTTGCTTTATTAAAAAAGATATTAAATAAAGCAGCTAAACTTCATTCACTTGTTTTGGATAAAGAAATTTTCTCTCATCGTTCGCACTCTTGGATGGTAATAAATGGCTATAAGACACTGACACCGGCACTGTACTTGGAAACCAATTACTCCATTTTTATCAAAAGGAAGCTGATGTTATTGAGATTTGGTAACTTCCCAACATTAGCTGAAGAACCAGCCTGGAAACAGCTGGCAGCTGTCTCATGTCGTTTGTGTGGCAGCTCCAAAGAAGATCTTATACACATAATTTGCCTTTGTAAGTCGCTGTCCAAGGAACGGACATATTATTTAAAGAATAGTTTTCGGATCAAGAGGTTGCGAACATGTAGATCTGCCATTATTGGATGCCTAGATACAACTGCTCCTCGGTTACATTGTAAGCTGGTGAAGTTCTTGCAGGCATTTGAGAAACGCATTAAACAACATGAAGATATCTAATCCTAATGATTTGAACTATTGCACAATGATGTAAATATTGATCGGAAAATCTTTGAGTTTTACCTTTTGCCTTATAATAGACGTTTTATTACTAATTTTAACGTATTTTACAAAACAAAACAAAGCATTTTTTATATAATGGATGTGTTTTATCTTCTAAATTGTTATGGTTTTAATTAACTGAACAATAAAGTTTAAATCAGTTAAATCAGAGAAGGATTTAAACTACTTCATGATCAAGAGGAACCTCTGACAAGGAAGAAACAGCTGAAGAGACTGAAGAAAAGGACTGACCCTTGCTGTGTGTTCTGGGGCTACCCTGCAGTTTGCTGCTTTAACCAAGGAGAGGCTAAGGAACTTTGTTGTGTGCTGTGTCCCCCTGCTTTAAAGAGCTTTGCTGTGTTCTGTGTCCTGACGTAGCTTGTCCCCAAGGGCCTGAGGAGAACTGGCTCCCTGTTGTGGAAACTCAGGAACATAAAAGTTTCCAGCGGTGTCTCAGCGACACTGCCCCGGGATAGTGTGCACCCGGAATCCAAGTGAATCTCAGCAACGCTGTGTGCATGTGCTTTGTGCAGCCTGAGACCTTCGTGAAGATTGGCCTGTGTTTGTGAGCACCTGGAGTCCAAGTGAGTCTCAGCGACGCTGTTTGTGTGTGCTTTGTGCAGCCTGAGACCTTCATGAGGATTGTTCTATGATCGTGGGCACCCGGAGTCCAAGTGAGTCTCAGCGATGCTGTGTGCATGTGTTTGTGCAGCCTGAGACCTTGGTGAGATTTGCCCTCTGATTGTGTACACCCAAAGATGAAGTGAGTCTCAGTGATGCTGTGTGAGTGCCTCAGTTCTAACACAGAGTATAGCAGCCTAATATCATGGCATGAATTAATGAGTATTTGGGACATCAACAGAAATACCATCAGTGAGAAAGTCTTCATTTTGGCCCTGATCACCCCCATTTTGTGGATTTATACTGGTTGCAACTGACTGTGATTGTGTCCTGGGCTCTGCTTACCAGATCCAGGGCTAGTGCTCTGCTTTAAAAGTATATGGTGGTTAGGTATAATTACCATTGGCAGTAACAGACCCCTGTAAGCCCCTAGTATATAAAAAGGCTAGGTGGATCCAAACTACCTATATGTTCCTTGTATGTAATAGGACAGGGAGGTTTAGAGGCCCAGTAGATTTCCTGCACTGGAGTGTGCCCAGCGGTGTTGCCAGCTGTCGTGTTAAAGGAAGCCTTGCTTTACAGACTGCCTTTAAAATTAAATTATATGCAATTTCTTCTTTGGAAAAAAAGTACTTCCAAAGTAGTAATCTACCTTACTTTTACATATAAGTCACCCCTAGGTGCCCCTTCAGTAGGGTGCCATGTAATTATAAGCAGGAACATTATATAATAAGTTTTAATTGCCCTGGTGAGGGAAAAACTGTCAATTTAGTTTTTCCCATTGTAGATAATTTGCTCCGTAGGCTAACATTGGATTATTTTATTTAAGTGTAAATATTGACATGAGTGAGAAACAAAATATCATTCAATAACTTAAAAGGATAGTTATGATAAATATAACAACTTACAACTGTTAAATTTATAATACCTATCAATTTCAATTTCAGAAAGCTTTATTCGACAGCATGTCATAAAAGCAAAATTATACTTCCTCTTACATCATTAGCCATAGTTGTTATAAATACTAACCAAGTAAAAATACAATATTAAAAAGTTATTAAATCTCGTGGCTGTCATTTACAGGTTAAAAAACAGTTGTTCTAAAAGGATAATTTAAAAAAGCTAATGTATACAAAAACATGATCAATCATTTTACTGAAAGTCTTTAATAATCATTGGCTAGTGTCCAAGGAATTTAAAGTGTGTATGCGTATAATCCAGGCCCATCTTAAAAATTTGGCAACAGCAATCGCTAAACAAGGTGAGCAATCAGTCTCCAATATCCGTAGCGCCTCAATGTATCTCCGGGTGCTTATATTAATACATATTGGTTTTAGCCACTTGCTACGAGGGCATGTATAGAGGGGACATACAAACAGCATATGGGATACATTCTCAATCAAATTTTTACAATTATGGCATTTGTCATCCTGATTAGCCAACCACTTGTAACTGAAAGCTTTTACGGGTAGGGTTCCAGCTCTAAACTGGAAAAACAGTATAATAATACCTATCACAGAAAAGACGTTATCAAACTTTCTTTTCAGTAAGTCAAAATCCAGCCTACCAGCTGCCCGCTGCTGATTGGCTGTCCTCTGCCAGGCTGGCCAAGCTGTCTTATTGATGTGTGAAGTGGCCTGCTAGAGAAACGAAGGATTTCCTGTGGGTGGAGAACTGCACCTGCAGAAGCAGAATGCAGGATGAGGGAGGAGTAGGCAAACTGATCCTCAAAAGGAGAATTACACCATAGGACATCACAGGCTCATGCCCACATCCTGCACCCCTAGCCACACAGGTGCCCCAGTAATTAAATTAGGGAGAGAACTGGAAGGGGAGTGTTGGGGAAACTTAGCTATTCCAGTGGGCTGGCTTAGCCTGATTTAACCTCGAAGGAAAGTATTTCTCCATTTTGGATTTTTGGAAGATTTATGTTTTCTGGAGAAAGAATAGGCCACACTTTGGAGAAAGTGGTCATACACCTGGGTGGCACCTTGCATCCCATTGGTCTGGGGTGCCCTCCTGTTTGACGACCACGAACATTCTACAAATATGTTAGAGCTGTATGGCAACTCAGATCTGCTTCCTGAAAATACAAGGAGAAGAAGGACTGACCTGCTGGAAACCTGATCTGCCCCCCAAAGGTCTGCACTCTGAAGGACGGCACCTGCTGCATATTCTGGGACTACAGCCCTTAGGACTTTAGCTTGCTACAAGAAGGATTAAGAAGTGGACTCCCTACAAGCTACCGATTAACTGAGCCCATTTGCATCATCTTCACAAAGAAGTCCCTATCCTGGAGTGTGTGTCCAGTGAATTTTTAAGGATTTGACCAGGTGCATAATGAAAATTGTAGTCTCAACCTCCCAAGGACCATCTCAAAGACTCTAGATCCTTGGATTGGTGTTGTAGATACTATGAATTCTCAAGGAGACCTTCTGAAAGAAGATCCAGAAGTTTGGTGAAGTTTAGGATTTTTTTGTTAAGAAGATCCATAACGCGGCCATCGGCCACCTTCAACAGCAACCCAGTCAATATTTCAGGTTCATTCCGCTGAATGCTCCAGAGCCCCAAACTTCCAGGATTTCACCAGGAACTTGCAGAAACCCAAGCCGACTACGTTGACATGAATCCAGCCTGAAGAGGAGCTGCGCTCGACGTCAAGAGGAAAAGCTCCAGAAAAGGACTATGTGCGGACACAGAATTTTTACTAAGGCCTCCTGTTTAGTGCATCTAACCAGGGCTCCATTGGGGTTGACCTCAAACTTTGACTGTGTCCCTGTCCAGCATGACTAGATGTCCCTTAATTGGCACTACTGTTTTTTAAGCACTAAAAAGTGTTTATTCTTCATGAATTCATATCTCCAGTTCCCTACATTGGTTTTTGTTGTTTTGGAGTAAATATGTTTCTAGAAATATAATATAATTTTAATAATTGGTGTTTGATTTTTATTGTGTGTTGTGTTTTACTTAGTTAATGTAGTGGTGTTCTTAAATGCTTTACACACCTGTCTTCTAATGTAAGCCCGCCTATTCGATGCCACCTAGCAAGGGTTGAGCAAGGGATTAATCTATTGTGACCCTAACTGTACCTTTTATTGTGTTTGTGACCTTATTGCTAGTTGTAAGTCACTATTTATTACTACTAACAAACCACTTTCCAAAACCATGCATTAACCAGGTTTAACTTGTATTCAGTAAGTCGGCACAATTGTTAGATTTGATGCACTCAGGTGCACAAATCCTAGATCTGTCAATGTGTAAGTTTGAAAAGTGTGCAGGGATGAACCTAAATATGTAGACATCAGGAAGAATAGTTTTGGGGCCAACATTCATCATTCTTGAGCAGGGTAAGAACCAGGGCATATCCTACCTTTTGATAACTTTTCATTGAACTTGTTGTCTTAGTATTAGTAAACATGTTCTCCTTTAACCTTCAACTTCATATAATAATACCAAAGGATATATATATATAAATGATATTAGTATAGCCCCTATCCGAAAAGTTGATTGTTCTAGGCATCAGTCTTTCATTTCTGCTTTTTGGTAATTTCATCCACACTGACTCACCCAGAACATTTCTTAGAGTAATAATGTGAAGGGATTCCTCACAAATGCTGCTGGGTCTAAGGGTGACCTATGGCCATAATATTTTAGGACATTATTTATTAAAAGCATTTTGGAAGATCGTGTATTGTATTGGGGAAGAATCAAGGAGTGGGCAGACTGAGATGCTGAATGGATGTTTTTGGTATGGTTTTGAAGGATATATCCAGTTGAACTATGTATTAATCCTGTTTATTCATGCTAGTTTGCCTGATATTGCATGATGTTTGTTAGATCTGGGGGTCTCTAGTTGGCAATGGTATTCACCTTTGTCCAAATAGGGACCTTTACTTCTAAGTCAGGATAAGGGGATTACACTCCTTAATAACCCTGTTCACCCCCTTGGTAGCTTGGCACAAGCAGACAGGCTAATCTCAGAGGCAGTGTGTTAAGCCTTTGTGAATATACACAGTAATACAGTGAAAACAACACATGTTTTATAAAAATAGGTCTTTTTTATATAGACTTAAACACAAGACCAAAACTAACAAAAATCCACAATACTACACTTAATATTACTTAAAAGATGATTAAAGTTGCTTAGTTCAAGTTGTTGGTAAATGCGACAAAGTTCTCAACAAAGTACCTGGATGCTTAACGCAAAGTAAACAAAAGGTTTGCAAATGGGGCTATGCATCGGTTCCGTGATCCGGGGGAGAGGATGTGTCGTGCCTCAATGCTTGCGCAGAGTAGGAGATGCATTGTGATCCTTACCGGTGCGGAGGTGATGCGTAGATTCTCGGCCTGTGGGCCCGTTGCGGTGCGCAAGATGGCGCCTTGATGCGATGCGTCAATCCGGTTGCGATGCAAGAAGATGGCCCCCTTGATGCGGCAATGCGATGATGATGACGCCCTGGCAGCCTTGCGACATCTCTGTACTTTGGAGCCGCAACAGACCCTGTGACACGCTTCTCCGGTGATGCGATGGCGTCTCTCACAATGGCGTCACGCTGCTCCGGTGATGCGACAGCAGGCAGCTTTGATGAACACACGCTTCAAGGGAGATGCGGCGAAGGCTCGCTTCTCTGGGGATGCGACGATTTCATCTGCGGCGGCGACATACTTCTTTTCGATGTGTCACGCTTCCAGCTCCCAGCGGCACACAAGTGTCTGGAGTCAGAATTCCCAGCAAGGAAATTCAGGGGGAGCAGGAGGTGAAGTGTTTTGTCCCTGAGACTTCAGCAGGAGGAAAGCACAGTTCAAACCCTTGGAGAATATTCTGTAGATGAAAGTCCTTACAAAGTTCCTTCTCCTTTCCCTTGGCAATGAAGCAACAACTGCAGGCCAACCCAACAAACAGCACACTGGAAGAGGAACAGTACAACTCCTGCAGATTCCTTGATTCTTCTCCTTGGCAGAAAGGTTTCTTGTCCAGAAGTGATCTCATTTCTTGGGATCAGGATCCCAATATTTATACCCCAAACTCCTTTGTTCTCTGAAGGCAGAGAGGCCCCTGCCTAGTCCAAACCAGTTCCTGAGCACTTTGTTAACATGACTCTCTTCTTCCTTTCACTGTGCCGGGTAGGGACACCCCACAGGAGGTGGAGCCAGCACAGGGCAGGGTAGATACTGCTCTGGAGCATTCTGTTGACATGAATCCTCCTCTCCTTTCACAGTGCAGGGCAGAGACATCAGACAAGTCACAGGAGGTGGAGCCAGCATTGTAGAGGGAATGCCCAGCCCTATTCAGGTCCCAGGTGCAACTCCTCCCTCCCACCTAGATGCAGATCTCTCTATTCACCACTGGACTGCCCCAGCCTGTCTACTGGAATCCCCCAGCCTTGTCACTCACAAACCCAGACAAGGAATACACAACCCAGCAGAGGCAGGCCTGGATCGTTAGACAAGAAAATACCTAGTTTCTAAAAGTGGTATTTTCAAACACAGAATATCAAAACCCACTTTACTAAAAGATGTATTTTATTATTCTGAGTTCAGGCATACTAAATCTGAATTTCTACCATGTTCCCTGAGTCAGTTAGGGTTATAAGAATGTAATAATCAAACTGCCCATTCTGGCCTATAAGAACATGTAGCCTTTAATAGTGAAAAACTAAAATGGCTGTAATTCACTATTAGAACATGCTACACACATCAGAGCATGTCCTACCTTATACTTACAATGCACCCTGCCCTTGGGCCTACCATAGTGGTGTCTAACATGAAGCAAAAAGAAGGTTTAGGGACTGGCAAGTGGGTGCACTTGGCCAAGTCGACATGGCAGTGCTAGACTGCACTGAGGCCTTGCAATGGCAGGCCTGAGACACACTTTACAAGCTGCTTCTCTGGGTGGCACAACCAGTGCTGCAAGCCCACCAGCAGCATTTGATCTACACGCCCTGGGCACACATGCTGAACTGTACTAGGGGCTGACAGATAAATCAAATAACCCAATCATGGAATAACCAATTAGTACATCAATTTAACATGTGGAGCACTTGCACTGTGGCACTGTGGCACTGATTAGCAGTGGCACAGTGCCCAAAGCATAAAACCAGTAAAAACATATGAAAACAGAGGAGGCAATCCGTCAAACTGAATGGGAGACTCACGCCAATGATGCTAGGTCTAACAATGTTGAATCACTGCCACTATTGAAGCTGGAACAAGTTGTAATAAAAGTCATAAAATTGCCCTTAATGTACAATACAAATAATCAGCAGACATGAGTTGAAATGAGACCTGACAACATATTTACAATACATGGTTAATTTTACAATGCCCAGATTGCCTGATTTAGGCAGCAGTGTTACCCTTGTGGATTTTGTTGTTAACATCCCAAGCTCAGATCAGGAAGTGAAGCCACTGCCAACATGAGATCTTTCCGTGGGTCCTGCAAAGTGAGCTATTGGTGCAATGGTATCGAATGAAAAGTGGAAGTTTCATGAATAGGTCTTTTAGTAGCTCCAAATCTAAAATTATGCCCTAGACCCAATAATCCGCAGAGTCAGGAGCATTATGCTGCCTGCCCCATACAAGAAAGAGTTGAGTAGTGAGTCCTTGAGTGCTGTCCATTTGCATACATTGGTCAATTAACACTTAAAGAAAATGTTAACCCAGCAGGCTTAAATTAAATCATGAAATTAGAATAAAAAAATACATAGCTTAAAAACTGACAAAAAAAGACATGAACACTGAAATTCAAAGCAGCGTTTTTCTAACTCAACTCTCTGGACTAGGATTTTAATTATGAAATATTTTAGGGGGTCCAAAAATCCCCCCTACCCTTTTAGTTCAGGAGCTGCTCAACTGTTTCTTTTCTGAAGTGATTCTGATGGACCAGGGCCAAAATTTACATGCTAATGTACACAGATTTTGTAAAGAGACTACTTAGGCCTGCATTACAATTATCTCAATCACTTTGACGTCTTGAAATTGGAGTTACAAGCAGGCGAAGTCTGTGGGTGGAATACAGAGGATAAACATGCAGAAATCTGAAAACTAATTTCAGTTTCTGCATTCTTTTGCCCACAAACTAACAATGCACTTTATTTGTTCACCTCTGGGATGTCTGGGTGGGGAAAAACAGGATGTTTTACAGGCTACTTGTATTGACGGTCATAAAGGAGTGCAATCATGTTCCAGCATAGCTTATAGTCAGCCTTCTCTGTGGCATTACATTTGTTGAGAGGTGTCTGCTATCTCTATTGTTCAACTTAATACTTTATAGGGGGGTGCATTGCTAAGGTCAGTGAAGTAAATGGAGGCTATGGTGGTAAATAAAGAGGTTTTATTTTCTAGACTTCTTCCTTTTTGCAGGATGATCTTGGTAGCACAAGCAAACGCTGCTGCAGATGCTTCATTCTTCCCACCCCTTCTGTTTTTGGTTGATTTAATAAACTGATATAGGAGATGATATCTTCAAATCCCTGCTGCAGGCATCGCAATCCTTCATCCATCTTCAGTGGAGATTGTCTTAGTATGAAGAGATTTGTAACCAGTTCAGTGAATACATTGTACTGTTGCAGCAAAGGACTCTTGCTCAATGTCAATAATGTGGCCCATATGATAGTGTCCTTCATAAAACATGATTGGACAAAAGCAGACTTCACTAAGTCTGATGCAAACTGTGTGGGTTGAGTTTAAAAGTGCAAACTGCACAGTGCTAGGAATTCCTCATTGGTAGAAGCAAGAGTACCATTTCTAGTCGTTGCTGAATGCGGAGACATTTGATTTAATTCTACAAGTAGGCCTGCTCACTGGGATCACTTTTTTAGATTAAGTAATAGGTCCACAATTTCCCCCTACTGGGAACCAAGCACTCACAGTAGTGAAGCAGGACCATCCAAGGTATACTCAAGAGAGGTGGTGTGGGCTAGTAATCACCATTTACTGACACACAATAATAACACTCAATAAATGATTGTCCAGTCAGTGCTTTTTGTTTAGAAAAAGGAAAAATACCTTTATTACACACACATGCTACTAAATAGTATGCAATAATTTAGAATTATATACATTGGGCAGAGTGAAAATGCCATAGATGACATTGTGTAATTGCATTGGACCCCTAGAGGGTCATATAAACATATAAGATAAGTCTATTGGCTTGGTCACAGTGTTTTTTTAGAGTTCTATATAGCGCGAACTAGACACCGAGACATCAGGTATCAGACCGCTTTACATGAGCACCAGTTTAATTACAGATGGGCACATTCATTTTTGTTTGGTAAAGGGATATTAAGTGATTTGCCCAGAATCACAGGATGTTGAGCGTCGTTGCCGACGCTTGAACCAGGATCCCCAGCTTCGAGGTCGACCGCTCTAGCCGTAAGGCTACATCCTCTTTGAAGATCAAAAAAACAAATTTAAGACAAAATCCTAACTTAAGACAAAATCCTAATTTAGGACAAAATTCTAATTTAAGACAACATCCTAATTTAGGACAAAATCCTAATTTAAGACCAAATCCTAATTTAAGACAAAATCCAAACTTAAGACTACTAAATGCCTTCTGAGAATACCATAAGTAGTAAGTTTATGATTTTGTCTTAAGTTAGTTCTGTGACTCGGGCCCTATATTCCTAGCTGTAAAACAAAAGCTCCAGCTTTAGGAGCACTTTGAAAAACTGCGAGACAAACCAAAGAGTCATGGTTTTCTTGACCCGCAAACATAGGGCCCGTTTTTAAAAAGTTCCTGAGGGGGAGGGGAGCAACTGCCCTTCAGCTGCCCCAAAATAATGTTCAAGCTTTTTGTTATTGCCTATGTATTCTGGGGTCCACCATAAGAGAAGACATAATAATGCAAATTAGTCCCTCAGGGCATAATGGGACACTCCAGCCAGGAGCAGTGGATGACTAACGAGGGGCTAACCCGCTGCCCTGGGGAGAGCTACTGTTAATTTTCTTGGCACGTTGCCTTGCACAGCACTCCTCCTCTCCTTTCCTTTCCTTTCCTTTCCTTTCCTTTCCTTTCCTTTCCTTTCCTTTCCTTTCCTTTCCTTTCCTTTCCTTTCCTTTCCTTTCCTTTCCTTTCCTTTCCTTTCCTTTCCTTTCCTTTCCTTTCCTTCTTGGGTGTCTAGTCCTACAAGGGCATGCCTGTGCCTCCACACGTTAGGGCAGACCAGGGATCCCACCCCTGGCTGCCATGCCATGCCGGCTCCCATGTGCCAGCCTCACTCTCATGCTGCAGCAGGAACTGATAGCTCTGTTCTCCCCTGCCAGCTTTTATGGGCAGGGAGATTTCATCTCTGGTCGCCGCCCACAAGCCCCCAGACATGGGAAGCGGGGTCAGACTCACCTGAGCTGGTTCTGTGCCCCAGATTTGGGATCCAGGACTGTCCTCCTCCTCTCAGGAGAGCTATATGGTGCTTCTCTGCTATCTGCATTGCTGGTCCCGGAGAGATGGGGGCCCCAGGGGAAAAAGCAAAATGGGAGGGGCCCCATAAATTCCCCTCCTGGGTAATACATTAGACCCTGACCCCGTGCCCTATAGGAAAAGTGGCAAAACCCCATGTGCTCCTTTTGGTAAAAAAAAGTCAAAGGTTGCCAGTATTCCATACCCCATTACTCAGGCCTCATTGGGTAATTGTGGGTGATTGTGGATACCTTTCACTTTTGGTGGTGAGCTCTATCCCCAAGGAGCAGTTTTAGCAGAACTTCAAAGCAGTGTAATCTTCAGGGATCTGGTTTCACTGGCTTCCTGCTCCAACTTTCCTCCTTGTCTTTGTCTCTTGGCGCAGAAGTCCAAGGCTTTCCTACAACTGGTCCTCATGGGGTATAAGAGGGACTTGGAGATACCCACTGGTGCTGGGGTCCACTGAGGAAGAGTCCTTAGTCCTTTTTGTGCATAATAGGCTTCCTCCTTCTAGTTGTTCAAGGCTGTAACAGTCGAGGGTCTAACAGCAAGATGCCCAAAAACACCAACCCAGCTAGAATCTCCCCCTTGTGCAAGAGGTTTAACAGAGGGTGAAAGGTTCTAGAAGTCAGCCCTCTTTGGCCAATCCAAGCGAATCGTATCAGCTCTCCACCACTGTTCTTACCCTCCAGCACAGCATGTAGGAACAGTTTAAGATAGCGTCATCCAGGAGTCACTGGACACATCTATTCTGGGGGTTTCAGCTCTGCTCCTCACTGGCATCACTGCCATGGCCTTTCCTACCAAAGGTTTAAAGAGGAGCCCCCTCCTGTGTTGACTCCAGTTGACTGGGCTTCCTCCTTTGTTCAAGGGGCCTGAGCTGTCCCCAGCCCTGGTGCAGCATGACAGGTAAATAACAGATGCAGAAATTTTGTCCCCGTCCTTCCCTCCTTAGGAGCTGAGGGAAGCACTGTTAATTTCGCATTTTGTGTGGGGAAGCCTTTGTTACAGCTACAGGAGAGAACTGCAACTATTTGGCACACTCTGCCCAGCAAGATACACCCCCCCTCCTCCTTCACAGTCAATTGGAGGAAAGTGTTGGAACACATTAAGCTGGACTCTCAACCTTTACCCAAATCCCCGAAACCTACTGGAGATGTAATAGCCGACTCTCATAATTTCCATACGTGGATGGATCAAATTGTCTCGGCGAACTCCGTACCTAAAAACCAACATGTGAAACAACACAAAAGAAAACCTAATGCTCCCTGGTTTACCCAGGCCCTCTCCGACAGTCATCTTCTTTGTAGAAGACTAGAAAGAAAATGGAGAAAAACGTATGATGATGCCACAAGGGCACTTTATGTCCAACAAAGGAAACTTTATCTCTCCAACATAAAAACGGCTAAAAAGGAACACTTTACTAAAGCCATAAATGAGGCCCATCAAAAACAAAAAACTATCTTTAAGATAGTTAAGTCCTTCACCCATCCTAAAACTCTCGCGCTCGAAATCCCCCCCTCTGCAAGCCTGTGCAATCAAATCGCAGACTTTTTCGTTGAGAAAATTGTTAATATTCAGAAAGACTTCCCCTCCCCCCTGACTACATCTCATGTGGAAACAGACAATTATCTCCCTCTCTCTAACTTCAAACCTGTCTCCATTCAACAAACACGCAAGGCAATTCTGGCATGCAAATCTGGAGCCCCTACTGACCCCTGCCCTCCCAGCATCCTGCACCATTTGATTGATACTGTTAACCCTTATATCAACATCATTATTAATGAATCTCTTGAGTCCGGGATAGTGCCTAATGACTGGAAGAAGGCCATAGTGAAGCCTCTGATGAAGAAGCCGAACAAATCCCCTACCGACCTGACCAACATGCGCCCCATTTCATTACTTCCCTTTCTTGGTAAGATCACGGAACAACTAGTATATGAAGAGCTAAAAACTTTCGTTCAGATTGGTAACTTCTTACATCCGCAGCAGTCGGGTTTTTGTTCCGGTCATTCTACCGAAACAGCCCTTATAGAACTAGCTGATTCCATCAAGTTCCTGCAGGATGAGGGCAGGCAGGCCGTCCTCATCCTGCTTGACCTAACAGCAGCGTTCGACACCATCTCGCACGTCATCCTTATCAACAGACTGCGAGAGATTGGCGTGACAGACACAGTTCTGGCTTGGGTTACATCTTTCCTATCTAACAGGTCCCAAACTGTGTCCCTGGGCCCCTATCTATCCAGCGAGAAACCCATAACATCAGGAGTCCCCCAGGGGTCCATATTAAGTCCTCTCTTTTTCAACATCTATATGGCACCCCTCCTCGCTGTGATAGAATCTCATGGGATCCTTGTCACGTCATACGCTGACGACACACAACTTGTCGTCACGATTGACAAAAAGTGTACGAACGCAGAGTTGCGTTTCCAAAATTGTCTTTCTGATGTTTTCCAGTGGCTAAATAAAAATCATTTAAGATGTAATAGCGCCAAAACTGAAATCATACCGCTGAGTAAAGATCTATCCTTCTGCCCGAAGGACTGGTGGCCCATAGGATCTGAGGCCCCTCCCAGCGCCGTATCTTCAGCACGGAACCTGGGCGTGCAATTCGACTCATCCCTCTCTTTTGACGAACACGTCAGGATCACGGCTGGACGCTGTTTTGGACTTATTAAGTCCCTAAAGAAATTCTTTGACCTCCTCCCCATTGCAGCCCGAAAATCAGTCGCGGTAGCTTTGATACTCTCCAGACTTGATTACTGTAATGGTTTAATGGCGGGAGTGAAAAAGTCCACCCTCAAAAAGCTGCAGAGCATACAACACGCAGCTGCTCGATTAGTGCTGGGACTTCCTAGAAGGTCAACAGCCTCAATGGCGCTAAACACCCTCCACTGGCTACCTTTACACAAAAGGATCTTCTTTAAACTCCTTCTTACCGTTTTCAGAGTTATGAAAAACTCAGGGCCCCTTTATCTTGCAAAGCGTTTTACACGCTACCACTCCTCGCGATGTCTGAGATCCTCTGGCAAAAATCTTATCACCATTCCAAGATTTAAGTACATAACTAGGGGTGGGAAGACCTTTACTGTCCTGGCAGCCAGGGCATGGAACACTCTACCGGTCAATCTTAGATTGACGGACAAGGAGAGCATCTTTAGAAAACTTCTAAAGACATGGGTGTACCAACAATCAGACGCCGCAGTATTGGCAGCCATCTAGTTTCAGCTTCTTCATTTTTCTTTCATCCTTCTCCACTTTCATGTACTCGTAGCACGCTTTCCTAGCGCCAAGATGCTCCTGCCGGAGCGAATGTCTGCGCTCTATAAATACACATAAATATCAAAAATATCAAATAGATTTGCTGGTGTTGCAATGGAAAGGTTTTCCCTTAGAGAAAGCTCTTTCTCTCTCTAAGAGATGAATAGGCTCAAATAGGCAAACTGAAAATTTCACATAAATTGAGCAATACATATTTTACAGTGGGTGCCCTTTCAGCCCACCAGGTGAGTGCAGGCTATGGACTCTGCTCTCCAGGAAGAGGATAGCTTCCATCCATATCTGTGATTCTCACCAAGCAGGCAGAGCGCGCTGTGCTTTAGGCAGAGCTACAGGTATGCCAGCTACACTAAAATAACTGAACATAGCAAAGCGGATGTCATGTTCCATGAGCTGAAATGTAAAGTTTGTGTTTCAAAAGAATTAACTCCCAGACTGGGAATTAATTCTTGAAAGATAATTTATTGACCTACACAAACAGTGAGTTGTATCCTTGCACATAAGGTTCTGTGAGACACTTTTGAGCCAGGATCACTATGCCTGACATGCGGGTCCTGGGAGAGGAAATCTAAATACAGTACCCCTACTCTAAATAGAGCAGGGCAACTATCTCTATCAGCTGATGACCTGGTGGATGACAGGGTGTTTCTGATAGATAAGCCAGCTGAAAACCCCTCTGTCAGAAACTCAGCACTTCCTTCTACTCCTCATAGAGTGCGAGAACCTCAAGTTGGCAGACAAGGAGCACCCCCACTGAGTTGCAGTGCTCCACCAAATCCTAAATGAAACACAAAGACTAGAAGTGGACTTGATAAATTCGGTTTATCCCATCCTGGAGGTAAACTCACTATATTGATAGCACAGAGAAATGCTTGAGCCACTGTGGAAAATATTTAAACACAGCAGACAATCACCATCATTAGTGACCACGTTTCATCCTACACAACTGCAACACACTCTAGGATCCAAAGAGAGACCTCTATAAGTTCATAGCAGCAAAAAATGAAAGACACAGTGATGGACTTGGCACTTTTTGGCAAATGTTCCCTAAACTTTTTGCCTTCCCCTAGACCTTCATTCTGACATGGTGTTCCCAACGTAGAAGCATTGGGCACTTTGCCACTGCAGATCAGTGTCAAAGTGCAAGTGCAAGTGCACCCTGTGTAAAGTGTAATGGTAATTGGTTGCCCGTGATTGGTATTTTTGCCTTCCTAGTAAAGTCCCTAGTAAAGTGCACTATGTGTGCCAGGGCTGGTAATGCAAATGCTACTAGTAGTTCTGCAGCACTAATTGTGCCACCCACACCAGTAGCCTTATAGAGAGAACTCAGGCCTGCTACTGCAGTGCCTGCGCACAGTTTATGAAACAGCCTTGTTGTCCTTATAAGTGCACCCCCTTGCCAGGCATTACCCTTCCCTTTTTATGCACATCAGACACCCCTATGGTATGCCCAGGGTATCTACTGGGCGCAGTGCAGTGTATGTGAAAGGTAGGACATGTACTGAGATGGGTACCATGTCCTGACAGTGAAATACTCTCCATTTCATTTTTCACTGTCGAAATGCCATCTTCCCCATAGGACAGAATGGGGGAGGCTGTGTAACATGTTTCCAGCCTATCTTGCCATAGGCTTAAGATAGAGAGGCAAAGTTTAGTATGCCTGAACTCACAATTTAATAATCTTTTTATGAAGGTGGTTTTTGCATTGTGTGTTTGGAAATCACACTTTTAGAAGTGGTTGTTTTTTGTGTTCTAACATTTCTGTGTGTCGCTGCCTGGTTGTGGATTGACTGTCTGGATTTAAATGTGATAGGATCTGGGGAATATCTTAACACAAGGGAGGAGGTGAGACAGCAACAGGCTGACCTGCATCTGGAGTGTAGAGGGGAGGAGTAGCCCCTGGAGGCGAAGAGGCCTGGGCTGCCGCCATAAAACAATGGCTCCATCTCCTGCTTAGAGATTGAGAATCCAGACCCCCACTAATCAAAGGAAGAAGGTGGCACTGGCAGGGAGACACCCAGAATTGTTTTAAGCAGGGGTCAGTGCCCCCCTGAACACAAAGACTTCAAAGACATTTAGGGGTATAACTATGAGAGCTGAAACACCTGGACTTTGCAATTGGATTGATCAAGACTGAGAAGGATTGAAACTACTTCATGGTCAAGAGGAACCTCTGACAAGGAAGAAACAGCTGAAGAGACTGAAGAAAAGGACTGACCCTTGCTGTGTGTTCTGGGGCTACCCTGCAGTTTGCTGCTTTAACCAAGGAGAGGCTAAGGAACTTTGTTGTGTGCTGTGTCCCCCTGCTTTAAAGAGCTTTGCTGTGTTCTGTGTCCTGACGTAGCTTGTCCCCAAGGGCCTGAGGAGAACTGGCTCCCTGTTGTGGAAACTCAGGAACATAAAAGTTTCCAGCGGTGTCTCAGCGACACTGCCCCGGGATAGTGTGCACCCGGAATCCAAGTGAATCTCAGCAACGCTGTGTGCATGTGCTTTGTGCAGCCTGAGACCTTCGTGAAGATTGGCCTGTGTTTGTGAGCACCTGGAGTCCAAGTGAGTCTCAGCGACGCTGTTTGTGTGTGCTTTGTGCAGCCTGAGACCTTCATGAGGATTGTTCTATGATCGTGGGCACCCGGAGTCCAAGTGATTCTGAGCGATGCTGTGTGCATGTGTTTGTGCAGCCTGGGACCTTGGTGAGATTTGCCCTCTGATTGTGTACACCCAAAGATGAAGTGAGTCTCAGTGATGCTGTGTGAGTGCCTCAGTTCTAACACAGAGTATAGCAGCCTAATATCGTGGCATGAATTAATGAGTATTTGGGACATCAACAGAAATACCATCAGTGAGAAAGTCTTCATTTTGGCCCTGATCACCCCCATTTTGTGGATTTATACTGGTTGCAACTGACTGTGATTGTGTCCTGGGCTCTGCTTACCAGATCCAGGGCTAGTGCTCTGCTTTAAATGTATATGGTGGTTAGGTATAATTACCATTGGCAGTAACAGACCCCTGTAAGCCCCTAGTATATAATAAGGCTAGGTGGATACAAACTACCTATATGTTCCTTGTATGTAATAGGACAGGGAGGTTTAGAGGCCCAGTAGATTTCCTGCACTGGAGTGTGCCCAGCGGTGTTGCCAGCTGTCGTGTTAAAGGAAGCCTTGCTTTACAGACTGCCTTTAAAATTAAATTATATGCAATTTCTTCTTTGGAAAAAAAAGTACTTCCAAAGTAGTAATCTACCTTACTTTTACATATAAGTCACCCCTAGGTGCCCCTTCAGTAGGGTGCCATGTAATTATAAGCAGGAACATTATATAATAAGTTTTAATTGCCCTGGTGAGGGAAAAACTGTCAATTTAGTTTTTCCCATTGTAGATAATTTGCTCCGTAGGCTAACATTGGACTATTTTATTTAAGTGTAAATATTGACATGAGTGAGAAACAAAATATCATTCAATAACTTAAAAGGATAGTTATGATAAATATAACAACTTACAACTGTTAAATTTATAATACCTATCAATTTCAATTTCAGAAAGCTTTATTCGACAGCATGTCATAAAAGCAAAATTATACTTCCTCTTACATCATTAGCCATAGTTGTTATAAATACTAACCAAGTAAAAATACAATATTAAAAAGTTATTAAATCTCGTGGCTGTCATTTACAGGTTAAAAAACAGTTGTTCTAAAAGGATAATTTAAAAAAGCTAATGTATACAAAAACATGATCAATCATTTTACTGAAAGTCTTTAATAATCATTGGCTAGTGTCCAAGGAATTTAAAGTGTGTATGCGTATAATCCAGGCCCATCTTAAAAATTTGGCAACAGCAATCGCTAAACAAGGTGAGCAATCAGTCTCCAATATCCGTAGCGCCTCAATGTATCTCCGGGTGCTTATATTAATACATATTGGTTTTAGCCACTTGCTACGAGGGCATGTATAGAGGGGACATACAAACAGCATATGGGATACATTCTCAATCAAATTTTTACAATTATGGCATTTGTCATCCTGATTAGCCAACCACTTGTAACTGAAAGCTTTTACGGGTAGGGTTCCAGCTCTAAACTGGAAAAACAGTATAATAATACCTATCACAGAAAAGACGTTATCAAACTTTCTTTTCAGTAAGTCAAAATCCAGCCTACCAGCTGCCCGCTGCTGATTGGCTGTCCTCTGCCAGGCTGGCCAAGCTGTCTTATTGATGTGTGAAGTGGCCTGCTAGAGAAACGAAGGATTTCCTGTGGGTGGAGAACTGCACCTGCAGAAGCAGAATGCAGGATGAGGGAGGAGTAGGCAAACTGATCCTCAAAAGGAGAATTACACCATAGGACATCACAGGCTCATGCCCACATCCTGCACCCCTAGCCACACAGGTGCCCCAGTAATTAAATTAGGGAGAGAACTGGAAGGGGAGTGTTGGGGAAACTTAGCTATTCCAGTGGGCTGGCTTAGCCTGATTTAACCTCGAAGGAAAGTATTTCTCCATTTTGGATTTTTGGAAGATTTATGTTTTCTGGAGAAAGAATAGGCCACACTTTGGAGAAAGTGGTCATACACCTGGGTGGCACCTTGCATCCCATTGGTCTGGGGTGCCCTCCTGTTTGACGACCACGAACATTCTACAAATATGTTAGAGCTGTATGGCAACTCAGATCTGCTTCCTGAAAATACAAGGAGAAGAAGGACTGACCTGCTGGAAACCTGATCTGCCCCCCAAAGGTCTGCACTCTGAAGGACGGCACCTGCTGCATATTCTGGGACTACAGCCCTTAGGACTTTAGCTTGCTACAAGAAGGATTAAGAAGTGGACTCCCTACAAGCTACCGATTAACTGAGCCCATTTGCATCATCTTCACAACGAAGTCCCTATCCTGGAGTGTGTGTCCAGTGAATTTTTAAGGATTTGACCAGGTGCATAATGAAAATTGTAGTCTCAACCTCCCAAGGACCATCTCAAAGACTCTAGATCCTTGGATTGGTGTTGTAGATACTATGAATTCTCAAGGAGACCTTCTGAAAGAAAATCCAGAAGTTTGGTGAAGTTTAGGATTTTTTTGTTAAGAAGATCCATAACGTGGCCATCGGCCACCTTCAACAGCAACCCAGTCAATATTTCAGGTTCATTCCGCTGAATGCTCCAGAGCCCCAAACTTCCAGGATTTCACCAGGAACTTGCAGAAACCCAAACCGACTACGTTGACATGAATCCAGCCTGAAGAGGAGCTGCGCTCGACGTCAAGAGGAAAAGCTCCAGAAAAGGACTATGTGCGGACACAGAATTTTTACTAAGGCCTCCTGTTTAGTGCATCTAACCAGGGCTCCATTGGGGTTGACCTCAAACTTTGACTGTGTCCCTGTCCAGCATGACTAGATGTCCCTTAATTGGCACTACTGTTTTTTAAGCACTAAAAAGTGTTTATTCTTCATGAATTCATATCTCCAGTTCCCTACATTGGTTTTTGTTGTTTTGGAGTAAATATGTTTCTAGAAATATAATATAATTTTAATAATTGGTGTTTGATTTTTATTGTGTGTTGTGTTTTACTTAGTTAATGTAGTGGTGTTCTTAAATGCTTTACACACCTGTCTTCTAATGTAAGCCCGCCTATTCGATGCCACCTAGCAAGGGTTGAGCAAGGGATTAATCTATTGTGACCCTAACTGTACCTTTTATTGTGTTTGTGACCTTATTGCTAGTTGTAAGTCACTATTTATTACTACTAACAAACCACTTTCCAAAACCATGCATTAACCAGGTTTAACTTGTATTCAGTAAGTCGGCACAATTGTTAGATTTGATGCACTCAGGTGCACAAATCCTAGATCTGTCAATGTGTAAGTTTGAAAAGTGTGCAGGGATGAACCTAAATATGTAGACATCAGGAAGAATAGTTTTGGGGCCAACATTCATCAATCTTGAGCAGGGTAAGAACCAGGGCATATCCTACCTTTTGATAACTTTTCATTGAACTTGTTGTCTTAGTATTAGTAAACATGTTCTCCTTTAACCTTCAACTTCATATAATAATACCAAAGGATATATATATATAAATGATATTAGTATAGCCCCTATCCGAAAAGTTGATTGTTCTAGGCATCAGGCTTTCATTTCTGCTTTTTGGTAATTTCATCCACACTGACTCACCCAGAACATTTCTTAGAGTCATAATGTGAAGGGATTCCTCACAAATGCTGCTGGGTCTAAGGGTGACCTATGGCCATAATATTTTAGGACATTATTTATTAAAAGCATTTTGGAAGATCGTGTATTGTATTGGGGAAGAATCAAGGAGTGGGCAGACTGAGATGCTGAATGGATGTTTTTGGTATGGTTTTGAAGGATATATCCAGTTGAACTATGTATTAATCCTGTTTATTCATGCTAGTTTGCCTGATATTGCATGATGTTTGTTAGATCTGGGGGTCTCTAGTTGGCAATGGTATTCACCTTTGTCCAAATAGGGACCTTTACTTCTAAGTCAGGATAAGGGGATTACACTCCTTAATAACCCTGTTTACCCCCTTGGTAGCTTGGCACAAGCAGACAGGCTAATCTCAGAGGCAGTGTGTTAAGCCTTTGTGAATATACACAGTAATACAGTGAAAACACTACAGATGGACACAACACATGTTTTATAAAAATAGGTCTTTTTTATATAGACTTAAACACAAGACCAAAACTAACAAAAATCCACAATACTACACTTAATATTACTTAAAAGATGATTAAAGTTGCTTAGTTCAAGTTGTTGGTAAATGCGACAAAGTTCTCAACAAAGTACCTGGATGCTTAACGCAAAGTAAACAAAAGGTTCGCAAATGGGGCTATGCATCGGTTCCGTGATCCGGGGGAGAGGATGTGTCATGCCTCAATGCTTGCGCAGAGTAGGAGATGCGTTGTGATCCTTACCGGTGCGGAGGTGATGCGTAGATTCTTGGCCTGTGGGCCCGTTGCGGTGCGCAAGATGGCGCCTTGATGCGATGCGTCGATCCGGTTGCGATGCAAGAAGATGGCCCCCTTGATGCGGCAATGCGATGATGATGACGCCCTGGCAGCCTTGCGACATCTCTGTACTTTGGAGCCGCGACAGACCCTGTGACACGCTTCTCCGGTGATGCGATGGCGTCTCTCACAATGGCGTCACGCTGCTCCGGTGATGCGACAGCAGGCAGCTTTGATGAACACACGCTTCAAGGGAGATGCGGCGAAGGCTCGCTTCTCTGGGGATGCGACGATTTCATCTGCGGCGGCGACATACTTCTTTTCGATGTGTCACGCTTCCAGCTCCCAGCGGCACACAAGCGTCTGGAGTCAGAATTCCCGGCAAGGAAATTCAGGGGGAGCAGGAGGTGAAGTGTTTTGTCCCTGAGACTTCAGCAGGAGGAAAGCACAGTTCAAACCCTTGGAGAATATTCTGTAGATGAAAGTCCTTACAAAGTTCCTTCTCCTTTCCCTTGGCAATGAAGCAACAACTGCAGGCCAACCCAACAAACAGCACACTGGAAGAGGAACAGTACAACTCCTGCAGATTCCTTGATTCTTCTCCTTGGCAGAAAGGTTTCTTGTCCAGAAGTGATCTCATTTCTTGGGATCAGGATCCCAATATTTATACCCCAAACTCCTTTGTTCTCTGAAGGCAGAGAGGCCCCTGCCTAGTCCAAACCAGTTCCTGAGCACTTTGTTAACATGACTCTCTTCTTCCTTTCACTGTGCCGGGTAGAGACATCAGACACCCCACAGGAGGTGGAGCCAGCACAGGGCAGGGTAGATACTGCTCTGGAGCATTCTGTTGACATGAATCCTCCTCTCCTTTCACAGTGCAGGGCAGAGACATCAGACAAGTCACAGGAGGTGGAGCCAGCATTGTAGAGGGAATGCCCAGCCCTATTCAGGTCCCAGGTGCAACTCCTCCCTCCCACCTAGATGCAGATCTCTCTATTCACCACTGGACTGCCCCAGCCTGTCTACTGGAATCCCCCAGCCTTGTCACTCACAAACCCAGACAAGGAATACACAACCCAGCAGAGGCAGGCCTGGATCGTTAGACAAGAAAATACCTACTTTCTAAAAGTGGTATTTTCAAACACAGAATATCAAAACCCACTTTACTAAAAGATGTATTTTATTATTCTGAGTTCAGGCATACTAAATCCGAATTTCTACCATGTTCCCTGAGTCAGTTAGGGTTATAAGAATGTAATAATCAAACTGCCCATTCTGGCCTATAAGAACATGTAGCCTTTAATAGTGAAAAACTAAAATGGCTGTAATTCACTATTAGAACATGCTACACACATCAGAGCATGTCCTACCTTATACTTACAATGCACCCTGCCCTTGGGCCTACCATAGTGGTGTCTAACATGAAGCAAAAAGAAGGTTTAGGGACTGGCAAGTGGGTGCACTTGGCCAAGTCGACATGGCAGTGCTAGACTGCACTGAGGCCTTGCAATGGCAGGCCTGAGACACACTTTACAAGCTGCTTCTGTGGGTGGCACAACCAGTGCTGCAAGCCCACCAGCAGCATTTGATCTACACGCCCTGGGCACACATGCTGCACTGTACTAGGGGCTGACAGATAAATCAAATAACCCAATCATGGAATAACCAATTAGTACATCAATTTAACATGTGGAGCACTTGCACTGTGGCACTGTGGCACTGTGGCACTGATTAGCAGTGGCACAGTGCCCAAAGCATAAAACCAGTAAAAACATATGAAAACAGGGGAGGCAATCCGTCAAACTGAATGGGAGACTCACGCCAATGATGCTAGGTCTAACAATGTTGAATCACTGCAACTATTGAAGCTGGAACAAGTTGTAATAAAAGTCATAAAATTGCCCTTAATGTACAATACAAATAATCAGCAGACATGAGTTGAAATGAGACCTGACAACATATTTACAATACATGGTTAATTTTACAATGCCCAGATTGCCTGATTTAGGCAGCAGTGTTACCCTTGTGGATTTTGTTGTTAACATCCCAAGCTCAGATCAGGAAGTGAAGCCACTGCCAACATGAGATCTTTCCGTGGGTCCTGCAAAGTGAGCTATTGGTGCAATGGTATCGAATGAAAAGTGGAAGTTTCATGAATAGGTCTTTTAGTAGCTCCAAATCTAAAATTATGCCCTAGACCCAATAATCCGCAGAGTCAGGAGCATTATGCTGCCTGCCCCATACAAGAAAGAGTTGAGTAGTGAGTCCTTGAGTTCTGTCCATTTGCATACATTGGTCAATTAACACTTAAAGAAAATGTTAACCCAGCAGGCTTAAATTAAATCATGAAATTAGAATAAAAAAATACATAGCTTAAAAACTGACAAAAAAAGACATGAACACTGAAATTCAAAGCAGCGTTTTTCTAACTCAACTCTCTGGACTAGGATTTTAATTATGAAATATTTTAGGGGGTCCAAAAATCCCCCCTACCCTTTTAGTTCAGGAGCTGCTCAACTGTTTCTTTTCTGAAGTGATTCTGATGGACCAGGGCCATAATTTACATGCTAATGTACACAGATTTTGTAAAGAGACTACTTAGGCCTGCATTACAATTATCTCAATAACTTTGACGTCTTGAAATTGGAGTTACAAGCAGGCGAAGTCTGTGGGTGGAATACAGAGGATAAACATGCAGAAATCTGAAAACTAATTTCAGTTTCTGCATTCTTTTGCCCACAAACTAACAATGCACTTTATTTGTTCACCTCTGGGATGTCTGGGTGGGGAAAAACAGGATGTTTTACAGGCTACTTGTATTGACGGTCATAAAGGAGTGCAATCATGTTCCAGCATAGCTTATAGTCAGCCTTCTCTGTGGCATGACATTTGTTGAGAGGTGTCTGCTATCTCTATTGTTCAACTTAATACTTTATAGGGGGGTGCATTGCTAAGGTCAGTGAAGTAAATGAAGGCTATGGTGGTAAATAAAGAGGTTTTATTTTCTAGACTTCTTCCTTTTTGCAGGATGATCTTGGTAGCACAAGCAAACGCTGCTGCAGATGCTTCATTCTTCCCACCCCTTCTGTTTTTGGTTGATTTAATAAACTGATATAGGAGATGATATCTTCAAATCCCTGCTGCAGGCATCGCAATCCTTCATCCATCTTCAGTGGAGATTGTCTTAGTATGAAGAGATTTGTAACCAGTTCAGTGAATACATTGTACTGTTGCAGCAAAGGACTCTTGCTCAATGTCAATAATGTGGCCCATATGATAGTGTCCTTCATAAAACATGATTGGACAAAAGCAGACTTCACTAAGTCTGATGCAAACTGTGTGGGTTGAGTTTAAAAGTGCAAACTGCACAGTGCTAGGAATTCCTCATTGGTAGAAGCAAGAGTACCATTTCTAGTAGTTGCTGAATGCGGAGACATTTGATTTAATTCTACAAGTAGGCCTGCTCACTGGGATCACTTTTTTAGATTAAGTAATAGGTCCACAATTTCCCCCTACTGGGAACCAAGAGCTCACAGTAGTGAAGCAGGACCATCCAAGGTATACTCAAGAGAGGTGGTGTGGGCTAGTAATCACCATTTACTGACACACAATAATAACACTCAATAAATGATTTTCCAGTCAGTGCTTTTTGTTTAGAAAAAGGAAAAATACCTTTATTACACACACATGCTACTAAATAGTATGCAATAATTTAGAATTATATACATTGGGCAGAGTGAAAATGCCATAGATGACATTGTGTAATTGCATTGGACCCCTAGAGGGTCATATAAACATATAAGATAAGTCTATTGGCTTGGTCACAGTGTTTTTTTAGAGTTCTATATAGCGCGAACTAGACACCGAGACATCAGGTATCAGACCGCTTTACATGAGCACCAGTTTCATTACAGATGGGCACATTCATTTTTGTTTGGTAAAGGGATATTAAGTGATTTGCCCAGAATCACAGGATGTTGAGCGTCGTTGCCGACGCTTGAACCAGGATCCCCAGCTTCGAGGTCGACCGCTCTAGCCGTAAGGCTACATCCTCTTTGAAGATCAAAAAAACAAATTTAAGACAAAATCCTAACTTAAGACAAAATCCTAATTTAGGACAAAATTCAAATTTAAGACAACATCCTAATTTAGGACAAAATCCTAATTTAAGACCAAATCCTAATTTAAGACAAAATCCAAACTTAAGACTACTAAATGCCTTCTGAGAATACCATAAGTAGTAAGTTTATGATTTTGTCTTAAGTTAGTTCTGTGACTCGGGCCCTATATTCCTAGCTGTAAAACAAAAACTCCAGCTTTAGGAGCACTTTGAAAAACTGCGAGACAAACCAAAGAGTCATGGTTTTCTTGACCCGCAAACATAGGGCCCGTTTTTAAAAAGTTCCTGAGGGGGAGGGGAGCAACTGCCCTTCAGCTGCCCCAAAATAACGTTCAAGCTTTTTGTTATTGCCTATGTATTCTGGGGTCCACCATAAGAGAAGACATAATAATGCAAATTAGTCCCTCAGGGCATAATGGGACACTCCAGCCAGGAGCAGTGGATGACTAACGAGGGGCTAACCCGCTGCCCTGGGGAGAGCTACTGTTAATTTTCTTGGCACGTTGCCTTGCACAGCACTCCTCCTCTCCTTTCCTTTCCTTTCCTTTCCTTTCCTTTCCTTTCCTCCTTTCCTTTCCTTTCCTTTCCTTTCCTTTCCTTTCCTTTCCTTCTTGGGTGTCTAGTCCTACAAGGGCATGCCTGTGCCTCCACACGTTAGGGCAGCCCAGGGATCCCACCCCTGGCTGCCATGCCATGCCGGCTCCCATGTGCCAGCCTCACTCTCATGCTGCAGCAGGAACTGATAGCTCTGTTCTCCCCTGCCAGCTTTTATGGGCAGGGAGATTTCATCTCTGGTCGCCGCCCACAAGCCCCCAGACATGGGAAGCGGGGTTCTGTGCCCCAGATTTGGGATCCAGGACTGTCCTCCTCCTCTCAGGAGAGCTATATGGTGCTTCTCTGCTATCTGCATTGCTGGTCCCGGAGAGATGGGGGCCCCAGGGGAAAAAGCAAAATGGGAGGGGCCCCATAAATTCCCCTCCTGGGTAATACATTAGACCCTGACCCCGTGCCCTATAGGAAAAGTGGCAGAACCCCATGTGCTCCTTTTGGTAAAAAAAAGTCAAAGGTTGCCAGTATTCCATACCCCATTACTCAGGCCTCATTGGGTAATTGTGGGTGATCGTGGATACCTTTCACTTTTGGTGGTGAGCTCTATCCCCAAGGAGCAGTTTTAGCAGAACTTCAAAGCAGTGTAATCTTCAGGGATCTGGTTTCACTGGCTTCCTGCTCCAACTTTCCTCCTTGTCTTTGTCTCTTGGCGCAGAAGTCCAAGGCTTTCCTACAACTGGTCCTCATGGGGTATAAGAGGGACTTGGAGATACCCACTGGTGCTGGGGTCCACTGAGGAAGAGTCCTTAGTCCTTTTTGTGCATAATAGGCTTCCTCCTTCTAGTTGTTCAAGGCTGTAACAGTCGAGGGTCTAACAGCAAGATGCCCAAAAACACCAACCCAGCTAGAATCTCCCCCTTGTGCAAGAGGTTTAACGGAGGGTGAAAGGTTCTAGAAGTCAGCCCTCTTTGGCCAATCCAAGCGAATCGTATCAGCTCTCCACCACTGTTCTTACCCTCCAGCACAGCATGTAGGAACAGTTTAAGATAGCGTCATCCAGGAGTCACTGGACACATCTATTCTGGGGGTTTCAGCTCTGCTCCTCACTGGCATCACTGCCATGGCCTTTCCTACCAAAGGTTTAAAGAGGAGCCCCCTCCTGTGTTGACTCCAGTTGACTGGGCTTCCTCCTTTGTTCAAGGGGCCTGAGCTGTCCCCAGCCCTGGTGCAGCATGACAGGTAAATAACAGATGCAGAAATTTTGTCCCCGTCCTTCCCTCCTTGGGAGCTGAGGGAAGCACTGTTAATTTCGCATTTTGTGTGAGGAAGCCTTTGTTACAGCTACAGGAGAGAACTGCAACTATTTGGCACAGCAGGGTGACAAGAGGCTTGGGCTCTGATCCTGAGCTGAGCCAGAGAAATATTAAAATTCTGGATGAGCCATTAGTTGTACAGATATTCTCTTGGAAGTAGCAGATTTGCTTTACTCATGCAGGTTCCACCTTATTACATATGTCACATAACTTTGTAGACCAAAAGAAAGCCAAACTGTATTCTTAAGCAGTTTTACCCCATGTGATTAATAATATGTCCCTACAGACAAGACAGTTAATCAGACAGACTTTTCCTATGAGTGTACACTAACATTAACATTATAAGGCCTACCAAGGTCAATATCTAATCTTCCAGAGTCTCATCTGTGTCACGCTACATGTGTGCAGTTACCAGCCTGTGCACAACAGTAGTCTCACACGGGCAGCTCTTAAACATGTGTACAAGTATTCATATGTAACCAGCCAAGTGTCTCTTACCCTTGCTGCATTGCAGCACCCTTACTTTAAAAGCTTGACACTGACAGTAAACACTTGCCGTCCATTTGCCATGTGATTCATGTGAGTGGAGCACATGTAATGAGACTCACCCACAGTAAAAAGTACAAAACCGGGTGATCCAGAAGCAAAACTTCCAGGTATACTGAATGGGTGGAACCCAATCGCAACAGCTACTAGTACTACAATATCAGTTTCGCTAAGGGCTGGTCAGCTCCAGGTACTCTGTGTCCCTACACTTGTGATAACCCTGCTGTACAAACATTGGAGCATTTTGTCAGGATTTGTCCTCCTTTCGTTCAGCTGAGAAATAGTTTTTAATCCCTCTTTTTAAATAATTAAAATTTGCTCAAGTCAGACTTGCTATGGCTTAAATTGTGATACTCAGGGACATACATACCTGTGTGTGTGTTGCTAACTTCCTAAGCTGTGCAGTTAATTAGCAGAAGGCGTGGGGTTAGCATTGGTTACACTGTTCATCAGGGTGGACTGGGTGATAACGAGCCAAGTGCGCAATCAGTATTAATGTCATTGGCTTAGATTGACTTATGATATACCAGGTTGACGTATGATGCATTTTTATTGTTGCTTTTGTGTACATATGTTTTGCTTGCTCCATCAATGTTAAGATGTGCATGCATAATTTATTGTCATATAATTATAACCAAATAAAGAATAATATTACTACTAGTACTAGTGTGTACTTGAAATCATCTCAGACTCCCTGGTAGACCACAGCTGTGGGTCTTCATCCAGTCACATCACTTACGACTTTAGTTGAATGAAAAAAAACTGATACATGAGATGATATCTTTGGATGAAATTCTTCATGCATCGTCTGGCTAGTTTGTCTTTGTTGAAAAACAGCTTTAACCTATTCAAAGAATATGAAGTGATATTACAACCAAGGACTCTTGTTCAGTATCATCGGTGTGGCCTAGATATTTTAGGGGAGTTTTATATAGTACGAACTAGAACAGAAGGTATTAGAACGCTTTACTTGTACACCAGTTGTGTTACAGACAGACACATTCATTTTTGCTAGGCATGGGGAGATTAAATGATTTGCCCAGAATCGCAGGATGCTGAGTGTCCCTGCCAAGACTCAAACCTGATTCCTACGCTTCAGGGTTGACCGTTCTTGCCACTAGGCCACATCATCTTCCAGTGAGATTGTCCTTCATAAACATGAACTAAGGTAATCTGATGCGAACTGTGTGGGTCACATAGAAACTGCAAGCTGCACTCCACTAGGATTGATTAAAAATATTGTGGATCCCTGCTAAACTTCTTTGGTTGGGCCATTCCTACAGAAGGACCACTGCACATGAGATGGCATGGTGGAGTCACACCCAAATTCACGTGCAATGGAAACAGGAGTGTCATTACCTCCTTGTCAGACCTCCCTGTCACAGTCCTTACCATATGAGCAATAGCTCCTCCTCACGGAAATCCCAAGCGAAAAACTACCTTAGTCCCTACCCTCCAGGCCACTCCCATATCCTGTGGCACATAACCCCTGACCCACCAATCAACATCCTGCAGATTGGACACGCGGTAAACTTTCTGTTACACTCCAGTTCATAGAATTTACTAAGTGTGAATGGCTAACTGTACTGACCGTTTTTATATGTTAATTGGAGTCCCTGCTGTAGCTGGACTGTTCAATGCTCTACTAAGGGTACATGCACAGCTCTAGTGGTTTGTTGTCTTCCCTTCTGGATGTTTAAGGTGTTACTGGGGAAGGATTGGGCTAACAGCCCTGAGACGCGGTTGCTTGTGAGGTACCCGCTTCAGCGGGTCCTCCTGGTGTGCCATGGTACGGGTTTATTAAAATCAATGAGCCAGCGTGCCTGGGACGTGGCCGTGAGCTCCCTCTTCGACATTGAGGGGCACTCAGTGTATGCCACATATGGTAGCTGTGGGTGGCCATAGTCCTGGCTGAGCGGGATTGCTGGGTCCTTTCTTGGAGGTGGAGTCTATCTCTAGCCCCAGTGGCAGTTGTGT
Organism: Lissotriton vulgaris; assembly: GCF_964263255.1. Classification (NCBI taxonomy): domain Eukaryota; kingdom Metazoa; phylum Chordata; class Amphibia; order Caudata; family Salamandridae; genus Lissotriton; species Lissotriton vulgaris. The sequence continues at coordinate 867,509,133 of NC_141694.1, forward strand.
GAGGCTGCTTGGTGGGCTGCCTGCCTATTGAGGGTGTGGCTCATGGAGCCATGGGCTCAGTTGTTTGTTAATGGTTCAGGGGGAGGGGCGGGATCGGTGGAGGTTTGGGCCCTCCCACTCTGAACGAGTGGTATGATGCTGGTTGCATTACGGATGGGCATGGTAGGGAATTGTCCTGTTTGTCAGTCTACTTACTTGGTGGACTAGAGAGTGCCTGCTCATGCCCAAGTGCAATTCGGGAAAGGGGCTGTGATAGTTCTTTTACTTTATGGATTTTTTGGGCTGTGAGATTAGCTGCCGGAAGGGGTGTTTCTGCTGCCCTCTGGTCATTTGTTGGGCAGCTATGTGGCTTGTTTAATTGGACCTGGTTGTCTGCTAGGTGAGTGGTCTGGCCATATATATTGGATGTGCTGCCTCTGGTCAGAGAAGTGTAAGCACTTAGAGGAAGAGGAGGTGGTTGCTGGGCCTTCCACTGCACCTTCCTTGGCAGACGTGCAAAAGATGATTTAGGCCGCTGTTGCTGAGGCCTTTCTGACTAGGAAGTCCAAAGGGTCAAAAAGGCAGAAGTTGGATGCTTCTGTTGCTCCTGATCCTGACGATTATTCGGATGAGGAAGTGAAGGGTCGGTTTATTAATTGAGTGGACCATCACAATGTTCTTCAATATGTCTGGGACAATTTAGGGTTCCCTGATCCCTTGGAGGGTGAGGAATCAGAGAACTGCTTCACCAATTATCTGAGGCAAGAGCCTGAAAGTCTTCCTGTTCATAATTCAAAACAAAATGTACTGGAAGGAGAATGGAAGGATATAGATAAACATGCCTTTCCCCGGTTTCTGGCTAAAAGATATCTTTTGCAGGGGGTTTCGAAGGAATTCCATTTGGTTGTGAAGGATGATTCTCTGTTGGCTAGGCTTGAGTCACAAAGCCTGTTGGTTTCAGAGGATGTGGTGCATTCTGATCCTGTGGAGAAGAGGGTTGAAGGGGCTTTGAAAAGGTCCTTTGCCGCTTCCAACCTCGTTGTTTGTTCAGCCGCTTTCACCAATTATGTGGTTCACTCTCTGCTGAAGGACTGTCAGTGTATTTCAGAGCAGCTGTTGCAGGAGGAGGATCCCTCTGAGTCCTTGACGATGTTGGAACAGCAGTTGTGTTTCTTCTCTGACATCCTTTGAATTGCTTAGTTCTTCAGCTGCAGCGGCTTGTGCCTCGGTGGCGGCTAGGAGACATTTGTGGCTTAAACCTTGGAAGGCTGAGGTGGCGCTCATGAAGATTCCTTTCATAGTCTCCAAACTGTTTGGAGAACCGTTGGGGGCTTTGATAAAGAAAATGGTGGAGGACAAAAAGTTGTTGGCTCCAGTCCGCTCTTCACAGAACTGGAAGTTTGCTGGCTATAAACTGGCATTTGGGCAGGCATTTCAGTGTAAAATGGCCGCTCACCCCTTTCGTGGTAGGGGAGGTGGTTGATGTATCCCTTTCTTCCACAAATTCCGGGGTCAGCAGGGACACTGCGGTGCTCTCAGTCAGTCCAAATCATGACTATGCAATGTTCCCAGAGGGGGGGTTCAGTTGGGGGTCACCTCAGGAAGTTTTTCCAGTCTGGAAAGAGTTTGTCAGAGATCAATGGGTACTTCGGATTATCAGACTGGGGTATCGGATTGAATTTGTGGAGCCCTGAGGATTTGTTCAGGGCTACCCCTGTTCCCAAATCTCAGGTCCAGGGTTGGGTGCTTTTGGAAGGGGTTCAGGAACTTTTATCAAAGGGAACCGTTATGAGGGTCCCTGTGGGACAACAGGGAAAAGGGGTTTACTCAATCCTGTTTCTGATCAGGAAACCCAGTGTAGACTACCATCCTGTACTGGATTTGAAGGCAGTGAGTTTGTGCATTCCTAACCAGTCCTTCAAGATAGTGACCCTCCAGTTGATTCTGCCCTTCCTGTCGGTGGAGGGCTTCCTCACTTCTCTGGATGTACAGGACGCCTATGTTCATGTGCCAGTTCACAAGAATTCACAGAGATTTCTGCGGTTTTGTATGGGCCACTATGATTTCTAGTTTCAGGTAGTGCCATGTGGTCTCTCGGCTTCGCCTAGGATGTTTACTGAAGTGTTTGCGCCCTTGGTTGAGTTGTTATATGTTCAGGGGATCTTGGTGTTTCTGTACTTCGATGACTGGTTGATAGCTTCTGTAGGAAGGTGAATACTGAAAGCATGGTTACCCCCATTTTCTTCCTGGTGTTTTGCTGGTTTTCGACTTAGTTTGACTAGGATCCTGCTAATCAGGACCCCAGTCTATCTGCTTTCTCCCAATTTGTTTTTTAATGTACTTTAGGTACACTCCAGATTGGATTCTGTGGTACTAGTATAAGTCCCTAGTGTATGGTATACTATATACCCAGGGCATAGGTACCCCAAAGGCCTCCCAGGGGCTGCAGCATGTATTATGCCACCCCTGAGAGGCCACTCAAATTGACAGCACAGGTCTGCCACTGCAACCCATGTAAGGTGGTGCATGCACCCCTTACTTAGATATAGGGTCACTATATCTACCTCATCACTGCACATATATACCTATCAGTCACCCTTATGACAGGCCTGATCAATCCTGAAGGCAGGGTGCCGGGTTGTATGTGAGAGGGTGCCCATGCATTAGCAGGGTCCCTATGCAGCCTTCAGAATCTATTCTCTGGCGTTGTTCTGTGATGCAGCCATACCATATAACCTTGAGTGCATTATAACCTCGCTGTAAATGCTAACTTTAAAATGGCTGCACAGAAAACTGTCATGATTGGTGTCAAACACCTTGGAATCATACCTCTACACCAGTAACTGGTGTGGGAGGTATGATTCCACCCTCCTGGAGGGAGAAATATGACAATACCGGTACACCCAGTACCAGCTTTCTTGACTCTGGCATCACAAGATGGATGCTGCAAGCCACAGGCACATGTCTGCCCTCCGGCTGCTGTATGAAACTCCGGCATGGGAGGCTGGACAATAGGTTTCCTGCCACAGGGAGGAGTGATCACCTCCCAGGCAGGCTTTAGTGTATTACGGCTGGGTGGGTGCACTCCAAGAGTGCTTTGATGTCTGCACAGTGGGCACATTTGGTGTCCCTGTGCAAACGTCCAGCTCAAACCGGTTGCAGGGGCTATCAGCCCCTGCTCTGGCATGAAACTAGACAAAGGATATAGGTGTAGCCACCACTCTGTCCTGACCCTCCCAAAGGTGGGTCCCCAGAGTTTTTCCCACCCTTTCCTTGGGTATAAAGTAGGAGCCCTGACTACAGGACTTTAGATTTTACCTGGATGAAACTCTGCTACAGAAACCAAGTACTTCAACGATCTACATTGTGCTAGATGACTAAAGAATCTCCCTTGGATTAAAGGAGTTACTCCCCTGCTAAGCAGGCACCAAAGACGCATCTGACAGATTTGCAACTCCTAAGCTCCAGAGGATTCCGAAGACTTTTGTAATACAGGAGGTTGGTTTCCAAGTGTCCCCAAGAATGACTAGTGTGCTCAGCAAACCTGAGACCCGTATCCCTCTTGGGGACCATGCAACCTGAACCCCTGGGCACCAAATCTATTTGCAGAAGTATCTGCTTCCAGGTGACCCCTGAAGCTGTGCTTTGGGGTACTTGTATTCCAGACCCTGAGCAGTGATTCTACTGAAGATTACCATCCTAGACTTCACGAGTATTCCGTGGGCTGGTACTTAGTGATTCCTCTTGAGGTCCCTTTGTGATCCCTGGTCCGTTGGCCTGTGGGTCCCTGTGAAGGCAAATTTAACTTTCAGTGGGCTTACCTGGTTGCTCCAGATGTGCCCTGACTCTCCATCACTTGGGGAGTCCCCAGGACCTTGCTAGTTCTCATCATAGCATATTTTCTCTTACCACATGGATTGCAGTTGCCAAGGCTTGTTGGAGTTCAATCCGAACACTAACCCGCCAGCACTCGACATCCTTGGTGGGACAGCTCGCCTGTGGACTTTGGTCATCATCGAGATCTCCTGGTCCCGGGGTTGCAGAGTCAAGCTTCACCTTTTCTCACCTGAAGCACCCGACATCGGTGGGCATTCGTCTGCCTTAGCCCCTTGTCACTGGCAAGTGACCCAGACTCTGTCCCCTCTGCTTTCAGGTTCTTCTCAGCTTCAATCCAGGCTTGGATCACACCAGCCACTTTTTCTCTTCATGGAAGCAGCACTTTGCAGCATCACACCATTGAAAATATGGAAGGTTCCCAACACCATTTGACACCTATGCAGCAAGCTTCCCTGGGTTAGGTAACACGAGTGCTCCGGCGCTCACATGGGTGCTGGCCTTAGAAACTTGTAAGTCTGAAAGGGTTTGCTCAAAGTTCTCTCCTAAGTGTCCTTAAACTTTAAAATTCAAACCGCGATTTTCCCATAGGATTGTACCGAGTTCGCGGCTTTGTTCTGACACTGCACGCGTCCCCTGTGTGTCCCCTGTGTCACTACCTTGGGTGGTTCCTTGGGGTCCCAATGATTCTACGTGCTCTAGCCACTGTGTCTATTCAAGTCGTGGTTGTTATACCACTTGAATATGGTTCGGTCCCCCCCTTCAGCCCGCAGTGTATTGTGCTTTTTACTGTCATTCTAGTACTGTAATATTGTGTGTTTTGTTCTCTAATCTCATAAAGAGGTTAGTATAGAGTGTTTAGTAATAAATACATATATTTTATATATACCTTGTGTGGTTCTCCTTTCAACTGGTCATTCAGGAGGTTATAGACTGGTAAAACAAGCTGCTTTAAATTCCTTCGAGACTGAGCCTGAAGGCTGCTCTCCATAGCAACCACTAGGATAGCTTTCAATAAAGGTTGTTTTTAACCTAATCATCAATAAGGGTTGTTTGGACTGGTACAAGGTGCCCATTTTAATTAGTGGACAGCATATACCAGGCCAACTTCATACAGCTTCCACTTCTTTACTTAATGTTCAGTCACATACACAGAATGTCTGCCATCTGCTGTAGAAGTTTGGGTGGATTCTGAACTTGGAGAAGTCCCATTTGTGCCCCATTCAGGAACTGCTGTTCATTGGGTGGTCTTCAACATGAGGGTATGGAAGGTGTTCCTTTCCGAGCCACGCAGACTGTCTCTGGTGTAAGAGCTGAGGAAGGTGTTGGCCTCTCCTGCTTTCATGGCTCGACAGTAGTTGAGAGTGCAGAGATCAATGGCTGCAACGGTGATGATTGTTCCCTGGATCTGGCTGCACTTGTACCATCTGGTGTATCATGTTCTGGGTCATTCGTGTCTGGGTTCTAAGAATTATGACCAGTTGATTCCGGGGGGTGTGGGAATTTCCTTGGAGTTGTCCTGTTGGCTGGAAGAGTGGAATCTCTCGAAAGGCTATCCGTTTGTTCCCCAGGAGCGGTCGGTTGGTGCTGAGTACAGATGCCAGCGAGCTCGGTTGGGGGGCTGTGATTGCTCAGGATTCTGGTCAGGGCATGTGGTGGGTCAGGGAAGCTGGGATATCTTCCAACTATGGGAGTTGAAAGCCGTTCAGTTGGCCTTGGCGCATTATCTTCCTTGGGTCCTGCAGCAGGATGTGTTGTGGTAAATGGACAACACAGTGGTGTGTGCTATGCTCACCAGCAGGGGAGTGCGAAGGTGGCTTCCCTAAACTTTTTAGCACAGCAGACTTGCCAGAGGGCAGAGTTGGACTTGTTGTCTCTGAGGGCGTTACGTCTGCCGAGGGTGTTGAACTCGGAGGTGGATAATTGGAACAGGTTGCTTCCCTCCCTGTTGTAGATGTGTTTGGATCAGGGGATGTTTGGGGCTACTAATGAGGAAGTTTGGGGTCTCCGTAGTGGACCTGTTTGCAACCCAAGAGAACGCCTTGAGGGAGAGGTTTTGCTCTCTGAATCAGTAAGACTCAGTTTGGAGGGTGGATGCTCAGTCCTTTCGATGGGAGGGGGACTTCATGTATGTCTTTCTTTCAATTGCTTTAATTCAGAGGGTCCTTCTGAAGGCCAAGATGGACAGAGCTCAGTGGGCTGGGGGAGGACCTTTCAGGTTCAGGCCTGTGAACCTGTTGTGCCTTTGAGTCTGTTTAGGCCTTAGGTTCCTAGGTTTGAGTAAGAATATGATGAGTATCTTGCACATTGTTTGGGGGAGGATGCCTGCTTTCCTTGCTTCTTCGTGAACATTTTTAAAGATTGGGATTGGAGCATCTCTAGCCATTTTATAAAATTCTACCAGGAGCCCGTTAGCCCTCCCAGACAGCAGTTGCATAATGGCGGCAGAAATCTCTTCATCCTCAAAATTTGCAAAGAGGAATTCCCTTTGGGCATCCGCCAGCCAACCCAGAGTGTATCTTCAAAGTATGATACAAACTCTACTGGCTGCACTCTATGTGTTATGTATGAAGTGCTATAGAATTTGTAAAACGTTTCCAGTAAGTCTGGGGTGTTTCTATTTAGTCGTCCGTCTTCATCAGCGATCTCAAGGATAGTACTCAGGAATCTTGGTGTTCTGGTCAACTCTGCTAATGCTTTCTCTGGTCTATCAACTTCCCCATATTGTTGGGCTCTGTGGTAGTTCCCCCTGAACTTACACTCCCTGTCCCCTGTTGCCTGGCATACTGACATTCTGTCTCTCATTAATCGTTGTATGTCAGCAGTGTGTTCTGATTGCATTTTAGCCTCTAGTTGTTTCAATTCAGTTTCCAATTTCTGAAGCGTGCTTCATATATCTTTCATAATCCCACCTCCCTTTGCAATGCATATCCCTTGAATGGTAACTTTGAATGCTTCACTGTAAATAGTCCTGCAGCACACCCTTTGCTTTATCATTGTTAAACTCAGTATTTCTTGTAATGTTTTCTCAATCTTAGCGTGCAGCACTCCGTCATGCTCCGTCCCAAACAAGCACCTGAATTAAACAGCTCTGTAAAGGGCACAGGGTGTCCGTGCCACAAAGGAGTTGCACAGCCATATGCACAAATGTGAATGATGTACCCACGTATTCCATATTTACTTTAAATTCATCCATTTTTTATTCCAAGTTTTTTCAAGTTCTTTTCCAATGTTTACACATTTTTTTCACCATCACGTCAAAGATGCAAAGTTTTCATATTTTTATGCGTCTTATTGTTCTGAGAGTGCCCATCCGGGCTTAATCACAGACCATTCTTTAAAACTTCATGCATAATATTCAGAACGTTGGAGCAGGGACGCATGAAGGATCGACTGTGGATTCAGAAAGGTAGATGGGGGTTACACTTTAAGTAGATTGGATATGCACATTCATGCAAATTGGTTTTTGAGCGCGAGGTTTACCGAGAGGGCACATTGTTATCATGTGTAATGGGACAGTCCCTATGGGTGTTTAAAGACTGCAGGACGGGGGAGATAACAGCGCGCATAAGAGTCAATACATTTCATTTAGTTATAGCACCGATGAAGGGGGAGGGACACTTGGGCCAAAAGTTTGTGGGAGCGTTTTTCGTATAAATGGAGCGTTTATTAAAACATGTTTTTAATATTGTAGATACCCCCGAAGAAGGTCATGTGGACCGAAATGCATTGGGTTGAATGTTTTGGAACTATGAAGTTTTAAAGAATGGTCTGTGATTAAGCCCGGATGGGCACTCTCAGAACAATAAGACGCATAAAAATATGAAAACTTCGCATCTTTGACGTGATGGTGAAAAAAATGTGTAAACATTGGAAAAGAACTTGAAAAAACTTGGAATAAAAAATGGATGAATTTAAAGTAAATATGGAATACGTGGTACATCATTCACATTTGTGCATATGGCTGTGCAACTCCTTTGTGGCACGGACACCCTGTGCCCTTTACAGAACTTTGAATGCTTCCCATACTGTGGAGAATTGGGACATTGTATTAATATTGCATGGGAAGAACTCTTCTATTTCCTGTTCCAGCTCAGTCGGAAATACAGTGTCCAGTAGGGCAAGCATAGGCAGCCTCCAGGACTAATATGGCAACGTCATGCAGGGTAGAGTAGGTGTAATCAGCACCTGTGAATGGTCAGAGTATGTGAGTGGTACATGCATCGATTTGGTCAACCATGTTTTCAGTCCTCTAGAGATTAGTTATCCGGCTATGCGCGACCACGAGGAATGTATAGTGGAATAACGGGTGCCCTCCCTTTCAGTAGGGAGTAGGTCTCTCCAAGGGTCTATCAGTCCATGTTCAATAGTTAGAGCAACCTTCGACCCTGTCCTCAGGTAGGTCCCCCCCCAGCTGCCACACGGTCCTCCTGTGACACCTGCCACGCCTCGCTCTGGCCTCTGCCTCGCCTCTGTTGTGTGAGTCCTTGCCTCACCTGCAATATCTGTTTCCGCCTGTTTTTTACCCCCCTGTAATTTCTGTTTCTGCCCTTTTACTGTGGTACTGTGATTTCTTTACTGTCCATTTGACCTGTTTACTGTCTCCCCCCACTGTTGTGCCCCCTGTGCCCCTGTTTTTGCCCTTACTCTCTCGGTCCCTTCCCGCTGCTGCGCCCCTGCGGCCCGCCCCCCACTGCCCCATTCGCCGCCCCGCTCCCGCCTCCCAGCTGCTCCTCCCTCCCGCAGCCCCTCATATGGAGGCCGCGCAGCAGACGTGCGCAGCAGGCGCGCCGCAGGCGCACCAAAGGCGCGCCAAAGCCAAGCCTGTCTGCGCCCGTCCGCGCCTGCACTTGGACCGCCTGGACCGCGCCCAGCGCCAGAACCCCTGGCCCCCGCTGGAGCCAGGGAACCCGACTGAGATATGACTCTTCCACCCTCAACGCACTCAACACCGGACGTCGACCCGCCTGCTACAGAGAAACCCCAAAGCAAACCCAGGGACCCTTCACCTGTCAAGCCTGCAAATTCACCTGCCTCCGAACCTGCAGACCTCCCACCAGACCCAACATCAACAACAACCACCTCAAGTGCATCCTCCTCAACACCCGCTCCGTCCACAAGCATGCCATCGAACTCTGGGACCTCCTCGACACAACAACACCAGACGTCGCCTTCCTCACGGAAACCTGGATGAATGCCTCCTCTGCCCCAGACATCGCCATAGGTATCCTGGACGGCTACAAGATCACCCGGAAGGAACGAATCAACCAAACCGAAGGAGGAATCGCCATCATCTACAGGAACACCATCAACATCACGACCAACGACGAAGACACACTCTCTACCGCCGAACACCTGCACTTCCAGATTCACACCAACCCCAAGACCACCCTTAGAGGAACACTTATCTACAGAACCCCGGGCCCTAGCACACAATTCAGCAAAACCATCCCTGACTTCATCAGCCCGCACGCCCTAGCCTCACCAGAGTACATCCTCCTAGGGGACCTGAACTTCCACCTGGAGAAAAACAACGACAACAACACCACCCTGCTCGCCAACCTCGCCAACCTTGGACTCAAGCAACTGGTGAACACCCCCACCCACCTAGCTGGCCACACGCTTGACCCAATCTTCTCCGCCAGCAACCACGTCTCCTTCAGCCACTCCACCGGGCTACACTGGACCGACCACAGATGCATCCACTTCACCTTCAATAAAACCACATCCCACCTCCGCACACAACAAATCCCCCGCAGATGCTGGAGCAAAATCACCACAGACCAGCTCCTCTCTTCACTGAGCCAGAACCCGCCAGCCGACACTGCGGACACCAAAAACGCAGCCCACAACCTCGCGCAGTGGATCACCAATTGGGCCAACGACTGAAGAACCCCCCAGGCGAGCCCCGCAACAGGAAATTCTCTTGGTTCACCGACGCCCTCAAAAACTCAAAGAAAAACTGCCGAACCCTCGAAAAAACCTGGCGCCACGATCAGACTACCGAAAACATGACTGCCCTCAAGAAAGCCACCCGCGAACACCACCAGCTGATCCGCACCACCAAAAGGGCATCATTCAAAGAGCGGCTAGACAGCAACAACCACAACAGCAAGGGACTCTTCAGCATCGTCAAAGAGCTCTCCAACCCCAGCGCCAGCAACAATGACATCACACCTAGACAGCAACACCTCTGCAACTCCCTTGCCACGTTCTTCTACCGCAAAATTGCAGACATACACAACAGCTTCGGACCCCAGACACCGCCTCCAACCATCGAACCACCAACCCCCACCACCATCCTCAGCACCTGGACCCCCATCAGCACTGAAGACACCACCCACATCATGAACACCATTCACTCCGGCTCCCCCTCTGACCCTTGCCCCCATCACATCTTCAACAAAGCCGACATCATCATCGCACCCCACCTCTGGAACATCATAAACAACTCCTTCACGTCAGCCACCTTCCCTGAGAGCTGGAAGCACGCAGAAATCAACGCCCTTCTGAAGAAACCCGCAGCGGACCCCAAGGACCTCAAGAACTTCTGCCCCATCTCTCTTCTTCCCTTCCCAGCTAAAGTCATCGAGAAGACCGTCAATAAACAGCTGACCGCTTTCCTCGATGCAAACAACTCGCTCGACCCTTCCCAGTCCGGATTTCGAGCCAACCACAGCACCGAGACTGGCTCCATTGCAGCCACCGACGACATCAGGACCCTGATGGACAAGGGAGAAACAACCGCCCTCTTCCTCCTAGACCTCTCGGCTGCCTTCGACACCGTCTGCCACCGCACCATGATAACCCGCCTCTTCAACACATGGATCCAAGGAAAGGCCCTGGAATGGATCTCCTCATTCCTCTCCGACAGAACCCAGAGAGTTGGCCTACCTCCTTTCCGCTCAGCAGCCACCGAGATCATCTGCGGCGTACCCCAAGGATCCTCGCTCAGCCCAACCCTCTTCAACATCTACGTGAGCCCCCTCTCCACCATCGTACGCAAACACAACATCAACATCATCTCCTACGCCGAAGACACCCAACTGATAATCTCCCTCACCAAAGACCCAGCCACAGCCAAAACCAACCTCCAAGAAGGAATGAAAGACGTCACAAAATGGATGAAACCCAGTCACCTGAAGTTAAACTCAGACAAGATGGAGGTCCTCATCCTCGGACATTCCCCGTCCGCCTGGGACGACTCCTGGTGGTCCACAGCGTTGGGTGCCGCACCAAAACCCACGGACCATGCACGCAACCTGGGATTCATCCTGGACTCCTCCCTCACAATGGCCAAGCAAGTCAACGCCATCTCGTCATCTTGCGTCAACACTCTGCGCATGCTCCGTAAGATCTTTCGGTGGATCCCACCGAAACCAGAAAAACCGTCACCCAGGCCCTCGTCATCAGCCGACTGGACTACGGAAACGCCCCGTACGCAGGAAACACAGCCAAACTTCAGAACTGACTCCAGCACATACAGAACGCCTCTGCACGACTCATTCTCAACATCCCCCGCCACAGCCACATAACCGCCCATCTGAGAAACCTGCAGGGGCTCCCCGTCAGCAAGAGGATCACGTTCAGGTTCCTCACCCACGCACACAAAGCATTTCACAACAATGGCCCCGAATACCTCAACAACCGCCTCTCATTCTACACCCCCACCCACCAGCTACGTTCTGTCAGCCTCGCCCTCGCCACCGTCCCACGGATCTGGAGAACCACCACCGGAGGAAGATCGTTCTCCTACCTGGCAGCCAAAACATGGAGCTCCCTCCCCACACACCTATGACTGACCGAGGACCATCTCACCTCCAGGAAACACCTCAAGACCTGGCTTTTCGAGAAGTAGCAACACCCTCCCCCCTCTCCCTCCAGCGCCTTGAGACCCTCACGGGTGAGTAGAGCGCTCTATTAATTTTACTGATTGATTGATTATATCCCTTAATTGGCATTGGGCGCTCATATAAAGGTGTGCTTGTGGGTGCAATTGATCCATTGTTGGGTCTAGGGTAAGATTAAAGTATCCCCTCATACCACATGAGTAGATCCAATGTCTAGTATTTTCCCCCATAGGATACTGAAGAATTTGGTGTTGTCTGTGTTAGGTTTGTAACAACAGACAAACGTTATGAATTGGGATGCCATGTTACCCCACATCACAAAATATCGTCCCTGGGGGTCTGTTTGTGAACCCATGGCGACGTACGGCACACTATTTTTAATTAGGATGGTTGAATATGTGGAGAAGCAGCGATATGCCGCCCATCGAGCCGCAAAGGTAGTAGGAGCCGACGGGCCAAGGTGTGTTTCTTGTAACATTGCGCAGCGTATATTGTGTCTGTCTAAATATGCTAGGACATGCCTGTGCTTACGGGGATTCCCAAGGCCTCGTACATTCCATGTAACAATATTATAGCTAGGGAGTCAGGGCAGTTCATTTAGGGTGTGTGTTTTTAAGTTTGGAACAGGTGCAACAGTCATGTTTCGAGTCAAGGTTCCATAATTCTGCATGCTCTTGTCTGTGGTTTTGTTGCTGTTTCATTTCGTGAACTTTCCCACCCTCCTCCCACAATAGCAGCCCAATCCTGCCGTGACATATTGCCCTCCCCCCACCCGACCAACTCCATATTACGTGCCCATAATGTATTAACATTGAAAACATAAACCCAGTTCATGTTAGGGATGTGCTTCTGGGTAAACGTAAGAAGGAGTCACAGTTCTCACTTGTATGTACGAGGGCGCTCAGGACAGTATTTGTGTCCCATATGTCCGGTTAGACCAATTATGCTTCGGAGGGTGGACAAATGTAACAGTACTGTCTTGCAGCTCCTTATATGTTCCTGTCTCATGTACCACCAAGCGGGTCTGTATTTATTATCCATATATACACCATTGTTGATCTTGATCCGACTGTGCCATTGTGCAGTGGGTGTGTTATGATAGTTTCCTCAATCTATGTATGATAGAGCAGCTGTGGATCTGGATGGGCTAAAAGAAATTTCTTGAATAGGTGATTTTCTGATTGTGGGTTTCAGGAAGTCAGTCACATGCTAGGGGTTTGTGAAGAAATGCTGTTTGCCTTAATGTGTGAACCGAAGGCGTGTTGGGAACAGCATGGAGTATGTGATGTTTGCCTGCTGGTGTTTCTTCTTTACTGGAGGAAATTCTACTGGCTCCCTGGACCGCAATGGTAAAGTCCGGATAGATTGCCACCTCAGTGCCTTCGAATGATAACAGCTGTTTTTCCCTAGCTTATCGCAGAGCAGTGTCCCACTCACAATAATTTAGTATTCTTGCCATTATCGGCCTTGGAGGGGCTCCCAGCGGGGGTCGGCTGGCCAGTGACCAGTGCGCTCTCTCCACTATTACAATCGCTGACAAGGCTTCTCTTCCGAACAACGTTGTGATCAGACGTTCAACATATTCCTCCATTCTGCCCGTATGTAGACTCTGGTATTCCTCAAATTCATAGGTTGTTCCTGCTTGATCTGGATTCTAGGTCTCCGTTTTTAGCTGGTATCACTTTTAAGAGGCGCTCCATATTTAATATTTGTTCCTTGCGATCAGTGGATGCGTCTTCCAAATACGATATGCGCTGTTCTGCTTTTTTGATGCGTTCATCATGTTGATCCAGTTTGTGTGTAGTATTGTCTATGCACGTCCACATAGTGTCCATTTTAGCTTCTATGGCGGTTATGCTGTTTTGCATAATGAGTAGGAGTTCTTTAAGGTCCTCTGTCGAGGTTTGGGTGCCTGTGATTGGTGCCACCTCCATTGTGCCTTTGTGCTCTCCCTGTGTTCGGGCAGACTTATGGGTTTCAAAAGTGTAACTTGGTTTGTTTCCCATCAGCCTTTCCGATGCTGCCAGTACTGTGTTTTTTTTGGGCTGTTTTTTTCTTTCCTATGGCCCGTTTGGAGGATATTGTTCTGGGGTCTCGTGTCCATGCCTATCTTGTCTCCGGTTATTTATATTGTCTTCTGTCAAGCAGTTTTTGTAGTTTCAGCTCAGCCTATTTTGCTACAGGCTCAAGCCTTTTATTGGCCTTCTGGGCTGTTATTCACATAATTATGCACACTAGTGTTATTCTGAAGTGTCCCCTCAGTTGTTCTTGTCCCTATGGAGGAGGGGGCAACCACACCTATCCCAGTTCTTCGTAGGTTGGGTCCACTATATCATTTGCTATTCCTCCAATGTGTGTGTGCGTTCTTGCACCTGACCACCTTGAGGTTCTGGCGTGGGCCTAACAATATTGCTTTCAGAACCGTAGGGTTTTCGTTTCCAGCCTTCTCCCCGACAGGCTCCGGGAAGTTTCCTCTCTGCGTCTGTTGCTCGAGTTATCTTGTGCTCTTCTCTTTCCTGTGCAGATAAGGTTTCTATTTGATGTTGTCTCCGGGTTGTCTCAAGTTTCTTTCTGTTCATCTGCCATATCTTTGCTGAGTAGTTGTTTTCACTGTAGGCCTTGCAGAGCTTACTGTCTGATTTGTAGGCCCATCCCTCTGTCCAGCCGCTCTCACACGTAAGCAGTGCCTTCTCCCCTTATTATTGAGCAGAGTAACTGTTAGTTTGGCAATATCCCTGGCTTTGGGCCCTCTGTGTCTTTCTTTATGTGGGTAATATGCGCCTGTCTCTGTGCCTCTTTCCTCAGATCGTCTTAAGGTCAGGCCCAGTGCCGCTGCATCTTCTCGGCCAGAGCGGCACTCTACACTCTTTGTAAAGCAGGGGATGGGGGCAGGTGACACTTCTCTCTGTGTTGCTTCACTGCTTTTGCCAACCGGGTGGCGTGAGCAGGGGGGAAATGCCGGCCTACGCCTCCACCACTCTCGGCACCCCTACCCCTACTCACAGTTCTGCCTTCAACAGAGACAGTTTGGCTACGCACCCCGATCCCCTCAAGTGCTGACATCTCCTTCTATTTGGGGGAGGATGTTCTCACCTGCTACACTGCTGCTCCCTCTCATCACAATTTATGTCACGTCTGCCTCAGCACCCGCAGTCTTCCTCAGCGGTCGTAGTAGTAAATTTCAGCCCGCCGCTGCCATCTTGAGATTGGCCCGGTGCTAGGCTTTTTCGAATTTCTGCACTATTTAGGCTGCCTCGGTCTGTTTCGGTGTCATTGTGCAGCGGTCCTGATGTTCCGCTGGCGATGTCTCCTTTATTTTCTCCGGTACACCAACATTTGGAGGTTAGTGGCAGTTCTATTTCCTGAGCTACAAGAACCTCACGCACGTTCGGCCATCTTGCTTCTGCACTCTCTAGCGCCTCACCCTCCCTTTTTTTTCTGGATTGGGTGGTTCTCTGGCCTGACCCTTATTTTGTCCCCAAGGTTCCTTCCTCGTTTCACTGCTCAGAGGAGCTGATACTGCCATCTATCCTGTCCCGGCGGAGAGGGGTAGGTCTTCCAGTAGGAGCTCGGAGTTACACAACCTGAAAACAGAGAGGTTGAACCCGTAGCTCTACCTGCCGGGTGCTGTTGTTGTAGCTCACTTAACCAAGATAGGCAATTACAGCGCAACACAGGTACTTTTTTCCCTTTACACTTATTGGATAATATCCTCTAGCAGGTAAAGGCAACATGTAGATAGTTAATGAATTACAAACCTTTTGTTTGAATTTTCTTGGTCCTGAGGAATCGGTAGTCAGAGGACTTACAGCGAGAAACATGTCGACCGATTGATAAACTCTATAGTCTAGTCTCGCACTAGGGGACATTATTTCCCTACGAGCCTACTCTATTTTCCTATTTTAATTTGGAATAAGGGACTGCTAGAATAAACTTGATCCTGGTACCCTTTACGCCAATTTTAACTCATTCCCCACGTCAACATATTACTGGCCCCTCACCCACACTTCACCCATACAGCAGTTGGAAAAAGATCTCCGCCAAATAGCCCCTCTTTGAGGTGTTGCCCGTTGGGTATTGCACCGACGACCCAACGAGGAGCATTGCCGATGATGAAGCATGACACCTGCAAGGGTGTGTGAGGCCATTATATCCAACACAGTGGATACCCACGCGTTGATCCACGACATTGAGTAGTCACCAATAGCAATTTTTCACTCTGTTTAGGAACAGCTTGGTACTTCTTGTGTGTCACTGCCAGTGTTGTGTCATGATCCACAGTTGAGGATGAAGTGCGAGTGCACTGTTTTAATTCTAAATGGGCTACTGGGGTGTACTTGGTTTGTACCCTGCCGTTCTGTAAGGTGGATTCTATTTTTGTGACATTTGGCCTGGTCAGTC
Source organism: Lissotriton vulgaris (assembly GCF_964263255.1). Lineage (NCBI taxonomy): Eukaryota > Metazoa > Chordata > Amphibia > Caudata > Salamandridae > Lissotriton > Lissotriton vulgaris. Next base: position 867,525,197 of record NC_141694.1, read on the forward strand.
AGGGTTTGAAGCCTTCGGGTGCTACTCTCAGTAGGTGGCTGAGGTGGGCTGTAGGGGCAGCTTATGAATCCAGTGGTGTGCCTGTGCATGGGTCAGTTCAGGTGAGATCGAAATGGGTAATGGCTGCTTCCTGGGCTTGTTTCCAGAGGGCGTCAATGGCAGAGATCTGCAAGGCTGCCACTTGGTGTGCTCCACATACCTTTATGTCCCATTATCACTTGTTGGTGGGTGGGGCTAGTTTTGGAGACGCAGTGTTACGTTCTGTGCAGGTGGTGTGACTTTTCTGCTTGTTGTGCTAATAAAGCCTGCTTGCAGGTCTGTGGTGAAGCTAATTCTTGCTTTGGTATGTGCTCATATGTAAAGGACTGGGACAGGGTGGTCTGAAGAGGTTGTAAAGACTGTTTACTTACCAGTAATATTCATTACTCCGAGTCGTAGACCTCCCAGTCACAGTCCTGGTTCCCATTCCTCACTCCCTGTTTCAGCTTCTTGTGGTTGGTGGTACAGGATGTTGATCGGTAGGTCAGGGGTTTTGTGCCACAGGATGTGGGAGTGGCCTGGAGGGTAGGGATGGGAACAGGGGAGTTTTTCGCTTGCGATATCTGTGGGGAGGAGCTATTGCTCATATGGTAAAGATTGTGACAGGTAGGTCTACGAGTAATGAATATTACCAGTAAGTAACCAGGCATTATAATCTCTCCCGTATGAAGAGAGATTTGGTTTAAGCTATTCAAGACGTAAGCATGCTTTAGATCATCTTGAATCACTGTAAAAGTATGTGCCATAACCTGTAGCGATTTGGGATTAAAACTCATGTTGACTCGGGTCTTGCAATCTCTTAGTATTATCGAGTGTTATTGGATAGGTTCTGAAGATAATCCGCCTCACACCCCTGAATGCAGATCTATGTGCATCCAAAGTGAGACGTCGAAGACAAAACCGAATACCCGAGGAAAAGTAGAATAGGATGGAGAAAGTGGTACAGAGCACAGCTCTCTCTGATGTGGCCTCTCTGCTCACAGGATGGTGTTGCAATGAAGGCTCACAAGTTAGAGAATGGCTCACCAGCCATAAAAAGCACACTGGTGAAAGGCATGAAACATTTGCATCTATAGAATAGAAAACAAATATACTTGTCGGCTTCAGGTGATTAATTAATTAAATCTAGTTTACAATTCCAAAGTGTTAGTTATTCCCTTCCTCCATTGCTTTTGATTTACTCCAACGCTGCCAATGTCTCTAGTCGGTATTTCCACTGCAGTAGATTCAAATATTTATTTTGTGAATTGCTGTTGTTTTACTCTTATATAGGTGTGTGTTTAGTTTTGCTTTTCTGTCTCCCTTTTCCAAACTTTTTGAGCCTTCCGTGGCCTTGCTTATAATAGAGTGTTTACATGCTCTCACCCAAATAGAATATGTGTAAAGAATAGCACAGATAACTTTACTCTACTTTAAATCATTTCCTTTCTTCGCCAAAATCAATCGCGTGCAATTTTAAACTAAACAAACTGCTCTCATTTTCATTTACGACTTTATAGGACCATTTTTTACAATGTGCAGGTATTTAATTTTATTTAGGAATGACCATGGAATTCGTGTGTCCTTTATTTGCATGATAAAAAGGCAAAATGTCAAGAACTTCATATTTCGGAAACATTACATTGATTGTTATGCTTTAGTATGCAATCGAATTACAATTACATTTCTAACATGGCAGACGCTGCGCTTTATTGTCTGACACGTTTTTAAAAGAGATTCTCACAACAATGCGGTAAAATGGCTCCTTTGTGTGCAAGGTGCCAGAGCTATTGTTTAATGACAATGGATGCTCCTAGAACAAGCTTGCGCTTCATTGTGCTGTCCTTATTTAGGATGCCAGGCATTGCATTTCAGCGATATTAAATTCAGATTTCCCTATATTTATTCAACACAAGTCGAACAGGGTCACATTCAATATGCAGAGTCACAGGTCTGTCTAATTAGATAAAAATGAATGCTGATTTCTAACAAAATAACATATGCCATGCCATTTCAGAAATGGCATGCAAAGGCAGCATTTTAATAAATCTTAAGGTTAACGTCCAATTATTTCCTGAAAGGTTTGCGCATCGCAGCATTCAATGTAAGTTATGTTTTCTTCTCTATCATAAACAGAGCATGCATAAGGCACAAAGTTATAGTGACACCAAGATATTCGTGCTCTCTCAATTAGTGCTGTACATTTGTACCATCTGAATGACTTAAAAACATTTCGGGACAGATTTGCTAAGGCCCCTTGAGATGCTTGTCTAATAAACCCGAAGCCAACAGTTTATAGTTTACAAAGTGGTGTAAAGTTCGTTTTGTATTGTTTTTGACCCATATGTGGTGTAAAAATATCTTCCGATGTGATGGTATGAACTCTTTGCTATTACTATTATATGTTATTATATGCAAGGTGGGCATTTCAGGGCAGAATCAATAACCCGCGCAAAACAATCTATTTTCCATCAATGTCACAAAAAAATTTCTCTGCACAAAAACATAATGGGAGCTCAGTTTTAGGTGCAATAATCAAGGTTAACATCACCAGCAGTATCTAAAGGAGCAGAGCAAACACTCCTGACACTGAGCAACAACCAGGGAGATTGTTAGTCTGTGATAGTCCACCCCTGTGTCAACTTGCCACAAGAAGAAGACAAAGAAAGGATAGATCTTCAGGCAGAAGGTCACACTCCTTGAACAGAGTGATTAAGTCATCACTAAATTGTATTAATTTATTCATGAATCTGTTGGACAAAATTGGACACACCTAGAAGTCCACCACTTTCCAGACCACATGCCAAACCAGCTCATGTGAAGAACCCAGTGGCTGTATATCTATTGTGTTTATTTCAGAGCACATGGGCCATTGTGGCAGGCATATCACAATGTGAACTCTCTGTATTTTTACCAACCATCCTGGATGCCATCTGAAAATACCAACACAGCACCTTTGTTTCCCAAAACCTGGACATGAACAGATACAGGTTTAGCAAAATGTTTATCAACCAGAGCAATTTAAAATGTACTGGGGGCTATGGGCTTCGCCCATTGGAATTTATTTCCACCAGAACCCACCGCTCACCTCTACCGCAATTGCAAGCAATCCTACTCAATCAATGTGCAGGCCATAGGTCACGTGAACTTCCAATCATCAATTGACTAATGTTGTAGCTAAGTACTCTCATTCACGATTCTTACATCTTCCAACACTCCAACATCAATTACCAGTTTGGAAGGATGCATTTTTAGAAATAACCTACTGCTTGGTATTTCTACATGGTGTATTTAAATATTCCAAGACACAATTTTGTAATAGCGTTTAAATGTTCATAGGTAAATACAGTACCACGTAAGTTTCTGTGGGTATGTCATGATTGTTTGGTATCTACAGTTATATCTCTTACTATGCACATTGTATGTACTAGTAAACATATGTGTATGCTGTTAAACAAAAAAAAACACATTTTACATTTTTTTTACAACTTTAAAAATATGTTAATTTTAGCAACATATCTAACAAGTTAATTTTAATGCTAAAATTCACTTAATATTGTTTTTCTAATCCTATTTTTATTTATATCTTAAAAATGAAATGGCAATTTTGTTATTGTTAACAATTGTTTTCTTATTGAAACCTAATAATACTTTCTATTCAATTACATCGTGTATTACATGCATATCGATTGTTGATTGAATATTAAGATCATATTTATATTAAAATATTAAGGATTTATTATGACATTTATTGCTTAACTATAGGTACAAATGTATGCATATGAACATCATTCTTTTTACATGTTTTGAGAATGCTGAATCGGAAGCAAAACTCACTAGCAGCAGCTGGAAGAACCAAGTGGCAAAGTAAAGCCGGGACTGACCAACACTCTGTGTAGGTGTAGCAAGTGCTGCAGGGCCTTAGAATAGAAAGTAGCCTTCTATACACTATTTTGGAAATGCAGAGTTTGCTGCCGAAGGTAGGTCATTCCTGTGCTAGCCATGTGCAAAGTGGCTCCCGAAAACCGCAGTCAGTTGATGAGTGGACCAGTCAGTAGCAGAGAATGAAGGGCCATATTATCAAGAAAGGGCGATATATTATCGCTGCTTTTATCGGCAGAAAACTGCAGATAAAGCGGCGATAATGGGCTTGATAATATGCCCTTGTGAATTCCGATAGAACCCCAGGTTATGGTGTTAACCTGGGCTTCTATGGGAATTCTCAAGGGCATATTATCAAGCCTATTATCGCCGCTTAATCAGCTGTTTTCTGCCGATAAAAGCGGCAATAATGTATCACCCTTTCTTGATAATATGGCCCCTAGTACCACCGGGCCCCAACGTTAGTTGCATAATAAGGCCTGGAAAAAGGGCACTGGAAGTGGAGCTGGTGGCCCAATCCCTGATGGTCGCTGAAGTACAGTAGAGAACATAAATGCTGGGGGAGATGAGGAACATCTAGAAGACATGGAGGCAGGTCGGGTAGAGTCCCGAGATGCCTTAGCAATACTAAGGGGCTGATTTAGAGTTTCAAGGAGAAGGTACTTTATTGCAACGATAACAGAGTAAATTTTCCATCAAACTAAAGGTATGCCCACCTGATTTACAGACAAGTGAACCTTAAGTATTACAGCGACAGAGTCTACTCTGTCTTCATTGCTGACATAGTCCTCTGAGGGTCTGAAGGAGTGAGGGCCATTGGAGTTTTGGCCATTGGTCTGCCTGTCCAATTTAAAGTGGCCATTCGAATGGCCAGGTTTTACTCTCATTTACCACCCTGAAAAACATAGCGGTAAGGGAAAGTCACAATGTTTAAATGACGTTTGCTGCCGCTATACTTATGCCTGCAGTCTTGCGACCAGGTGCAATGAGGGTTTAGTTTGTCCCGGTGGCAAAGACGAAGGAATCAACCACAACGGGTATCAGAAACGCAGGTGTCTTTAATATTATGAAATGCCGCGGAAAACCTAGATACATTGAGGTTCTTCTGTTTCCCCAGGGGAACGTCTATTCATTGGAATAAAAAGTTTTTGGCCCCCATTCTCAGGATGTTCTTTGGCAGATTGTTTTTTTTTAGCACTCCTAGTAGTAATTGATTGGTTCCCATCTCTGTCTTTTGCAACTAGAGAGGATATGAATATTTGATGAAAAAAAATTGCTGTTTTGCTTCTACTTTTTACCCCTCTACTCCTGATATCCATACCAAGTCAAGATAGTGTGCCCTGAGGAAGTTTTAGGCTTCAAGTTGGCCCTTATAGAAACATGTGTCGGTATATGACAAAATAGACATATTTGAACACTTCTGGTGTTAAAATACAAGGAAATTCTTATTCCGATGTTAAATGATCCAGCAAAGAACTGCAATGATGTTAAGAATAACCGTTGAGATGAATTGTATGAAGCATTGAAGGATTTGGTTTGCAATGATCTAAAGAGAATACCTTTAGTAATAGATCTAGGACTGTAAGGTCTGACATTTTGACAAACACAAGGAGATGATAGACGGAGCGCTGAAACTTTTCAGACACTCAACCCCAGTCAAAGATCTGGGTTGAATCAATCATCGTTCTTTAGCTCACCAAGTTCAGAAATGTTGACATTTCGCCCTTATTTTTGTTTAGGTACACCAAAGTTGGTTTGTACCGATTGTTATTATGCAAGTTAAATGAGTACAATTGTAGTATGAATGAGAGTTGCTTCGAGGAGTGACTGATTTTGGGTGACTGGTGAGGGGTGAGAGAACAAAAGAAGAAATAGATGTATGTATCACTATAGTTATGTATATAGTGGTCATAAGTTATCTATATTATATTTTTTATACACCTGTAGCGGGGAGAGCTTACCTCCGGTAGAAGGAACCCCTCTAGTGGACTGGTGGGTCTCTGACGTAGATGTCCCTTTTTCTTGTTCCCCACACCAGGACAACCTGAATAGCTGGCCAGACGACTACGCTGGGGAAGGAGAAGGCTCCTTTAACTGGGAGACTGTGCTGGACGAAGCCAAACCCCGGAATGACGTCTTCAACACCGGATTGGTGAAAACCCAGGAAGCAGAAGGGACGGCGTGTGACATCACCGAACCAAGACCGGAGGAGGGCGAGCAGTTCGTGTGGAAGCCGAAAGACGTAACAGAGAACCGAGAAGACGTTTCTCAAAGAACGGAGGCGGAAGAAGGAGAGAAGACCCAGCCGGTGTCCATGCCAGAGGAAAAAGTAAAGCCAGGAGGCCAACGGCAACGCGAGCAGCCCAGCCGCACTCACCAGGGAGTGTGGCTCCACCAGGTAGGGCAGCGCGTTACTGGGTGGTTTGGGAGGCGGGGAGATACCGCATAACACACGAAGAGCCTGCTTGTTGGGACGCTTGTTAGTTCTTGCTGTCCTAGTACCTTCACAGTGCACTAGTCGTCTTCGTTGCATGAGACACGGTGACCCCTGCACATCCCGGGCATCCCCATGGGCACATTTTGTTAAAGGACCTTCCCTAACATCAGTCCTCATTTGTTTACTTTTCACGCATGAACGTCGGTGGAGAAACCGAGGAAGCGCTGGACCCTGACAAAGAGAGCAGCCATCCCCACACGAAGCCAGGAGGAAGAGGAGTCAACCCTGCAATACTTGCTAGAGAAAGAACTTCACAAAGGAGAAAGAAAACCTTTATTAAAATAAAACCCTATATACCACTCTCCAGTCTCCGTGCCCCTCATTCTCCCCCATCACCCCCGCAACAACCCATTTAAATGAACATTAACAAACTGGAAAAGTGCATGTGGCGATTTGTTGTGTTTTACTTGAAATCTCGATCCATGCTTATGATTTAAAACTTCCTTCTATAAGCGAGATATTTCCGCTTTATTGTATCTGAGGCAAGAGGCAATTTCCCCATTCTTTGGTATTTTTTTGGCTTTAAAGTTTAAATGACACCGGCACCAATAGGAGAAAACTCCCATGGAATGGGGGTAAGGAGTTTTTTTTTTTCAAAAGCAAAATCCCACTTTAACTGGCCACAGCAATAAATCGAGGAATTGCATACAGTGAACAAATCATAGACAACTGCCTTGTTGGCATGCTGCAGAGTGGCCCATGTGGTATTAAATGATGACCATGCAGCTCTCAGCACAAAGATGTAAGCAACCTGGTGGCCAGCAAAGAGTGTACTGACATTGATGTTAAATGCATGTAGGGAAATAAAGGAAGGAAAACTGACAAAAGTGGTGAAGTGGGCCATTTTAACTGATCCTCTCGGAGAGGTGGTCTGATTTAAATATTGTCATTGCCATCACCTAGAAATTCCTGCAGCAATTCTTGAAAGAGATCAATGAGGAAGTCAGCATCATTAGAGGAGACCTAATGGAATGTACACGTGAACTGCAAAGTGATACAAATTAACTAGGCATAATGGTCAACAACCTAAAACAAACAATTAATGAAAGATCTAAGGAGTACACCACACAGGAAACAGACTCTTGTCCTTTGAATACCAAAAACACACCTACTACTTAAGATGTTAAGGGATTAAGGGCCCGATGTAGGTACCAAATACCGGTCGGAAACGGCCGATTTCGGCCGTTTCCGACCGGTATTTGGCCTACTGAGATGTAGGGGACCTTTTCTTGTCCGATTCGGTATTTTACCGATTCGGTAAAATTACCAAATTGCAAAAATACCGAATCGGTAATTTTACCGATATTTAAAATTTGGGATGTAGGTGGGACTACTTTCAGTCCCACAGGCCCTTCAGATTCGGTATTTTAACACCCCATCCAATTGGGTGTTAAAATACCGAATCCAGGTGTGCATGCACATGTGTGCATGCACACCTATGCCATGTGACAGACAGACATGCCCTTAGGGCATGTCTGTGTGCCACATGACTCACATGCCTTTTTTTGGGGTGCTGGAGGGTGTCAAAGTGACACCCCCTGCACCCTTGCACAAATCGGTAATTACCGAATCGGCCGTTTCCGACCGGTATTTGGCCTACTGAGATGTAGGGGACCTTTTCTTGTCCGATTCGGTATTTTACCGATTCGGTAAAATTACCAAATCGCAAAAACACCGAATCGGTAATTTTACCGATATTTAAAATTTGGGATGTAGGTGGGACTACTTTCAGTCCCACAGGCCCTTCAGATTCGGTATTTTAACACCCAATCCAATTGGGTGTTAAAATACCGAATCCAGGTGTGCATGCACATGTGTGCATGCACACCTATGCCATGTGACAGACAGACATGCCCTTAGGGCATGTCTGTGTGCCACATGACTCACATGCCTTTTTTTGGGGTGCTGGAGGGTGTCAAAGTGACACCCCCTGCACCCTTGCACAAATCGGTAATTACCGAATCGGTAATTACCGATTCGGTAATGCCCATCTATTCCTATGGGCTTCAAGGCCCATAGGAAGCAATGGGGGATACCGAATCGGTATTTTCAGAGTCGGTAAATACCGAATCTTACAGATTCGGTATTTACCGAATCTGAAATACCTACATCTCCCCCCCTCTAATTTACCACTTCATAAATACCGATTCGGTATGATTCGGTATTTATGAAGTGGTAAATGTAGATTTACCTACATCGGGCCCTATATGCCTTGATTGTAGGCATTGGAAGAGCAGTTGGGAATGAATGCTGCATGTTTTATTATTGTTTTTATGGTTCATTAATATGTACTACAATTCCACGGAGTTATACTAAAATTGTGTCCTCATACTGTAGTGTTGTTCCTATTTCCCTGATAGATTCTGTGCATTGGAATAGCATACACGATAGGCTTGGCATAGGACTGAGGTCAGTATGCCCCTTTCGTGTATATTAAACCTAATTACTGTGTTCTAGCTAGCTCAGAGGCCACTAGAAACGTCTTGAAGACAAGAAGGGAATAGCTTCTGTCAACCACATAACATAAAACCCTGATCCCTCAGGATTGTGGAAACAATATACTGCTTTTCATTCAGTCACTCATCTCAGAGAAGTACATAGAAGAAACAGTTGGGTGTGTTTACAATAAATTGTATTTCACAGTTGTTATTCTAGTACTGGTTATATGTGCTGCGACAACTGTTGGACAGCAGCAGAGAAAATATGTCCAGTAGTGCAGTTAAATAAAAAGGCATTGTATAGTTCTACCATTTTGCAATAGTAATAAACACATACATGAAATACAGAATGCATTAAGATAAAGCCTATACCCCTATGATGCCTAACTAGATGTACCTAAGTGTACCTAGCACATGTGTAGTTTTTAGAGAGCCAAGAATCCCCCTAGGATTTAGTATAACCCCATTACCTTATTGGGACTTCATCTTGATCTCGAGCTGGACCCTCCAGGATAGGTGGATGAACTTCTGCCAGCAGGAGCTGTGGCATGACACAGGTTGCACCGTCTCAGGTCAGAGTGTCGGCATGGAAGTCTCGGTCTCCTCTGGTTTACTTAGGCAAAGGGAGGTATATTTATACCTGATAGGTACCTTGGAATGTTAGTATTGACGTAAAGTCGGTCAGAGGAAGACGTTAGGAATGAACCCTTAGGGAATAGTGGTTCATGCATATTTAATGAGTTCTTGGAGAAATCAATAATCCTGTGCTAGGGAAAATCCCAAGAGCTTAAGGGCCTATTTCTAAGAATTTGTTGTGACGTAGGTTAGTCACTGTTGGACATGGAGATGACGCACTTAGGATGGACCATCTTCTGCTCCCAGAGCACACGTCAGATAAGGGACAGCCTCTGTTGCTTGTTATTGTGAAGGGAGGGCTAATGTAGGTGAAAGGGCCTTAAGTGGGTGAAAGGGCCTGCCTGTCTTTGTGGCACAAAGGATTTGTGCCTCTGAAATGGCGCACCTATGTTAGGGCCTCAATCCAACATATAACACCCTCATGACCATGTATGTTAAGACAAACGTACATTGTTGTACTGCAACTCAGTACTATGTATAGGAAATGTACCCATGCTTATACTGACGTATATGATTCTTACACTCTGATAAAACAATAAAGATGCTAAAAAAGGGGGATTAAATTCCCCAGTATATCTCTTTGTTATATTCAACCTTCTAAAAAAGAGCAATGGTGAAATTCCTGCTAGAAGAGATACTCTCACCAAGAATAGTTTGGCAATTTTGTGTAGCCACTCCTTTAGAGGACACAAAAAGAAGGTATTCCTTGACAAAGCTGGGAGACTACTGGGGATGATAACACAGAAAAGACCCAACACCTACACAATACCTTCTCTTTATCTCCCTAACCTTAACAAAAAGCATCCATCAAGTCAGCCACATCAATAATCTGAGTATATAGAAGTTGTGGTGCTGAAAGAAGGGACATTAACGTAGCACTGGATTGCTTAAGGGATCGATCTTAATCAAGATTGAGGGCAGAGTGGTGACAAAACCCATATTTAAGAACTGCCGGAAAGAGGATGGAGTGGTAGATGCCTGGAACACTGCTCATGCAAAACACACAGAATATACCCTTTTCACCATGGCCCATAAATCCTATGCCCATATCAAATATTCTTGATATGTAACAGGCTAATAACAGAGGTAAATGATGCTCCCCTAGGTTACATAGCCCTTTTGCACAATGCACCAATTACACTTTCTTTAAATACAGTGAAACTGCCCAAACAGATGTCTATGCGGCGTCATAATGACAACCTGCTAATGGCCCCTGTGATGAAATGAACACAAAGCCAGGACAGCTAATGTCATGGCAAAATACAACATCAAGGGTATGTCACTACTCAGACAATGAGACACTCTGAAAGTAGTCCTGAGAGATATACTCATTGCTCCACTGGCAGGTCACAAAACAATTAGAGCAGATAGAAAGGCAACCCTGGAAAACCAACTCTCCATTACAGAGATAGAACACAAATGAAGAACGTCCAGGAAACTATGGTGAAATATCTTGATACTTTGACACACTTCAGATAGAGTTTGCCTTTTGAATTAGATAGAAATATTTTCCAAGTAAAAAGCCAATACAATTCTCCACTATCAACTCAAAAGAATTATGAATTTGATAGGATAAAGTAGGCCTGAGTTACCTGTAAAAGATTGTACAGATGACATAAAGATACAAGATTACCGTTGACAGTTCTTTCAAACCTTATACATTTCTCCCAAGGGTCAAACATAAGTTACATAAACTGCTAAGTTATCAATTACCAGCTTCATAAGAAGAAGCATTAAGTCAACCAATTTTGATGGAGGAGATGATTAGCGATATTTGCAGACTGAAAGCGGGGAAAGCAACAGGCCCAGGTGGGTGCTCTGACACTTTGTAAAAATTGTATTTTAGCATATTTAGCACCATTGAAACAAGGCTATGGAGAGTAGAACACCAGGAGATTCGAGGCAAAGATGTATTTCAGCATATTTAGCACAATTGAAACAAAGCTATGGAGAGTAGAACACCAGGAGATTCGAGGGAAAGATGGCATGTGAGTAACTGCGGTGGCCTACCATCTCCCTTGTTGGATCGATGCTGTAACGAGCGACTGTTTGGTCTGCTGGGATTGAGGCTGGACGCGCTGAGCTGGGTGCTGGATCTTTTGCTGCTGGTGTTTGTGTGGCGGCTCACAGGATCGTGTACCTGCCGCGTAATCTGATAAGACCCTGATTCCAGAGAGTGGTGGTACCGGCTGATATGTGATACTCTGCAGATGGTGGCAAGAGGATGCAAGACGGGGAAAACCCTGAGCCGTGAGATCCGCAGGGGGTGGTCTCATACCACCGGTGGGTCCCAATCTGATCAGGGCTAATGGGAGCTTGGTAGAAATAAAGCAACGCGCTGGCACAGGAAAAAAAAGATGGAGGCTGTCAGATAGAAAACAGTACTGAAGCCAGTAAGGCAGGCAGAGGGGAATCCTGCATAGCCCATGCTTAGGACAATGTTTTATAATCTCTCTGCTTCTGACCTCAATACAATTGAGATTAAAGCACTTCCCCCACCCAGGGCTGATGAAATCTTGAGCTTTGGGGCGCAGGGGAAATAGAGCCTGGTGAGAGACCGACGGAAGCTGTTAGCCTTCCAAAAGCATTACCGCTCTTCCCTGAGATTTTAAAGGAAGGGGAAAAGGAAGAAGACATTAGAAAAAAGTCACTGGGCATAGAGGAGGCCAAGCAGCATCTCGTCAGGAGACAAAACTCAAACAACACAGAGGAAGAAGCTTACAAGGGAGAGAAAAAGAAAAGACAGTCAGAAGTGGCATGTCGGCAAGCAGTTAAAGTGGGATTATTCTGACACGCGGCCTACACATCAGGAAGAAGGACCAAAGGAATGTACTAATGAAGAGGCAGAAATGGACTCTCAAGTAAAAGAAATTACACTAACCACGATTTTTCAATCTATCAAACAAATGCAAGAGGTAGTGAGGTCGTTTGGGCGCAGAGCTAGAGTGGCAAACAAAAAAGTACAAGCCAGAATTCGGAAAATAAACAAGAAATGAGGAGATATTGAGGAGAGATTGACATTTGTGGAGATGCAGACAGAGACTCGAAGTGGAGATGGAAACTTTGAAAGAACAGAATGGTGTCCAGGGGGATGCTCAGTTGGATGTTATACTCAAACTGGAGGAGCAGGAAACCAAACAGCGTAGAAACAACTTTCGCTTTTTGAAGTGTTCCGGAGGAGGTGGAAGGCAGCAATCCTAGATTGTATATTGTCAATCTGTTGAAAAACACCTTACCTGAACAAGTGAAGCTGTAATGGGATAGCGAGATCCAATGTGCCCACCAGGGACCCTTAATGATGAGAAAACCATCAATCAATCAATCAAAGACATTTATAGAGCGCACTACTTACCCGGATGGTCTCAAGGCGCTTGGGGGGGGTGTTGCTACTGCTCGAACAGCCAGGTCTTGAGCTTCTTCCTGAAGGAGAGGTGGTCTTGGGTCAGGCGCAGGTCGGGAGGGAGGGAGTTCCAGGTCTTGGCGGCCAGGTAGGAGAAGGACCTTCCTCCTGTTGTCGTTCTTCGGATGCGGGGGACGGCGGCGAGGGCGTGACTGGCTGATCGGAGATGGCCTTTGGGAACGTAGAAGTTGATGCGGTTGTTGAGGTAGCTCGGGCCTTGATCGTGTAGGGCTTTGTGTGCGTGGGTGAGGAGACGGAAAGTGATTCTTTTGTTGACGGGGAGCCAGTGCAGGTCTCTCAGAGCCCCAAAAAAGACCTATGACTTTTTTGGCATTCTTTGGAAATTTCCTGCTGAGACAACCGGTGTAGGACCAAGCCCGACCTAACTCTCCAAAATCTTATAATTGGGTTTCTTTTTTTGTCAAGCCGGATTTTGCCCACGCAACTGTTGAATGGCACTGCCGGTTAAGACAGCTGATAACTCCCTTTCTTTTTGCAAAACCCGGCTAGGCTCAAAGTTAAATTTAAAGGAACCTCTCGTATTTTTTGTCTGAGATTTTAGCACAGGGCTTCCTGGAACAAAGAACAAGGAAAGAGAAAGTAAGGGAAACCTCTAAGATATGAGGTGCAGCAATATAAGAGGTAATTTTGAGGAATAATGATGAACAATCGCCAATGATAATGTATTTTTTTACTTATCAAGGGGGATGGTAGGGCAGTTTATCAGACGCACATCGCTCAGGTTATGCCTGATTGCCTACGTTTTTTTTGGGGAGGTAGGGGAGGTGTGGGAAGGTGGGATGAGGGGGGCACTGGGGTGGGGAAGGGTGGGAGTAAGACAGGCATTGCACAGTGTGGGTTTTGTGTACGGGAGGCTGCATAGGAATCGCATGGTGGGTTATTGTAGAGTACAGAGAATTCTAGTATGGGGTAAAAGTAAAGAATCTAAAGATGAGTAAGTTAAGGATCCCAACGGTAAATATATGTGGCCTGCATGATCTAAAAAAAGGCTTCAATATTAATCTTGCTAGAGGCTGGGATCAGGAAGGACCATATGCTGGAAAGAAAGCTAAACTTTATCAAGCAATGTACAACATGTGCCAGGAGCATTGTTTGTGCGATGTCTGGGCTAAAATTGAGACGTAAAGAACATGGCTTTACATATTACTCCGCCCCTCACCAGAAACATGTAAGGCTGGATTGTTTCTTTGTCTTTCATTCGATTAGGCAGAAAAGCACAATTGGAAGTTCTCCCAGATATCTTTCAGATCACAATCCATTGGTATTTGAGTTGGGGGGGATCACTCAGGAAAAACCTTATTCTTCTTTGAGATTTGAAAGATCATCGCTGGTGGATGAGGGTTATGTGGAGTACATGAAGAAATGGATTCCGGAACTCCTGGGTACAAATCCAGGAACGGCTTCTTTGGGCACGGTGTGGAACACACTAAAAGCAGGGATCCGGGGAAAACAACTCATATAAGCAATAAGGAAAAATAAAATGGAAAAGGGGGCCTTCACTCCATAAAATTGAGCTTGGCCCAGGCTGAAGGCAAATTAATTAAGGCCCTGCAACAGAAGGAAGGCATAGAGGATGCTTGCCTAGGGGTTTGCAGTAAATATAGCAGCAATTAGAGAGAAACTACTGAGGAAAGTAACTGATAAAGCAACTGTGTACTGCGAGGATATGTACAAGTGCAGTGAAAGAGTACGCCATCTTCTCGTGGTCAGAACAAGGCAAGAAATTACACGGAATGAAATCAAACAAGTAAGGGACCCTTTTTTAGGCTTGGTTTTGAATGCAAACGTAATTCGAGCTGCTTTCTGCAAATGTAATCAGACTCTATATACAGAGGTCTAGGGGGAGAGCCAAAGGGAAGAACGGAAAAGGAAATACCTGAAGGAAGCTGCTGAGGTGCCCTCATCAATAGAAGAGAGGGACCACTTAGACCAAACATTAACCTGGAAGGAGGTTGCAGTAGCCCTAACTAGTTTACCGAGAGGGAAATCGACTGGACCCAATTTGAGCCCTACGGAATTTTATAAGGTTTTTCAGGAACAATTGAAAGAAATCATGACAACCATGTTCTTGCAAATACAGAGGGTATGAATCCATCAGCGTCATGGGATACGGTGAAGATAATTATTTTTTACCAAAAAAATAAACCTAGTGAGGAATTGGCTAATAACCCTTACAATGTCAAATTAGGGTTCCCTTTAGAATGAAATATACATTAGGCTCAGCATTCATTCGCCACGCTGTCTTGCAATTAAAACAGCCAAACTGAGAACACCCCAATAGGAATGCCAAACACAAATGAATTAAAAAAAATACATATAAAATTAACATTTAATCAGTAATACATAACCTCATGGATAACGAGTACAATTCATATATTAAAAAACACACATTACACATAATAAAAACAAAATACAGTATTCATTACAATAGTCAAAAAGACAGCAGACACAAGTTCTAAACATCAACAAATGTAGGGAAGGTAACTAAGGCAAAGACAGTTTTTAACCTTTGCACAGCTAAACCAAACACCGTGGTGTACAAGGGGAGAGCATTACTTTTTCTGCCTCTATCTCACTTGTACCCAAAAGAATTTAGCCACACTTCAAAGCGTCGACGCGTTTCGGTAGCACCACAATTATATAGCCACCATCTTCAGGACACAAGTATATAATGTTTTTTCCTTAGGTTCAATATACATCATTCTTAGAAGTCTGCTTCTTAATTGCAGTTGTCCACACATTAGAAGATGTTTGATTTAGCTTTGCAAAGTTTAAAAACTGTGTTTGCCTTAGTTACCTTCCCTACATTTGTTGATGATTAGAAATGTGTCTGCTGTCTTTTTGACTATTGTAATAAATAATGTATTTTGTTTTTATTATGTGTAATATGTGTTTTTAAATAGATGAATTGTACTCATGTTATCCATGAGATTATGTATTGCTGATTAAATGTTCATTTTATATATATTTTTTTATTCATATGTGTTTGGTATTCCTATTGAGGTGTTCTCAGTGTGGCTGTTCTAATTGCAAGACAGCGTGGCGAATGAATGCTGAGCCTAATGTATATTTAATTCTAAAGGGAATTTTAATTTGACATTGTCATTTGTGGAGCTCTGTCCCTTTGGATATACCGAGCCCCTTTCCTTGTTTTCAAGGTAATAACCCTTACAGATGCGGACGTGAACATTTACTCCAAAACGCTAGCCTCTCGTTTGTCACTAGTGATACACAAAATTGCTTCCCAGAGACAACATGGTTTATCCCAGGTAGAGGCACCATGCAACACATCAGAAATATTATCACGCTGTTTGATGTGAGGCAAGTGACAGGAGACCCTATGGCCACAATCGTCTTAGATTCTGAACATGATTTTGATAGGGTCTTCTGGCAGTGTCTGGGGGTCTCTATGCAATGGAAAGCGAAGGGGGTACAGTTCATTGGGACAGTGAAAGCCTGGCATTAGGAACCCGGGGCAAGAGTATGTGTAAATGGGGAATTGACATAGGCATTTAAAATAACAAGATGTACACGACAAGGGTGTCCCTGCTCACCGTTATTGTTTGCAATCTACACAAACCCTTTTTTGAAATACTTAGAGCATTCAGCAGATATCCACCCACTATTTGAATTGGAGCAAGCAGACAAGGTGTTGGCGTATGCTGACGATGTCGCATTAGTCACACCACACCCTGAGAAGGCAATGAGAGCAATTGAAAAGGAGGCCCAGAGATTTGGCTGGGTGTCCGGTAACGCCCTAAATAGGGACAAAACACAAATAGTTATTAAAGAGTTTGCACAGATTGTGGATAACAGAGTAGTAAAAAAACCACATATCTGGGGTTGGTAATAACTGCTAAAATTGATGAGATAGTTAGGGAAAATTTAGATCGGTGTGCCCTCGAAATGAAACAAAGCGCTTAAAAAATGGATAGTTTACATTTCACAATAATTGATAGAGTGAATATAGTTAAGATGGTATTTTCCCCTAACTTTTGAACTTTTTAAGAGCAATCCCCTTGATATTTATGAATTCCTGGTTTAAAAAATTCGAAAGCATATTTGCAAAGTTCATATGGGCGTACTCAAGACCTAGAAGATCGATTAAATAACTATCACAACCCAAACAGCATGGTGGCTTGGCCCCACCAAACCTCAAATTATACTGGTGGGTGGCCTCTATAAAGCGATATATAGCACTTTTGAATGTGAGCACTGGGATGGGAATATTCAGTGATATTTTATCTTATGTACTTGTGAGTGGCCACAATGTAAGAGGGTGTTTATGCTGCTAACTTAACTTTGGATAGTACAAAAGGGTACGCTTTAAGACACTGCTTACGGCTTTCAAAGTATGGTCTTCTGTACAACGCTTGATAGGACTAGGGAAATTATGTTAATATATACGCTTAGTAGAAAACAAACACCTTTCTGGTATTTTCAATGATTGCTATTTTGATAAGTGGATAAAGGCAAGTGTCATTCAGGTTGGATGCCTTTTCTCCTCAGGTGGTTTAATGTCATTTGAAGAACTGAGAGGGAAATTAGATTTAACTAATAGAGACTTTTTTTAAATTTACAAGTTAGAGATTTCTTGCATAAGAAGGGAGGAGGGAAGGAGAACTTTGAGAGCTGTGAGTTAGTGGATAGATTAAGGCGGCCTGAGGCACCTAGGATTGGGCTGCTATATGAATTTCTGAATGATTATATGAAAGATGATCTGTGAAAATACTCATCCAAGTGCCAAGGGTGCTGGGCATTTCAGATGAAGACTTTCAAGGGGCCTTCTCAAATACCTTATTGATTTTAATGCCGGCAAACTTATAAGCACAGTTCTACAAAACATGCTTTGAGCTATACTACACCCCTTATCGTATTGCTAAATGGGGATGGGAAAGGGGTGTTTTGTCTGCGGTGTGCGGTTTACAAAGCAGACCAAATGTATATATTTGCTACTTGTACTGAGCCTGGCCTGCTTATAAGAGAAATAGAGGTGTTCTTACAAGAGAAGCTGCTGCTACAAGTGAAAGTAACCCTCCCCCCGGCAATTATGCTTGGTACAACTAACCTGGAAAATGATGAAGGAGGGGCTTTTATTTGTATTGCAATGACAGTATATAGAATATGTATAGCTTCAGCATGGTTGGATGCTATCCCTCCAGCAATCATTCAAACGTTAGCACGTCTGTTGAAGACGTATAAGCTTGAGAAAGCTATAAATAAGCGAGGGGTTAAAAGCCCAAAAAGAAAGGGGCAAAAATGTGTCAGTACTTTGCCAATTGGAGGGAACAATTGGATGAGTAATTTACACATGTCATAAAAACGGCCTCAACCATTTTGTGTGGCAGCACTGAGAGCCCTTTTATTATATAATATCTGTGGTCTTAAAGTTTCCTGTAGGCACTTTAAAATCCTTGCACTTTATCAAGGGGCTGCTTAAACAGATAATAAGGTATGCACAAACACTTATGGATGGCAAATGATCAAGGTCTTGCAAAATAGGTCTTGAAGGTCATTAGCATTGAGTGCATTTTGACAATCTGAAGCGGCTGCTATAAAATGTGTTTCAAGCTAACTGAAATAGCAAATGAAATGTGTTTTTTAAGTTTTGTATTGGATATGGAAAATGTATGTTATTTATATCTCAGAATATTGTACGAATAAGAAAGCAGAAATATTTTTATGATATCCAAAGTTTTAGAGACTCCATGTATGCATTTTAAAAACGTTGCACTTTATTTAATGGGCTGCTAAAACAGTTAACAACGTATGCACATGCACTTTAGGGTTGGCTTAGAGAGTCTATGTATGCACTTTAAAAACGTTGCTCTTTATTATGGGGCTGCTTAAACAGTTAACAATGTATGCACATGCACTTTATGGATGGCCAGTGACTAAGGTGCTGTAGGAGGGGTTTTGAAGGCCGTCAGTGCTGATTGCACTTTGATAATCCAAAGTTGCTGTTAGAAAATGTGTTTTTAAGCTAAATTGAACCAGGAAATGGAATCTGTGCTTATAAGATTTGGTATTGGACAAGGGAAATGTAGTTCATCTGTATTCTATGATTCCGTATCCGAAATGTAATAAAACCCATATGAAAATTGGTTGGACAAATGGTGGGAAGGGTGGGGGTGTGTGGGCACAGGGAGATATGTAAAAGGAAATAAAATGTGGGAGGGAGAGAGAAACTGACTGTTTTTCTGTTTTCTCACTTAATATATATATATATATTTTTTTAAAGGAAACAAAGCTATGGAATGATTGTTCATTAGCACAATACTTGAAGCAGGTACAGACCCTTTATTGTGTGTATCATACTGACCAGTATTATTAACTGTTTGGGTGCTCGGTTGGTGTGAAGTCTGCATCAACAGCATTCCCAGTCAGGTTCTGTGGGTGTGGAGGTCACATCAAAGCACCCAGGGCAGGGAATCCTTCTGGTACAGGCACCAGACTGATTTACTTTTTTCATTTAAATTCAGGATGCCTGGGAATAGCTTCCCAGCACCCAGAGGCTATTTTCTTTTTTGTAATGATGATCAGGGTGCCTGATGAGCATCCATGTTTGCTTTGAAAGTGAAACTGTAAAACTAAAGCAAGCCAGTCAGTTTATTTCACTGTCACTTGCATCAGTGCAAGGGGGCATATCTGAAACACGGAACACCAATTTTGATGAGAGAGGTATAGGTGTAAAAAGAAGAATCTCTAATTTCCAATGATATCACACCCTGGTGGATCCCTGCTTGGGGATTGCACAGTAGGACAGAACAAGGATAAACCCACTAGACCACAGAGATGATGGATAGCAGCCCCAGTCATGGGCAAATGCCTACTAGACTCAAGGGAAATTACCTGGTTAAAAAAGGGGTGGGAAGCCAAATAAGGTGTTGGGGAGGCTCTTTGTAATAATGAAGAGGATTTATTAGTAACAGAGACACGAGTACGTGTCTCTACTAAATGGGGCCAGAGAGCAACTGCCTGTCATGGAATCTGGTGGAAGAAGATTCCATGACATAGCAGGACTCTCAGAGACGCGTCACCACACATCTCCCCTTTTCAAATAAAATACAAATAAACAGTATAACAGTAATAGGCAAAAAAAAGGAACTTACATTTGAAATATTAAAACGAATAATAATGTGCATTTATCTTTATAATCTAACAAGAAACTACATACTGACTTTCCCTTTCTTCTAAACAAAAGAAACGAAGAAATAAATTAATCACAAACAAAATCTTCTAATTTTCTTGGCTTACATTTTTCTCGAAAACTCTTCCTCACACTTTCTTCTTCTACAATTTTTTCATCACTCGCATTGAAACGATTGTCAAGAGATTTAAATTCAGCAAAACCAGCACTTGGGTCAATCGCTAAACGAGATATATTCCACCAATTTCCGTCAGATAATTTTGCAGCATTCCTTCTTAAATCTACAATTTGTAATGGATCTTTAAATTTAGAGAAACCTTTCCCAACAAGACCAGGGTTTTTGACCCGCACCCAATCACCTAGGACCAAGTTTGTTTTTGCAGTATCTTTAACAATTCTTTTAGCGCAAGAAACATCTGAATTAAATTTAGCTACATCCCATGCATTGTTAATGTCTACATTTTTGTTTAGACCAGAAGACATCCAAAGAGGGCACAATTCAGTGCTGGCTTTTCTCCCTCGCATTAATTCAAAAGGAGTTTTAGTTGTAACACTGTGAGGCATTGTCCTGTAACTCCAGATCAACTCCTTCTAGGCCGATTCCACATCCATGTTACACTTCAAAGTAGACTGAATACATTCAACTAGAACTCTATTGAATCGTTCTACTTTGCCATTACTTTGTGGACTATATAACAGTGTTCTAATATTTTCGATGTTACACTTCTTTAAAAATAGTTGCATCTCATTAGAAATAAACTGTACACCATTGTCAGTAAGTATTTCCTTCAGTATACCTTCTCTTGCGAACACATCCTTAAAAAATTTGATGACACTTGTTGTTGTTGGTTCCATTACACCTCTAACCTCAACCCACCTGGAAAGATGGTCAATTAAGACAATAAAGTACCTCATGTGACTGGGTAAAACATGATATGGCCCTAGGAAATCTACCCCAACTCGATGCCAAGCTTTTTCTGGACAACTGGTATAACAATTTATTTCCTTTTCTGTTTTCAATACCTTGTCGCTAATTATACATTTTCTACAATCAAGTATATACAAATCAATTTCTTGGTCCATTTTTGGCCACCAAAAATTGTCTCTTATCCTCCTCTTGGTAGAAGTTGCACCTAAATGACCGGAATGTGCTAAGTTAATGATTCGTTCATGAAAACAGGTGGGTGGGACAAGCTTATCACCACGCATCAGCTTATTACATTCCAATGACAATTCATCTGATACTTTCCAAAAACATTGAAGTTTTTCATCCAAACTCTTTTCTTTTGGCCAGCCTGAGACCACCATTTTTAAAACTTGACTCAGAATAGTATCATTCTGTAACTCTTGAATCCACTCATTTTCGTCCTTACAAATGCTAGAGTCACCAGTAAAGGCGATAAAGCATTCCTCTATTTCTGATTCCCAATCATACTCCTCACAATCACCAATAGGGAGTCTCGAGAGACAATCTGCTCTTGATGTTTTTCCCCCTGGGATGTATTCAATTGAAAAACTAAACTCTAATAGTCTTGTTGAAAGTCTGGCTATGCGTACAGTGGTGTGCTTCAGTTTTTTTCCTGACAAGATTTCTACTAAAGGACGATGATCTGTCCTTAAGACAAATGGTCTTCCCCACAAATAAGCTCTAAATTTTTCCACACTCCACACACATGGCAATAATTCCTTTTCGATAACGGAATATTTCCATTCAGGAGGACGTAAAGTCCTAGAAGCAAAGCCAACAGTTGTTTCAAGATTATTGTTGAATTGAGTCAAGACTGGACCTAAACTATATTCCGAAGCGTCAACAGTCACACAAGTCTTTCTTCCCTCTACAAATGGTTGCAATGCAGGTGCTGAAGTGATGTCTCTTTTAATTTGTTCGAATGTCTGCTGGAAAGCCTCGGACCAAACAAATTTCTCTGCTTTTTTAAGTAAAACTTTAAAACATTCAGTGGTGTTTGCAAAATTCCGCATACATTTTGCATAAAATTTGCACAAACCTAGGAAAGATAATAACTGCTCTCTGTTCTGAGGTGCAGGAGCATCAACAATACTCTTTACAAGGCTTGGTCTGGGTTTGATCCCTTCCTCAGTAAATACGTGCCCTAGGTATTCAATTTCTTTTGTTTTAAATATGCACTTATCTGTCCTTAAGGTTACACCTCTTTTTTCTAAGATTCCTAAGACCTCTATTAATGCAGCATCATGATCATTTTCAGAGTTGGCAAAAATCAAAATATCAACTTGAAAGATTGCTACATGATTATTACCAACAAACATATCTGACATGAGTCTTTGAAATACTGCCGCAGCCGATGCGATGCCAAAGGGCATGCGGCAAAATTGAAAAACTCCATCTGGGGTTACAAATGCTGTCAGATGTCTTGAATTTTCTTCTAACTCAACTTGGTGGTAAGCTGCCCTTAAGTCCAGCTTACTAAACCACTTAGCAGGTCCCACCTTAGTTATTAAATCCTCTATTCTAGGCAAAGGATAATTGTCTAACCAAATAGCCTCATTTACGCTCCGCATGTCAACACACATGCGTAATTCCCCATTCTTTTTCTTCACCAAAACAATCGGAGACAACCACAAAGTTCCATCAGTTTTTTCGATAATACCCTGTGAGCACATATCATTAAGCATGGCAGAAAGATTACTCCTCACACTTAACGGTATGTTCCGCAATTTATGCTTTACTGGAACAACATCACTTTTGATTTTAATACGATAAGTGAAGTCTGAAATTTTACCTAGTTTGTCATTAAAAACCTTTGAAAATTTCTTCTCCTAGAGCTTGTCTTCATTTATTAAGGAACCTACTCTCTTACTCCCAAATGAGATAGGGTGTTCTAAACCTGGTCTAATAGTAATACCAAATTCAGCTTGATGGATGAGACCTAGCACATTTACCCCTTTTCTTGTGACATAAACTTTGCCATATACTAATTCATTCAAGATTTTTATATTGGACCAAAAGAACCCAATGAGATCCACTTTACTACCTTCAAATGCTACTTTGGAAATGTCTGGAGGAAGTAAGACTTTGTTATGCCAATTCTTATCAAAGATATCTTTTGAAATGATGGTTATACGTGCACCTGTATCAACTAATAATTGTATAGCATGCCCTTCAATTGATACATTGAGATTAGGATCAATCACAAGCTCTTCATCGCTAGAATTGACACACCTCACACCCAGAAGCAATTCTTGATTACTTTCAAGATTTTCTTCATCAAAGTTATTACCAAAATCATTCAAAACACATCTAACATTAAAAGGTCTGCCAGTTCTGCACATTTTCATAGAATGACCAATTTTTCCGCATTTTTTACATTGTTGACCAATAGCTAGACAAAATTTAAAAGAAGAAACATGAGAGGGTGAACCACATCTAAAGCAGAATGTTCTTTGGAATTGTTGACCAGTTGAATTAGGTTTAACGAAAGGTTTATTTTTTAAACTTTGTTGCGGATTTCTTGTTAAATTCGGCTTATTAACAACTGCTCCTGAAATTGATGTTTTAGCTAATGAATCTTCTAAAACTTTAGCATCAATAGAGGAGCCTTCAATGCTTTTAGCTAGATCTATGGCCTTATCTAAAGTTGGATTTTTGCAAGCTAGGAGTCTTTGTTGAATATTCTTAGAATGGCACCTAGCCACTAATTGGTCGCGTATTAATTCTCCAGTAAAATTGTCAAAATCACACTTGGATGCTAACATTTTGAATGCTGTAACATAAGTGTCTATACTTTCATTAGGCTGCTGAGCTCTTGTAAAGAACTGACTCGTCAGAGACGGCCGCTCCTCATTCACGCTGCCTCCCCGACCCCACTGCGGTATTGTTCTGCTGTGCTTTGCCCAATTTGTTTGCTCATTTGGTCACTCAGCTGCTTGCTGCTTTGCTGCTTTGTGCTGCGCCCGATTTGTCCACTCATTTAATTACATAGCGCTCCTTACTTCAGCAGAGCAGAGTAGCGCTAGTCCATATCGCACTAATTAACATATTAGCACAGCGCGCTGCAACGCTGAGTTTTACCTGAAGTGCCTCGCTTTAACGATTGTGTCTCCCTGTGCCCTAATAGTAACTTTTAGCGTGTGATTGCAAGTGTGTGCCCCGACTGCCATTTTGTTTACTACCTTGTTGTTGTTAGTCTCCCCTCCCCGGATATCCACCCCGCCTCCCAGCTGCTCCGCCCTCCCACAGTGCATCAGGCTCGGTCTGTCCACACGACCTCTGTGACCATTCTGACTCGTCAGAGACGGCCGCTCCTCATTCACGCTGCCTCCCCGACCCCACTGCGGTATTGTTCTGCTGTGCTTTGCCCAATTTGTTTGCTCATTTGATCACTCAGCTGCTTGCTGCTTTGCTGCTTTGTGCTGCGCCCGATTTGTCCACTCATTTAATTACATAGCGCTCCTTACTTCAGCAGAGCAGAGTAGCGCTAGTCCATATCGGACTAATTAACATATTAGCACAGCGCGCTGCAATGCTGAGCTTCACCTGAAGTGCCTCGCTTTAACGATTGTGTCTCCCTGTGCCCTAATAGTAACTTTTAGCGTGTGATTGCAAGTGTGTGCCCCGACTGCCATTTTGTTTACTACCTTGTTGTTGTTAGTCTCCCCTCCCCGGATATCCACCCCGCCTCCCAGCTGCTCCACCCTCGCCCCTCCCCCCCAACTCCTTTATATGACTGATGTACTTCCGCGCAGCCATCGCGCCAAATCCGTGCCGAAGGTGCGCCAAAGGTAAGCCCGTCTACGCCCGTCCGCGCCTGGACCGCGCCCAGCGCCAGACCACCTGGTCAACGCAATGCCCAGCCCTACCGCATTACATACGACGCCGCCACCCTCCTAGCCCTTAACCCCGGCCGACTCTCCAACTGTGCCCAAGCCGCTCCTGGACACACCCATGGACCCTTCACATGCTACTCCTGCAAGTTCGACGGCACCAAGAACAACTCCTCATCCACTAACACCAACCAGATATCTGACACAAACCACCTACAATGCATCCTGCTCAACACCCGCTCGGTCCACAGGCACGCCATCGACCTCTGGAATCTCACCGGACGTCGCCTTCCTAACAGAAACATGGATGAATGCCTCTTCAGCCCCAGACATCACCATTGCCATCCCGGAAGGATAAAAGATCATCCGCAAGGACCGCATCAAGCAAACAGGAGGAGGCATCGCTATCGTCCATAAGAACTCCATCCGCATCTCAACCAGCTCAGACGTCAACCTTGCCAGCGCCGAACACCTCCACTTCCAGATCCACACTGACCCCAAGACCACACTCAGAGGCACCCTCCTCTACCGACCTCCAGGACCCCGTGCACAATTCAGTGACGACAACACTGACTTTATCACCCCACACGCCCTCCCCTCCAAGGACTACATTCTATTGGGAGACCTCAATTTTCACCTGGAAAAGAGCAATGACAGCAGCGCCAGCACCCTTCTGGACAATCTCGCCGACCTCGGACTCAAACAACTTGTCTCTACGCCCACCCACATCGCAGGTCACACACTCGACCCTATCTTCACCTCCAGCAAACATGTCTCCTTCAGTCACACCACAACGCTCCATTGGACGGACCACAGCTGCGTACACTTTATCTAAAATAAGACCACAACTCACAACCATCCTCAACCTACTCTGCGAAGAAACTGGAACAAAATCACCATCGACCAGATCTCCTCATCGCTTCTTCAAAACTCCCCCGCCCACTCCTCAAACCCCGACCAAGCAGCCATTAACCTCACCCAATGGCTATCCAACAGCGCCGACATCCTAGCACCGTTGAAAAAACGCCAAAGCAAACTAGGCAGCAAAAACGCCTCCTGGTTCAACGATGACCTTAAGAAATCGAAGAAACACTGTCGCTCCCTCAAGAAGGCCTGGAAAAAAGACCCAAACACCAGCACCAGGGTCGCCTTCAAAAACGCCACCCGCATACACCACCAACTAATCCGGTCTGCCAAGAAAGCCGCATTCAAAGACCGTCTAGATAACAACGCCCACAACAGTAAGGAATTATTCAACATCGTCAAAGAATTTACCAACCCATCAGCCAACTCCAACGACATCACCCCCTCCCAAGCCCTCTGCGACTCCCTAGCTTCCTTCTTCCACAACAAAATCGCAGACATCCACAACAGCTTCGACAACCGACCCGAAGACCAACCCACCCAACCTTCTGCAGGACCTTCACCCCCCTTGAACATCCTTAACGACTGGAACCCAATCTCCACTGAGGACACCATCCGCCTAATGAACTCCATCCACTCAGGATCCCCAACTGACCCATGCCCTCACCACATCTTCAACAAAGCAGACTCCATCATAGCACCACACCTCCGAGATGTCATCAACTGCTCCCTCAACTCCGCCACCTTCCCGGAAAGCTGGAAACACGCAGAACTCAGCGCCCTTCTGAAAAAACCCACAGCTGACCCCACCGAACTCAAAAACTACCGCCCCATCTCGCTTCTTCCATTCCCGGCCAAAGTCATTGAGAAAGCTGTCAACAACCAGCTCGCCGCCTTCCTCGAAGCCAACAAATCCCTCGACTCCTCACAGTTCGGCTTCCGAGCCAAACACAGCACTGAAACCGCCCTCATCGCAGCAACAGACGACATTCGAACTCTACTGGACAATGGAGACACAGTCGCCCTCATCCTCCTCGACCTCTCCGCTGCCTTCGACACAGTCTGTCATAGCACCCTTCTACAGCGCCTCAGAGACGTAGGAATCCAAGGAAAAGCACTGGAATGGATCACCTCATTCCTCACCGGAAGAACACAGAGAGTCCGCCTCCCACCATTCAAGTCAGAGGCCTCTGCAATCATCTGCGGCGTGCCACAAGGATCGTCACTCAGCCCCACCCTCTTCAACGTATACATGAGCCCCCTTGCGGCCATCGCTCGCCAACACAATCTCAACATCATCTCCTACGCGGATGACACTCAACTGATCCTATCACTCACCAAAGACCCTAACACCGCCAAAACCAACTTACACGAAGGAATGAAAGAAGTAGCCGAGTGGATGAAGCACAGCCGTCTGAAACTGAACTCAGACAAAACAGAAGTCCTCATCTTAGGCACCTCCCCCTCCGCCTGGGATGACTCTTGGTGGCCAGAAGCCCTTGGAAAAGCACCCATCCCGACGGACCACGCACGGAACCTGGGCGCCATCCTGGACTCCTCACTCTCGATGACCAGACAGGTCAACGCCATTTCATCATCTTGCTTCAACATTCTTCGCATGCTCAAAAAAACATTTCGCTGGATCCCCACCGAAACTAGAAAAACGGTCACCCACGCACTGGTCACAAGCCGCCTGGACTACGGAAACACACTTTATGCCGGTACCACCGCAAAACTCCAGAAAAAACTCCAACGCATCCAGAACGCTTCAGCCAGGCTCATACTAGACATCCCGTGTAAATAACACATCTCTGGTCACCTGAAAAACCTCCACTGGCTCCCCGTAAATAAGAGGATTACTTTCCGCCTCCTAACCCACGCACACAAAGCACTTTACGAACTTGGACCCGAATGCCTCAACACACGATTGTCCTTCTACACCCCCTCCCGTCAGCTGCGATCCTCCAACCAAGCCCTTGCCACTGTACCTCCCATCAACAAAACCACCATGGGAGGTAGATCCTTCTCCTACCTGGCAGCTAAAACCTGGAACTCACCTCCCACTCACCTTCGCCTTACTCAGAACCACCTAGCATTCAGAAAGCAACTTAAAACTTGGATATTCGACAAGTAATTCCCCACCCTTCCTCTAGCGCCTTGAGACCCTATGGGTATGTAGCGCGCTATATAAATCTCTTGACTTGACTTGACTTGACTATGTACAACCATATTTTTTGTTTTCGTGAAGTACTTATCAAGTTGCGCAACAGCAGTTTCAAATTCATCCAAATCTTCATTTTCAGCAGGTACATGTTCAGGCAAGTGATCAAAGACGTTTTGTCCTTCCACTCCCAAATGGTAGTACATTAAATTTTTTCGTCTCTCTGGTCTAAATTTCTGAGCATCAATTGCGCCTAAATAAGCCTTAAATGATCTTAGCCATAAGTTCCATTCCAAAGGAGGATCTCCAGGTTCTTGCAAGAAAGGTGCTGGAGCTTGTACACTTTGCATGTCGTCCATACAAGAATGTATACCCAGAGATTGGTATTATATTGTAATTAAAAAGAGAATTAAAAGAAATAAAGCGTACAAATCGCTGATGTAATTTGGTAAAAAAATGAAAAGCGTGCAAATCGCTGTTGAATTTTGCACTTATTCTTATTCTCTTTTATTTTTAAACAAATTTGACTTAATTAGATTTTTTTTATGAGAAATGTGTTAAATTGGTGATAAAATAAGAGTTTATGTGTTTAAACCTCTTATTTTGGGCTTATTTTACTTCTTTTGTCCCAAACATATCCCAGAATGCAATGAGAGGTTGTTTTCTATTTCCTGCTTTTATATCTTTAAAACTCACATGATGCACTGGGAGACAACGAAAACGAAAACACCATTGAAGTTAACTGCTCCAAAAGGTGAGTGAGACTCTGTGCGCTTCGTGTTGTACTCGCACTGCCAAGTGCAGTACTGCTGTGTTGAATGCCGTTCGATGACTTGTCCTTTATGTAGTTAAACAAAACAGCACACGGGAAGACTGCAATATGCTAAGTGAAGTCTGTCACTGAAGTTCATGAACGAACCAGTACTGTATTTGCGCCGTATTCGCGCTGCAGTGAGGAGATCTACCGCTGTGCTTGTGAGGCGCGTAGAATCTAAACAGCACGCGCTGATGTTGCTGCTTGGTATTTCACACGGACAGGCTCGCGCGGCGCTCAAACATGTAGAGACTTCAAAAAAAATATATTGGCTTAGAAATATTGCATGTGGCCATATGAAGCGTGATAGTGAAAAAGGAAAGGTCTCACCGCTCTTCTGGCCCCCTTTTTGTTTCGGATTTCTGTCTTGATGCTTTGCCGGTAATACAATTCTTTAAATCTCCATGTTCGTCCAGGATGAATTCAGCTTAGTTGGTTCTTCCCTATCGTCGCCAGTGTGAAAGAGGAGACCAGGAGGCTCTTTGTAATAATAAAGAGGATTTATTAGTAACAGAGACACGAGTATGTGTCTCTACTAAACGGGACCAGAGATCAACTGCCTGTCATGGATTCTGGTGGAGCAGATTCCATGACATAGCAGGACTCTCAGAGACGCATCACCACACTGTATCCCCACCCTTTGATAGGCCCAGCAGTCTTTCCAAACAGGAACACACATTTGTTCCTGTTGCAGATGTTAGGCCTAACCACACAAGTAAGGTACTGTTTTTATAGGGAGAAGTTGGGGAATATTGTTTGGATCCTCATAGGTGCTGTAACTTTCCAGTGCAGCAATGTGAGCAAAATGCATGATTTTAGCCCAACTTTGAGGTCTGGATGGTACTGTGGGTAAGAAGACATCATGGGACCCACTCAAGCCACATCACCCGAGATTCCGTTGCATGTTTACTTTTTAGAAATTTCTGGATTTGGTAGGTATCCCGGGTGCCAGCGGAGCCTGTGCAAAAATACCACAGCTACCCTCGCTGCCAAAACAGGTCATTTTTTGTACAGGAAATGCTGATATCTTCAGGTTGCATCGTGGGGCTTTTTGTGTTGCTGGTGATAGGCTGAGACACACAAGTGGGTATCATTTTTATCAGTAGAAAAGTAGAAACACTGTCTGGTAGGAATTTTTATGGAGAGACGTGTGGGAAAGAAGCGTGGTAGAATTTTTGGGGCTTATCACAAATCTCTGAAGTTTCTCTCAAAGAAATATGAGGACAAGTCTTGTCTGTAGGCAAAGTTTAGGGGTTCTAGTGGTTTGCTGGATCCATGCAAGGCACACCACTTTGCAGGCCCAGAAATGTCTAGTTTTCAAAAATGTCTGGGGTTGGTAGATTTTCCTGGGTGGCGTTGGAGTCTCCTAAACATCGCAGCTACTTCCATGGCCAAAACCGATCATTTAGTGACATGAAATGATGTATTTTGGGGCCTTTTCTGTCACAAGTGATCGACTAAGCAAGACATGTAGGGTTAGCTTTTTTATCAGAAGAAGAGTGAGAATGATGGGTGGTAGGGATTTTGTGGATTGTTTTAAGTTCTTGAAGTTTCTATCACAAAACTTCTGAAGAAAATGAATGATTATAAGATCTATTTGCTGGGTATTGTGATTAAGAAAAAGTCATTTGATTAATGTAAGGCTCACCATCCTCCACCTCCCTGGACGTATAATTTTCACAAATGTCTGATTTTGATTGGTTTCCCAGGGTGGTGGCTGAGCTTGAGTCCAAATACTACAGCTAAACCATGGCCAAAAAGGGTGATTTTTATTTACAGGAAATGCTGAGGTCTTCTCATTTCATTTTGGGACCTTATATGTCACGGCTGCTAGGCCAATTTCCACAAGGGGGAAATTGTTTCTATCAGTGGGAATACTGTGTGGTAGCGATTTTGGGGATCCTGCACATTTCATAAGCTTCCCTCACAGAAATATATGAACATTGATTTTAGGCACAGTTGATGTTTTCAGGGCATTGTGGTTAAGAAAATATGGAGTCAATGTAAGGCACGTGACCTTGGACTGCCCAATGTATCTAGTTCTCAAAAATATCTTGTTTTGATAGACTTCCCTAAGTGGCAGCCGAGATAGGGTCCAATGAACACAGAATCTGTCTTTGCCAAAACTGGTACTACTCTAGAAAATCAGTCAGCTCAGGGATTTAGGAAGTTAAGGGTCCAGGAAAAACTTACATGAGAAAAGAGCAGGTCACTTTTAGGGTTCTCCCATTCATGTTACCACACTGTTATGAGTTTTTAGTGTGCCTGTTGAGAGTCTAATGTTCAAACAATTGTCACTTTTGAAGGTCACAATCATAGTTTTTAGATCTGGCCTAAAACTGTTCTAATTTTCTTGTCAGCTGCATGCTTTCAAAAACACATGAGAAAATTATAGATTAAGATAACCTTCTAGTCAAACGCATCAATTGGGCTGTCACTCAAATGATGCTTTCTCCCACCACAACACACAGTGTAGAACAATGACACAGCTAACTTCAGTATTTGCTTGTTTTCAAATTGAGTGACTGCATTTACCCTTGCCACATATCTACATCTACGTGGTCTACATCCACCTGACAAACAAGCCCTTCAAGATTAGAAATGTGAAAGCACAACTGCCGCCTTACGATGTGGTCAGTCAGACAGCAGCAGGTGAAATGACTGACCAACACCTCCGATAGGTTCAAGGAGCCCTTCGGAGCATCGGTCCAAAAGTAATCCCAACAATGGGGCAATCCCATAGGGATTACAATGATCCCTTCCAACTGCTTTTTTAATGGTGGTTTGACCGCCATGAAAAAGCAGCCACAAAGGGACTTTGGAGGCCCCTAGCAGGTTCCCGTCCCCGTGGGTCTCTGCTATGTGCCCAGGTGGGCACGTGTGGTGCCCCTGAAACAACCATGCACAGTGTGCCAGGTGCCACATGGTGCCTGGCACACAGTAAATGGATGTTTGCAAAACGTATTTTTCCATTGCAGCTTGTGGTGTGACCCTTTTTGAGGGCAGCACACGCCTGCACTGTGGTTGTATTGTAATCAGGCAGGTGGAACTGACTACATATAGTCGGTCATTTACCTGTCAGAAGCAATGGTGGACGAACACTTGTCACCACTATCATAATCAGGCCCAAGTAGTCTGTGAGTTTCTGAGTATTTCCAAAATCTCTCTGGCCTCCAAACAGTGTGAAAAATGAATGTGTATACATATTCCCTAACATTGCCAGACGTATGCTTGGAAACCTGCAACTGGCTTACCTTTCTATGAGTATTACTGGCAATGTTGTGATCTGTACATGTTAGTAAAGCAGCACATACCTGGAGGAGTAGAAATAAATATGCAGATATACTTTTATTTTGGGTGAATGCACCCAGTGGGTTCCAACTTCCAAGGAAAAACACCAATCTCACTAGTGCCAATAAATTCATCTGAACTGTGACAGGCAGCCCACCAGGTTAGCAGAGGACTTCTGCTGTGCTGGCAGAGCACTATGCTGAACAGGTAGCACGTTGTTTTGGCACACTCCCCTAAGTTTTCTATATTTAAAAAAAGAAACTCCCAAAATGTTTTTTTTTATGAACCCACCTAACAATAGTAAAATTCCATTCAGGCATGCTTTTACCACTGTCAATTTTGAAGTAAAATGCAATGTGTTGGAGTCACTGTAGCTTCTTACCCTGGGTTCACTCTCTGATCCAGAGTGAGTGAGTTATACTTATTAAACAGCTGCATATCACTGTAATAACAGCAAAAAATGAAGTGCAAAAATTTACTGGTGGAAAATACACAAGTATTGCTGGTCCAATAAACCATAGTTGGCTATGGTAGTGATGCAGGTTTACATTTTGGCCACACATTGCAATGATGTGTGCACTTTATGACTCAACCTAATAAATAGTTCCTTGTATATTGATTTTGATGTTTGCAAATGCTTGTTAGTGTTATTGTGTTTCTGTGGTACATATGTGGGGAGCTGTATATGTCTCTTTCTGGTTGCTGTTACGTGCGTCATGCCTCATAAATTGGGCACTCAATGTGATGCATGTTTTAATTGTTTATATGTGTCCAGATTTGTTGTGCCATGTGTGTTATTATGTATATTGAACTTGTGCTACCTGCAGAGCTGTGTATTCGATTCATCCATTTCACTTTCCTTTGTGCTGTTGATTGTATTCCTTGGCTCCTTGAGTTTCTGTATGATTGTGTCACAGTTCCTGTGAGTGGTTAGGTGTGCAATGTGACATACGTTAGGGCTGGGCTGGAATCGATTTGAGCTTGTTTTGTCTTGAGTGTAATTTTATGACTTGGACTTTTGCTTCTGTACTCTTGTATTTGCTTGGCCCTCCATGTGCTCCTCCTTAATTTTGTAGGAGTCTTTCCCACTGTGTAGCACATTTTCTAAATGTTAGATTAACTCCTCTTTGCCAATTCTATGATAACTCCTGAGTAGTAGCTCTATGTGCTCAAACTTATACACAAGTTGTATTATTAACCATACAAGAGATAGGGAGCCTTAATATAGATTTACATATGTAGTTTTATGAATTGTCATTTAGGAATATGTGATCTAGTACTTCCGGAATAATTCCATTCATATTTATAATTAGCTGTTTGAATAGTGTTCAAAATGTTTATTATTAAATATGGCACTCATGATTTAAGAAAATATTGATGAGCACAGCTACATTTGTTTGTAAGCTACTAAGCAAAGGAAATACTTGTAGACTTTGGTGAGCCATTACAAGTGTATTGTATTGCTATAGCATTGTACTTTACTGATTAAAACAGCACAGTCTCCATGAAAACTTTCAAATCAATTGACATCTGAATCTGCAGTACCATTGTTAATATCTAACTACTATATTTGCTATATACTGTCCTGTTGGTGAGCAGTCAAAATTAAATATCGACCTACACTAATATCGAGGTGATAATATCGAAGGGACAGAATATCTATGTTAAAAGTATCGATGGACAGAATATCGACCCTAAGGTAAGTAATATCGATTTTGTTATATCGGTGTAAGTAAGTAATATCAAAGTTAGTAATATCAATATCAAATATATCGATGTTACTAATATTGATGCTACTAATATCGATATTTGTATTATTGTTATGTATTTTATTTAATATGTATGTGTTATATGTGTTTTGTTAAGTGTTCTACTGGTTTTAAAATATAAGTATACAATTTTTATATGTTAATAATGTTTTTTTAAGTTAATTTCGTGTTTTAGTAACGTAGCGGGTTGTGGGTTTATAGGGGAATAGGGAGGGCAGTAATTTAATTATACTGAATTAATTATTAATTTTTAGGAATGATAAATTAATTTTTATTATTTTTTGTGTTTAAGTTCTGTAGCGGGTTGTGGGTTCAAAGGGTAATAGGGTAGGAAGTAATTTAATTGTAATTAAGTAATAATTTATTTTCATTAATTGGTATTGATAATTATAGTATTGTTAATTAATTAATAATTGGCAATTCATTTTTATTAATAGGTAATTATGTTAAGTGTAGTATTTTATTATTGGAGTGTGTTGTACTTTTATAGTGGAATAGTGTTGGAAGTAATTGAAATCCAACAACGTAATTATTAAAAAAAAATTGGGGTATTGATAATTAATTTACTGGACATTAATTATTAATTGGTAATTATTTTAAATTATAACTTTTTGGTTATGAAAATAATTTTTTTTGGTTTTATCAATAATGGGTGATTAAATATTATTGAATATTATGTATTGATATTTGTAATCAATATAATAATACATAAATATTAATTGGTGATTAATGTTTAATAATGAATATTTTTGGTGTAAAAACATTTAATTGTTCAATATTTGTAAATTGGTAATTACGTTTTAATAATTAAAATGTTCTTATTAAAAATGTTTTATTGTTCGATATTTATTATTTGGTAATTAATATTCATTCATTATTATTTATTGCTATTTATTATTAATTTATAGTTAATTAAATATTAATTCCCAATTATGTATTTAATAATAATGTATTGGTAGTTGTAAATAGTTTAGAGTTATTTAATAATTAAGTAATTATTTTCAAAAATTATTTTATTTATAAGTAAGTTATTTTTAACTTCTACTCTCTCCAACACTTTCCCTACTGTTGCACTCTATGGAGTTGGAATAGTAATTTTGACCTTTACGCTATTCAACACTTTCCCTACTGTTGCACTCTCTGGAGTTGGAATAGTAATTTTTACCCCTACGCTCACCAAAAACTTTCCCTACTGTTGCACACTTTGAGGTTCGAATAGTAATTTTTACCCCTACGCTATC
This sequence comes from Lissotriton vulgaris, assembly GCF_964263255.1. Lineage (NCBI taxonomy): Eukaryota > Metazoa > Chordata > Amphibia > Caudata > Salamandridae > Lissotriton > Lissotriton vulgaris. The sequence continues at coordinate 867,560,179 of NC_141694.1, forward strand.
CAACACTTTCCTTACTGTTGCACTCCCTGGAGTGGGAAATAGTAATTTTTACCCCTACTCTATCCAACACTTTTTCTACTGTTGCTCTCTCTGGAGTGAGAATAGTAATTTTAAGCCCTACACCATCCAATATTTTCCTCACTGGTTTCTTTGGAGTTGGAATAGTAGTTTGATTTCATCCACTGTTTAATATTTTTTGTATTATTTTAGGTATTGTAGTATATAACTAATTAAAAAAAAATACCGTTTTTTTTGTTATACATAATTATTTAATTTCATGTTATTGTTTTGTGTATAGATATATTTGTAATTCATAATATTGTTAAAATAATTTATGTTATTAAAATAATTATTAAAACTGATTATTAAATAAGTATATATATTATATATTATCTGCATATGTTTAATTAATATTTTATTAAATGATATATATTTCGTATTATTTTAAACATTATACAATATTTTTAACAATGTTTATTTTATTTATAGGTATCATTTAGTTTATTTTACATATTCTTTTTAACAAAAAAAGGATATTTTTAATAACGATGTTTTCAACATCGATATTTCTTTTTTCGATATTTTTGTACTTACCATGTTGTAGATAGGATGTCGATATTCTTGACATCGATATTCTTGCTCTGATATTTTTGTAGGTCGATTTTTTGACTTTCGATATTTTGTCAGTGATCCGTCCTGTTTAATTCGTGATCATAAACGTTTTCATAGGCCAAGAATAAGCAATTTGAAGAAATAATAAAAAATTAAATACATTTCTACATTAAATAAATAAATTCTTTTTTTGTTTTTGGCACAAACTTGACCCGAAGGTATCAGAGTGCTTTACATGAGCACCAGTTGCTTTACACAAGGACACACTCATTTTTTTTGTATCTGTGTCTTTTTTTTGTTTCTCTGAACACTGATTTAAAAAATGAGAGATTTTTTTATTAACATTCATCGATATATGGCATTCAATGCAGAGGAATCTGGTACAATACAATCAGTAAAAGCAGTAGTGAGTAACAGTTTGTGTCAGAGCGCAATGAGTACAAATTATGGGGTGGGGGATCATCAGGGTCAATGTTAAGCGGAGCGTTGCAGATATGTCCTCTATAGGCGTTCCAGGGGTCCCATATCTTGGCCCCCTTTTTGGGGAAGCCACAGGCTGTGAAGACTGTCTTTCCTCTGTACATAAATCAGTCTAGGTCCTCTTTACAGGCTTCTAATTTAGGTGCCTGCTCTGAGTTTAGAGTTTAAGTTTATTAGCATAGTTTATTAAAACCATTGCAAAAGTAGCACTACAAAATTCGTATAACATGGTTAAAAACATTTTAAGAATTACAATAAAAACTACATTGTAATAAAAAATGATCGAATTACTGTATTTGGAGCAGTCAATGGATCATGAGATAGTGTGATTTTTATATATTCGGAAATCTGGGCAGCGACCATGCATGCTCAGATATCCTGGCGAGATTGTCTCTCTTTGTTACACTTAAGTTCCCGCCATTCCTCCTTGTCCACTTCCAGTAGCTGTTTCACACAGTCGGGCTTTGAGAGCAAACTTTAGCTGTGTTTTTTTGTTCGGCCGTCCTCAGATATTTTACCAGTCTACAGTTTAATTGAATGTTCGCCGGGTTAAAGCAGGCCAGCACTGCTTGCCTTCTGGTGCTGATCCCTTTCTGATTAAATGAATCTTTTAAATCTTGAGACTGTGCTTGATGCAGTTCTTCACATATGCAAATTATGTGCAGAATGTCACCATTCTTGTTGTTACACAGTCTGCAGGCAGCTTGGCCTTTGGTCCTCAACCATGGTGATACGTGTTGGGTACATGGAAGGATCCCCAATCTGTACCTTAGGAAATTCATTTTTGTCATCCTAGAGTAGGGCTGATTGAAATATGTTTGTTGGGTGAGCGATTTGTAAGAGCTAAGGGTCATCCAGGCGCGAGATCTTTTCAAGAAAGCTACCTTGTCCTTGAGTAGGGAGGATAGTTCTATGTTTTTCCAGACCAGTTTTTTTAAAATTAAGTTGGCCGAGTTGCGCCTCCCATAGTCCAGACCATTTGGTGGAATCTATGGCTAATTTGAGGTAGTTTCTCACTTGGGAAAACTCCCTATGTTGTATGTCTTGCCACAGCAGATAGTTAAGCGTGTCTGGATTGGCCTTACTTATCTTATGCCAACATATGATGTAAGCCCCATATCTAGCCAAGACTTGTTGTTGAAGGCCAAACTCCAGCCTTATTGCCTTCAATAGGGGGATCAATGTCGGTCCCATCAGTTTGTTTGCAAGATTTTTCATCGTTAAGGCAGTTAACAGACCTTTTCTTTTTATTTCCTCTTTTTGGCACCAGAATGAGCCTGCTCTGCTCCCCACTTCAATGCTATATTCTGTTTTGCCAGCAAAAGCCCTAGTGTGGCCCATTGCGTGTGATGATAATTTAAGTCAGTGGGCTCCCATATGTTTAAGAGGCATCTTAGTGCATCTGGGCGTATGACATCTGACAGCACCTCGTCCAGCATATCCAGTATGATTGCATGTATTCGCATTCCCATAGTATGTGTAGAAATGTCCCTTCCTGCCCTCATCCCCTCCTACAGTCTCCTGCGTCAGATCTACCCATGCGGACCAGAGTAGGCCCTGTGATGTATACTCTGTGAAGAATTTTAAGTTGAACTAGCCTGAGTCTAGCTGAGATTGCTACTACTTTTGGTGAGGACACTGCCTCCTGCCAGTTTTCATCATCTAATTCGATGCCATCTCTCACCCATTGCTCATGTAGTGGCCCGATTAAGTCTGCCATATTGTTGATCAGTTTTTTATAGGTCAGTGATATGGCTTTTTTGGGTAGGCGCCCGCCCAACAGCCTATCCTCTAATGGAGAGGGTGCCGAAGGGGAGGAGCCTGCCAGGAAGTGGGATTTTAGTGCATGACGGATTTGTGTGTATCTAAAACATTCTGAGTTAGCCAACTCATACTGTTGCTGCAAAGAGGTAAAGGATTTCATTTCGCCCTTTTCTCACATGTCCTTAATCAGTGACATTCAGATAAGATCCCACTTATCGAATCCTTTCAATTTCCATAAGCTGCCTAGTTACTCAGAGTCCCACAGGGGGGCTGCCAGAGTGAGATTTTGCTCCCACCCCAGATTTTTGTTAACTGCGTGCCAGATGCGGACGAGTGGTCAGTTGGTTAAGGTTAAGGGGTATTGTTTGGATTTGAAATATATTGCCCAATTATACCACCCGGTAGAGTCCATCTATCCATGGCATATCCAGGGTCGTCAAGTCGACCATAGGTGCCCTGATTAATGGCTGTAAGGTGTGGAACCCATAGTATTTTTTGATATCCAGGAGACTGATTTCCCCATCATACCAATTGAGTTTGAGTTTGGTCAAAGCAATGTGAGGTTTCCCGTCCCACAACAGGTCTCTCTGTAGGCTCTCAACCGCTCTAAAGTACTCTGCTGGGACCAGGTCCATAGAGTTCCTCAAAATGTATAGAAAGCGCGGCAGCACCATCATCTTGAAGAGGAACGCTTTGCCCAACAATGATAGCAGGAGAGTTTTCCAGCTAGCTATGCCACGTTTAAGCCTCTCCAGTGGTGAGAGAAGATTTTGAGTAAAGCGAAGTTTGGAGTCTAATGTAATATAAATATCCAGATACTTGAAGCCCACAGTGTTAATCTGGATCGGGCAATTACCTGGTGTGATGGGAGGGTCTCCTCTGAGGAAATATATGAGGGATTTATTCCAGTTGATGGAGAATCCAGAATATCTAAAAAATATTGCCGTGATGTCTAATACACATATTAATGACTTCCTTAAGGAGGCCAGATATTAAAAGGATGTAATTGACATAAAGAGAGATAAGGTCTTGGGGGACTTATGCAGGCCTCGTATCTCTGGGTCCTGACAAATCCATGCTGTCGGGGGTTCGAGGGCGAGGGCAAACAGGAGAGGAGAGAGCAGGCATCCCTGTTGAGTACCCCAGCTCTGAGTGAATGGGACTGACTTCTTGTTATTAACCACGACCTGTGCATGCAGTTCTGAATATAAGACCTGCACCCATTGGATAAAGTCAGGGGCAAAGCTAACTTTGCGAGTACTGCAAATAGGGACGGCCATTCAATGGTGTTGAACGCCATGGTTGCGTCCAATTACATCACCAAGGCATCTTTACGGATAGTGGTTACTCTACCCAGCAACCAGTGCAGCATGCGCAAGTTCAGCGCAGTGTTGCGATGTGTCATTAAGCTGGACTTATCAGGATGGACGAACCCTCCAATCACCTTGACCAGAGGGTTCGCTAGGAGTTTGGCCAGGATTTTGGGCTCAGCGTTTAAAAGGGATATCGGCCTATACGAGGCACAGTCAGTCTTGGGCCTTCCCTTTTTGTGGATAGTGACTAGCGTGGCTATTCTCTGATCCTGTGGTAGTGCGCCCAACTCTGTGCTTTCTTCGAACAGGCCATTTAGATACGGGATAATTTTTCAGGCTTGAGTTTGTAAAGCTCACTGGGTAGGCCGTTTGGGCCCAGGGCTTTCCCGGAATGCAGCGCTCTAATAGTCTGGGCAATTTCTTCATTTGTTAAGGGACTGTCTAGGAAGTGTTGGTCTTCCTCGGACAGGGATGGGAGTGCAATGTCCCGCAGCAAGTGATGTGAATTCCCCTCTGCATGTGATGAGCTAATTATAGACACTGTTTTATAATGGGTGGCAAAGTGATTTAAAATAGCTTGAGGGTCAGTAATGGACTCATTGTCTGCACCTGTGAGTTTGGGCACCAATCGACTCACCCACTCCTTCTTGTCAAGCCAGGCGATTCGTTTCCCTGCCTTGTCTCCCAGGTCATACACTCTTCCCAGCTTTTCACTCTCAATGCTTTTGGCCCTGTCTGTTACTAGAGTTTTAAATTAATCTTGTTTGAGATGTAATGTGTGAAGTTTTGCTTGTGTGACCTCATCTTTTAAATTATCCTCTATCCTGCCAATTTCTACCCTCAGTTCCACAAGCGCTTTCTGTCTCTCTATTTTCGTGCCTGCAATGAGTGACAGCGCTTGTCCCCGAATCACCGATTTGAATGCTTCCCATAGGGTATGGCAAGAATCTACTGTTCCGTAATTTTCTTGGAAGTAGGAGTCAATAGCCGTTGATAACGCTTTCAGGATTCTAGGGTCTCAGAGATGCCACAGGTTAATGGGGGCGATACTCCCCATCCTTGCCTGGCCAAGTACTATTTGGACCCAAACCGGGGAGTGATCCGAGATTCACCTAGCTAGGCGCTTAACTTTGCAGATGTATGCAGCCTGTGAAGCCGGGATCAGGACATAATCAATGTGGTAGAGGCTATAATGGGCCTCGCAGTGGAAAGTATATCAGATTTTCTCTGGGTGATATGTCATCCACCCATCAACAGGCCCCAACTCTTCTAGGAAATCTGGCAGCCACCCTGGGGAAGACCCAAGCATACACGGTGGGTGTCTATCTAATATGCCTGAGGTAACTGAGTTAAAGTCCCCTCCAACCACCAGAAGACCTTCCGGAAGAGAGAGTAGACGTGTGCCTAGATCTTTAAATGTGGTGCTCTAGAGACCAGGCAGTATGTAAACTGACAACAGCATGAGCGTGTTGCCCTCCCAGGATTCTGTGACCCCTATATACCTGCCTCAGTCGTCGGTCCAGGTTGATCGCATGGCCAGAGGAAAGGAATTTTTCACCAGAATGCCTAGGCTCCGTGAGCTAGTTGTGAATCCTGCATGGGCTAGTAGCTTGTAACCCCACCTGTTAAGCACCTTGCAGGAGGTTCCCATCAGGTGCGTTTCTTGAAGCAGGACAACATCAGGGGCATGGCGTTTAATGTATTGCAGGACAACACTATGTTTGATTTTATCTATAACCCCATTAACCTTCCAGCTCAAGATTTTGACACTTCTGTCCCATTGCATACTCATTGTGCCAAAGATAAGATGTGAGTTCCTCCGTGCAGAGATCAGCGTTCACCATTGACGTAACTCTATTGTCTTCCTTTCTAGGTCTCTTTTTCTGTACTACCTTTTTGCCTTCTGTGTTTTGTTCACCATTTTTTTTATTCAATCTCCTTTCTATGTATCCCTCAATGAACCTTTGTATTTCTGGGTCTACAGTCTCAGTATTGTTTCAGATTCACAAGTGAGCTCACCTTCTTTGGGTTCATCTGCTTCTTCCTTTTCTTCTGGTTCTACTTCTGTCTCATAAGCTGGTTCTCCTCTTTCTGTCTCGACAGCTGCTTCATTTCCCTCTGGCTTATTGGTGACCTCGCCTTCTTCTGACTCAACAGCAGTCTCCTCAGTCCCAGTATCTGGTGCCCACTTTACTTGACTTGTGCCTGGCTGTTCAGCATCAAAACATGCGTCATAATCTGTCACTCCAGACTCTTCAGCTTTATACACTTCAGATGCTGTATTTTTGTTTTGATTTACCAGTTGCTGTTCTTTAAGTCGTTCAATTGGATTTGTGACTCTGTGAGGATGGCTGGCATTTATCCAGTTTGGAAAGCCAACCCCTTCACCGCTGTGGTCATCACCAATACATTCTGGTAAGGGCCACTCCAATGGGGTTCTAAGTAAGTTTTCCTTACATGCTTCTTGACTAGGACCCACTCACCAGGATTCAGATCATATGCTTGGTCTCGCTGTGTCGTTGTTGCATCTCCTGCAATCTGGCAGGACACAGAGTGCACCAGGTCAGCCAGTCTGTTACAATAGTTTAGCACACGATCATCAGATATATTCATCAGTTTGTTCGCAGGTATGTTTGCTTGTTTCATGTATCTTCCCATTATCACCTCATGGGGACCTGATCTAGTCTTTTTGACAGGAATACTTTTAATACTCAGCAATACAAGGGGTAAAGAGTTAGGCCACTTCAGTGTTGTGGATGCACATACCTTCCCTAATCTTGATTTTATTGTGCAAACAAAAATTGACTTTCCGGGTGCGAAGAAATGGAGAAAACTGCCTGACACAAATCAATAACTGTACACTATTCTGCATCACAAGGAATTTGGTAAAGGAATACTGCTGGAGTTGACACTACTGGACAACAGATAACATGGCACTACCGTTTTATTCGCCTATCTCAAATCCTGCACTATTCTATATTTTCCATAGGGCTTTTTAATTCCAATATTAGGTGAGTTACAGGTACTGCCCATTATTTCTTTTAGAATTCCTTGTTCAATCATTTGGTCAATCACTGGTGTGACTCCAGCAATCATATCTGGACTCATTTTGGACTGTGGCATATTTGGATATATAGCACTATCTTTGACCTTAATCTGAATGGGGTCTACATTTTACATCAACCCCATTTCTTTTCCTGTGAAATGACACACTTCGGATCTTACTGTACTTTTTAATTCTTCAGGCAAATCTTCCTTAGTGAGTTGTGAACATAATTCACCTACTTTGGTCTCTCGTTAGGCCATCATCATTATACACTCAGCATCCTCACAAGGAGTCATAAATGCTACACCATCCGATGTACAATAAATAGTGCAATTCATTTTGCACAACAAATCTCTCCCCAAAAGATTCACAGGACTGGAATCACATACTACAAACCGATGCATTTTTTTGAAATTCCCAACATGAACTTCTATTGGGGCTGTGACAGGAGTTCTAATATGTTTATTCTACCTTTCCATCAACAAATGGACCTGGCTGTGGCACCTGTAACTGTGGATTAACTACCTGCTGCTGCTGTTGATTTCCCACCAACTCATTCTGCATCTCTGGATTTAAATTTTGATTTACTTCATTACCCATTTGACCAGATCTACACTCATTCTTCCAATGTCCAAACTTTCCACACGCGTGACCAGGAAACTTCTTTTTAGCTTCATTACTCATTTAAAATTTTCCATTATCTCCACTGTTTACCTGACCAACCAGATTCTGACCTTGTTGCACATTACTATTTTCTTGTTGCTGTTCTGCCATCTTCACTTGAGCCCACATCATTTTCTCCTACAACGTTTTTAGCCTTGAATCAATGTCGTCACTACAATACTTTGCATACCTCAGAATTTTATCCATTGATTTGCTCTGCCACCAGAGCCTATGCTGCTGTATCATTGCGCTAATCTCAGGTTTCAATTCATGTACAAATCAATACACAAAATGCCCCATATCTTTTTCTACGATATTCTCAATCCCACTATTTTGCTTAAACACCTGTAGAAATTTCTTGTAAAATGCGTGCACTGATTCTTTGGGCTCCTGGGTCATCCTATCAATCTTAACCCAATTTGTTTCCTATGGGGAAATTTTTCCTTTCCAGAAAGTAATGACCAGATGATACTTTTTCATCACCTCTCCAGATGGTGCACCTGTTTTTGCATCCCTGAGCCCTTTTGTCTTAGTCATTTCTTTTATCCAATTATATAATTCCTCTGGGGAGGAACCTGTCGAACTCCGTGCTACTGGAGTGGTATTTGGCCCTATTTTTCTCGGGTCTAATTGGATACTTCTCCTCGGGGTCTCTTTCAATAAATCACTAACCACTATGTCTAAAAGTGTGGGATTTTGGCCATCTTGACTACTATCATTTGTTACATTACTATTTCACTCCTTACACTACTTCTCGGGACTGCCAATGTTCGTAATTTTTGTAATGACAAATTTTCTCCAAACAGTGGAACTACAGGACCAATGGTCACTGGTACTGTCAAAGATTGTGCATTCAACTTCAATTGATTTAATTTCTGTACTTGTTCCACTCTAGCTTTATTCAACATACTCACTTCATTTTCTCCTCTTATTCTTGATATTTCAGTGACGTGAGGAGTTAATGGAGTTGCATTTACTATTTCCAGGGCACTTGGAGTCACCTCCCCTATATTTTCTTCATATGGTGGAGGCCTTTCCGTCATAATTTCTTCTAACAATTCATCATCAAATTAATCCAAACGTTCTCTGGATGTTTCTATATTTTTCTTCTCCACTGTCACTACCGCTCTTCTCCATATTTTCATTTGATCTTCTCGCCTCTCAAATAGATAGCTTGGGAAAAACCCTCTATATCTTCTACCACTTCTATCCTTCTCACGCTCAAAGGCTTCCTTTTTCCATTCTACCAATGCTTCATACTGTGTAAGTCTAGGATTTGGCTACATTGAGTTCATCCTATCTGTCAAATTTTGTAAAATCCTTACATTTTACGTACCAAACTCAGGGAAAGCTAACATTTCATCATCCTTTGTATATTTTCTCCAGTTTTCTAACCAAACACACATATTGTACCCTCGCTGCATCATCATATAGGAGGCAGCCTTTATTTGGGGAGGAATCTGAATTTCCTCTCTCATCACAACTGGTTTGTCTTTCTTAAATAAATTCTTTATTATCTTTAGCAAACCAATTCTTGGACTCTTTTACTAGTATGTCAACAAACAAAACAACAAAAACTTCTCCGTAATTGTCCTTTCCCTATTTGCTAATCTCTGTCCTATACCAGCGCAACTCACACTAACCCACCAATTACAACTTATTACGTCACCACTGTCTTAACCAATGTGAACGCGACTCACACCAATCAACTAATCTGGTCTTTGGTCACACCCACTCTCTGGCCAATGCCAGAGCAACACTTTGTGACATCAGTTTCTACTCTTTCTACTGACCCTCATTTTATACCAATAAATAAATAAACATATTTAATTAATTACAATTAAATTAATTCCCACCCTATTCCCCTATAAACGCACAACCCGCTACAGAACTAAAAAGCAAAATAAAATTAATAATAATTAATAATTGCTAACAATTAATATTTAATTTAATATAAATAAATTACTTCCCACCCTATTTCCCTATAAACCCACAACCCGCTACAGAATTAAATTACGCAAAAATTCAATAACACAAAATTCATTACTTAAAGTAAATTAAACATACATTACAAAAATAATATACACTTTTCACACATATACTAACATACAAAACACTTAAAAAAATTCCATATTATTAAAATTCAATATATTATAATGCCTATATTATATACTTTGATTATTTTGACTTCTATATTTTGACAATCGATATTATATTACTTACCTTCAATTCGATATTTTTAACCACTATATTGTGTACATTCGATATTTTGTCCATTCTATATTTTTACTTCAATATTATGGCCATTCTATATTTTGTTTTAGATATTATGTCTAGTTACCCTGAGTTCGCGTGGTCTTGGTCGTAGTAGCTCTTATCCATGAGGGGAGGCCAGAAAGGCCTTTGGGGTGGTACGTCTTAGAGGCAAATGTCATGAAGGTGCAGAGTGCAGGCATGTTTGGTATATCGATGACTATCAATGTGGGAAAGCCCGTTTGAGGAAGAGGTCTTTTAAGAGGTTTTTTATTTAACAAACGACTAATATTTGCTGGGATGGAGTTCCACATTTTTGGTGCGCTTCCAGCAAAGGATCGTGTAGCGGTTTTATTTTTGCGTGTTTTCCTAGGGATGAGTGGTAGGGAGTTGGAGCTCCTGAGGATCCATATTTGGCCGGCCTTTCTGAGTTTGGCATCCAGGTATTCAGGTTTCCCTGTGTGTGAGGCAGGCAGTTCTGAAGCTGGCACGCATTTCTATCAATCAATCAATCATCGCATTTATATAGCGCACTACTCACCCAGAGGGTCTCAAGGCGCTGGGGGAGGGGGGTCCGCTACAGCTCGAACAGCCAGGTCTTGAGTTGCTACCTGAAGGTGAAGTGGTCCTGGGCTAGGCGGAGGTGGGTGGGGAGGGAGTTCCATGTCTTGGCGGCGAGGTAGGAGAAGGACCGTCCCCCTGTGGTGGCTCTTCGGATGTGGGGGAAGGCGGCGAGGACGTGGCTGGTCGATCGAAGCTGGCGCTTGGGAGCGTAGAAGTTGAGGCGGCTGTTGAGGTATCCTGGGCCTTGGTTGTGTAGGGCTTTGTGTGCGTGGGTGAGGAGGTGGAAGGTGATTCTCTTGTTGACCGGGAGCCAGTGCAGGTCTCTCAGGTGTCCGGAGATGTGGCTGCGATGGGGGATGTCCAGGATGAGTCGTGCTGAGGCGTTCTGGATCCGCTGGAGTCTCTTCTGTAGTTTGGCGGTGGTTCCGGCGTAGAGGGAGTTGCCGTAGTCCAGACGGCTGGTGACGAGGGCCTGGGTGACGGTCTTCCTGGTCTCGGTGGGGATCCACTGGAAGATCTTACGTAGCATGCGCAGGATGTTGAAGCACGACGAGGAGACGGCGTTGACTTGTCTGGACATGGAGAGGGAGGAGTCCAGGATGAAGCCCAGGTTGCGTGCGTGGTCTGTTGGTTTGGGTGCACTGCCTAGGGAGGGGGGCCACCAGGAGTCGTCCCAAGCGGCGGGTGAGGATCCCAGGATGAGGACTTCCGTCTTGTCCGAGTTCAGTTTCGGGCGGCTGTTCTTCATCCATTCGGCTACCTCTTTCATCCCTTCTTGAAGGTTGGCTCTGGCGGTGGCGGGTTCGTTGGTGAGGGAGAGGATCAGCTGGGTGTCGTCGGCGTAGGAGATGATGTTGAGGTTGTGCTGGCGTGTGATGTCTGCGAGGGGGCTCATGTAGACGTTGAAGAGGGTTGGACTGAGCGAGGAGCCTTGAGGAACGCCGCAGATGACTTCGGTGGCTTCAGATCTGAACAGGGGGAGGCGGACTCTCTGTGTCCTTCCGGCGAGGAAGGAGATGATCCACTCCAGTGCCTTCTCCTGGACTCCGACGTTGCTGAGGAGTTGTACTAGGGTACTGTGGCAGACATTGTCGAAGGCCGCGGAGAGGTCGAGGAGGATGAGGGCCGCTGTTTCTCCGTTGTCGAGCAGCGCTCGGATGTCATCTGTGGCTGCGATCAGGGCGGTCTTGGTGCTGTGGTTGTCCCGGAAGCCAGACTGTGAGGGGTCGAGGGATCCGTTCGTCTCGAGGAAGGCGGCCAGCTGCTTGTTGAAGGTCTTCTCGATGACTTTTGCAGGAAACGGGAGCAGCGGGATGGGGCGGTAGTTCTTGAGTTCGGTGGGGTCGGCTGATGGCTTCTTGAGTAGGGCGCTGAGTTTGGCGCGCTTCCAGCTCTCCGGGAAGGTAGCGGTGTCGAAGGAGGTGTTGATGATGTCCCGGAGGTGGGGTGCGATGACAGCGTCGGCCTTGTTGAAGACGTGGTGAGGGCAGGGATCGGTCGGAGATCCGGAGTGGATGGAGTTCATCGTGCGGACGGTGTCTTCGGTGCTGTTCGGAGTCCAGGCGTGGAGGGTGGTGGTGGGGTGCGGTGGTTCGGTCGTGGCGTTCGTCGGTTGAGTGCTGAAGCTGTTGTGTATGTCCGCGATCTTGTTGTGGAAGTAGGAGGCGAGGGAGTTGCAGAGGTCTGGCGAAGGGGTGATGTCGTTGTTTCCGGCGTTGGGGTTAGAGAGCTCTTTGACGATGTTGAAGAGTTCCTTGCTGTTGTGTGCGTTGTTGTCCAGTCGTTCCTTGAATGCAGTTTTCTTGGTGGCGTGGATGAGTTGGTGGTGTTTTCGGGTGGCGAGCTTGAGGGCAGTCATGTTGTCCGGTGTTGGTTCTTTGCGCCAGGTTCTCTTGAGGGCTCGGCAGTTCTTCTTGGAGCTCTTGAGTTCGTCGGTGAACCATGGGGCTTTCTTGCTACCGGGTCTGTTAGGCGGGGTCCTCAGGGGGGCGAGCTCGTCTGCGCAGTCGCTGATCCACTTCGTGAGGTTGGTGGCCGCCTGGCTGGGGTTCGTTGTGCTTGTGGGAGGGTTCATGCTCAGGGAGGTCGCAAGCTGGTCGGCTGTGATCTTGTTCCAGCTCCTGCGTGCAACCTGTTGCTGGTGGATCGTGGTCCTTCCGAAGCTGAAGTGGACGCAGCTGTGGTCCATCCAGTGGAGTCAGGTGGCGTGGCTGAAGGCGATGTCCTTGCTGGATGAGAAGACGGGGTCGAGTGTGTGTCCTGCGTAGTGGGTGGGGGTGGTGACCAGCTGCTTGAGTCCCAGGTTGGCGAGGTTGTCCAGCAGGGTGGTGGTGTTGCGGTCGTTGTTGTTGTCCAGGTGGAAGTTGAGGTCCCCGAGGAGGATGTAGTCAGCCGAGCAGAGGGCGTGCGGGCTGATGAAGTCGGCGATGTCTTCGCTGAATTGTGTGCGTTGTCCCGGGGGTCTGTAGATGAGGGTGCCTCTGAGGGTGGTCTTGGGGTTGATGTGGACCTGAAAGTGCAGGTGCTTGGCGGTTGCGAGGGTGTCGTCGGTGTTGGTCGTGATGCGGATGGTGTTCCTGTGGACGATGGCGATGCCTCCTCCGGTGTGGTTGATGCGATCCCTTTGGATGATCTTGTAGCCGTCTGGGATGGCGATGGCGATGTCGGGCGCTGAGGAGGCGTTCATCCAGGTTTCCGTGAAGAAGGCGACGTCTGGGGCTGTGGTGTCGAGTAGGTTCCAGATCTCGATGGCGTGCCTGTGGACGGAGCGGGTGTTGAGCAGGATGCACTTCAGGTGGCTGCTGCTGTCGCTCGTCTTGGTCTTGGTTGGTGCTGGAGTAGTGCAGGTCCGGATGCAGGTGAACTTGCAGGAGTAGCAGCAGAAGGGTCCGTGGGTGCGTCTCGGGGTGGCTCGGCCGGCGTTGAGGGTGGCGGCGTCGTACGTCCGGCTGGCGGGCTGGGGTCTGCGGGGGTCAGGGGTCCTGGCACTGGGCGCGGTCCAGGCGCGGACGGGCGCAGACGGGCTTACCTTTGGCACACCTTCGGCGCACAATCGGCGCGCCCGCTGCGCGTCAACGCTGCGCGTTTGCCACTCTGCCATATGTGGAGAGTGGGGGGGCGGAGCGAGGGAGGGTCAGCTGGGAGGCGGGAGCGGGGTGGCGAATGGGAAGGACGAGCGAGGGAAGGGGGCGGGGCCGCAGGGGGGGCAGCGGCGGGGAGGTGGCGGGAAACGCGGCAGGGACTGGGCACAGCAAACAAGGGGTAAACAACAGACGAAGGGTAACACAGCGGAAAAACTTTACACACACAGTGAAGAAAGCACGTATGCAGAAATAAAAATACGCAGGGGGATGACGCGGCAGGGGCCGGGCACAACAACAAGGGGGGAGGAGGGGGAGAGTCACAGAGAGCAAGGCGGCGCAAACACTGAGGTGAGATACAGCACAGCAAAAGGGGAGAGCAGGAGGAGAGTCACAGAGCAAAGCAGAGATACACAGAGGCAAAATGCGAGGTTAGCAGGAGTACAAAATGCAAATGCGGCGGAAGTAGCTCCGGCGGTCGAGGGCCGAGTACAGCTGCGAGCAGTGGCGGCACTAGGCGGGAACAGGCTCACTTACGGGGAGTGCGCACGGTGTGTGGGGTGACCTCTATTGGGAGCCATTTTAGTTCTCTGAGTGCAGGTGATATGTGATCAAACGTCTTGACTCCAGTGACCATTCTGGCTGCTGCAACTCCACTCACAGCCCATGAATACCCCCAAGAGCAAGCCACAATGCAGCAAGACAGGGTCCCACAATTGCCTAGTGGAGGGGGCAGTAACCGATGCAACAAAAATGAGAAAAAAGGAAATGTCTAGCTGAGGCAACCTCCTCCACCTCTTCTAAAGGATCCAACCTAGACCCAGTAACAGAAGGAGGATCCCCCGGCCCGAAATACAGCCTCCACCATAGCCGCAAGAAATGCCCCGAGGTTGGGGTCAAAGCAGACCTAGTAGAAAGCCCAGCCACCACTGGGAGGGCCATAGAATCACTCATGACAGCCCAAGAAAATAGGCCAGCCAAACAGGGAATCTTCAATAGCATTGTATGCTGCAGCACTGAAGCAGGAACTAAGTATGGTCGAATGTAGCGAATTCACGCGAAAGCTTACTCGCAGTGCGCAAAATACGCGAACTTTTGTGAGATTGCGGATTTTTTATTTTTGTGAGTTCGCGAGTTCTTTTTTCACAGCGGCTACCGCGAAGTTACCCATGCGGTCATATATGGGCGCGGCCATCTTGTTTTTCACTGTTCGCGCTGCGTATTTCCGTTTCCGATGGCGAGTTGCATGCTCACGTTGCGCATTTCCTGTTCCGGGTCGCAGTTGCGTGTTCGCATCCGTTTTTGCGTGCTCGCGAGTAAAATATTCCACAAACTTACCCACACTGTTGCAATGGGTGCGGTCATCTTGTTTTTCATTCATTGCTATGGTTCTGGGCATGCCTTTTCTATCCTGCTTCAATCTCTGTAATCCTTTGTTTGTTTGAACTTTTTTTAAATCTATTTTACTCATTACCTATCTCTCTATTTTTGTACATCTATATTTTGTGTTTTTTTCTACTTTTCATTGATTTAATAACTACTTTTTTTAACTCTCTTTTCTTTTATTAACTTTTTCCCTATTCTTTCCTATTTTTTCTTCAACCCAGGACCATGGCAAAGGGAGCTGGCAAGAAATCCAAGGGGAAGAGTCCCGCACCTCAAAGCCGGCTCCCTTGCAGGCGTTTAAGGGGGGCATCTGCAAGTCTCAGTAAGATCTTCAGCGCGGTGGAGGTGGTCGCACTTGTCTTCTTTGTGCAGCCCCAACTCCCCAAGACCATCGCAGCAGGTGGCAGGCCCGGTACAGGGTACGGCCTCCGGGAGCTTCGTCAGTTATGGGGTAAGGTATTCCGGGCCATGTATCGGGAGTCAGGGGTCCGGCGTACCTACAACCAGGTGACGCACCGGTGGCCCGACATACTGGACCGGGAACAAGACCTGCTTGACCTGCTTGGCATCGAGATCCCTGGTCTTGGTGAGCACTTGTAGCTATTTAATAACTACTGTGTTTTCTTCTGCTCTGTGTTATATTGCATATATATATTTTTTCCGAAGAGAAAGAATGCAGCCGATTACATTGCAGGTAAATTATGTTTCAAAAGCTTCTGTGATAGCAGGTGCTCGCCTGCTCAGTGGCGGTGCTACTATGCTCACTTGTTTTCAATTGTGTGCTCATTTGGCCTGAGTGATTATGTATGAGTGTACTTTACAGAACTACGTAATGCTAGAGACTAGAGACTCAAGTCCAGTCATTCCTTTGTACTCCTGCCACTAAGAAGAGATAGTGGTGGTGGATTGATAGGTTGAGTATATTATGACATGTTATTTAGAAGGACATTTTTAGTGGTCTTCAATCATGCTGAACTGTGTCTGTCACTTCGCGTGCTGCTGTTTGCTGCCAATCCTAGTAGAACCTTTTTGTAGTTGGTTTAGTGAGTTAAATAACTTTCCAAGTAGACGGTCTGCGAATCCAGCAATAGTAATATCCTAGTAGACCACATCAGATAGGTCAATAAATTTAGTGCAATTGTTGTTTATTTCCCCAAAATAAGTTTTTTATTGTTTTTTTTTAAATGTTTGATTTTGTTGACAACAATCATCCATGTTTGTGTCTTTCTTTCATGTACATCAGCGCCTCCGAAGGGCAAGAGGACAGAGATAGCGGTGCCGGTGGAGCAGGAAGGCCAGGATCGGTCCACCGAGGGCTCTTCTGCTGGCCCCAGTAAGTTTTCCTGTTAATATTAATAATTATACTTCCCTAACTTTTACAGCACCTATTTATTCCAAACGTTCATCATAATTCTATTTTTTCCGAAATCGTCTTTGATCTTCTTGTAGACTGTTTCTAAATTCTTATCCTGCCTCTACTATGACTCTCTTGGTGCTACTACTATTTTATTATTAGTCTGTTTGTGTAGCTAACTCAGCTTGCACAGTTCGCAAAAGGTATTAAACAAAACTCCTATTCAGCAATAAATCTAGGCACTGAGTGCAGTCCTCTGGGTTGTCCATAATGTGTATTGAAGTCTTCTTAATGTTTATGCTTTGACAATTCCTAACAATAAAATGTCAATAGCCACCAAGAATAAGATACTATTTTACTTTTTGTTACGATAGGAGGACATACTACTATTGTTGCAGGGACTATTCTGCACACACAGAACTATGGACAGGAAATAGGGCATTGGTGATAATAGGCGCAGTTAGACTTTCCACATACCACAGTCATAACAGAAGTTGAACCCCTAATCTCCTTACTGACTAGCTAGTATGTCAAGTCATTATATGGCTCCCGAATGCAGCGATGATCCCCAATGATTATACAACCCAGAACATAAGACTACGGAGTCAGAGTCCCGACCTCTCAGAGTCACGGAATCATGCTTGCAAATTGCAAACCCTTTCCCTCACTCACTCATAACCAAACACCACAGAGTCTATGTAAGTTTTAAAGCTTTATTAAAAGTAAAACAACTAGTTGTGTGTGTACTCTGTATATTAATTTTCAATTGTGCATTATATAAAAACATTTATTAAAAGCAACTTCATAGAAGAGAAACGGTGAACTCATGAAAACTGAACTGTGGCTGATTTACACATTAATTGTGGGAGACCCCTCACCTTGTTGGAACTTAAAGTACTGGTGGTGATGATGATGAGTAACATATTGCTCTTGTTCGTAGAAGGGAATCTTCTGTCTGTTATGAGAAAAATGGTGCGCGTTAAAAAGCAAGCATTCATCAGTTGTTCCAAAAAGCATAGTATGTTATGGCTAAGCATAAATAAAAACACCCTCCCCTTCCGAAAGGGGAATTTTTAGTTTAGACTAGAGAGTCACAATAATTAAATTTGTTTATATAGTAAAAAATGTTTTCATTCCTGGACAAAATAGGGAGTGGTGTATATGGCATGTAAGAATATGAAATGCTTTTTCTAGGCGGAACACCATCGGCACAGACAACCACCAGTGCCGGGGCCAGCGCGGAGGTGGTCACTCCAGGGGCGGATGCGGTGCCACCAGTGCCAGCAGGAAGTGCTGTGGGGGATGCCTCGGTAGTGGCGGGGAGTGGTAAGCTATTATATTCCTTACTTATTGAGATTGTAGAGTATGCTTGCTGCAGGGGTGTATGTTGTACAGTACAAGTACAGTTGACTGAGAAGAATAATTACGAATTTAGAACTAAGTTTTAGTCAACCAGGTAGAAGACAATCACCCTTGACTTCGCATTAGCAATAGCATTAGCGGCAGGAGTTGACAAGTAACCAATGGCCTCCTCTAAATTTGACTTCAACTCAGCTGTGAAAGTTAAATCGAGAAGCCAAGTCACATCAGAGATGAACTTGATGGATGGGATGAACAAAAAGGGAAAGAACGGTGTAAGGAAGGAGGAAGGACGAGCGAGTTGAATTACTGACTGGCAAAGAATGGTACGTGTTTTTGAATGCAAGCTGAGGTGGCTGGTAGGAATCTGATGCATGGCCAGTTGAAGCAAGGAAGGGTGGAAGGAGAAAGAAAAGAGGACTGCCTGGGTGGGTAAAACAGAAACTGTATGAGTGCGCAATATATTAAGCATGGGCAAAATTTGCGAATTCACGTTCCGCGAATTAGTGCGAAAGCGAATTCGCGATGCGCATAATCCGTGAATTCGTACGAATTTGCGGGTTTTTTCCAGTTCGCAAGGGTTTTGTACAAGTTCGGGAACGAGAACTTACTTGTGTGGTCGCAACGGTCGCGACCATGTTGTTTCCATGTGTCCAGCCTGTTTGCGACCCTGTGGTTCATCGTGGCCACCCTCCGGTTCATCAGTGCCACCCTCTGGTTCATAACTGCCATCCTCTGGTTCACCACTGCCACCCTCTGGTTCATCACTGCCACCCTCTGGCTCACCACTGCCACCCTCTGGCTCATCACTGCCACCCTCTGCTTCACCACTGCCACCCTCTGGTTCATCACTATCACCCTCTGGTTCACCACTGCCACCCTCTGGTTCACCACTGTAACCCTCTGGTTCATCACTGCCACCCTCTGGTTCACCACTGCTGCCCTCTGGTTCATCACTATCACCCTCTGGTTCACCACTGCCACCCTCTGGTTCACCACTGCCACCCTCTGGTTCATCACTATCACCCTCTGGTTCACCACTGCCACCCTCTGGTTCACCACTGTAACCCTCTGGTTCACCACTGCCACCCTCTGGTTCACCACTGCCACCCTCTGGTTCATCACTATCACCCTCTGGTTCACCACTGCCACCCTCTGGTTAACCACTGTCCCCCTCTCGTTCACCCCTGCCACCCTCTAGTTCACAACTGCCACCCTCTGGTTCACCACTGCCACCCTCTGGTTCACCACTGCCACCCTCTGGTTCACCACTGCCACCCCCTGCTTCATCACAGCACCCTCTGGTTCACCACTGCCACCCTCCAGTTCATCACTGTCACCCTCTGGTTCATCACTGTCACCCTCTGTTTCACCACTGCCACCCTCTGGTTCACCACTTCCGCCCTCTGGTTCACCACTGCCACCCTCTGGTTCACCACTGCCACCCTCTGGTTGATCACTGTCACCCCTGGTTCATCACTGCCACCCTCTGGTTCACCACAGCACCCTTTGGTTCATCACAGCACCCTCTGGTTCACCGCTGCCACCTTCTGGTTCATCACCGTCACCCTCTGGTTCATCACTGTCATCCTCTGTTTCACCACTGCCACCCTCTGGTTCACCACTGCCACCCTGTGGTTCACCACTGCCACCCTCTGGTTCACCACTGCCACTCTCTGGCTCATCACTGCCACCCTGTGGTTCATCACTGCCACCTACTTGTTCATCGCAGCACCCTCTGGTTCAGCACAGCACCCTCTGGTTCACCACTGCCACCCTCTGGTTCATCACTGTCACCCTCTGGTTCACCACTGCCACCCTCTGGTTCATCACTGCCACTCTCTGGTTCACCACTGTCACCCTCTGGTTCATCACAGCACCCTCTGGTCCATCACTTCACCCTCTAGTTCACCACTGCCACCCTCTGGTTCATCACAGCACCCTCTGGTTCATCACAGCACCCTCCAGTTCACCACTGCCACCCTCTGGTTCAACCCTGCCACCCTCTGGTTCAGCACTGTCACCCTCTGGTTCACCACTGCCACCCTCTGGTTCAGCACTGCCACCCTCTTGTTCAGCACTACCACCCTCTGGTTCATCACAGCACTCTCTGGTTCACCACTGTAGATTATGGGGGGAAAGCACACCTGCCCAGCCTCAACTGAGATGAATTAATTTGGGGCTGGTTAATGTGTCACTGAATTTGAGATTCAAGTCTGGCACCTGCTTCCTTAGCTGTAAGTGCTTCCTGTTGCAGTTTATTTTTTTTTACAGGAACATTGTGCCATACTTGTAACTATACTCTGACCCTGCTTTGAGGGTCATAGCAGGGTCAGAGAATTGTTGCAAGTAGGAATCTGAACTCTGGAGGGGCCCCTCAGGAAGCACTACAGGGAATGGCTACAAATTAGCTTAAACATTTGCACCTGCTAAGTGCTTTTAGTTTTGCAAAATTTGTTCCGCGCGTTTTTGCGCATTTTTCTGCAATTTCGTGAAATTCGCGGATCGCGAAATAGCAGAAAATCCACAAATTCCATGAGCGGAACCAATTTTAAGCCCAATATATCCTTTGGGTCTAATTCAAATGCAAGTCAAGCACTGATGCATGGGTGGTGGTTAGTTTGTGTCATCATGGCTTGCGTCTGTTTTTCTTGGGTGCAAGCTGACTGCGCTGGCATTATGCCGGCTTCCACAAGTTTATATACTAATTTCGCTAAACAAGAGAGAAGAAGAAGACTGGTGTACTGTCTGAGTCTTTTGTAGTGAGTCCATAGTGCTAGTAAAATTCCTGAAACTCCCACTAATGTTTGAGCAGAGGCCGACAAAGTGTGAGGTTAGATAGATACATGCCACAAATGTTATGTACTATGCTTGCAAGTTGCTAGTGCTACTGTGACACAACTTTCTGTTGAAATATTTTGTGTTAATCTTAAAGAGTATTGGTTACAGTATTTTTTTCTTTCATCATATAGATACTCCTTCTAAACCATCGAGGAAGGAGTTGGCTATCCTGGCCAGGCGCCGTAAGCTGGAGGCAATTGTCGCTGAATATCGTCAGCAGGTGGCTCAGGAGGAGGATGAGTCAACAACAACAGCTGCATCCTCCTCCACTGCCCCAGTGTCATCCAGCCAGCGCAATCTTCCAGAGGTACAGCACTGTGGTCCGGCAGCCACCCGCCGCCGCCGAGCAGCGGAACCAACAGCTGCCCCCCACAGTACCTGCAAGGCGCGGGTGCACCGCCTAACCCTGCGAGTGGCCTACCTTGACCAGGAAGTGAAGAGGCAAAAAGTCCTGCTCAAGGACCTCCGGAGAGAGCTGCTGGACCACCTGGCCACAGGACACGGCCGGCCAAAGTAGAGACTGTCCCTTGCCCCTTTTTTAAAGACTTTTGTGGGGTGTGGGAATTGAGCGTTGGAGTTTTTGAACTTTTGGGGACATTTATTTCATGGACAATCTTTGGGGTTAGGGAGTGGGGTGGGTCGGGTACTTATGGGATAGTTTATTTTTGTTAGGGTCTAAATTATTATTTATTTCCCACTTAAACATAGCATACAGGTTTTTACTGTTTTGTGGGGGAGGCAGAGGGGGTTAACTGTATGTTTGTTTTCCTGAAACTTAACTGGCTGGTTGATTCAAATTGTCTAAGTAATCTCCAGAAATTTGTACAAAAGTGCCACTGACAGAGTTAGTGAATTCAATTGTCCTACTACTTTACTTGTACTACCATCAGTCTCTCCTCTCCTCCTACTCCATTATTCTTCCTCCCCCAAAATGCTTATCTTAGCTGTGATTCGTGTTTGCGAATAGGGCTAGGCACAGGCCTGGCTGCATGGCAAAGGGCGATTAAGGTTGGCTATGGAATCCTGGACGGATGAAATAGCATCGTTGTGGTGGTGGTAGTAGTAGTGGTACACACTGGCAGTAGCAGCATATGAAAAAAAGGAAATGAGACATTGAGTGGCCTGAGAGGAGTATTAGAACAGTACTATAGTACAGTACACAAGAACAGTGCCATAAATTGTAGCCTAAGCAATGCTAAAGTATTCAATCAAAAGTTAACTACTGGTTGCGTGGATTATGGCTACTACAAGAACTAGTACTGAAGGACACAGCAGCGTAAGCTTTAGTCACATGTAGGAGGATGTTGTTGATGATGAATCCACTCGATGGCGGACATAAAATTCTGAATTGATTTGCAAATACTCATGGGTGTCTGTCAAGCAGAATAAGAATATATCCATGGATTCCTTGACCTGCCTTGAAATTGATTTTCTGTTGCTTTTGACCTTATCCTCTCCAGCAAGCGAGTGGAATTATTGGTGTCATTTAGTCACACCTCCATAAAAATCACACAGCCCAGGGGAAGAGGGTTAGGGGTTGAAAAATGGATGGGAATGGGGGTTTTTGGGAGAGAATAAAAAAAACACAGTACGCATGGACTAACAACAAATGAAGAAAAGCAAATCTTTGGATTCGAAGATATCCATAAATCTTTTAAGGGACTTAAAGGAAGTGCATGCATGAAGTTGTTTGCTAAATGGATGGTTAGGTTACTGAAAAGTAGTACTTATTACAACTTACTAACTAGTACTAAACAAATAGAGAGTACAGGGCTGCGGTAATTACGCAATTTCACTTGCCTATCTGCCCTCAGAGAGAATAAACACTTAGTAGCACATTACATAAGTTTTAAAAATAGCAAAGAAACTTATCAAATAGCTGTATGGATGAATTTAAAGCAAAGAGCAAACGCACAGAGTTGCACTCATAGAAGTTCACAACAATAACATTATTTAAAAGATAAGGACAAGTGAAGTGGATACTGTAACTGTATGTTGTAGTTGTCCTGGTCAAATTGGGAAGTTGCATGCATCCAGCAATTCCTCTTATTCGCGGTACTCCTCCATTCCATCGGGTGCTCCGTCTATCAATCTTGGTGACCACACTGTCCACTGCCTGCCTGGCGGATGCGGAATTGCGGATTGCTATGGTAAGCCTGAGTTAATATTTTTCCCATCACACAGGGTAAGTGCCATCCTATAATTGTCGATGGAAAAACAGAAAGGGATATTAAAAAACCCCGGAGGATAAATATAAGGTACGGTGTATAGTGCAAAAATAACACTTTCACTTTCAGAGTCAACAGTATTACATACATGCTTCATTTCTTAAGCGCCTACTCAGAGTCTCTGTTTCCAGGATAATAATTAGCACACAGCAGGCCAGGGCCATGCAGAAGGTCAAGGCAGGCACCACTGAGTGAACCAACCTCCATGTAGCATACCTCTTTGACACAGACAGACAAAGCAGATCGAATTTTATACAGCAAGCCACATAGCTGCAATTTTACATGAACCGCTGTCTAGACTCTGGCATAACACTACACTGGCTCGACCACTCCATACCACAACTAGACAGACATGGAGTTCTGCTGTGGTTGTTGTTGACTTGTTTACCACTCACGAAATGGCCACAGTTCTTCCGTAAATCGACGATGATGATCCATCCATCCCAGTGAGTGACTCTGAAGAAATTATGTAACTTTGGTCATCATGACTCATCATCATCATGGTGTTGGCAAACTCAATGTTGTTCATGCAGTCACAGTCTACACAGTGAGTCTCAGGACATTTTCCATATTAAGAAATGCAACGTAGTGGCCCCTGCAGTGGAAGTATAATTTGTATTAAACAAGGTAAACAGAGTAGACTTGAGTTACGTTTAGTGTGTAAAAGTTTAAATAATAACAGAACACATAGGATTCATTTCATGCACAACAAACAAACAGCAATTGCTTTCATCAGAGCCAGGCAGCTAGATTTGTACACTGCATGCCATCTCATCATTCATTACCTGTTCCACTTTTTGTCAGCAGCTTATTCTTAAGTGAAGGGCCACAGGGCAGCCTCTCGTGTCAATTTCTGAAGTAAAAGTCAGCATAGTCAGTCATTCCAGTCGCACTTCTTTTGAGGGGACTCGTCTTCGAAGTGACAGTTTCTTGATTCTGTATAATCCGGCCATCTGCCTTGAGGGAAATGGATAGGGGGAGTCTGGAGGAGGAGGATAGAGGAGCATGACTGAGTTGTGAACTTGTGAACTTCAGGAATGCAGACAGCAGCACCTTCAATATGGAAATAAGACGAAGACAGTGCTGCTGATGGATTTGTTGTGATTAAAGTTTTGTTGTGCTAATACACAGAAATAAACGCGAATAAGGACGAAAAGAAAGTAAGTATTTCAAGCCTAGGTGTCAGGAAAGTAGAGCTCGTCCTCAAACTCTGTTAATTGAACCGGGAGTAGGTCAGCTAACAGAGAAGAACTTCTGTCACCTAAGTCGTTGTACTCTTCTTCCTGCGTGGATTCACGTATTTTGTAATCTGGTGGTATGAAGTGCTGATTCATCTTGATCATTGTTCACCTCTCCACATTTTTTGCCGAGAGGCGAATCCTTTTTGAAGTTACAATGGCACCAGCAGCACTGAAAACACGTTCAGAAGACACACTTGCGAGTGGGCAAGACAAATAATTTATGGTCAGCTTGGTGATCAGTGGCCATTGAGACCTTTTCCCACACCAATAAACCAATGCGTTCTGATCAAAGAAGACCTCTGTTGGGTCATCCAGATAGGCCTGCACCATCCACTCAAGGTCCTCCAGGGGTGCTCCACTTTGCGTACCATCTGTTGCCTTTGCATCAACACTGGAATGAGCAAACCCTTGATGAGTTATCTAATCCGCTTCTGACAATATTATGGCTGGGCCTGGTGCAGGTAATGATACGTGTCTTGTTTTTCAGCATCAACTCGGAACGTTGAAGACACCACCTTCAGTTGGTGCTCTAGCATACGCAGCAATGGGATAGCTTTGCCCAAAGTACAGTCCTCCCTGCTGACTTCACGCGTGAAGCCCTCAAAAGGATGAAGCAGGCCTGTCAGGCTTTTAACTAGGTCCCATTCCTCTACCTCTAGCCTCATGTCTTTCATAGAAGCACCCCGTGCCTGAAAGACATACTCATTGATTACCAAGTACTGCTCAAACAGACGCTCAAGCATGTAGAAGGTTGAGATCCAACGTGTTGCCACCTCCTGGATGAGTCCTCTGACTGGCACTCTACGGTCACGTTGAATGATCCTCAGCTGCTTCCGGGCCTTAAAATAATTGCTGAAATGTGTGCAGATTCTTCGGCAGGTGGTCAGTAACTTTCTGACTATGTTTTCTTTTTTCAAGAAATCTTGAACAATAATGTTAATTCTGTGCACCAAACACGGCACTCTGAAATAGCCAAAATCAGCCATGGCCTTAACTATATTGCTGCCATTATCCGTGGAAACATAACCAATCATGTGCCTTCTTGGCTGCAGCCATTCAAAGACCTTACTGTTAAACTCCTCTAAAATGTTTACTGCAGTATGATATTTCTCCATGGCAAACATGGCTATTGTTGCATGTTTCCGAGTAGCTCGAAAAATTGTGACACTGTCAACACCTGCAGCTATCGTCTCTCTAACCCCCGCAAAAGAGACCCAGTGTGCAGTGATGCACATGTAATCAACGGCTTGGCAACTGGTCCACATGTCTTTTGTCAGGTGGATAGTGTGAACAGCACTCTTCTGCAAAGCTGCCCCAATCACGTCTAGCACATCTTGATGTAGTGCTGGAACCGCAACTCTGGCAAAATAGGACCGGCTACGAACCTTCCATTTAGGGCAGACTGTTGCCACAAATTCTAGAAAACCCACCCCTTCCACGAAAAAAAAGGGAGCAGGTCCAGCGCTAACATTTTAGCCAGCTTTGCATTATACACACCTGCCATTGGGTGGTTGCGTTCGAATGGCGCCTCCACCAAACCACGCTTTTAATGGTGGTCTGGACCGTTTTCATATGTGATGATGATCCAGACTTCTACAACCCAGTTAGGCTCATTGATTTACTTTTTCGCATTGGTTTCTCTACCACACTCTTACTGAGCCATCTAGATGTTGCTGAGGTAGAGGGTGTGGGCGCTACCATTGCAGTGCTGCTGCCAGGGCTACTGTGTGTACCAGAAAAAATGTATCTCGCTTCATCACCTCCCCCCTGCACGATCAGCTCCTCGTCATCAGATGCAACATCAATGGATTTTAACTTTTGGCTTTCCTGATGTTACTTAGGTGCGCCTCCCACTGGATGCTGTGGTCTTTTTGGAGATGACCTCTCTGGCTTCCAGTACCATAGTTGGTACCAAGCTTACCCCGACTAACTACTTGTTTACAAATCGAATAAATAACTTGGTTTTCCACCTTTTTGCTAATACTAAAGAAGTCCCAAACTGGGTAGTTGAGATTTCTGGTGGTGGTGGAGGTGCCACTTTCAATGCCAGATGAAGTGGAGGATGGGCGTGGCGGAATTTGACTCTGTTGTGCACTTACAGCACCACTACTTGAGGTAATGGAGGTCGAGCTGGATGGAGGTGCCTGCTGGCCCTTCTGAAGAGAAAATATGGAAGCTGTAGGTCGTGTTGGTGTAGTATTTACCTGTGTTGGTGGTGGTACCAGTGACACGCCACCCACATCCCGTGCAGCATTTTGGGATAGGGTAAAAATGTCTGTCTGCTGCATGCCCGATGGGGCTGGAGTGACAACTGTGATGACTGGCTCGTCATCATCAGACTCTTCATCAGCAGCAGAATACACCACGTCTACTTCTTCTTCTTCATCACCCATAACTGAAAGCCTTGCGGGAACCTTCCTTTTCCCTAGATTTGTCGCCTCATGGCGTGCCTCCCTCTCAGCCTGTATTGGTGGGTGCCAATCAAGATCTAGATCATCAGAACGAAGGGGGCTTGAAGAAGAAGTTGTACTAGCCCTCCTTTATCTTGCTGGGGATCTGGAAGACAATGGATCATCAGGAGTGGCTTGCTCGGCTGATACCTCCACATGAATCTCGATTTCCTGATGTGATGCTACATCTGGAGGAACAAGTATTGTGGGCAGTTGTGGCTTGCTATGTGCCTCTCCTTGTGCCTCTCCTTGCGCCTCTCCTTGTGCCTCGCCTTGTTGCACCAGTGATTGCCGTTGAGGCTGTGGTTGAACTCTCGTCAGATGAGTTACACCCTGCGTTGAGTGGATGCTACTTTGCGATGAATCAACGCCAACATCACTGGTCGATGGTGAAAGAGCAATTAAAGTGGCTGCCTCTGCGACACTCATGGGCTTGTGCCTAACTTGCTGTGGTGGCACTGACACCAATGAAGCGGAGGTGCTGCTCCCAGCTTGGTCCCCGGCATACACCGCTGCTGCAGGCGTAGTTTTTTTTCCCAAAAAAAGTGGCGGTCGGCACACCAGTCTCCTTGGTAAGTGGCACCACTTGCTTCTTCTGCTCCTTCTTACCGGCAGTGGCACTGGCAACTTTCTTGGTAGAGGAGCTACGGCTATCTTTCTTTGGGTCCATCTTCTTCAGATGTCAGAACAGCAGGACGCAGTTGCACGAGTTGCAGAGTTGTCTGTGGCCACACGTGACGTCACATGACATTGTGCACACACCGCAGCAAGACTTCTTCCTGGCACTACAACAAGTGTTGATGATGATGAAGATGATTCCTGGTTCTCAGTCTTTGTGCACCTAAAAGCAAAGAAGGCAGAGGAGCATCAGTTAAATAAATGTTGCATATGTCGTGCTTCAATTAATACTATTGCATCTAAGCATTTATTATTAACACAACACACACAAAACGGAAAGACCCAAAATAAAAATTGCAATTCTAATAAAAAATTTATGTTTAAATTAATAGAAGAGAGACCACACAGAGAGAGTGGTTTCATGCACTCATTCATAACCCTAGGCCTACTGGCCTGCAAGCTTGCCGGCCAATTGCAAA
This sequence comes from Lissotriton vulgaris, assembly GCF_964263255.1. Classification (NCBI taxonomy): domain Eukaryota; kingdom Metazoa; phylum Chordata; class Amphibia; order Caudata; family Salamandridae; genus Lissotriton; species Lissotriton vulgaris. The sequence goes on from NC_141694.1 coordinate 867,587,910, forward strand.
AACTGCCTGGCCTCAATATGCCCCTCCCCCACCCACATGGCTAGGCCAACAACTATAAGTAGGCTATGCCAAAAGGAACACCAAAAAATCAAAATACACACAAAAATCACCTCAATCCAATGCCATCCATGCCCTAAATTATGTTTCTTTAAATTCAAGAGACCCCATAGAAAGACTTGGTCCATGCACCACTGAGTACCCCTGGGCATAATGGATGAAAGCAAGGCAGACTGGACGCAGGCCTATGGCACAAAGCACACTGCCTGGCTTCAAAATGGCCTCTAGACGCACACCCAAATTGCAGGGCCCTGGACCAGGCCTCAAAATGGCCCCCACCCACATGGCCAGGCCTCTCTACCAGGCCTCAAAATGGCCCCCACCCACATGGCCAGGCCCCAACAACACCCAAAAAATCGAAATACACACATAGATCACCTCAGTCCAATGCCATCCATGCCTTAAATGATGTTTCTTTAAATTCAAGAGACCCCACAGAAAGACTTGGTCCATGCACCACTGAGTACCCCTGGGCATAATGGATGAAAGCAAGGTAGACTGGGTGCAGGCCTATGGCACCAAGCACACTGCCTGGCTTCAAAAGGACCCCTAGACCCCCACCCACATGGCCATGCCCTGGACCAGGCCTCAAAATGGCCCCCACCCACATGGCCAGGCCCTGGACCACGCCCCAACAACACCCAAGAAAATCGAAATACACAGATAAATCACCTCAATCCAATGCCATCCATGCCCTAAATGATGTTTATGTTTACATCCAAGAGACCCCACAGAAAGACTTGGTCCATGCACCACTGACTACCCCTGGGCCTACTGGCTAGGGTGGCTTTAACACGCACAATCAAAATAAAAAATAAACTTCCACATATAACAGTGAGCTATTCAATTCCATGCCATCCATGTTGTAAACGATATTTAAGTTCAACAAAACTCACAGAAACAGTTGTATCATACACCCATGACTAACCCTGGGCTTACTGGATACTGTGGCTACCCACAATATATTTTTTTAAAGTTATGGTTCATAAATTGTAGTTGCAGCAACTGCAATGCCCCAAACAAACAACACCAACTTACTTGTAAAATCTCAAATCCAAAATTGATCCAAACAAAAAGTCCTCAAATACAAATATCCAGCAGCAGCCACAAAAAGTAATCCTTCCAGCTCCAGATCCAAATGAGAAGTGACCAGGACATGGACAAAGCACTGGGAGGAGCCTGCTGGACAGGAACAGGAGACTCTGGGGCACTTCCTTCCTCCCACCCCCCAAAAATGGACTCCTTTCACAAAAAAGTGCAGCCAAATGTCAATCTGAGGAGTTATTCTGATACAAATCATCATTTTCAGAAGGTTTATGCTGCCTGCGAGAGATTTATTGTGCAGAATTGCAATTTTTGCGAGTTCGAGAAAGCGAGCTGTTCAAATCTCCCAGTGGATGTCAGCTGCGCCTCGCATCTACGTATTCGAGATTGTTTACTCTCGCGATATGTGATCGCGGGCCCTTATGACGTATTGGCGATCTCAAAGTCTCGCAGTGCAAGATGGAGGGACTCCATGACATACTCATGGTCGAAAAGTCTCACGCGATCACGCAGCCAGATCCAAGATGGCGCAGCGCACGCAAACCGGCTGGAAAACAACTCGGCGAACTCAGAATCACGGTAAGTCAACGCCGCGCGCGGAGTATTGCATTTTTGAAGCGCGAACAAGCAAAAAAAATTCACCAACTCGCAAATTTCGAATTGTTTGGCAATTTCGCATGATTTGTGGATTGCGATATTGCCAAACTTTCGCAAATTCCTCAAGCGGAACGAATTTTCAGCCCATTCTTAGTGGGAACCAGACCTTCACAGGATTTCCTGAAAGGCCAGTCTGCAAACAATAATAATGCTGCCGCTTGATGTGCGGTCCCCTATCCGCCAAGGACAAGCAGAAGCCATGAGACACTGACCTCAAAGAAACTCACGTACCTGCAGAAGAAAGTGCTGTGCACTCCTCGCCAATCCTGGGCAGCAAAAAAGCACAGTTTGGGATATAATGGACAACAACACAACTAAATAAGAAAATCCCTCCCTGGGCCCATCTCACGCCTTACAGCTAGCCACAGATGCCCCTCTGGTCTTGCATGCCCTGCACAAGAGTGTGATCACACACAACAACAACAATAAACTGCTATAGCAGCCACAAAAAGAAAAATTGAAAATGTACCTGTAGCCAAGATGGTAGTCGGCTGCAGAAAAAAGAAAGATTAAGCCCTTCCCAGGAAGTGATGTATTTATACCCTTCAGTATGGGGGTCATCTTGGATTGGGAAGGAAAAGTCAAGTTTCTTAATTGGGTTCTGCATGAATGGAGATAAACTCATAGGTAAAGACTGTGAGAGGAAGACTGAGGAGGAGGTAATGTCCCTTTCCTCACTGTGGGCCCGATTCACAGAACTAACTTAAGACAAAATCCTAAACTTACTACCATTGTGGTACTTACAGAAGGCACTTACTCGTTTTGGTATTCACAGAAGGCATTTACTCATTTCGGTATTCACAGAAGTTAGGAGTCATAACTTTAGGACTCCTAAATGCCTTCTGTGAATACCGAAAGTCTTAAAGTAAGGATTTTTCTCAGTTTAGGAGTAGTAAAGTTAGGACTCCTAACTTTAGGACTCCTAAACTGAGAAAAATTCTAACTTTAAGACTTTCAGTATTCACAGAAGGCATTTAGGTGTCCTAAAGTTAGGAGTCCTAATTTCTGTGAATACCGAAATGAGTAGGTGCCTTCTGTGAATACCAAAATGGTAGTAAGTTTAGGATTTTGTCTTAAGTTAGTTCTGTGAATAGGGCCCAATAATCTCCTGGTGAAGGACAACACAATCTGTGGAAATGGAAAAAGAACTACATTTGCCCAGGTTTTTCCCAAACTTGTAAAACCAGAAAAAAAATTCAACAGCTTGTATCTCAGTCCTCAGTTTGAGCAAATGCAAATGGGAAGCGTTTGCAGAACCTTCCCCTCTGCCAGAAACAAATATGGGGACATAATAGCAACAAATAGCGATAATTATCGCTAAATGTGCTTAGCGCATTTTTTCTTATCGCCGGCTATTGCCAGATATCATCGCAGAGATAACGTGCTATTGTCAACGTTTATCTCCAAAGCAATAAAATATCCGGCGATAGCGGAGAAATGCATGAATATCGCTGGGAATCCAGCGATATTCAGGCACCATCACTAATGGGGACTTAACCTGTATATCCACCTCCCATTGGCTATACAGGTTAAGAAGTGGTCTGAGCAGGCGTTAGGTTTTAGCGATAATCGGGCTTAGTGCAATTTTTTTTATCGCTTCGCCTGCCTTGCTAATAGGAGATAGCTGTGTTAGCGACTGTTTTCAGTCGCTAACAGTTTGAGTACGCCTACTTTGCTTGTCATTAGCGATAAATATCGCTAACATGCAAAGCGAACCCTAAACCTGTAGCTATCGCCTAAAAGCTGTCGCTAACTGCTGTTAGCGACAGCTTGCTAATCGGGTGATAAAAATATCGCTGCTTTACTGAGAAAAAATCCAGCTAAAGCGGCAATATGGCCCTTGATAATATGCCCCATAGTTTTGTCTCATAGAGTACCATGTATAAGAGTGAGGTAGAAGGGGAACAGCTCTTCAAAACTAACATTTCGATATATGTCAATGCCTGAGAACACGTGCTATTTGAATAAACACGTTGAAAACATTCTCCAAAAAACAGGCATTGTTCTGAAACAAATGGTGCGAAATATAAAATGAAAGTGAGAGGAACTGATTACAAAACAACATTAAAAACTTTTCATTCACCCGCAAAATTTTTCGTCAAAATAGATGCTTATACTACTAAATCGAGGACGTTGGAAAACATTGTTCAAATTAGAACGCTAATTTAGATGTACACTTTTTTTGCTAAAATACACAGCGTTCATAAATTATTTGGATACAATGCACAAGCAGTTCAGCTCTTTCTCTGCATTGCATACTGATTAGCCCTAATTCCATTTGTCCATAATTAAGAGGATAAATTAAACTTGGGAGGTTGAAAGTTATTTTATGCTGTGGTCCCTGTGGAGCTGAATCGCATGCTTCTGTTTGAAGCTCGCATCTATCGAACAACTACTCATGCAGGGGGGAGTTCAAAGCATGCAGGTTTAGAAATATTGTCTTCAGTGAATGCACCTTAAGAGAATTGGTTTATCAAAGAAAAGAAAGAGCTCTCTCTCGAAGGAACGAAGCAAGGTTAATTTACAAAAGAAATGCAAAGCTTCATAGGGTGAAGATGTGCATGTAATGAATATGGTTAACATCTACATATTTTTAGCGTAACCACAAATGACAGTTTTTTTTATATGAACAGAGGTTATTTTTGTCTCTTTTTTCACCATGTAGTTAACCATAGCTTATTTCTAGGACTGTTTTTTCACAGACTAGTTAAACCACACTTTTATTCTGTGGCTGTGTTTTGCCTATACGCAAGGGAAAGAAAACAGGCTGGTCGTGGCTAAAGCAGTGTGGTTGCCGTCACTAGACACTTCTTTGTGAATCAAACGAAGTACAGATCCTTTGACGAGCAAAGATACTGTAGGAGACTGGCTATCTGTGCACTGTACTAAAATGAAGTACACTATGTACAGAGTGGGAGGAATCCCCAATTGGTTTACAGAGTTCTAAGTAGATAATACTAACTCTTTTTCAGGGTAGTGTTGGCGAGAAGATAGGCTTATCAGAGGGCAGTCCTAAGCATTTCTTGTACTCACAGAGGCAATAATTGAGACACATACTCAAGAATAAATCTGAGATCAATTTGTCAAAATAGTATTCATTTTCTATAATTTTTAAGTCCAATAACACAGTTTTAAGGGAAGTTATTTCAGAGATACGATTTTGCAAAGTCAATAAATATATGACATCTATGCCACATTTTGCACGGTGGGAAACAATGGGGAAAAGATGAAAAGTTGCATAGAAATTCATGCAATGCTTTCAGGAAGTTCACCTTATCCTTTTAGGTCAATGTCAGGACCAGGTCCAAAGTTCCTGCAGGAGGGGTTTGGGAGCATCCCAGATCGGCCGGGAGCAGAGTGCTGAGATCTTGGAAGCTGGTGCCCAAAGATGAAGGGGGCCACTTGAAAGTACACTGAACAGAGAGACTTAAAAGTAAGTCTGATGGGCCTCCTTAGGAGGAGGAGGTCGCAACTGACTTTAGACCATGGGACCAAAGCTGGTTTGTTGGTGAGGGGGCCAGGTGCATAGCGAACATGTTAGCCAGGTGTTGAGCATCTTGAGGTTCTCGCAGACAGGAGCAGGCAACTGGGAGAGTCGATCTCTGGACAGCCGGGCCACTCAGAAAGTAGGTCTCAGGTGTCTGAATGTCCCTCAATGGGTGCCTGCTTTTGGTGCTTTGGGAATTCAGAGTGAAGTCTTCTTCTTAATGTTTGCCACTGGAGGTCCGGTACCCCAGGTATATGTACTCCGTGGCTCTAGTAGGTCCCGGTGTCTCCAAAACATAGTGAGGAGGCAGATCTGACCCTCTAGATCTGTTGTGCCTTATCTTGATTTGGTGGTACATCGATGTCGCCGGGGAGCAGCAAGTCAACAAACCGGACTTCACTGGATCAGTGCCTGCAGGGTGCAGGGGAGTGATACCTTCACTCCAAGGAAGCTTCTCGCCAATTGTTAGAAGACGGAAGGCGCTCTAACTTTCTTGGAGTCATTTCAGTTTCCGGACAACACAGCAGGCAGTAATTGTCGAGTTGTAGGAGCATCAGGCAGGGTTTGGCGAATTTTTCTTCTGCAGCAGAGTTACAGTTCTAGTGCAGCGGGTCTTCTTTGTCCTGCTCTTTTCTTGTCCACTGAACCTGATGTTCAGGTTTCAGTGTGCCAACTAAATACTGAATTTAGGGGCTTACAAAGGGAGACAGGTAGTATCCAATGGGCTACTTACCTTTAGGCTGTCTACACACTCTAGTGACAACTTCCTGTGGGAAGGGGCACAACCCTATCACTGATTGGCTGTTTTACAACCATCTTAAGATGGTTGAATTTCAGGAGAGGGGTTCACATTGTTAGCCTCACCCTAGGGGTGGTGTAGGCTGAGTGGGTACCCTCCTCCTAATCTAGCACATTTTCCTGCCTTTCCGCCTGCCAAAGGTAGAGCATGATTTGGGGCTTGGACTCCCTCACTATCTGGAGGTACCTGGTTTGGATTTCAAAGATGGCATTGCCTTTCAAGCGTCGTTCTCAGAAAGGCTATCCTGTCCTGGAGAGGTGTGAAAGACCTCTGCCCGAGCTGGCTTTGTTCTCTGAGAGCACTGGCCCTCACCCCATGAGGTCACAAAACTATCCAGTGGTGGCAGACTTGTGAAAAGAAGTTAGAGACCACACCTTTGCTTGGTAGGTTTTCAGATGACCCTCTAAAAGGGTCTCCTGCGTGAATGTATTAATGATTCTAACACTGGCATCAGTGTGGATTTATTAAGACAAGATGTTCTTAGAAATCAAAGAAGCCATCATGGAGCTAGGACACTCGTATTGACACATATCCAGCCGAGGCACTCTTCATGGCTTCCCTGTGTACTTACAATATTTCGGAATAGACTGGACATTGTGGGAACATATCTGCTCATGCTGATATACCCTCACGTCGGATTTAGTGAACCCTGCCTTAGGGCTAAAGGCCTGCTAGAGGGGTGTCTTACCTATATCCCATGCAGTGTCTGTGGGCATGGCATACAAGGATGTGTGCCGTGTTGACTCTTTGGGTTTTTCTGCACCAAGGCACATAGTCTGTAATTGCAGCATAGATGGCCTTCGTGAGTGAATGTTAGGGTGGCACAATTCGTACTGCTACACTTGGGGTCCCTCTTCAGTGCCAATGCTCTAGGTACCAGGGGTACCATCTACAAGGGACTTGCAAGGGCCACCAAAGTTGTGCCAATTGCGGTATAGTTTTAGGGAAAAAACACTGGTACTGGGAACCTGGTCAGCAGGGACCCAGTACACCTCAGTCAAAGCTGCATTAAAAGCCAGGCAAAAAGTGGGGGGGTACTGCAACAGAAACCCAGTTTATTGCAGGTGCTTCCTGTGGTGACATGCCCCAATCCTCATCTAATTTAATGAGTCAGATTGGCGTTTATATCTCATAGCGCATAGCTGTGAAAGGAAAGATGGAGGCCAACAAGGGAGAGGAGGCCTCCATACTTGATTTCAGCACATTTTACTTGCTTTTTTGAACAAACGTTCTAGTGGAACAGTGAAGCTCTTCACCAAGGAAAGGTTTGTCTTTGCGAATAAATCTTGTAATTCCTAAATAGGCAGTTAATAGTTTAAAGCCAGATGATTACTACTCTTAAAATACTGAACATAATTTGCTAATAGTATTTTTGCAACCAGCAAGAAAAATTTGAACCAACCTATGTACAAATAATTCAGTTCAGAAAATTCAGATTCGAAGTGGGTCGCTGGTCTGATCTACGTAATTAATATTCATGTGGTAGCTAGATAGCAAATTGTGACTCACTGCATTTAAAAAGAAAAATGTAGGATTCTTCTTTGTATTTTTGGTAGTAATCAGTGGTCCCTTGCACCACTGCCTACGCCCCAACAACCTTTTCTTTGCACTTGGCAAGGGATTGCAATTTGTGCATGTCTGCCATATTTGACTTGTAGTGTAAACTTCATACATTGGCACTTGGGGAGTTACATTTACAAATCCAGAAACAATTCCAGAGTAAAGCAACTTTTTCTTTTTCAAATTCTAGAACATTTTGATACTAATCTTTGTTTCGCCATAACTGTAAGAGAAACCCAGACATAATGTTTTGAGGAAGAGGCATATCATTTTAAAGGGGAAGTTTTCCATGCATTCAATGGACATCATTCAAAAATCCAGCAACATAGCTCGCTTTTTTCCTACTGAACTACTGCAAGGTAACACTTGGATGCCAACATCTTTCTTCCTCATTCCTTTTTTCTGAAACATCTCATTTAAAAGATGTATGAGTTACTTTGGGGGAGATCTAGAGCTCAGCAGATGCACTGTTGTTACTCTGTCATGAATCAACAGATCTGTCCATCATGCTGATAGTTAATCTTTCTCCTTATTTAGAGTTTGGGCTGATGGGCCACCCTTAATTGTGACATAGAAGGACTTTGAGGTGTCCTTCAGACCTCTGTCATTGATTCCCCGTGCTCTGTCATCAGAAAGCCCTCTGTTAATTTTGGTAAGGCAGTCATCTGCCCACCATATTTAGATTGCTCTTCTGTCAGTGTGACGAGGATGCAAGCATGATAGATGACAGCAATGGCATACAGGGGTTCTGTTTGCAGGCGTGTTTGTCAATATTAATGTATGAATCCATCAATGCACACCTGTTCAAAATTGTTGGAGGGTGGTTTATTAGTAGGTGCAGGTGGTACCTACAGTTAGTGATAACACTACAGTCACAAATAAGGTCCAGTCAAGTCTCAATAATCCTTGCTCAACCGTTTGTTGCATGACTCACAAGCAGTCAGGTTTAACTTAGAAGACAGGTGTGTAAAGCATTTAATATCACCAAAACATTAAATAGGTAAGGCACAACACACAATAAAACTTCAACAGCACGTTATTATTATAAAGACTATTTGTATGATTAAAATGACACCAAAACGACAAAAATCAATTTTAAGGGAACCAGCGATATGTCTTTCAAAAGATTAAATGTAAAAATGTGCTTTCTAGTGCTTATAAGCATAAAGCGCCAACCTGGGGCATCTGTTCGTGCTTGACCAGGACCAAGTAAAAGTTTCAGGCTGATCACAATGGAACGCGGGATGGATTCGTTGGGTGGTTGAGGCCGGTCAAAATTTTCACTTCGTACTTAGTCACTTTTTTTGTTCTTTTTCCCTCGATGCTGAGAGAGGCTCGACAGCAAGTTGGGTTGCAGTCCAATGACAGCGGCTTGCTTCAGCACAATGACTCAGCGATTCCTGGAGATATTGGTTCTCATCCTCAGTTTCAAAGAGCTCTGGAGCTTTCAGTTGGGCAAACTTGGGTTTCATGCTGAGTCGTGGTTCAGCGTCCCTGGCTTGACTCTCTTCATCAGGGTTGGTCAACTTATGGAGCTTTTTGACAAACGGCATCCAAATGTTTCCAAACTTCTGGATCTTCTTCCAGAAGGTCTCCTTTGGGATTCTGAGGACCCACAACACCAGCCAAGGGTCCAGAAGTTCAGAGTTCTATCTTGTAGTTTTGGAACTACAGTCCTCACAATGCATCTGGTCAAATCCTTTAAAGTCCAGGTGAAGGAGGTCAGCTGGGCTTCTCTTAGTAGAGGTGATGCAGGTGATGGCTACTTCAAATGTTTAACCATGTCCACATTGTTTGCGGGATTTTTTACCTCTCTTGGAAACCGGTATCTGCCTAAGAAGAAAGAAACATATGTAGAGTCAGTCAGTCAAGGATTTTAAACATGCACCAAAGCTTAAACTTTGAAAATGAAAACTGGATATTACTCTTGACCCAGAAAGTTTCCAGAGGGTTACGTATATTCTGTAATTTATCAACACTACACCATTATTAAGTTGACGTAAATAACACAACAATAAGATATTGCTTTTATCCAGGACTATTCAAGCTATGGTTAAGGACATTTCCAGAATCAAGCTCGAAGTTCTTACAGATACAGCACTGAAATGTTGATAGAAGCCACAATCTTTAGAATAAAGTTGCTGTGTTAAAAAGAAATGCTCTATTCGAAATAACTTGTTATAGAAGCTTATCAAAGCATAACAATTTACCTCAATGTACTTTTGTTTGTTGGGTGCATGAAGTGTCTGTATGCATGACTATATGTGAGTATTAGATAGTGATGTGGACAATATGCATTGTGTGTATGAATTCATTGATGTATTTATAGATATAAATATGTATTCAACAAAAACATATTTTGAATATAATAAATAATAAACATTCATATTTATAAAATAAAAATAATTGTTATTAACTTTTTTGTTTGTGTTTTCACTCTGATCTGGAAATAAATAGCTGTCTATGATTTTTCTGAAATTGATTTTTATCCCTGCCGTAGAAAATCCATTTGTTAGCAGGGGAACTCCTCTCTTTACATTGTTGTTTCAGGTGATTTCTTGAATCTCAATTTTGCATGTTGCTTTCAGGTAGTCCACTCCTTAATCCCTTGAAGCAAGGCAAAGTTTTAATTTGTGAAGCCCAGAGTGTTCAACAGATACAGTACTTCAGAGTGCAGTTCTCTCTTGATGCAGACCAGGGGTTTAACAGGGCATTCCACCTTCTCTTGATGTTTCTAGGCAGGAATCTGAGTTACTGAACGGCTCTCCCATATTTAATCCAGTTTCTGGGCTGGCAAGAGGGGGGCACCCCTGACAAATGGGGTGCATGGTAACATCCTGCGTAATGACAACTTCCTTAGAAGTGTGGAATATGTATGTCCCAGAAAGCACTTCTCAACAGTAATCAAAATGTTGAAAATCTCTCCTGGAGGTTCGGGTCTGGGTAACTTAACCCACAGATCTGGCTAACATTTCCCTACACTATCTTTCCAGCTAACTCCTAATTCAATTAAAGGGGCTCCCCTATGGCTGATGGTGCAGGAGATGGAGGTGGACCTCGTAGTGTTGAGGCCCAGTTGTTAGAAGCACATGTCTAAACAACAACCACGAACATGAAAATGGAAACATGTCAGAATCATGGATAAGGCGACAGCTGTATCCAACACTGGACACTCACAGGAGGACCTCTGCAAGCAGTGGAACAGCCTGCGAGGGAGAGTGCGTTCCCAGTCTTTAAGGGCACATCAAGCAGCCCTGAACCTCAGAAGATGTTGTCTATACTCAACACTGACGGCATCATGGAGAAAAGAACAAACAAACAGTACTCTCTCCCTAAAAAACTCATCCTCTCCTTACTCCGGTATATCTATTCCATAATGCAAGGCTCTTCACAAATGCCAGCCTATTTGCACAAGTAGGTTACCTGATTTGTTTCTGAACTCACTACATTCATAATGTTATATTATTTATAATGTCATCGCTCTGTCACAACGTTCTTCTTAACATGACCCATATTAGAAACCCTTTCAAACAGGTGTAACATCTCATTTTGGTCAATACACACACCCTCCCCTTCTACCAAAAACATTTATCAAGTTACTCATCCCACTCCTATCATAAACAGATAGCAACTACTAGCTCTAAGGAGCCACTACAATGCCATATCAAATATAGGCAGTAATAAACAGAATACTAGATGAATCCATGTCTTTGGGACTAAACTGTTTCTATTGATGTTTTTTTTAATACACATTATTTCATTGATATAAAACCAAAGTCTAGGAATGGTAAAGATGTGTCACTGTGACATGAACCCATCTTGTCAACTAACATTACTGTGGCACTCATAAACCTCACACATAACAGTGGTTATTTTGGGGCTTTAAACGTGCATGGAATCCATATATATATGTATACAGCCACAATGCCCACCTGAGTGAACCACAACAAATCCTAAATTAACCTGTGCTTAAGCCTTTGGTAACTTGGCACAAAAGCAGTCAGGTTTAACTTTATTCATCACCCAAATAGAAATAAAGTGAAAACACACAGAAGAAAAATTACACACATATTTAGAAAAATAGAGCACATTTTAGCAAATTATTTGACACCAAAACAACAAAAATTAAATCACTTCTTGATAGTTTTAGAGTGATCTAGCACCAAAAATATCAAAGCGCAAACCGCAGACATCTAGTCACGGAAAGCGGGTCAAAGTCGAAAAAATGGCTGATTGCTTTGCATTGTGCGTCGGATACAAAGAGTGGATCTGGCCTGCCAGTGCTTACGCTCAGACTAGGTAAAGTTCAGCGCAGCAAGGTTGCAAATGGTGTGTAAGGAGGTCAAAAACCACAGTTGATGGACAGAATGCAGAACAATGTCATACATTCACCCCAGTACAGAGATCTGGGCCTACATCCATCGTTTTCTTTCACTCCACACCACCCCAGTTCAGACATGGCCATATGCAAATCAGCCTTGACCCTGTGCCTCATGGGAACAGTCCAGCCCGAACTACCAAGCCATGTCTTTCCTGGACCGGAATCAAGCATCCTAGGACCGGTTTCTGGCTATCAGCCATCTTCAGCCAGGATAGCTTGACTCCAATGGTGCGGAGAGCATGGGACTCACGTCTGAGCATACCCATCCCACTCGGAGTGACAAATGCAAAAACCACAGTTGATGGACAGAATGCAGAACAATGTCATACCTTCACCCCAGTTCAGAGATCTGGGCCTAAATCCATCGTTTATTTGCACTTCACACCACCCCAGTTCAGACATGGCCATATGCAAATCAGCCTTGACCCTGTGCTTCATAGGAACAGTCCAGCCCGAACTACCAAGCCATGTCTTTCCTGGATCGGAATCAAGCATCCTAGGAACGGTTTCTGGCTAGAAGTCATCATCGGGGAGCCACTAGATGAAGTCACAGTAAAGATTTCAATGTTTGGACTAAGTCACTTTTTTGGAAGTCAAAATCTACAGAATGATGAGGCAAGAAGTTGTAGGCAGCAAGAGTTCCACGAGGCCAGATACCTCTATGGGGAAGGACGGCTGAACAAGATTTGCTGCTGCATAGAAGAACATACCAGGAGCTGTTACCAAATCAGGCAGTCTAGCAATGCAGTAAACACCTGTTACAACGAAAGTACTGCATCTATTACATCGCGGGTGGCTGCACACCGAATGCTATTGCGCCTTATGCGAAGACGTCGCATTGGCATGTACATCGCTAGCGATTACATCGCTAGCGATGACAATGTGTGGGAAAGAACGAGGGTTTAGGTTTTAGATTTATGATAAGCGGGAAACGATGCTCCATAATATATTAACAAAGTAAACGCTCACATAATATATCACAAAGGCTCACATAATATATTAATATATGGGAAATCCACGACCACATAACGGGAAACAATGCTAACATAATATATTAATCTGTGGGGAAATCCAGACCCCAAAACACACGCTCACCTAATATAATAATATGTGGGAAATTCACGACCACATAACGGGCACGTTCACCTCATATAATAATATGTGGGAAATTCATGAGCACATAACGGGAAACGATGTGTCTGAGGCCAAGCGCTGCTGACTTTGGTGCTGGAAACCTGGTTTCGAGCCTCGTATCATGTCTCACGGTGACTACACACAAAAAAACACACTTACTACTTGTTATGTGTTTTATGTGTTTACTACATTTTAGGTGTCTCCTCATTCATGGGTGGTGGGTGCATGATGGATGGATGGGTGGGTGAATGGGTGGATGGATGCATGAATGATGGGTGGCTGGATGGATGGGTGGATGTATGGATGGGTGGATGGGTGGGCGGCTGGGTGGTGGATGGATGGATGGGTGGGGGGCTGGGGGGTGCATGGATGGATGATGGGTGGGGAGCTGGGTGGTGGATGGATGGATTAATTAATTAATTAATTAATTGCAAGTTTATATAGCGCTAGGATCGACTCCCGGAGGAGTATCTCCGCGCTTCGACCGCTGCGAAACCCTTCCTGGCTTCCCTGAGAGATGGTCCCTTAATGGGTATCTCCAGGGTGAGACCAGGCATCCCCGGCGGTCTGGTGGGGCCGTTAGTGAAGATGAGGCAAGCTAATGCCCAGAGTTGCTGAGTGTGATCGCTGATCAGAGTGGGCACCGAGGCGAGAGAATTATCGAGTCCGCTGACCCTGGTCCAGAAACTTGCCGCGTCGGGAATCGAACCCTGGTCCCGGGCCGTCCTCTGCTCTCGGGTCTGCCGCCTCTAACCAGTGAGCCACACTACTTCACTGGATGGATGGATGGATGGGTGGATGGATGGATGGATGATGGGTGGATGGATGCATGAATGATGGGTGGCTGGGTGGGTGGGTGGATGTATGGATGGGTGGATTGGTGGGGGGCTGGGTGGTGGATGCATGGATGGGTGGGGGGCTGGGTGGTGGATGGATGGATGGATGGGTGAATGGATGGATATTGGGTGGATGGGAGGATGGATGATTGAATGATGGGTGGCTGGGTGGGTGGGTGGATATATGGATGGGTGGGGGCTGGGTGGTGGATGGATGGATGGATGGGTGGGCGGCTGGGTGGTGGATGGATGGCTGGATGAGTGTATGGATGGATGACCATTGGATGGGTGGATAGATGCATGGGTGGATGGATGGACGGGTGGATGGATGATAGGTGGGTGGATGGATAGGTGGGTGGGTGGATGGATGGATGATGGGTGGCTGGGTGGATGGATGATGGGTGGATGAATAGGTGGATGGATGGGTGGGTGGATGGGTGGCTGGGTGGATGGATGGGTAGTGAAACAAACGCTCACAAAATATATAAATATATACACAAATCAGGACCACATAAGGAAAGAGGATGTGGTCTGAGGCCAAGCACTGCCTACTTTGGTGATGGAAACTAAGGTTTGCACCTCGTATCACGTCTCACTGTGACTACACCAAAAAATACACTTACTACTTGTTATGTGTTTTATGTGTTTACTACATTTTAGGTGTCTCCTCATTCATGGGTGGTGGGTGCATGATGGATAGACGGGTGGGTGGATGGGTGGATGGATGCATGAATGATGGGTGGCTGGATGGATGGGTGGATGGGTGGGCGGCTGGGTGGTGGATGGATGGATGGGTGGGGGGCTGGGTGGTGCCTGGATGGATGGATGGGTGTATGGATGGATGATGGTTGGCTGGATGCATGGGTGGATGGATGGGTGGGTGGGTGGATGGGTGGGTAGATGGATGGGTGGATAGGTGGGTGGATGGATAGGTGGGTGGTTGGATGGATGGATGTTGGATGGATGGGAGGATGGATGATGGGTGGATGGGTAAATGGATTGAATGGGTGATGGATGGATGGGTTGGTGGGGGGCTGGATGGTGATTGGATGGATGGGTGGATGTATGGATGATGGGTGGATTGATGCATGGGTGGATGGATGGATGGATGGATGGGTGGATGGGTTAGTGGATGGGTGGCTGGGTGGATGGATGTGTAGTGAAACAAACACTCACAAATATATAAATATATGCACAAATAACGACCACATAAGGGGAGACGATGTGGTCTGAGGCCAAGCACTGCCGATTTTGGTGATGGAAACCAAGGTTCGCGCCTCGTATCACGTCTCACTGTGACTTCACCAAAAAATACACTTACTACCTGTTATGTGTTTTATGTGTTTACTACATTTTAGGTGTCTCCTCATTCATGGGTGGTGGGTGCATGATGGATGGATGGATAGGTGGGGGGATGGATAGGTGGGTGGGTGGATTGATGGGTGGATGGATGATTGATGGGTGACTGGGTGGATGGATTGGATGGGTGATGGATGGATGGGTGGGTGGGGGGTTGGATGGTGATTGGATGGCTGGGTGGATGGATGGATGATGGGTGGATGGATGAATGGATGGATGGATGGATGGATGGATGGGTGTTTGGGTGTGTGAATGGGTGGCTGGGTGGATGGATGGGTAGTGAAACAAACGCTCACAAAATATATAAATATATGCACAAATCAGGACCACATAAGGGGAAACGATGTGGTCTGAGGCTAAGCACTGCCGATTTTGGTGATGGAAACCAAGGTTCGCGCCTCGTATCACGTCTCACTGTGACTTCACCAAAAAATACACTTACTACCTGTTATGTGTTTTATGTGTTTACTACATTTTAGGTGTCTCCTCATTCAATGGTGGTGGGTGCATGATGGATGGATGGATAGGTGGGGGGATGGATAGGTGGGTGGGTGGATGGATGGGTGGATGGATGATTGATGGGTGGCTGCGTGGATGGATGATGGGTGGATGGGTGGACGGATGGGTGGCTGGGCGGGTGGATGGATGATGGGTGAATGGGTAGATGGATGGGTGGCTGAGTGGATGGGTGGAAGGGACTGCGCACGCTCACCAGGGAAAGAAAACAGAATGCGCTCATCACCTAGCAAACGTTAATTTCACTAGCTGTTGCAGTTTGGTCCAATGTAATAACAACACATGAAAATAAGGGAGAATCCGTCAATTTTTATTTGCATTACATTGGATTGATATCACAGAAATAGATACAAAGTAATAACAACACACGAGAATAAGGGGGAATCCGTCAATTTTTCTTCGCATTACATTGGATTGATATCACAGAAATAGATACAAAGTAATAACAACACACGAGAATAAGGGGTAATCTGATCAATTTTTATTCGCATTACATTTGATTGATATCACAGAAATAGATACTTTGGATTTAGGGCATTACTGGCATTATTTAACTTGTATTTACACTGGGAAAAAGGACGCCATGATTTCACGTTTTGCATTCTTGTTTGATGTTAAACAAAAATTTCCGCAGGAACATTTGCATCTAACATTGACAGTATTGTTTATTATACAAATTTGCTGTGATAAACAGAAACGTACACACATTGTTAGTGATAGGAATTTCAGTATATGTGCAACGGAAGCTAGGTAGTCACTAACCACAGACAAGGGGTAAAGTTTTAGTGCTGCCAATAGTTGAGCCGACATTTCCTTTATGCGCTGGGAAATCTGTGGGTTTAAAGTACATGCTAATGATTGTGACATGCACATTACCTTGTAGCTTTGCTCCTTTCGCAAAATCTCTACAAAATGGTAGAAATTAGGGTGCGGTTTGTCAATACTTGTGTTTAAAGAGTTGGCTAACCCTCTATTCCATTGTTTGTCTTTGCTCCTCCCTCTAGGCCGGTCGAGTAGCAGTTCCACCAGTCCACAAGAAAACTTGGTTTCCTCCGGCGACCTGACCTGCTTAGATGGCCAATCCATGTGTCTTCAAAATAATTTAAAATTGGTGCCAATTTGTTTTTGTTTGCTATAAAGTACTCAGACTCAGTAATCAATGTGTAGTACTCGTCTACACTGGTAGGAGGAACAAAGCAAAGTGCAGTTAGTTTTTTAAGCTCAAACTGTAGTTTGCTATCAGACGAATATTCCTCAATTAGGGATGTTTTTTGGATTTTACTCCAAAACGCCTGAGAAAAATGGAAAAAACATCCTTGAATTTGGGTATCCAGGTACAATTTGGTTATAGTATTGAGCATTGGTAATTCAAAGTCCATGATGACTTTTCTCGGACTTTTGTTTGGATTTTTTAATTTTAGGATTGACAAAAATTCAGTATATGTTGAGGATTGTTTGTCTGGCAGTAAACTGTACACTAAAGGAACTACTGTGCTGTTAACATAGCCGTGAATAGTGTATATTTGGGTGAAAGGGGTGGGCGTACTTTTAAAGGCATCATCCAAACATCACTGTTCTCCAACCTACTTAGATTACGGGGGGTACTAAATAATAAAATACGCTTTAGAGCATTTTCATAGTCATATTTCACTGTAAGAGAAAGTTCACAAGGAATTGTTATGTCTGAAATTCTTTGTGGTGTAAAGTGCTTAGGATTAGTTGCCTGTTTCTTACGTTGGATTATTCGCCGCAAGTTTGGAATAGTGGGATCTTGAGGGGGCTGAAACCGTGCACAGGCGGAAGCTAAGGGGTTAAATACTCCCAGAGCAATACTCCTCACATGCACTGTAGGCAATCTGCCTGGAAAAGCCTTTGGGAGCATTTTTGCAAGCCCCGAATTAATATCTGGCCATAGCATCGCTAACGCGATGTCTTAGGCGAGACCTAAAAACAATGATTGGCATTGCAGCAATAACCCTATACATTTTTGTATAGGCTAGAAATGATTACGTACATCAGCACCTACAAAATGTGGCTACAAAAACAATTGGTTCACTCACAGATTATCAATGTAAGCTCTTTTACCTTTCTGGACACTGTGCTCTGGCACTTTGCGCTGACACCCACAAATGTTGCTTGCCTTGTAACTCCGTTAACTTTGAGACTCTGTAACAGAAAAAAAAAACATGGGTTTGCGGTAGAATTATTAGTTGAGTGTTTAAATGGCGAACATCCATCACAACAAGTTAATCAACAAGGGATAACAGTGAAATGCTAGAATTAAGATCTGTTGTGGACACCAAAAAATAGCAAGTAATAATGGTGAACACCCATTACAACGATGGGCTCTCATCGCAGTGGCATTACAACACAAGTTTTCCTTCGCGGGAACGTGGACATAGTATGGCTCTACAATGCATGGTTTTACATGGTAGTAGTGTGGGAAAAGGCTGGACAGGTGGACCCTGTGACAGTGTATGCAATGAGCTATCAGAAGAGCCTCATAGTCTGATGCGACATAAAAGACCAGGAACACCTGCAGTGTGTGTGATCGATCAATCCATCCAATCCCCCACCCATCCCTCTCTCCATCCATCCACCCACCCACCCACCCACTCACCACCCATCCACCCACCCACCCACCCACCCATCCAACCAACCCATCCACCTATCCTGCCATCCACCCATTCACCCATCCATCATTCATGCATCCATCCACCCAGCCATCCACCCAGCCATCCACCCACCCACCCAACCATCCAGCCATCCATCTATCCATTCACCGATTCACCCATCCATCATTCATGCACCCACCCACCCATCCATCCACCCACCCACCTACCCACCTACCCATCCAGCCATCCATCCATCCACCCATTCACCCATCCATCATTCATACATCCATCCCCCCACCCATCCATCTATCCACCCACCCATCAATCCCTCCATCCACCCAGTCATCAACCCATTCACCCATCCATCATTCATGCATCCATCCACCCACCCACCCACCCACCCATCCATCCATCCATCCATCCATCATGCACCTACCACCCATCCATCTATCCACTAAGCCATCCCTCCATCCACCCAGCAATCTACCCATTCACCCATCCATCATTTATGAGTCCATCCATCCACCCATCCATCCACCCAACCATCCATCCACCCACCCATCCATCCCTCCATCCACCCAGCCATCCACCCATTCACCCATTCACCCATCCATCATTCATGCATCCATCCACCCGCCCATCCACCCAGCCATCCACCCACCCACCCACCCAGCCACCCAGCCATCCATCCATCCATTCACCGATTCACCCATCCATCATTCATGCACCCACCCAACCATCCATCCACCCACCCACCTACCCACCCACCCATGCAGCCATCCATCCATCCACCCATTCACCCATCCATCATTCATACATCCATCCCCCCACCCATCCATCTATCCACCCACCCATCAATCCCTCCATCCACCCAGCCATCTATCCACCCACCCATCAATCCCTCCATCCACCCAGCCATCAACCCATTCACCCATCCATCATTCATGCATCCATCAACCCACCCATCCATCCATCCATCCATCCATCCATCCATCCATCCATCCATCCATCCATCCATCCATCCATCCATCCATCCATCCATCCATCCATCCATCCATTCATCCATCATGCACCTACCACCCATCCATCTATCCACTCAGCCATCCCTCCATCCACCCAGCAATCCACCAATTCACCCATCCATCATTTATGAGTCCGTCCATCCACCCATCCATCCATCCACCCAACCATCCATCCACCCAACCATCCATCCACCCACCCGCCCACCCACCCACCCATCCATCCCTCCATCCACCCAGCCATCCACCCATTCACCCATCCATCATTCATGCATCCATCCACCCACCCATCCATCCATCCCTCCATCCACCCAGCCATCCATCCATTCACCCATCCATCATTCATGCATCCATCCACCCACCCATCCATCCACCCATGCACCCATCCATCATCCATGCATCCATCCACCCACCCAGCCATCCATTCACCCACCCACCCACCCATCCAGCCATCCATCCACCCACCCAACCATCCATCCACCCAACCATCCATTCATTCATCCACCCAACCATTCATCCAGCCACCCACCCACCCACCCATCCATCCCTCCATCCACCCAGCCATCCACCCAGCCATCCACCCATTCACCCATCCATCATTCATGCATCCATCCACCCACCCATCCAGCATGCCTCATGCATCCATCTCGTGAATGAGGAGACACCTAAAATTTAGTAAACATATAAAAAGTAGTAAGTGTATTTTTTGGTGTGGTCCTGTGGAGACATGATACGAGGCTCAAACCTTGGTTTCCAGCACCAAAGTCGGCAGCACTTGGCCTCAGACCACATAGTCTCCCCTTATGTGGTCCAGAATTTTACATATATTAATGTATTTTGTGAGCGTTTGTTTTGTATTTTGCAGTGGTGTAGGTAAGGTTAATCGGGGCCTTGCACGCAGTTTACAGCAATCATTAATAAACGTAAACCTTCATTAAACAAGAATAGCACTGATATGGGTGGTTACAATGTTGTGGTTTTGTATTTGACGGAGAGGGTCACGGGGCTATCGAGAATGGAATTTTCTGACCATGAAGAAAGTCCACATTTTTGTCGGGAAATCGAAACACTTTG
Organism: Lissotriton vulgaris; assembly: GCF_964263255.1. Classification (NCBI taxonomy): domain Eukaryota; kingdom Metazoa; phylum Chordata; class Amphibia; order Caudata; family Salamandridae; genus Lissotriton; species Lissotriton vulgaris. The sequence goes on from NC_141694.1 coordinate 867,608,448, forward strand.
GGGCATCGCACGCAGTTTAGAGCAATCATTAAGAACCGTTAATATTTTGCAATGATGTAGGTAAAGTTAGTAGGGGCCTCGCACGCACTTTATAGCAAGCATTATTAATCGTAAAGTTGAACCATTTCAAGGCTTAAGTGGGGCAGGTTATAAATCCAAAATCCGCATTCTTTCACAGACGTTGGCATTGTTACTTACTTGAAATGGCGGAGGTCAGGTCGCAGGGATGTTGCACTCACGTCTGGCCAGCTGGACGATACACTGCAAAATGGATGGAGGCAGGGCGGGCGACTCCTTTTATACCATCCCAATACGTGTTTAAAACATGTAAGGCGAAGCATTTTAAAAAGACAGGCATTTCTAGTGATATATTTATCAAATGAATTTACACCCCCCCCAAAAAAAAACCCATGCAATAAAAAGTGAGGAATTGGCGTCTGGGGGACGGGGGGAGTGGGCCAGGGCTTAGAGGCGGGTTCACGCAGCAGATAACAAACACCGCGTTGTTTTGGCCTGCGAGTTCGTGTTCTGCGGGGTAATGTTCTGGCCAATAGAAAGCAACGGAATCGCGTTGCAACAGATAGCGATGTAAAAAGAGACGATGTCATGGTCTGTGCGATGTAATAGATGCGGAGTAAAAGCCTGCAGTCTCAATGTGCGCAATGTAACGTCATACATCCAGCGATGCTCCTTGGGTGGATAAACAACCAGTTTTGTCCCAGTCTTCCCTCAGTTCTCAAAGCAATTTTTGCAAAAAAGTTTAAAGTTTTGGATTTTGGCTATCTCGCCACCTTCAACAACACCACTAAGTAACCAGGACAGGAGGCGCCCACTTAGGGGATTAGGACTCACTCAGTCTGGGTCGAGGGGAGAGTTCAAGATGAAGGGAGGCTTGTCTGTCTCTGAAACTCTGAACAGGAGGCCAGCAAATTAGCCATTAGATTCACTCTGGTAATCCTGGAAGCTGACTATAAAACAGGACTCAAGCAGTAGGGCAGGATTCTGAGGGTTCAAGGAAGCCTCCAAACATCAAAGCAGTCCTTCCAAGTGTAGGAAACCAGTCTTGTGGAGTACAAATCAGGCTACAACAACAGGCAGTCCTCTGAGAGTACTTCATCAGGTCCTGAAAGAGTGGGTCTTGGGATCCCCTTTTTATACATAATGCCTTTTTTGAAGAAGGAGAAGTTTCAAGAGAAGTCCCCATGAAGTGCTTGAAGTTTCCTGACTCTCCTACCCTGGCTCCAAGCTGGCTGCATGAACAATGAAGGGATGACAAGTCCTTTTTGTGAAGGCAGAGCACAGCCTATTGAGTTGCAAGTGGGCTGTGTTCCGCTCTGCCCCTCCATCCTGCCATGCTGATGGCCCATTCAGTCACAAATCTACTTTCTATATTGTGTAACTGTTTAGGAGGAACAAAGTCCAACTGCCAACTACAACCAGTCATGTGACCCAGGATAGGCTGCAGGCACCAAATAGTTTTTGTCAGGGATCAGATGCCTATTTGCGATCTCCGGTTGTGGAAATTCGGGTCTTCGCTGTCCTGGTCTGCCAGAGGTAAGGGTAATTATTTTTGGTAATCAATATAACAACAAGGGAGAGGAGAGATGCAGTGGATTCGGTCTCCCCAAACAGAATTACATAAAGAAAAAGAATCAACACAAAGGTGTTATTGTAGTGGTCCCTGCAATGGTGGGGAGCACACAGTGTTCTTTTAATACCCCTCACACACCAGAAGGACCCTTGATGTCATGCTTCATCATTGGGGTCTTGGCACCCCTCTACGGGATGAGGCGTGCTGCTAACCAGCGATTACGTGGGAGTACTTTTATTTTGGCTATGTGTGGTATGTGAAGGGGTTGTATGTTAAGTGAGTGGTGGGTTCGAACAAGTGAAAAAAGTGATTTATTAAAAAGTGCCTGGCACGTGAGGTCTAATAACTTTGATGGGCCTCTGTGCTGGTACTATTAAAAGGGTGGTATTGAGGTTTTTTGTATGTTAATGTACAACACCTCGTGTGTGCATTGTCGACATGTTTCGAAGCCAGGCTTCTTCTTCAGGACAGGGTGCACAGATCCCCACCTTACTCACATCACAGGGTCACTCGTTTTAACTAATAAACAAGATTCTGTTTACTATTGGCTGTAAAAGTGGCTAATATGTGCCTACTTATGTAATAAAGGATATCTGCAATGAGTACTTGCTGCCAAAGCTGTGGTTAGCTTCATGAGCCGCCAATACAGTGGGGATAAAATGCTCAATGGCATCTAGAGCAGGACAATCCCGGTGCTTGTCTGCCCCAACCGTGGCTCTGTCGGTAATCATTTTTGGTAGCCATGTTCCTGATGATACAGGAAATGTCCAAGCTGAAAAGTGCCCTCCTGAAGGAATCCCAATGGAGGAAAAAGTCAGAGAATAAAAATCCTCCAAAAGTCACTTTTAATACTGGAATAAAAAATCAGGAAGAAAACAACTGGGAGGAACTAAACAGAAAGTGGAGCTGGAATAAGGCAGGTCAAAATGGGAGAGGACAAAAATGTGGGCTGGAAAAATACAATCAAAGCCGAAGCGAGGCACACTAAATCAGGAGCGTGAAGCATTGTGATGCACAGATTAAGCTGGACAGGCTTCCTTATATAGCCAAGAAACTCAGAAAACTATAAGGAAGCTATCTTGGATTTGAATAAGGTAAATGATGAATAGTCTGAGGTGGCCAGCTTGGTTTGGGATATATTAGAAATCAGGATCCCACCTAGGGAATCCTGGGAAGAAGAAAATATGATGGACTGTAGGCATGGACGGCATCCTCCAGAAGCAATTTGTCTCATGATGCTGGCAGGGGCATGACACACCAGCAGGTCAGCCTTTTGGAAGGTAAGTGTCGGCACACAACGACCCACCTGTGAGCTGCTCGTACTACCCTCCAATCTCCAACAGTGTGTCTCACCCACCCAACATGTTTCCAGGCATCAGAATCGGGTGAGATGTCAGTGGCACTGTCACAGTTTAGGGCAGGAAAATGCCTAGTTTCTAAAAGTAAATATTATGAAAAAGGGGTAACCCTGTGTTCCTCAGAACCTGGGTAATTAATGGTTAATTAAAGAGTGGTTCTGTTGGGTAGAAACACAAATAATTTAAAACTGCTGTTTAATGCAATCAAAGAATCCCCTCTGAAAACACAAGGACAGGCCTTCACAATGAATGAACAAGAGACCTGTGAGCAATTAGTTGTACTATATATTTATCTGAATTGAATTCATTCAAATTGATGTTTCATACAGTACGTACAATGACTGTCAAGATAAATTGCAAGTGCAAAAAACGTGACATTGGTAAATAGTGATCATGTGGTGAAGAAATATATACAGTGAAGATTTCAATCCAATACAATCAATATATACAAATATATACAAGTTTCTATCTGATGACCATATACTGGTTTGTTTCTAGAGATTCCTATTTCTTTCTTTCAGTTTAGTAAAATCCTAGAGGTACTAGGCCTTTGAAGGATGTCGACGTTTCGACCTTGTGGCGCCTGTGTCTATGGTCGTGGCGGGTCTTTTTCAAGACCTTTTCAAGACCTAAGCCTAGGGAAAAGATTTCTGTCTGGGCATGGAAAAATATAAATTGGGCGGAGATGGGTAACTTCCTGGCATTGAATATTCCTACCTTTCCTGACAATGTAGATAAGGCAGACGAGATGTACTCAAGGTGGATTGAGAGTGTGTGTGACAAATTTGCAAGGATAAAACTTTTCACTCCCAGGCGAGCTGAGCCCTCGGCACCTTGCTTCTCCGAATCACTGCAAAAACACAAAACAGACTGTAAGAGGCTTGAGAGGATTTGGAGAAAGGGGTACTGTCCTAACAATAAAGAAAAGTATAAAGAAAGCCTCATTATATATAAGAAATTGATATCGGAGGCAAAAAGAGCTATTTTGTTGAGCAGATACAGAGGGCCAACTCATCCTCTAGAGAACTGTTCAGGACCATGTCAAAGCTGACTATCATGACCAAGCCCAGCTCCCACAGTAGCCCAGCCTTGTGTGAGTCACTAGCCTCCCTCTTTAGGAATAAGGTGGAAGGGTTCTTTTCCTCCTTTTCCAATGCCCAAGGGGAGGCGGGGGAAGCAGCAAACAGCATCGAATCAAAGCTGAGGGTGCAGTCGGACAGATTAGAACATTTTAGTCCCTTACAGTCCACAGAGGTCTTAAACTTACTGCGGGCGGCTCAGTCGGGATCTCCCAATGATCTTTGCCCAGATCTGCTCTGAGGTCATTGCATCCACACTTACACCCATGTTCAACATGATTATTGACATGGGTGAGTATCCTAGGAGGTGGAAATCCGCTTCGGTACTTCCCTTAATAAAAAACCCCAATTTGGATGAAAATTACCTAATAGCTATAGACCAATATCACAACTCCCGCTGTCGGCCAAGTTACTAGAGAAGGCTAAAAACCAGCAACTAAGTGCTTTCTTTCAGAGGACTAAGGCACTGGACCCCCAGTTTGGGGTTCGTGCAGGGCATAGAACAGAGCTGGCCCTTTTCAAGGCCACTGAGGAGGTTAGAGCAGCTGTGGACCAGGGAGGGGTGGCTGTTTTGATTCTGTTGGACTTGTTGGCAGCCTTCGAAATGGTCCACCATGGGGTGTTGATGGACTTGTTGTCAGAGGCAGGGGTGGATGGCTCGGCTTGGAGCCTCCTGTATTCCTTTTTGGTTGACAGAATACAAACAGTTGACCTAGGATTGGATAAATCTAAGCTTTTTGCCCTCCCTTGCGGGGTGCCGCAGGGGTCCTCCCTGAGTCCAACGCTCTTTAATATCTATGTCAGCCCGCTGGCGGCCTTGATAAGATCCTTTGGTCTGCAACTTACATCTTATGCAGATGATACACAAATTGTGTTATCCATACAACGAGGGTCCCAAGTGGATTTGGCAGCGAGATGCCACAATTGTCTGAAAAATGTTGCCGGCTGGAAGGCCTCCAATTGCCTTAAATTGAATGCTGGGAAGACAGAGGTCATCATGTTTGGGTACAACCCTAACATCTGGACTCCGGATAAGTGGCCTGAGGCCTTGGGAAAGCTACCAGCCCCCACTGGAAAGCAAAAAATCTGGTTGTGATCGTGGACCAAAATCTTGACTTCGGGGATCGGGTTAGTGGAGTGGTTTCATCCTGCTTTCATATCCTTGGGATATTAAGGAAAATAAAAAATGTTCTTCCAACTGATTGAGTCAGGACAGCAGTCTCTGCCCTCATTTTCTCACGCTTGGACTACTGTAAAATCCTGTACCTGAATTTGAAAAAACAACACGGGTACAGATTGCAGCTGGTTAAAAACGCGACAGCGAGACTGCTGAAGGGGATCCCCAGATACGTCTCAGTACGAGAGGGTCTCAGGCAACTCCACTGGCTGCCTGTAACAAGACGTGCACAATTCAAAGGCCTGTGCTCTGTCTTCAAAGCTTTAATGGGCAGTGGCCCATAGTTTTTGAGTAGTTGTTTTAAGTGGTATGTGCCAGGAAGAGCGCTTCGTCGGCCGAAGGCAGACTAGCTGCGATGCCACGAATAAAAAAGGCCAGGTGGGGAGGAAACAGCTTCTCCTTCTGTGCATCAAAAGCCTGGAACAGCCTGTCGGTGCATCTCAGGAATGCCTTGGAGCTCCTCTCCTTTAAAGAGGCAAAATGGCGGTCTAAGCGTTAGACCGACTTGCAGCACTTCACTGAGCTCCGATGGATTCTATAATGACCAAAGACGTTTGAAGCAGATTTTGGACAGAATCAGTTTCTGAATGACTCGGACTTATCCGCTGATTAAAAGAAGGGAAAATCGGAGATCAAGCTACCGAGTTGCGGAGAGGCGACGGAAAAACCACTGGCCGGGCTCTTGCTAATGAACTGACACGCTGATACTCTGATTACGAGCGATCACGTCTCCACGATACTAACCTACAAGGCAATGTGCTACAAGGACTTGTATAATGCTACAACGCTACAAAGTTAGCAAAAATCATGAACAGCATTTAAATCAACTCACGCTTGTTTGGGGATCCGCGGTTTCTCCGCACGGCGTCTTGGAGAGACTTAGACCTACGCTGTCAGCAGTGCTTCAGGGGGTGTGTCAGACGCTGCAATCATCGCGGCGGAGCTCCGATCTTACGGTGTGTGGCTTTGTCTGGCGAGTGCAGCGGTGTTTAAGGAGAAGAACGCCGAGGGAGCCAAAGACAGCAGTAATGCCGCCAAAAAGTGCCTCAGCCGCTGCAACCAGAGCTCGGATCTCAAAGGCAGCCAGGGTGCTTCGCAAAGAGGCAGAAAGGCAACAACGAGAAGGCTTATTGGACGATGAAGACTCTGATCACTCACAGGTAAAAGAAGCGAGTTCAAGGACAAAGAAGCAAGCGACTTTGCCCCCAACCAACACCCCAAGGCAAGAAATCTTAACATCAGGTAGAAAGCTAAGTAACACAGGAGGGAGGTCTGTGCTTGATTTATTATTAAAAAAAACACCGATTCAGACTAGCTCACAGACTGAGGTTGAGTTTGTGTCTACCCCACCTATGAATGACGAGCAGAATAACACAACCACTTTATAACCAAATAGCACACCAGGTATGGATAACGGACTGTCTAACCCCCCAAACGCTCCTGCCACCTCCCTGCCTATAGTTGTTAACAGTGCTGTAGATCCGAAAAATATCAATATTAATACTTCTGAGACTATTGAGATTTCTAATTCCAGACAAAACGATGTATCGATAGAAGGAACAGGAAATGGCGAGAAGCAAATTGAGGAGGGGCGCGCAATGTCATTCTCCCGGTGGTAATATTTTAGGTGTACAAAATGAACAGGCTAATCTGATTACAGAAGTAACATTAATTAATAATCAGAATGTATCTACAACACCAACACCAACCCCACGCTTAATAACCCCAGTAGAGGTATCATGAGTATCCCCACATCCAGTCCCTGAGCAGATTATCGCAAATGAAGGTATTAATGACGTATTACCGAATACAGCTCTGCTACAAACTTGACAATTCCCGGAGGGGGAAAAAGACCTCAGTGAGTTCTACTCCTTTTCCGACGAAACCGGGGAGGTTGAAGTAGATGCATTAGGGGAGTGGACAGAGAGCTTCGAATCTACAGAGGGGGAGGATGACGATGAGGATTCAGAACTGCATCCGTACTCCTCAGAAGACAGCTACGGAGAAGGAAGACAGAATGTTAATACTGTCAAGGCTAAGCCAAAAACAGGTGCTAAAACCACACAGAACAAATTAGCTAAAGATCATCCTGAGACTAACCAAGGCGCCAGCTGAGACACCTCGGAGATAACTCCCACGGCACTGGAGACCATCCTACAAGCGATAGCAGCTCATAGGGAAGAGACTGCTCTAGATAGTAGAAGATCTCGCGCTGCATTGCGTAAAATGCAAGGGGTTGTCAAGAAACTCTCCAAAACGTGTAATCATATCGGCGAAAGAGTAACAGAAATGGAACTAAGGGTGATGTCAGCAGAAAAAGATTCCTCAGAGAATCACAGGAAAATCAAGCTTCAGGAGGCAGAGCTGATGGATATTAAATGGAAGCATGAAGATTTCCAAAATAGACAACGTCGCAATAATCTGCGCATCCTAGGGGTACCCGAGAAAATAGAAGGGGAGAATGTGCGAGCTTTCATTGTCAAACTTTTAAGCAAGTCTATGCCTGAAATACAGAACTGGAACTGCGAACTGGAAATCCAGCAGGCTCATCGAGTCCCATTCAATCCACCACTGAAGCCAGGGATATACCCACGTGCTATTCAAGTATATTTCGGTAATTTTCTACTTGGCAGGCAGTGGCGGAGAAAGCGAGACCAGATCGTAAACTATCTTTTAGTGATTTCTCCTTTTTCTCAAGACCTGACTTTTGCCACGCAACCGTTGAAAGACGATGGCGGTTGCGACTGCTGAATAAACCATTTCAGGAAAAGGGTGCTCTGGCTTTTTTGAATAATCCTGCTAGGCTTAAGATTATTCATGGTGGTCAGACAAAGTTTTTTCAGTCTGAGATAAAAGCAAAAGCCTATCTAGATGAAATATCTTAGACAACTCTGGGTAAAATTCATTGGTAATTCCAGCAATAATTTACATATGCGCAGAGGGGGGAAAAATGATATTCCAGTATTTCTTTGTGTTTTGATAAAACGTAAAATATCTGCTGACAGTTCTTTGATATTCTAAAAACTGATTGGTGTGAATTAGATAGAAGTCTGACTAGATGTAGATGTCACGATGGTCATGGTTATGATATATAATGTTATTTTTTTTTCTTCTTTATTTTAAGCTTTAATCCTACTCACTTTAAAAGTTTGTTTTGTTATTTATGACAAGGAGCAGTAGCTCAGTAGAAGTGCAGCAACTTCATCACACAGACTCTGGTAGAGTCTGAATGCCTGTGTAAGGGGGGGAAAGGGAAAAGGCGAGGGTTTGCGGGTGGGTCTGGGGGAGGGACAGTGGGAAGGGGGGGTGGAGAAAGGGGGGGAGGGGGAAAATGAAAAAAATGAACCAGGTTCAATAGCAGGAATAAAATTAACTTTTGAGATATTGAGAAAGGAGATACAGCAGGACAAGGATATGGAGTATTATTTGAGCAATGCTATTAGTCAACTTTACCACATTAATAATGGGTAAGCTTAGTATTCAATCCTGGAATGTAGGAGGGCTACTGTCTAGAGATAAATGCCTCAGATTAGAGGAATTAGTAAAATTACATCCTGTAGACATTCTGTGCAAACAGGAGACGCACATTCCTTGGAGTAAAAGAGCGTTACTAAGATTTAAGGGATATCATTTACTGGTGGCATCATCTCAATCATCAAATATTAGGGGTGTTGCAATTTTTTTAAAAAATTGTTATGGGCAAGGAACACGCTTTTTATCTGATGCACATGGAAGGTGGGCAATCGCTAAATTAGCAAATGGAATCACTATATGTACTGTTTATGGATCAAACCAGGACGACCCCACAATATTTGAAACTCTGGAAATAGAACTAGCTATGTGGCAAGGTCCGCTAATTCTTTGTGGCGATTTAAACATCTCCCTTTTACCACCCTTATCGGCGTATTCATCTAAACTGAAATATATGGGCCGGAAACCAAGGGTTTATCGCGCTGTTAGTAGTTTGATATGCAGCCTTGGACTAACTGACATATGGCTGCAAAATAATCCAACTGATCCCGGCTATACTTATTATTCTCATCCCCACCAAAAGCATGTACGGATAGATTATATCTTCACTTCCAGGGACTTAGCACCTTCTTCATATATAAATAAATTCCCAAAAATAATCTCGGATCATAATCCCTTAATATTACTAATTGTTTACGATACTAATCTCACTCAAAAATCCTCGTGGTCTTTTGATAGGAAGCTGCTATCTAACAAAGAAAACCTGGACTGAGGAATTCTTTAATATGAATCGTTTTAGTGCATCAAGAAACACCGTATGGGATACTTATAAAGCTGCATTGAGGGGGGAGACCATGAGCTACCAAAATAAAATTAGAAAAAAGGAAAAAAAAGAATATGAAATAAAAATAGCGGCTTTAGCTAAAGCTGAGGAAGAACACACTGTCAAAATCATACAAAAACAAGATACTAGTCACTTGATGATGCAGGTAGCAGTACTGAAATCAGAATTAAACACTAAACTTAGCCAGAAAGCTGCCCAAACATATCAATCACATAGGAAACAAGTCTACGAAAGTGGAGAGAAAGTGAGTAGACAACTGGCACTTAGTACACGACAAAAAACTACAGGAAAAGATATTATTTCTATAATAGAAAATGGGCAGACCTTCACCCATTCGATTGATATCAACTTTCAGTTTCAAAGGTACTACCAGAAATTGTATACAGAGGAAGTTCCAATCTCCGAAGAGGATATAAAAGATTATTTAGATAATTTTCTTGTTAATCCTGAGGCCACAAAATTACTAGATGATGCTACAAAGGATGATCTTGAAAAAGAAATCACACTGACAGAGGTGGGTGCCCCATTAACATTATTGGCATCCGGTAAAGCAGCAGGCCCCGATAAATTACCGATCGAGCTGTTTAAGATTCTCAGCCATCAATTAGTTCCTATCTTGCATGATCTATTTCTTGGGATACAGTGTAATGGTGTACCTCCAACCTCCTGGGATGAGGCTAACATAATCGTTTTTCCAAAAAAGGGAAAATCCCCTGAAGAGCTAACCTCATATCGCCCCATATCTCTAATTAATTCGGACTCTAAATTATATGCAAAGGTACTAGCGCTCAGACTCAGCAGGCTTATCGAACATCTTGTCTCCCCCTTGCAACATGGCTTCATTCCTGGTAAAGGAACTACAGAACATACCTGCAGGGCAATTGCCTTATTTGACGCCATGGTTGCCAAGGGGGGACGAATGTCGATGATCCTGCTTGACGCTGAGAAAGCTTTTGATCGTGTCACTTGGAACTTTCTCTGGGAAGTTATGACACGCAATAATTTTGGCCCTAAATGTATTAACTCTATTAAATCAATGTATCATCGCACCAAAGCAAAAGTTCTGGCAGCAGGGTTATTCTCTGGATATATCAACATAACTAGGGGCACTAGACAAGGGTGTCCATGCTCACGCCTACTTTTTGCTTGATTTAACCCTCTTATTTTGAAATTACTAGAAAGCAATAATATCAAACCTGTTATTAGTCATTATTTTGAAACAAAAGTACTGGCCTACGCCGATGACATTGCAATCACTACATCTGAACCAAGTGAGGCTATTCGTGAAATAGAGAAAGTCACTACCGAATTTGGGCGCTGTTCAGGCTACTCTCTTAACAAAGGAAAAACGATTATTATATGTACAGATAACACAACTTGCATGGACCAACGAAGAGCTGAAAAAGCTACATATCTGGGAATTGAACTCTGTGCAAAGACTAAGTTAATCACAAAAATTAATTTCGATCCATTACTGATTAAGATAAAGAACGACTTTGAAAGGGTTAATAGTCTTCATCTCTCTATTATAGGAAGAGCCTATTACGTTAAAATGAATACGTTACCCAGATGCCTCTATTTGTTTCGGGCAATTCCATTAGCCATTAAACATGAAACATTAGTACTGATTAACTCACTTATATCCAAATTTGTGTGGCAAAACGGGAAGATTCTGAGATCCCTTGCATCATTATCACTTCCTCTTGATAGAGGCGGACTTACTATACCTAATATAATTTTATATTATTGGGCAGCACAGATAAAACAGCTTACACCTATGATTAGATGCTATAATCCAGAGAGCCTAGAAGGCTCTGAGGAAATACCTTCAATATATGAGCTTCTCGTAGGTCAGGAGGCTAAGGGCCTACTACTACGGAAGACCGAGACAAGAAATTATAAAGATTTTAAAGGAGAAATTATGGTTAATGCATGGAAAACCTGGAATAAAGTCGCTAAATATATGAAAATTGAGAAGATTAATCGATATACACCGCTTTGGCACTCTAATGCCATTCAAGGACATGATCTCACTAGCGTGTTAAAGAAATGGGATAAGCTGGGAATTAGAACAATTGGTGAGTTTTTAACAAATGATTTTGAAACCACCTTTTTTGATCTAAAAATAAAATATAATTTACCCAATGGAGACTTTTTAAAATTTGCACAGATATTTGCTAAATTAAAGGCCAAAGAGTCCCTAATTTGTCTTTCTAAAATTGAAATTTTGGACGTAATACCTAGAACAAATACTAGAATTGGAACCTTATATAATATTCTTTTAAGTATGAAGAATGATGACCTTGATAAGACGGAAAAAAATGGGCCATAAAACTAAACAATCCTAATGTAGACATCAATAAAGTATTAGAGATGAGCAAAAAAATAACTGATGGCGAGTAATCTCAAAGCACAACTTTATAAAACTGTTTCGACCTCTATTTCACCCCCGCTAAACTGTTTATTTGGGGTAAACGTGAGAATGATCTATGTCCTAGATGCACTCAAGGACCGGCAACTCTCACTCACATGTTTTACACTTGCCCTGATTTGGTCCTAATTAAAAATATGATAGCTTCCTTTTGGGAGGAAATATTCAGGCACAAAATACCAGAATCAGAAACCTTGTTTCTACTCGGCCATGACCATTCTCTAAATTTAACGAAATCTGAAGAAAATCTAATTTTTATTGGCATGGCAGTATTTAGGATAATTTTATCTGCAAGGTGGAAAGAGGTAGATCCCCCAAGCTTTCAGATGTGGCTAGCGCGCTTCCTGGCAGTTTATAGATACGAAACTGCTATATTTGAAACAAGAGGAATACATTCTAAGTTGCGCGGGGAAACACTCTGGCGCCCAATAACTGAATGGAAAAATTGCATTATCCCCAGCGGTATTGGTTGACTTTAAAAATTTGTATGTGATCTTAGGTTTTATTTGTCTGATGTTGTATTTAATTTGACCTCTTATTCTATTCTCCTTGTTTCATCATGATCTTTGCTTTACCCCTCGTACTTTAGTACCTGCTGTATGTTTGTATCATTTGTATTATGTATTTGTATCTCACGGCACATTATTGCAAAATGACTCCTGTTTTGCCTGGTATAAAAATAAATAAAAAATAAAAAAAATAGAAAGGGGATTAAGACCTGGTCATTTATGGATTAGATCCCAGTATTCTTTCTCAGGAGTCATTATGTAGCACCAGGAAGCCCTTGGGTATAAGCGCGCTTTATAAGCTCCTAAATAAATAAATCTTCAGCACCCTGTATCCCTTGCATTAAAACCACTCCATTGACATCAATGGTCGTTTTGGCTTAAGGATTATAAACTGGATGAAGAATGCTAAGGCTGTCCCCCTGGACCTGATTGGTCCCTGTGACTGACTCCATATCGGAGTTGGCACATACACAAGTGCCCATATAGCTGTTTTACACCAGCATGTAGTGGCTAACCCTAAACCTCTATTGTGGTAAATTACAAACATTTATTGTGATGAGTGAAAAGCAGTGATTTATTGTTTCTTTGAAATTCATATCTCCGGAACCCTCCTGTGAATTTGTCTAATTCAGATGTCTATTTAAAGAAACAAAAACACCTTCTATAGTTTGGTATTGGATTTTTATTATGTTGTGCTTTCTCCTTATGCAAACACAACAGGTGATGGACCGAATGTGGATCAATGTCACACACTCAACCCAGTCCAAGGATCTGGGCCCAAATCCATCGTTTTTTTGCACTCCACACCACCCTGGGTTAGACAATGGCGATATGCAAATCAGCTCTGACCCTGTGCCCCATGGGAACAGTCCAGTCCGAACTACAAAAGCCATGTCCTTCCCAGAACGGAATCAAGCATCCGAGGACCGGACCGGTTTGAGGTAACACCTCTCATCAGCCCGGCTAGCTTGACTCCAGTGGTGTGGAGTGCCTGGGACCCACGTCTGGGCATCCCCAGCGCACTTAGGGCGGAATATGCAAACACAGCAGGTGATGGACCGAATGTGGATCAATGTCACACACTCAACCCAGTCCAAGGATCTGGGCCCAAATCCATCGTTTTTTTGCACTCCACACCACCCTGGGTTAGACAATGGCGATATGCAAATCAGCTCTGACCCTGTGCCCCATGGGAACAGTCCAGTCCGAACTACAAAAGCCATGTCCTTTCCAGAACGGAATCAAGCATCCGAGGACCGGACCGGTTTCGAGGTAACACCTCTCATCAGCCCGGCTAGCTTGACTCCAGTGGTGTGGAGTGCCTGGGACCCACGTCTGGGCATCCCCAGCGCACTTAGGGCGGAATATGCAAACACAACAGGTGATGGACCGAATGTGGACCAATGCCACACACTCAACCCAGTCCAAGGATCTGGGCCCAAATCCATCGTTTTTTTGCACTCCACACCACCCTGGGTTAGACAATGGCGATATGCAAATCAGCTCTGACCCTGTGCCCCATGGGAACAGTCCAGTCCGAACTACAAAAGCCATGTCCTTCCCAGAACGGAATCAAGCATCCGAGGACCGGACCGGTTTCGAGGTAACACCTCTCATCAGCTCGGCTAGCTTGACTCCAGTGGTGTGGAGTGCCTGGGACCCACGTCTGGGCATCCCCAGCGCACTTAGGGCGGAATATGCAAACACAACAGGTGATGGACCGAATGTGGATCAATGTCACACACTCAACCCAGTCCAAGGATCTGGGCCCAAATCCATCGTTTTTTTGCACTCCACACCACCCTGGGTTAGACAATGGCGATATGCAAATCAGCTCTGACCCTGTGCCCCATGGGAACAGTCCAGTCTGAACTACAAAAGCCATGTCCTTCCCAGAACGGAATCAAGCAGCCGAGGACCGGACCGGTTTCGAGGTAACACCTCTCATCAGCCCGGCTAGCTTGACTCCAGTGGTGTGGAGTGCCTGGGACCCACGTCTGGGCATCCCCAGCGCACTTAGGGCGGAATATGCAAACACAACAGGTGATGGACCGAATGTGGATCAATGTCACACACTCAACCCAGTCCAAGGATCTGGGCCCAAATCCATCGTTTTTTTGCACTCCACACCACCCTGGGTTAGACAATGGCGATATGCAAATCAGCTCTGACCCTGTGCCCCATGGGAACAGTCCAGTCCGAACTACAAAAGCCATGTCCTTCCCAGAACGGAATCAAGCATCCGAGGACCGGACCGGTTTCGAGGTAACACCTCTCATCAGCCCGGCTAGCTTGACTCCAGTGGTGTGGAGTGCCTGGGACCCACGTCTGGGCATCCCCAGCGCACTTAGGGCGGAATATGCAAACACAACAGGTGATGGACCGAATGTGGATCAATGTCACACACTCAACCCAGTCCAAGGATCTGGGCCCAAATCCATCGTTTTTTTGCACTCCACACCACCCTGGGTTAGACAATGGCGATATGCAAATCAGCTCTGACCCTGTGCCCCATGGGAACAGTCCAGTCCGAACTACAAAAGCCATGTCCTTCCCAGAACGGAATCAAGCATCCGAGGACCGGACCGGTTTCGAGGTAACACCTCTCATCAGCCCGGCTAGCTTGACTCCAGTGGTGTGGAGTGCCTGGGACCCACGTCTGGGCATCCCCAGCGCACTTAGGGCGGAATATGCAAACACAACAGGTGATGGACCGAATGTGGATCAATGTCACACACTCAACCCAGTCCAAGGATCTGGGCCCAAATCCATCGTTTTTTTGCACTCCACACCACCCTGGGTTAGACAATGGCGATATGCAAATCAGCTCTGACCCTGTGCCCCATGGGAACAGTCCAGTCCGAACTACAAAAGCCATGTCCTTCCCAGAACGGAATCAAGCATCCGAGGACCGGACCGGTTTCGAGGTAACACCTCTCATCAGCCCGGCTAGCTTGACTCCAGTGGTGTGGAGTGCCTGGGACCCACGTCTGGGCATCCCCAGCGCACTTAGGGCGGAATATGCAAACACAACAGGTGATGGACCGAATGTGGATCAATGTCACACACTCAACCCAGTCCAAGGATCTGGGCCCAAATCCATCGTTTTTTTGCACTCCACACCACCCTGGGTTAGACAATGGCGATATGCAAATCAGCTCTGACCCTGTGCCCCATGGGAACAGTCCAGTCCGAACTACAAAAGCCATGTCCTTCCCAGAACGGAATCAAGCATCCGAGGACCGGACCGGTTTCGAGGTAACACCTCTCATCAGCCCGGCTAGCTTGACTCCAGTGGTGTGGAGTGCCTGGGACCCACGTCTGGGCATCCCCAGCGCACTTAGGGCGGAATATGCAAACACAACAGGTGATGGACCGAATGTGGATCAATGTCACACACTCAACCCAGTCCAAGGATCTGGGCCCAAATCCATCGTTTTTTTGCACTCCACACCACCCTGGGTTAGACAATGGCGATATGCAAATCAGCTCTGACCCTGTGCCCCATGGGAACAGTCCAGTCCGAACTACAAAAGCCATGTCCTTCCCAGAACGGAATCAAGCATCCGAGGACCGGACCGGTTTCGAGGTAACACCTCTCATCAGCCCGGCTAGCTTGACTCCAGTGGTGTGGAGTGCCTGGGACCCACGTCTGGGCATCCCCAGCGCACTTAGGGCGGAATATGCAAACACAACAGGTGATGGACCGAATGTGGATCAATGTCACACACTCAACCCAGTCCAAGGATCTGGGCCCAAATCCATCGTTTTTTTGCACTCCACACCACCCTGGGTTAGACAATGGCGATATGCAAATCAGCTCTGACCCTGTGCCCCATGGGAACAGTCCAGTCCGAACTACAAAAGCCATGTCCTTCCCAGAACGGAATCAAGCATCCGAGGACCGGACCAGTTTCGAGGTAACACCTCTCATCAGCCCGGCTAGCTTGACTCCAGTGGTGTGGAGTGCCTGGGACCCACGTCTGGGCATCCCCAGCGCACTTAGGGCGGAATATGCAAACACAACAGGTGATGGACCGAATGTGGATCAATGTCACACACTCAACCCAGTCCAAGGATCTGGGCCCAAATCCATCGTTTTTTTGCACTCCACACCACCCTGGGTTAGACAATGGCGATATGCAAATCAGCTCTGACCCTGTGCCCCATGGGAACAGTCCAGTCCGAACTACAAAAGCCATGTCCTTCCCAGAACGGAATCAAGCATCCGAGGACCGGACCGGTTTCGAGGTAACACCTCTCATCAGCCCGGCTAGCTTGACTCCAGTGGTGTGGAGTGCCTGGGACCCACGTCTGGGCATCCCCAGCGCACTTAGGGCGGAATATGCAAACACAACAGGTGATGGACCGAATGTGGATCAATGTCACACACTCAACCCAGTCCAAGGATCTGGGCCCAAATCCATCGTTTTTTTGCACTCCACACCACCCTGGGTTAGACAATGGCGATATGCAAATCAGCTCTGACCCTGTGCCCCATGGGAACAGTCCAGTCCGAACTACAAAAGCCATGTCCTTCCCAGAACGGAATCAAGCATCCGAGGACCGGACCGGTTTCGAGGTAACACCTCTCATCAGCCCGGCTAGCTTGACTCCAGTGGTGTGGAGTGCCTGGGACCCACGTCTGGGCATCCCCAGCGCACTTAGGGCGGAATATGCAAACACAACAGGTGATGGACCGAATGTGGATCAATGTCACACACTCAACCCAGTCCAAGGATCTGGGCCCAAATCCATCGTTTTTTTGCACTCCACACCACCCTGGGTTAGACAATGGCGATATGCAAATCAGCTCTGACCCTGTGCCCCATGGGAACAGTCCAGTCCGAACTACAAAAGCCATGTCCTTCCCAGAACGGAATCAAGCATCCGAGGACCGGACCGGTTTCGAGGTAACACCTCTCATCAGCCCGGCTAGCTTGACTCCAGTGGTGTGGAGTGCCTGGGACCCACGTCTGGGCATCCCCAGCGCACTTAGGGCGGAATATGCAAACACAACAGGTGATGGACCGAATGTGGATCAATGTCACACACTCAACCCAGTCCAAGGATCTGGGCCCAAATCCATCGTTTTTTTGCACTCCACACCACCCTGGGTTAGACAATGGCGATATGCAAATCAGCTCTGACCCTGTGCCCCATGGGAACAGTCCAGTCCGAACTACAAAAGCCATGTCCTTCCCAGAACGGAATCAAGCATCCGAGGACCGGACCGGTTTCGAGGTAACACCTCTCATCAGCCCGGCTAGCTTGACTCCAGTGGTGTGGAGTGCCTGGGACCCACGTCTGGGCATCCCCAGCGCACTTAGGGCGGAATATGCAAACACAACAGGTGATGGACCGAATGTGGATCAATGTCACACACTCAACCCAGTCCAAGGATCTGGGCCCAAATCCATCGTTTTTTTGCACTCCACACCACCCTGGGTTAGACAATGGCGATATGCAAATCAGCTCTGACCCTGTGCCCCATGGGAACAGTCCAGTCCGAACTACAAAAGCCATGTCCTTCCCAGAACGGAATCAAGCATCCGAGGACCGGACCGGTTTCGAGGTAACACCTCTCATCAGCCCGGCTAGCTTGACTCCAGTGGTGTGGAGTGCCTGGGACCCACGTCTGGGCATCCCCAGCGCACTTAGGGCGGAATATGCAAACACAACAGGTGATGGACCGAATGTGGATCAATGTCACACACTCAACCCAGTCCAAGGATCTGGGCCCAAATCCATCGTTTTTTTGCACTCCACACCACCCTGGGTTAGACAATGGCGATATGCAAATCAGCTCTGACCCTGTGCCCCATGGGAACAGTCCAGTCCGAACTACAAAAGCCATGTCCTTCCCAGAACGGAATCAAGCATCCGAGGACCGGACCAGTTTCGAGGTAACACCTCTCATCAGCCCGGCTAGCTTGACTCCAGTGGTGTGGAGTGCCTGGGACCCACGTCTGGGCATCCCCAGCGCACTTAGGGCGGAATATGCAAACACAACAGGTGATGGACCGAATGTGGATCAATGTCACACACTCAACCCAGTCCAAGGATCTGGGCCCAAATCCATCGTTTTTTTGCACTCCACACCACCCTGGGTTAGACAATGGCGATATGCAAATCAGCTCTGACCCTGTGCCCCATGGGAACAGTCCAGTCTGAACTACAAAAGCCATGTCCTTCCCAGAACGGAATCAAGCATCCGAGGACCGGACCGGTTTCGAGGTAACACCTCTCATCAGCCCGGCTAGCTTGACTCCAGTGGTGTGGAGTGCCTGGGACCCACGTCTGGGCATCCCCAGCGCACTTAGGGCGGAATATGCAAACACAACAGGTGATGGACCGAATGTGGATCAATGTCACACACTCAACCCAGTCCAAGGATCTGGGCCCAAATCCATCGTTTTTTTGCACTCCACACCACCCTGGGTTAGACAATGGCGATATGCAAATCAGCTCTGACCCTGTGCCCCATGGGAACAGTCCAGTCCGAACTACAAAAGCCATGTCCTTCCCTTAGTCACTATTTTTGGTACTGCTTAAGGATTTACACTTGTTCCATTGATAAATCCTAACTGCTCCATGCCACAGCTATCCAGGAATGAGTTAAGGTTTTACAAATGAACCTGATTGGACCTGATACGGAATTGTGACATTATGACATGGTGAGGTTGCACTAAGAAACCATCTAATAATTTTTTCACAAGGTGGCACCAATGCACCATTGGTTCCAACTACAGCATGTACCACATGTGTTATGCCTCTCAATTCACAGAACTCAACTATGACATTGTTGAGTGTAGCATTACCCATAGAAAATTGGATATTGTCATTCATGGCCTGAGCAGAAAATGCAAAACCTGGCTGAGGACAGCAAAGAAAGTTGGCAGAGACATTCTAATTGAGTCACAAACTGTATATTGGAATGATCTAGTAGTACCATCATCTTCACAACATGTGGGGTGGGAGTCTAAATTGTGATGCCATACTGAAGTTCTGATTGAAATTTCTGTTCCAATGTCTCTGAGGTGTTGCTGTTCAGCCCTTATTTCTTAATGATGTGTTTTTGCTCCATGGTCTGTAGATCTGGACGGCGTTTGTACACATGTTCATTATGCTCGAATATCCTTTCCATCTTGCCTTGGGTGGATGATGGACATATCTGCAAATATAAGCACAATTTCTTAATGTTATAGGTACACTCACCTCACGTTAACTGAACACATTTGTTGAAATGCAAATTCCCAAAATTTATTAATGCAGACACATATACAATGGCTACAATTTGAGCAATGCTGGTAACATTAGTTACACACACAAAACAATGATGTGCAATAGATAAAATTATATATTTTTTCAAACAAATATCTCCTAAATTCCTATATACACACAGTCAAACTTATTTTCTTTTTCATTTGTACACATTTTAACATATATATGTATTTAATAATATATACATATATATTTATTTTTACATATTTTATTTATACATTTATTTCTACTTATTTCTAAAAATGGCATTCACCATATATATGTAGTTTTAGTATTTTTAAATAAATCAGCAAAATTGGCCAAAAAAACATGTTTGATCGTGTAAAGATACTGACTGTAATGGAGACATTCTAGTTGTTACTGAGAGAAGCAAAGTATGATCAAAAAATGGTGGATGCCTGACACATTATTTATGGACAAAGGCTAATAAGCCAATGTGGAGTGAACTTTTCTAGTGAACATGGGCCCTCTTTGAAATAAAAGGCTGCCTGATTTATCGCTGTGTAATGTGATGGAAATCTATCACAATGGTTAGACCTTACATGGCTGAAGGATCAGGTGACAGGGCCCCCCATTTTACTCCACAGGAATTTGAGATTCTATTCAGGTGGGGCCCTGGCCAACTACAGTCAGCTATATGTCCCTAAGCAAATCAAGTAGGTGTTACAATTGAAATCACAGATATTTTTCATAATTCTTCTAAATTGTTTAAATATACACAATAATTCTAATCTGACACTAATGGGGTGATGTTTACTCTGATGTAGTCAATGTGTCATGTGCCCTCCGGTCCACCATCTGAGTTTGGAACATAGGATACATAGTCTAAAATGTGTTTCAGTGTACTGTATGTTTCAAACAAATCAATTCAGGTATTTTTCCTCTATTATGCCGGACCAAAACGTTTGGAAATACAACTTTATGGATGACCACCCAGCTTAACCATACCAAATGTAGGGTTTTGATGCAAAAGATGATAAATGTATATACTTAAATCCACCAGGGACACTACTCTGGGTATGAATAGGCCCGGATGAAATTATAATTCACTTTGCCCAATTGCTGGAGTTTGATAACTCCGCATTACACTGGTAACACAGAGTTCCTGCCAATTTCTGCCAAATTCGGCTTGGTAGTTCAGGCTGGACTGTTCCCATGAGGCACAGGGTCAGACTGATTTGCATATAGCCATGTCTGAACTGGGGTGGCAGAGTGGGCTAAAGAACGGTGATGGATTAAACCCAGATCTTTTGACTGGGTGTGAGTGTTTGATTGATTCAGATGCTCCGTCCATCACCACCCCCTTTTGTACCGCTTTTGGCCGCCATAAGTGTGGCTGGGTATGCTCAGACATGAGTCCCTTGCTCACTTTGCCACTGGATTCAAGCAAGCCGAGCTGAAGACGGCTGGAATGCCAGAAACCGATCCTCGGAAGCTTGTTTCCGGTCCAGGGAAGACATGGCTTGGCAGTTCGGGCTGGACTGTTCCCATGAGGCACAGTGTCAGACTGATTTGCATATAGCCATGTCTGAACTGGGGTGGCAGAGTGGGCTAAAGAACGGTGATGGATTAAACCCAGATCTTTTGACTGGGTGTGAGTGTTTGATTGATTCAGATGCTCCGTCCATCACCACCACCTTTTGTACCGCTTTTGACCGCCATAAGTGTGGCAGGGTCTGCTCAGACATGAGTCCCTCGCTCACTTTGCCACTGGATTCAAGCAAGCCGGGCTGAAGACGGCTGGAATTCCAGAAACCAGTCCTCGGAAGCTTGTTTCCGGTCCAGGGAAGACATGGCTTGGCAGTTCGGGCTGGACTGTTCCCATGAGGCACAGGGTCAGACTGATATGCATATAACCATGTCTGAACTGGGGTGGGAGGGTGGGCTAAAGAACGGTGATGGATTAAACCCAGATCTTTTGACTGGGTGTGAGTGTTTGATTGATTCAGATGCTCCGTCCATCACCACCCCCTTTTGTTCCGCTTTTGGCCGCCATATGTGTGGCAGGGTATGCTCAGACATGAGTCCCTTGCTCACTTTGCCACTGGATTCAAGCAAGCCGGGCTGAAGACGGCTGGAATGCCAGAAACCGGTCCTCGGAAGCTTGTTTCCGGTCCAGGGAAGACATGGCTTGGCAGTTCTGGCTGGACTGTTCCCATGAGGCACAGGGTCAGACTGATTTGCATATAGCCATGTCTGAACTGGGGTGGCAGAGTGGGCTAAAGAACGGTGATGGATTAAACCCAGATCTTTTGACTGGGTGTGAGTGTTTGATTAATTCAGATGCTCCGTCCATCATCATCCCCTTTTGTACCTCTTTTGGCCGCCATAAGTGTGGCAGGGTATGCTCAGACATGAGTCCCTTGCTCACTTTGCCACTGGATTCAAGCAAGCCGGGCTGAAGACGGCTGGAATGCCAGAAACCAGTCTTCGGAAGCTTGTTTCCAGTCCAGGGAAGACATGGTTTGACAGTTCGGGCTGGACTGTTCCCATGAGTCACAGGGTCAAACTGATATGCATATAGCCATGTCTGAACTGGGGTGGCAGAGTGGGCTAAAGAACGGTGATGGATTAAACCCCGATCTTTTGACTGGGTGTGAGTGTTTGATTGATTCAGATGCTCCGTCCATCACCACCCCCTTTTGTACCGCTTTTGGCCGCCATAAGTGTGGCAGGGTCTGCTCAGACATGAGTCCCTCGCTCACTTTGCCACTGGATTCAAGCAAGCCGGGCTGAAGACGGCTGGAATTCCAGAAACCAGTCCTCGGAAGCTTGTTTCCGGTCCAGGGAAGACATGGCTTGGCAGTTCGGGCTGGACTGTTCCCATGAGGCACAGGGTCAGACTGATATGCACCTGGACCAGCTTCAGTACGGTCGCTCCACCATGCCCCTCTTCACTATCTGCTGCTACTCGCCCTGGTATCGTTTTCTGCACCTTTTAAACAGCACTGTAGTTACCTGCATTATAGCGCTTTACTCGCATAGCGCCACTGTAAAGATTTGCATATTTCAGCGCGACCTCACTCAGGCTATTGGAATAATATTTAGCTGTGTGTGTGCATTTGTCTCTACTGCTCACTTGCTCATTGTTGTTTGGGTCTGTGCTTTTGATTGATTAGCATTTCTCTCTCGACGCATTTGGGTTTCTGCTGCCCCTGTCTGCCTTTCCCCTCTGACCCTCCATTTTGCTGTTGTTTTCCCAAGACCCGCCCCTCATCCACACCACCGCCTCCCTGCTGACCCTCCCACCCACGTTTACCGAGCACTCCTCTCCTCTGGCCAAACTGTGACCACCTGGACCAGCTTCAGTACGGTCGCTCCACCACGCCCCTCTTCACTATCTGCTGCTACTCGCCCTGGTATCGTTTTCTGCACCTTTTAAACAGCACTGTAGTTACCTGCATTATAGCGCTTTACTCGCATAGCGCCACTGTAAAGATTTGCATATTTCAGCGCGACCTCACTCAGGCTATTGGAATAATATTTAGCTGTGTGTGTGCATTTGTCTCTACTGCTCACTTGCTCATTGTTGTTTGGGTCTGTGCTTTTGATTGATTAGCATTTCTCTCTCGACGCATTTGGGTTTCTGCTGCCCCTGTCTGCCTTTCCCCTCTGACCCTCCATTTTGCTGTTGTTTTCCCAAGACCCGCCCCTCATCCACACAACCGCCTCCCTGCTGACCCTCCCACCCACTTTTACCGAGCACTCCTCTCCTCTGGCCAAACTGTGACCACCTGGACCAGCTTCAGTACGGTCGCTCCACCACGCCCCTCTTCACTATCTGCTGCTACTCGCCCTGGTATCGTTTTCTGCACCTTTTAAACAGCACTGTAGTTACCTGCATTATAGCGCTTTACTCGCATAGCGCCACTGTAAAGATTTGCATATTTCAGCGCGACCTCACTCAGGCTATTGGAATAATATTTAGCTGTGTGTGTGCATTTGTCTCTACTGCTCACTTGCTCATTGTTGTTTGGGTCTGTGCTTTTGATTGATTAGCATTTCTCTCTCGACGCATTTGGGTTTCTGCTGCCCCTGTCTGCCTTTCCCCTCTGACCCTCCATTTTGCTGTTGTTTTCCCAAGACCTGCCCCTCATCCACACCACCGCCTCCCTGCTGACCCTCCCACCCACGTTTACCGAGCACTCCTCTCCTCTGGCCAAACTGTGACCACCTGGACCAGCTTCAGTACGGTCGCTCCACCACGCCCCTCTTCACTATCTGCTGCTACTCGCCCTGGTATCGTTTTCTGCACCTTTTAAACAGCACTGTAGTTACCTGCATTATAGCGCTTTACTCGCATAGCGCCACTGTAAAGATTTGCATATTTCAGCGCGACCTCACTCAGGCTATTGGAATAATATTTAGCTGTGTGTGCATTTGTCTCTACTGCTCACTTGCTCATTGTTGTTTGGGTCTGTGCTTTTGATTGATTAGCATTTCTCTCTCGACGCATTTGGGTTTCTGCTGCCCCTGTCTGCCTTTCCCCTCTGACCCTCCATTTTGCTGTTGTTTTCCCAAGACCCGCCCCTCATCCACACCACCGCCTCCCTGCTGACCCTCCCACGCTCCGCCCCCTCCTGTCCATTTATGTCAGATGGTCCCACGCGCAGCGTCCACGCGCCCAATCCGCGCCGAAGGTGCGCCAAAGGTAAGCCCGTCTACGCCCGTCCGCGCCTGGCTCGCGCCCAGCGCCAGACCCCCTGCCCCTCGCGCTGCCCAGCCCCCCCGCATTACCTACGATGCCGCCACCCTCCTAGCCCTTAACCCCGGTCGCGCCCCCAACTGCGTCCAAGCCGCTCCTGGACACACCCATGGACCTTTCTCCTGCCACTCCTGCAAATTCAGCGGCACCGACAACATCTCCACTACGACCACAGCACAGATTCCCGACCCCACCCACCTACAATGCATCCTTCTCAACACCCGCTCGGTCCACAGACACGCCATCGACCTATGGAATCTACTAGACACAATCTCTCCGGACATCGCCTTCCTAACAGAAACATGGATGAACGCTTCCTCCGCCCCAGACATCACCATCGCCATCCCTGAAGACTATAAGTTCACTCGCAAGGACCGTACCGGCCACACAGGAGGAGGAATCGCTATCGTCCATAAGAAATCAATCCGCATCTCAACCAGCTCTGACGCCAACCTCGCCAACTCCGAACACCTTCACTTCCAGATCCACATCGACCCCAAGACCACACTTAGAGGCACCCTCCTCTACAGACCACCAGGACCCCGCGCAAAATTTAGTGAAGACATCACGGACTTCATCACTCCTCACGCGCTCCCCTCAAAAGACTACATCCTTCTGGGAGACCTCAACTTTCACCTTGAAAAGATCAACGACCGCAACACCACCACCCTCTTGGACAACCTCGCCAACCTCGGACTTAAACAACTGGTCACTTCCCCCACCCACATCGCAGGTCACACTCTCTACCCCATCTTCACCTCCAGCAATCATGTCTCCTTCAGCCACACTACGGATCTCCTCTGGACTGACCACAGCTGCGTTCACTTCACCTACAACAAGCCAAAACCCATCAACCACCTCCAACCAACTCTGCAAAGAAACTGGAACAAAGTCACCACCGACCAGATCTCCTCATCGCTCCTTCTAAACACCCCAGCCCACTCTTCTAACCCAGACCAAGCCGCCGCCAACTTCACCCTATGGTTATCCAACACCGCCGACACCTTAGCACCACTGAAAAAACGCCAAAGCAAACCTGGCAACAAGAAGGCCTCATGGTTCAACGATGATCTTAAGAAGTCCAAGAAACTCTGCCGCTCCCTTGAAAAGGCCTGGAAAAAAGACCCAACCACTAGCACCAAGGACGCCTTCAAAAACGCCACCCGCACTCACCACCAACTAATCCGAAAGGCCAAGAAAACAGCATTCAAGGATCGACTTGACAACAACGCCCAAAACAGCAAGGAACTTTTCAACATCGTCAAGGAATTTTCCAATCCCTCGGCCAACTCCAACGACATCACCCCCTCTCAAGCCCTCTGCGACTCCCTAGCCTCATTCTTCCACAACAAGATTGCAGACATCCACAACAGCTTCGACAACCAACCCGGAGACCAACCCACCCAACCTTATGCTGAACACTCTTCCCCCGCGAACACCCTTAACGACTGGAACCCAATCTCCACTGAGGACACCATCCGCCTAATGAACTCCATCCACTCAGGATCCCCCACAGACCCATTCCCTCACCACATCTTCAACAAAGCAGACTCCGTCATAGCACCGCACCTCCGAGACGTCATCAATTGCTCCTTCATCTCCGCCACCTTCCCGGAAAACTGGAAACACGCTGAACTCACCGCCCTTCTGAAAAAACTCACAGCGGACCCCACCGAACTCAAAAATTACCGCCCCATTTCGCTCCGTCCATTCCCGGCCAAAGTAATCGAGAAAGCTGTCAACAACCAACTCGCCGCTTCCCTCGAAGCCAACAAATCCCTCGACCCCTCACAATCTGGCTTCCGAGCAAAACACAGCACTGAGACCGCCCTCATCGCAGCAACAGACGACATTCGAACTCTACTGGACAATGGAGACACAGTCGCCCTCATCCTCCTCGACCTCTCTGCAGCATTCGACACAGTCTGCCACAGCACCCTTTTACAACGCCTCAGTAACATCGGAACACAAGGAAAAGCACTTGAATGGATCACCTCGTTCCTCACCGGAAGAACCCAGAGAGTCCGCCTTCCACCATTCAAGTCCGAGGCCACTGAAGTCATCTGTGGCGTACCACAAGGATCCTCACTCAGCCCCACCCTCTTCAACGTATACATGAGCCCCCTCGCGGCCATCGCCCGCCAACACAACCTCAACATCATCTCTTACGCGGATGACACTCAACTAATCCTTTCTCTCACCAATGACCCCAGCACCGCCAAAACTAACCTACACGAAGGAATGAAAGAAGTTGCCGAATGGATGAAACACAGCCGTCTGAAACTGAACTCAGATAAAACAGAAGTCCTCATCCTAGGTACATCCCCCTCTGCATGGGATGACTCTTGGTGGCCGGAAGCCCTTGGAAAAGCACCCATCCCGACAGACCACGCACGGAACCTAGGCGTCATCCTGGATTCTTCACTCTCTATGAATAGACAAGTCAGCGCCGTATCCTCATCCTGCTTTAACATTCTTCGCATGCTCAAAAAAACATTTCGCTGGATCCCCACCGAAACCAGGAAAACTGTCACCCATGCTCTGGTCACGAGCCGACTGGACTACGGAAACACCCTCTACGCAGGTACCACCGCTAAACTCCAGAAGAAACTCCAACGAATCCAAAATGCCTCAGCCAGGATCATATTAGACATCCCACGCAACGAACACATCTCTGGTCACCTGAAAGACCTCCACTGGCTACCCGTCAATAAGAGAATCACTTTCCGACTGCTAACCCACGCACACAAATCACTCTACGACATCGGACCAGAATGTCTCAACTCACGACTGTCCTTCTACACCCCCTCCCGACAACTACGTTCTTCCAGCCAAGCCCTCGCCACTGTACCTCGCATCAACAAGACCACCATGGGAGGCAGATCCTTCTCATACCTGGCTGCTAGAACATGGAACTCACTCCCCACTTACCTTCGCCTCACCCAGAACCACCTAGCATTCAGAAAGCAACTTAAAACATGGATATTTGACAAGTAATCCTCCTCCCCTTCCTAAGCGCCTTGAGACCCTCTGGGTATGTAGTGCGCTATATAAATTCTTTGACTTGACTTGACTTGACATATAACCATGTCTGAACTGGGGTGGGAGGGTGGGCTAAAGAACGGTGATGGATTAAACCCAGATCTTTTGACTGGGTGTGAGTGTTTGATTGATTCAGATGCTCCGTCCATCACCACCCCCTTTTGTTCCGCTTTTGGCCGCCATAAGTGTGGCAGGGTATGCTCAGACATGAGTCCCTTGCTCACTTTGCCACTGGATTCAAGCAAGCCGGGCTGAAGATGGCTGGAATGCCAGAAACCGGTCCTCGGAAGCTTGTTTCCGGTCCAGGGAAGACATGGCTTGGCAGTTCTGGCTGGACTGTTCCCATGAGGCACAGGGTCAGACTGATTTGCATATAGCCATGTCTGAACTGGGGTGGCAGAGTGGGCTAAAGAACGGTGATGGATTAAACCCAGATCTTTTGACTGGGTGTGAGTGTTTGATTAATTCAGATGCTCCGTCCATCATCATCCCCTTTTGTACCGCTTTTGGCCGCCATAAGTGTGGCAGGGTATGCTCAGACATGAGTCCCTTGCTCACTTTGCCACTGGATTCAAGCAAGCCGGGCTGAAGACGGCTGGAATGCCAGAAACCAGTCTTCGGAAGCTTGTTTCCAGTCCAGGGAAGACATGGCTTGACAGTTCGGGCTGGACTGTTCCCATGAGGCACAGGGTCAAACTGATATGCATATAGCCATGTCTGAACTGGGGTGGCAGAGTGGGCTAAAGAACGGTGATGGATTAAACCCCGATCTTTTGACTGGGTGTGAGTGTTTGATTGATTCAGATGCTCCGTCCATCACCACCCCCTTTTGTACCGCTTTTGGCCGCCATAAGTGTGGCAGGGTATGCTCAGACATGAGTCCCTTGCTCACTTTGCCACTGGATTCAAGCAAGCTGGGCTGAAGACGGCTGGAATGCCAGAAACCGGTCCTTGGAAGCTTGTTTCCGGTCCAGGGAAGACATGGCTTGGCAGTTCGGGCTAGACTGTTCCCATGAGGCACAGGGTCAGACTGATTTGCATGTAGCCATGTCTGAACTGGGGTGGCAGAGTGGGCTAAAGAACGGTGATGAATTAAACCCAGATCTTTTGACTGGGTGTGAGTGTTTGATTGATTCAGATGCTCCGTCCATCACCACCCCTTTTTGTACCACTTTTGGCCGCCATAAGTGTGGCGGGGTATGCTCAGACATGAGTCCCTTGCTCACTTTGCCACTGGATTCAAGCAAGCCGGGCTGAAGACGGCTGGAATGCCAGAAAGCAGTCCTCGGAATCTTATTTCCTGTCCAGGGAAGACATGGCTTGGCAGTTCGGGCTGGACTGTTCCCATGAGGCACAGGGTCAGACTGATTTGCATATAGCCAAGTCTGAACTGGGGTGGCAGAGTGGGCTAAAGAACGGTGATGGATTAAACCCAGATCTTTTGACTGGGTGTGAGTGTTTGATTGATTCAGATTCTCCGTGCATCACCACCCCCTTTTGTACCGCTTTTGGCCGCCTTAAGTGTGGCAGGGTATGCTCAGACATGAGTCCCTTGCTCACTTTGCCACTGGATTCAAGCAAGCCGGGCTGAAGATGGTTGGAATGCCAGAAACCGGTCCTTGGAAGCTTGTTTCCGGTCCAGGGAAGACATGGCTTGGCAGTTCGGGCTGGACTGTTCCCATGAGGCACAGGGTGAGACTGATTGGCATATAGCCATGTCTGAACTGGGGTGGCAGAGTGGGCTAAAGAACGGTGATGGATTAAACCCAGATCTTTGACTGGGTGTGAGTGTTTGATTGATTCAGATGCTCCGTCCATCACTACCCCCTTTTGTACCACTTTTGGCAGCCTTAAGTGTGGCGGGGTATGCTCAGACATGAGTTCCTTGCTCACTTTGCCACTGGATTTAAGCAAGCCGGGCTGAAGACAGCTGGAATGCCAGAAACCGGTCCTTGGAAGCTTGTTTGCGGTCCAGGGAAGACATGGCTTGGCAGTTCAGGCTGGACTGTTCCCAGGAGGTAAAGGGTCAGACTGATTTGCATATATCCATGTCTGAACTGGGGTGGCAGAGTGGGCTAAAGAACGGTGATGGAATAAACCCAGATCTTTGACTGGGTGTGAGTGTTTGATTGATTCAGATGCTCCATTCATCACTACCCCCTTTTGTAGCACTTTTGGCAGACATAAGTGTGGCGTGCTATGCTCAGATATGAGTCCCTTACTCACTTTGCCACTGGATTTAAGCAAGCCGGGCTGAAGATGGCTGGAATGCCAGAAACCGGTCCTCAGAAGCTTGTTTCCGGTCCAGGGAAGACATGGCTTGGCAGTTCGGGCTGGACTGTTACCATGAGGCACAGGGTCAGACTGATTTGCATATAGCCATGCTGAACTGGGTGGCAGAGTGGGCTAAAGAACGGTGATGGATTAAACCCAGATCTTTTGACTGGGTGTGAGTGTTTGATTGATTCAGATGCTCTATCCATCACCACCCCCTTTTGTACCGCTTTTGGCTGCCATAAGTGTGGCAGGGTATGCTCAGACATGAGTCCCTTGCTCACTTTGCCACTGGATTCAAGCAAGCCGGTCTGAAGACGGCTGGAATGCCAGAAACCTGTCCTCGGAAGCTTGTTTCCGGTCCAGGGAAGACATGGCTTGGCAGTTCGGGCTGGACTGTTCCCATGAGGCACAGGGTTAGTCTGATTTGCATATAGCCATGTCTGAACTGGGGTGGCAGAGTGGGCTAAAGAACGGTGATGGATTAAATCCAGATCTTTTGACTGGGTGTGAGTGTTTGATTGATTCAGATGCTCCGTCCATCACCACCCCCTTTTGTACCGCTTTTGGCCACCATAAGTGTGGCAGGGTCTGCTCAGACATGAGTCCCTTGCTCACTTTGCCACTGGATTCAAGCAAGCCGGGCTGAAGACGGCTGGAATGCCAGAAACCGGTCCTCGGAAGCTTGTTTCTGGTCCAGGGAAGACATGGCTTGGCAGTTCGGGCTGGACTGTTCCCATGAGGCACAGGATCAGACTGATTTGCATATAGCCATGTCTGAACTGGGGTGGCAGAGTGGGCTAAAGAACAGTGATGGATTAAACTCAGATCTTTTGACTGGGTGTGAGTGTTTGATTGATTCAGATGCTCCGTCCATCACCACCCTTCTTTTGTACCAATTTCTGCCAATCAGCATGTGCCGGATATATTCTGACTTTTGAGACTTGCGATGTCCACAGGAAGCAATCGAAGCTTCATCAATGCATGCGTTTTAGCCTGCCCATGGCGTGATTTCCGGACACCATTATATAGTACCATTTTGTGTATGCTGGTGGTCAAAAGCAGTCAGGCTGCTTCTCAAGTAGAGTTACTTCAGAAGAAGTAGCTAAATCAACTCTAAAATACCTTTTCAAATTCATATTCCACTCAAATGGATGGTTCAGGTTGTATTTTAGTTCAAAAAGTGTTTATTCAATTTTAATTTTGTTTGCAACATGAAGGAGGCGTCACTGATACTCTAACCTCCTCTTCTTGTCCAGAAGGCTCCTCTTAGTTCTCTGCCCATCTGCTGGTCACTTTTCATTTGGATTTCAAAGTGAAAGAATCACTCTCTTTGTATTCAATTCCTGCTGCATGTACCATTGGATTTTAAGGACTTTGTTTTTGTGACATCACAAGTAAGCTACAAAAACTTTGAATTAGGATGTTGTTTATTTGAGGGCATGCACCAGTATATATTTGCACCTTTTATTCAATTTTTAGATTTGATTGTGGTTGTGGTGGGTGGTCTGGAGTTGCAGTAGGGCCTATTTTTGTTTTGCTTTCATTTTTTTCATATTTGTAAGGGCAAAAGTTTGCACAGTTAAAAACTTTTTATCCGTGTTTATAAAATGTGCACTATACATTTATTTTACCATGTGGCCTTCTCTGCCCATGGGCCATTCAGCCAGTACTAGGTATTGGGTATATGAACAAAGATGTTTCTCTGGTATATGTTGTTTTACCATTTCTCGGATTTAGGGATGGCATTTGATTAAACACAAAATGTGTTTTTTTGGGGGGATTTTGTGTTTTTTTCTTCAAAATATTTATTTTGGTAGGATAATATTTTAATGCCTTGGGAGGATGTGTGTTGTTTGAAATTGTGTTATAGCTGGCTTAATTTTCTTTTTTGGCAATGCTGAATTAATGGTAGTGTTTTCGTCTATGTTTGCCATGCTTCCTTTATGCTGGCTAATAGGCACACGTTTTTGTCTGAAATGCATGTGTGTGTATATATACCTTCACTGAAGAAATCCAAGCCCAACAGGGTTCAAGTCTAATCTGTGGCTGTGGGCAGATCATCGAGAAGCTATCTTCCCTCCCAGTGATGCTGACTGACCTCATTGAGGTTCTCAGTAAAGAAATACCATTTGGCAACAACTCACTGAACAGTGAAATAAACAAAAAGCCAAGCAAGAGCAGATGTCAAAAACTTAAATACAGAAGATACAAGAAGCCTATCTGAGAAGGTCCCCATCGCTGGACCAACACCATCCCGAGCTTGAGGCGTTATCACCCTAAACGCCAAACAAAGTAGACAACTCAGGAAGAAAGGTTGTTGCAAAAGATTAGAATGAACAACATTAACCATATACCCCCTTTTCTGCCCAAGAAAAATAAATGTGCCCTGAAAGCATCCAAGCTCAACTCCTCAAAGACCAAGCAGTCGAGCAAACCCCAGTCAGGGGCAAAGTACATCAACAGAGAGCCAATGGAGGTCACCACACAAAGTAAAGCAAATAGTCCAAACATAAATAATCACCAAGAGGACCCAAATTCACTGATCAGAGTGCAAGCCACTCCGCTCAAAATCTTACACACCTCAAGTAGCAGACAATCAAATGTTCAAGCTCACATCACTTGGTGAGACCATACAAGAGACTTAGTAGAACCGGGAGTAATTGCAACAAACAAAAACAGAGCCAGCACGGTCACAACCACTGCACAGGTAATTCCAAGGAGTGGGCCATAGGGATTACGGACAACTATGCACCAGAGCCTTGAGACCCTACGGGTATGTAGCGCCTTGAGACCCTACGGGTATGTAGCGCGCTCTATAGGTGTCACTGATTGATTGATTGATTGACCCTGATGCTTCAGTCCGGCAAACTAACATAAGGGAACAAGTCCCAAGAATGGACAAAACAGGGACATCTTTATGTCACCGAACGCTTGGCCCTATCGCAGCAACCCTCACTTGGATCTGAACATCCAAACTATCTTCGGTGATGGGGCATGAAACTGTCACTCCTCAGGAGGGCCACTGAGGGGTCAAGGATGCTTAAGGACATATTCCACTGGCTCTCAAATTGATGAATGCATTACATTCTGAAACCTGAATTCAAATCTAAAGGGACTTGCATCACCTTGAACAGAAGCAACATTCTGCAGTTACTATCAACTTTCTCAACTCTAAGGGATATAAGAGCAACCGATCTGCTTTCAAAAGAATTTATCAATCAAGACCTGCATTCAGAAAGGGAGATCACTAAGGCCTCAAGGGGGTAACCGGAATTGCCCAATAAAGTCCTCGATGACCAAGATACCTTCAAGGCATGGAGTATAACTATATTGGGCTATCAGAGCACAGGATACTCCTTTCCAACACTCACTAACATAAGGAAAAAAAGTGGCTGCAAAAAGAAAACAATCTCAGTATTTAAGGGAGCCCGGGACCAATCACAAATGAGGGATCCAGTAAGAAGCGATTGTTACAGCCAAGCCCAGTATCTAACTTGGCAATCGTCTAGGCTCCTTGAAACTCAGCAGATCACCCGACCCGATTACTGTTCTAGGGGTTTCCAATGACAAAACAAGCAAGATCCAGGGACACCTAAATAAAGGGTAATTCAACCATTCGTCTATGCACATGGAATGTGAATGGCCAAAAAGCAAAATAGCAGACCCAGATTTTAATCAGTATATTAGAACACATGTCATAATTTTGCTGCAGGAAAAATGGATGACCGAACCACTCCAAATACAGGGCCATACTTGTTTCCATATGCCGGTAACCAGGAATTCACAATACGGCCACCTATCCTGTGGGCTGACAACATATGTATCAATAACCAGCACAATCGCCATAAAAGAAATCCTCTCTACCACGACAACTGTCAATGTGATTAAGATAAGTCTTACCTCAGAGGGTAAATGGGAAGATGTGTTAATCTTTAACACCTACATAAACCCAAAAAAGAAATTCAAAGCCTCAAGACTCCCGGTGGACTGCCTAGTGACACACATTAAAAAGCACGACATCTCCAACTTGGTGCTCTCAGGGAACTTTAACCTTCACCTCCTAGGATCCCAGATGACGAAAAGACACTAGCCCAGTCGTCGGACTGGAATATATTCGAACAAAACAACAAACACCAATGCAGAGTCAGCACAGCAGCCAGACGTTTGCTGGACTATCTAAAGCACATCAACCTCAGGCCACTCAATGGCAGATTTCCTGATGACTTACCACCCCTAGCTTCATTTTATTCCAATAAGGCATCCTCAGCTTTGGACTATACTCTGACCTCCGTCTCATTTTTCACAGTGTAGCCACTTTTCGGCTTGGTGACACAGCAGATAGCATCCATCGACGACAGGAAATTACCCTCCTGGCAACATTACCAATATTTGACCCCCCCCCCCCCCCCCCTCATGGGGCCCCCTTTCTAACCATACAATCAGCCTTAAAATAATTAAATCCTCCCTAGTAAATCCAGAGGAGGTGTTCCAGGTTGCAAAAGCTGTACTACAGAACCAGAAAGACCACACAACCAGCCCCATAAGCAAACGGGAAAAGTTCACCTCAGTTCTATCAGGCACTTTTTCAACAGCTGCCAAATATAGGCCACCAAATGACCCAACAGAAACAGGCTGGCTCTCTGGAGCACACCAAAAGCAACAAGAGGATATAAAAAAAGGAATAAATAAAAAGCTGAGACTTTTGAGGCTCAAACCAAAAGACCCTAATCTCAAATAATATCTACAACAACAGTGGAAAACTCTAGAGGTGCTCTGGGAAAACTGTCACATGACTCCAAATTTCAATATAGCGCACACTTCTGGGCCACAGTGAATAAAATAATGCACCCATCTCGCATAGAGGGTAATTTCATACATTACAAAGGAGACATGATCGAAGTTCTTGACAACCAACTTCACCCACCAGAACAAGAGCAGGCTGAGTAATGCAAGACATGCCCCTAATATAAAAGAAGAACTCCAGATAAATATCTTCACCAAAACCGACATTTTTCCTACAATGAAATGGAAGAGTTGACTCACATTGCAGCAATTATACGCCAGATTGCAAAAGGCAGGAGAGAGGAGTTGCAGGGCCAAATGAGATTCTTCCTGCCCTCTTCAAGCAGGACTCCGATTATTGGGCAGCGGCCCTGGACCCACTATTCTGGGAAGCCAGACAACTGGGTTAACTACCGGCCTCTTGGAAAGGCTCTATTATTTCTCCCATCTATACAAGCGGTGCAAAATTTGCCCCAAAAAACTATCTCCTAGTTGCTCTACTAGATAACAAAGCCAAATAGTTAGCAGGTACCCTAGTAGAAGAACTTCAGACATGGGCAGCCGAGCAAAGAATCATACACCCAACCAAAACCGGCTTCTCTAAAAAACAGAGACTCTAACCAACATTCTAACACTGTCACTACTTATGGACAAGACAAAGCCATAAAAACAGTTGCTTCATCTGTGCATTGTAGACTTCAAGGCTGCCCTTGACAACATAGAGAAATCTAGTCTCTGGAAAACGTTGCCTACAATTACATATAGCAGTTAATCCCTAGGAGGAAGAGACTCACAAACCCTGGACAGCACCCTAAGCAGGGCCTAAAGAATTATGTTCAACATCTCAACATATGCATTTGCAGCACAAATGAGGCTGTAATTTGGTCTCATAAAACAACAGCTAGCAAGATAGGGAACCTACATTACCTGCTGGCACAAAATCAGGTACACCACCTCAAATAGCTTAAGCCATCTACTCACGCAAGAGCTTCAGCAAAGTATAGCTGCACCCACAAGAAAAGACCTATATCACTGCCTCACAAACCCCAGGTTCACCCAGGCCTGGGAAGTTTCGACCATACACGCTGACTTTTGGAATATAATGCGGAAGACAATAAAGAGCATGTCACTTGTAGAAGAAAAGTTACCTTTGCATTGAGTAAACACGCCTGGATGACATTTAATGTCTACACATCTATTAGTCAACAAACATACTTCGGCATAGGATACTCCAGTACCATCAAGGAGAATTTCCTGAAAACATCGGGTAGGAAAATTGCCAGCCATCCAGCATCTGCCACCATGGCTGAGGGGGGAAGATACCCTCACACTGCTGCCTGTGTAGCAACAGAGTTGAGGATATGGCACATCTGATATGTGCATGCAGCAGCCTGACAGGGGAAGGATCCAACCTGTTCAAACATCAATTGAACCAGCGCATGATCCATACATGGAGACAAGCCGTGATAGCCTGTTTTAACCCAGATGGCCAACAGATGAACTGTAAATTAGTAAAATTCCTAACGCTGATAGATGTAAAACTGACAAACGCATGATGAACTACAGGAAAGTCTTTGGATGGCGCTGTTTAACCAATAAAGCACACACGTGTACTGGAAATCCCCACACAATTCTGCTTTTAGAGTGAACGGCCAAAGGACTTGAGGACACTAAGCTTAATGGCCCTGGCTACTCATGCAACAGCATCTTAACAGCAAATGCTTTTTTATTTGTTATTTATCATTTTGTTTTCTCTATCCATGAGAAATGTGCAGTTTTTTACTTCCATTTCTCATTAGTTTTAGGTAACTTTTCTACAATAAAGACTACACACAGACACGAAAAAATCTAAAGGTCACAGTGACATTATAGCTTGGAAACAGAATTTTTAAAAACGGTGCACCCCCAATTTATTTTATTTGCAACCCCGGGAGGTAGATCCGCACAGTCCCTCCTTTCACATTAACATAAGCCCAGGGGAGGTGGTGGTCCCCGGGGAATAAAAATGCCCATAGAGGGGGGCCAAATGCACCCCCTCCTTTAATTTACTGAAAGAGGCATCCCCCAGGACCTGCCCCATCTGGGAGCTTATTTAAAAACAGGCATGGGAGTCCACACTTGTTTTCTTTTTTTTTATTTCTGTCACATATTTTGTGAATTTGAGGCAAACATTTTAAAAAATAAAATATTTTTTTACCCAGCCAGGACCCCTCTGAGACCTCAAGATCAAGTCCCAAGATTGCTGCCATCACTTCCTGGTCAAAGTGTTGGCAGCCAATCAGTGCTCTGCAGATCTCTGCCATAGCTCGTTATTATTCACAAAGTAGCTGTGGTCGTAGATATACAAATTTGTATCTCTTTGAATTTCTACTAAATGGATTTCCATCAAATAACTGAAAGCGTAATCTGCAAACCAAAGTCTACTGTTCTGCCAAATTCAGTGAAATTCCATCCACTGGTTCAGGTTGCAGGCATGTCTAAAGACTCAATGGGAATTTACATAGGAAATGCACTTTATTTGACCCCCCCTTTTCTCAACCCCATCTTGACAAATATCCGCAATATTTTTCATGCACAACCAAAATCTCAGGGGCTTTTTGTTTGGAAAATGTCATGAAGATTCAACAAACGGTGCAAAAGATATAGGCAGGTCAAAAAGACTGAAGTTGGGTCAGGGCACAAACCCCTTTCTACCTGCGTCACCCAATGGGTGCTGATGGCACAGCATGCTTCTGCTGCAATAATGAGGAGGGAGGCCATTGGAGACAATTGGAGTTGGGAGTGGAGTCTGACGGGTGGCATTCTGACTGGGATGGAAAGGACAGGAAAGGAAAAATTAAAACATACTACAAAAAAGTCTCAAAGACACAGTCTGAAATGTAAAACCAACAAAGGAAAGTGAAACAGTAACACAAACAAGCAAACAAAAGTTGGGATTGGGAACTGGGGTGGATTGGTTTGGACTCCGTGGAGCAGGCAGCCAGCAAGGAGAGAGAAACAGAAGTAGGCAAACAAAATGGAGTTTTTTTATAACTGTAGAATTCCGCAGAGTTAAACTCTGTGAGCTTCACCCAGGCCTAAATGGAATCATATTCCTTTCCTGCAATGTTGCACTGTCATTACAACTGCGGACATACTAAATAAATAAGACAACATTAGGGGGTCCATGGCCACCGCATCTCTTTTTGACTGTTTGATCAAGAAATCCTTCTTAACCAACATGTTTTGTGAATAATAGTTTACTTGGGTCATCTTCACAGTACCACAAATGTGTTACCTTAGTCATGTGTTACCTTAGTCTTATAGTACCACAAGACATATAACATAGGGTTTGGGGAAAGCTTACAAAAAAAAAGAAAGCAGAACAAAGCTACAGACTGAAGAAAGTCAGCTGCAGAAACAGGAAGTTTAGAAAAAAACTGATAATGCAGTGATAACAGATGTTAAATAGGGGACTTAAGAAAATTGTACAGAGTTAAAAAACACAAGGCCAAATAATTTGACTAGTAGGGAGAGGTAAAATTAAGAAATAATAATGAACAGGAATTAATGGGGGCAGCAGAACCATCTGCCGCAGTGTTGCTGGTGGTGGCGATAGTTCCACCCATTGTGGAGCTGGTGGCAGCAGCCACTTCACCCTCTGATGCCCTCTTGCGCACTGATGTAAGAAATAAAGAATATAAAAAAAATTTGACAAGCACAGCAGCATTGCACTTTCTAAATAAGATAGCAAATTATTTAAACATGCTTTGCCACTATTTGAGAACTCAGAATATATGTCCTGCTTTTAGTTGTTCAGAGCACTGACCATAGTTTCTATGGGAATAAGCCACTTCCATGGAGGAGGGTACAAAGGCAGCAAATTGACCCAGCTGGGCAGGTGGGAGGGGGAGTGGTAGCACATCAGACCATGGAGGGCAAGGGAAAAGTGGCAGGGACCACAAATGAACCATGCATTACAGGCAAGAGATGCTGTGACAATATGAAAGACATCGAGGGCAAATCGAAGTGACAGTGACAGTACAACCGTACATGCCAATAGACCTAATTCATGTATACACAGAGGTTTTGGGTCCAATAAACCGACCAGCCTGGACCTCAACAATTGCAAAACAGAAAAAATGGCTAGCCAGAATACTTTGATTTGAGATTAAAGCCCACACAGCCCATGAGTACTGTGTAACCAAACCATTTGTTTAGCGAAACATTTATTTTCGTTCAAAATCATTTTTCAAAGTTCATAAAGACATGACATCAAAAAGAGAACACTGTCGAGAATAGTCAAGTCAAAGGCAAAAACAGACAATTATGTGCACCATAAATACAAAATATACAAGCATAAATACCAAATATTCAAACGATTATATGACACCAAAGTGCAACTTAGAATATAAAATATACAGTCCAAATCAATTGTAATTCAAAACCATAGAACATGAAGGAAAAGACAGACAAAACCAGTCCTTTAGCTGAAATACCAGTGGACAGGCGGAATTAGGGGTGGTAAACCAATGCCTGCCTGTCTCACAACACCCGTGACTGAATGTTCAGTCTGGTTGCAGGCCAGGGCCCACACAAGTGGACTGAGTTGATCCCTAGCTGCACCCTTCTTTCTTGCCACGGGCTGGGGGTCAACGCGTTTCGAACCAACGTGATTCAAGGTTCTCCTCAGGACATGGACTGGGTACGATCTTAACTATAAAGAAATTAAAAAAAGGGGGGTGTCAAACTTATAGGCTCACAATTTGAGAGACCTCTCTGAGCTCTCCACAAGTAAATAAATAAACACATCACGTTACCTGCACCACATGCACAGAAAATTGCAGGAGTGGAGGTAATCTGCAAAGCAGGGGATTCTGTAGAAAAAATAAATTGAGTGGCAATCAGGGCGATATACTATTTAGGCTTAGAGACACCCACCACGCTTGTTTGTATATGTAGGGGGGCTCAGTTACCTGAATCGAGTTGTCCAGGTGTCAACAACAAGAAACGCCCGCCGAGCGGTGCACTGTTAGAAAGGTGGCAGAGTTCACATTGCTAATATGAGCTGTAAAAAGAGATCGAGAATGCCCCACATCCGAACACCGAGCCTCAATAAAAGTGGACGCTGATCGATAAAATCAATTGCGGCACTTTTCCTACCTGCACGCCGTGTGTCAAAGACGTCGGCTGTGTAGAAGCAAAGTCGGGGATTCTTAATTAGGTAGGCGGGAAAGATTCAACCGCATGGAGCCGCTGCAAAGGACACAAAGAAGAAATTGATAAAGTTGCCTGCAAACGCAGAAGCATGGTCTGCTCCAATCGGCAGGAGATCAACTTACAAATGCAGCAGGGATTGAATCCAAGCGGCAACCGAAGGCGTACAAGGAGTCCTTGGCGCGGGCTGGTTTGCAAACTACTAAATACAAACCCAGTAATCCCACCGAAAGCGAGAAGGGACACCAAGGGATTCACTGGAATGCTGGTACTTGAAGTCAAGCCAGTCCGAGTCATTAAACTGAACCAGGATGTGTCAGTGTTCGGGAGTATCTATGGGCATTTCCTCATTATGCTGAACCGGGATGTTTCAGTTTTCAGCAGTGTCTACGGGAATTTAATGTGTTTAGTAAAATAGGGCACGGTTTACCTATTCTCACATTTCCGAGCAACGGAGTTGTTCGGAACCATCTGCTGGCTATTCCCTCGTTTTTTAAGGGAAACACGGGAATGGAACAGTGTGCTTCATAATGGAACACTGTGGTTTGTTCAATTAGACACGGTTAGCATATTCTCACATTTCTAAACGGAACATTTTTCGGAACCGTCTGCGGACATTTATCTCATTTTTTTGGAAACGGGCATCAATGGAACAGTGTGTTTTGTACCGTAGAACATGATTGAAATAATCACACATCTCCATACCGTGACATATTGTTATTTGGGCAAAACCTCAGTATGTGACACATCAGTCAGTGTTTTCTGCGATGCAAATAGATGAAATATTATCACATTGCGTGTACATACATTGGAACTCCACATACAAGAGTCTTAGATACATAAATATATCAGTCATTATAGATATTCAGACACCGCATCAAAACACACTTGTCGTGTTAATGTACTGAGGTGAACAAAAGTGAAATTAGTCAAAACAGACATTGCCACTGAAAAGAAACCACTCATCAAAACTAAGAAACAGTGCCATTAAGGGGAAATTTGTAGCATAAGTGCTATATATGACTGTAATCGAAGCAGTACGGCTAAAGCTAAAAGCAGAAAAGGTAGTGAAATTAGAGATTGCCAAGTTCAGACATTTCGTTCAAGCCAGAGTTTGAAGTATCAAATTTCAGAATCAGGTAAGCCTCCTTCTGAGAAAGGCATACATCAGGGTCCCCACTGCCGCCTCTGATGACCGCAAGCACAGTCCATCTTAATTCATTGGCTGAGTGTTTGTACTGTATGAAGTGGGAAATCAAAGGAGCTGTTAAAATCTTATTGTTTATTCTCGATCGATGTTGAATGATTCGCTGACGAACCTCCTGGGTGGTCTTCCCAATGTACACCTTTTTGCAAGGACATTGAATGGCGTACACTGTATTTTTGGTCTTACAGTTTGTGTGTTCGTCATGTCTCCAAAATGTTTTGCCTTCAACAGGAAGCACTAATAGATAAAATAAAGCAGGTGCTCGAGCACCTGCTTTTTTTTTTATCTATCAGTGCTTCCTGATGAAGCTAATTTAGTAACTATTTTAGGATGGCGCTGGCAGTTTGCTGGCGCCATCCTAAAATAGTTACAGGATGATGGGGCGATTGCATAGTAACACACACATGGTCGCTGGAACTAGTTGAAGCTCAAATTCAGTGACTCATTCATCAGCCCAAAAACAATCGTGAGCATCGTCGAGGCTGGGCAGGTGTGCCTTCTTCCCAAATCTACAGTCGAAAATCAGCTATGATGCTGGATAGAGGCCTTTGTATCCTTGACTTTCACGAGCGCAATCCTCGTGCGGTTCCTGTGACCAGGAGCTTCTTTCTCTTGATCTGCTGCTCTGATCAGTCTCTGACATTTATACACACAAGAGGCATGATTGTGAACTCGCATGGAAGCCCGCACGTTTGGTCCCGTTCACAAACTCGCGGTGTGCACCGTCTTCCCGCCATCTACCCACTATGATGGACAGCTCAGCTCACTCAAGGGACCCCTGCACCCTTCGGGGCGATTGCATAGTAACACACACATGGTCGCTGGAACTAGTTGAAGCTCAAATTCAGTGACACTTTCATCAGCCCAAAAACAATCGTTATCGTCGTCGAGGCTGGGCAGCTGTGCCTTCTTCCCAAATCTACCGTCGAAAATCAGCTGTGGTGCTGGATAGAGGCTTTGTATCCTTGACTTTCACGAGC
Source organism: Lissotriton vulgaris (assembly GCF_964263255.1). Classification (NCBI taxonomy): domain Eukaryota; kingdom Metazoa; phylum Chordata; class Amphibia; order Caudata; family Salamandridae; genus Lissotriton; species Lissotriton vulgaris. The sequence goes on from NC_141694.1 coordinate 867,650,381, forward strand.
GCAATCCTCGCGCTGTTCCTGTGACCAGGAGCTTCTTTCCCTTGATCTGTTGCTCTGATCGGTCTCTGACCTTTTATACACACAAGAGGCATGATTGTGAACTCGCATGGAAGCCCCGCACGTTTGGTCCCGCTCACACACTCGCGGTGTGCACCGTGTTCCCGCCATTTACCCACTATGATGGACAGCTCAGCTCACTCAAGGGACCCCTGCGCCCTTCGGGGCGATTGCTTAGTAACACACACATGGTCGCTGGAACTAGTTGAAGCTCAAATTCAGTGACTCATTCATCAGCCCAAAAACAATCGTGAGCGTCGTCGAGGCTGGGCAGGTGTGCCTGCCTTCTTCCCAAATCTACAGTCGAAAATCAGCTGTGATGCTGGATAGAGGCCTTTGTATCCTTGACTTTCACGAGCGCAATCCAAATCCGCAAAATCCGCAAATTCGCAGATTTTGCGGATCCGCAAATACGCAAATCCGCAAATTTGTGGATTGTGGATCCGCGAAATCCGCCCATGCTTAACTGGGATCCTCAGAAAAGGTATCGAAGTTGATGAAATAGCCAGAGGCAGTTCTGTCAATGGTTGGTATTGCATCCGGATTATTTGAAATCGCTTGGTGCTACTTGTTCCCTTGACATGTTAGTATAGTCAGATACTACATCATTGTAGACAGGAGTTTTTTGATGAGCTGTTATTTGGGTTTCAAGAGGCACAAGTTCCATGGCTTTGTTGCACAGTCCTTCTTTTCTCACTGCAGATTCTTCAAAAGTGATGAGTATTTCAGTTTGAACCTCTTGGATGGTAGCAAGATTTGGTAGTCTGCTACATCTATGGAGTCCACTGGGCCTAGTACTTATTATCGGCCACATGGTGGGGTTTTACCAGGTCAATTGATACAGACCGGTTCTCCTTTCTTCCAGCAAGGGGCAGTAACACTGTTCGTGATCCGTGGACTGCTAGTACAGGTACTGGTTTTCTGTAAGAAGGCCCAAATTCCTTCTTATCCACTAGTTTTTTCTCTGACCAGATCCCCAATCTTTGGAATCCAGACAGGTCTTGCTGGGACAGGAGGTTTTACTTCAGTGTTCGTTGGCTTTTGTATGGTGTTGCTTAGACCTCTTCTGTTTCATTTAAGTCCTGTAAAACAGCCAGACGATCTTGGATATCAAAGGGTTTTTGTTCTACCACTGAAGTATGACGATCAAGGTCTTTGACTATCATTCTAGTACCAAAAAGGATTTCATATGGAGTGATTTCACTCAGAGAACTTCTTTGCAGATTATTAAGACTACTTTGGACACTTATAAGATGTTTGACCCACCTGTCACCCGAACCTAATACCCTGGCTGTTAAAGATTGCTTTATGTCACGTTTTTCTCTTTCCACAACCAAATTTCCCTCAGGATGGAATGGACTTGAGTACCGCAATGCAATGCCCAAGCTGGCAATGGTCTCCTTGCAAGCCCGAGAGCTAAAAGCAGGACCCTGGTCAGAATGTAGCATGCTGATTGCGTATGTGCAGATAAAGACGCGCAAATCTTTTATAACAGTTTGGGCGTCAGCCGAGCGATGGGGCCACATCCAAATGAATCTTGAGCCTGATACTTGTGGGACCGCTTTTGTCCATAGGAACGTCTGAGCATGGATAGTCTGTACTGGGCTGGCTACACTGTAGTCAGGAATCTGGTAGCGCTCCAAGCTGTGATCTCTGTAGCAGACATCGCAATTAATTCCAAATTTGTAAAAGTGGGCGCTCATCCCTGGCCACCAGTACATCTCTTGTAATTCTAGTAGAGATTTAGAGATCCCTTGATGTATCAGACCCTCTCCCATATGTGCTTCTTGAATCAAAGCACCTCTCTGATTCCGGTTTGGGATTACCCTATCCCCCACTCCAGGGATTCGAGCAAAAGCAACAGAGTTGGCATCAATTATGTATGAATATTCGAGTGGATAGTTTAGAGGTAACGCTGCTCTGCTGCCTTTGCTTGTGGCATTGCGAGCTAGCATTGTTTCACCGTCTATTTTTGTTTTTGAATGAGTGATTGCAGCTATGGAAGCCGTTTGCACAGCTGCCTTCGCTTCTTCATCAGCCAATGAATTCCCTTCAATGTGAACGCCATCACGCTGATGACTCAGGGCATGGATCATGTGAGTCTTTTGTAGTTCTTTCTGTAATAGAACTACTTGTTCCCAAAGCATTTTATGCTTGATTGTGCCTCCTTTTGCGTCTTTAAAACCATTTTGAACCCAGTTCTGCAAATATTTATTGTAAGACTGGACTCAGTAATACGAATCGCACACTATGAGTGTGGGGAATTCGCGATCATTATTTTAAAGCGCCATCTTGAAAGCCTGTAGTTCAGCTCGCTGAGCTGTACAGTCTCCGAGAGATAGAGTTTTTGTGACTATAGGTCTGAATTTACCATCGGGCCAGCGACCTTTAACAATCGCACACTCAGCACTATAAGCTTGTTTGCCCCCAATCGCAGGCTGTGCTGATCCGTCTGTATATATTATACAGCCGTAATGTTCTAGAGGCAGAATCTCAGTGGGCAGAGGATATTCTTGTTTGTATTGGAGAAATTCTTAACTCTTCTAGTAGGGGTCAAAAACGTATTCAACGTCTGTTGCTGCAAGAGAAATAACCCATTGTATCCATCTTGGATTTAAAGCTTTTGCATTTGCAATGCTTGCCTTTGTCACTGCCTCTGAGGCATGTACAGGCGTACCGACTTTTATGCGTTTACCCTGTGCGAGGGCTCTCTCTTTTGCTACCGCAGTTTGAACCGCTGTCAGAATTTTTTCTGTGGAAGTGAATTTCATTTCAGCTTTTGTGTACAAGTGTGATTTATGAGCTATTGGTACCTTTTCACCATCTTTGAAGGTTAGGTTTGTGAATCCGCATCTCCCTGGGATGATTCGGATTACAAGGTTTTGTTCATTTACGCATGTCTGTAAATGTGTTGTTGCTTACATGTCTGTTTGCACTGAACGCAACATTTCTGTGTGTTTTTGAGTCCAATTAGAATGTTTGATATCAGGTTTGATTAATTCGTAGAGAGGTTTAACGTTTTCCGCGTAATTTAGAATGTAAGTTCTTCCAAAATTCAGGAATTCTAGAACTGACTGTAAGTTTTTCAGCGTTTTTGGTGGTTGGAGCAGCGCACATTTTTCTAAAAAGTTTGTTGCCAGGCTTTTGCCTTCACTTGAAAGTTCGTATTTCAAGAATAGGACGTTGAGGTGGGCAATTCTGGATTTTTTAAAGTTGAATTTGTACCCTTCTGAGGCGAATCCGAGTATTATGGTGTTCAACCTGGTCAAGTACCTGTCCAAGTCATCATGTTTAAGAAAGATGTCATTGACATAAGATAATGCCTCATCATCATATGTTTGCAGTAACTCTGTTACTCTGGCAGAAAATAACCCAGGACTGTTCTTGAATCCCTGTGGGAGACGACAAAAGTGTTGTTGTGTCCCCATTATCGAGAAAACTGTCAAATACCTGCTTTCAGGTGCAATGTTTTGACAGAAGAAACCGTTTTAAATATCTAATGTTGTTTTATATTTTTTGCGCACAATGTTATTCCTCAGTGCTGCACTGTGTGCATTTTGTACTGCAAAGGTTTTGCAACAGGAATTTAAATGTCTGTAGTCCAAAACTAAACAATATGTATTGTCTGGTTTGGAGACAGGAAACAAAGGATTGTTCATGGACGAGGTGCATGTTTTAATCACCCCTTGGTATTCAAGTTGATCTAGGATCTCCCTGACCTGCTTTTTAGATTCTTGTTTAACTGGATACTGCTTCTGAGCAGTTGGTTGATTTTTTAACTGGATCTTATGGTTAGGAGAATCTTCATCCCATCCCACATGATTTTTATATAATGCAGGAGCATGGGCTAAAGCCCATTTTCTGGCATAGGTGTACTTTTTATGAATAGGAATATGATTTGAGAAGGCTGGCATAATGCTCTCTTCGCCATGTGGGCACTCCCTGACAAATTCAGGTTGCCAGTCTTTTTCAGCCAGAAGAATGTCATAACCTGTAGATAGTTTTTTCCAAAAGAGTGCTTTTATTTTCATGGTTATGTCCCCCTCTGTTCGGAGTGTTACTTCATATAATTTATGTGGTACACTAACCCTGGTATCTGCAGTTTCAACCTGAATGCATTCATTCAGGTCCACTGTCTCCAGATGATCCTTCAGGATCTTGGAAGCTATGGTAACCTCTGCTGCGCTGTCCAGCATTGTCTCGGCCCACTCCCCGTTCTTGAGTTGTGTCCTTAAGATCCTCGGCATGTTTGATTTTAAGACTTGCTACATTCTTTTTGGTACATTGAGTTTTCTTATTTTTCGGAACGTTTTGATCGTCCTTGGACTTCACGCGTTCTTCTTTGTGTTCTGATCGTCCTCTTCTTTTGGATTTCTGCGAGGAAGTCAGAAAGGTACAAGAGGAACGTGTATCAGTATCTTGATATCTATCAGGTTTTCTTAAATTATCCCTATTTCTCAGGTTATACCTTTTTTCAGAGGGCTTCTTTGGAGGAGACCTTCCTCTGGATTGGGAATGCTTCTCTTTAGGAAGTGGCTGTCTAGTATTTTCCCACTTCTTTATAGGAGTAGCGAGTGTGTTTTTGATAAAACCTTTTTCAGGATTTTTTGTTAGTTCGGGCTTTCTGGTTTCCCTCCCAAACTATCTCTTCCTAGTTCTTCATTGGATTTTCCTATTATTCTGGCCAGTTCATATGGTTGCTCAGTTACATCAAGTTATTTTAGTTTTTGGCGGATTGCCACGGATGCTGCTTCACCTTTAATAATAGCTAATATTATAGCTGAGACCTGGTTGAAATCCTTCAGTAACTTCATACCGAGATTTAAAGCAGGCTCTGCCCCGTATTCATTTTGAATCTGTTTCAGGACATCTGGTATTACCGCCCGGTGTTTTGGTGTAGATTGCAGCAAAGACTGTACCCCAAGTGTCACAGTCCTCCAGGTGGGGTGTGATCCCCATTGGTAAACAGATTGTTAGAATCCTGTGTTTTTCATGAGCTGTACTATCGGGAAATACTGCCTCGATCTGAGCGATTTTTTGAGATAACCAGAATGGAATGTGTTCCTTTTTTGTGGGTAATTTACCAATGACTGATTGTATAGTCTGTGGTGTCATTATGTTTGTGTTCCCCTGATGAGGAGTGTGTTGTGGAATTCTTATAGCAGGTTGGACTGTTAGAGTCCTCATGACATATTGCACCAATTGTCTGTATATTTCTAATTAATTGTTTTAGCTGAGCTAACAGTTCTGGACCTGTCATTTGTTCTATGGCAGGATGTGGTGTATAGCTCGCTAGTACCGGCCATATTGCTCCTGGTCTACCTAGTGAACCGAGCCTAGTAATGTGATTTTGATGTTGTAGGGCACCTTTGAACCAGAGCTGATGCTCATGGTAAGTTAGTGGAATTTCAATGTCTTTGAAAGAACGTATTCCACTGGATGTTCCTCTATTTTATAGAAGTGGAACACATGTGTTGTTGGATTACCACCACCCGTAACAGGTTCCCCGCAGGAGCTGGAACAAGATCACCACCGACCAGCTCACCACATCTCTGAACCAGAACCCCCCCGCCAGCACAACAGACCCTAACCAAGCAGCCAACAACCTCTCACAGTGGATCACCAACTGCGCTGTTGACCTCGCACCTCTGAAAAGCCATCCCAGCAGGCCCGCCAACAAGAAAGCCTCCTGGTTCAACGAAGACCTCAAGAACTCCAAGAAGAACTGCCGTACCCTGGAGAAAGCCTGGCAAAAAACCTGACTACAGACAACATGACCGGCCTCAAGCACGCCACCCGCAAACACCACCAGCTGATCCACACCACCAAGAAGACAGCATTCAAGGAACGACTAGACAACAATGCACACAACAGCAAGGAACTCTTCAGCATCGTCAGAGAGCTCTCCAACCCCAGCGCCGGAAACAACGACATCACTCCCTCACAAGACCTCTGCGACTCTCTCGCCTCGTTCTGCCACAGCAAGATCGCAGACATACACAACAGCTTCGGCGCACAGACCATGCACCCAACCACCGAACCAACGCCCCCCACCACCACCCTCCGCGCCTGGACCCCGGTCAGCACCGAAGACACCATCCACACGTTGAACACCATCCACTCCGGATCACCAACCGACCCATGCCCCCACCACGTCTTCAACAAGGTCGACTCCGTCATCGCACCCCAACTCCGGGACATCATCAACTGCTCCTTCAACACCGCCGCCTTCCCGGAGAACTGGAAGCATGTCAAACTCAGCGCCCTCCTGAAGAAACCATCAGCAGACCCCACCGACCTCAAGAACTACCGCCCCATCTCGCTCCTCCAGTTCCTGCCAAAGTCATCGAGAGGACCGTCAACAGACAGCTTGCCGCTTTCCTCGAGATGAACGGATCCCTCGACCACTCGCAGTCCGGCTTCCGAGCCAACCACAGCACCGGGACCGCCCTCATCGCAGCCACTGATAACATCCGAGCCCTGCTCAACAACGGAGAAACAGCGGTCCTCATCCTCCTGGACCTCTTCGCAGCGTACGATACGGTCTGCCACCGCACCCTATTCCAGCGCCTCAGCAACATCGGAATCCAAGGGAAGGCACTGGAGTGGATCATCTCGTTCCTCGCCGGAAGAACCCAGAGAGTCCGCCTCCCCCCGTTCAGATCCGAGGCCACCGAAGTCATCTGCGGAGTACCACAAGGATCATCACTCAGCCCCACCCTCTTCAACGTCTACATGAGCCCCCTCGCAGCCATCGCACGCCAACACAACCTCAACATTATCTCCTACACCGACGACACCCAGTTGATCCTCTCCCTCACCAACGACTCAGCCACTGCCAGAACCAACCTACACGAAGGGATGAAAGACGTAGCCGAGTGGATGATGAACAGCCGCCTGAAACTGAACTCAGACAAGACGGAAGTCCTCATCCTTGGATCTTCACCCTCTGCCTGGGACGACTCCTGGTGGCCCCCTGCCCTGGGCAGCGCACCCAAACCAACGGACCACGCACGCAACCTGGGCTTCATCCTGGACTCCTCCCTCTCGATGACCAGACAAGTCAACGCCGTCGCATCATCATGCTTCAACATCCTACGCATGCTCCGAAAGATCTTGCGATGGATCCCCACCAAAACCAGGAAGGCGGTCACCCAGGCACTCATCACCAGCCGACTAGACTACGGAAACACCCTCTACACAGGAACCACAGCCAAACTGCAGAAGAGACTCCAATGCATCCAGAACGCCTCCGCTCGACTCATCCTGGACATCCCCCGACACAGCCACATCTCCAGACACCTGAGAGACCGGCACTGGCTCCCCGTCAGCAAGAGAATCATGTTTCGACTCCTCACCCACGCACACAAGGCCCTCCACGACCGGGGCCCCAGGTACCTCAACAACAGCCTGACCTTCTACACTCCCACCCGCCAGCTACGATCGACCAGCCACGCCCTCGCTGCCGTTCGACGCATTCGAAGGGCCACCATGGGAGGAAGATCCTTCTCCTACCTGGCAGCCAAGACTTGGAACTCGCTCCCCATCCCCCACCGTCATACCCAAGACCACCTCTCCTTCAGGGCGCAACTCAAGACCTGGCTGTCCGAGCAGTAGCAGACCCCACTCCCCCAAGCGCCTTGAGACCCTCCGGGTGAGTAGCACGCTATACAAATTTCTTGATTGATTGATTTATTGATTTGCTTGTGGAAAGATAATCCATGAGTAGAATACCTCTGTCTTCCGATATTCATGTGCCTCTATGACAAAAATTACCCTACCACCTGTTGCAGATAGGCCATTTTCTATGAGCTTTATAGCTATTGTTTTCCTTACGTTTTCCAGGATGATTATAGCCTCCACATCGTCTTGTCAAAAACCTGTAACGTCTAGACCTGGTTGGTTTGCATTTACTGCATCTCCACTGTTTTCTTCGTCACTAGTCAACATTTTGTTGAAAGTCTTGCAGAGCAAGTTACAAGGAAATAAAGATAAGGTGCACAATATTTTGGAACACTGTATCCTTCAACAATAAACAAACCAAAAACCAATAAATAGGAATTAATGGCGGATTTGTTATCCTTTAACCCACTCCAGACATCTATTGGAGTATTTTACGAGATAAAGGGGTCTCTGTGAAAAGCACGACTGAGTTACTCTAGTATCTAGCGTTAAATTAGTGCCTTACCAAATGTTGGGCGCCATGTAGTGTAGTTCCTATATTCCTAATAGGCTCTGTGCATTGGAATAATATATCCTATAGATGTGACGCAGGACTTATCTCTACTAGGTCGCTATCAAATATATTAGACTTAATTGTGAGTGCCAGCTAGTTCAGAGGTCACTAGAAACTTTCTCGAGTTCACAAGAAGGGATTTAGTTTCTGACAACTGCATAAACATGACAACTTTGTTTCCCCAAGATAAAACTGATCTTTAGAGTAGTGGAGACCATAGATAGATATTTTACTCAGTCATTTGTGCATGCTTCGTTTCAGAGGTGCAGAGAAATAGATAGACGGGCGTTTCAATAAAAGAGTATTTATTGAACAGTCTTCTTTCTCATGCAGAAAAATTGAACTGCTATAATGCGTACACAACAGCTTCAGCCCACAGACAACGCTCCCCACGACCGCACCAATGCCCCCCACCACCACCCTCAGCGCCTGGACCCAGATCAACACAGAAGACACCATCTGCATGATGACCTCTATCCACTCCGGATCTCCGACCGACCCCTGCCCCCACCACGTCTTCAACAAGGCCGACGCTGTCATCGCACCCCACCTGCGGGACATCATCAACACCTCCTTCAACACCGCCACCTTCCCTGAGAGCTGGAAGCACGCCGAACTCAGCGCTCTACTAAAAAAAACAACAGCGGACCCCACCGAACTCAAGAATTACCGCCCCATCTCGCTCCTCCCATTCCCAGCTAAAGTCATCGAGAAGACCGTCAACAAGCAGCTGGCCGCCTTCCTCGAGACGAATGGATCCCTCGACCCCTCACAGTCTGGCTTCCGAGCCAACCACAGCACCGAGACCGCCCTCATCGCTGCCACCGATGACATCCGAGCCCTGCTGGACAACGGTGAAACAGCGGCCCTCATCCTCCTAGACCTCTCCGCGGCGTTCGACACTGTTTGCCACCGCACCCTAGTGCAGCGCCTCAGCAACATCAGAATCCAGGAGAAGGCACTGGAGTGGATCATCTCCTTCCTCGCTGGAAGGACACAGAGAGTCCGCCTACCACCGTTCAGATCTGCAGCCACGGAAGTCATCTGCGGCGTTCCTCAGGGCTCCTCGCTCAGCCCCACCCTCTTCAATGTCTACATGAGCCCCCTTGCGGCCATCGCACGCCAACACAACCTCAACATCATCTCCTACGCCGACGACACCCAGCTGATCCTCTCCCTGACCAACGACCCGCCGCCGCCAGAACCAACCTCCACGAAGGGATGAAAGACGTAGCCGAGTGGATGACGACCAGCCGCCTGAAACTGAACTCAGACAAGACGGAAGTCCTCATCCTGGGCTTCTCGCCCTCCGCCTGGGATGACTCCTGGTGGCCCCCCGCCCTGGGCACCGCACCCAAACCGACATACCACGCACGCAACCTGGGCTTCATCCTGGACTCCTCCCTCTCCATGACCAGACAAGTCAACGCCGTCTCCGCGTCCTGTTTCAACATCCTGCGCATGCTACGGAAGATCTTCCGGTGGATCCCCACCGAGACCAGGAAGACGGTCACCCAGGCCCTCGTCACCAGCCGACTGGACTACGGCAACGCCCTCTACGCCGGAACCACCGCCAAGCTCCAGAAGAGACTCCAGCGGATCCAGAACGCCTCAGCCAGACTCATCCTCGACATCCCCCGACGCAGCCACATCTCCGGACATCTGAGAGACCTGCACTGGCTCCCCGTCAACAAGAGAATCACCTTCCGTCTCCTCACCCACGCACACAAAGCCCTACACGACCAAGGCCCGAGCTACCTCAACAACCGCCTCAACTTCTACGCTCCCAAACGCCACCTCCGATCGACCAACCACGCCCTCGCCGCTGTCCCCCGCATCCGAAGAGCGACAACAGGAGGAAGGTCCTTCTCCTACCTGGCCGCCAAGACCTGGGACACCCTCCCGACCGACCTTCGCCTGACCCAAGACCACCTCTCCTTCAGGAAGAAGCTCAAGACCTTGCTGTTCGAGCAGTAGCGGTACCCTCCCCCCCCCAAGCGCCTTGGGACCCTCCGGGTGAGTAGTGCGCTCTATAAATGCCTTGATTGATTGATTGATTGATTGATTGATTATTATGAAATAATATTGTAAAAGCATTGTATGGTTCCTAGACCATAGATAAATACATACATAAATAACAAAGGCTAAAAAGTGCTCAACAGGTGTTTCTAAAATACACCTACCCCAATGTACCTAACCTAAGTCTAGTACGAAGGAAGAAGTAAGTGAGGTGTAGCATACATTTAGTATTCTTTGCCAAGAATCTATCCAAGATTTCTCTTAGGGCCTAATAAAGCTCTGTACCTTGGTTTTAGAATGAAGGAGGTGGATGAATGTCAGTACAACGCGATCTTTTAGATCGCAGTACTTGACCACCCTGCCATTACAACGCAAGTCGTTACAACGACTTGCGTTGGAGGGCGTGGATTGTGGAATATTATAATTTTATATTCCAACATCAGTCCACGTAACAGAAGGAAGGTGTTGGAATATAAAATTACAATATTCCTTAACCAACAGCGCCATCCAGCGCAAGTCGTAGTAACAACTTGCGTTGTATTGGCAGCGTTGTTAAGGTAGTGTGGTGTAAACACCGCGTTTTAAACGATGTTCCCCAAGGAGGTCAGTCTCAAGACTCGATTTCCCAACAACCCGCAAGGGAAGCTTGGAAACACTGGAGCTGGATTTCTCGGCAAGAGAAAAGACAGCGTCTCTCTCAGTGCGTCTCCTTGAGGGTCGGCTTCCTTCGGCATTTGCTGTAGCAGGATGCGTCGGGCAAGTAGATAGTCGAACTGCTCCAAACCACTGTGTGTTTACTACAGCAAGTGGGGGCATATTTATACCTTGAAGGTGCAGTGATTGACGTAAAGGTGGACATAATAACCTCATCAAAGAGTCTCAGTTCTTTGAAAACTCCATGAGTTCTTGGACAAGTCAGTATTCAAGCAAGGGGAAGTCCCTAGCTGCTGATGCTGAGTTTTCCAGGAAATCGTTGTGGATTTTCGGAACTTGTGGAAGTAGCCCAGCCGTATTTGGACTGCATGAGCTATGTCTAAATATGGTTTTGATTTCTATGTCTATATAAGGATATGGTGATTTATACCTATATAAGGGCATGAATCGGGAAAATTACACTAGGGTCCTAAAATGCTATACAACAAAATGACATTACTAATGACGCCATCAAGTGATTTTGAGTGTTTTATAAATATTCATGAGTGTTAAACATATATAATAACCGACTAAACAAGTACCACTTATGCCCAAGTACAAACTAGTTTTCCTATAATATCTCTGAAACAACTGAATGGATTTACACCAAGTAACAAAAAGTGTGATTTCCAGGACAAATTCCACCTTTCTGCCCAATTTGGTGTAATTCCCTCCAGCAGTTTGAACTGCAAGTGCGTTTAAAAACTCAATGGGAATTAACGTGAAAAATGCACTTTTTGACCCTCCTTTTTCCCTGCCGCCGCTTGACAGATACCCCTGAAGCTTTACACGCTCAACAGCACACTTCTCTTTGAAAGATTTCTTGAAGAGTCTTCAACCGGTACAAAAGTTATAGGCAAGTCAAAAACAGCAAAAAATGTCCGTGCCATCCATAAACACACACCCAGCCTAAACCATAGAAATGATCTTGCAAACTAAAAACACATACCCACCCTAAATCAGATAAATCCCCTTTCCATCCTAAATCCTAACAAATCCCTTTGACCCAAAAGCCCATACCCACCCTAATCCCTAAAAAATCCATTACCATGAAAAAAACATACTCACCCTAAACTCCGCCCTTGCACAAAGAAGGCAGAGATTTGAGGCAAATCTCTGCACATTCGGGGCGGAACGGAAGTTGGCCGCTCGCCCGCCGCCCGTCTCCCGCCCACCTTATTAAATTATATTTAAAACCCTAAAATGAAACTTAAATAAAACTTACCTTATTGCGGCCGCATCCTTCCCCATCGCGGCTACATCTGGAAACTGCGCATGCGCGGGAACCTGCGAATTGTAGTATATATCACTTTCATCGATGTGTACTTTAGAGAACCCAGCATGTCATTATAAACACAAAATCACAACATTATATAAAAATCACATACATTTATTCAATATACATCAACACTGATCTCTAATACAATTCTTTCAAAAAGCAAACCCGATCCAAAATGAATAAAGACAATTTTTTAAATCGGTCAATCAACAAAAAGAGACAGCAACAAGTGACATTAAAAATCATCAGCAATACATTAATTTGATGGAATCTATATTGGAATCATATCATTCTAAAAGATTTCTGACTCAGTAGTTTCTCAAATTTAATACCACAGGAGCGTTTACGTGGTTCGGTGTGCTAACACATTTTGCACCACCTCCATCCGGTCCTTTCACGATAATTGTCTCTTTATGGGAAATAGCACAAAGTCATGTGTGCCTGTGTTGGAACAAAATACATATATCAAATAATAGGTGTGCAAAATATCTACTTTAGATTCAATCAAATTAATGTATTGCTGATGATTTTTTAATATGTCACTTGCTGCTGTCTCTCTTTGTTGATTTTATGAATTGTCTTTATTAATTTTGGATAGGGTTTGTATTTTTGAAAGAATTGTATTAGTAATCAGTGTTGATGTATATTGAATAAATGTATGTGATTTTTATATAATAGTGTGATTTTGTGTTTATAATTTCATGCTGGGTTCTCTAAAGTGCACATCTATGAAAGTGATTTATATGACGTATGGTTGAATGTGGCTTATTAGTGGCTAGTTGATTTCAAGGGGAAAACTTTTTTGTTAATATTGTTACTATATTTGGCACCCTGTCCTTTGGATAGTAAGGCCACTCCCTATCTTTCAAAATTGATTAAACATAGTTACACGAGTGACACACTGTGGGTATATCTTTGAATATTGCTTGTTGCATTGATAATGTGATATATTGAGTATGCATACACCTAGGTAAACTGTATTAGTGCAATCTTTGGTGATTGATTGGGGAATCTGTGCTTATTTTAAAGTGCACTATGTAAACATGTAACATAACAATGAGTGGAGTGTGGTAATACTTTTTAGGGTATATGGTTGTTTTGTATGTTTGGGTAGTGTCAGGTAAGTCTATAGATGGGATCAAGTCAAACCACATAATATTGTTAAATGTTCAAAAAATGAGTTCAATGACTTAGGCCCTGATTACGAGTCTAGGTGCTGTTTGGAGTAGTGGAAAAGTAATAATGCCACAAGGTACATTACTTATCTGGTGCGATAAATAGTTCCAATTGCAAGCTTGTGGGGAATAACACGCGGACTTTGGCAGATTGTCCTGACGAAATTTATTGAAGTTTGAGGTATTTAACTCATCTGATACCTATCAGATGCAGTACATATCTTATAGCTCATAATTCCTTTCTGTGTGTAAACATGGGTTTATGTATGGGTTGAAATTAACCAACCCACTCTTAATCAGGCCTCTTTTGAGGCTATGAAAATACAATTTAAATTATATGGTAGTTAGCTATAATTTCTTGTATTAGATGTTATGTTGCACATTTCCAGTACATACACACGCAGTATCCTACAGATTAGGAATTGTGTGGTATTAGACTATTTCAAAATGTGTGTTTTACAAGGGTAGGTAGTGCAAGTTATATGGACAGACAAGGAGAGTTGGGATATTTCTGTTTGAAATGTTTGGAACAGCTGTAAGAAATTGGGTTATTAATTAAAAGGGGTAGAGGACCCACACAAATAGGAAATACAATACTGATCAGAATAAACCACAAAAGTCACTAAATAAATCTATGCTTAATCTTCTAGTAGCTTGGCACAAAAGTAGTCAGGCTTAACTTGGAGGCAATATGTAACATATTTATTCAGCACTTAAACCATAATAAAGTGAAAAAACCCAACAGAAGAATAATCTGAAACCAATTTAGAAAGATAGGGTTACTTTTAATACATAAATTGACACTGAAATTACTACAATTCAATCAGAAGAATTGGAGTATTGATTTTTTAAAGCTTTAGGTGAAAATAGCACCAACAAACACAAAGCACCACTCAAGTATTTCTGGTGCCACTGGACCGGAGTAAAGTAACAAGTTCAGGTTGACCTGATGGAACGAGGGTTGGATACAGGGACCAACTCATCATCCCACTAAGGAGTTTACCTTTTCAAGGCTAAGTCCTTGTGATGAGCTACAGATGGAGTTTCACACTGGTGTGGGACATAAGGAGGCAATTCTCAGTGCAAGGAGCAGGCCAGGATTCGCAAACGGTTGCTGTTGTAGAATGATGAATTAGTTGTTTCTTTGCATTGGTGATTAAGGCAGGTTCTCGCTACTGATGCGGACCATTAAGAGTGACTTGAACAACAGTCATTGCTGGGGATTCATGTTAACGGAAGTCAGGGACAGTTGTTTGCCGAGAATATTCAGTTTCATGGTCACTAGGAGCTTAAAACTTCAGCATTTTCAGCTTGATTTCAGGTGGAGTAAACTTTGATGCCAATCTATGGTCAAGAACCTGGGGGCACCTCTGGAGGATCAGGACTCACTCTAGCAGAGGATGACAGCAGGACTGATTTGCATCTACATGCATTTACTCTCCTCTTCTGCTTCTCAGAATCCCCCCTAAGAGGCTGGAGTTTGGAAATGCTGTCTCTACTTGTTCAAGGGATTACTGGAAAGCATTAAGCCAATCTATCCTGGTCAGTGTCCATGTCAGTTAAGGAATGGAGACAGGGCTTTATGGTAGTCTACTTTTAGCAATATTACTCACACATTCAATCATCTTTATGTCCTTTTTTAGGGGAACTTTTTTCAGTTACCCCTTCTCAAGGTGGTGATACAATTGGACCTTCTTTATGATTGCTATCAGTTGTTGACACTTTTTATTATTGACCCTCAAGCACATGCACATGTTGATATCCTATTCAAAGATCTAGCCTGCACTGGTAGGGTTTTATCAGTTTTGCTCTGCAGTGCTTCTTATTGATCTTACATTTGGATTAGGGTTTAGGTGGTTCCGGTCTTTTGAGGGTCATTTTCCACCAAGACCAGATTTTTTGCCTGGTTTCTACCATGTTCATCCTACCTGTACAACACTCACCAGAAACACTAATTTCAATGACACTTGATGTCTCTTGCCTTTTGATACGAGCTCATAGTTCTTAGTTCTTATCTTTCTCTGTCATTCATAGTTTTTGTTGTGTGCTTTCTTTTAACTGGGGACCTAAAGTCAACATCACATTGTATTGTTTGTGATATGTTGGTGCTAGTGGGTTATTTTATCACCTTCCCTGCCTTCTATGTTTGTTTGTGTCCAAGCTTGGCCTTCCAGGGGGCAATTTCGTTTTAAGTCGAACCTGGGGGGAAAGTAATTCCTAGGTGTTTTGCTTTTCCACAACCTAAAGTTTTTATACAGTGAGTGAATGGATGTGGTGACTCTCCTTTTTCAAGTCTTCTTCATGATGTAAGAACCAAGACGAGGAAGACAGCAGAGAAGAAGTGTTTTATTTACTTACTGTTTATCTTCATTACTCTGACTCGTGTTCTTACTTGTTACAGTCCTAGGCAGCTGCCCTAGCTGTTGGATCATAGTTTCCCAGAAGTCTGGCAAGTAATTTGGTATTTTATGATGTCCGGCAGAGAGAGTTCCTCTTCATGGTTCCCCAGATAGGTTAGGAGCCTAGGATACAGACAGAGTCTAAATGTTAGGTTCAAAGTCTATTAAGGAGTGAAGTAGAAAAAATCCTGTTTTGTCAAAATGGCACACTTCATGATGTAAATACTGTTCAAAGGAAGACGAGGACTCAGAGTAACAAATATCACAGTTAAATAATCTGGTAATTTGTCCATCTGTTGTTTACAGTAACTGTCACCAGAAAACCAAGTACCTCTGGTAAGAACTTTGCAATCTAGTCTTTAGTTTTGCCTCCATTTAGTTATGATAAACAACGTCTTTGTGTTTAACTGTTCTGAAACCCAAATATTAAAAACATTAAACTATGAACCTTCATAGGTGAAGTGCTTAGTTTTAAGAAGACCATCAAAATTAGACAATAACTGGACAAGCGGAGTGTCAGGGGACATCTTCAATTTAACACATGTTTTTCCTTTCGCAGATTTGTGTAAGAAAATGTTTCTTTGCTATGAAGAGATAAAAGAGGGGAACAACAGATTAATAGTCAAAATGAGATTAGTGAAAGTCTTCCACCTTCTACTGATTATTTAATTCCTGTCCCCCTTTTTACCCAGGACCCCCATGCTTTAATTGTCATCTGGTACCCTACTTCTTGCAGAACGTGTTCATCCTATGATTAAGTGTGAAGGCTGCACAAGATGGCGGCTTAGCTGCGGAGCTCCGTCATCCGAGCTCCGAAACCGGCTCATTATACCCCGTTTCATCGGTCATAGACTTCACATGGCGCTGGAATTTTGTGGGAAAACATGAGGTGAGCTAGGCACTCTGCTCTAATACCTCCCATGCCGCATTTATGCCCTGCAAAGTGCTGCGAATCAGCCCGTTTTGGATGCAGCCGCCATTCTGTTTCTTCTTCACTCGCGCTATTGCCGATTTTTTATAGCGCAATGCTGCAAATTGTTTTATGGCTACAAAATTGCCATTTTCTCCTTCTTTTTCATGGAAGTTTTTAATTTAGAGGTCGCCTGTTGTTTTTTGTAATCTCCCCCTCTCTTCATGCTTCTCAGTGCCACCATTTTGTCACGGAAGGAGGAAAGAGCTCTTACATCTTATGATTGACTATATATTTCACTATTAGATTTTTGCTGCACATTTCATGCCCTTGAGGCTTCCTCCAATTTTGGACATACTTGTTACCTATTTTACATCAGGCTTTGGGAGTTTTGAAAGGTTTTGTTGCTTTCTCATTACCTTTTCACATCCTCTATGGGGAAATTGCGCAACTTTAAACTCTTAACCTCTGTTCAGCCTAGCACCTGCTCAGACTCAGACTCAACTCCCCCAGACATGGAAGAAACGTCACAGAAAAATGATTTGACGCCTCGGGCGATTCCAAAAACGCAGTCTTCAAGTAAACTTCCACAATCTGCGTCAACAAAGCGGCTGAAGAAAGATCCTCTGTCCCCAGGCGCTCCCTCAAATTCTGCTTTGATGGACCTGATTCTAGAGGAAATTTGTGCCCTTAAACCGTTTATGACTGAAACCACTAAAACTTTACAGCTTTTACACGATAAATGGTCCTCTTTAGAATCTTGTGTTCTCCTTGTGGAACAATCGACGGAATCCCTTCAAACTTCATTCTCTCGGATTACAACTCTGGAAAAAGACATTTCACTCCTGAAGAGGCAGGCGGAAGATTTGGAAAATCGAAATCGCAGAAATAATCTCTGAGTTTATGGACATCCTGAACACACAGAAGGTTCAAACCCAACCAAATTTTTTCAAATTTTTGGCCAAAAATACTGGACCTTCCTACTTCTTCTGTCATCAATATTCAACGAGCACATAGACTGGGCCCAAAAATTTCTATCAAACCCCGAGACGTCATCATGTTGTTCCTACAATATACTGACCTTCTCCAGGTTTTATCCTCAGCCAAGACTAAAAAGCAGATTGTTTGGGAGGGTCCCCGCCTATATCTTTCCCAGGATGTGGCTAAGGTAACAGCTGATCGCCGCAAGCAGTTTTTAGATATGCGCCCACAGCTACGTGCTCTTAATGCCAGATTTTGCTTGCTTCATCCTTGCCTCTTCAAGGTTACCTATAAAGAAAAGACCACGACTTTTGAGGATCCTTTCGCTCTGTAAGAATTTCTCCGCCAGCAAGGGGCTGATGTCATAGACACTTCAAGAGTTGTTTAACTGTCAGACTTAAATTTTTGGTCACTCAATTGTCTTTTGTCTTATTTCTTCCCTTACATGTTCTCCTTTACGTAATCCTATCTACACCCTTGTATTGTTACATAATGGACATGTTTTGTTCTTTTGATTAATTCTTTATCTTGTCTTATATTTTTTACAGGTGTGCTCTTTTCCTCTCTACCCCGATGTTGGCCATAAGTCACGTAACATGCTGTTTTTCTTCGGACGTTCGATGATGTTTGTTCTCGTTGTTGATGTCGTCATCTTCTGGCATTGTCACCCCAGTTCTCCGTTTTGTATCTGTAGGTATGTTTTTTAGTCGTCTCCTTTTGGCCTATACTGTCTACTGTGTCTCAATTTCTTACTTTCCTCTTTACTTTCCCACTTTCTTTCTCTCTCCTTCTTCCCTCGGCTTTGCTCGACTTAATAATTTTTTATTTTTTATACACTTATGCTCTTACCTTTTCCGCTCTTATCTACTCTCAATACTTTCTCTCTCTACACCTAGTAATTGTTCCTCATATTACTCCTTTGTTTCAAATTCCAGGTTGTCACTTGGAACGTTAAAGGTTTAAATACCCTATTAAAAGGCAACAGGTTTTATCCCATTTAGGTAGGTTTAAAGCAGATGTGGCCCTTCTCCAGGAGTCCCACCTCTCAGAATCTGAATCCTTGAAACTCAAACGTTGCTGGGTGGGTCATGTTTTCCATTCACCTGCTATAGGTAAGAAAAATGGACTTGTGATATTATGTCATAAAAAGTTAAATGTTTCTATTGTTTCCCAAGAATGCGATGTTGATGGTCATTGGGTGCTTGTTAAGTTAAATATAGATAAGATTCCAGTAGTTATTTTTAATGTTTACGCACCCACTGGTATTGATAAGTTGCTGCGGCCTGCTATCTTGGAAAAATTGGTTACACTTACTGATGACTATATTCTTTTCGTTGGTGATTGCAACCAAGTTTTAGATCCTATCTTAGACAGAAATTCCAAAGTTAAGTTTTTCACTTCCAAAATGCACTCCCTGTTTACTGCTTCTATTCGCAACAATGAACTAGTTGACATTTGGAGACTTTGTAACCCTGACCTTAGAGAATACAGTTTTTATTCTCCCTCCCATCACTCACAATCCGGTATTGATTACCTTTTTCTCACTAAATCCCTAGCTCAACTTACCCTTCATTCAGACAATGGTTCTATTTTAATTTCAGATCATGCACCTGTTTTTGTTGATATTGATCTCATCACCTTTTCCCCTCATCCTGAACACTGGAGGTTAAATAATTCCTTACTCCTTTACCCTACTTTCTGTACTAAATGTAATGCATTTGTTACTGAATTTTTTTTAATCAATCAAATCCCTGACTCTCCTTTTGCGATGGTGTGGGATTCTTTTAAGGCGGCTTCTAGAGGTTTTATTATTAATTTTGTTTCCCAAAAGAAAAAGCTATTGGAAAACCAATCGACTCAGCTTTTGAGAAAAATTAAAAAACTTAAATATATCTACTACCAATCCAATACTGAATCCTCTCTTAAAGATCTTGTTGATGCTAAATTTACATTTAATAAATTTACCACGACCACTGCGTCAAATTTTCTATTGAAATGTAATCCTCGTTATTATGGCGTCAAAATAAAATGGGGAAATTATTAGCCAATTACCTCAAAATACGGAAGGAAAGAATGAAAATTGAATCTCTTCAAGGCTCTGCTGTTGTATCCTTATTTAAGGATAAAGATATTTTTAATGAATTTGTTTCTGTCTACAAAACTCTCTATACTCCCGAAACCTGTACTGACTCGGCTGATCTTCTCTCCTATTTCCAGAATATTCCCTCACCTCCTTCGGCTCACGTAAACTTTCACTCCCTGGGTTCTGATATCTCTCTTATGGAAATCTCACATGCTGTCTCAGTTTTACAACATGGAAAGGCTCCTGGCATAATAAACATCTTAAGATTCAGAATCGTTCCATTTTCTGGAAGACTTGCTATTCTCATGGTCTGAAATGGATTTCCCAACTCATTTCTCATAATCAGCCTCTTTCCTTCATTGATCTTCAATCGCAGTTTTCCTTACCTTCCTCTTCTCGCTCCCAATATAATTCTCTTTGTCCTATTCTTATTCGGTATCTTCAATCACTACCTAATACCAATGATATTCCCAATTCTCTTCATCTCATATCTTCTGCGCTAGATCACTCCCCAACTGCTTCTTTTCTCTATAAATGGATTCAGTATGCAATGGATAGGGTTAAATCTAAAGTTGAGTTGGTTTGGGAAAAAGATCTTTCACAAGATTGGTCAATCTCCTTATGGAATAAGATTTGGTCGAAAATCCATAAGACCTCTAGAGCTGCCAACACCACTCAAACCCTATTTTTCCTTTATAATCGTATTTTATGTACTCCACTTAGCTTATCGACCTTTTCCTCAGGCACTCCTCCTACCTGTTGGTTCTGCTCATGCCCTTCTGCTCGTAGCTGCTTCTGTGCGCTTCTACCGACAGAGACCTCTCTCGCAAACTCACCGCCTGCTGCCTGTTGCTCCGTGAAGCCTAGGAGACAGGCTTCTTCTCTTCTCAACGTTGGAGGCTGCCTGACAGGGGCTGGGACTGCGAGACCCAGGGTACAGCGCGTGGAGACCTGAGCGCACCTGGAGTCTCTTCCCGCCCCTGCTCCGCCTCAGCTGATTGCCTGTTACCTGATTGGCGGACGGCGCTATTACAGCTCGCGGCCCCCGCTTCGCGGGTGCCGCTCGTAGCTGCTTCTGTGCGCTTCTACCGACAGAGACCTCTCTCGCAAACTCACCGCCTGCTGCCTGTTGCTCCGTGAAGCCTAGGAGACAGGCTTCTTCTCTTCTCAACGTTGGAGGCTGCCCGACAGGGGCTGGGACTGCGAGACCCAGGGTACAGCGCGTGGAGACCTGAGCGCACCTGGAGTCTCTTCCCGCCCCTGCTCCGCCTCAGCTGATTGCCTGTTACCTGATTGGCGGACGGCGCTATTACAGCTCGCGGCCCCCGCTTCGCGGGGGCCGCTCGTAGCTGCTTCTGTGCGCTTCTACCGACAGAGACCTCTCTCGCAAACTCACCGCCTGCTGCCTGTTGCTCCGTGAAGCCTAGGAGACAGGCTTCTTCTCTTCTCAACGTTGGAGGCTGCCTGACAGGGGCTGGGACTGCGAGACCCAGGGTACAGCGCGTGGAGACCTGAGCGCACCTGGAGTCTCTTCCCGCCCCTGCTCCGCCTCAGCTGATTGCCTGTTACCTGATTGGCGGACGGCGCTATTACAGCTTGCGGCCCCGCTTCGCGGGTGCCGCTCGTAGCTGCTTCTGTGCGCTTCTACCGACAGAGACCTCTCTCGCAAACTCACCGCCTGCTGCCTGTTGCTCCGTGAAGCCTAGGAGACAGGCTTCTTCTCTTCTCAACGTTGGAGGCTGCCTGACAGGGGCTGGGACTGCGAGACCCAGGGTACAGCGCGTGGAGACCTGAGCGCACCTGGAGTCTCTTCCCGCCCCCTGCTCCTCCTACTTAAGACACACCCTCCACGCTAAGCGGGACGCGTGCGGGACGCCGGGCTAAGCCCGGGCAAAGGGCGGGCCCTCTGTGGCCCTCAGTGGCCGAGGTAGGCCGGGCTGGGCCCTGGTATCTTGACTCTTTCAGTCGTTTTCTTAAGATATTAGTTTGCGTTATTTTATGGTATGGTATCGTAAATACGCCGTTAGAAATATAGGCACGAAGTAGTTGTACTGTTAGTTTCACTCCCATTTTCATTTTCGGTGTGTTTATATTATTCTAAAACTGTGTTTTTAAAAGTCTGGGAGATTTATTGTAGGCTCTCATAGAATTTTAAGTATTATGGAGGCTAAGACATTACGATCCGGGAAGGTTGTAATGGAGAATCACGGTGCAATTCACGGCCCAAGTCACTTGAGGAAAAAACAAGCTAACAGTGCTATCCTGAAAGGTCAGATGCAATTAAAACAAATTTGGGAGAAAAGCTTGAATGGATCACTTGAAGTTTCCAGGAAATTTGATAATGATCCATTACAGCAATTAATTCCCTGCTTCAATAAGGAGGAAGGTAGTGAGGTTGCCCCTATGGTGGAAATGAAAAGGTCACTAAGTCAGGCTAGTGTGGTAGACCTTCCAATAGGTTCTGAACATGTGGCTGCTGTTGACCCCTTGTTAATATCGCAATCTCTGCTACATGATACTCACAAGGGGAATGATATTCTGGAAGAAGATAAGGGTGATGTTTCCATAGCTACTAGTATTGACTTTGAACTTTGCGGAAGATATGTGGATAAGAAATCTCTACCTCCCATAGTAGTTAATAAAACGCCTAGTGGAGAAACACCTTCTGGTCTGCTATTATATAGCAGTACCCCCTCCATCAAATCCACAGATAATTTGTCTCCGCTGAGTAATGAACAATCCCCTCACTTTAATTTATCTGGGATTTGTCCCCTTACATCTTCAAGTTATCCGAAAAATGACAAACCCATTTCTGAGTCACTCATAGCTCTTGAGCAAATTCTCTCTTCCATATTATTGCTAATGGGTAAATTTGCTGTAAATTCTGATTGTATTTTATCCTCTGTTACTGAAATACTTCAGGCACTGTTGGCACAGAATGCGAAAAATGTTGAAAATGAATCTAAGACTTCTGTTTCCACTCCTAATCTTCCGCCTGTTGTACATCAAGAGGTTGTTTATCCTTCTGAAGGGAGGAGAATTGCCCCTTTGGGATTGCCTATAGAGGCGGAGATTCATAAGTCCCCTAATCCATGCACCTCATCTGTCCTGCCATTGAGTATGGAACCACCACTAGCGGAGCAGGAAGAGGAAGTGTGTGAAGTAGCTCAAACGGGGGGCCAAGATCTTTTTCCCATTTTTGTGCAGGAAAAAAAGGAGTCAGAAGTTCTCTTGGGGTCTCCTCGAGTTGCCAAAATGATAACAAGAGGAAAAAAGGGGAAGCCTATACGAAAACACAAAAAGAAAAGACCTAGACAAATTATCTTTCCAAAACATATAATAACTGAAACGCCTGCTCCCCTAGGAAGAGGGTATAGCCCACCTTCTGATATCCCGGATAATGTAGATGGGGAAGGTATCCTAAATGATACTAATGATTCCAATGATACCCCACTTGTATTATCTACGAATAGGGTGGTTTCTGGATCAGCAATTGAGGCCCTAGATGAAGTATCTTCGAATAGAGTGGTTTCTGGATCTGCAATTGATGCCCCTGTTCCCCAGCCTATAAGTGTGGCTGATAGACATTCTCCAATTGTAACAAGAGTATTTAATCCAACAGCTCCTATTTTTCTGCCTCAGACTGATGCAGCTAGGAATGTAACACGTCAGTCATCAAAAGATAATATTTCATATGTGGATACTTTGTCATTGGATTTTCTGCCATTACTTGACTCTGATTTAAGAATGAATAGATCTTGGCTACTTAGCTGTTTTAATGAAATAGAAAGCTTAAAGTTGGTCCTAACGAATGATATTGATTTAGTTCTACCTATAAGAACCACAAACGGCCAACGAATAAGGGTAAAGTTTTACTCAAAAATAATTGCTAATCTAATCCTTCAACATGCAGAAGCTTTTCAACGTAGAGGAATTGACGTGTTACCTTTTGTTAATAAAAACTTATGTCTTTCTTTCTCCGAAAGAAATACAAGATGGTCCTCTGGTCAGGATGATTATCCTGTATGTAATAATGACCTGAAAATTTGGCTCTCCAGAGGCAAACGTATGGTTTCTCAGGTCTTTCCTTTAGCGGGGTGCACAGATAACCCTCTAGTTGAAGATGCTTCGATGTGGAATTGGTTACCGGGAGTTCTCTCAAACACCTCCTCGAGAAACCCACGACCATCTACATATCTTTAACCAGTGTTTAAAAATAGTTTCTTGGAATGCTGCTGGTTTGTCTAATTGTCCGGAGAAATTTGATTATCTTTTTTCCCTGAATGCAGATGTGTATTGTATCCAAGAAACATGGTGTGAAACTCTCCCCTATGGAGGGAATGATTACTTCATCCTAGAAGCCACTGCAACGCCATCTAAAAGGGGCCACGCTAAAGGTGGAATTGCTTGTTTGCTATCCAATACATTACAATGGCAATTCTCACATTACAAGGATGAGAGTAATTTATTCCAATCCATAACTATTTCTAACCTGGATAATACTGTACAACGGTCGTCGTTTATAATATTAAATGCCTACATTCCTCCCGAAGATAATTTTACCCCAGTTTTAAAGCGTATGTTCTCCTACATAAAGCAGTTATTAGAGGTGGATGACCCCCCATACCTATTATTGGTGGGGGACTTAAATTGTAAAGTGTCCAATACTTCCCTAGACATGTTTAGAAACAAGGTAAAAGAAGAAGTATTTAATATTCCCCAAGCTCTCTTCCCTAATAAAATAAAAACGAATAAAAGGGGTAAGATTCTTCTTGGGGAGCTCAGTGCCGTGGAAGGAATTATTATAAATGGCAGAATGCCTTCTGATTCCCCGGCAAATTATACACATGGTTCTACTAGTGGTGAATCTATTTTGGACTATGCAATAACTGACTTCGACACGTTCTCTTGCTTTAAAGATCTGGTAATCTCCCATACTCCTTTGAGTGACCATAAAATTATTAAATTAACTATCTCATTAACACCTCCTGATTCTGACTGCTGGTCCCTAAAGAACAAAGGCTTCTCTATTAATTGCCATTCTGGGAGATGCTACTGGGGTTCCAGTTATAATAAGGATGTACAAAACATCCTTATCCAACTCTTAACTGAACTCGACTCTTGGCAAGGTAGGGAATTCAGGTTCCTTGAAATGCTTATTCAAAAAATTACTGAAATGGCCAGGAGTAGAGGAAAGTTTATAAAGAAATATTTCACTCCTAGCCCTCTATTAAAGTTAAATAAAGAGATTAACAAATTGGTTAGGATGCAATATCTTAATAGATCAGGAGAGATTGGGATACAGTTAGCTTTGTTAAAGAGAAGGAGGGTGAGATTGAAAGCCAAGCTCAAAAGAGACAAAGAAGATATGGTTTGGATCAGTCTAAGAGAAGCATCAAGGAGTAAAAACTCTAGAGCTTTCTGGTCCATAATAAGACAAGGATGTGGTGTTGTTAAAACATCCACTCCTACTGTTATCTCTGAAGAAGTCTGGACCCAATTTGTGCTCAACCTATATGCATGCAATGACGCAGGGGGTGATGCCCGGGTTCCAGACTGTAACATTGATCCTCAAATGGAACTCCCCACTGAGTATTCCATAGCTACCGCAATTAAAAGTATGCGCTCTTCCGGGGCCATGGGACCGGACCAAGTGCCCATGTCTATAATTAAGCAAGACATAACCACTTGGAGCAGGATTCTTCTTCCAGTGTTCCAGGCGTGCTTCAAAAACCGATCAGTTCCCGACTCTTGGCGGGGAAGTATTTTGATTCCAATTTTTAAAAAAGGTGACCGTGATAATCCCTCTAACTATCGCCTAATTGCGCTATTAGACGCGATAGGAAAAATCTTTGCTAAACTTTTATTAATTTTAATAACAGACTGGGCACTCTTAAATAATATTATTCCTAGGGAACAAACAGGCTTTCGAAAAGAGCATGGAACTCTAGATAACCTAACTATGCTACATGTAATCATAGACAAATATGTGCGGGTTCGTGGTGGGGGCATATATGCAGCATTTATAGATTTCTCCGCAGCGTTCGATAGGGTTGACCGGCCGACGCTGTGGAGAAAACTGACGTCACTGGGTATGCCGAGATACTTATTGGACTTAGTCAAGTCCCTACACTGTAATACTTGGTGTAGATTGTTACAAGGCGGAGAAAGGGGACTCACTCAAGCAATTCCCTCCCGGAATGGTTTAAAACAGGGATGTATACTGGCTCCCACGCTGTTTTCCCTGTATATGGCCGACTTACCAACTACAGTTGCTGAATGTGAGGGTCTTCCCCCAGTTATTGGAGGGACTGCCATATCTATTCTAATGTATGCAGATGACATACTAGTCTTAGATCTGACCCCAAAAGGTCTTGCTAATCGTCTTCATACATTGAATGATTTCGCGGACAAACATTATATGAAAATTAATAGCTCAAAAAGCAAGATCATGTGCATCTTTGGTAAAAAGAAATGCAGATCTAGGAGCTTTAATTGGTCATTAAGCGGAGAAAAACTCGAGGTAGTTAACTCCTATACGTTTCTGGGCAAAATAATATCTTCTAATCTTAGTGAGAAGCCTCACATTGAAAATAATTCTAGAAAAGCCATGGCCCATGGTAGGGGACTACGTTCCTTATATAATGCAACAGGGAAGAGGCATTTCTCTTCTTGCTTAGAGGTATTTCGAGCGAAGATTCCTGCCACCCTCCTTTATGGAATAGAATTGGTGGATTTAAAACAATGGGATTTTATGCAAAAAACGGAGGGAAAGGTATTAAGGAAAATTTCCTCTCTTAATTCAGCATGCTCCACATCCGCCTGCAGACTGGAATTTGGTCTGCGAAGCTGCTGGGCACAAGGGCTAGCCGCTCTTGTAAGGTGGGTAGCATGCCTGGCCAGAGGTAAACCAGGAACCCTACGTGAAATCGTAAAAAAGGAGCTTTTAGGTAACTTTAATGAGTTCTCGCAGCTGGTAAAAAACTTCAGAAAAGCTGTTTTATTATTAGAACTCGATGAAAGTACGTTATTTTCTCTTTCTCCATCAGAGTTAAAGCTAAAGCTAAAAAGTAGGTCCTGGGAACTGTGTTATAAGATGGATATACTTGACCAACAGAAGTATAAAGAAAGGGAAGCCCTGGTCCTCACCTATACACCCAAACAAGCACAACAATACTTAAGGTGGAATATCCCACATGGTGTCCGGAGGTTATGGTTTCTTTTACGCCATAACTTGCTTCCACTTAATACACTCCTCGCAAAATGGTATGGTGTGTCTCCCTTATGCAACCTATGTAATAATGCTGCTCAAGACCTCAACCATGTATTGTTTATTTGCCCGATATTACGATTACTGCGCAAAAAATGGATAAAACCAATTTGTCTACAGTTGGGAATTTTGAATATAAAAATGTTTTCCAATGCTCTGTATTGCCCCCCTAACGAAATGTTCTGTTTCAGACTATTTAATTATTTTAAAGAATTTTTAGACATATATTAATGTGATTTTGGGAGATGCTGTTGAGTATATTATTCGTCTATATTCTAGTGCTTACTTTTGAAGCTGTATGTAACTTTTGCTTATTTTGTCATGATAATATGTATGTTATTTTATGTGGCCCTCAATAAGAGCCAAATCATAACAATAAAAACTTTGAACTTTGAACTCATGCCCTTCTGCCGATTTAAAACATATGTTGTTTGAATGCCCATCCATATTCCAGTTTTGGAAACTGGTATGGATTAACTTGGGGTCATATTATCAAGATAGGGCTTTACATTATCGCCGCTTTTATCGGCAGGAAACTGTCTTCACATCTTACATGGGCTTCGATTGGAATTCATAGAGCAGAAACCCTTCCAGAAACCCTACCTGCAAGCGGTTTGCAGCCCCCTTGTCTGGATAATCCTGTAGAGCTGCCACCAATCTGTCGACTCTAACTGGTGTACAAGCCCTTCGGCCCAGGCCCCTTAGCCCCTCTACCACCCCTGACTGCTGCTTGTGTCGCGGACTGAAAACCTCCTGCATGTCCCTGCTGGCCCCCCTGTTGCAGACCCTGAGCACCCCAGCATTTAACCAGGGCATGTCCACTCTTCCCACAGCCTGAACACTCATGTCGGAACCGGCAATACTCCAGAGTGCATGCCCCTTTATTGTAGTCCCACCATGTCCCTTTGAAACCTGACGGGCCCTTGGCCCCGGCCCCCACCCCTCCTCGGGTGGAGTGGCCCTGAAAGGGCTGGTAAACGATGGGTAGCCCACTCGCCTGAATATAGTCTTTCCCGACCATGCCAGACCCATTTTGTGCTGCCACCAATCTTTGTCCAGCTCGTGCCACTTTGCCTCGGGGTCCCACACCATACGGGCCCTGAACTCCTTTTCGTACTGGGCCCACGCATAACGCCCCCATCCCATAATTTGTGCCTTCCTAATAACGTCCATATACTATTTTTTGTTTAAGAATTTTTTATTGAATTTTCAGGAGAAAAAATAAATACACAACGCATTCATAAAATATATGAACATATTACAATATTATATATAAATAAAGCGATCAATATGTAAATGCAATATCTAAACAGTATGAGAAGAAAAAAGAGAAAGAAATAGAAAATAAAGAGAACAAAAAGGAGAAGTAGGAGAAAGGAATAATAAATATTTAAAAAATGAGATAGAAGAGAAGAAAGTTCAAAAGATTAAAGGAAAAGAGAATTAGTGCAAATTAACATGTGAAGAGAGATATGATGTAAAGGGTAGCCAAAGAAGATCAGCTTTAATTTTTTGAACAAGAGAACAAATTTGTAATTCTGTGTTCATCACAAATAAAATTCCACCAAGTTAATGAAGATAAATTGGAATTATCCTTCCAAGATGATAAAATAACTTTGAATGCTAAAGCAATGAACAATTCAAATAACATGGAAATAGAGGAGGAATCTTCCACAGCAGGTGAGGAAGAACCTAAAAATACATTTTGTATTGATAATGGAAGATTACATTTACAAATTGTCATGCAAATAGTCCAAACAGATTTCCAAAATAATAATACATTTGAACAATCATAAAGTTGATGTCTCAAAGTGCCAGTAGCAGTAGAACAAGACCAACATAATGGGGACGAGGAAGGGGAAAACTTAGAAATGCAAACAGGAGTAATAACAGCCCTATTATAAATAAAATACAAAGATTGGGTTATGCGAGCAGCAGGAGAAACTTTAAATAATTTAGGGCCACATGCATCAAGGTATTTAGGAATCGCAAACGGTGCGATTCGGTAAAATCGGCCGTTTGCGATTCCTAAATACCTTTTTAGTATGCATCCTGCATTTTTGGAAAAATCGCTATTTTTAGCGAATTCCAAAAATGCGATTGCTCTTAAGGAATCGCAAATTTGCGATTCCTTAAAAGCAATGCATGATTAATTTTAAAATTGCGAATTTGCAATTAGGGGGGGCAAATTACCACGAGGGTGAACCTCGTGGTAATTTGCGAAAAAGGTTTAAAAGGCTCAAATTAGCATTTAAACCACTCTCATGTTACAGACACACACGTCCTTAGGACATGTGTGTGTGAAACATCCATTTAAAAATACATTTCAGGGGTGCGGGGGGGTCCTTTGGACCCCCCCTGCACCCATGGAATGCATTATCATTTTGCGAATTCCAATTTGCGAATTCGCAATTCCCATTGATTCCTATGGGCCTTTTGGCCCATAGGAATCAATGGGAAGGTTTTCCTTAATTGCGAATCGCAAAATGTGAATCGCAATTAAGGGAAATTAGGAATTCGCAAAAATATTTGCGAATTAATCATGCATTGCCGTTTGCGATTTCTAAATTGCGATTCCTTAATTTTCACGAATTTAGGAATCGCAAACGGGTGCAATGATGCATGTGCCCCTTAGACCATATCTTATCCCAAGACGTGATAGAAAGGGAGACAGACAGGTCAGTTTCCCAAGCACTTTCAATAGGGGATTTAGATCTCTCCACAACACATCACATCAATAGTTTGTAGACAAGTGCTGCTTTAGGTCTGTGAGTTTGAAACAGACTATATAATGGGGTGATTGGTGTAAGAGATGGTGTATCAGTTGGAAGATCATAAGTGGCTAATTGAGATTGTAAGGCAGTTGAGATTGCAGTATATTCATTAATACAAGTATTAGGTAAATTAAATTGTATTTGTAAATCAGGGAAGGGAATAACAGAATTTTGGTGAATCAATTGGTATGCAGAAATAATTCCCTTCTCCTTCCAGTATTTGTAGTAAAATGATTTACCTTTATATTTGAGATATTTATTATACCATATCGTGGAGGATAAAAAACATTGAAATGGTGTTAGTCCTGAGGTGAATGTGCTATATAATAAGCTCTGGGAATATTTTAAAATGGGATTTGTGGATAAGAAGGTACTATTCGACATATACAGTACATTTTAAAAAGAAAAATCCTTTAATAAAGAACGTTAAAAAAGAACCCATTTGGTGAGAGGGGTATCTGCAAAGTCATAGGATAGAACAAAGGATTGTTTAATTACAAAGGCCGAATGGTAAGCTTTGAAATTTGGGAAACAAACACCTCCTTCAGATTTAGGATCAATTAGCTTTGTAAGAGCAATTTGTGGATGTTTTTTATTCCATAGAAATTTTGAACAGATGGAGTTAATTTGAGAAAAATATGAGATGGGGATCCGAGTAGGTAGCATGGAAACTATGTATAAGACATGCGGGACAATCATCATTTTAATAGTATCCAGACGACCCCACCAAGAGAGATAAAGGGGAGACCAACTAAGAAGGAGGGATTGAATGTTATCAATTAATGCAGTAAGCTTATGTTTAATTGTAGTATTTAAAGAAGCAGAAAACCAAAGACCTTTCATTTTTTTGTGGGACACCATGCAAAATTTGTGTCAGTGAACATAAATTGATAACACAAGGAGTTCAGGGGTAAAACGTCTGTCTTAGAGAGGTTTCATTTATAACCAGAAACACTGGAGTATAACCAAACCTAATCCAAGAATGGGGGGAGAGAAGTAAGGGGATTTGACATGTAAATTAATATATCATCTGCGTAAGCTGATAACTTGGGGTCATATTATCAAGATAGGGCTTTACATTATCGCCGCTTTTATCGGCAGGAAACTGCCGATAAAGTGGCGATAATGGGCTTGATAATATGCTCTATGAATTCCAATCAAAGCCCATGTTACATGTCTTCACATCTAACATGGGCTTCGATTGGAATTCATAGAGCATATTATCAAGCCCATTATCGCCGCTTTATCGGCAGTTTCCTGCCGATAAAAGCGGCGATAATCTAATGCCCTTTCTTGATAATATGCCCCTAGGTTTCTATGGAATTATAAGTAAATCCAGTTATATGAGCATTGACACGGATGCGTTCAAGGAAGGGTTCAAGGCATAAAACAAATAACAGGGGAGAAAGAGTACAACCTTGGCGGGTACCTCTAGATAAGGAAAAGAATTTAGAGAAGTGATTATTAACAAAAATACTGGCCCTTGGACAAGAATATAACAACTTAACATACGAAATAAAAGCCGGACCAAAACCAAACCATTGAAGGGTAAAGAGGGTGGGGAAGGGAGGCCCGAAAAAAAGGTATCTAAATTTTGATTTATGGGATTTGTGTCATCTGAATAAAGTGATTGATAATATTCATGAAAAACATTAGCAATATCCTCATCAGACGATACCAATTTGTAACTTGATTCATTTAAAATAGAACCAATGAGTTTGCGTTCAGATTTAATTTTCAAATAGTTAACTAGCATCTTACCAGCTTTGTTTTGACCACCATGATCACCATGGTCACCACTGACCACCATGATATTTAGACTTTACTTTAAGGAGAATATTACATGCTTCAATTGTAGTGAGTTTATTAAGTTCAGTTTTGGCCTTGATCAAGTCATGCAGACTAGAAGATGATTGGGGAGTGAAATATATATAATTAGGATTTTATTGTGTGTTGTAACTGGTCAGTATATTTTTTCCGAGTTATTTTCTTTTTTCTCGAAACATAAGAAATAGTGAAGGCGCGAAAAGAGGCCGTGAATGCATCCCAAGTATTGGAAACAGAGGTATCCAATGGGTTGTTAATACTAAAGAATCTAGTGATAAATGAATTAGCCTCATTAATAAAAGCATTATCAGATAATAAGAAATTATTGAGTTTCCATCAGCTGAATTGTGGGGAACAATGTGAGAGGTCTAAAACAGTAACTACTGGGGCATGGTCAGAAATAAAAATAGCACTAATGTTGGAGGATTGAATGGAGGGAAGCAATGATTTACTAACCAAATTATAATCAATTTGAGAACGTGTTTGGTGAACATTAGAAAAAAACAGTATACTCAAGTAAATCAGGGTTACAAGTTTTCCATACATCATACGAAGGACGAGAGGCAATGGCCGATTGAAAAGATTTACGAGATTTATCGGGGTCAATCCATTGATTAAAATCACCCGCAATAACAATATTGGGACAATATTGGGACAATCAATTGCAGAAAGTAAAATCTTAATATCATTCCAAAACTTAGGGTCTGGTTTTACAGGTCCATAAATATTTAGTAAAACCAGGATTTTGTTCTGTATAACAACCTTTGCCATTACCCATCGTCCATTTTCATCACTTTGTGTAGTGAGAATGTGTGCAGACAATGCCTTATGAAACAATATGGCAACACCCCATTTTTTACCCGAGGCAGGAGAATAAATAAATAAATAAGAGAATAAATAAATTGACCCACCCATTGTCTTTTCAATTTAAGTGATTCTACTTCACTACAATGGGTTTCTTGGAGAAAAGAAACCTGAGAATTTAGTTTGGATAAATGAGAGAGTACCTTTTGTCGTTTGACGGGATGTCCAAGACCACTAACGTTCCACGTAACAAACTTACACATGATGGAGGGAATGGAGGGTCATACACGAATAGAGATGATACACATCAGGAATATGGCTATAAAGGAAAAAACGACACAGATGGGAGCCAAAGAGAAAATACGCTACCATGAAACACATAACATGAATGAGCACATGCCATGAATTAAGCAACAAGTGAAGAGGAAAGACAGAAAGAAGCCAAGAAGAAGAGAAAATAGAGCGAAGGAATATGAATAGGGACAAAAAAAGATAGATCAAGGACAGAAGTCTAGATCTATGAGATAGTAAGAACAATAACAGCATGAGGCGTAGCTGCATTGAAGGGAGATGGAACGGCAGAGAAAGAGAAATATATATACATAAAAAAAGAAAACGAAAGTCGCCAACAACCACAATGAATATGATAGTTAAATTAAAAGAACAGCAGGAACCCTAAGGCCGAGAGGTAGAGCCTCCCGCAAAATCAGCAGATATGTTCTGAAGAAAATACTTCAGTTTAAGAGGATCATCAAACGAAAGTGTGGAACTACTATGAGTAACTTTACACAAGCAAGGATGAAGGATGCCATATCTGATATTCAATTGTCTCATCTGAGGACGTAGAGCCAAAAATTATTTCCTTCTACGTTGGTGGCAGTTGACAAATCTTGAGAAATGAAGATATTGTGACCAGACCATGAGAGGCGACACTTTGATTTGACAGCAGAGAGGACTTGCATTAAGTCAGTGAATTCTAAGACCAACATGTAAATGTAAATGTACATGTATTTATATAGCGCAAATCGCCCACATCGCAGGCATCTATGCGCTTGCTTAGGGAACCCGTCCTGGTATTCCCCTGTGAGATACCCCGGCAGGGTATCCACAAGGTGAAAGCCAGGCATCCCGCCACGAGGGGCCGTTGTGGAGATTAAGCAAGCTATTGCCCAGAGTCGCAGAGTGTGAACCCGTGAGTCGAGTAGGCACCGGAGTGAGAATTATCGAGTCCGTGGAATTATTGAGCCCAACCCCCGTCGGGGCGGGGAATTGAAGCCTGGTCCAGGGCCGATCTCAGCTTCCGGGTCTGCTGCCTCTAACCCCTGAGCCACACTTCTCCACTCCACTATGCCTCTAGGTTTGGAAGCATGGGGCTACAGATGACCAAGTCTATGAGCACGTTGGATATTTGATGCAGGCTCTGGTGGAATGTTCCAAAGTTCTGGCAGAAATTTCTTTAGAAAAAGAAGCATATCCGGACCTTCAAGATTTTCTGGAAGACCATAAAGACGGAGATTATTGCATCTGTTACGATTTCCAAGGTCCTCTGTATGAAGCTTTAAACAATGAATTTCTTATTCCGGAGAAGGGATTTTGGTTGAAACATCATTTAAGTCACTAATTCGTTGCTCCATATCTAACACCTTAGCTTCCATCATAATCAATCTATCCTCATTTTTTTGAAGTTTCCCATTAGTTGTGGACATAACGGACTTAAGCCCTCTCACTTCATCCAAAATAATATCAAGAACAGGATTTTGAGATGATAGGATGGGTGAAGGAGGGTCATTCTTAGCTCTCTTAGGCTTGGTACCAGTTGAAGAGTCTTTTACCGAAGATTGAGAGTCATTAGCCATCTTGAAATGATGAGACGTACGAGAATTAGCTAATAATGTTTTCAGTCTGCCCATATGCGTAATGAAACAAGTATCAAAAATGAGGAAAGCATCC
Organism: Lissotriton vulgaris; assembly: GCF_964263255.1. Taxonomy (NCBI): domain Eukaryota; kingdom Metazoa; phylum Chordata; class Amphibia; order Caudata; family Salamandridae; genus Lissotriton; species Lissotriton vulgaris. The sequence goes on from NC_141694.1 coordinate 867,684,838, forward strand.
AAAGCGTATCAAAAATGAAAAAGGCATCCAAAGAGAAATATGTCAAACAAAATGTGTCACCCACCTGTCAGCAATCAAATATTCATTGTAAGGAATATGAAAAAGGTTACATGGCGAGTAGTAATTCAGAAGCCATGCTTGAAGAGGTTAAGGGGTGTGACCGAACATGTAAGAAATATAAAGGATTCACCCATGTCTGGCCCCCCCCAAAAAAAGAGACATATTCCTCATAAGAGAAACAAATAAGTGAGGTGAATAGTTATTTCTTATTCTGATTCAGAGGGCTAGATAAGCATGAAGAGAAAATATGGAGCAAGTATTTAAATGCAGGAGGGTGAAAAAAATATATATTTGGAGCCAGAAATGCTTAAAGCAAAAAGAATGTCAAGAAAACACTTTTTCTGAGGTATGGTGCATGTAGAGAAGAGGACCCATTGCCGAGCGCCTAAAAAGGAAAATCACCGGTACCTTGTAGATACGTGAGACGAGCGGCCGCCGTAAAATGGTGTCCGCCTCTGTCATAACCCTGAGGGAAAGTCAGAACAACGGCGATGGGCCCCCGCGGCAGTCGGAGATCAGCAGGAAGCGTCAGAGGCATCTCTGCATCTTCATCCATGATAAACCAGCATCAAGGCTCCCGCCGTGACCAGAATGAGGGCTGCAGGCGACACAGAAGCTCTGCGGTCGCACGGAGCTCAATCACAAGGCGCCATCTTCCTCCGGCGCAAGAATTACCTCCAACGTCTATATACTTAAACATGGACACCGACCGCTCCGGATACTTCTTGCAATACACGCTGGCGAAAATGAGGAAAGCTACCATCCAATTCTCTATCATAAGAGGCACCTTTGGCCTCTTCTGGAGCTCATACTGCTATTTCTTCGAGCCTTCCTTCACCCTCACTTCCCGCTGCAGGAGTTTTAGTATCCCCACATTCTCTCCCTTCCATATACGTTCCTTAGTAGTCAACATCAGATGTGCCCCTAACGGCTTCGTGACCCCCATGTATGGCAGTCGTTTGACCTTCAACTCCTTACTCTCCAACTTCACACCTTCCCTGACATCCACCACAGCAGCCCCGCCCGTGGCCCCCACGTCCCTGCTTCCTTTGCTCCCACATTCCCCTTTCCCTGAGGGCACCACACCCGTGCCCTTCCTGTCCTCAGTCACCTTACCTGAAGGCCCTGCCATCACCTCATCCGGGCCTACCCCTTTGTCGGACACATACTTCCCTTTCCGTTGCCTGTCCCCCTCGTCTCCCTCCCCACCCCCCACCCCCACCGAGACCATACGAAAGGCCACACCGGCCGCATTTTTACCTAGTGCCAAGGAAGCCGAACAACGCTTTCCACTCTCCGTTCCAGAGGGGCCAACCTCGCCTCCCAGCGCGATGCCTGGCCCGTACTCCCTGTCTAGCGCCGTGACACCTGCAACACACTAGTAACAGCAGCTCCCCCCCCCACCCTCACCATGTCTCAACTCCTCCTCCTCCATACTGTCATCATTGTCAATCACTTCAACCTCCCTAGAACAACTAGCCCTTCTGGCCGGAGGTGCCGACTGCACCCTTCTAGTAACATTAAAAGAAACATGTGCGTCGCTCCTCTTCCATTGTTGCTCCCCAAGCCATAGCTGCTCTGTGGGTGTAGGGGTCGGCGAGCCCACTGTTGGCGTTCTTCTGCCAGCCACGACGGGATCCCCGCCGGTACCGGGCACGCCACCCAAGGTTCAGCCCTCCCTTCCCCTTGGCGCGGTTGGGCTGTCCCCAGCCCTGCCAAGTCTGGAACCCAATGACGCTCCTCCTCCTGAAAAACAAACTGCAGGAGTAGTGTGCTTGGCCCCGCTATCTGCCCCCCGTCGGACCCTACATGGTGCACCCCCACCCCGAGCACTGATGGCCCACGCCCTACTGACCACCACGAGGTCCACCTCCCCTCCCTCATCCTCCTCGTCCTTGCTCCACGTCAGGCATTTATCCCTGCCCCCCTTTCATCCAATAAGGCCCTCCTTCACCCCAAACCCCTGTACCTGGCACCCCTCCCATCCTCGCTCCGCTGCCCCCGCCTTCCCCCCTCCACAGGGACGCTGGAGCCCCACCCTCCCGCTCCGCCGCACACCCTCCTGCCCCCTGGGCCTCCTTAACCCCTTCCGCCCAGGAATCAAATACGTCTAGCCCCTCTCTGTCCCTTACACTGCCCTCCGATTCGAGCAGTAACGGGGACATATCCCCCATGTTCACCCACCAGCCCCCCTCTCGCCGGTCATCCCAGCTGTCCTGTCCCCCTCCGCTCCCCCTGTGGCATCCCCACCACCCTCCCTTCCAATGCTATCCCCTCTCGTGCCCCCCATCTACCTGCGCCCTTGCGACACCCTAATCACATCTGCCCTCCCTGCCACATTCCCAGGAGCCGCCCGCTTCCCCCGTGTGCGGCCCCTGCTTGAGCCATGATGCACCAGTGGGGGGGCTCTCCTCTCGCCCACTGTCACACTCCCGCTCACTTCTTTGTCCAGCCATACAAGGGGGCCCAGGCCTCACCGCCCACATTCCCTGGCCCCGCCCACCCTCCCACGACCGCTCCCAGGCTCCCGAAGTGGCCAGAAACGCCCGAGCTCGCAGTGGGGAGACGCTCCCAGCACCTTCCCGAGATTGCCGCCCCCCAGCCCCACAAGGAATGCCCATGCTCTGTAACAGGCCCCAGCTGCCCCAGCATTCTCCATGGGCCCCACCCCCACTCCCCACTCTACCACACTGCGCTCCCCGGCCAAATTTTCTACCGCTCGGTGCCCGCTCCCTAGCCCCGGCACTCAAAACCCCGCACTCAGGGCCGCGCTCCCTGTCCTCTCACCTGCACCCTGGACGTCTTGCGTGGCAGTGAGCAAGCCAACACGGCGGCCACCACGCCATCCAACGCGCTCCTCACAGGGCGCCCCCCCCCCGGGGGCCCAGCAACAAGTCCATACGGCCCGCCTCACTGAGCAGGCAAATGGCCTTCAGGACGCGAAAATCCTCGGCAGACATTCCTGAAAATACGGCAAATAACGAGTCGACTATATAGGCCTCAGCCAAAACCACCTCAGAGAAAAAGCCTGACAACTACTGCGCTCGCAGCCACCAGGTCACCAGAACCTAAAATGGTGGCTGGGAAGGCGCCAACAACCCCTAAATAGCCGTGGGCTATCTTTCAAAATTGGGCTACATTTGGGCTAGTCCCAAAGTAGCCCAAGGCCACAAAATGACCTCGCCCGTCTGCCCCCTTCCCAATCTGCCAGGGGGGAAGACCTCGCAGTGCTCGGCTGCCCCCCAAACCCCCATCAACCATTTAGCCCTTCGGCAATATCACCTAACTGAAAGGTTATTATATGATTCTTCCCTTACCTGCTATGATGTTGGATCAAGTGCTTTATTTTAACTCTACATGATTTGCCAAATCATGACAGAATCACCAGTAAATCGACTAGCCTGCACCTTTCCCGCCCATCGTGTTTTCCTTGTCTGCCCATTAAATTTGTATTAGCATTTTTCAATACAGTGCGTACTTTAATGCCACAAACAGTGCAAAATAAATTAAAGCACAGCCTAAAATAAATAGGCATTTACCATGAAATCCTTACTGTTTAAAGTTCACATTTGCAACTTCCAAAAATGGCACACATTAAAGCAAATATTACAAAAATTACAATTATCAACATTAACCAACAATTGCACCCCATCCCACACCCCGGGTCGTTTTGACATTATAATTTTTTTCAAACGGAATAACTCTTCTTTTCCATAAGGCCAAATAAACCATGACATATGGTAAGAGTTTGGTAATGTTATATTTGTCCCACGAACGAATGAGGTTCTATAGTATTTTTGATGCATTCAAATGTGACAATCGCGCTAAGTTTATAATAAAATATTTGCCTATATACCTTTGGGACCAAAAGCCTATGTCAAATGGTAAGGTGTAAGAAAAATAAAATCACTAAAGCGTGATATCAAACCCGACAATAAATTTCAAAAGGCACGTTTCGTTCATTTGTACTGCTTTAATCACAATAAAACCATGGTTGGTGGCATTTTGATCATCATTTCAGTAGTATGTTTTGTTGCAAAATCACTCGATTCGATTTTGTATTTCTTTTAGAAAATGGCACGTGCTTGAACTATTTCACCTGCTGTTCTCATTAGCTTTCCCGGATTAAGTATCCGCAGTGCATTCGTCATATTTGGTCAATTAATAACTAAAAGGATGCTTTCTGTCCAAGAAACTCAACCCGGGAATTAATTAGCCAACACGGGCATGTCAAAAGGTTGGTTTTAAAAAAAGAAAAGACTCGCCTCATGCCGAGGTCCCTCAGATGTTGCAAGACATCTAACCTTTTCTATCTAAAAAAGAAAGAAATTGTTTCTGTGTTATTTCAGTAGGTGGATAGATATGTTTGAGTGACATCAATTGGACGTTTTTTTTCATTACCTTGCCCCGAAAGTGCAGAGTGCCCTGGATGCGTGACAGGTTGTACCTGCCCATCAAACGTGGGGTTAACTATTGAAGCCCTTGAGAACAGCGAGTCACAGGGGTTAGGGGCAGAGTTGACTGATGAGAAAAGAACACACATCTATGGTAGATATACACGGTTGCTCCATTTTAAGAGTTTCATTGCATAAATCAGTCAACCGAAGCAATTAGTAGAAACACACCCTGGTTCCTGATTTAAACATGGATCCCAAAGTTACGAAAAAAATCTGCGGTATCTGATATATTTCTAAGCACAAAATGCATGCATTTGCATATGAGTTAAATATATGGATTATTATGTTGGGAGTATGAAACTTTTGTAATTAAACAGTGGATTTGAAATGATATATTTTTACATCTCTTGAAAAGAGACCACACATACATTTTTAGTTTTCATTTTTACTATATGTGTCTGTGGAAAATAAATTAATGTTTGCATGTCAAAGTGATGAGTGCATAGAGGTATATTTACAAAAGTGTCACACAACACAGCCACAAGTTATTTTCAGAGATGTCACACATCTGCTCTTTCATTATGCAGCCTCCCTTGCCAGCCTAATGCCAAAACAGGCAACCTTTCCTGGTGCAAGGGTACCTAAGTTGTGGTCAGGTTCGTTTTTGTGTAGGTAAGCACAACGCTATTTTTTGAGGAGGTTTTCCTCTTTGTAAGTGTGCTGCAGAATGCAGAATAGAAATAACCAGGACTAATACATATATTTCTCCTTCCTAAGCCAACCTCAGGTTGGTGAGCCTTTCTAATCCAAATCCAAGTTTTCAAGTCTTTGTAGCATAATGCAGGAATTGCGTACTTTGTACATCCACAAATGGAATTTAAGTCAGGTCTGCATCAAAAAGGTGACGCAAACTCAACCCAAAACATTTGTAAATCTGGGCGATGGTTTTAGCTTGTGTTAGTTGAAAGATGTTTTGTGATCATTGTACCAGGAAGTGAGAATTATTTATTGGTACATTATAGTTAGGCTATTCTGTGTTAGGGTTATGCTTAGACTAACTGATAAATCTCCACTAAAAAGGAAACAACCCTCATCAGTATAAACATAGAAAAATTGATAGACACCTGCACAAACACAAACTAAAATGCTATTGAAACAAAGGAAAGTTGGAGAAAATGTGTCAATTTTATTTATTTTTGAAAGGGTCATCATGCAAGTACAACTTTGTTATAAAAGAAAGCAGCAAGAAAGAATGGTCTAAGATTTTCCTGCTTGAGTTATGTTTTTCAGGGATGCCACTAAAATATGTTTTCTTTTCTTTTTGTTTCCTCCTGTTTGTGTACTTGGATTAAAGGTGCAGGGTTTGGGAACATGTTTAGGTCTGATATAATTATTATATACACTGTACAGAATCTGGGAATATTAAAATCTTTTTTGATCTTTTGGGAATGTTTAATTTTTTCACTGATTAGAGAAGTGGCAAACTCATAAGCATCTTGGCCAAAATATGTTCAATCACATTTGCCCACAGAATAAGTACAACCCTTTGATACATCAGTGCCCTTTTCTAACATGTCAGTATGGGCTGGATGTATCAAACAGTTTTACCCATTCTATGTCTATGGGAAAATGTGTTAGTACATCTGTCCCATTGTATCGCTGATTACTTGCCAAACATTCCAGACTTTAAACATTCAAAGCAGGATGAAGTGACAGGTACCTGTGAAAAGAGTGCTGTCAACATGCACATGTCATGGTGGTGAAAACATGATACAAGACTTTCCACATACCAATACCATTGATAGCTGCAAGGTGTCCTATTGTAAGGTGTGATGCCTTCAGCTAATTCTGGGTTTTATTTAACTGCACTTAACAGCTGGGGATTTGAGCCCAACATCCCAATGTTAACAGAAACATTTCAAGTCCCAGAACACAATGTGATGTATTTTAAAATGGCAGGACTAATTTAAATTGAGATATTTGTTATGGGTACACTTAGCAGATGTGAATAGCTACTCAGTAGCAGTGCCACCTCACTGTAGTCAGGCAAAGAGTGCAGAAAAGTAATAGCGAGTAAGATTAAAGCATCACATTTCAGGTGCCTTAGAATGCAGATCTACAAACAAATCTGATGTATTTAAAAAAATGTGTAGTATTCTCATGTCGTGGTATTTCTCATATGTTACCCTTTCCATAGCTGCTCAGCCTGTGTGTGTGTTCTGAGTGGAATGTTGATGTGTGGACTATCACACAGATTCATCAAAGTGCCATTCTGCGAATTTCTAATTGCGAAAAATTTCGAATCGCAATTAGAAAATCGCAGAATGGCATTCATGAAGAAATGCGATTGAAAAATGCGAATCGCAATCGGCCGCAATTTCCGATTGCGATTTTGCCACAATCGCCTAAATTTCACAGAATCGCCCGTTTTCCATGTTGAAATTGCGATCTCGCAATTAGCGATCTCGCAATTTGCGATCTTGCTAACTGCGAGATCGCAAAAACAGGAAGTCGCATTTCGAGCCCATTGATAACATCACAACCAGGAAGTAGGCTATTCCCTCCCACAAACAGATCACTGAGCCAGACAGTGGAAGCAGCATTGTGAAAAGATCCACAGCAGTGATTTTGCAGCACCCCAGCAGGACACATACCACCAACATGTCCCAGGAAGCAGCAGGGAGCATTTGCCAAGGAAGGAAGAGAAAAATAAAGTTCTTTGAACAAGAACTTGAGTACCTCATAGAGGGGGTCTGTAAGGACCATGGACGCCTCTTCGGCAAGGACTCCTGGAGGGTGCCAGAGGCAGACAAGCACCGGATCTGGCTTGTACATCACAGGTGCTGCCGACCAACCCAGCACTGACAGCGAGGCCCTACATATCGAGGAGGTACCAGAGGAAACTGTGGGAGAGGGCCAATCTGACCAACAACCAGGTCCATCCCAGCCACCTGCAGTGATTCCACCACCACCCCGTGTGGACAGGGCCACCCCTGCTGCCACAGGTGTCCAGCCACCACCCCAACAGACACCCTCAGCAGTTGTACAGGCAACACCACCAGCGGACGAGGCGCACAGCCGGAGCAAGAACCCAGTCTAGCGGACTGAGGCGCCAGCAGAGTCAAGCCACAAACAGGCACAGGCAGGGCACTCCATCTACCTGATCCTGGCCTGGTCATTGAACGCCGCATGCTGGCGGTACACCAAAGACAGGCGCGTCACCTAGCAGCGATACACCTTGAGCTGCAGAAGACTGGCCAAAATGTTGGACAGATGACCGCAGCTGCCCGTGAAAATAGCCAGCTGCAGGTAGCCCAGCAGGACATGACCCGCCGCCGCCAACCCCAACTACTGGCCCGCCTGTCGGCCTACACCAGGCCCAACCATATAGTAGGCAATGCTACATCGCAACTGTCACGCAGATCACTTGCCATGCAGGGTCAAATGGTACAGTGTTGCCAAGATGTGGCCAGGTCACTCGAACTGCTGACAGCAGCAGTGCTCAGCATGCGGCCCACTGCCCATGGTCAACCAGGGGGGGTGACGATGTCAGCGAGGTTGCGTCAACCAACGGCAGCATGTCCTTGCCGCCGGTGCCTGCACTCCGCCGCAGCAGCAGGCCCACAGCAGGATCACGGGCCAACACCGTCGCTCAGGACCAAGAGTGCCTTTGGACGTAGGCGCCAGTGACAACTTTGACAGTGTCTGTAGGGCCATGCTGAACACCTAAGCAAGCCCTCTACCCCTGCATGGGGAGGTATGAAGCAATACTGCCCTCATGTGACAGACAGGAAATCAAAGGCCACAATATTGTGAATTAACAATAACATTTTATGGTCTCACTTAACTCCAACTCATGTCATTATTACATTTGTCATGCATGAGTGCAGTGTTGTGTGAGGGGAATGGGTGCACTAGAAACAGTTAATAGTGATGTGGCTGCGGCGCCTGTGTCCTTCTGCAGGATTTTCCCCGCGTGCATGACGCACATGTGGAGGTGGGCAGTTGTCCCCTTCCGACTCACTGCCAGATATCTCCACTGGTATCCTGCGCTTGGTAGCAATGTTGTGGAGTATTGCACACACGGCCACGATGCGGCAGCAGACCTCAGGCGTGTATTTGATGGCACCACCAGTCTTGTGAAGTATGCTGAAACGGCTCTTCAAAAGCCCAAATGTCCTCTCAATGCAATTTCTTGTGCGTATGTGTGCAGCATTGTAAGGCCGTTGCTGTGGTGTGGCAGGGTTGAGGTATGGGGTGAGGAGGTACTCACGGAGACTGTAGGCGCTGTCACCTGAAGGGAAGAAGCAGAGGGTGAGTACCTGTTCTGCGCAGATACATGATCACAGTGTACTATTTGGGGGCGTGTGTACTTACCTAGTAGGTGTCCTTCGCCAAAGTCTCCTCTGGCCAGTCGTGTGTGCATGCCGCTGTGCCGGAATATGAAGGAGTCATGTGTGCTACCCGGATATTGTGCCACTATGTCCGAGATGATAGTCTTGCCATTGCACACCATCTGGATATTGAGGGAGTGGTAGGACTTGCGGTTGCGGTACATGTATTCTGTTTGTGCTGGTGGGCAGATGTGGATGTGGGTACAGTCAATGCATCCTATTACTTGTGGGAATTGCGTGACGTTGTAGAAATGCAGCTTGGTGTCATTCAAGTCCTGTTGGGTGGTCCGGAATGAGATGTAGTGGTGTAGCGGGGTCAGCATCGCCTCCAGGAAACTCCTTAGGCAGCGGGACATGGTGGGCTGGGATATCCCCCCTGCATCAGCGACTATCCCCTGGAAGCTTCCGGAGGCCAGTAGGTGCAGGCTGCACAAGACCTGGACATGTGTGGGCACGGCATTGGTCCTCCTTGTTGGGTGCTGCATCAGGGGGTCTAGGTACCGGATCAGCTTGATGATCATTGCCCCATTCAGGCGGTACTTAGAGTAAATTTACTCATCCGTTTGGCCCAGAAGGGTGATCCGCTGGCGGAATATTCGCTTCTGGATCCTGCGTCTGTTCCATGCTGCTCGCTGTAGGCTTCGCGGCCTGACCACCATGTAGAGTCCTGGCATGGTGAGAGTCCTCATGCTCCAGCTGCATGTCCTTAAGTGTGTTTGGTCAGGCCTGCACCTGTTGGTAGTTTGTTAAATTTTTTTTGTTTTTTGTTTTTTTCCTTACTGGTTACTACCTGCTTTGGGTTCTCCTTAAATTGCGCGTCGTAAATAGCGATTTTTGGGTTTTTTGCATTTAGCGATTTTACTTGAATAGCGATTGCGATTATTTAGCGATTTTGCAAATTAATTCGCAAAATCCATGGTTTCTCGCAATTTCAGATTCGCTAATGGGCTTCTTCCTGGATTCTGCGAATTACTTTGCGAACTCGCAATTTTTCTTTAGCGATTTCGCAATTTTAGTGTTTTCACTTTCATGTATTCCTTTTCTTCCAATTGCGATCGCAAGTGCTAATTCACAGCTATTGCAATCGCAATTTGGCTTCATGAATCTATCCGTATGGGTAAAATACCATCACTCCGCATGTTTTACTCTGCATACTTTCACTCCTCATACCATTAGTCCGCAGGTACCTTTACTCCGCATTTTTTCATTCCGCATGCCTTCATATATTATATGCTTTTATCTCGCATGCTTTTATGACGAAAATCATTTTAAAAGCATGATTGGTAAAAGTATATGTTTTAAGGTAAGTTGTAAGGTAAGTATATGGGTTTAAGTTATGGGGTGCAGGGGTATTTAAGGGTTAAGGGGTACAGGGGTATTTTTAGGGTGCAGGGGTAGGTTTGCGTTTTGGGGTACAGGGGTATTTGTAGGGTTCAGGGGTAGGTTTGCGTTTTGGGGTACAGGGGTATTTTTAGGGTTATGGGGTAGGTTTCCGTTTTGGGGTACAGGGGTATTTTTAGGGTTCAGGGGTTGTTTTGTGTTTTGGGGTACAGGGGTATTTTTAGGGTTCAGGGGTTGTTTTGTGTTTTGGGGTACAGGGGTATTTTTAGGGTTCAGGGGTAGGTTTGCGTTTTGGGGTACAGGGGTATTTTTAGGGTTCAGGGGTTGTTTTGGGTTTTGGGGTACAAGGGTATTTTTAGGGTTCAGGGGTTGTTTGGGGTTTTGGGGTACAGGGGTATTTTTAGGGTTCAGGGGTTGTTTTGGGTTTTGGGGTACAGGGGTATTTTAGGGTTCAGGGGTTGTTTAGGGTTTTGGGGTACAGGGGTATTTTTAGGGTTCAGGGGTTGTTTTGGGTTTTGGGGTACAGGGGTATTTTTAGGGTTCATGGGTTGTTTTGGGTTTTGAGGTACAGGGGTATTTTTAGGGTTCAGGGGTTGTTTTGGGTTTTGGGGTACAGGGGTATTTTTAGGGTTCAGGGGTAGGTTTGGGTTTTGGGGTACAGGGGTATTTTTAGGGTTCAGGGGTAGGTTTGGGTTTTGGGGTACATGGTTTTTTTAGGGTTCAGGGGTTGTTTTGGGGTACAGGGGTATTTTTAGGGTTCAGGGGTAGGTTTGGGTTTTGGGGTACAGGGGTATTTTTAGGGTTCAGGGGTTGTTTTGGGTTTTGGGGTACAGGGGTATTTTTAGGGTTCAGGGGTAGGTTTGCGTTTTGGGGTACAGGGGTATTTTTCGGGTTCAGGGGTAGGTTTGGGTTTTGGGGTACAGGGGTATTTTTAGGGTTCAGGGGTAGGTTTGCGTTTTGGGGTACAGGGGTATTTTTAGGGTTCAGGGGTAGGTTTGGGTTTTGGGGTACAGGGGTATTTTTAGGGTTGAGGGGTAGGTTTGGGTTTTGGGGTACAGGGGTATTTTTAGGGTCAGAATGGGTTAGTGTTTAAGGGTGCAGGGGTATTTAAAGGAACTAGGGTGGGATTAGTTTTTAGGGTGTATAGGGTAATTATTAATTTAAAAAAATTAAATCTATCTATATATATATATATATATATATATATATATATATATATATATATATATATATATATATATATATATATATAAAAATAAAAGTACTTTACAAAGCTATGACTTCACCACACATGCATTTGTGAAGTAATTGCATGCGGAGTGAAGTCATATGCGGTATCAAAATTTGAGGAATTATGGCTTGCGGAGTGATGGTATTTGCGTCCTAAAAAATGCGGAGTGATGGTATGTGGGATTTTTGTTTGCGGAATGGGATCACATATTCATCTGTATGTGTAGAATGCCTGGGTGACCGGATGAGGAGTGACAGTTGTTGAGAGGGCCTGAGTAGCTAGCAGGCTGCTCCTGGTGGAGCTGTTGATTACCAAATAAGACTGCCTTACAAGTTTTATACTGCTGTTCATGATGATCTATAAGTTACCTGTCGACCTGTAAATGAACCTACTTGGGTAGGTTTGCGTTTTGGGGTACAGGGGTATTTTTAGGGTTCAGGGGTTGTTTTGTGTTTTGGGGTACAGGGGTATTTTTAGAGTTCAGGGGTTGTTTTGTGTTTTGGGGTACAGGGGTATTTTTAGGGTTCAGGGGTAGGTTTGCGTTTTGGGGTACAGGGGTATTTTTAGGGTTCAGGGGTTGTTTTGTGTTTTGGGGTACAGGGGTATTTTTAGGGTTCAGGGGTTGTTTTGTGTTTTGGGGTACAGGGGTATTTTTAGGGTTCAGGGGTAGGTTTGCGTTTTGGGGTACAGGGGTATTTTTAGGGTTCAGGGGTTGTTTTGGGTTTTGGGGTACAGGGGTATTTTTAGGGTTCAGGGGTTGTTTTGGGTTTTGGGGTACAGGGGTATTTTTAGGGTTCAGGGGTTGTTTTGGGTTTTGGGGTACAGGGGTATTTTAGGGTTCAGGGGTTGTTTAGGGTTTTGGGGTACAGGGGTATTTTTAGGGTTCAGGGGTTGTTTTGTGTTTTGGGGTACAGGGGTATTTTTAGGGTTCATGGGTTGTTTTGGGTTTTGAGGTACAGGGGTATTTTTAGGGTTCAGGGGTTGTTTTGGGTTTTGGGGTACAGGGGTATTTTTAGGGTTCAGGGGTAGGTTTGGGTTTTGGGGTACAGGGGTATTTTTAGGGTTCAGGGGTATGTTTGGGTTTTGGGGTACAGGGGTATTTTTAGGGTTCAGGGGTAGGTTTGGGTTTTGGGGTACAGGGGTATTTTTAGGGTTCAGGGGTAGGTTTGGGTTTTGGGGTACAGGGTTTTTTTAGGGTTCAGGGGTTGTTTTGGGTTTTGGGGTACAGGGGTATTTTTAGGGTTCAGGGGTAGGTTTGGGTTTTGGGGTACAGGGGTATTTTTAGGGTTCAGGGGTTGTTTTGGGTTTTGGGGTACAGGGGTATTTTTAGGGTTCAGGGGTAGGTTTGCGTTTTGGGGTACAGGGGTATTTTTCGGGTTCAGGGGTAGGTTTGGGTTTTGGGGTACAGGGGTATTTTTAGGGTTCAGGGGTAGGTTTGCGTTTTGGGGTACAGGGGTATTTTTAGGGTTCAGGGGTAGGTTTGGGTTTTGGGGTACAGGGGTATTTTTAGGGTCAGAATGGGTTAGTGTTTAAGGGTGCAGGGGTATTTAAAGGAACTAGGGTGGGATTAGTTTTTAGGGTGTATAGGGTAATTATTAATTAAAAAAAATTAAATCTATCTATATATATATATATATATATTCAATAACAAACAGTCCAGTGCAGTACGCTCTCAGGAATCAAAAGCTTAGCCAGAAGTATATTGCAACCTTGGTTTATTCACACAACGCGTTTCGGCGACCTGCCTTGATCACGTGTGACAACAAAGTGAAAAAAAGTGTGCTTTTTACATACCATAACATGAAAATCGAGGTAGGACTAAGGTTAAATCATCACCAAACGGTCAGACATATTGGAATGGTCATTCAATGTCGACAGACATGGTAAAATACACTCATCGTATAGCTAGTACATATTATGTAGGTAACATTATAATTGATACCACTATTAATCCCAATGGTGGGAGAAATTAATCATACGACTAGCATTAAACCGATGTAAAGTAAAACATGGTATTGAGACAGAAATTTATCAAACCCTCAGACATATTGAACTGATCATCATATGTCAACTCCGCGGCAATATACCATCCAACATGTACAACAGTTTATATTTAATGGGTGGCAAAAAAAGTGGGAAAATAATCATAAAGCAAGCATAAATCAATTCTAGAACTTGCACAGAGAGCCGCCCGTCTAGTATAATAATATACACAGTTAATGCCCGGCGATTGTAAATTCTAATCAAGGCCAGGGCTCATGCTGCCACATAAATCAACATTTACAGCATTCAAGTTATTGCGTTCCATAGATAATAATATACACAGTTACTGCCCAGCGAAATGAATTCTAATCAAAGCCAGGTCACATACCGCCACATATGACAATGTGTACTGCATTCAAGTTATTACGTTCCATTGATTAAAAGACTCAATGAGTACTGTCCAGAAGTTATCCATAATCCAATAGGGTATAACAAGTGCTAGTGGATAATCAAACGGAAGGCACAGATGAAATACTAGCGTTCTTGCCCCCAACTAACGTGTGTGGAAGTAGTGCTTCGTGCAGTATGCAGCGGTATCAAGATCACGTAAAAGTTCAAAGGTGTCTTGATCAAAAAGTAATGCTGCGCATAGTTCCAATGGGGATCTTAATGACAAGCAGAGTTATGATGGTTACTATGGTAACTTACATGCTACGTATAGATACATAGGATATATGTCTAAAACATGTTAAGTTCGTTTTCTTGTTATATATAGTCGAAAGTTTTTTCCAGCAGTGTGAAAATTCCTAGTTGTTCTGGCCAGAGCAGAGTAGTGTGACAAGAGAATTTACACAGTGCATTTGTTCTGTTTCAAAAATAGTGGTATTGATATATCACTAGTGTTGTGGACGTACAACACAAGTTTAGGGATTTTAGGTGTGATAGGTTAAAATGTATAGTGAGGATTGCCTATGAAATCGTAGCTTTGAGTATAAGGACTAACGGCCACATGCATCAAAGTAAGGTTTTGCGATTCCTTATTTGCGATTTTTAGGGAATCCCAAATAAGGAATCGCAAAATGGGATGCATGATTTAAATCGCATAATATTTGCGATTCTGTAAAAATCGCAATTTTTACCAAATCGCAAATATTATGCGAATTCTAATTTGCGATTTCGCAATTCCCATTGATTCCTATGGGCCAAAAGGCCCTTAGGAATCAATGGGAAGGCATTGACATTGTGCGAATTTCAATTAGCGATTCGCAAAATGTTAATGCATTCCATGGGTGCAGGGGGGGTCCAAAGGACCCCCCACTGCACCCCAGAAATGTATTTTGAAGTGCATGTTTCACACACACATGTACTAAGGACATGTGTGTCTGTAACATGACAGTGTTTTAAAATGCAATTTTGAGCATTTTAATAAATATTCGCAAATTACCACGAGGTTCACCTCGTGGTAATTTGCACCCCCTAATAGCGAATTCGCATTTTGAAACACAATAATGCATTGCTTTTAAGGAATTGCAAATTTGCAATTCCTTAAAAGCAATCGCATTTTTGGAAATCGCTAAAAATATCGAATTTCACAAAAATGCATGATGCATCTCAAAAACTTATTTAGGAATCGCAAACGGCCGAATTTACCGATTCGCACCGTTTGCACTTCCTAAATAGGTTGATGCATGTGGCCGTAAGTGCCTGTTTTAAAACTCGCTGTGAAAAGAGTAATATGATTTATCCGAGCTTAAATGAAGGGTAAGGAAGTGTCGTCTATTCTTACTGGCGATTCTGGATTTCTATTGGTGGGTTAAAGTCCTCCCGAGATATCACGTATGTATAGTTAGGGTTTTCCGTCTGAATGCTTATAAATGATTTTGTGAAAAATAGCTTTGTCTATTTCACGTAAAAGGATACTTGTTTGATTGTAAAACTATCACTTTATTTAGCAAAACAGACAAATGGTTTGTTTTTCTGTAGTTACTAATTAAATTTATCGAAAAAATTGTTTTTAAAATGGCGCTGTGAAAATATTTTGTAAAGCAGGGGTGAGTTTACGGAGCGGAGACAGAGGAGCTGCAGCGGCAGTATACGTCACAGGGTCTCCGCTGTGATTGGCTAACATACGTCACAGCAAGCGCACTGGTTGGTTCACGTGACAGTGACGAGCTGATAGCTGATTGGTCCTTTATGAAAACAGTACTTTCATTGGTTGAGCAAGGTAGTGGCGTGGCTTAACCTGATTGGCTTGTTGGTGAGTTTCGCTCACGGATTGGCTAGAGTAGCGTAACAACAAAAATATTCACGATCTTTCCCGAATTAAGTGGAATAGTTTTAAAACATGAGTTATTGGTACGGAAAAGCGGAAAAGAAGCCTTCATGGTTTCAGAAAATGAAAACTATTTTCAGCCCTGACAATAAAATTGTTAGGCGTGGTGGAAAATTACTTCATAAATATAAAACACCTGCAGCATATATGAAAGGTGAATATGGTTACCATACTGTTCTTTGGTTCGACAATTGGATGCAATATACCAAAGGTGATGGTGTATTAGTGTGGCCGGAAGACGGGTCATTTGATCAGAAAGTTTTGAAAAACTTAAGAGAAAAAATGATGGCTCTTGTGCCAAAGCCTAGACCTACTCAATTTGAAGCTTTAATTGAATGGGAGGTTGAAATGATGGAACTCGAACGAGAAGCCAGAGGTATACCAAGAGGCCCAAAATTAGATATTAATAGGGAAACTCATGAAGATAAGGTACGACGTTGGAGAAAGTATGATATGTCTGATGGTTTATACCCAGTTAGAGTAATGATTACTGAAACACCAGGTCAAAAGAATACTAGAAAAAGAAGTCATCTCGATGAGGAATTAGATGATGCAGTTTTAGAGGAAATTTATACTACAAATCGCAACCCGTCACCTTATCAAGCAGATTCACAGTCTACCCCGAGAGTTTCTTCACGAACCTCTCCAAGTGCACCTCCAAGAGAGTTTATTGAAAATTCACCTAGATTTTTGAGACTACCTGAAAGTGTAGGGACAAGAAATAATTCTAATGTCTCAAGACAAAACAGAAATTATCCTGAGATTCCTGAGTTGAGAAATGAATCCTCGAGAAATGTAAATGAATCGGAGAGACTTGGGGATGTACAAGAAATTTCTAAATATTTAAAGGCAAAAGAAGAATTAATACAGCAATTGGCAAAAGGGATGGAAGCAGTTACAGTACCAGTAACAATTGGTCCTGTTGTACCAGTTTTTGAGCAAAAAGAAAATAGACACTCAGCTCTGATTCCATTAAATCCGGAAATTCAGAAGGTGGCTGAGAAATGTTATTCAGAATTGTCAGAGTTACATCAAGAAAAAACAATGCCAGATTTAACTTTTAATCAAAGTCTGTCAAGTATTCAGACACCACCATCTGTTGCAAGATCTGATTCTGGTTCTCCTGAAAAGAGCATAAATAAAACAGACTTCACACAGACACCAAAGATTTCACAAGTTTCTAAATCTAAACAACTTGATGTTGCAAAATTAAAAGCAGATTTGGAAGAATTAATTATTGGCACAATTGGAACTGACAGTTTAAAGCAGTATCAGGATGATGAATTACTGTTTATATGTAAGAGCATTCAATGGAAAACGAAAAAAAATATGATCAATTAGAAGAAATGGCTACTGAACTAGAATTATATTTGTCAAGGCAGAAACAATTGCAAAAACATTACAAAGTAGATTTTTCTGGAAAAGATATTGAAAACCTAAATACCGTAGGTAGGATAACACATGTTAAAGAATTAATTGTTTTTCTGTAAAGATTAGGTGAATTAAGTAAATGGAGAGTGAAATGGACAAAGAGAAAGAAAGAAGAGAAAGAGGGGAAGTTGCTAGTGAGTTTCCAATGAGAAAAATAGCTGGCGGAGGGTACGTCCATGTCCCTTGGACAAGGCAGGACATTTTACTCTTTACAAATGATTTTCCTCGGCAGAGAGAAGAGCCAGTAGAGTGGTATCGCCAAGTAGACAGATTCATTAAGGTTTCAAAAGTTCTGTGGATTGATCTTGATGGATTCTTTGACATTGTTGTCCCATCAGATCTTTGGACATAATGTAAAATGTCTGTAAGTTGGCCCAAAGAAGAACCAGCCCGAGATAAAATAACAGGTGCTCCTTCAGCAGATGTCATGGATTTCTATGACAAGGTAATTGTCTGACTGAAAAACAAAATTCCCCCTAAAGAAGTAGACTGGGTTAAAATTGACAGAACAAACCAAGAACCAAAAGAGTCAGTACATTCATTTTATGAAAGATTACTGCTGGTATTCAAACAATACAGTGGCTATGAAAAATTAAGTGAAAAGGACATGAGCCACTTCATATACAGGTTTGTTTATGGTTTGAGACCTGAAATTGGTGAGATGATTAGAAACGGAATCGTCGGATGGCAATCATTATCAGTTGATGACATCCTGAGAAAAGCAAAATACTGCTGTGACGAGATAGATGCTAAGCAAAAGAAGCTTAAAGAAAAGGCAATGTGGGCACAGGTGAAGGTAGCTGAACAGCAGATAGCAACCTTAGATAATAAAAATGTTTACCAGAATCAAGGCAAATTTAAAGGTAATCTGAATAAGGCAAAATTTAATGTAAATATTGAAGAGCTTAAGCAGAAGCTCCCATGTTTTAACTGCAGCGAAATTGGACACTGGAAGCAGGAGTGTAAGAATCCGCCCAGAAATTTAAAAAATCAATCATTTTATCCACAGATGCTGAGTGAGATAAATCAGCAGCAACAGCTACAGCGACAGTTAAATAAAATAAGTCCGCTACAGCGACAGGTAGTGAATCAGCAGAGCCAGATTCCACAACCGGCACTTCCTAATTGTATGAATGCACAAAGATTCAGTCCTGAAACGGGATTCTGCAGAGGAGATCAGGTAAATAGATCGCCAAGAGTGAATGTGTCAAATGTTTCTCAACAATTTTGGTTGAAAGAAAATGAAGGGAGTGATTCAGATGATTACTCATGACGGTGCCTGAGAGAGGAGGAAGAGTGTGTACTTGGAGCCACTCTTGAGGTAGATCAGACCGGTCCATTTGTTAATGGTAAAGTGAATGATGTAGAAATCACTTTTCTTGTGGACACTGGTGCTACCCGTTCTACTGTTAGATCAGTGGGAATAGAAAACCTTCCTCTCTCAAGTGAGTCTATCCAAGTAGTTGGTGTAGCAAATCAACACATTAAAAACAGATTTAACAGAACTAGTTAATGTTGAAATAGGTAAATTCAAAGACAAACACAGATTTGTAGTCTGTAACAGTAGTCCAGTAAACCTGTTAGGTAGGGATATTTTGTGTAAGATGAATTGTAAAATATATTGATCACCAGATGGTATTGAGCTACAAACTTTAGAAGAAGATGGTCTATACAAATTAGCAATGCTGATGGTTGAAGAAGAAAATACATTGTTCCCTGCTTTTGATAAAAATGATTTAGCTGAAGAATTAAAAGAGACAGTTAATGCAGAAATGTGGGACTTAACTGGAAACAATATGGGTTTGATGAAACATGTAGACCCAGTGCAAATTACTGTAAAGCAAGGAATAGATTTCCCAAACATTCCTCAGTATAAAATGAAAGCTGAAACTATTGAGGGTGTTATTCCTGTGATTGAGAAATTCATAAAACAAGGTGTTCTAAAAGAAATTGAGAGCAGCCCATGTAATTCACCGATTATGGGAATCAAAAAGCCAAACGGAACTTACAGAATAGTTCAGGACCTGGGAAAGGTTAATCAGATAGTTGTTCCATGTTGCCCAGTTGTACCAAACCCAGCGGTAATTCTATATCAGATTCTGCATGATGCAGAATGGTACAAGGTCAAAGACCTGTGTAATGCCTTCTTTACGGTTCCACTGCATCAAGAGAGCCAACAAGTTTTTGCGTTCAGATTCCAGGACCGTATTTTAGCATGGTGTTGCATCCCTCAAGGGTATACTGAGAGTCAATCTATTTATTTTAGACAAGTAACAGTTGAGAGAATTAAAATGATTCGAGCACTACAACCTCGAACAACACAGAGACAGGTCAGAATGTTTCTAGGAATGGTAGGTTATTGTCGTCAATGGATTAGTGGATTTTCAGTAATTGCGAAACCACTGCAGAGACTGAGAAAAGCAGACATAAAAGACCCGATTACCCTGACAAAAATTGAGTTAGAGGCTTTTGAGCAGTTAAAAAAGAGTTTGTGCGAAGCTCCAGCATTAGGGATGCCTGACTACGAAAAAGAATTTGAGCTGTCCTGCAGTGAAAGGGAAGGTTGTGCATCATCAGTTCTAATTCAGAGACATGGAAAACTGAGAAAGCCAATTGCTTATTTCTCAGCTTTTCTTGATCCTGTTGCAAAAGCATTGCCAGGTTGCTTAAAAGCAGGGGCTGCAACAAGTATAAGCCTTGAGCAAAGTGAAGGAATCATAATGGGGTTTCCTGTAAAAGTGTATGTACCTCATTCAGTTGAGACTCTTCTTACCAGAAGCAAAACACAACATTTGTCTAGTAGCAGTTTGACTAAATATGAAAAGGTCATTCTAGGATCAGATAATGTCTCAAATGCAAGATGTGTGAACCTAAATCCTTCCTCATTGTTGCCTGATGGTGCGATTACTGAGTTCAAAAATGAAATTGACATTGACCATGAGTGCTTGGATGTTCTGGATTACTGCACCCAACCAAGAAAAGACATAAAGGATGTTCCCTTGCCGGAATCAGACTTCGTATATTTTGTTAATGGTTCTTGTTTAAGAACAGATATGGGCATTCTGAGAGCAGCATATTGAGTTCGCACAGTTGCAGGAGTAGTTGAGGGTTCCTCTCTTGATGGAATTCGTTCAGCTCAAGTGGCAGAACTAATTGCCTTAATTCGTGCATGTGAAAGAGCTGGAGGGAAAACGATTACCATAGTGACTGATAGTCAGCATGGATATGGCCTAGTCCATGACTATGGCCAGCTTTGGTCTCAAAGAGGTTATTTGACCTCTGCTGGAACACCAATCAGGAATGTAAAATAGATCAAAAGGTTGATCAATGGCATTCAGTTACCAAAAGAGATTGCTCTTGTGAAATGCGCAGCACATAAAAAGGGCGAGGATAATATTACTAAAGATAATTCCTTTGCAGATGAAATTGCACTATATTGTGCAAAAAACAATTTTTCAATTAATCGTGAAAAAGACAATGATCATATTTTGAACTCTCTCATGCTAATATCTGTAGTGGAGACATGGCAAGGAGTAAAGGATCTACAAGATGAGGCAGATGATGAGGAAAAAGACACATGGCTAAAAGCAGGTTGCAGACAGCGGGAGGAAGATGGAATTTGGGTTTACAAAGATGAAAGACCTGTAATGCCAAATTGCATGATTGCTGACATGGCACGGATGTACCATTTTCCGGGACATATAGGAAGAGACTCCATGATCAGGTTGTTTAGACAAACCTGGTTTAACACAAAATGTAGGAATATTGCAGAGTCACTTTGCCAACGTTGCTTGATCTGACAACAAATGAATCCAAACAGATAAACAATTGTGAGCATGGGAACCATAGGACGGGAGGGTGGTCCTTTTACTAGGTTACAAATGGATTTAATTGACATGCCACCACATAATAAATTAAGGTATGTCCTAGTGATTGTCTGTCTGTTTTCAAGGTGGGTGGAAGCGTTCCCAACACGTCACAATGACTCAGTTACTGTGGCAAAATTGCTTTTAAGGGAGATCATACAGAGGTATGGATTTCCAGTTACAGTTGAAAGTGATCGCGGAACACATTTTGAAAACAGATTGCTACAATTGATTTGTGAAGCCCTGAACATTAAGCAAAAGCTACACTGTGCATACAGGCCAGAAGCATCAGGAGTTGTTGAGCAAATTAATGGCACAATTAAAAACAGAATAGCCAAAATGTGCCTGGCTACAGGAATAAAGTGGACAGATGCACTTCCACTTGTTCTAATGTCTTTGAGAAGCAAACCAGATAAGAAGACAGGTTTAAGTCCACATGATATACCTATGGGCAGAGTAATGAGGCAAGCATTTGTACCAGTTGGAAAGATTTTGAGCATTAATGATAGTGCAATTATGGAATACTGTAAGAATTTATCTGATGTGGTAACTTCTGTATTCCATCAGGTGGGAACTGATGTGATTTCAAAAGAAAAGGAGCAAGCTCACGATCTGTTGCCAGGAGACTGGGTGAGAACAAAAGTTCATCGAAGAAGAAACTGTTTAGTACCCAGGTGGCAAAAAGCAAGACAGGTGATATTAGTCACAACAAATGCAGTTAAATGCAAAGGTTTGAAAAGGTGGGTGCATGCGAGTCACACCATTCGCGTACCACCTTCTGATAATCCTGAGGATAGTGACGACACAACAACTGATTCAGACTCTGAGGAAGAACCTGAGAATCCGGATTCTGAAGATCGACAGGAAGGTCGACATCTGGAAGATTCTAATGCAGATCAGCCATTCAATGGAAAAGATCTAGAGATTGTGATTCTAGATTCTGAGAATGATGAAGATCTGCTAGAAAAAGAAGTAGAAAAAGAATCTGAGACAGAAAAGAATCAAGATCAGATTGAAGAGCTCTGAAAGCAGGAACAAGAATTCTGAAACTGGGAAGTTAGAAGTGATTCCAGAAGAAGAAGACAAATCAAAAAAAAAAAATCAAATAAGACTTTATTTCGGTTAATATTTCAAACCATAAAAAGTACATGCATTGATTACATTTTCAAAATTGCACAACAATACATTATTAAAAACATTATACACAAATATCGTTAAAAATCATCATGATTGTTAGTTAGCAAAAGTGTCCTACTGGTCCTGATCATAGATCTAAGCAAGTTCTTATTCTCAGTGCAAGTTTTAAAAACGACAAAATATGGAGTACACAATCCTGGTGCAGGAGCTGCAAATACATGAGGGCAGGTCTAATTTGTTTAAAATCCAATGTTCTCAGCAAATCAACAAGAAAGTAACGTCTGGGATAATCATAAAACCTACATAAAAATATAAAATGTAGCATGTCCTGAGGAGACTTCCCGTCGCAGCCACAGGGAGCTACAAGTTTGCTAAAAATGTCTGAGTTGGGTCTTATTAAAAGCTGCTGAAAAGTGTTAAATCTGAACCTGGTCAGCAAGAACTTTTCATGTGGGCTAAAGGCGCAAGCCAGGTAGGGCTCCATTCCACCACACGACTTTAGCATGATAAACTTTCTGACACTTGGTTTCAGCACTTCCACACTTTCTCTGTCCGCCAATTTAAACTTGAGAAAGGCTCTTTTGACCGCTGTTATGTCCCCCTTCACAATGCCACTCGGATGGGAGAACAGTTTAGGGCACCCCAGCATTTCAAAGCAAGATTTCAAGTATTTTAGCCAGGGGATGCGCATACAGCTATCCTGAGATGTTACATCCCGTACAATCTGGTGAGTGAGTGGTATCTCTTTGTTAAGCCACAGAGAGACCCAGCAGGTCAGGGGCTTCAGTGCAAGATTATCGCATAAAAACGGTGTCCCTAACTCCTCATGCACAACAAGGTTCGGGGTACTCGCGGGAACACATAGTAATCGTTTAAAAAAGGTGTTTTCGATAACCTGTAATTGAGTATTTGACACATAGCCCCACAGTTCACTACCGTATACTGCCGTCGCTACAGACTTGGCATTATATAACTTAATCATTGCAGTTATTGGTTTCTTTCCTATCTTTTTCGCAAGATTAAGGATAGTTCCATTAACCCTCAACATATCATTTTTCTTCTTCATCAGATGAGGGGCCCAACTTAACTTCGAGTCAAATAGCACACCCAGATAGGAAAAAGTCTCTGTTACCGGAATGGGGCTGTCATCAAGCTTAGAAGAAGAGGAATTACCGAGTACCAGCTACAAGGATGCTGTTCCTAACGGAGTGAAGCTGCCGAGTAAAGAAGTCCCTGAAACAAGATTTCAAGTCTTAGAAACAGATGATGAAACTGATAAAAGTGATGAAGAATCCTAAGTGAGAAAATTCAGAAAAAGAACTTGGAAAACTGAATGTAACGAAACTGAACCAAAAAAGAAACTCTTAAGAAAGGGAGATAATTGGCCAAGAGGAAATTTAAAATTCAAATTAGCCAAAGAGCAGGTTAATGAAATATCAAGTAAAATAGGTGTCTCAGTTAACAAAAATCAGACTGGGAAGAAAATAGAAGTGGTTAGCAGTGGAGCAAAAAGAGTGTTGAGGCCCAATCAAAAATATAAGTCCCCTGAATGGACCTATATAATCATCCCACCAGTAGTGCAAATTAGTAGCAGTAGTCAAGAGGATTTAGAAGAAATCAGTGACAATGATTGAGGTTGTTTTCTTTTCTAATTGTGGTTTATTTTTGGCATGAGGCTGAAGAAATTGTGTTAGGTGACACAAGGTTGAAGAAATTGTGTTAGCTGGAAAAACACTTTGATGTAAGACGCAAGGTCCAAGAAAAGCTCTTAGAGGGTTTCTAAAAAGAATTAAAAAAAATTAAAAGGGGAGGTGTTTATATAACTAATATTTTTAAATTTTTGTTTTTGAATTTTGATTTAAGTAAAACTTTGTAAAAAAAAAAAGATGCCTAATTCTAATAATTCAAAGTGTGCTATTATTAGAAGATGCTGTAAAATGTCTTCCATTTGTGTGATTTTTATAATTTTGGTCTGGTTGATTTTGGCAGTCATCTTTCCCTTTGGCATTGACAAAGAGGATTATAAAACTAACATGACAAGCAAAGCTGAATCTAAACAAGCTGTTCATGATGTTGTAGGCAAAACTAATAGAGTTATTGAGCACAAGCCAGAGATCCACCAAGATAGATCTGTTGGTGATTTTTCTACTAATTCCTTCTCTAGATTGTTGTCAGAATATGTAAAAGTTATGGATGTGAAGGATTGCTATGTTTGTGTGAAGCTTCCTGCTTCTGTTTTAGAGGGGGTTAAATATAACATGCTACCCCTCACTTATGGCATTACATGCAGTGTTATAGCTAGCTTGTTTTATCAAACAGGTCGTCTGGAGTATTTTTATTCAGATTACGACGAAATCTTCGCTAACCTAAAAGTTGTAAATAGCATGAACAAAGTAAGGCATGCTAAGCAGATGAGGGAATTCTTTTTAGTGACTAATGAGCTGACATATGAGTATGCTTACAAAAATAATTTAACCTGTGAAATGAGAGCTGAAGAAAAATCTTTTCTTAATTTGGTTGAGGAGACAAGGGCGATTTATAAGAGAAATGAGATGTTGAAACAGACCAAATCCAAATTTTGGCAGATAGCGGATGAGAAGCTTAATGGTAGAAATAGTTATGCTGCTATTCATATAGATGAACCTGTTAGTGGAAAATTTTGCATTAGGAGAGACAACACCTTATACGACAATTATTTTGTGGGTGCAAGTCAATGTGAGGATACCTATCGTATCGTAGGGGGTTGGGGATTTAAAGGTGGCAAAGACCCAATTTTCCCTGGAATTTATTTTGTTTGTGGGAACAAAGCTTACTTTAGTCTCCCAGACCATTGGTATGGGACGTGCTATCTTGGATTAGTTTTTCCCAAAATCTTTCATGTGGACAGAAACACAGAAGGCTCGTTCGAAATTGGCAAAAACCTGAATAGATACAGGAGGGAGAGTTTTTCAGAGATTATGGGTGACATTTTTGGAGCAATAATTCCTATGGTGGGAATAACCCTGAATGCAGTTAAAATCAGAAAAGTTTCCACAATTGTAGATAGATTGTCCACGGACACCGCAAGTGGTTTTCAATTAGTTATTACTGAACTTGTCGCCACGAGAAGCATGGTTATGCAGAACCGTCTTGCTTTAGACATTCTGCTAGCAAAAGAAGGAGGAGTTTGTGGGATCTTGCATGTCCAACATTGCTGTACATATATCCCAGATAAGAGCCAGAATATAGAGATGCTTATCAAAAACGTTACTGAATTTCATTCTGAAATAGAACCCCTAGAAGATGATAATTTTTCTGAACGTTTGAGCAAAAGGTTTGAAGCAATTGGGGAATGGTTTCGAAAGATTGGCAGTTCAATCATTGGCAAAGTACATTATCCTGTAATAATTATAGTTATAGTGACACTTTTGTTAAAAATTAGTTGCATGATTCACAAGAGGAAGACGCATGTGAGGGAAAAGAGAAGGATCTATAAACTCAGAAAGGAACAGGAGAAGGAGATAGAGTTGGAAGAGTTTCGTAGAGTACAATATGAGAGTTCCAGACAAACTGCTGAGACAGGAGTTTAGAAATACTAACACAAAAAGAGTTCAAATATGATGTCATAAATTAAAATTTGGTACAATTTTTGGTATTGTTTGGTGATTTTAAAATCACCAGCTGAGGGAGTTGATGAAGCGAGTTTCAGAAATAAATTTGTTTTTGACTCGTGAAGTCAGACTTCCATTATGATTATTTGTACTAATGGTTTTTGCATGTTTTGTATTAATTCAACCTAGTTTAAAATGCAATCATAAACACGAGGGACTAACGTTATGTGCACTATGTGGCATATGTGAGTATGTTTAAATAATAAATTAATTTTGTTTCTGTTTTGTTAATATTAATTGCAGCTGTTTAAATAATGGCATTTGCTTATTTAAAACGTGCTTTCGTTTATTTTCGTGTGTTGTCGCCTGTGTGTGTAAGCATTAGGTCTTTATGTTTGTTGTATACTTTGTGCTAAAAGCTAGGTAACATAAACTAATGGTTTAACATTAGCAAGGAGGGTGGGTAACAGAATATTCTTCATTACTCGAATTAATTAATGTTTTGTGTTTCCTTGCATACTAGTTTTGTGAAAAAGAAGCCTGAGGCCTAGCTTCTGAAAGGGTGATTGATATCCTGTCCTGTCGTGATGAGCTGAGCACAGCAAAAGGACATGGTCAAGGTTGCCACAAAATGATGTCCGTTAAACAAAATTAAATAATGGAACTGTGCAAAGTTGTGCTTCGTGTATTTTGCCAAGGACAGGAAGCGGCGGAACTGCCAAGCTGAGGAAGCAACGAACTGATGTTTTAATAAATTGATACAACTTCCTCGGTAGGGACGAAAGACAATGATGTCTCTGAAAGGCACAAGTTTGGTTTGTGAAAGCGATGATCTAATGTGGCCTGACGGCTGTAGGCCAATCAACACGTTGAATGTCACTAAGAAAGTATTCTTTTAGTTAGTTTAAGATAGAGAAAAGGTATAAAACATGGCCCCTTGGGAGGAGCTAGGTTGGCTCATTCCTGAATCCTGCTGAGCGTGAGATACTGTCAAACTTTTGACTCACGTTAGGATAAATAGAACTCATGCTTTTCCCCCTTAGGTTTCTAATGAGTTAATTAGGGAAATAGAATTTAGGGAATGAGGCTCTTTCTGTTAAAATACTTCTCATGCTGATTTTTCTTGGAGTGACAGTCTAATGTGCCTATACTTGATTAATAAAAAAAAAAGCTTGATATTGCTAATAAAGATTATTTGCTTAAAATGCTCTTATTTAGAAAATAAAATTAATAAAATAGATTTTTAAATGACAAGCTGGTCTTGTTTTCTGAGTCTAGTTACCATCAGTTTATTCATCGCCTAGGTGGCTTAATTAAATGTTTACATTATATTTTTATAAATATGTTAGTGATAAACTGCAGTTGTATATAACATGTAAATAGTTTCTGAATAGATCAGATAAATTAGGCCACATGATTCAGTAGCCCAATATTTGTCTCGGTAAATTATTGGCCTATGATTAATGGTGAGTATTGAGGTATTGGGGTAGTGTGGCCGAGACAGATTTTCCACAGGGCTGCTGGATCAAGGTCATAACATCAAGAGCTGAGACTGCTAATAAGGTGAGACTATTCTATTACTTCATGGATGCTGTGCAGTGTGAACCTTCAAGTACAGTGAGCCACTACTTTTTATTTCATGGAAGCTGCACAGTGTACGAAAGGCAAGATGTGATTTCACTATCACTGGTTGACAGAATAGTAACAAGTGTGAGGATCTGTCTGTTGCCACACAGCAGCAATGTTTTACCTGTTCTTTGTGACGAAGAGAGGTGAGAATAAATCTGTATTTGATTATTGGACTTTTCTGAGACCTAATAAAAGCACACAAACAGATTTTCATGGACTTTTAATCAACACTACAAGCTACAAGGAAGATGCCTATACTATGTGCACAGTTTTTATTATGTATCCTGTCTGATGTTCGAATTTCTTGGACTTTCAACCATTTGTTTTGTTGAGACAAATGTGAGAAAGTCTGCCTGTGTATCTGCTGCTGGATATGGACATTTTTGGCTGAGACAAAATGTTTTATTTTGATTAAATTTACCGGTTTTAGTCCACTCTCTGCTATGGACAGTTAAACAGTCACTTAGGTTGTTCAAAGTGTGCACAAGTTGTTAGACAAATACACGAGCCGCCTAATGAGCGCTAAGCTTATCAACGTTCGTATGGAGGAGCAGCAGGGACTTTCCTGACGTGATGTCGAACAGCATTCCCCATTGTTCTTCTTTGACGTCTTCAAGTGCTGCTGCTTTGTGACGCTTTGGTGCATGGATGTGCAAGGAGCCATCCTGTGCAGCGTCAATCCCGTGTCACCATATTTGGGTTTGTGGCTTTATTTGGATTCACCTGTCACTGATCGTGTGCGTAGGAAAAATGTGTGGCCTGTCACTAGCACAAGTAGTTTGAATGTCTCTTCTGCTGTGAGTTTCCTGAAGTGCATTTTTCCTGCTAGGTGGTTCCCATTCCTTTAAGATGAAGTCAACGCATAACAGGGTGAAAGGCACTGTACAAACGATCATCTACCTGGTAATGGAAGTTTGTTGCGGGTCACACTTTATTATTGCACTACTAGTGGGAATGTTTTTTTGCATATATATGTATTAACTTTTCATGTGTTTTTATGCCACAGTTTAGATTAATTTTGCCTACATTGGGTGGCCTATAACTATCACATTATTTTACCTCTGCATAGGGGTTTGCTAATGGTAGAGCATTTACCCTTACATGATGATGGGCTCTAGGGGGTTGTGTTGGATAGTATTTTTGTATGAAGTGTTTACGACATTGTGCCCTTACATGTGGGTGGGCGCTAAGGATAGTGTTCCCTTTTGAAACTGTTGCAAGGAGATTTTTTCCTTGCGTGCGCAAGACACCTTGTGCCGCACATTATTTGTTGATGCAGGGGTGGGTTCCTTGTGTGCGTAAGACACCTTGTGCCACATGTTATTTTCCCTGTGTTTTGTTTGTGCAAGGTTTAGACCTTGTATGCCTCTCAATATGGAGTGCATACAGGTTTTTACGGTTGTCCCTTGTAGATGGTGGGGCAGGACCTTAGGTTTTTTGTCCCTCTAGTCCACATGACTTGATTCTCCTCACAGAGAGCACATACGGTTGTCCCTTGGTTATGTTGGGGGCAGGATATTGGGTTTTAGTCCCTTTATTCCACATGACATTTTGATCTTTATTTATTTCCCGTATTTGAGGAGGGGGATAGGTACTGTATTCTGTATCCATCTTTCCTTCTTGTTGCCTTCTTGTTCTGGGTTACTTTTTTTCTCGTGGTGCGGTGTTCCCATCATCCATGGGTCTGGGCTTTTGACTCTGTTTTAAATTCTTAATTTCCTCTTCATGATGCGGGTGTTGTTCCCTTCATCTTTGGTTTATGGACTATTTACGTATGATGTACTTTTATGTTTATAGTTTATTGCATGTTTATATTTTTATGCATTTGTTCAGTCTTCTTTTCATTATGGAATAGGTATGTTGTATTCTTATGTCATGGTATTTCTCCTATGTTACCCTATCCCTAGCTGCTCAGCCTTTGTGTGTGTTCTGAGTGGAATGTTGGTGTGTGGGCTATATGTAGAATGCCTAGGTGACTAGATGAGGAGTGACAGTTGGTAAGAGGGGCTGAGCAGTTAGCAGTCTGCTCCTGGTGGGGCTGTTGATTACCACATAAGACTGCCTTACAAGATTTATACTGCTGTTTATGATAATCTACAAGTTATCTGTGGACCTGGGAATAAACCTACTTGGTTTACATCATACCAGCATGGCGTGATTACTACAAAATGTAAAGGCGCTATTAAGTTGGCAGGTTTGACTACCCTTACAATGTCATAAATCAGTGCCGGGATACCCTACTGGGTGATAGTGTGATTTATAAATCTGCATAACATAACATTTATTAAGAAGAAGGTAAATGATATCCAAATGTGTCCAGGATTTTATTTATTAAAAGAGTTGCACATAGTACTCTTACTTCTTTAATTCATTAATAGTCCTACTAACCAGAGAGAGCCCTGACAAAGTGAGTGTGAAAGGTAATGACATGTAGAAACAGGTACTGTGATGTGAGTGAGTTATAGTGCTATACATATACATTCTATGCATTAAAGCAGTCTCACATAATCCCATTTGACACACTGCTAATGGGAAGACACACACCCTACTCTACTTCTCCTTTAAATTAAATATGTGCTTTTTTATAAAAATCACTGCAAAAACCATGTTTTTTAAATCCGAAAAACAACACAGCATTTGTCTGTTTTGGGATTAGATAGCTGAATATACACTGATCAACACTAATTTCAAAAGGTTTGGAAAACTCAAAGAGAAAATTACTGAAATCCAAAGACAGTACCCCTTTGCGATGGACCACTGAAATGAATATGCTGCAGCTGAGAATGAAGTGGGAGAAGCCACAAAGTCAATCCGGCAAGCAATGCACTTCAGGAAGAAAGGTGAACAGATTGGTCATGGTCTCCTCTTGGTTCTCAGAGCAGTTTGTACAAAATGTGGGCAAAATGTTTCTAAGCCCTCAGATTTGGACTTCAACCTTCTGGGCACCTTTAGATCCAGAGCCATGGGTCAAGGACTGATAGGATACCTCTTGGGGCGGGGGGGTGTCAGGATTAACTCTAGATGCAGGGTCAAAATGGTGGAAGCATTTTGTGTCCCTGTGGCTCTGAACAGAAGGCTAGGAAACTAGTCTTTGGAGTCACTCTTGTAGTCCTTGGTTCAGGTGAAAACGGCATCAACACACACCCAACATATCAATCCTTTCTATCCACTTTCTGTTTCACTGAATCCAAATGTCCCACAGACTACTCACTTCACAAACAACACATGCTACATTTGTATGTAGCACAGACCAAATATCTGATATGAAATAGTCTTTACATCTAGAACAGATTACCTAGAACACATTATCTCCTTTCAATGTAAAAAATAAAACAAACTGACCTTATCCACATTTCAAGTAAGACAACAGCTACCCTTTTATCTATGCTCACTGCTGAAGAGCATAAACCCATTCTTTGATGTCCTTCCTCTCTACACACTAATTCCTGTCAGGTTAAAAAACCCAAACACATTGGAATTCATCAACATCCAGTGCAGATTTTAACTGAATTTACATTTACATAACCATATAAAAGGATGTTTTACTTACCCCATTAAACATAATCAGTGCTTGATTACAAAATACAACAGTCTCCCACATCAGCATTACCCAAAATAGCATACAAATTCAATAGTGCAAAAGGTAGTGTTGTTCACATACAAACTCCACTAGCCCTAGTCCTCAAAATTTTGAAATCCTCCAAATCCAGACCATTCACTTGCAATAAAATGCAACTTCCTTTTTAGAAGAGATCCTTTGTAGCATGGTCCACATGGTGAAGCACAATATGACATTATGCAGTGCTTTTTATTAAGGCCTGAAGGGACATTACCAAATTGCTGGCCCTGGACCTCCACATTACTTTCATTTAAATCCCATTTGAAGGGCCACAGGTTAGATAGGGGACACCGCCCCACAGCTTATCATGGTTGGGGTCGTTTGCCTCTGGTATCGAAGCCAAGCACACCATTTCTGCACTTGATACTCAGGGTAGTTAGGGCAAGCTTTCAAAGGTTTCATAGAGAGGAAGTATGGGGGGAGACTCAGAGTTCAAGTAGTCAAACAACAGGCACAATAATTCAATGTGCAGTCCAGTGCGTGTGTTTTAGTTCAATAAAAAGGTATTTTAATTTTGCACCAAAACAAAATACTACATAATTGGATGGGGGTACATACTACAAGTTTAACAATTTCACCTCAGGCTCCAGTTATTCACCACACACTCTAGCATTCCTTTCTTCCAACTTTACAGCATCCCTCTGCAATTCAGTCTAAGGCAAGTCAAAGCACATGTGCAAGTTCACTAAGCATTCGCCACATCGACAACTTATAGGTCACTTGGAACAGCTCTTAAACTCACACTGATAGAGATAACGTATTATGGCTTGATCATGTTTGTGCATTTTAGGTCAGGCCTGCTATGATGACACAGGTTGGTGGGGACAGGGTGTTGTGCTCACTGGGCTTGTAGCTTCGGAGTTTTCTTCAGAATCACTCAACCGCAGGAGTAGCCTTCTCCACACGCAGGCTGTTTAGGAAATCAGTGCATATTACACAAGACAAGAGTAACTCAAAGGTCAATGCAAACTGGGTATGAAAGTAAAATTTACACATGTGTTCACATGGTACTCATATATGCAGTTTACAGTAAGACAGTAAAATAACTGTCAAGATTAAATCAAGAGAAATCCATCATGTTAAAGTTATCTTCAAACATTTATTTCAAATTTATTGTGCATTGTAAAATAAAAATATATAAATATAATTAAAGAATCAGTGTGAAGTGCATGTTTACCCCAAGTGACATACAATAACCAAGAAAAATGTAAACCAGTGCGTGTGGTACAAGTATATTAGTTTTAGCAAACAACCATAAACAATATTTCTGTCAGAAAATGCCGAAACACAGAAGTGAATCAGCGTGGTTTGCTAATGGTAACTTGACAAGTGCAAGCGACTTTTGGCATTATCTGTCACGATTTTCATTTGCTAGGAGTGCACCCAACATGATTTCTCCAACGCGGGCGGTTGCAGGAGGTCACAACCATTCAGGTCAGAAAGTGGCAGCAAAATGTACTCGAGAAGCTGCACCCTCTGGCAAGCTGCATGATGCAGTTCACACTCATTTTTTAGTGTGGAGTTCCCTGTGCTAGATCACAGCGTGACATACCTACTTCCACCCCTCGTGGAATTCCATGGAATCTCACAGATTTTTTTTTAACTCCGTGAAATTCCATGAAGTGAAACTTCGCCGGTTCCACCCAGGCCTATATAAAACAGTTAATAATGTGAACTAAGAAAGCCTTCAGTGGTAATCTTGCTGGCCCTAGAAGATATGTAGACATTCAATTTCCTGAACACTTAACTACCACACGTAATGATGAACTCTTCCTCCTGTACAACAAACTAAATAATGACAAATGCATTATAATACTTGCTACAGCAGTAACTGTATTAACACTTAGCAAATGTCAAAATATTGATGATGGACAGACACTCAAAAGGTGCCCTAAACCATTCACTCAGATGCACACCATGCATGGTGAATATCAAAACACTAATATATGCAACATATATGCCTTGCTACCTAGTAAACGAAATAAAACTTGGTATGAACTACTAAGCCAAATTAAAGCTAAAATAAACAAATACTAACCCATAAAATAATATTTAACTCTGAATAAGTCCTGATACAAACAATACTTAAATGGTGCCAACACAAGGTTGTTACTACCATTTAATTAAAGAATTTGTCGAAATCTCCAACAATCTACACTAAGTGTAGAACATGCAATAAACAATCAGTTTGCATTTGAAATAAAAAAACACTATTTGCACTACGATATGTCCCTGTAAGAGAGGTAACAATCACTACAACTTACATCTAGTAAGCGTATTTTACAAACAAAATTAACACAAACTTAGGGCATGATTACGAGTTTGGTGGTCCTACCACTGTACCACCGTGTTGGCGGTCCAGAGAAGACCATTGCGGCAGCAGTCTCCTGCTGGTTGTATTACAATGTTCCTGCTGGCCCTTCAGCTGTAGTTCTGATGGCAGTGTGTATTTTTTGCAGATATGTGGATGCTGGGGTGCATATTTTTGACTGCAGTATACACATATGCATGACTCACGTGAAGAAATATCTACTAACTATACATTCCCAATTCTGGAGTCTGAACCATATGTGCCCGGTCCAGTCAAGGGTAAACACTGCCAAATGGACTTACCTGGATTTCAGCACCAAATGGGTTGTGTTTTGGCCCGGAGTGGTTGCTCTGACCGCAGTGTATATTTTTTTCCTATATGTTGATGCTATTGTGTATATTTTTGATTGTAATGTACACATATGCATGACGCGTGAAAAAAATACCTGTTACCAGTATAGTGCCATTGCAGGAGTCTGGACCATATGTGCCCATTCCAGTCAATGGGTAAGTACTGCAAAATGGACTTACCTGGATTTTGGTGTCAAGAGCTTCGTTTTCTTCAGGTCAAGATGGAGACCTCGATGAAGGGATCCACATGGGTGACAAGGGAAGAAAAGGAAATGCGTGAGTATGCACCCCAAATATTTTGTTTCCACTGACTCCTAGCAGGCGATTCCACCGCCATGGTTGGCTTGTCGGAAAGCCAACACATAATTTGGATGGTGGTGAAACTTCTCTGTACTTCCCTATGACAGAGGTGGTCCACAAATGGCTTTAGGTGTCGACGGTGCTCAGGTGGTCTTTCATTCTCATAACCGACAACATCGTAAAATGGCAGGCGTCCCGCCTATAATAAGGGTGGTGAATTCGACACTGAAGTAGCAGCAGTGGTGGGACTGCCACACTTGTAATTAGGCTCTAAATCTCTTAATGGACTACATTGAAGGCACGTGGGTTGGCATACTGCATCATTCTGGACACAGACACCAACTCAAATTCCACAAAGCATTGTGGAATGTGTACGAAAACGCCATTGCTCAAGAAGATAAAACCAACAGTGCAGTAGAAGTATGCTACAATGGCTTCCAAGACAAGTTAGTGTGAACCTCACCTACACTCTATCAATCAATCAGGGTTTTATATAGTGTGCTACTCACCAGTGAGGGTCTCAAGGTGCTGGGGGGGGGGCAGCTCCGGTTCAGTTGAAGAGACAGGTCTTGAGGTCCTTCCTGGACATGTGCATGGTCGGGGAGCATCTGATGTTCACTGGGAGCTCGTTCCAGGCCTTGGCTGTGATGTGGGAGAAGGCTCTCACACCTGTCACACCTCTGCCAGGGCGAGGTCGGTGGATCGAAGGTTCCTCTTGGGTGCATGGAAGGATAATCTCTCGTTGAGGTATTTGGGTCGATGTTGTTGAGTGATTTGTAGGCGTGGGTGAGGAGTTTGAAGGTGACCCTCTTCTCGATGGGGAGCCAGTGGAGGTCGTGTAGGTGTTGGGTCATGTGTTTGTGACATGGTGTCCCGAGGATGAGTCTGGCTGTGGTGTTCTGAATAGTTTGGAGTTTGTGTAGAAGGGTTCTGTTGATACCAGGATATAGGGCATTGCCGTAGTCCAGTCTGCTGGTTATGAGTGTGTGGGTGACGGTTCTTCTGCAGCCGGGGGGATCCATTTGAAAATCTGGAGGAGGATGCGTGGGCAGTTGGAACTAGTGGAGACGACGGCGTTGATCTGGTGATTAATGGAGAGGAAGGAGTTAAGGATGATGCTGAGGTTTTGTGCATGGTCTGTGGCAGTGGGCGGGCACCCAAGAGCATTGGGCCACCAGGTATTCTCCCAGGCAGAGGTGCAGGGTGGGAGGATGAGAACCATGGTCTTTTCAGAGTTGAGCTTCAAACATCTGTCTTTCATCCAGGCTGCCACATTCCTCATTCCTTCCTGGAAACAGAGTCTGGTTTCTTCAGGCTTCTTCGTGAGTGAGAAGATGAGCTGGGTGTCTTTGGCTTAGTATACATACTGAGCTGATGCTGTCTGACGATGGCGGCGAGAGGGGCCTTGTAGATGTTAAAGAGCGTGGGCCTGAGTGATGATCATTGGGGTACTCCTCAGTTGATACTGGTGAGTTCGGAGAGGAAGTAGAGAGTCTGATCCTCTGGGTTCAGCCGGAAGGGAAGGATTGTATCCAGTCGAGGGCGGTTCCTTGTATCCCCTCGTCGTGAAGTCTGGCTGCGAGTGTGCTATGGGAAACGGTGTTGAAGGCTGCAAAGAGGTCCTGAAGGATGAGGGCCACAGTGTTTCCCTGGTCTAGTAGCATGCGGATGTCGTCAGTTGCGGCGAGGAGGGCGGTCTATGTGATGTGGTTGCTATGGAATCCAGACTGGGAGACATCCAGGATGGAGTTCTCTTTGATGAAGGCATCAGTTGGGCATTTATGAGTCTCTCTGTGACTTTGGTTGCAAAGGAGAGGAGAGAGATAGGCAGTAGTTTTTCAGGTCCATTGGGTTGGCCTTTGGTTTCTTGAGGAGGGGTTTATTCTCCAGCCTTCCAATCGTCTGGGAATATGCCGGACCTGAAGCCCTTCAAAAAGAACAAAACAAGCAACAACTAAGAATTGAGCAACCAGTAATCCATATGAAACCTAAAATAAGTAAACAAACCAGTCAAATGTATGATATGCTGCAATGTAAATTTAGAAACATTGTAAGCAACAAAGGAGTACAGTACTTAGCAAAGTACCGGTTATAAAAAATATAAAAGAAATGTTAAAATTTTCAAATTAAATCTTTTTATGTTTGAAAAATGTATGTGTTTAAAAATTTTAAACATATTCAGTAAATAAAAAAGAAACAACTAAATACAGAAAAATATAAAACTCTGTAATTTACTGTCCTTTAAAAAAAAACTCAATTCTAATGATGGATCTGAAAAATGGCATACTTAAAATTGTATATCTAATACTCACATTTTAATATAAGATATTAGATTTAACATGTTATACACTAAACTATTTATATCAACTACTCTCACTGCGATTGAAACAATTTTAGATATTATCTTGTATAGTAAAGAGATCATCATCATATTTACTTTTTTTAGGTTTGAATAAAAACCATAAAAGGTACAGCATAAAACATTTAAAATTGGGATGTAATAAAATGTGCAAAGTCATTGTGAGATAATATTTGTAGGTAATGCTTCATTGTGTGCGAAATTTCGGTCCAACAATACAAGTCTCATCATATATTTTTAAGAGCCATAATATTATAGTAAAAAAAGATAAAAGAAGTTTGGAAGAAACATCCCAATGCTAAAATGATTTACAAAGAAGGCTAGCGAAGTTCTAGTTAAAAGGGTATAAAACCAATCATAGACACAATTGAGACAGTACATCAAGTATGCTTGCTATTTTAAAAAGCATTCAACCTAATGTACCATATTGCCTACAGGTGTCTAGCGATTGAATACACCACATAGTCTCTGGTGTCAGTTTTACATAGTCTCTGGTTTTGGTTTTCCATATTCTTAGAGCTGTATAGTGGTCCCTAAACCAGAGAAGTTTATAATGGGGAATAATCAGGCCCTAAGTGCCAGATTTAGATGTTGGCGGAAGGGTTGCTCATCACAGTGGTGATAGGTATAAATTCTGCAGAGATGTAAATCCCATAGGGTATATCAGAATTTATATTTCTGCAGATGGTATATCCATCACTGTTGTGATGGAGTAGCCTGTCCACCAACATCTAAATCAGGCCCTAAGTTTGGATCCTTGGCATTAACGTGGATAAACTTAGGCTGCAGAGTATATTCTAGTTTCATCTTTTAGCCGGGCCACTAAAATGTTGGAAAACCAGGTTCACATGCAGTTCAATCACTCAGGGCAGATGTGCACGCCCATAAGCCATGGTGAGGCTATTTACATCCCAACAACTCACCTAAGAGATACATTTGTCTCAAGTAATTTGATTCACAGTTTGTCATCTATAAAAATCATTATCTTGTGTGGAGGGTCCTAAGAATGTCTATAATTCATTGAGTTCCCGACCCAGCCTTTGTTCTCTGACTCTTGAGTCGTGAATCTAGGTGAATAATTAATGGTGTATCTCTCTTTTAAGGGTGCAGCAGTAGTGACAGTGTAACTAATGTTACATGATCAATTATTTATATTTTAACGTATAGATGCAGTGAGCCTATTTCAAGGTTCTCCCGACTTAGGTCAGATAGTGGACCTGAGTCCCAAA
Source organism: Lissotriton vulgaris (assembly GCF_964263255.1). NCBI lineage: Eukaryota > Metazoa > Chordata > Amphibia > Caudata > Salamandridae > Lissotriton > Lissotriton vulgaris. Next base: position 867,722,397 of record NC_141694.1, read on the forward strand.
CAATATAGTAATGGCCCAGGATCCCAAACTGTGCTCAAGAGGGGAAAACTAGGACTAGACACCTGGTCTACTAAATCCAAGGTTGGAAATGTATCCATTGAATCACTTCGCCACTGTAGATATTGTTGAAATGTTCAATGTATATCCAACAGACTATGACACTAAATGCAGATGAGACTTTATAATAGTAAGCCTGTCTCAATGTGTAACAGAACAAAACAAGATAAAGAGATGTTAACTACATGCTAAACGGTTGAGCAACTAGCTCATTGATAGCAGCTTTGGATTTCACACTAGAATGTAACTATGTGCCAATTCTGGTCCCAGGCTACAGGTTCGGTGGAACTTCCTCGTCGGACATCAACTCCAGGCCATTTACTGCAGTCTCTGGATGCAACTTCTCCAAACTTTTACTATCTGTCATGAGAATATTAAAATTGCCAAGACTTCCACCTTGCTATTTTTCTCAGGCATTTTGGAAAAAAGTATCACATGTTTTAGCTCTCTCTTCTTTATGGAACAATTATGTTTATTGATAGAGGTCCTTAGCATCAATATCACAGCTTTTTCCTACAACCAGCGTCTGGCAGTGTATGTCATGCAAACTAGGAATACACAGTGGTGTGCCCACAACACAGAGGTCTGAAGCAATACCTGAACCACATGAAAAATTGAGACAAAACAGATCTAAAACAAAGCCACAAAATCAATAAGATAAGTTGAACTGTCTTCCGGTCTCTCCTCCCTTCCATTCCCTCTGCACCAGTCACAAGTACCCATTCTCATCTGGCCATCAGTTGGGCCCCTTTAGTACCCCGAGAAGCGGCTAGGTGTGCTGGGGAGGACCCTGCCAGTGCCAATTCCGCTTGTTGTGGGGGGAGCAAGTGTAGAATCTGAAGATATTTGGGACATGTCACTTCCCTGAATTCTAGCCAGAGAAGAGGAATAAAGGGGACCTATTGCTCAGAGTAAACAGCAACGTTATTCTCCTCTTCTGAAGATAGGCATTCCATTGCCAAGGAAGACCAGAACCTGTAAAGTCAGAAGTAATGATTCAGGGCATTCCTTGAACTCCAGAGCGCAAGTATAGTATGCAGCGTTCAATGCCAGGGCCATCTGACATCCCAACAGTGAGCGGAGCGGGAAAGTCAGGGGATTTGCCAATCCAAGTATATTATACGCAGGGAAGCGTGGAAGAGTAGTGTTAAACACAAAATCAATATCTGCTACCAGAATCTGGCCAGTTTGGAGCAGTGCCATAGAAGATGCAATAGAGAGCCTGTCTGCCCGCAACCCCTCCAGCACTTCTCTGAGTGCCCATTGTTCCACCTGTGTATGAGCGCTGGGGTAAAGTACTGATAGGATGAAATTGTTTAAGCTGCCTCCATACCAGTCATGTTGTGTGTGGTGTGGTGTGCTACATAAAGAATGTCAGCCCATTCCTTGGCAGAAAGCGAGCGCCCCAGCTCCTCCTCCCAAGGCATTTGCCCTCTGATTTTGTCAATTATATCCACCCCGGCAAGCATAGTATAAAAAGTTGCTTGTCATCCTCTTTGCGAACCAGTCATTTCTCGAACACAGTGAGCAGACGGGAGGCCGCTGCCCTACAGACTGGGGAGGTCACCCAATGCCTCAGCTGCAAGTAATGGAATGCATCAGTGGTGGGTAGCAAGTAGTCCTGCTGAAGCTGTTCAAAAGGGATGATCCCTAAGTGCAACCCCCAGGTGCTGAATTTTCGACGGTGCCAGGCCTCTCACCAAATGTGTTCGCTGGTACTGCCTGGTCCATATGGACCAGTACTTTTCAGAAAGGAGCCTAAGCCATTCCACCAAGTATCTGAGATGCATGGTTTGGTAATACCGACTGATAAAGGGGAGTCCCAAGCCACCCTCTCCCTTTGGGCACATTAGTTGGCTGACTGGAAGACGTGGCCTCTTCCCACCCCTTACAAATTTGTTAATTGCGAGTTGTAGTGAGAGCAGCACTGTAGGAAGGGGACGAGGTGGATCATTGGTCCTTCTTGAAGCTCATGGAAGACATGGCGTAGATTGCCAACCAGTCCGCCCATTACTGTTGCTGCAGGGCACTTGCCGCACTGACTTTAGTACTTGCCACAGCTGTGAGAGCACTCTTGATTAAAGAGGTTCATACCCGGCCGTGCACTCCAAGGGGACCACAGAAACCTTTCTTGTATGATATGGTCAGTTTGCTGGCCTCGTGTTGGTTAGTCATAGGCACTTGGCGCTATTCCCAGTGCATCCGACAATTCCTCTGGCCTCAACACCACAGTAAGACTCTCTTCTTAACGCTCAGCAGTGGTAGAACATACCAGCCTTATGGTTGCCAACCTGGCCAGAGACAGGCCGCTCTCTCTCCAGGCTCTGCTCTTTCTCCTGGGGTCAGTTCACACCCGCTGCAGCAGCTGGAGCCCTTTCCCAAGCTCCTCGGGGCTTGGGCTATCCCAGGTATTCCTATGAATAGGCGCCTCTTGTGTGAGATAGGCCCATTTTCAGCTATGGGATTCTACGTTGAGTGCCCACTCCTATGTCAAGGCCCCACCACCATGGGGGATCTCCTGCTCAGCTATACCAGGTGGTTATCAGCCTTGGGCTGTACATCCTGTTTTCTCAGACCCCTGTTCTGTGGCCCCACTCCTCGGCCTCACTGCTGCTCTTCAACTGTGCAGCCTTTCCGGGGCCCCAGTCGGCTCTGCCGCCTTGTTCAACACTGCAGCTCAGCTCTGCCATTTTTTCTCCATCAGGTTGCCCAACACCGAGAGCTTCTGACTGAGGACTCACCAGTCACAGCCCTGGTGCAGGATCTTAATGGACAGGAGGAGGAAGTCCTAAGTTTCAACATCCCCCCACCCGCTGTTGCACTGAAGTATTATCAGCTGGCCCCACCTGCACTGAAAGTCTGGGGAAAGGCTGAGAACAGACCCCTCTCCATCACTGGTGGTTGCTGGGTCTTGATGGGTGCTCGGGCTGTCTGCGACACTTCGTCCACTCCCTTGTCCCCGCTGACTCTCTTGCCTCCTGCTACACAGCCTTGCTGCTGGCAGCTGTCTCCCCTGTATGCCGCTGCAGTCAGCCAGCCACGAGGTCCGTAGGCCTCCGTTTTGGGACTCGCAACTAGGCTTCTTCGCCTGTCTCCGAGGACACAACGTCAAGGGGAAGTATCCCTTTTTAATCTGGGATGATTCCTCTGTGCAATGGGGCCTGGAGGGCGACGTTACCAGCTGCAAATGTGTGGCAGATTTGGAGAGACACAGAGGCACTGCTCACCCGACCGTCATCTTGGCCACACCCCAGCTCTCTCTTCTTTAAAGCTCCCTCTTGAGTTTTCAAAAAGTGTGCCTGTGTTGCTAAACCACCTGGCTGAAGTCCGGAAAGAGAAGAATCTTAACACAATCCAACATCAATGGCCCTCCACCCTTTCCACCTGCAGAATCGCATTCCTATCTCAATATTTGTATAATGTCATCATTATAGCTTTGCATGGACGACCTGGATGTTGGTTTTGGTGCAAGTGGTGTGCTTTCCAATTCTGGTGATCCAAACAAAAGAGGTGATAGCGGGACAGGTGTTGAGGCTCGCTCTGGTGTTGAGGCTTCCTGGGTTGTGTTGTTGACTACTTGTACAGCGCTATGACCTGTGCTTTGTTTCTCTTTTTCTCTTCTGTTAGTTGCTGGTGCCCTCTCCTCCCTTGCTGGTGCTGTACTGCGTGAGGATTCTCCTGTGGAAACATATGGACATAGGGTCAATGGTGTTGTTCACCTGTGTGTAGTTATTAAATAAATTGTGTACACACCTTTGCCCATTGTACATTGTGTGTTTGGAGATGTGTGTGGCATGCCTTGCTGAGTCTTGTGGGGTATGCATTGCATGTATGCTATCATGACTACGTCTACCATGATGCATTGCTGGCCCCATGTATGAGCTGTTCTGCAGTGTAATGATTTTACACAGTGGGGTACGGGTTCAGGGTAATGGTTGAGGATTAGGGTCCATGCATCTTACCTTGTTTCTTATTTGCTCTTGCAGTACTGTCCAGGTCTCCAAACCCATGAATGCATTCAGGCTCCAGGGTTGATTCTACAAGCTCCTCCATCTCAGTCAGTTTTGGTGCTTTGCCCCTGCCACCTCCTGTCACACCAGCATCCTTTTTTTGGGCAGCAATCTTCTTTTTTGTAATGATGCGCAGGTCATACCATCGTTTTTTGATGTTGTCGATCTCCCTGTGCGTCACACCAATGGCATTGACTTTGCCCTGTATGCCAAGCCATATGTTTCTCTTCACAGACTCTGCAACATGCAGAGACTGTTTTCCAAAAATGTGGTTGTAGTGACTCACAATTTCTTCTACAACCACCTGCAGACTCCATTCTGTTGAACAGCTTGGCTCTGGGTAGTCAGCTCCTCTCACCTCAGCTTTGGTTTTTTTTCAGTTGCTGTGCACCTGCATGGGTGTGGCCACTCCCTGAGACTGAGGTGGGTGCTTCATTCTGATTGGTTGGATGCTCTGGGCCTTGGTTGTGGGGTGTGTAGGGTGTCCCTGATTGGTTGGCAAGGTCACATGTCGATTTTCAAACTGCCGATTCGGTTTTTAGCGAATCGGTATTTACCGATCCGGAATGTGCAGATTCGGTAAATCCCATTCATTCCTATGGACCAGTTGGTCCATAGGAATGAATGTGATTTACCGATTCGTGATTTACCGAATCGGTAAATACCGATTCGGTAAATACCGATTGGATATTCCGAATGATACCGAATCAGTAAAATTTACCGATTTTTTTGCTACATCACGTTTTCCGATTCTTGATTACCGATTCGGTATGAGTCGGTATTTAAGAGTCGGAAATAAAGATTTACCTACATCTGGCCCTTAGTGAGCAACAAAATCTAAAAAGAAATGGACAACATCCGTAGTAGGTAAAGAGTCTTATTTTAGAATATGAAATTAGCAGAATTTTAAAATCACTGTGGTGTGAACAAATGCCTCATTTTGTCAGCAAATTAGAGCACAGTAAGCGTAAATGTAATATTGCCTTAGCACGTAAACAATTTCCAACTACATGAATAGCTATTCTACCCCTTCTATGTAATATTATTCAGAGATAATAGAACAAACTAAATACATGACGGTGAGAAGTTGGCCTGGTATATGATGTCCATTATTTAAAGTGGGCACCTTGCACCAGTCCAAACAACAATTATAGTGATTTAAGAGGTCAACGATAACCTTAGTAATCTATTCAGTGGTAGCTGTGGAGAGCAGCCTCAAGGCTGAGTCTTGGAGGAATGTTAAACAGCTCGTTTTACCAGAATGCAACCTTAATGTATTGGTTAGATGAAAGGAGAACCACACAGTAGTTATAAAAATATGTATTTATTATTATAACACACCTTAAATACTTCACAGTTTCAACTACACGCAGCTAAACCAAAAGCACACAATACTGTAGCACAGAAACAAACGAAGTAGCCCTAATACACTGTGGGCTCCAGGGGCAGACCAAACCATATACTAAAATAGTGTTATAAAAACCACGACTCGAGTCAGGACCGTGTATAGAGGTTGTAGAACCACTAAGACTCCAAGGAACCACCCAAGGGGAGTAAGCAGGGACCCCACGGAGGATGGGTGCAGTCTAAGGACACGACTGTGTGCTACATGCAATTCAATGGGAGAGTTGCGGTTGCAGTTTTAGTGTTTAAGGACCTTTCCCAGTGGATTACAAAGAAACCCTTTGGAACATAGAGGTTGGGGAGTGTAGTTAATTACTCCAAAAATATGTTGATGAAGTTAAATAAAGTTGTAGATTTATTCAGAATAAAAGAGCACATCCATGTACTTCAGCTGGCAGCATACAACTGAATCACAACGAGTACATCATAGAACATAGAACAAAGCAATTCGAATAGATACATATTACTTAAAGGGATACTACATGAACATAGAACAAAGCAACTCCAGCAATTCAAATAGATACATAGTACTTAAAGGGATATTACAGGGAGCCACCCCACCCTTGGATACCAAAGTACCAGAGTTACCTATCCCAGGGAAGGCGGGTGCATGGGGTCGAAATGGCATCGGAAACCACTGTTGTACTCAATGGGAATAGTCAAAGAAATGCCACTGCTGGAAAGAAGAAGAATGTCTGGTGGAACCCAAAGGTGTATTCTTGATGAAAGGTACCTGGGTGAGGAAGCAGGAACCCCATGGAGGATAGGTGCAGTGTCAGAATACGGCTGCGTGCTACGTACAATTAAATGGGAGAGTCTCAACTGCAATTTTAGTGTTTATGGATCCTTCCCAGTGGATTACGACCAAACCTTTTGGAACATAGAATGTTGGAGAGCCACTCCACCAATGGATACTGAAGTACCATTGTTACCTATCCCAGGGAACCCGGATGCATACGGTCAAAGTGGAATCGGAAACCGCCGTCGTTCTCAATGGGAGTCGTCAAAGAAATGATACTACTGGAAAGAAGAGGAATGCCTGGTGGAACCCAAAGGTGGATTCTTGAAGGAAGGAACCTGAAAGCAAAGGGGACAGAGTCTGGGTCACTCAGGAGTGACCAGGGGCTCGGTAGATGAGTGCCCACCGATGTCAGGTGCTTCAGGTGGGAAGATGGAGAACCTGACTCTGCAGCCACGGGGACCAGGAGATGTCGAGGACAACCAGGAGCCATATGCAAGCTGTCCCACAAAGGATGTCCAGTGCTGAGGGGTCGGGCGGGAAAACCAACAAGTCTTTGCAGCGGCAACCCACAAAGAAGGACAAAGAAGGTCATGGTCTCGCCCAGCAAGGACCAGGGGGCTCACCATAGCAAGGGGAGTCAGGGCAGGCCTAGATCAACCAGGGGAGCTCAATAAAATCAGTGCTGTCCCTCAAATGGACCCACAGGCCAAAGGCACATGAGTCACGAGGGAACTTCAAGCTGTTTCATAAAGTCATAGCATGCAGGGCGCAGAGTGCAAGGAGGCAAAAGTCCTTTGTATGAAATGTGCGCAGAGGTTGGGGCGATCAATAGCCACTTTGTTGGAGCACCGCAAAAAGCATATGCAAATGCAAAAGTATGTGGTGCATAGGGGTTCGGGTTATGCAGTCCCCACAAGGGATACTTGCCTCAAACTCGGTTAGTAGGCAGCTAGACCTCAACAATTGTAGAAATCCTCCTCCTGTGTTTCTGCAACCTTCAGAGTCTGCAGAAACTCAGGATCAGCAGCCCAGGCAGTTGCATTATGGTGCCTGTGAATGTAGGGGTGTTACTCTTTCTCCCCAAGGGAGGAGATACTTCAGATGTTCTTGATGGCCCACAGATCCTGTACAGAGCCTGTATGGTGCACAGGCACAGACGATGCATTGGACGGTGATGAATTCGGGCCCAGTCGAAGTCCAAAGATGTCCAGAGTGTCCAGACGGTCGATGTTCAGTGGTTTCTTTATCAGAATCTTGCGCACATCGAATCTAGGGTCCTACAGCCAGGTAAGTCCTTTTGTACCCATGGAAGAGGGTTAGACAGATTCAGGGGACGCTTCCAGGGGAGGGTCAGGATAGTGGGGAGGATACTCCCATGTCCTTTGTCCAGTTTCGTGCCAGAGCAGGAGCCAATGGCTCCCAGGACTGGTTTGAATTGGACTATGCATAGGGACACCAAGTTTGCCCCAGATGCAGACTTTCAGGCACTTTGGAAGTACACCCACCCAGCTCCAATACAATAAATACTTCCTGGGAGGTGGTCACACCTCCCTGTGACAAGATGCCTATTGTCCTGCCTTCCCCTGCTCAAACTTGGCACAGCAGCAGGAGGGCAGAAATGTGTCTCTGGTCGGCAGCAACCATTTTGTGCTGCCGGGTTGAGAAGGTTGGTACCGGGAAGACCAGTGACCCCACAAAGCTTGCTTCAGAAGGGTGGAATCATACCTTCCACACCGGTTACCAATGTGAAGGTATGATTCCAAGGTGTTTGATACCAAACACAACATGTTTTGTTGCAGCCGTTTTCGAGATAGCATTTTATGCGAGCATATAATGCACCTCTACCGGTATATCTGGCTACTCACCGACAACCCAGGAGAATGGTCTCCGAAGGCTGCAGAGGGACTCTGCTTCTGGAGGGGCACCCTCTCACATAAAACCCAGCACCCTGCCTTCAGGATTGTCAAGGCCTGCTACAGGGGTGACTTATACCTTTTAAGTGTAGTGACCTATAGATATGGTAAACCTGTATCTCAAATAAGTGGTGTATGCACCATTTTGCACAGGCTGCAATGGCAGGCCTGTAGTTCCATGTTCAATGGCCTCTCATGGGTGGTATAATAGATGCTTCAGCCCACAGGCGGCCTCTGGGGTACCTATGCCCTGGGTACATGTGCACCATATACTAGGGACTGACATGGGTATCCCAGAATCCAATCTGGAGTGTCCCTAGGTACATGAATAACATTTTAGGGAGAAAGCAGATAGGCTGGGGTCCTGATTAGCAGGATCCCAGCCAGACTAGTCAAAAAAGTGTAACATCAAGCAAAAACTAGGGGTAACCATAAGAAGCAGATCCTACTTTCCTACAATGAGCAATAAGTTGTTATATGAATTAATGGGCACAGTGATCTATCCGAAAGACTTTGAAGAAATAGTGGAAGTTTCACAACTAAACTGGGGACGTTCATCATAATCAGCAGGAACAACTGAAATAGAAATAAACAAATTATAATAGCCTACTTGACTACATGCTGCATAAACAACAAAGCAGTGAGACATGCAAGGCAAAAATATGAGAGTCTTCGAATTTGGAAATATAGGGGCATATTAGCAAGGGCCTTATCGCCACTTTAGCAGCCCTTTTTGCTGATAAAGCGGCGATATTTATATTGACCTATTAGCAAGCCAGCGCTAACATGCATTAGCACGAGCTTTCCGGCGTTATCTGCCGGTTTTCCTATTGCCTTGCATGCCAGCGATAATTATCGCTAATGACATGCAAGGTAGGCGTTCCTTACAAAAAGCGCACAGAAAAGGTCGCTAAAACAACTTCTCTCTATTAGCAAAGCTGTCCCGCGATGACAAAGGTCGCACTAGGCCCCCATCATCTCAATATTCTATTGCCTGATTGAAACCTGACTAACCATTACTGCATATGGGAGGTGGATTGTAAGGTTATGTCCATACTCCCCTATTACCAAGCCTGACATTAGCACTGTGAAATCATTGCAGGATTTCACGCGCTAATGTTGATTATCGCAGTCTATTGCAGGATTTCACATCGCCTGTTAGTGGCGTGTTGCTAATAAGCCGCTAATACAGCAATAGTTTCCTGCGATAAGAAGAGGCGCGCTAACTGCAGTTAGCAATAATTATTGAATTCTCTTACTAATATCTCCCACAGATTTATTGCTAAATTAAGGTCTTGTTAACAATGGTCAGAAAAATGCACTTTCATAACTCATAGAGAATTTGTTTGAAAAGCAGCAGTACTATGTCATTGTATGCATGTGTTATCGAGTATGAAAATACATTTGGTAATTTGTTAATGATGTCAAGTCAAGTCACGTCAAGAAATTTATATAGCGCGCTACATACCCAGAGGGTTTCAAGGCGCTTGAGGAGGGGTGGGGAATTACTTCTCGAATATCCAGGTTTTAAGTTGCTTTCTGAATGCTAGGTGGTTTTGAGTGAGGCGAAGGTGCAAGGGAAGTGAGTTCCAGGTTTTGGCCGCTAGGTAGGAGAATGATCTTCCTCCCATGGTGGTTTTGTTGACACGGGGAACAGCGGCGAGGGCTTGGTTGGAAGAGCGCAGCTGGCGGGAGGGGGTGTAGAAGGAAAGACGTGTATTGAGGCAATCGGGTCCAAGTTCGTAGAGAGCTTTGTGTGCGTGGGTGAGGAGGCGGAAAGTTATCCTCTTATTGACGGGGAGCCAGTGGAGGTTTTTCAGGTGAGCAGAAATGTGCTCTTTGCGCGGGATGTCTAGTATGAGTCTGGCTGATGCGTTCTGGAGGCGTTGGAGTTTTTTCTGAAGTTTTGCGGTGGTACCGGCGTAAAGGGTGTTTCCGTAGTCCAGGCGGCTTGTGACCAGTGCGTGGGTGACCGTTTTTCTAGTTTCGGTGGGGATCCAGTGAAATGTTTTTTGAGCATGCGAAGAATTGTTGAAGCAAGATGAAGAGACGGCGTTGACTTGTCTGGTCATCGAGAGTGAGGAATCCAGGATGACGCCTAGGTTCCGTGCGTGATCCGTCAGGATGGGTGCTTTTCCAAGGGCTTCTGGCCACCAAGAGTCGTCCCAGGCAGAGGGGGAGGTGCCTAAGATAAGGACTTCTGTTTTGTCTGAATTCAGTTTCAGACGGCTATGCTTCATCCATTCGGCTACCTCTTTCATTCCTTCATGAAGGTTGGTTTTGGCGGTGTTTGGGTCTTTGGTGAGTGAGAGGATCAGTTGAGTGTCATCGGCGTAGGAGATGATGTTGAGGTTGTGTTGGCGTGCGATGGTCGCGAGGGGGCTCATGTATACGTTAAAGAGGGTGGGGCTGAGTGAAGATCCTTGTGGCACGCCGCAGATGACTTCAGTGGCCTCTGACTTGAATGGTGGGAGGCGTACTCTCTGAGTTCTTCCGCGATGAGTGCGGTCTCAGTACTGTGTTTGGCTCGGAAGCCGGACTGTGAGGAGTCGAGGGATTTGTTGGCTTCGAGGAAGGCGGCGAGTTGGTTGTTGACAGCTTTCTCGATGACTTTGGCCGGGAATGGAAGGAGCGAGATGGGGCGGTAGTTTTTGAGTTCGGAGGGGTCAGCTGTGGTTTTTTTCAGTAGGACGCTGAGTTCGGCGTGTTTCCAGCTTTCTGGGAAGGTGCCGGAGTTGAGGGAGCAGTTGATGACGTCTCGGAGGTGTGGTGCTATGATGGAGTCTGCTTTGTTGAAGATGTGGTGAAGGCATGGGTCTGTGGGGGATCCTGAGTGGATGGAGTTCATCAGGCGGATGGTGTCTTCAATGGAGATTGGGTTCCAGTCATTGAGGATGTTCAAGGGGGGTGAAGGTGCGGCTGAGGGTTGGGTGGGTTGTTCTTCGGGTTGGTTGCCGAAGCTGTTGTGGATGTCAGCGATTTTGTCTTGGAAGAACGAATCCAGGGAGTCACAAAGGGTTTGAGAGGGGGTGATGTCGTTGGAGTTGGCAGTGGGGTTGGTAAACTCTTTGACGATGTTGAATAATTCCTTGCTGTTGGGGGCGTTTTTGTCTAGTCGGTCTTTGAATGCGGTTTTCTTGGCAGTCCGGATCAATTGGTAGTGTATGCGGGTGGCGTTTTTGAAGGCGTCCCTGGTGTTGGTTTTAGGGTCTTTTTTCCAGGCCTTCTCAAGGGAGCGACAGAGTTTCTTGGATTTTTTAAGATCCTCATTGAACCAGGGGGCGTTTTTGCTGCCTAGTTTGATTTGACGTTTTTTCAAAGGTGCTAGGTTGTCGGCGGTGTTAGTTAGCCATTGAGTGAGGTTAATGGCTGCTTGGTTGGGGTTCGATGAGTGGGCAGGGGGGTTATGCAGAAGCGATGTGGAGATCTGGTCAATGGTGATTTTGTTCCAGTTTCTTCGCAGAGTAGGTTGAGGGTGGTTGTGGGTTATGGTCTTATTGTAAACAAAGTGAATGCAGCTGTGGTCCGTCCATTGGAGAACTGTGGTGTGACTGAAGGAAATATGTTTGCTGGAGGTGAAGATAGGGTCGAGGGTGTGTCCTGCGTGGTGTGTGGGGGTATTAACAAGTTGTTTGAGTCCGAGGTTGGCGAGATTGTCCAGAAGGGTGGTGGTGTTGTTGTCGTTGCTCTTTTCCAGGTGAAAATTGAGGTCTCCCAATAGAATGTAGTCCTCGGAGGAGAGGGCGTGTTGGGTGATAAAATCAGTGATGTCTTCAGTGAATTGTGCACGGGGTCCTGGTGGCCTGTAGAGGAGGGTGCCTCTGAGTGTGGTCTTAGGGTCGGTGTGGATTTGGAAGTGAAGGTGTTCGGCGCTAGAGAGGTTGACGTCCGAGCTGGTTGTGATGCGGAAGGAGTTCTTATGGACGCTGGCGATGCCTCCTCCCGTTTGGTTGGTGCGATCTTTTCGGATGATCTTGTAGCCTTCCGGGATGGCTATGGTGATGTCTGGGGCTGAAGAGGCGTTCATCCAAGTCTCAGTTAGGAAGGCGACGTCAGGAGAGATGGTGTCTAGTAGATTCCAAAGGTTGATGGCATGGCTGTGGACCGATCGGGTGTTGAGTAAGATGCATTTTAGGTAGTTGGCGTCAGATCTATGTTTGGTGTTAGTGCATGAGGAATTGGTTTTTGTGCCGTCAAACTTGCAGGAGTTGCATGTGAAGGGTCCATGGGTGTGTCCGGGTGCGGCTTGGGCGCAGTTGGGGAGTCGGCCGGGGTTAAGTGCAAGGAGGGAGGAGGAATCGTATGTAATGCGGGTGGGCTGGGCCTTACGGGAACCAGGGGGTCTGGCGCTGAGCGCGGTCTCGGCACGGACGGGTGTAGACGAGCTTACCTTTGGCGCACCTTCGGCGCGGCCGTAGCGCGTGGACGCTGCGCGTTGGGTCATCAACCTTAAATGGATAGTGGAGGGGGCGGAGCGTGGGAGGGTCAGCAGCTGGGAGGCGTTAGCGGGGAGGACGGGCGGGCCAGGGAAGAGGCAGCAAAACAAAATGGAGGTCAAAGGGGAGGCGAGGCAGGGGCAGCAAAACAACTGTGATACCGAGTGCAGCTAAAGTCTCACCAGGCACTTCTAAGACTCAGCAATGTCGCGCTTCTCCGAACAACAATGCAAGCGGCACTATGGTAGCGCTATATATTGTAATATGCAGGCGACGCGATGTAGATCTAATACCAGTCACAAAAGCACAATTCAAGCACAATGACAAATGCCAAAACGATACCACTGGATTTCTAATGCGTGGCGCGATATTGCAGGCTGCTTCCAAAGGTGCGATCAGCAGATGAATGCAGCGTGAGGTCCGATCCGATAGGCAAACAATCTCGAACACCTTCTCCAGGGTGCTGCTGAACTGAAGGTCAGGCCCTGCCTGGCCCAGAAACAAATATGACCAGGATTATGTGTGAATATGCTAAGGGATAGATATGGAACATGGTGCTCTATCATAGCAATGCCACCTTAGCCAGAGTTAAACCACATTCTCACAAAGCTAAACTTTTGGAACCTTCACTCATTTCATCTTACAGCGTTGTCGGCAGCTGGTATTTTTTTTCCTTTTTTTAAATGGAGCATGGTATGAGCCAAGTGACCTTTTACAAATGTTAACACTGCCACTTTGGGTTGCAAGTTTTCTCCAGAACAGCCATATTTTACTGGCCCTATTATTTGGTCCATTCCCCACTGTCGAAACTTATAGGGTGCAACATCGAGCAGCGTGGGGTTAGGAAAAGTCATCTGGTAAGCGTCGTCTGGTATGCTTCCCGACTTTCACAGAGGGCTCAGGAAAGCTATGACTGTGACTGGCAGCTTGGAAAACAATTCCCCGGAAGTACTTCAAGGAGAAGCCTGGATAGCAGGCAAAGTGGAGAGGCCTGCAGCACACCCCTCCAGTGCATCCACCTCCAAACGCCTCTGCAATGGCCAGCCTACAGACTGAGGAGGCAGCTGAGGAGAGACGCCAGAAATTTAAGTTCTCAGAGAGGGAACTGGAAGTCCACATAGAGGAATGCTGCAACCACCATAAGCAGTTTGTTGTTTGTGCATCTCTGACTGTCCCTGAGCAGAAAGAAGAAAAATCTGGAGAGCATTGCCTTGGGAGTGTCTGGCAGGTCAATTGAAGAAATAAAAAAAGTGCTGGTATGACTTGTGCTCTCGGGCCAAGGAGAGGGTGGCACCACACCTTAATGACTCCCAGGGAACAGGAGGTGGTCTATCACATGTCCTCCGACTGTGAAGGCGATGGTTGAGACAACACTGGAGCCAGAGGCAGTGGCTGGATTTGGGTCAATCAACATGTCTGCACCCCCACCAACCACAGGTAAGTGCAATGCTACTACTATGCCAACATGTATGTCAAAGACCTGCTGACTACATGCATGAAACACACCCTTACCCTGATCAACTTGGATGGTCCATGTAGATGCTCAAATTGTCACCCCTGGTGCAGTATGGTAACTGCAGTCATTTACATACCCAATGCAGGTACTGTCAGGCATAGGCTGAATACCGTAGTATGACCAATGAGATAGTGTTTCACTCGTTCATTTAATTCATCTCCCAATTTACTCCTAGATACACCTGTGGAATTACAGGAAAGGGCTGACGATGAGGGGGAAGATCAGGACCAGGCCCAGAAAGAGGAAGAGCAGGATGAGGTGCCTGTGAGTCTACCAAGTACTCCGCATGGCCAAGCCAGTGCTGTTTCTTGCTCCCCACAGGCAGTTGCAATTGAAGTCCCGGATTCCAACCACCTGCCACTCCCAAATGCATTTCTATCACCAGGGTCCGGAAGTTGCACGCAACACAACAGGCATGTAGACGCCAGAAGGCAAACCAGGCCTCTCGCTCCCAGGCAGGATCCAACACCCAGGCAGTATATGGTGACCTGGTTGAGGCCATGCTGCAGGTTCAGCACCTGCAGCAAAAACAGATCAGGTTAAAAAACCGTAAGCTGACACAGGGATTTATCACAATAACCCAGCAGTTCACCAGGCCTTCCTGGATGCTAAGTTTGATGCCCTTACAGGGGCAATTATCAACTATGCACAGAGCTGACAGAGGACAGAAGTCAGCAAAAGAGCAGGGAGGGTAACCGAAGAAGTATGTTGAAGACAATGCCCAAAGCATTTGGAAGGCTAGTACAGGCAACCACTCAGTGCTCCAAACAAACCGTGGCCCTGCAGGTACAGATGAGCCACTACAGAGGTGATGTATCACAAAGGCTGCAACAGATCACTGCAGCCACGGAGGCAATCCACACAGGCAGCATTGCCATAGGGGTTACTGCTGATGCACCAGACAGTGAGGTGTCAAGCCTCAGTAGTGTGTCTGCCGCAGATGCATGTGTGCTCTCTAAGAGCAGCAGGTGGCAACATGCACCTTTGACTGACAGCACCTCCCATGCCAGATGTATAACCACACACTGACGGTGTGCCATTGTGCTGACTGCCTTTTTGTTTATGTTTGCGGTGGAGTAACCGCAAAACATGAGCATCTATTTAAGTTCTGTTTTTTATGATGGACGAGCTGTCCATCAATGTTTTTGGGAACCCTGACATTAATGGGTTGTATGCAATTGAGAAATCAAGTTGATGTTTTGTCTTTTTTAGAGATTATTGTGTGAATGGAGATATCTTACTATGCAAACTAATGTCTGCTTCTATGGTCGCTGTGCCTTCTCCACTCTGCTGCTCTGCTTTCCTCACTTGGCAGGTGGACCAGGGTCATCATCCTTCAGATCAAATCCGGACACCTCTATGGTGAAGCCTCTCCTGCAGAAGACGGTGTGAAGTGTGGGACACAATTCTAAAACCTTGCACGTAGTCTTAGGTACATACTGCAAGGCTCCCCCACTCTTGTGAAGGCACCAGAAGCATAATTTCAGCAGGCCCAAAGTGCGTTCAATCATGGACCAGGTTTGCCTATGTGTCAAGTTGTAGCGCTATTCATTTGGGATGCTGGGAGACAGGTAGGGTGTGAGGATCCATGGCCACAGGGCATATGCACTGTCGCCAGGTGAAACACACATAAGGGTGAGACAACATACAGAAAGTAATGAATGTGCTAATGCATTTTACTTTGAACAATGCATTCCAGTAACTAGCAGGTTTCATTTATCAAAATCCCCTCTTTCTAGTCGCAGGTATATGCCACTGTGCCTGAACATGTAGGAGTCATGTGTGCTCCCTGGATATTTTCCACAATATATGTGAAGATATTGTGTGCATTGTAGACAACTTGGATGTGAAGGGAATGAGTGCTCCTTCAGTTCTTTACTATGTATTTCAAGCGGGATGGGGGACATATGGGCACATGGGTCCCGCCTATTTTCCCAATGGCCGGTGGTAATTTGGCTATCCGGTAGAATTGCATTTTGATATTTTTCATTTCCACATCATCCCTGGGCAGGTAGGTATGTTGGTATATGTAGAAAAGTATGGTGTCTAGGAAATTGTGAAAGAAAAACGAAAGTGCACTCTGTGACACCACTCTGGCCACTGCTATGGCATTTTGGTAACTACCACAGGCCAAAAGGGGAAGGGAGCACAACACCTGGACATGGGTGGGAATTACATTGCTGCACTGCATACTGCTATCAAGGTGCAGCTTTAAGGTAGTTTTTAGGACTCCAATATCTCATTGCTATTCAGCCTGTACTGCTCATATATCCCTTCCTCTGATTCTCACATCATGGTCAGCTTGACTAAGAATAGCATCTCCTCTTTGCGCCTCCTCTGCTGAGCATCCAGTATGCACATCCTTTTCGCCATCATGTACAGGCCAGCCATTGTAGAAGTCCCTGCTGGATTCTGGAGCTGTTTTTACAGTTTGGGCCCTGTTACCACCTATTTGAAGTGGTGGTAAATTGCATGTGCAAATGGGCCATTTTGCGACTAATCACAAATTGAGACTCGCTTATACATGCTGTTTGTGACTCGCAGTAAGGTATTCTCTAATTGCGACTCACAAAATCCTGTTGCTAGTTTTTGCGCTTCTCAATGAGCACACATCACTATTTTCATTTGTGAATGCTTGTCGTACATCACATATGGCCATTTTAGCATTTGCAAAATGAACTGCAACTGATTTTCGACTCGCAAAACGATCGGCCTGTGACCCTTAAAGTACAAAACTATCTTTAATTATTACAATGTTGCATCATTATGGTTTTTTTGTTTTTGCGTATTACTGTGTTGAGCTGTGCTGTATTGGTATGTTTCTGTGTTGTGGGACGGTTGTGTTATTTCTTTGTTATTATTGTTATGTTGGTGTATTTTTATGTTAGTGATTTGAGCTATTGTGTTGATATGTTGCTTTGTTCTATTGTTCTATTCTTGTGCACTAATTGTGTTTTTTTATTTTATTGGTGGTGTATTGTGCTACTGGTTCATGTATTTTCTTTATTGTGTGCTATTAGTATGTATTTTATTAGGCATTGTTGTGGTGTGGAGTTGCAGATTTGTTCTTTTAATGAGGTATTTTATAGTTACAGCCCATTACTGAGTTGTCATTGTAACTCACTACAGTTGGTATTTTCTCCTACATAGCATGATCCTGCACTGGTGCAGTATGTGTGAATACATTGTTTTCAAGTGTAGATTTACGTTTTGGTAACTCATAACCTGGACTAACTACCCAAAAAAGATGGAATTAGGAACACAAATGGCAAACTGTCTTACAGTGCTTGTAATGTCTTCCAGTAATTGAACATACAGTTTACGTGACATAAACATCAATTGAATTTAATGTCTTTTCCACATGTGAATCCACCCTGTATGTCTAAGAGTACAACCTATGTGAGGTCTATTTTGGGGATTCTTAGTCACTCAATGGTCAGTTCTCCCTATGCTGTGTGGGAAGTTTTGTTTATCAGGTGGGTCCTGGTGTCCCAATATTGTTGTACTCCAAATTGCATACCAAGGTGACCTCTGAAAGACACTTGTCCCCCTCAGGGTCATGAGGACAAGCAGTAAAAATGTGAAATGGTGGGGAATATACACACTAGGTAGCACCTAATTACTTCAATGATTAATCAGTGCTTTACTTTAAAAAAGAAAAGTACTTTAATAAAGTTTTAGCAAAAGTGCATTGTGAGAAGCTGGCCGGGTATATGATGTCCACTAAGGTAAGGGGGCAACTTGCACCAGTCCCGACAACCCTTATGGCAATGAAGAGGTCTCAGACAACCTTAGAAAGCTATCCAAGTGGTAGCTGTGGAGAGCATCCTTCAGGCTTAGTCTTGAAGGAGTGTAAATCAGCTTGTTTCACCAGAATGCAATCTTATAGTATAGATTAAATGAAAGGAGAACCACACAGTAGTTATAAAAATATGTATTTATTATATAACACAACCTAGTATGTTACAGTGTCTCCCACACGGAGATAGACACAAACCACACAAAACCTTAGCAAAGAAATCACAGTAAATAGCACTAATACACAGCGGGCCCCAGGGGTGGACCAAACCATATACTAAGAAAGTGGTATAAGAACCACAACTTGACTCAGGACAATGTCAAGAGGACTTAGATTTTCTAGGACCCCAAGGTGAGTAGATAGCGACCCCACTTTGTGTGTGTGCAGTGTGTGAACACGACTGCGTGCTCCATATAAATCCATGTGCAAGACGCGGTTGGAATTTTACAAATTAGGGATCATTCTTTCTGGACCCTGAAGAAACCCAGGGGAAGACAGAAGGTTGGAGAGCCACCCCACCTATGGATACCCATGGATACCAAAGTACCCAAGTTGCCTATCCCTGGGGAGTCAGGTGCATAGGTGTGAAGTGGTGTCGGAAACCGCCTTTGAACCAAATAGAGGACTTCAGGAAAGTGCTTCAGGGGGAGGGGAACGTGTCAGTGGGAATCCAAATGTGGATACCTGATGGAGAGTACTTGAAGGAGGAGAGTGACCAGGGGCTCTGTAGATGAATGCCCACCAATGTCAAGAGCTTCAGGATGGTTAACAGTGTCCTTGACTCTGCAGCTGTAGGGACCAGGTAATGCTAAGGATGACCAGGAGCCAGATACAAGCTGTCCCATGTAAGAGGTCGCAGTCTGAGGGCTCAGTGTCGGACAGGAGCACCAACAAGCCTTGGCAGGGGTAACCCACCTTGAAGGTCAAGAAGGGTTACGGTTCGGACCAGCAAGGTCCAGGAGACTCACCAAGCACCCTGGGAGTAAGGGCAAGCCTGGAGCAACCAGAAGAGCTCAAGTAAAGCAAAGATGACCCTCAAGAGGAATGACAGGCCGAAGGCTCATGAGTCTTGAGAGGACCTTGAGCGATTTCACCAAACAGCAGCCCACAGAGCACTCATTGTGAGGAAGCCAGAGTTCTTGGTAGGAAATGGTGCCAGAGGTTGGGGCTACTAGGAGCCCAATGCACTTGCTCAGGAAACACTAACAAGCATATGCACTTGCAAATGAACTTGGTGCACAGGGTACAAATATTGCAGCCCTCATGAGTGGTTTTATAATCGATTCTGTCTAAAAAATTGCAAGATGGACATCACAACAGTGCAAGAGATGTCCAGTGATTTACTTCTCCTTATTGTAACAGGGAAAGGCAGGGTGCAATGTGGAAGATGGACTGTTTAAGTGGGACCACCACATTAATGGCCTCCGTGATCAGGAATTGAAGGATTGGGTGGAGGAGGTAATTCAAGATGAGCTAGAATATGACCTTTGAAGATCATGTTAAAAGGTGGTGGCTGATACATTCGATTGTAGTATAGTGAGCTGAGGTAGAGGTTTGGCGCGTAGCACATGATTCTCTTCACCAAAGGTAGGGAGAAAAGCATGGAAAAGTAGTCTAAACAACTTAAAGGAACAGGCGACACAGTGACAGTTTTGTCTATGAAGGTAAATACAGCACTAAGAGACTTGAAAATCAAAGAAAGTCCAGAAATATCCAGGGGCATATTTACAAGGGCATTATCGCCACTTTAGCTGTGCTTCTTGCTGCTAAAGTGGCAATAATTTAATCGCCCTATTAACCCTTTCCCTGCTGTCGTGGGCCGTTGGCCGTCGTGAGCACTCCCTCCCCATTGCTGTGCACGACCAACGGCTGACACAGCCCCGCCCAACCTTTAGAACGCCCGCACCATGGCGGAAAAACCACCGCGGTTAAGGCGTTAACAAGGCGGTGCTAACATGCATTAGCGCATGTTAGCTGCCATTTTTGTAACGCCACGCATCTTAGCAAAATACATCGCTAATGAGATGCAAAGTAGGCGTACCTTCCTGTAACACCATGAGAAATGGTCGTGAACGGGACATCGCATTATTTACAACGCGGCCCTGGAACCACAAAGCGATAATGAAAACTGTGCTAATCGCTTGACTTAGGCATGTTTTGAATGGGAGGTGGATTGTTTGGTTATGTCCACACTCCCCTATTATCAAGCTTTTCATTAGCGTGTGAAATCATCGCTTGATTTCCCATGCTAATGATGAATATCGCCGTCTATCACAGGTTTGTACATCGCCTGTGAGCAAGACGTTGTAAATACGCCGCTAACACGGCGATGTAAACCAGCGATAGGTGGCGATATTGCGCTATGTGTGATTTGCTATGTTTAACGCAAAGCGTTGATAATATCCCCCAAGTGCGTTGATAAACCGGAGAGCATCCGCCTCCTTAGAATTCTCAGATGGTAAAATTGTGTGATGTAAGGATAAAGGATAAAAGGAGTTAGGACTTCAGTAAGACAATTGGAGCAGTGTCTGGATCTAGGTGGACGATACATCAGGATATCAGTATAGTCAGTTGTGGGCTTGTGCAGTAATAGTGTGCATGTTTGGATACTGTAAATGATGGCAATACCACTGCAATACCACTGCCATGCTTCTTGATATAGTCAAGATAGTGGCTAGCTTATGTAGGGGTGTAGTGGCTTGTGAAGCAATGGTCAATTGTAAAGATGGCAATCAGCTGAAGCTCTGAGATAAATGCAGACATCGCAAGCTGGTGTTTGAATAAGTACCTAACATTATTAAGGGAGGAGTTGGGTATGTATAAATCTGCTATATCATGGAGGGGCAGCAGTACACTAGCAAGAGATAGTATGGGACGGTTAAAAACTTCAAGTGAAGAGAAACACATGAATTGTAAGAGGAGAAGCTTTCTAAATTACAAAATGGAATTGAACCATTTGAGCATATCTTACTGGTAGTTCTTAGAACAAGTAGGTCCTGAAAGGAGTAGGTTACTGAGGCTTTGGGACAAGATAAAGAGTATGTCCCTGGTGCTAGGCTAGGCTGGGGCACAGACAAGCTTGCTTTTGGTGTTCCTTTGACCTGCTAACAGCGCCACCACTGTGTGCAGCTGAGGAGTTGCTCTATTTATGTAAGCTGCCATGGAATGGAGAAGGGGCATTCCTCTGACACAGGAGCGCAATCTTCTCATCAGCAAGAAATAATGGCGGGGATAATTACAACCATACTTAGAATCTGCAATACTTTCCCCTCTCATGCTCTCTTGGCAGTTGTAGACAACATGGGGAACCAAGTCAAAACTAAAATAAGAGCGTAAAAAGAAACCTTATACAAATAAAGGTGCATATTACGACATGCATTTCAAGGGGATGCCACTAGGGTGTTCAGGACCCAGGCATCTCCAGGAAAATAATAACAGGAAAATTAATTTATAATTAGGCAGAGTGACTACAAAGGACTCACGTCTCAAGTGTCTGCTGTGTTGGAAATGAAGGAGCAATAAGAAATAAGTTCTTAATATCATGTTTGTTACCCTTTAGAGGCATGCTATTCTGTGTACGATGCTTCTAAAATCTGAACACAGCTGACTAAATGTCCTAGTAGTATGATTAGATTGCCAGAACAAGTATCCCTCACACTCTCTTGACAATTTGGCGTATATTTACAAGGAAATGGCACAGGGTAGAGCTGCAAGCAATTTAGCAGCACTTCACTGCGCCATTTAAAAAATGTAGGGATGTACAGTTTTTGCATGAATATAGTGCACCCCTGTGTTTTCCCTTGGGCTGGTACTAAAACAATAGTGCAAGGGTGCATGTGTTACAGGGATGAAACCTGTAATGCAGGTGCAAGGTTGCCTGTGTTGCAGGGATGATTGCTTATGTGGAGGAAGGGAGACCTTCCTACACATAAACAATCTTTAAAGGCGATTTGCTCTTACCATGTGTGCTGCAGAATGCAAAGATCAAAAATGGGACCAAAAAAAAGTATTTA
Source organism: Lissotriton vulgaris (assembly GCF_964263255.1). Lineage (NCBI taxonomy): Eukaryota > Metazoa > Chordata > Amphibia > Caudata > Salamandridae > Lissotriton > Lissotriton vulgaris. Next base: position 867,744,287 of record NC_141694.1, read on the forward strand.
TACTCTTTGCACCAATCTAATGCCTACTATTCAGTGCCATTAATTTTTGGCACTGCCTGAGATTTACAGATTTTTGTAGATCTCGGGCAGTGTCCAAAAGAAATGGGTGTTGGGGTGGAATGCCCACAGCAACACCCATTGTGTGCCCCTTTCACCGATACCTGCGTGAAAAGGTAAGATATTTACAAAGTGGCTTTAAGCCATGGAAATTGCATTGTGGCACCTGCAACATGTATCAAAGTGCAATACCAATTACTCTTGGTGGGTTCACAAAGTGATTTAGTTGTAGTTTGGCAGTGCCTTCATGGTATGGGCCACCAATTGCTCCTGAGTGGACCCAACATTAGGCCTTAGTACAAGTTAATCAGATTTAGATGCAGGAATACCAATGGGCTACTATCTCCAAATTTGGGAATTACATGTTATTTCCCACTAATAGGGAATGACCTGTAGGCCTGGTAATTTATAGTCCAAATCATATAATTTTTTGCAGTTCCACAGGACATAATTGACCAAAAACTGGGGGTGGGAAGTAAATTCTGCTCCACCTGCAGATTTTGTGGAGTTTTGCCCAGTTAACATTCTGCTTGAAACGCAGAGTTATGGTAAAACTCAGCCAACTGCCATGTGGTGGAGATTTTTCTCATGTGCAGCTTGCCAACGCTAAGAATTGGGGTCCCATAATATGATATTCGGGCGCTAGGAAAGGCACCATGCAAGATTTTTTCAACTCAGGCGGTCACAAGCAGTCGCAACAATTTGCAGTGAGAAAGCTACCTCTTTAATAGAAAATTCTGAACAGCAGTTAAGAAGCATCACCCTCTGCCGCACCACGTGGTGCCATTTTCACTGATTTTGCGCTGTGAAACAAGCCCCAGGGCTAAATATCAGTGGGATGTGCCAATTCTGCCCGCTTGCGGAACTCTACCAAATCTAGCAAAGTTTTGTAATTCCATGGAATTCTGCAGAGTGAAACTCCGCAAGTTCTGCCAACACCCCTACCCACATCCTCCTGTAGATAGCAAGTGAAAAATGGGTGCAATGAGACACCCCTCAAGTTGGAGTAGCCTGAAGTGGCACCCCTCAACTGAATACCACTCTAGGCCACTCAAAATGAAGACCACAGAGACTTACTAATGGTCTCATTTGGCCTTTAGAGGTTTGGTTGCTATCCAGCCTGGTTAGGAAGCAACAATGTGCTCTACAAGGCCAATAACATAGAAACTAAATTTGCTCATGGGAGGAATCAATAATGTGATCTAGTTGTGGTTTAACAGTGCGTCTCTCGTCAGGCCCTCCTGCTACTTCTGGATAGACTTCAAATGGTGGTTTTCTGGAGATTGAACTGTTTAGTTTTAGTCCTCCTGTTGTTTCAATTGGGATACAGCCTTTACAATGTGGTCATTACCTTGCAATACCTTTCCCATGCTTCCATTAACACGCATATGCCTTTACCAAGCATGCCTTTACCACGCAAATGTTTCCCATGTGTACATATATCTATATACGTATGTGTCTTCAGTGGGTAAGGACCTGTTTTCCATAAGAAAAATGTTTTTCAGCATGGCCCCTCATGTAAATCAGTGGCGGATCTGCAGATCTCGTACACATCTAAAACAAATATATATATATATATATGTACCTACTCTCTCAAAAAAGTATTCACAATACGCATTTACTCAACTTTATGTCCAAGTTTGAGCACCATTTCATCCTTAGAGTCTCGGAGGATATCCACAGAATGCATTCTGCACCACAGGAAAAGCTTTAGGAGGACTACTTCAGAACTTGTGCGGAGGAAGAATCCTGATCGTGGTTGACCTTAAAATTAGCTTGGAGAAAGAGAGAAAAGATGAGAGAAATGACTGGGCAAAGGTACCAAAGGAGAGAGGAGATCCCCACAGACAGAGAGATCCCTATTCGATTCAATACAGGAGGTAGTGTCTCCTCCTGAACCCAGTCCCCTGAGGAGGCCATGGACAGACAGACTAAGAGGGACGTGAGGCTCCAGCTGGACCAGCTGGCTGCAGAGGCGAGAAAAGCTGAGGCTAGAAGAGTTTTGGAGGAGAAAGTTTCTTGTTGGCTCATGAAGTGATTGCCAAGAAGGGGTCATGAAGGCTAAATAGCTGTGAGAGTCTAGCAAAAATGATGGGAGCAAAACTACTGTATCCAGTGAAGAAGAAAGTTCAGTTACCCAGAGACTTAGTGCCTGACTGTAAGGAGGGTGGTGATATAGACAGGTTGTTTCAGACATATGAAACAGGTGATGAAAGGGATGCCCTACTGGCCGAAGACCAGGATAAGAGGTTGAGGTCTCCCAACATGCAGAACTCCCTTCTCAGCAAATATGAATTAGCCCCAGAGAAGTGCAGGTTGAAATAAAGGGGCAGTCAGAAACAATGTCACCAGTCCTGGGAGGATGTTGTGGGGTACTTTTGAAATGTTTGTAAAATGTCCTGTTGTTTTTTAAGAAAGTTTTTCTTACAGTTTTATACTTTTTTATTTTTTTCAAAGAAAACTAGGAAGAAGGAATTTTCTTCAAACTGTGAAAAACATGAAGGTCCAATAGGGGGCTAAGAAAATAATTTGATATTTCTGCTGACAGTACTTTCTGTATCTATGTGATTGGAAAATACAGTACTTCCTGCTTCATCCTTTTTTCCCCACAGTATATTTTGGAATGCTAAATGTGATATATTGTTCTATGGAAGAAAGTGCAGACAAATGTAGGTGCATCTTTTACCCAGAATAACATATGAATATGATGAGCATTTCTTGCTTGGTACTCTTTTGTTAAAGGAAATCAGTGATTTCTCCAAGAAGTGGATTTTTTTATTGCAGATTAAGGACAGTATAATTTCTAATCTGTGCTTAAAGTACCTGTAAATGTTTTACAAATGCATAGGGAAAAGTTTTCCTGGTATCTTGAACTTGGTGTCTTTAATGTTACAATTTGTTTGTGTGAGAAAGTCTTGTAAGTCATCCCATATATATTCTGCACAGCTTAGAGTTGTTTGGTACAAACCTTATGATTGTTTTACCCCACTGTTCATTGATGATTCCTTCAAGGAAACATCACGTTTGGTGTATGAGTATAGAACCTGAGAACAGTATAAAAGGGAAAATGCACCAATAGAGCATATTTTTATGGTTTCAAGCATCTGGTATTTTGCACAGTGAGTAAGCATCTCACTTACATTTTTGAAAGTAGTTGGGATTAAAATGACTGCTGCTGATGGTGGTTTGCCCAACAGTTCTGCACATGTGGACTATCCTGCTGTACCTTGTCTGCCCAGCATCATTTAGTTGTGGCCCTTTTTGGATTATTTTTAAGTAGTTCCACATGGATGTTGTCCCATGTAAATAACATTTTGTAGTGCCGGCTGAGATAACTTTTTGCTGTAATTATTGAATAGCAGATATTTTACTGTAACCTTTTTTCCCTTGATGGTATTGTAAGATGCTTTAAAACATAAATGTTCTTTTGAGTTTCTTGAGGTATTTGTGCACAAAAGTGTATTTGTAAGTAGTTAACTAAGTTACGGTAAGTTTATTAGTTAATTGTCCGGTTTAAATTGTTTTGTATTGTGTTTTAAAATGTATTTGTAAAGTTATAAAAATGAATATTAGTAATTTAACTGAAGGGTCACAGACACACCCAACCAGGTACTCATACATAAAAATGACCGCTACAGGGTCATATAAACACATACTGGCACCCCCACACATACAGCTACTCAAAATCTCATTCAGTCAGTCATACACCCATTTACACAGGCACACTGCTACTTAGTTACACCCATACAGTGATTCACATACCCACTCACACATTCATACATCCACCCATGTACCAAGCTATACACTGATACCAGAACTCATACACGTACTCTCAAACTTATACAGTCACTGACACATTAAAAACACATAGGACCTGATTTAGATCTTAGTGGACGGGTTACTCCATCACCATGGTGACATATATTCCATCTGTTGAATCATAAATCATGTTATTTCCTACGGAATTTATATTCCAGGGGTTGGGATATTCTTCACCATTGGGACAGAGTAATCCCTCCTCCAAGATTTAAATCAGGCCCAGAGTTAGCTTTTTGTCTGACAATATGGTGGTTCTAATAAGAACCATTTTTTTCTTCTTCATTTTTGTGAACAGGGTAACAAAAGGTAAGGATTGGTCTAGAGGCAAGATGGCGTCGGAGTGAGAGGACGCACCAGCATCGCTCCGTGGGTCTGGTCCTCCTTTATCTCTGCTTTGATCTCCCCATATGATTGTTATATGGGAAAGAGACAGATAAAGACATGCTGCATTAAACGCAATGGAAATCACGAAGCTGAGTTGAACTTAACTTGAACTGGAACTGGAGGAAAAACGCGGAAAAGCTGGGCAGGGGGGGGGGGGGAACTGAGAGCTGAAAATCCGGGAGGAGAAGAAAGAGGAATCGATGAGGATCGTTGGCAGCTTTTTTCGACAAAAGGAGAAGAGCAAGAGTTGCAAGAGCTGCAAGGAGGCCGCAAAAAAAAGTGGAGAGCAGTGAGCAGAGAGCAGGAGGAAGCCTGCGCAAGGGGGAAGTTGAAGGTGACATTTGAGAAAACTGCTAAGAGGGCTGTATGATGGCGGAGGCAGCAGTTGTAAGAGCTTTTCATCATGTAAAAGCTGAGAATGTGCGGAGGCATGAGTAATGTGTGACAATATCGATACTGACATCCTCCGACATTCTTTTCAAGTACATCCCTCCGAGCACACTTCTGAGCACACTTCTGAGCGGCGCATGCCTTGGAATCGTGAGTATTGAAGTATTGAGTATTGAATTGAACTGTGCCATCAAGCGAATAACATTGGTTGTTTCCCCCTGCTACCCCCCTTGCCAGGGGACTCACACTCGTACGTATCTTTCCTGAACTGAACTGAACTGTTTGGAGTAATCAAAAAAAGCGCATGAAAAGGGAAGAGAAGGGAGCCGGGCGATGCGCGAATCGAAATGAGAGACCGAGCGGGACTGAGCTAAACAAAGGGCTCGGTGTCAGTGTCTAGCAATCTAGGAGCTTAAACACTAGTGCACGTGTCCCCCCTTTTTTTCCTTATCACTTTTTTTTCCTTGTTCATCACTTTTGTTAAATCACTGCTCATTTACCTTGGCTCTTGCTTTGGTTCTCGCCTCCGGCTCTACGGCGCACTACGGCGCTTGCACACCAAAATACCTTCCTTCCACTGCTCGACATCGGGCGTCATCTGCGGACTTGCAAGCCACGCCTTTAAATCGTGTGTGCTGCGTGCTGCGTTGTCAGGGAGACACTGAAGCGCTAACCGATAGCCGACAGCCAATAACAGCCAATTGCCCTTGCAGGGGAGGGGGGAAAAAATAAACCAAGGAGAGGAAATTAGGAAGGTAAAGGGAGGCGAAAACACTAAGGAAAGGATTAAATGAAAGAAGAGCCGCTACAGCAGCAGGAACTGGAGCGTGAGTGCTGCACAGGAACAGTTACAGGAACAGTGGTGCTAGCAGAGCAAGCAGTGCAAGCAGTGGGGTCGAGGGGGCTCGGTGCACTGCTAGACTCAGATAGCACAGATATTCCCTCTAAATCTGTGATCAAAATTGAGGTGCGACTAAAAATCTATATAACCAAGCAAACCTACAATACTCTATGGTCTCAAGCCCCAAGCTTCCTCAAAACTTACAGCAGATCTTTTACAGTGCCTAAAAAAAGAGCCTGGGCTGCTCTAAAAGCGCTAATAAGTAAAAAAACAAATAAAGGAGGGGGGCCAGATCCCCTCAGGAAAGCAAAAGGTCAAAATCAGCCACAAGGTCAGCTTCGATCGTCAGCACCTGAGCAAACGCAGATAAAGGACATGGCTGGAATAAATGGAACAGTTGCACAAAACTCATCGCTGCTTAATCTAGAAAGAGGGGAAAGAGGAGAGGAGGGAGCCTAAGCAATCCGAAATATGCAAGAGATACAGACGCAGGTGCAAAACCTTGAAGACCCAGACAGAGACTTAGAAAGCACAGAGAGTCCGGAAAACCTGGGGAACAGGGAAGATTTTAAAACCACACAGAGTATAAAAAGCCACACCCTGCAGGAAAACAAGGACACACAAAGACGACCTGAAACCAGAGGATTTAAAGCCAAGGAGAATAATGTGGAGAAAGCTACATCTGAAGAGACTGATAAAAATAAAATTAAAAATAAAAGCAAAAATACTGAAAAGGACAAGGATAGAGAAAAAGTGAAACAAAAACAGAAAGAGAACGACAGAGAGAAAGACAAAGAGAAGGGAAACGATACAGCGGACAAAGCTAATCTGGAATTAATGGCTAAAAAGGCTCAGAGGCTGCAAACAATAAAAAACTTGAAAGCTGCTGCTAAAAATACTGGACTCCCAACCTCCTCTCAGCCTCGGATATCCAACATTTTCATCCCGGTAGCCAAGGAAGGCCCAAGCGAGCCTACTGAAATTATAAAACAAAAAAACAACCAAGCAGACAGCGCGAACGGTACCAGTGGGGTTGACCCAAACACATCTGTGGAGCGAATCAGTGTGAACGGGAAAAATATTGCTCAAAAACAAACTTCCACCTCATCACGCGCGCAAACATTCCCCCCTGAGCCAGTCCCACAGCTTGGTAATACTGCACTTTCCGAAGTGGACTCGGATTCAGACATATATGAAGCAGGGATGTCCACCTCAAGCAAAACAAGTGAAACAAGCGAAACAAATGATGAACAAATACTAGAAGCAACAGTCTCCGAGATTCTAGACTCTAACAAATCCAGAAAACTTAGTGAAACATGCCAAAGCTCGAACTCAAGGAAAAAACGGGAAAAAAGAGGGCGAGAGACAAAAGGAGAAGAGCTAACTTAATCAACGATGAGACCACAGATCCTGGTAGTAACAATGAATATGCCATAACAAGACCTAAACTTATACGAAAAAGCCAGACTCCAAAGCCACCAGGAGAAACAGAGCATGTTCATGACCACACCTTAGCTGAGCCAGAAGGAAAAAGCCAGAAACAATCCGGAAATGGACATAGCTCAGCAACAACTGCAGAGCCTTTGTTGAGCGAAGTGCTGAGCTCCATAAAAAACTTCCATAAGGACATTAAAAAGGAAACCCAAAGGAATCACGTTGCTATTGAGAAGCTTCAAGGGACAATTAAAAAAGTTGGCAACATCTGTACCGAGATCTCGGATAGAATGACCTCAGTGGAAGCACGTGCAGAAAATTTGGAAATGGACGTAATTAAGCTGCAAAAACAGGAGAATGAGCACGACCGAATCATAAAGGACCTCATGATGAAAGTGGAAGATCACGAAAATAGGTCAAGAAGAAACAATCTGAGGTTCCTTGGAATACCTGAAGGCTTTGAGGAGAACTTCCCAAGGGGCTCTATGATTAATCTGCTGAAATTCAGCGTGCCCATCGATTACCTTTGACGCTACCCAAACACTCACAAAAATCACGTCAATATCCCCGGGCAATGTTGGTCTACTTTGGGAATTTCCTTTTAAAAGAAACCCTCTATGATCTGGCTAGGCCCACATAGCAGAGGAAACATAAAGATTTTATGTTTTTCACCAGACCAGACTTCGCCCACGCAACTGTTGAGAGAAGGTGGAGTATGAGACAATTAATCGTACCTTTTGAAAAAATCGGAGCAACAGTCTACCTGCAAAACCCAGCACGGCTAAAAATAATATACAAGCTATCAACAAGAAGCTTTTCAAGCAAAATTCAAGCTGAAGCTTACCTAAGAGAAATCTCAGCAACTGAGAAAGGGAATTCAGGAATATAAACGCAAATCAGCAACTTGTCTATGAACACAAAAGAATGGGGACCAATCAGAAGGGGTTGTGGAGGGGGGCGGGGGGAATAAATGTTTCAAAAATCTGGTATGAATTTCTGTGTTTAAATAATGGCTTGGGGCAAATATCTGATTGCATCATTAACCCCACCCACCCGATACGACCAAAGTATAAAGGACCTGCCCGCGGAATGCACTGAGGCGCACTCTGACCACACTGACGCCCACACCTGGGTACTCGGGGACCCAACAAGCCTCATAGGATGGTAAGGGGAGAAGGGAGGGGGACTGAGGGAGGGGAACCGGTAGGGGGGGAGCGAGAAGTAGGACGGGTCAGGGGGGGATAAGAGAGGGCCGGGGAGGGAAAAACGGGGGGAAAAAACTTCATCACATCAGGATATAGAAGAAACTAAAGACGCCAGGTTAACAAAAACTAACTGGGGGAGCGTGAAAATGAAACAGAAATGCCTATGCGGATAGTTTTGCTGAATGTTTGCGGACTAAATGATGGTAGAAAACGAAGAGCTATGAGGGAATATTTAAGAACATTGCACGTTGAGCTGATCTACCTACAAGAAACACATATAGAGGCCTCTCAAAAGGGACTCTTAGAACAGCTGGGATACCAATTAGTATCATATACGACGCAAGGAACAAGAACAAGAGGGGTAGCGATCTTAGCAAGGCATGGATGTGTGGTTGTAAATAGGCAAAAATCAGACGGCTATGGTAGATGGGTTTTGGTGGAGTGCCAGATACAGAGCTTTAATTTCACACTATGCTCATTGTATGCTCCCACTGTAGACGACCCGGAAGCTATGGACTCTGTTAACTTAGTAATAGCCAACTGGCCTCTGCCATCAATAGTTTGTGGAGACTTAAATGTTAATGGAATGAATGGCTTGTGGAAGAACGATCCGGGGAAATTCTCCGGTCGGAAGAAGAGAAGCCACAGAGCACTGATTCAATTGATGTGTGATAATGGTCTAGTAGATATATGGGAGCTGCAAAATAACTTAGGGAGCGGTAGTACATATTATTCTGCCCCTCATAAGGTCTTAGCAAGGCTAGACTATTTTCTGGTATCACCAGCTGTAGCATCCACTGCAAAGATTAGCATACTATCCCGGGTAATGTCTGACCATAACCCGCTTATCTTAGATATAACAACCGCTGCCCAGCAAAAGAAGGTGACAAATTGGACATTTGAGAGAGCCCTTTTACAGGATTCAGAGTATACCGCCCTAATGAAAGAATGGATGAGAAATGTTTTTGTACTAAACAAAGGCTCTGCTCCCCCTGCAGTAGTGTGGGATACCCTGAAAGCAGGTATAAGGGGGGAGACAATCAGGTATTCAATTAGGCGGAATAAGGCAGAGAGGGAGGAAGTAGAAACGAGAATAAGGGCAGTTGCTAGACTAGAACATGAACTTAGTAGCGCAATCAGGGCGAATCAGGATATTGTTAGTATAACATATGAGCTTGCTATGGCTAAGGCAGCGGTTGGGGAGCTATTTGCGTCTAAAGCAGCAGGGAAGTATTTGGCATGGAGAAAGGATCAATATGAGTATAGTGAGCAGATAGGCCGCATGCTAGCTGTTCGAACAAGGCAGGCTGCTACTAAGGGGGATATTTCTGAGATCAGGACTGAGAACATTAGTGTCGCAACAACACCCGAGAGTATATGTGCTAGCTTTCGGGACTACTATCAAAAGTTATATGAAGCTGACTATATGGCACCTATCGAGGATATAGAGGGGTATCTTGGGAGTGTCAGACTAGAGAAACTAACGACAGAGGACAGGGGGATATTGGAGATGGCAGTTAATAAAACAGAAATACAGAGGGCAATCTATGACTTACCATCTGGTAAAGCAGTAGACCCAGACTCTATACCCTTGGAGTTCTACAAAACATTTTTAGCCGAGATAGAAGAAGAACTATATGAGTTGGCTGTAAATATACAAGAGGGTGTGATACCTCCGGAGTCATGGGGAGAGGCAACTATGATAGTCTTTCTGAAAAAAGATAAGCCCGCAACCAATCCTGGATCTTATAGGCCGATAAGCCTAATGAACAGCGATGTGAAAATCTACTCAAAGATGCTGGCAAATAGGCTAGGAGCAGTAATTGGCAAGATCGTCTCTCCATGGCAGCACAGGTTTATCCCTGGGAGAGGAACAGCAGAAAATGTCAGAAGAGTGCTTACGTTATTTGATGGCACGGCATCCTCACGAGACCCTATGGCGCTGATCCTTTTAGATGCTGAGAAGGCCTTTGATAGGGTCTCGTGGGGATTTCTCTGGGCTGCGTTGGAGAAGCTGAACCTGGGGGAGGGCTATGTGGAAGCTCTGAAAGCCTTATACCACAATCCAAGAATAAGAGTTAGAACCATGGGGGAGCTGAGTGGTATAATAGATATTGGACGAGGAACTAGGCAAGGGTGTCCCTGCTCCCCGCTACTCTTCGCTCTATATATAGATACATTCATTAAGAGGATAGAGCAGAACAGAAACATCTTGCCCATACCACTGAACAGGCATGAAACTAAAATACTAGGATATGCGGATGACTTTGCCATAACATCAAGCAAACCAATGTCAGCCCTAAGAGAAATAGAACAGGAAGCAGCTGCATTTGGAAGACTGTCTGGGTACAAATTAAATGCAAACAAGACCCAAGTCGTAATAAACCAGAAAATATCTTTAGTCGATCCAAGAGTGGTAGAGACAGCAGTATATCTGGGGGTTCGCATAACCTCAGACCTTTCTAAAGTGGTACCTAAGAACTTAAGCCCCATTATAGATAAGGCCAAAATTGATTTTGACAAACTGAATAACCTACACCTAACAACAATTGGTCGCTGCAATGTTATTAAAATGGTGTTTATGCCAAAGGTGCTTTAATTATTCAGGACCATACCGCTAATCTTTAACAATAGCTGGTTCAGGGAGCTAGAAAAGGTGACAAATAGATTTATCTGGGCCAAGGGCAAAACACGCAGCAGCCAAAAATTTCTGTCACTCCCAAGAGAAAGAGGTCGGCTGGCGCTACCAGACTTTAAGGCATATTATTGGGCAACGGTCCTGCAATACATCAGAGGTATGCTGGGGGCGAGTGTTATAGACAGATGGAGAGGTAGAGATGGTGTCCCAGACGTATATGAACTCGTAGTGAAAAACTCTAATCATTGGTTACTCACATATGAGGAGAGGAGCTATCACAAAAAAGTAAGGTTTAAGACCTTGGTGGCCGCAAGATCAGTCTGGTCTGGGATAAGGAGAAAATTAAAACTAGGGAGAATTAATTATTATACCCCTCTGTATGGGAACCCATCACTGCCGGGGGTATTTCACTACCCAGTTATGAGGGGCTGGGATGCATTAGGGGTTAAAACTATCGGGGACCTTATAGGGGCAACCGGTCTGATCTCTTTTGAGCAGGCACAATGCTTATATAACCTAGGGCGTAGAGACTTCTTTAAGTACCTACAAGTGAGGTCAGTTCTGTTAAAGAAACAGGGAGGAGACATGAATTTTCAAAGAATCGAACTGCTGGAATGTGTAAGGGATGAAGGGGAAACGTCCATCTCGCAATTATACGAAGAAATTTGTAAACATAAAAAGGATGATTGTGATAGAATGTATGAGAAGTGGAGAGACAAACTAGGTCTAACAGGAAATGAGTTAGAGAAGTCATTAAAACTGTCAAATTCGGTCTTAAGAGTGGCAAATTTACAATCTCAACACTATAAGACTATGTACGAACTTTATTACACTCCTCATAAAATAGCGCAGTGGGGGGGAAATAACGGGGGCATCTGTCCGAGATGCCAATCCATGCAAGCAGATACAATTCACATGTTTGCATCATGCCCCTCTCTGGATATATATTAAAAATCTTTGGAACAATTTTTCACCGATTCTCTGGGGATACATTTAACTTTGACAGATGAAGTTATGATTTTGGGTGTAGTGAGGGCTGGTGTAGATGTTCTTCACCACGAGTTTCTGTATTAGCTATGACCCTTAGCAGACTATGCATAGCCACACTCTGGAAGGATCCTAACCCCCCAACATTACAGCAATGGATTTCTCGTGTACTGGCCATATATATCTTAGAAATGGCCCTATATGAAAAAAGAGGGAGGGGAAAAAAAGAGGCCGGACGGAGGATATGGGCCCCAATAATTGAATGGAAAAGGAGACTGGGAGAGATTTAAGATGAATTAGGGGGACAGCCAGACGCAATTAAGATTATATGATATTTCTTAATGATGGCTTTCTATTGTTTCTGAGATGATTTTTCCCCATTTTTTAGCTTACTCTACCCAGTCTAAAGCTCTTTGTGTTTTTGGAAAAAATGCTTTATTTGTTTTTATACTTGATGATAATGCTTTCTGAATTGTAAGATTTTTTATTTCTTTGTTTCTGTTTCTCTGGCAATGTATTATGAATTTGTAATTCTGATGTTGATGGAAAAATAAAAAATATTAAAAGAAAAAAAAGGTAAGGATTGGAAAATGCAAAGAAGCATCCTGCTTCTGTCTTTAAAAAACATTACATGATAACTGGAAGCAAAAAGATAAAGAAAACTAATGGTGAATGCTTCTTTGATGTATTCAAGTATGCAGCCACTGAGGATATTCTTTACAGCAACAAGAATGTGGCACTTTGCACAGTGAGTAACCACATCCCTCATTTCTCTGCAGGCAGCTGGAATTGTGATACCTGTAGCTGATGATGGTTCTCCCAAGGGTGCTGTAGAGGTAGACTGTCCTGCTGCACCTGTTTTCTCCCACATCATCTGGTTGTAGACCCTTTAATTAATTGTTTTTATGTGCTTCCACATGGAACTTGGACAATGTGAATACTTCTCTGCAGTGCCTCTGGATAACTGCTTGCCACAAATAATGCATCACACACATTTTGCTCCTACCTTCTTTTTCACAGAAGGTAGTGTAAATTGTTTCTAGAAATCCCTTTCTTTTCTTTGAGGTGGTGTATCTTCCTCCTCATCAGGTTGTGGATGTTCATCCTGACAGTAGGTGTAGTTTCAGCCATTCTGTAAAAGCAGATCACCCCTGGTTCTCAATCCTCTTTCCACAAAATTCACTGGAGAACTAATTGTTTTGGGGTGTGGATTTCCATGTCCATGGGTGGCATCCTCAAATATCCAATCAAAAGACAAGGTTTGGGTGTGGTTTTATGCAAATTCGCGAATCCGATGCATAGATTTGTGAAACTTGTGAAATGGGTAACTTTGTTGAAAAACAGATATAAGGTAGTTTATATATTCTTGTAAATATGTTTACACTGATGTAATTAATGAAAATGGACAGCTTTAAATATTTTAAATACCTTTTAACATTTTTGGTGAATCTGTAGATTTGGACTTGCAGATTCATTCCGATCACGTGATCGTGATTAAAAAACATACAGTAGTAGCCCGTCTATTTTTTTGTACCTGCAAAGGTACTGCAGTATCTAAAAAATAATTGGAAACAAAGCAATTTGTCTAATTACATAAATAAATATATTTTACATTAAGTACATATGTGATTTTTATGTTTTTATATAAATATGAAGTATATTTATAAAAAAAGAATGTCTGCAGTTAAACAAAATTAAATTAAAAATCTAAATAATTTGTAGAACAATTAGTATTAAAAATAAACCTTAAGAAATTAACTACAAAAACTGAATCATTATGGGTACATAACACTTTAGAAATTAAATTTGAAAAGACTTTGAAATTCACTGAAAAAAACAAATGTTAGGATCAGATTACACTCATACAATGCCAGTAAAATTCAGCAGTTATAGTTATCTGAGCTAAGAATAACTTAAGCCCCCACAATGCACTGCTTATGACCGCACATATTGCAGCACTCATGACATGTTCAGTCACATTACTGATGATATCATCCACAGACCCTTACAACCATTAAAGTCTACTAACTCACCCATCAAGCTAGTCACACATCCACTCACTGAGCCATACAGGCACTAACACAGCCACCCACTCCCACATGAAGCTACTCACACAACCACTCACACACAAATACCACAGCTTACACAGCCACACACTAACCCATACAGCTACTTTCACACCCACTTATTTAATAATACAGCCAGTCACTCACCATTAATGCCTATCAACACAGGCATTCACTCACCCACACAACTACTCTCATATGCACTCACACAACCACTTACATACCCATCCACACACCCATAAAACCACTTATATCCACTCACTCACCCAAATAAACAATTACACAAACATTCATTCTCTAATACAGCCACTCACATACCCACTCAGTTAACCAAACACCCACTCAAACAGGTACTCACTCCCCCATACAGCCACTCAAATATACATTCAGTTACCCATACAGCCAGTCACACACCCACTCACCCACCAATACAGTTACTCACACACACCCACATATTCACCCATGCAGCCACTCACATCCACTCAGACACCCATACAGCCTCCCACTCTCACATGAATATACACAATCACAAAACCACTCACATGATATATGTTAGAAATATTATCACTCATTAGTAGTACACAAAGTATACTAATTGAAGTACCTTAGAATATATGTTTAATGCGCATAAACGTTTATACTCACAATCACTGGATGATATAATCAGTGATGTCAATTTGGATGTCATCAGTGTGTCATCAGTGATGGCACTGACCATGTCATGAGTGATGTAGTGTGTGAGGTCATAAGCAGTGCATTGCGGGGACGTAATTTAAGGTTAGGTCAGGTCACTATAACTGCTGAATTTCTGTGGTTTTGTGTTTGTAAACTCTGAACCTAACTATAATGTCCCTTTAACCTTTGGTTTTTCTCAGTGAATTTCTAAGGATTTTTTCTAACATTATTTGCTAACTATAACGTCCCTGCAACCTTGGTTTTATTCAGTGAAAATATATATTTATATTCACAAAAAAACAAAGGTAACAGGGACGTTATAGTTAGGTTCAGATTTTACACTTGCAAAACCATAGAAATTCAACTCTTATTGTAATAGCTTGCACCCACACCATGCACAGTATTTTCATCAATAATTTTCCTGCAAATGTTACAGTGATATTATCAATGATGTCATAGAAGATGTCATGACTGATGTAATATCTGTGTTAATTAGCAGTGTATGGCGAGGGCATGAGTTATAGTTACCATAGGGCACAAGTTATAGATACTTGAAAAAACTCTATCTTTAATAGCTGAATTTCTATAGTTTTGTGCATGTAAAATATGAACCTAACTAAAATGTTCATGTAACTTTTGTTTGTTCAGTGAATTTCAAAGGTCTTTTAAAATTCTATTTCCTAAATATAACATCCCTGTAACCTTTGATTTTTTCAGTGAGTTTCTAGGTATTTTTATTTTAAGTAGGATGGCCATTGTTATTCATGGTGGGGGGTTGGATACAGGGCTTGGCGTGGCATTGTGGGCCCCATGAAGCTTGCTGCTACTTCCACCTCAGTCTTGCCATCCATTGTCCAAGTCCATGCCCGTGCTCCTTTGTTACAACACTGTGTGGAAGTTGTTCTGTCTTTGCCCTTCCCACCTGCCCTGATCAGTTAGTTTCCTGCTTCAGCCATCTCCTGTGAACCTCTGTTTTCAGAGTCCATTCACCAGCACCCTCCCTCCTGCTCTGCATGGTCCAATGTGCTGCCATTGCCCTCTATTAAGTTTGATGTCCCTGCCCACTCCTGTTCTCCATTGCCCAATTATATGCCCTATCATTTCCCCCTGGTTATCCTCTGTGCTTAGCTTGCTGTCCCCACCCACCTTCCCCCTTTCCTCTGGCACATGGGTGCATGCCCCTGCCCCCTCCTTTTTGTCCACCATATTTCATTGATCTGATACTGCCCCTCCTATCTACTGCTAGTGTCCTATTGAGATGCCATTGCTCCCCCACCTGTATAACATGGTCAGATGGCTGCTGCATGTCCCTGCCACCTCTAACCTGCCTGTCTGAGTTCCATACCCCATTCCCCTCCCTCCTGTCCTCCATGGTCCATTTTGCTGCCACTCCCTTCTAATATCCATTCTCTGCGGTGCTGCAACTTCTCCTCCAGCCTGTCCTGTATGGTCTGTTGTGAAGCCCTTTACCCTGTGCTCTCATGTCTGCATGTTTCTGCCACCTTCAACCTGTCGGTCCGAGTTCCATGCTTACCCCTCCC
The DNA here is from genome assembly GCF_964263255.1 of Lissotriton vulgaris. Taxonomy (NCBI): domain Eukaryota; kingdom Metazoa; phylum Chordata; class Amphibia; order Caudata; family Salamandridae; genus Lissotriton; species Lissotriton vulgaris. The sequence continues at coordinate 867,760,324 of NC_141694.1, forward strand.
TTCTGTCTTCCACAGTTACCCTCCTGCTTGCTATGCATGGACTTCTGTGCTGCCATACCCCTCCAACCTGCCCTGTGTGGACAGATTGCTGCCCCTGACCCCCTCCCACCATTCTTCCATTGTTATATTATGTTATGTAGTTTTGTAAAGCGCACAGATGCCCCAGCAAAGGGGCGTCCCGGCGCTAATCCTGAAGAGAAAACAGAACTGAGTTCAGGGAGAAAGAGAAACAAAAAAGGATATTTCAAGGGAATAAATTAGTTTTGATGGCTTTCCTAAATTGGAGCAACTCCTCCATTTCCCGAATATGGACTGGTAGAGTGTTCCATAATTTTGCTGCGAGGAAGCGGAAAGAACGTCCACCCGCTCTGCTTCGATTGAACCGGGGTACCTCAACCAGGTTCTGGCCAGCTGAATGTAGAGCCCATGTGGGCACATATATGTTCAGCAATGGCCCCAGCATTTTGGGGGTAGACAGTTTTAAGATTTTGAATGAGATACATAAGGTCTTGAACTGTATCCGCTTATCTACAGGAAGCCAGTGAAGTTTCCGGATAGTTGCAGAGGTAGAGCTAAAACATGGCAGACCTACTAAGGCCCTAGCAGCTGCATTTTGAATGCGTTGCAAATGGGCAATTTCCGCCTTATTAGCACCTAAAAGCAGTGAACAAGCATAGTCCAATCTGGACAGCACCGTAGATTGGACAATCAGCTGCCTGGTAGCAGGATCGAAAAATGTCAGGACCGCTTTCAGATTGCGTAGTATGCCAAAGCAGGTGGCGGCCACTTTTTTCGTTTGGGTACGGAAGCTTAGAGCTGAGTCTAACCAGACTGCCAGATTTTTCACTTCTGTCTTTGGTATATGAACTTCACCTAAAGTAGATGGCCACCAATGGTCCCCCCATAGCTCGGTATTTCTGCCAACCAGTAGCGCCTCTGTCTTAGCGGTGTTAAGTTGTAAACAGTTAGCTGTCATCCACTCTGCTACCGCGGCCAGACCTGCTTTGAATCTTACATGATCTATGGTGATACCTTCCGAAAGGGCGACCGCTAGCTGCGTATTGTCAGCGTACGACACAATGATAAGGTTCCTTGCTATGGCGACCGCAGCCAGCGGCTGAACGTAAAGATTGAACAGGGTGGGGCTCAAAGCCGAGCCCTGAGGGACACCCTGCCCAATAGGATGCGCCCTGGAAAGGAAGGGAGGAGTGGAAACACAAAAAGACCTGTCGGCCAGGAAAGACCTAAACCAGGCAAGAGCCATATCCGTGATCCCTGCCTCTTCAAGCCAATGAAGCAGGATCTGGTGGGAGACAGTGTCCAAAGCGGCACTGAGATCCAATAGGATCAATGCCGCCATTTGACCATGGTCAAGAGTGGACCGAAGATGCTCCGTCATGGCCAAGAGCGCCGTCTCCGTGCTATGGCCAGCGCGAAACCCATGCTGAGTTTCATCCAGAGTGTCATTGGCATTTAAAACGTTAGTAAGAATTGAGTTTACATGAGCCTCAGCAATCTTCACAGCCCAAGGTAGCAAGGAAATAGGCCTGAGGTTTTCGGGCTTCAAAGGGTCTAAGGTGGATTTTTTAAGTATAGGGGAGGCCCATGCTTGCTTCCACTTGACTGGCACAGTAGCAGCTGAAAAGGAGGCATTAATAAGACTATGTAACAGAACCAAACAGTACAAAGAAGAGTCTCTGAATTGGGCAGGCTTGAGGGGATATGCGGGGAGCCAGATTTAATATGCCTAGTTAACTTATCAAACTCCTCCTCAGAGATTTTGGGAATAACTGATAGTTTAGAGACAGGACTAAGTCTTGTGGCCGAGGTACAGCGAGGCCCCATCACAGGGGTGAAAACTTGATAGATGCCCCGGATCTTCTCCACGAAAAAGGAGGCCAAGTCTTCGCACTGGGCCGCCGAAGTGGAGATATTATTAGCAGATTTTTTTGTGCTGAGTTCTTTAAGAATCTTAAAGATAACCTTAGCAGGATTAGAGCTAATTTTTATTTTGGAGGCATAATATTCCGCCCGAGTCCTGCAGATGGCTTTATGATATATCTTAAGCTCTTTGAGATAGCACATCTTTTTCTCAGAGGAGTAATCTTTCCTCCATTCACGTTCGCATCTTTTACAGATCTTCTTAAGGCCCGCCAAGGTATCATTGTACCAAGGATTGGCGTCCTGCGTGCGCCCTTTAACCCACGTGGCTGGAATAAGTCTATCCAGTGCCCGGGTTAACCATGTGCAAAAAGAGTCATAACCTGTCTCAATATCCGTAAAAGGGCCCAATGGATCAGATTCCAGAAGTGCATGAAAATCCACTAAGCGAAGCTTACACCAGGATCTTTTGCGCATGGCTCTTTGAGTTTTACACATGTTAGGGGTAGAGATACAAAAAGTCAGCTCTACTAAAAAATGATCTGACCAAGCTATAGGTGTAGGGATAGTGGTACTGGACAATTCGAGATTCGTAAAAATCAGATCCAACACATGGCCTCCATTATGGGTGGGGCCTTTAACTAATTGAAAGAGCTGAAAGGCGGCTAGATCCGCAATCTAAGTACGTATCGTCAGGTCGTGTTCCAATTCAAAATACAGATTAAGATCGCCAAAAATACTAAAGTTAGCTGACCCCACAGCAAACGCTTCTACAGTCTCCAAAAGAGAGATGTTGAACCCGCACATGGGTCCAGGGGGCCTATATATTAATATCCCTGAAAAGGTGAAGAGGGTGTTAATAGTGATGTTAAAATATCTGCATTCACCACCTTTCATATTAATCTTCTCAAAAAGGCAGGGATAGGCCGATCTTGTGATCACAGCGATACCGCCACCTATGGAAGCCCTATCTATCAAAGTGATCGAGTATTCAGGGGGTAGTGCTAAGTTCGGAATGATCGTGAGGTTGTCCCTCATCCATTAGGAAGAGGATATCCGGAGATTCATCCACTATGAGATCGAATATTTCACCATGGTGTTTCGGTAACGATCTCACATTCAACTGAAGCACCTTTAATCGTTGCTGTAAGGGAGATTTAGAATAGGCTCCTATGGTAGTAGGAGTAGGGAGACTAAATTGATCACAAATACACATTACCGGGTCACTCATGGGATCAAGGGGGGCCAAACAACCTTGAGGCTTAGAGGGGCGCAGACTAAGCAACTCCTTTCTAGAGTAGAGTCCATTTTCCGGTAGATTTTGACCAGCATCTCTGGCGAGAGGCTCTGGACTGGCATGGACGGGCGCAGACGGGCTTGCCTTTGGCGCGCCTTCGGCGTGCCTGCTGTGCCCGCCCGCTGCGCGACGGAGTCCAATGCACATTTTATGGGGCGAGAGGAGGGCGGGAGGATATAAACCACTGGTCTGCAACTCTCAGAGTCCCCCCAAGATGGCGGCTTGCCCCTCTTCAATCCGGGGTCAGCAGCTAATCAGCTGCGCAAGGATCAGGGGTCGGGATGCAGTGGAACTAGGGTAAATCAGCCCCTTGGACGTGATGCAGGTAATAAATGCGCTAGTGCAATTTGCAGAATAAAAACACAACACTATTTGAAATTAGCAGTTTCTAAAATACAATCTGCCGGCTTCCGCCTCAGGAGAGTTTCACCACAGGATTGTCTGTGTGTATGCCATTATAGTCACATTGTTGACCTGCATGGTGTGTTGCACTTCCAGTGCCCATCCCACCTGCTCTCCATGGTTAGCTTGCTGCTCCTGCCCTACCCCTTAGCCCCCTGCGATTTATTTTCCATGTGCAGGCCCCATCAACTCCCTCTTGCCTTATCTGGTCTACTGTTGTGCCTCTGCCCGCTCCCTCCTACACTTCGCGGTCTGTTTTTCTGCAAATGTCTCTAATGTCGTCTGATACGGTAAAATTGCGGCCCTTGTCTCTTTCCCTTCTGCTCTCCGGATGTCCATGTTCATTGCCCAGTTTCCTCCATATTGCTTTTCCTGGCGCGTTCTGCTGCACTTTCATCCTGCTTGTCCTGTGTGGTGTATTGTGCTGCTGCAACCCCTGACGCCTGCCCTGTAAGGTCAGATTGGTGCCCCTGCCCATCTCCCTCCTGCTCTCTGTTAGCTGAGTCCATATCCCTACCCCATTGCTCCTGCCCTCCGTGATCAAATGTACCATACTTACCAACATTTTGAACCTGGTAAGAGGGAGATTTTAGAAGAAAAACCAGGAGAATTGATTTTCCTCATTGACTTACATTGAAAAAGATAAGATTTTAGGCAGGCGACAGATAAACTAAAGCCCTTTTGTGCACAAAAACAATTGGAGTCTCTTGCCTGAATCTGATTTATTTGCATGTATGGTTGTACTGCCTTTTCCCTCTACCCTGAATGGTCTGTTATATTTCCACTGCCTTTCTTGTCTGTCCTGCATGGTTGGTTTGTTGCCCCAGCCCCCCTATCTTCTGCCTCCATTGTCCGCTTTGCTGCCACTGCCCCTCGCACCTGCCCAGCATGGGCAACGTGTTGCCTCTGCACCCTCCTCCCTGCCCTCAAATATCCAAGTCTTTTCTCCTGACCTCTGCCTCCCCACAGTATTCTAATGAACAACTAGAATGCTAACATTCCGCCTGTATTACAAAAGTGTGGCACGTCAGATGTTATCTTGATTTAACCAAAATTGTAATACCTAAAGCATTTGTTTTAGAAATTATAAAAATTAGAGGATATTATTCCCTTAGAAATAATGGTTGGTACTCAAAAAACTAAAATGAAGAGATATTTTCTTAGTTGATCACGTGATTATATGTTAGACTTAGGGGAGAGAATGTGGCATTACTGCAAGAGCTGCAGACTTTGCAACTAGATGTAGATGTAGATAGCGTATTTGCATAGATTTCAAAAAACGTTGCAATATGATAAAAAAGCGGATACTATCATTAATACATATAATGCTAATAAAAAGAAATGTACACATTCATATTTCTTAAAAACTATGGTGACTGAGAAGTAGCTAATCGTAAATGTTCTTTTTTGCTTTAGTGCATGTTATAGGGAGCAATATTCTCAGTTCCAACCCGCTTCTTCCCATCGTGCCTGATGCCAAGGCTGAAGCAAAATGCTCTTAGTGCAAAAAGAGTTTAGGTGCTTATCAAAGTGTTGATCCCATATTTCAAGCCAGCATAATTTACTGGTTGTAGGTGGCGTCTATCAGAGCTAATGCAATAATGCCCCCTTTCAAATTGCGGTCTGCATAGTAAATTAAAGTGAAATTGTTCCAAGGAGACTGTCCTTTGTCAAGTTCACATGCTTTGTACTGCCATATTTTTTTCACCAGTCACAGGAACTTCACTAGACAGCAATTGAGCTGTGGGTCACCAGGCGCAAATCAGGCCAGCAATTTTCAACCACTGAGAAAAGAAAAACATTTTCTAATATGTATTAATCAAAGTGCCATTGCATATAACTTTTAACTCAGAAACCACAACCGTTGAAACCACAGGATTTGAACACATAACCGTTAGGGAAAAAGTCAGGGACTTTAACCACTAGGGTCACAGTGACTCAAGAGTAATATGCATAAAATCTTATATATGACATCCAAATCAAACACTCCAGTGTATGCAGTGCCATAGGTTAGAGTTTACCTATGTTGACATCATTGGCAGTGTTTTTTGTTTAAATTGTTTTAATTAAACTTTTTGCACATTTATTAGTAAAACATACAGTCGGAACAGCAGTCATGTAATAGATAGAAAAAGGAGGGGAGAAGATTAATTGCCAGTAGCAAGGTACATTTTGACTAGTAATAACATGGTAATGAAAATTCAGACTGCATTAGTTACATCAAGGCTAGTGACAATGTCACAGGAAAGACAGTGTGGTGCTGACAAATCCCAGCATTGGGAAGTATGCAAGGAATGCAGGCAATAAAACATACAGTCAGGGTATTACTCATGTAACAGATGGAGACAGAAGAGAAAATCGAATGTCAGCGACAAGACACTCTTGGACTGATAACTACATGACAATGATCATTCAGAGTGCATGGATTAAATCAAAGCTTGTGGCAGTATCCCAAGAAAGACAGAGTGATGTTGACAAGTCACAGCATCATGAGAGCATTGCAGTTCAAATGTAACCTAGGACACAGGATACAACAAAATGAGAACAACGAAGGCGATGGAAGGATAGGGTAGAGTCGCGCAAGAACTGCCGCCATAGCCAGATTTGCCGGAGGACCTCAAACACCTCTAAGACTCAGTGGCAGCGGGGTTTTGTGGCAGAGGGGCAGTGGTGATCTGAGAGTCAGCATTAGTCTGCAGTCGCGTCAGTGGGGGAGGTACTCTGTGTAATAATCCTCTGTGACGCAGGTGAGGATTCCATGTCTGTGTCTGTCCCCAAAAGTTTGGAGACCATCGCATCCCATTGAGGTGCAGGGGGAACATAGAATGCCAAGTAGGTCTTCTCTGCGTAGTACCGCACCTTCTGCCCTTGCCCATTTGGATAGGGATCGACTCCAAGCAAGAGGGTGAGGTGGTAAGGGGGATTTCCACTGCTTGGTGATCAAGCGTATGAGTGCTATTAGTCCCATGTATAGAAACCGCGTGGCAGCTCTATAATTCTTGTTTCTGCTAAAGAGGTGCAGTACATGGGCTTCCCAGGTCGGGGGAATGGTGCGGGATGTGCAGCTTATGAGGGTAGTTGTCACGATGTTCCAAAAGTCAGTCAGGACTGAGCAACCCCAAAGCATATGTATCAAGTCGGCATCCGATTGTCGTCAGCAGGGGCAAGCTGCATCTATGCGGAGGAAATACCTGTTTATTTGGGCTGGGGTAAGGTAGGCCTGATGTAATATGAAAAATTGTATCTGCAGGAATCGTGGATTCCGACGGGCAGCCAACCATTCCCTATCTGTAAACTCTCTACCCAGGGTCTCCTCCCAGTGAAGTCGAAGTCGAGTGAGATCTGTTTCTGTGTGCTGTCAAAGCGAGGATGCGAACCAGTGCATGAGGTGTCTTCCCATCAACAACACGTGAAGTTATTGCAAAGTGTGGTGCATGGGAGGTTCCTGGGTGAGCTCACCCCATTTGGATGCTAATGAAGCTATGAGTGTTCTGTGTGATAAGAACTGCCCAGGATGTATATTCTCCCCTATTATAAGGTCCTGAAATGAAGAGAGCCATCTTGAAAGAGGTCCCCCACATCTTGTACCCCCTCCGAAGTCCAGTGATGTAACTCTGCTGCGGTCATGTAAGTGTCCCCCCGTGGAGTTCCCAACAGTGGGATGGAGGGTGAGTATGGAATGGTGGTTCTGGTGAGGAAAAGACATCTGTGAAAATATCTGGAGGTCTAAGCGCGGACCAGGGATGGAAGATCTGGAGTAGAGTTTTCAGTAGCAGCGGGGGTCGCAGGGAGGCCAGGTCTAGTAGGTAATGGGAGGACACCCAACTGGTGATCCATTGCAGCTGGGAGGTCAGGTAGTAATGCTCAAAACTGGGCACCACGAGGCCGCCCAGTTCCCTAGGCAGATAAAGTTTTCCCATGGACACCCTATGGAGCGAGGGCCCCCATATGAAATCTCACACTACTCTTTCCCATTGCTTGAAGAAGGGGGGGAAATGATGAGGGATAGAGTGGCAAAATAATAAAAGAAGGTGGGGAAGGACCACCATTTTAACCAGAGCGATTTTACCAGAGATCGCTAATGGGAGAGTTTTCCAGAAACCCATCTGGGATCGAATTGCAGAGGTAGCACGGACAATGTTTCCGTCAAAGAGGTCAGCCTTGGTGCAATAAATCCGGTAACCTAAGTAACGGAAAGGGTCAGTGCACCAGGCAACCGGAGTCCCCCCAAGTGTATATCCCAGATCTGGAGTGTCCCCCATATTAACAGGTCATCGGTGTAGAGCGAAATGGTGTGTACTCCATCACCTAGTTCAATTCCCATATCAACTTGCATGCGGATATGAGCTGCCAGTGGCTCCACCGCTACCGCAAATAGTAGCGGGGGCAACGGGCATACCTGCCGGGTCGCACTCAAATCTGATCCGAAATATATGGGCCTGTTCGAACCCGACAGAAGGATTACCATATAACACTTGCACTAAGCCTAGGAAGTAGGGGCCAACTCCAAAACTAACCAAGGTAGCAAATAGGATGTTCCATGCTAGTGAGTTGAAGGCCTCCTCAAGGTCTAATACCATTACCGAAGCGTGGCCCGCCGGTTAGGGCATATTCCACCACTCTAAAGTAGCGGCTCAAATTCAGGGCCGTGCTAAGCTGCGGAAGAAAACCGTTCTGGTCAGAGTGTACCAGATCAGGGACTAGCGGGACCAGACGGTAGGCCCAAATTTTTGCCAGGATCTTATAATCCGAATTTAATATAGCGATCTGTCGGTAGAAGCCAGGGGATGTGGGGTCCTTACCAGGTTTTAACAACGATACCACGTTAGCGGTACGCATGGTGGGGGTGGGGGGGGCAGGGTCCCTTCTGAGATTGCCTCCAGAAACACTGAGTGTAGTTGTGGTACCAGGTGTTCTGCGTAAGTTTAGAAAAAATCTGTTGGGAGTCCGTCCAGCCCTGGAGTTTTACCCGAGGACAAGGCACGTAATGCATCTTGTATTCCGTCTTCAAGTGTAGGAGAGTCCAGTTCCAGGGACTGGTCCACCTACAGGGTGGGTAACTCTACTGTGTCCAGGAAGGATCCTGCGTCATGCGTGTTACCTGTCAGAAGGGTGTCATACAGACGAGTGTAGTGTTCAGTCATCAGTGTGTGTATGTCTCCCTGGGTGCTACATTCTCGACCAAGATCACCAGGTAAGAAATATATGGGGCACTGGGGATGTTCCTGTGTAATCAAATAGGCCAGCAGTCTCCCCACTTTGTCTGCAGTCGAGTGGGAGTGGATCAAGTGTGCCAAATAGTTATGACTGCGCAGGCGGTCCAGAAGTGCCGCTCATTTGGTATGAGCAGCATCGATATTTTGCTGTTTCACTGGGTTGGTGACAACCTGTGATTCGAGTAGTAGTAACCGTCCTTCAATGTGGGTCAATGAGGTGTCTAACTGCCTGAGAATACTCCAAGTCTGTCCCAGACAATGACCCCTAACCACCACCTTAAAGGCCTCCCACTCAGTAAGGACCGAGTCCACGGAGCCGGTATGAATCGCAAAATAGTTTGCTATTGCTGACTCCAGTGAGCTTTGGAAGAGGGGGTCCTCCAGAGCAGTGGTCTGTAAGCGCCAGGTCGGAACCGGTGGGGGTGGTTCCTCCCAGGCCAGGTGCATCAACAGGGTATTATGATCGGAGTGTGTCCGACCAAATAATCTGTCTCTTGATTCAAGGGGAGGAGGGCTGCGGATGCAAGTATGCGATCAAGGCGCACGTGTAGCTTATGAACTGGGGAATAGAAGAAGTATACCATGGAGTGAGGATGACGTTCCCGCCAGACATCTGAAAGGGCCCAGTTACCTAGCCATGCGTTCAAAAGGCGAGCGTTGGAGGAGGCTGTAGTACTAGTGAGGGGGGAGGAACGGGCAAGGGAAACATCAAGTACTGTATTAAAATCCACGCCAACATCATTGACAGTGTTGAATGGAAGGAAAGAGAGAGAGAACAAGAAAGCAAGACAGGGGGATAGACAACTTATGTATTCTTTGGGGTAAGACATAGTTATAAAGAGAGATACTCAAACAAGGAGAGAAGAAAATGAATCCAATATTTATCAAAGAAAGTGCCATTGCCTATAAATTTTAACTCAGAGACCACAAACTTTGAACCACCGTGATATGAACATATAACCTTTGGTGTAAGAGTCAAAGACCCTAACCACTAGGCCATGGTGACTCAAGTGATCTGCATGAAAATGTTTATATGACATTTGAATCAAACACTCCAGTGTATGCAGTGCCATAGGTTAGAGTTCACCTATGTTGATATCATTGACAGTGTTGAATGGAAGGAAAGAGGGAGAGAGAGAGAAAAAGAAAGTAAGACTGAGGGAGAGAGAAGATATGTGTGAGAAGGTGGCCTGGTATATGCTGTCCACTAATTAAAGTGGGCTCCTTGCACCAGCCCAAACAGCACTTATTGTGATTTAAAAGGTGAAAGATAACCTTAGAAAGCTATCCAAGTGGTAGCTGTGGGGAGTAAGCCTTTAGGCTTAGTCTTGAAGGAATGATAAGCAGCTTGTTTTACCAGAATGCAACCTTAAAGTATTGGGTAAATAAAAGGAGAACCACACAGTAGTTATAAAAATATTTATTTATTAATATAACACTCTCTAGTATGACACAGTATCATCTACACAAAGATACTCACAAAGCACACGCTACTATATCACAGAAACAATAGTAAATAACACAACTATACAGTGGGCCCCAGGAGGGGACCAACCCATATACTAAAATAGTGCTATAGGAACCACAACTCGAGTCAAGACTGTATCTAGAGGATGTAGAATCGCTGGGACCCCAAGGAACCACCAAAGATGCGTAGGTAAGGATGCCACGGAGGATGGCTGCAGTGAGACAACATTACTGTGTGCTACATACAATTCCACGGGAAAGTCGCTGTTGAAGTTTCAGAGTTTGAGGACCCTTCCCATGGGACTTTGAAGAAACCCTGTGGCAGATAGGAGGTTGGAGAGCCATTCCATCCATGGATACCATATACCAGAGTTACCTATCCCAGGGGAGCCGGGTGCAAAGGTCCAACATGGTGTCGGAAATCGCTGTCGAACCCAAAGAAGGACTTCAAAGAAGAGCTTCTGCTGGATGGAAGAAAAGTGTCTGTTTGCAATCTAAAGGTGGATTCTTGTCGAAGGGTATCTGAAGGCAGGGGGGACAGAGTCTGGGTCACTTCAGAGCGACTAGGGGATCGGTAGATGAATGCCCATTGATGCTGGGTGCTTCAGGTGCATTGAGCAGTCCTTGACTCTGCATCTACAGGGACCAGGAGACATCGAGGACTACCAGGAGCTGGATACAAGCTGTCCCACGAAGGAAGTCGAGTACTGAGGGGTCGATGTCCGGCTAGAGCATCAACCAGCTTTGACAATGTCAACCCATGCAGAAGGTCAAGGAATGTTACGGTTCAGGCTAGCAAGGTCCAGGAGACTCACCAAGCTAAGGGGAGCCAGGACAGGCCTGGATCACCAGGGGAGCCCAAGAAAACCAGAGTTGTCCCTCAAGTAAACCCACAGGCTGGAGACACAGGAGTCGTGAAGGGACTTTGAGCAGCTTCACAAAGCAACAGCCCATGGAGCACTCGGTGCAAGGAGGTCAAAGGTATTTGTAGGAAAAAGGGCCATAGGACACGGCTATTCTCAGCCCAGCGCACTTGTTTGGGAAACTCCAACAAGCATACGGAACTGCAAATGTACGCGGTGCACAGGAGTTCAGTTATTGCAGCCCCCACAAGGGATTCTGACCTCAAACTTGGTGAGAGGACATCTCGGGCCTCGAGGGATGTAGAAACCCACCTCCTGTGTTGCTGGAGCCTTTGAGGTCCATCGGAGCTCAGTATCAGGAGAACGGACAGCTGTGTTGTGGTGCCTGCAATTGCAGGGGAATAAGTCCTTCAGCCAAGGGAGATATCTTTGGTTGTCCTCAATGCTCCACAGGTCCTGCATGGATCATGTGTGGTGAACGGGCACACATAATGCTTCAGACTGAGAGGGAGACGAAGTTGGGTCCAAACGAAGTCCAGCGAAGTCCAGAGTGTCCAGTCGGTCGAAGCTCAGTGGTGTCTGGTTAATCTTGCCCACATCGAATCTAGGGTCCTACAGCAAGGTAAGCCCTTAAGTACCCACCGGAGAGGGTTGGACAGATTCAGGGGACCCTCCTAGGTGAGGATTTGGACAGTGGGGAGGTTGCTCTCATGTCTTTTGTTCAGTTTCGTGCCTGTGCGAGCTGGAGCCGATGGCCCCCAGGACTGGTTTGAACTAACTAGGCACAGGGACACCAACTGTGCCACTGATGTAGACTTTCAGCCAAAGGCAACCGCACCCACCCAGGCCTAATACACTAAATCCTGTCTGGGAGGTGGTCACACCTCCCTGTGACAGGATGCCTATTGTTCTGCCTTCCCCTGCTTGAGCTTGGCTCAAAGCAAACACAAGGAGATAATCGAGGGAGCACTCAAACTTTTCAGACATTCACCCCCAGACACCGATCTGGGTTGAACCCATCATCATTCTTTAGCTCACTTCGCCACCTCAGTTCAGACCCAGCTATATGCAAATCAGTCTTGACCCTGTGCATCATGGGAACAGTCCAGCCCGAACTGCCAAGCCAGGTCTTCCCTGAACAGGAAACAAGCATCATTGGACCGGTTTCTGGGTAACACCCTTCATCAGCCAGGCAAGCTTAAATCCAGTGGCGAAGTGAGCAAAGGACCCACATCTGGGCATACCCTGCCAACTTAGGGCGAACAAAACAAACACAAGGAGATAATGGACGGAGCACTGGAAGTTTTCAGACACTCACCCCCAGTCACAGATCTGGGTTGAATCCATCATCATTCTTTAGCTCACTTCACCACCTCAGAACAGACCCAGCTATATGCTAATCAGTCTTGACCCTGTGTCTCATGGGAACAGTCCGGCCCAAACTGCCAAGCCAGGTCTTCCCTGAACACAAAAGAAGCATCATGGGACCGGGTTCTGGGTACTAGCCTTCATCAGCCAGGCTTCCTTGATTCCAGAGGTAAAATGAGCAAGGGACTCACATCTGGGCATACCCTGCCAACTTAGGGTGAACAAAGCAAATACAAGGAGATAATGGATGGATCACTGAAAATTTTCAGACACTCACCCCCAGTCACAGATCTGGGTTGAATCCATCATCATTCTTTAGCTCACTTTGCCACCTCAACTCAGCACCAGGAGGGCAGAAATCTTTCTCTTGTCTGCAGCAATCAATTTGTGCAGTACGGAACTAGAAGTCTGGTACTGGGAGCACCAGGGACCCCACGAAGCTCGCTTCTGAAGGAGGTGGAATCATACCTCCGACACCGGTTACCGGTGTGGGAGTGTGAATCCAAAATATTTGATACCAAACACAATAGGGTTTTTATTTAGCCACTTTAGAGTTTGTGAGTATGCGGCTGCATAATGCCACTCTATATGTCGTATATGGCTCATCACTGACAACCCGGGAGAATGGACCCCGTAGGCTGGGTATCCAGCTCATGCTAGGACACTTTCTCACTTAGAACCTAGTACCCTGCTTTCAGGATTAGTAAGGCCTGCTATAGGAGTGACTTATAGGTTTTAAGTGCAGGGACCCTTAGCTATAGTAAACCTACATCTAAAGTAAGTGGCACATGCACCACCTTACACAGGCTGCAATGGCAGACCTGTAATTCCATTTTGCATGACCTCCCATGGGTGACATAATACATGCTTCAACCCATGGGAGCCCTCTGGGGTACCTATACCCGGGTACCACATACTAGGGACTGTCGAGGGTACCCCAGTATCTAATCTGGAGTGTACCTAATCACATGGCATACAGTTTAAGGAGAAAGCAGATAGACTGGGGTCCTGATCAGCAGGATCCCAGTCAGACCAGTCAAACAGTATTACACTTAGCAAAAAGTAGGCGTAACCATAAGAAGCAGATCCTACTTTCCTACTCAAATCCCCCTAAAACATAAGGAGATGAGACTAACCTTGCCCAGTTGAGTCTTCATTTTCTAGGTGGAACTATCTGGAGAGTCCATCTGCATTGGCATGGTTACTCCCAGGTCTATGTTCCACTGTATAGCCAATCCTCTGTAGGGAAATGGACCTCCTCGAAACTTTGGGGTTTTCACCCTTCATCTGTTTTAGCCATAGGAGGGGCTTATGGTCTGTCTGAACAATGACGTGAGTGCAGGTATGGCCTCAGCTTTTTCAGGGCCCAGACCACAGCAAAGGCTTTCCTCTCTTTATCTGATCAACGTTTCTCTCTGGGGTCAACCTTCTGCTGATAAAAGTTACTGGTTGATCCTGACCCTCTGCATTAAGTTGTGACAACACAGCCCCCACCCCCCTCAACTCAGATGCATCTGTTTGGACAATAAATTGTTTGGATGATTCAGGACTCTGCAGAATGGGAGCAGAGCATATGGCCTGCTTGAGATCATCAAAATACCTTCTGACAGCTAACTGTCCACTGAACTTTCTTGGGCATTCTCTTTCAAGGTAACCCAGGTACACAACCTTGCTCTGACTTATCTGGCACTTAGAAAGCCTTGATAGCGAGGCCTGCTTTCTGCAGACCCTTCAAAACATTCTTCAGCTGGACCAGGTGATCCTCCCAGGTGGAGCTAAAGACAGCTAAATCATCGAGATATGCTGCACTATATGCTTCCAGCCCTGTAAGGACTTTATTCGCCAGCCTTTGGAATGTGGCAGGTGCATTCTTCAAACCAAAGGGCATTACAAAAAAATTATAATGTCCACTAGGGATTGAAAATGCTGTTTTGGCTTGGTATCCCATCCTCAGCTATTCTGATTTGCCAGTAGCCAGCAATGAGGTCAAATGTGCTCAAGAATTTGGCTGAGGCTAAAGTATCAATAAGCTCATCAGCCCTAGGAATTGGATGAGCATCAATCCTAGGGACTGCATTGAGTCCCCTGTAGTCAACACAAAACCTCATATCTATTTTACCACCCTGGGTGTGATGTTTTGGTACCAAGACCACTGGACTAACCCAAGGGCTATCTGAGGGCTCAATAACCCCTAACTCTAGCATATTTTGGACCTCAGTCCTAATGCAATCTCTGACATGGTCTGGTTGCCTGTAAGTCTTATTTTTAACAGGTAGACTCTCACCTGTGTCCACTTCATGGGTAAACCAGGTGGTCTGACTAGGAGTCAGAAATAACATGTGTGTGTATTGATTGAGGACCTTCCTGCAATCAATCTGCTGTTGGTCAGTGAGGCTGCCTGCCAAAGACCATCAACGGACCCATCATCAGGGTTATGAGCGAGGAGATCAGGGAGAGGGTCACTCTCTTTTTCCTGTCCCTCATCAGTTGCCAAGAGCAAGCCCATTTCAGCCCTGTTTATGTAAGGTTTGAGCCTGTTCACATGGAGCACCCTGTGGGGGCTCCTGAAAGTACCGAGGTCCACCAGATAGGTGACCTATCCCTTTTCCTCAAGAATGGTATGAGGTCCACTCCAGTTATCCTGGAGAGATTCTGGGGCCACATGCTCCAACACCCACACCTTCTGACCTCTCTGTAGGCAAAGAGAAGGCAGGGCAACAGAACATACCATTTTTGCCTAAGCTTTTCTGGGAGGCCCATGATTATGCCCTTGAGGGTTTTGTTGAATCTCTCAACTAACCCATTGAATTGTGGGTAATAGGGTGTGGTGAACCTATAGTTCACTCCACACTCCTTCCACGTTGCAGTGATATACCTTTGACATGAAGTTTGTACCCCTGCCAGTTAAGACCTTCTTAGGGAAATCTACCCTGGAAAAGATTCCCAGGAGGGCCCTGGCCACCACAGGGGCTGTGGTGGTACTAAGGGGTATGGCTTATGGATACCTAGTGGCATGGCCACCACCACTAGAATAAAACTGTGTCCAGATGCTGTAGAAGGGTTCATGGGACCAATGATATCAATCCCAACCCACTCAAATCGAACCCCCGCCACAGGTAGGAGTATGAGGGGGGCCTTTGTGGTACCAGTTTACAAAACTCGTTGGTGTCCTCTGACATATGAGGCCAGTGAAAGCCTGTCCCAAGTCTTATTTTGGCCTAGATGTCCTGCTAAGGGAATGTCATGTGCCAAGGTGAGTAGGAAGCCCCTAAACTTCAGCCGTATGACTAACCTTCTGGTAGCACCAGGCTTGGGGTATTTACCCGCTAAGTAAAGGAATTCCTCATCCCAATAGAGCCTGTGGGATCCACTGACAATCCCACAATCCCAGCAGACTCAGCAGCAGCTTGCTCTCTGAGGGGTTGAAGGGAGGAGCTGGTTTGCTGCCCCAAACTCAAATCTGCCTTGGAAGGGCACCTTATTCCCAAGAACTCAACCTGATCAGGTTCTAGTTAATCTGAGACAGTTACTTCACAGGGACTGAGATCATCTCCCTCAAGAGACTGATCCTAACTATGAGTCTGTGGGAAAGACACAGCCGTACTCCTCCTGCTCCTTCTCTTGGAAGGCCTTTGGCCCATTGTTCCAGGATCTAGGGCCTGTTCAGTGTTAGTCAGTTTGGCCTGAGGCCTGGTCACAGAAAACACATCTGCAGTGATGCCCAGCATTGCTGCATGAGTCCTTAGCTCCACATCAGCCCAAGCTGAATGTTCCACATCATCGCCGAACAAACACTCCACTGGAAGGTCTGAGCTAACCACAACTTTCTTAGGGTTAGTTACCCCTCCCCAGTTGAAATTAACAACTGCCAAGGAATGGTCAGTCCTGACATTGGTAGCAGTGGTCACTTGGTACATTTCTCCAAGTATGATTTGGTCCGGGGCCACAACATTCTCTATCACTGTAGTGACACTTGCATCTGTGTCCCTGTATGCCATGGTCTCCTTACAATTGATTAAAGGCTTTTGTCTGTATTTGCCAAGATTACTGGGACTGACACATAATGTGGCAAGATCCATGCCACCATCGCAGACAAGCACAGCCTGAGATGGAATTTTGACTAAGCCAGAAACCATCTCAGAGTCCAAGGTTAACTCTGCTGATTTCTTGTTCACTGTACCACCACTTGTACTTATGCTAGGGGGCGCAGTTGCCTGAGGGGCAGTGGTGGTAGGAGGATTTTTGTTGGCTTTTGGACATTCAGCATCTTTTGTCCAATGGATCTTTACCTCACAAAAAGTAACACCAAGGTTTTGTTTTGCCTTTACCTTTGCTAGACTGCAACTCTCCCCATATGCAGTGTTTTGGGACCATGATGAAGACTGTTTTTGAACTGTACCCTTGTTCCCACCTTTATCTGAAGTGAAAGAATCAGGCTTCTTTAGGTCACCACCATTGTTTTGTTTTTTCTGCCCCACCCTGGTTCTGACCCACTTATCTGCCCTCTTTCCCAATTCTTGGGGAGAAGTCAGAACAGAGTAAACCAGCTTTTGATGCAATACCTGATTTTGGCAATTATTAAGGATCTCCTTCCTCATAATCAAATTGTACATTCCCTTGAAATCATTCACTTTGCTGCCAAGCAATCAGCCTTCCAGAGCCTTAATGGCACTATCTACAAAGTCTATCCAATCCTGATTCTGTGGCTTCTGGGTGTCTCTGAAATGAATCCTATACTGTTCAGTGGTTAAGCCAAACCCATCAATGAGAGCACTCTTGAAGATAGAGTAGTTGTCAGCATCCTCATCTTTAACAGTGAGGAGCATATCTCCTCATCTGTCAGCAAAGGAGAGCTCCAAGAAAGATACCCACTGCTCTTGAGGGACCCTCTGAACTAACAGGCCCTCTCTAAAGCAGTTATCCATTTGTGGATGTCATCACCAATATGGTAGGGAGGGACAATCTTTCTCAGGTTCCTATTATTAAAGGGATGTTCCTTACCTCTAGGGACACTGTTGCTGCCACCATGAGACTCTCAATTTTTTTGAGCTCTCTGGACTTCTAGGGACTCTTTTTCCAGAGCCAATTGCTTTTGCCTGAGCCTAAGCCTTGCTTTCTCAAGTTCAAGACATTGGTATTCCTTGTCAGAAGAGTTTTCCCTCTTGCTCGATACACAGGTCCCTATAGACTGTTGTGAGTGATTAGACTCTGTAGAGGCAGATCTAGATCCCTTTGGTAAAATCTGCACTCTTCCAGGAGGTGTATAGAGAGGGACAATAAAGAACAGAAGAGTGAAACTGAGATGAATGAAGAGTTTGCAAGAGGAGTCACTCTTGTTTATAAAAGAACCCAGAAGTAAGGAAAACATGAGCAGGATACTACAAAACCTCACTCACCATCCTAGTTGGTGACATGCTTCATCATTGGGGCCCCACCAGAGAGGCAGAGTGCCTCTCTGGTGTGCTACAACACATGATTACAGTGGAGTGGGTTTTTAAAAAAAAATCTCCAGTTATGAGGAAGCCGGACTCATGTTTTGAAATATGACCATTGGATTCTGCACAGTTAACCAGGCTACCTATCATGGTTCTGAGTTTCGTGGTGGGATCAGTCGTCAGGGGGTGTAGTTCTTGCGGTCATCAAGGAGGCATCTGCATTCCTTTTCATGGAATTGGCACCACAATACCAGCATAATTTAACTGTTTACCTGGATTTTTGCCAGGTCATGTGTGACTCAATCGCAGAAAGTGCTAAAACATCCACACACTTATTATATCACGACCACCATAGGTTAGAAAGTACTATTTATGGATGCACTTCGAAGAGCACACATTTGCAGCATGAGTTTTATCACCCACGCCATGGCTCTATTACTGTTTATCTGTACAAAACCTGAATATGGCATGTTTGTCTGTGTGTTTTGTCTTTCAGAGTGACGTTGCTTTCAAGAATTTTGAAGGATCCCCTGTAAGCTTGAGTTGTGCGGTTTCTGTTACAGGTCAGGGTGGGCATACCGCCATGACACATGGTCCTGAAGAAAGCCTCGCTATGGGTGTTAGGAGGATGAACATGTAGACCACACTTCATTATCACTTTGGGATTTGACTTGTCAATTTATCCTATATTTAAAACATCCACCTCACTTAATTTATTACTCTTGCCTTCCTTCTCCACTATTAAATACTATAGGACAAGTAACGGCAATGTTAACCTTGTTTGCACCATCACCCCTTGCACCTCCACAATTTTTTTTTTAACTCTCCGCTGTAATCAGGTGACGTAGCACACCAGAGAGGCACTTGGCCTCTCTGGTGGGGACCCAATGATGAAGCATGTCACCAACTAGGTTGGTGAGTGAGGGTTCTTTTATAAACAAGACTGACTCCTCTTGTAAGCTCTTCATTCATTTCGGTTTCACTCTTCTGTTCTTTATTTGCTAATCTATTAGGGGAATAAGAGTGGCTCAATTTTTTGTTTCCCTCTCTCCCTTGTTGTTTGATTGTAAAGAGAGGGCCTTCGTGGCCTCCTCCATTCTCCTCTTGAAGATATGAGTTATCCAGGTGGGAACTATCAGGTTCCCTCTGGTCACAATTAGAATCTAGGTCATAAAAGGTGTCACCTCCTGACCTATCCTCATTCCCTGTCCCACCCACTCTCTCCTGTTCATCTGACCCAGGGGTCTTCCTAAGGTCATCAAGAAGTAACACCCATACTAGGCATTGAGTATTGGTACTTCTCTCTGTCTTCATCTTTCTAGAGGCACAAAGGTCTTTCAATTCTTGGAATGAAAGCTCACTGCATTAGTAAGGCTGAGAGCGATTGGCATCTCTTTTAGTAGGCATACTAAGTGTGGTGTGGTGTTACACCTACCTAACCTAGTGGGAACTACACTCTCTGAGGTTGGAGAAAGGGTGTACTAATCCGTTGACTTACCCAACACTAAGTAGAACTTACTTATTCTAAGCTGGTATTATATGTACCTAGTACTAGTGGTTTTTCAGTTAATCAATACAAAGATGTATCTGGTAAAACAATGCAGGCTTGAACCCTAACCTCTGCACACCAATGTGAGAAGTTGGCCTGGAATGTGCTGTCCACTATTTAAAATGGGCACCTTGTACCACCCTTATGGTGATTTAAAAGGTCAAAGATAACCTTAGATAGCTTTCCAAGTGGTAGCTGTGGAGAGCAGCCTTCAGTCTTAGTCTTGAAGTAATGTTAAGCAACTTGTTTTACCAGAATGCAAATCTATTGTATTGGTTAAATGAAAGGAGAACCACACAGTAGTTATAAAAATATGTATTTATTAATATAACACTCTCCAGTATGACACAGTATCTTCTACACGAAGATACTTACAAAGCACACAATACTGTAGCACAGCAACAATAGTAAATAGTACAAATACACAGTGGGCCCAGGGGGGGACGAAACCATATACTAAAATAGTGGTATAAGAACCACAGCTCAAGTCAAGACAGTATCTAGAGGTTTTAAAATCGCTGGGACCCCAAGGAACCACCCAAAGAGAGAAAGTAGGGAACCCATGGAGGACGGATGCAGTGTGGAAACAACGTACTGTGCTCCGTACAATTTTATTGGAAAGTTGTGTTTAAAGTTTAGTGTTGTAGGACCCTTCCCAGTTGATGTCAGAGAAACCCTGTGAAAGTTAGGAGGTTGGACAGCCACCCCATCCGTGGAACCCATAGTACCAGAGTTACCTATCCCAGGTGAGCCTAGTGCATAGGTCTGAAATGGCATCAGAAACCAATGCAGGACTTCGAAGAAGAGCAGCTGCTGGAAGGAAGAAAAGTGTCCGTTCGAATCCAAAGGTGGCTCCTTGTTGAATGGTACCTGAAAGCACTGGCTCACTTCAGAGTGACCAGGGGCTCAGTAGACGAATGCCCATCGATTTTAGGTGCTTCAGGTGCATTAAGTGAGTCCTTGACTCTGCATCTATGGGGACCAGGAGATGTCGAAGACAACCAGGAGCCAGATATGAAGGATGTTAAGTACTGAGCACAAACAATCCTTGGCAACGGCAAATCACGCAGAAGGTAAAGGAAGGTTACTATTTTGGATCAGCAAAGCCCAGGAGACTCACCAAGGTCAGGGGAGGCCAAGGAAGCAGAGTTGTCCCTCAAGTGGAAACATAGGCCGGAGGCACAGGAGCTGCGAGGTGACCACAAGCAGTTTCACAAAGTAACAGCCCACGGACCACTTGGTGCAAGGAGGTCAAAGGTCTTTGTAGGAAAAAATTGCCAGAGGATGGGGCTTCTCAAAGCCTAATGCACTTGTTTGGGTAAGCCACCAAGCTTACTCAACTGCAAATGTAGGCAGTGCACAGGAGTTCAGGTATTGCAGCACCCACAAGGGAGTTTGACCTCAAACTTGGTGAGAGGGCAGCTAAGGCCTTGTCAGAAAAGAAAACTAAATACTGTGTTGCTGCAGCCTTTGGAGTCTATAGGATCTCAGGATCAGCAGACCTGATAGCAGCGTTGTGGTGCCTGGTAAATGCAGAGGAATTCAGAGGAGTAACTCCTTCACCAAAAGGATATACCTTTGGTTGCCCTTGATGCTCTATAGATCCTGCACAGATCCTGTATGGTGCATGGGATCAGACGATGCTTCAGACTGAGAGGGAGACAAAGTCAGACGAAAACGAAGTCCAGAGTGTCCAGACGGTCAAAGCTCAGTGGCCTCTGTTTCAGGATGTTCTCCACGTCAAATCTAGGGTCCTACAGCAAGGTAAGCCCTTAAGTATCCAAGGGAGAGGGTTGGACAGATTCAGGGGACCCTCCTAAGGGAGGGGTTGGACAGCGGGGAGGTTACTCCCATGTCTTTTGCACATTTTTGCGCAAGAGCGGGAGCCAACAGACTGGGTTGAACATCACTATGCACGGGGATACAAAATGTGCCCCTAATGCAAACTTTCAGTCACTGGCAAGTGCAACCACCTAGGCCTAATACAATAAA
Organism: Lissotriton vulgaris; assembly: GCF_964263255.1. Taxonomy (NCBI): domain Eukaryota; kingdom Metazoa; phylum Chordata; class Amphibia; order Caudata; family Salamandridae; genus Lissotriton; species Lissotriton vulgaris. The sequence goes on from NC_141694.1 coordinate 867,781,794, forward strand.
TCCTGTCTGGGAGGTGATCACACCTCCCTGTGACAGGATGCCTATTGTTCTGCCTTCCCAAGCTTGAGCATGGCTCAACAGCAGGAGGGTAGAAATGTATGTCTGGTTGGTGGCAACCATTTTGTGTTGTCCGGAACTAGAAGGCCGGTACCGGGAACACCAGGGACCCCACAAAGCTTGCTTCTGAGGAGTGGAATCATACCTCCTACACTGATTACCATTGTGGGGGGTATAATTCTAACATGTTTGATACCAAATATGATAGGGTTTTATTCAGCCACTTTAGAGTTATTCAGTAAGAGGTTGCATTATACCACTGTGTCGTATATGGTTGTATGACTGACAAAGCGGGAGAATGGTCTCCGTAGGCTGCAGGGGTGTCCAGCTAATGCTAAAACACCCTCTCACTTAGACCCAAACACCCTGCCTTTAGGATTGGTAAGGACTGCTGTAGGGGTGACTTGTAGGTTTTAAGGGCAGTGACCATCAGATATAGTAAACCTATATCTAAAGTCAGTGGTGCCTGCACCATCTTACTCAGGCTGAAGTTGCAGACCTGTAGGTCCATTTTGCATGACCTCCCATGGATGGCATGATACATGCTTCAGCCCATGGGAGGCCTCTAGGGTACCTATGCCCTGGGTACATGAGTACCATACATTAGGGACTGAAAAGTCAAGTCAAGTCAAGTCAAATAATTTGTATAGCGCACTACATACCCAGAGGGTTTCAAGGCGCTTAGGAAGGGGAGGAGGATTATTTGTCAAATATCCACGTTTTAAGCTGCTTTCTGAACGCTAGGTGGTTCTGGGTGAGGCGAAGGTAAGCGGGGAGTGAGTTCCATGTTTTAGCAGCCAGGTATGAAAAGGATCTGCCTCCCATGGTGGTCTTGTTGATGCGAGGTACAGTGGCGAGGGCTTGGCTGGAAGAACGTAGTTGGCGGGAGGGGGTGTAGAAGGACAGTCGAGAGTTGAGGCAATCTGGTCCGATGTCGTAGAGTGATTTGTGTGCGTGGGTAAGCAGTCGGAAAGTGATCCTCTTATTGACGGGTAGCCAGTGGAGGTCTTTAAGGTGACCAGAGATGTGTTTGTTACGTGGGATGTCTAATATGAGCCTGGCTGAGGCGTTTTGTATTCGTTGGAGTTTCTTCTGGAGTTTAGCGGTGGTACCTGCGTAGAGGGTGTTTCCGTAGTCCAGTCGGCTCGTGACCAGAGCGTGGGTGACTGTTTTCCTTGTTTCGGAGGGGATCCAGCGGAAAGTTTTTCTGAGCATGCGAAGAACGTTGAAGCAGGATGAGGATACGGCGCTGACTTGTCTGTTCATTGAGAGTGAAGAATCCAGGATGACGCCAAGGTTCCGTGCGTGGTCTGTCGGGATGGGTGCTTTTCCGAGGGCTTCCGGCCACCAGGAGTCGTCCCAGGCAGAGGGGGATGTACCTAGGATGAGGACTTCTGTTTTGTCTGAGTTCAGTTTCAGACGGCTTTGTTTCATCCATTCGGCGACTTTTTTCATTCCTTCGTGTAGGTTAGTTTTGGCGGTGCAGGGGTCCTTGGTGAGAGAAAGGATCAGTTGAGAGATGATGTTGAGGTTGTGTTGGCGGGCGATGGCCGCGAGGGGGCTCATGTATACGTTGAAGAGGGTGGGACTGAGTGAGGATCCTTGAGGTACGCCACAGATGACTTCAGAGGCCTCGGACTTGAATGGAGGAAGGCGGACTCTTTGGGTTCTTCCGGTGAGGAACGAGGTGATCCATTCAAGTGCTTTTCCTTGGATTCCGATGTTATTGAGGCGTTGTAGAAGGGTGCTGTGGCAGACTGTGTCGAATGCTGCGGAGAGGTCGAGGAGGATGAGGGCGACTGTGTCTCCATTGTCCAGTAGAGTTCGAATGTCGTCTGTTGCTGCGATGAGGGCGGTCTCGGTGCTGTGTTTTGCTCGGAAGCCAGATTGTGAGGGGTCGAGGGATTTGTTGGCTTCGAGGAAGGCGGCGAGTTGGTTGTTGACGGCTTTCTCGATGACTTTTGCCGGGAATGGAAGGAGCGAGATGGGGCGGTAGTTTTTGAGTTCGGTGGGGTCCGCTGTTGGTTTTTTCAGAAGGGCGGTGAGTTCAGCGTGTTTCCAGTCTTCTGGGAAGGTAGCGGAGTTGAAGGAGCAGTTGATGACGTCTCGGAGGTGAGGTGCTATGACGGAGTCTGCTTTGTTGAAGATGTGGTGAGGGCATGGGTCTGTGGGGGATCCAGAGTGGATGGAATTCATCAGGCGGATGGTGTCCTCAGTGGAGATTGAGTTCCAGGCGTTAAGGGTGTTTACGGGGGGAAGATGGTCAGCAGCTGGTAGGGTGGGTTGGTTTCCGGGTTGGTTGTCAAAGCTGTTGTGGATGTCTGCAATCTTGTTGTGGAAAAAAGAGGCTAGGGAGTCGCAGAGGGTTTGAGAGGGGGTGATGTCGTTGGAGTTGGCCGAGGGGTTGGAAAATTCCTTGACGATGTTGAAAAGTTCCTTGCTGTTGTGGGCGTTGTTGTCAAGTCGATCTTTGAATGCTGTTTTCTTGGCTTTACGGATCAGTTGGTGGTGAGTGCGGTTGGCGCTTTTGAAGGCGTCCTTGGTGCTGGTGGTTGGGTCTTTTTTCCAGGCTTTTTCAAGGGAGCGGCAGAGTTTCTTGGATTTCTTAAGATCATCGTTGAACCATGAGGCCTTCTTGCTGCCAGGTTTGCTTTGACGTTTTTTCAGTGGTGCTAAGGTGTCGGCGGTGTTGGATAACCATAGGGTGAGGTTGGCGGCGGCTTCGTTGGCGTTAGAGGAGAGGGCTGGGGAGTTTCGAAGGAGCGAAGCGGAGATTTGGTCCGTGGTGATTTTGTTCCAGTTTCTTTGCAGGGTAGGTTGGGAGTGGTTGATGGGTTTCGGCTTGTTGTAGGTGAAGTGGACGCAGCTGTGGTCGGTCCATAGGAGATCCGTAGTGTGGCTGAAGGAGACATGATTGCTGGAAGTGAAGATGGGGTCGAGTGTGTGACCTGCGATGTGGGTGGGGGAGGTGACTAGTTGTTTAAGTACGAGGTTGGCGAGGTTGTCCACGAGGGTGGCGGTGTTGCGGTCGTTGATCTTCTCAAGGTGAAAGTTGAGGTCTCCCAGAAGGATGTAGTCTTTGGAGGGGAGCGCGTGTGGAGTGATGAAGTCCGTGATGTCTTCACTGAATTTAGCGCGGGGTCCTGGTGGTCTGTAGAGGAGGGTGCCTCTGAGTGTGGTTTTGGGGTCGGTGTGGATCTGGAAGTGAAGGTGTTCGGAGTTGGCGAGGTTGGCGTCAGAGCTGGTTGAGATGCGGATTGATTTCTTGTGGACGATAGCGATTCCTCCTCCTGTGTGGTCGGTGCGGTCTTTGCGAGTGATCTTGTAGTCTTCAGGGATGGCAATGGTGATGTCTGGAGCGGAGGAAGTATTCATCCATGTTTCCGTGAGGAAGGCGACGTCTGGAGAGAGGGTGTCTAGTAGGTTCCATAGGTCGATGGCGTGCCTGTGCACCGATCGGGTGTTGAGAAGGATGCATTGTAGGTGGTTGGGGTCGGGAATCTGTGGTGTAGTCGTGGCGGAGATGTTGTCGGTGCCGCTGAATTTGCAGGAGTAGCAGGAGAAAGGTCCATGGGTGTGTCCAGGAGCGGCTTGGACGCAGTTGGGGGCGCGACCGGGGTCAAGGGCTAGGAGGGTGGCGGCATCGTAGGTAATGCGGGAGGGCTGGGGAGCGCGAGGGGCAGGGGGTCTGGCGCTGGGCGCGGTCCAGGCGCGGCGCGCGGGAACTACTGTCATATATGGGTAGTGGAGGGGGAGGGGCGAGGGCTGCTCAGCTGGGAGGCGGGGCGGGCTCCAGGGATCACAAACAACAACAAAATGGAGGCGGAGGGGGGAGCACAGCGTCGCGCTAGTCAGAGCGCGCAAATATAGTGAAAAGCGGCACTATAATTATTTAAATAGTTAAGAGAACAACTCGGCAGGCAGGCACACAGCAGGCTAATGCAATTAGGCAGTAAACAATGGCAAAAGCGGTACAACGCTACCGAGTGCGGTGAAAGCGGCACGATTAATTAATTAATTAACTAATACAGCAGCTCGGCAGGCAGGCACACAGCAGGTAAATGCAGTTAGATAGAAATCACGGTAAAAGCAGCACAACGATACCGAGTGTCACGAGGGGACACAGGGGAGCGACCACTCAGCCTGAGGGACAGGGACAGGTACCCCAGTATCCAATCTGGAGTGTACCTAAGTACATGGCATAACAGTTTAAGGAGAAATCAGATAGACTGGGATCCTGATTAGCAGGAAACCAGTCAGACTAGTCATAAACAGTACTACATTTAGCAAAAAGTGGGGGTAACCATAAGAAGCAGATTCTACTTTTCCAACATGTATTATTTGGTGAAAGCCATACTTATAAAAAGAGATAATCAAACAAGGATAAAAGAAAAACTTTTTCTAATATTTATCAAAGGAAGTGCCATTGCCTATCATTTCTGATTCAGAGACCACAACCATATTTGAACTCAGAACTTTTAGAGTAAGAGTCAAGGACCTTAACTACTAGGCCACAGTGACTCATGAGGAAGCTCCCAGAAAACGTATATATGACATTCAAATCAAACACTTCAGTGTGTGAAGTGCTGTAGGTTAGAGTTCACCTATGTTGACATCTTTAACAGTGTTAAATGGAAGGAAAGAGGGAGAGAGAGAGAATAACAAAGCAAGACAGGGTGCTAGCGAATATATGAAAGACATACTGATACAAAGAGAAATTTAAACAAGGAGAAAGAAAAACATTTTCCAATATTTATTAAAGAAAATGCCATTGACTATAATTTCCAAGTCAGAAACCACAACTGTTGAAATATCAAGTTTTGAACACATAACCTTTACATTTTGAGAGAGGTAACTAAACCACTAGGCCACAGTGGCTCACAAGTAATCTGACCGAAATCTTATATATCATATTCAAATCAAACACTCCAGTGTATGCAGTGCCGAAGGTCAAATGGAAGGAAAGAGGTAGTGAGTGAGAAAAAAAAAGCGAGTCGGGTGAGAGAGTAGATATGCATTCTTTGGTGTCAGCCATACTTATAAAAAAAGATAATCAAACAAGGTAAAAGGAAAAACATTTTCCAATATTCAATAAAGTAAGTGCTATTGCATATAATGTTTTACTGAGAAAATACACGATTTGAACACATAACTTTTATAGTAAGAGTCAGAGATCTTAACCACTAGGCCACAACAATTCATAAGAAGTCTTCCAGAAAATGTATATATGGCATTCAAATCAAACACTCCAGTCTATGCAGTGCTGTAGCATAGGGTTCACTGATATTGACATCTTTGACAGTGTTAAATGGAAGGAAATAGGGAGAGAGAGAAAAAGAAAGTGACACAGGGGGAGAGAGAAGATATATATTCTTTGGGGTAAGACAAACTTATAAAGAGAGATAATCAAAAAAAAGAGAAAAGAAAAACATTTTCCAATATTTATCACAGAAAGTGCCATTGTGTATAATTTTTAACTCAGAGACCACAACCATCAAAACACCAGCATTAGAACACATAACCTTTAATATAAGATTCAGATATCTTAACCACTAGGACAAAGTAACTCATGTGCAGTCTCCTCGAAAACGTGTATATGGCATTCAAATTAAACACTCCAGTGAATGCAGTGCCATAGGTTAGAGTTCGCCTATGTTGACATCTTTGACAGTGTTAAATAGAAGGAAAGAGGGAGAGAGAAAGAAAAAGAAAGCAAGACAATGGTTGTGGTCTCTGAGTTAAAAAAATATAGGCACTGGCCCTTTCTTTGATAAATATTGGAAATGTTTTTTCTCCTTATTTGATTATCCCTCTTTATAAGTATGTCTAACCTCAAAGAATACATACCTTGTCTCTCCCCTGTCTTGGTTTCTTTTTCTCTCTCTCTCTCTCTCTCTCTCTCTCACTCTTTCCTTCCGTTCTACTCTTTCAATGATGTCAACGTAGGTGCACTCTAAGCTTTGGCACTGCAAACACTGGAGTGTTTGATTTGGATGTCATACAAGCATCTGGCTCAAAACAAACACCAAACAACACAAACTTCACCTACATGAAATTAACAGATTATACAAGTCAGCATTTCAAAAAGACAAAAAAGCTACTATTCAGACAGAATTAAAAAAGAAGCTAAATGTGCAAATAAAGAATTCTATAAAATACTCAATGAATTTTGTAAACCAAATTGCCTAGAAGGAACGCATCCTGTTACTAAAGATTTCACAGAAAAATTGGCAAATCATTACACGGACAAGCAGACATGTTGGACTCATACTTAAAACAGAGACAAAGCACCAACACTAACCCTTTTACAAAACAACAATCCAATAATACTCTAACCAAGCCTCTTGGTTCTTCCAACACATCTCACACAATTAATTTAAGGACCTGGTCAAAGCAAGCAGGCCTGCTGGAGGCCTTCTGACCCATGTCAAACGCAATCTTTCAAGATAATTCTTTGAACAACCTCTGCTGCCACTTCAGTAAGAAGAATCATAAATGATTCCTTAACTACTGGTTTCCAGAAGAACTAAAAAAGTTATACATAAACCTTTTACTGAAGAAAACAAACTTGGACCCGCTGAACCCTGACAACTACAGACCCATTACAAATGGACCTTTTCTGGGCAAACTGATAGAAAGAGCAGTGTTCGCCCAGATGTCACAATTCATTGAAGACAATGCCATACTTTCTGACTTTTAAACAGGATTTGGTCCGGAAAGAGGCACAGAATCTGCCCTCCTCGCCATCTGGGATGACCTGAAGAACACAGTAGACCGCAATGGGGTTGCTGGGCTACTCCTCTTGGACCTCTCGGCTGCCTTTGACACTGTTGACCATTACATTCTGAATCAAAGACTCAATGAAGCTGGCATAGAGGGGACGGCTCAGGAATGGATTGTGTCCTACCTTTGAAACAGAACTAATGTCATCCATACCCCACCTTTCTCGTCCAAAACATACTCCACAAAAGCAGGTGTCCCTCACAGCTCTATCATCTCACCCATGCTTTACAACATCTACATGAAGTCATTAGCGGTACTGATCAATCAATTTCAACTCATGTGCAATACCTATGCAGATGACATACAAATACTCCTTCAACTGGAATGCCCCAAAGACATCTACATACCTTCCATGTACTTGAATCTATATATTTATGACTTTTCTCCTAAAAAAGAATATCCAATACACTTTCCTATTTCTCATCCTATACCTCTATCAATATCTTTATTCTACAAATACCTACCTCCTTTATGCATCTATACACTTTCCATGTACTTATGGATCTTCATATTTGTCACATTCCTCCAATTCAGCATATCCAATGCACTATCCAATTTCTCACCCTATACTTCTCTCAATATATCTTCTACCCCAACTTTCGGACTCATCTCAAACTTAATTCTATTACTCTTTCTAATGTACAACCCTGTTTCTTACCCTATACCTCTATCAATATATCCTCTACATCCACTCTCTCCTTTATCCCAAATCCCATACCACTACTATGATCCCCAGAATAACCCTTTCTAGACTCTCCCATACTCTAACCCTCATTGCATTATCTGACACCTCTTTTACTATACCGATCCCTCAAAACAAGCCTTTCTAAACTCTTCTCTCTGACTCTTCCCCTCCACATCCCCTTTTTACTCATCCTAAAGCCTCTTCCTCTGCTATGACCTGCAAAAAAAGTCTAAATCCTTCCCTCTTCTATCACTCCACTATCCTTTTCAATCAAAATAACAGTCCAACATGTTCACTTCTCAAATTTCATATTTCACTATACTAAATCACTACTAATCCTTCATGGGTTCCAGAGTAGTGTACTACTCACCAAGAAAGTGCTTCAACACCTCATCAGAGATAGCAAGCACTATATAAATGCAAACCTTTTCCCCTCTTTTATCCCACTGCTACCCTTCTCTATCCAAATAACTGAAAAACATATCCACCACTCAAATTACTTTCATATTTCACTATACTAATTTTCAACACTAATCCTTTATGGGTTCCGGAGTAGCGTACTGCTCACCCACAAAAAAATGCTTCAACACCCCATCAGGGGTAACAAGCAAGTGCTATATAAATACAACCATGTTTTCCATCTTTATCTTTCCACTATCCTTCCCACTACAAATAACTGACTAATATCCACCACTCAAATTATTTTCATATTTCACTATACAAATTTTCAACACTAATCCTTTATGTGTTCTGGAGTAGTGTGCTACTCGCCAATAAAGTGCTTCAACGCCCCATCAGGGGTAACAAGCGCTATGTAAATGCAAACCTTTTTCCTTTTTCTATCCCTCCCCAACCCTTCTCAGTGCAAATAATTGACTAACATATCCACCACTAAAATTACTTTCATTTTTCACTATACAAATTAAACACTAATCCTTTGGGTTCCAGAGTAGCATGCTACTCACCAAAAATACACTTCCAAACCACATCAAGGATAGCAAGCGCTATATAAAAGCAAACCTTATTTCCCTCTTCTATCCCTCCGCTATCCTTCTCTCTCCAAATAACTGGCAAACCACCATTCACATTACTTTCATATTTCACTATACTAATTCACCACTAATCCTTTATGGGTTTCCGGAGTAGCAAGCTACTCGCCCATGAAAGAAACGCTTCAACACCCCATTAGGGGTAACAAGCAAGTGCTATATAAATACAACCATTTTTCTGTCTTTATCCTTACACTATCCTTCTCACTACAAATAACTGACTAATAGCCACCACTCAAATTACTTTCATATTTCACTATACTAATTTTCAACACTTATCCTTTATGGGTTCTGGAGTAGTGTGCTACTCGCCAATAAAGCGCATTAACACCCCATTAGGGGTAACAAGCGCTATGTAAATGCAAACCTTTTTCTATTTTCTATCCCTCCCCAACCCTTCTCAATTCAAATAATTGACTAAGATACCCACCACTAAAATGACTTTCATATTTCACTATACTAATTAAACACTAATCCTTTGGGTTCCAGAGTAGCGTGCTACTCGCCAAAAATACACTTCCAAACCACATCAAGGATTGCAAGCGCTATATAAATGAAAACCTTATTTCCCTCTTCTACCCCTCCGCTATCCTCTCACTCCAAATAACTGTCTAACCACCACTCAAATTACTTTCATATTTCACTATATTAATTCACCACTAATCCTTTATGGGTATCCGGAGTAGCGTGCTACTCACCCCCCAAAAAAACACTTTAACACCCCATCAGGGGTAACAAGCGGTTTATAAATACAATCCTTTTTTCCCTCGTTATCCTTCTGCTATCCTTCTGAATCCATATAATTGACTAACCTATCCACCACTTAAATCACTTTCATATTTCACTATACTAATTCAACACTTGTCCTTTATGGGTTCTGAAGTAGCATGCTACTCGCCGAAAAAGTGCTTCAACGCTTCATCAGGGGTAGAAAGCACGATATAAAGACACTTATAATTACAATATGTACTTGCAAATAAACGCGGTGCACAGGGGTATGGGTATTGCAGCTCCCACAGGGGATTCTGACTTATAACTTGGTGAGAGGACAACTCGGACCTCAAGGGACGTAGAAACCCACCTCCTGTGTTGCTGGAGCCTTGGGAGTCCATAGGCACTCAGAAGCATGAGACCAGTCAGTCATGATGTGGTGCCTGCAAATGCAGGGGAGTGATTCCTTCACACCAAGGGAGATACCTTTGGTTGTCTTAGATGCTCGACAGGTCCTGCACAGATCCTGTATAGTGCATGGGCACAGACGATGCTTCAGTCTGAGAGGGAGACAAAGTTGGGCCCAAACCAAGTTCAGTGAAGTCGAGAGTGTCCAGACGGTCGAAGTTCAGTGGTTTCTGGTTCAGAATCTTGACCACATTGAATCTAGGGTCCTACAGCCAGGTTTGCCTTTACTACCCATGCAAGGGGGTAGGCAAGACTCAGGGGACCATTCCAGGGGAGGATCTGAACAGTGGGAAGGTTACGCCCATGTCCTTTGTCCAGTTTCATGCCAGAACGGGAGCCATCGGCTCCCAGGAATGGTTTGAACTGGACTATGCACAGGGACACCAAATCTGCCTCTTATGCAGACTGACAAGCACACCCACCCTGGCCTAATACACTATATCCTGCCTGGGAGGTGCTCACAGCCCCCTATGCCAGGATGCCTTTGGTTCTGCCTTCCCCTGCTAGAGATTGGCTCAGCAGCAAGGCATAAATGTGTCCCTGGCCGGCAGCAACCATTTTGTGCTGTCCGGGACTAGAAGGCTGGTACTGGGAATACCGGGGACCCCACAAAGCTCGCTTCTGAGGGGTGGAATCATACCGTCCACACCAGTTACTGGTGTGGGGTTATGATTCCAACATGTTTGATACCAAACATGATAGGGTTTGATTCACCAACTTTATGGTTAGTCAGTTTGCATAATGCCAATCTATATGTTGTATATGGCTGTATCACTGACAACCTGGGAAAATGGACTCCGCAGGCTGCAAGGGTGTCCAGCTCGTGTTAGGACACCTTCACACTTAGAACCAAGTACCCTGCCTTCAGGTTTGTTAAGGCCTGCTATAGGGGTGACTGATTGGTTTTAAGTGCAGTGACCCTTAGATTTAGTGAACCTATATCTACAGTAAGGGGTGCATGCAACATCTTACACAGGCTGCAATAGCAGGCCTGTAATTCCATTTTGCATGACCTTCATGGGTGGCATAATTCATGCTTCAGCCCATGAGTGGCCTCTGGGATACCTATGCCAATGGGGGCCAGTGAAGGTTTAGGACAACTGGGTCCCAGGTTCTCCTTTGTCCATTAAAGTCCACCTGGCGGATGTCACTGCCTAGGGGTAAGAGGGATCCCTCAGATTTCTGAGGATTATCCACCTGTCTAGTACTACTAGTTTGGGGGATCCTAATCTGTGGATAAAAGAATTCCTCCTGGCAGTGGGCCCTATGGGGTCCACTGACATCCCGGACCTCTGCATCCCTAGGCTGGCTGATGCGGGGGTAGAGAGGGGCAGGATACCTCTTCCATACTTGGCACCTCCTTGGAAGTTCCCCTGCCCTCAGTGCCTCTGCCATGCCAGGCCTGACCACCCCTGGGGCAGTGCCTTCACAAAGGGTAGGATCAGTACCCTGATGAAGCTGGTCTTTACTTATAGTCTGGAGGAAAAATACTTGTTATTGTCCCCTTTGCTGTCTGTTGGAGTAGGGTGGGCCATTTTGTCAGGCTCCACTACTACTACATTTCACTGGGGTTGCTCTGAAGCCCTTAGGATTTCAGCAACTTTTTCAGAGATGCCTATCATTTTTAAATTGGCCTGGAGTTCTATTTCAGCCCAGGGTGAAGTTTCTAAATCATTCCCCTAGAGGCAATCTATAGGCAGGCTTGGGAATACTGCAACCCTCCTAGGGCCAGTGACCCCTCTCCACTAAGATTAGCTATGGCCATTGGGTGATCAGTTCTAACACCATCAGTATTAGGTATCTGGTACTGGTACTCAGATAAGAGTTGCAAGGGGGGTGTGCACTAGTTTCTCTGCCTCCACGGTGACACTAGCCCTGTGTTTCTACAGGCTACAACCTTCTGACTATTTATCAGAGGCTCCTGTCTGTACTTGTCCAAAGTATTGGGATTGATAGAAAATGTGGCAAAACCCATGCCACCATCACAGACTAAGGTGGCCTGTGTAGGCAATCTGGCTAGGCCAGTATCCACCTCAGTTCTTCATGAGAATTTAACTAAGCTTTTGGGCGCACTACTACCATCTGGTGGACTACTACTTAGGTCACTAGCAGGTGTTGTAGTAGTTGTGGAAGTGGGTGGAATATTTCTATATTGTTGGCCTTCGGGCAATTAGAGTCATACTTTGTGTAGTCAGGTTTCTTGCAAACATGACAATAAGGAGTTTTTGATCCGCCCTCACAGGAAGATTTTTAGGGGCCTTCAGAAGACTTTCCTTTATTTATTACCACACCTTTCTCTTTGGATGTATCCTTCTTTTGGTCACCACCACCTTGGTTTTTTTCTTAATCCTGCTTAATCCTGGTTCTGACCCATGTATCTGCCTTCTTTCCAAATTGTTGGGAGAAGTCAGATCTGAGACCACCATGTACTGGTGCAAATGCTGTTATTGACAATTATGAAGGACCTTCTCCCTCATAATCAAATTGTACAATCCTAAATAGTCATGCACTTTGCTGCCAAGCAACCAACCTTCCAACGCCTTTGTAGCACTATCCACAAAGTCTACCCAATCCTGATTCGAGGCCTTCAGGGTGTCTCTGAACTTAATCCTATACTTTTCAGTGGTTAAGCCAAACCTATCAATGGCAGCACTCTAGGTACATAGCATAACAGTTTAGTGAGAAAAGCAGATAGACTGGGGTCCTGAAAAGCAGGATCCCAGTGAGACTAGTAAAAAACCAGCTTAGCACCAGGCAAAAAGTGGGGGTACACATGTAGAAAGATCTAACCTTCCTACATATGTCTTACCCAAAGAATACATATCTTATCTCTCCCCCTGTCTCGCTTTCTTTTTCTCCCACTCTCCCTCTTTCCTTCCTTTTAAAACTGTCAAAGATGTCAACATAGGTGAACTCTAACCTACAGCACTGCATACACTAAAGTGTTTGATTCAAATGTCATATATAAGTTTTCGTGCAGACTACTGTCACTGTCACTGTGGCCTAGTTGTAAGGGACTCTGACTCTTAATCTAAAGGTTATGTATTAAAATACTGGTGTTTCAATGGTTGTGGTCTCGGAATAAAAATTAAAGGCACTGGCACTTTCTTTGATAAATATTGGAGAATGTTTTTCTTTTCTTCTAGTTTGATTATCTCTCTTTATAAGTATGTCTTACCCCAAAGAACACATATCTTCTCTCTCTTCCTGTCTCGCTTTCTTTTTCTCTGTCTCTCCTTCTTTCCTTCCATTCAACACTGTCAATGATGATAACATAGTTGAACACTAAAGTATTCAGGCACATCATCTACAGGAGTGTTTGATTTGAATGTCATATATAGGTTTTCGTGCAGACTCTTCATGTGTTACTGTGGCCTACTGGTTAAGGTCTTTGACTCATTATCCACAGTTGTTTTTTTCAAATCTTTGGTGTATCAACAGTTGCTGTTTATGAAGTAATATTATAGGTAATGGTAATTCTCTGATAAGTTTTTGAAATATTTATTGATTTCTCTTTATTTGAATATCTCTCTTTGCAAGTATGTCTTACCCCAAAGAATACAAATATTCTCTCTCCCTCTGTCTCACATTCTTTTTCTCTCTCACTCTTTCCTTCCATTCAACACTGTCAGTGTTGTCAATATAGATGAACTATAACCTGTGGCACTGCATACAATGGGTTATGATTTGAATGTCACATATATGCTTTTGTTTAGAGTACTCATGAGTCATCGTGGACTAGTGGTTAAGGTCACAGAGTTGTACTCTGAAGGTTAGATGTTAAGTCTTGGTGTTTCACTGGCTGTGAGCTCTTAGACAAATAAAAAAGTCAATGTTATTTTTTTTGATAAATGTATTTCTTTTCGCTTGGTTTGAAAATTTCTCTTTATGAGTTTATCATACCCCAAATATTACAAATCTTCTCTCTCCCTCTGTCTCGCTTTCTTTTTCTCTCTCTCGCCCTCTTGCCTTCCATTCAACACTTTTGATGTCAATATAGGTGAACTGTAACCCATGGCACTGCATACACTGGAGTGTTTGATTCAAATGTCATATATATGTTTTTGTAGAGACTATTAATAAGTAACCATAGCCTAGTGGTTAAGGTCACAGTCTCTTACTCCAAAGGTTATGTGTTCAAATCCAGGTGTTTCAATGGATGTGAGTTTTCAGTTGAAAATGAAGGTAACATTACCTTCTTTGATAAATGTTTTTCTTTTCTCCTTGTGTGAATATCTTTTTTCATTCAGAAATGAACGGTCTGATGTGCCTCTGAGCACTCAACTACAATAACATTGCAGTGTAGCCAAATCAGTACATATGTCTCCAAATATTTCAGCAGACCACAACATTCGACAGTTCCAAGTAACGTTCAGCAGATTAGTGTCTCTTAATTCTCTCAAGTTTTATTTTCAAAGTTCCATGTGATTTCCAGAGTTCCACAGTTTCTTCAATACATCATTTCAGTAAGGTTGATACTGTTGTCAATACTGTTGCCAACACGTGTTTCGTCGTGTGTAAATTTCACACATTGACTTCCTCAGGGCTGTAACAAGGAAATACAAAGCCCTCTATTACAATCTTTCAAATCAAAAAGTTGTCAGGAGAAATAGATATAGTCCCCTCCACCACAGGGAAATATCATTGTGTGCAACATAAATGTAGGCATAATGCCGGAGAAACATAAGAGTGGAAATATCACACCCAAAGAACCAAAGGTAGTAAGCCAATTCTAAAAAGTTCTGTGACTACCTTATAACCCAAAAACACTGAAAAGGAGGAAGTGCCATAATTCACCTGAGAAAATATTCAATCCTCTCCAAATGCAATCTCCTCTCCGGTGTAAGTATGACAAATGTCTGCGTAATAAAAGCCAGACATTAGAAGTCTAACACTGGTTAATGTAGTCAGCAATACCCTTTGCTCACATAAGAAGTCATCAATGTAATATATAATAAAGAAAAGCACATGTGTATAACTCCACCAATGAATAACAAGTTCGTCATAACCTATACAACCAAACATGGCTCAACCAATATAGTACGTGTGCTCATTTCATTACCCTAGCTAGGGTAAACAATTCTCACTCACCAAAATATGTTCTGAGTTATTGTCTTGCGCTAAATTGTGCTCTTCTCTATATCAAAAGAGCGTCCTAAAAATAAAATTAAACTTGTTCAGTTCTGCACTATTAACGTAACATATACAGAAGATATCAACAATAAGAAGCGCCTCCACTCACCAAATCCAAAGCTAATTATCTTTGACTGGGGACACTGTAACATAAAGAATAATATTCACTCTTCTATTCAGTGGCCGTATCAATAACCAAGTAATTACTCTTACTTATCTTACCCTCATATCTTATCGACTAATCCAATTCCCCAATCCAGTGCTTTCCAACTGTACAGCGTCAATCTTCAAATTGTGTTCCAATATTATCCTAAGACCTATATATCCCAATAAAGTGAATAAAACCAAAGTGAGCGATAGTCAGTCTGAGATATTGAGTGTAACTTCGTTATCCATTATGCTCATAGTTCCGACCTTACCGTCCGGTATTCTTATTCGATTATGTCCAAGTCCTCAATTCTTTACCTACAACACGAGGAAATCTGTTGTAAGTAACACAACAGAAATTCTATAAACAAGAAATAGGCCGTAATAGTAGTCTAACTGCAACATTGCTCACCCGTACTGCAGCGGCAAGTGTCATCGCTGTGTCTCGGCGTTCTGCGTTCATTAATTTGTCTTACAGGAAAGAATATAACTTTTCTCTCTCGCCACTCTAACCTAGGGTACTGCATACACTGGAGAGCTTGATTTGAATGTCACATATACGTTTTCATGCAGATTACCTAAGGGCCACTATGTCCTGCTGGTTAACGTTTATGACTCTTATTCCAAAAGTTATGTGTTCAAATCCTGGTATTTCAATAGCTGTGAATTTTGTGGTAAAATTATAGGCAATGGTACTTTCTCTGATAAATGCTGGATTTAGTTTTTCATTTCTCCTTCTCTGACTATCTCTCATTACAAGTTTGTCTTACCTCAAAGAATACAAATCTTATATCCCCCTCTGTCTCACTTTTATTTTTTTTCCTTTCTCTCCCTCTTTTCATCAGCACTATCAACACGGATCCAAGATCTCGTTCTCATTCTCCTTTCCCACCACTCTGAGGAGAGAAGACTAGAGCAAACTTTCTGATGCAGTTGAATGATCCCCTTCCGTTATTACTACCTTGAATGCTCTGTGCAGGTGGTGTAGATTTAAGCTTGGGCCGAGTTCGCGTTGCGGTGCTACGCAGAACTCTGCGAAGCAGTAAAACAACTCTGCTACGCTACGCGGAGTTTTATGAGTTGCTTGTTCTGACCATTTGCTTGATGTTTCTGCTGTACGACAAAGCAAATTGTGTGTTCGGGGGGAAATATCACACAAACTGCACCACGCGGTCGTGCATGGGCGCGGCCATCTTGTTTTCTTCTCTTTTATTGAGCTGGGGCCTATTTCAATCCTGCCTTAATTTCTTCAATCCTTCTTTCTGAAATCTTTTTTTCTGAACTTCTTTATGTATTATATTTCCCTGTATCTTCTTAAATGTATATTTTGTGTTTTTTTCTACTTTTTGTGTGTTTTAGTGTGTTTTGTACGTTTTTCTATATTACTTGCTTTCTAGTTTTTTTTACTTCCTGTCTTTTTCTCCTCCCTTCAATTTTTACATTCTACATTTCATTTTCCGTCAGCATCATGGCAGAGTGTGCAACACGGTCAAAGAGGAGCCACCTTCCTTGCGGATGGTGGTGCCTGGAAGGTGCAGCCTGGGCCTTGTTTTCAGAGGTGGAGGTGGCAGCAGTTTTTTTTTTGTGCAGCGCCACCTCCCCTCTACCCTGGCAGCAGGCGGCAGGCCTGGGTCTTGGTACAGGCTCCAGGAGCACCAGCAGCAGTGGGTGAGGGTGCGCCGGGTAGTGTACCACTGCTCAGGGGTCCAGCGCACCCTTCACTAACTGACACACCAGTGGTCCGATATCCTCAACCGAGAGCAGCACCTGCTGGACATGCTTGGTGTTGAGGTCATGGGGCTTGGTGATTAGCTAATTATAATTGTGTGTTCTATGTTATTGCAAATATATATATTTTCCCAAATAGCAAGAATTCTCAGCTCAGATGCAGTTAAGTTATGTTTAAAAATCTTATATTGTGTGATTGTTATTCTAGACAGGTGCTTGGCACTACCTATTTATACTTGTTTAGAATTTTGCACTGGCTTGGGTTTATTATGTGACAGAACGTAAGTTAGGTAATGCAGACTAGGGAGACTCCTTTCCTGTGTCCTGTCACTAAGATAGTGGTAGTTAGTTAGTTACTTAGTATTAGTTAGTAATTGTGCGGCCCTTGCCCTCTCACTTCAGTCCTTGACTACTTAGTAGACACTCTTTTGAAGTTCGCATAGAAAGTGAATAGCAACCAACCAATTTAGTGTATGCAATATGCATGCTTCCATCTATACATTTAGACTAAATGCAGACTTTGTGAATTGGCCTGAGGGGTTGAGATAATTGCAAATGAGAACTGAACTTATAAGCAAATATCATTTTTTTAAATTTCATTCCAAAGTCTGTTGAATAGGTGGGCTAAATAGGTTTAGGATTCAGGAATTAGAATGGAACTGTGGAGTATTAAAGACAGAACAGTCCGCGACCGCAAAACTAGTTTACTAATACTACTAGTTGACCTAATTTAGGAAAGGTCAATGTTATTGCAATTACCGTTTCTTGTCAAAAAATCTTTTTGGAGCAATTATTTAAGATTTATTTAACACCAATCATTTTATGTCTCTTTAACTATGTCTTACCTGATCATCAGCATCCAGGGGAAAAAACACAAGATCTTCCGAATTGGGTGCAGAAGCTGGAGGTGTCTGGAGGTGTCTTCCAGTGCCAGGAACGCTCCATACTCAGATGGCTCTGCTGGCCCTAGTAAGTCCTCCTGTTGTTAATATTAATATATATTTCCCTAACGTTTACTGCTCCTTATTTTGAACTATATTATTTTCGTTTTCAAATCTGATTCTTTCCCAAATCCTCTTTGATCTATCTGTTTCTAAATTCTTGTTATCCCTGCATTACCTCCCTACTTAGGGGGTCATTAGGATGGCGGATGGTCGCGGCAAAAATACTCCTGACCGCTCCGCGGATAATCCGCGGTAGCGATTAGGATATTACTGACAGCAAACACCGATCGCGGCCGACGGATCACATTAAACACCGACCACGGCAGATGGATCACATGAAAGACCGCCGCAAGCAGAGGGTACCACAGAAAGATCCTCCGCCGCGGGCGCATTTACCGCGTAAACAGGCTCAACCGCAGCAAGACCTGCGGAGGGTCCGGCCGCACGATTAGGATAACCCCGAAACCAGCACTACACTCCCAACAGGCCCCCATGTCTACAGGGAGGGTGGGGGTCAGTGGGGGGGGGGTGAGAGACCACCACTACAACTCCCAACAGGCCCCCATGTCCCTTCCCAGAGCAAGATGGAGTCCGGCCACCATTTGATGACCAGTGCATCTCCTTCTTCAAACCTACAGGTAGGTAGCCATCTTCACAGGGGCACAATCCAACAGCAGGAAAGGACCACACGTATCCAAGTATTTTCTCTCCACCTCCACACCACCATAATGCCCAGTACTGCCTACCACACCAACATGATGACACCAACTACCATGTCCTGATTCCATAGTAATGTGTAATGTAACAACAACAAACCTGTCATGTCCACAGCATTGATTGTTCAATTCTTGTCCCTCTGGTGATCGAAACTTGACAGGTGAAACCAGCAACCACCAGCACCAGTCGCCCCTCTCACAGCCAGGACTCTCTAGAGAAGAATCCATGGACACCTCGGGTGCTGAGGACGATGCTGGCCCAAGCACACTTCCAGGGCCATCAGACTCCCAGGACATCCCTGCCTCCACCACCTTGGCCAGTGTCACAACACCAACACTTGCCATTGTGAGCTGTGCAGCTACCACCACCACCACCACCACCACTCCTGCCTGTGCCACCCTGCCTGACCCCTCGTCCCATAATGGGCCATCGACATCTCAGGCTAGCAGGGAGAGTGGACTGGGGAGGACACAGGTGATGCCACAGGTCACAAACAAGAGTACAGGTGCAAGGCGAGGTCGGGAACAACACCCAACCCATCCTGGGACCAAGACCCTGGATGCCATTTCCAGAGTGGAAGCCGCCTACGGGCAGTCGCAGGCACAGGTGGATCGGGCACACCAAGACTCGCTACACACCTGCCAGCTCTTGCGGTCCGTGGACACCCGATTGGGACAAATTGTTGACCTCATGGGGCAGCAAACAGCTCTTTGGAGGGAGTGGTTATCCCGCGCCACACCACCTCCCCCTCCCCCAAGTGGCCAGCGGGACGGACAGGGCACCAATACCACTTCCCCCTCCCCTAAGTGGCCAGCGGGACAGGGCACCAACACCACTGCCACCATCACCTGAGGCCACTGACAGGGAGGTGGTCCCAAAACAACCTGCCCCCACAGCTGGCTCCGCTCCGGCTCCGAGATGGAGGGGCCGTCCGAGGCTGGATGCAGCTGAGAGCAGTGGAAATGCACCATCCACCTTCTCCCTTCCTTGAGCCTGGCATTCACTCTGCGAACTATCTTGCCCCACAATGCCAAGCATTGGCACACGTCTGTTGGACTAGGTGTACATCACACAATGTGGTGTCCCCACGGTGTTTTCATCTGACATGACCTTCAACTCTCACTTCCCCCAACACCTATTTGTAAATATGCACAAACAGTAATCCACACCCTGTAAATAAACACCACATAAACACTCAATGCTATGTGACCTCCATGTTTCAATCACAGGTTTGTCTTAGTACTTGTCATTACCAGGTGATGGGATCAATGTTCTTGAGAATCATGCCTCTCTGGGAGTGACCACGGATAATGAGATAACAACCAACACAGGTCAGGAAACTGAATCACACCCATCACACCACACCGTATAGTAACATCCCGCAAACCACACTCATCACTAATAAGCGGATCACAGGATTACAGGATTGCATGTACACCATCTCCCACACCCATTTGCGAACAAAACATACCAGAACAGGCAGCATCCACACACCACATCCACACATCACCAGCAAACATACATCACACTTTGAACACCAGCACAAGAGGTAGTTACTCACATTCAAGGAAAGTAGCGAGCAATGAGCTGATGCCTCTGGTCCACACCTTCTTCCTCCCCACTCTCCTCATCACTGGACATGGGAGGCGGAGCAACCTGTTGGTCTGCAGGGTCCATGATCAGTGCAATATTATTGCATAAGGCCAGGCTGCGGAGCATGCAGCAGGCAATCACGATGTTGCATACTTTTCCTGGTGAGTATTGTAGGGCCCCTCCGGTTCTATCCAGGCAGCGAAACCTAGACTTCAGCAGTCCAAATGTACGTTCCACCACCCGATGTGTCCTCCCATGGGCCTCATTATAGCGCATTTCTCCTGGGGTAGTCGGATTCCGTAGGGGGCTCAGCAGCCACGGGCGGTTTGTGTACGCAGAGTCGCCTAGGTGGGGGGATGACAGACAAATACATCATTACCAGGATTGGTGGGAACAGCATAGCACACATACAACACAGTAGTCATCACAGCACACTCACCTACAAGCCACGCACGTTCTTGACGCAGATTAGCCATCAGTTGGGGGACAATGCTGCTCCGCAGGATGTGGGAGTCATGTGCGGACCCAGGAAATCTTGCACACACATGGGAGATGATGTTGTCAGCCAGGCACACCACTTGCACATTGATAGAATGGTAGTGCTTCCGATTGCGATAAACGGCTTCACATGCCTGGGGTGGAATCAGACCAATATGTGTCCCATCAATGGAACCCACTACGTGTGGGATCTGGCCCAGGGGATAGAAGTCACCTTTCACTGCAGCCAGCTCTGCCGGACGTGGAAAATGGATGTAATCATCCTTGTTATTGTTATTGTTATCTGAGGTTTGTAAAGCGCCAAATCACCATCAGGTCTCTAGGCGCTCCTGACAGAAGCAGTAACAACAGCTGAGTAAGTGAACAGAAGGTACAGATATAGCAACATTACTAAATGGAACAGAAAGCTTCCCTAAACAAAAGCGTTTTCAGTGACTTCCTAAAGTGGAAAAGATTAGTTTCTTTGCGGAGGGATCCGGTAGTTTGTTCCACATCTGTGGGACTTGGACGGAAAAGGTCTCCCTCCCTTAGTTGCCATTTTGAAATGCGGACAGGACAGCAATTAGGAGTTGGAGGACCTCAGCGCTCAATTGGGATTATAGACCTCAAGCCGTTCTTTTATATAGGCAGGCGCATGCCCATAGATTGCCTTATGGGCGATGCATAATATTTTAAATTCCACCCTTTGCTTTATGGGGAGCCAATGTAGCCTATGCAGTAATGGGGAGGCATGGGTCTGTCTGGGTGATCTAAAAATTAATCGCGCTGCATCGTTCAAAATAACCTGCAGGCGGTTGATCAAATTTTTAGGCAAACCTAGGTAAAGTACGTTCCCATAATCGATCCTTGAAATTAAGGTTGCCGAGACAATAGTCCGGAGCATATTTAGGGAAAGTAAGGGAACTAGCTTGCGCAGCTGCCTGATTAAGTTGGTGCAGGTTCCGACAACAGAAGATATCTGGCTAGCCATTGTCAGCTCATGGTCGATCTTAATACCAAGGCTTTTTACATTAGGGCATGGTTTCGGGGTGGGACCAAGCTCTTGGGGCCAGAACAAATCACCCCGGGGCGAGGCAGCAGTTGAAACCACCAGGACCTCAGTTTTTTCGGGATTTATTTTTAACAAATTTGCCGTCATCCAGCTCACCGTATATCTAAGTATATTTTGAGCTTGGGTCTGAGCAGATGCCGTGTTTCGAATACTCAGCAACAGCTGAGTATCATCGGCATAGTTAACAATTCTGCAGCCCATGCTTGCTAGGGAGTCTATCAGTGGTAGTAAATAAAGGTTGAATAAGAGTGGTGACAATGCAGAGCCCTGTGGGACTCCACACTCAAGAACACCCACCTCAGATATACAATCCGCTAATTGAATCCTCTGGGTCCTCCCTGACAGAAAGGATTTTAGCCATTGAAGTGCTAGATCCTTTATCCCGAACGCGGACAGTCTGTCCAGGAGCAGGGCATGGCTTGTAACGCATCATGGCATCCAGCACATCCCGCAGTACCATGCTGAACATGGATTGGGACATCCCCCCGGCATGACCAACTGTGTACTGGAAAGTGCCTGTTGCGAAGAAGTGAAGTGCCACCATCACCTTTGCTGTGGGTGTAATGCTCCTGGATATGGCCTGCATGGCTGCAGATGAGGTGACAATTAGGCTACAAGGTCCTGCAATCTCCGTCTGTCAGGCCAGAATTTGCGGATTACCTCCTCTTCAACCATGTCCTCCAGCACAGTGTATGGTCGATGCACATTTGGAGCCCTTCTGTGTGGGAGTAGATGGGAGCAGATGTCAATTGACCAACAACGCACAGCTGTGCCACACTATCACATCTTGACCAACACAATACAAATAATACATGTTGCAGACACTGATTGTATGTGTGACGTGACCAAAATATAAGGCACTACAGCTGACCACACACACAATGTTCACCCACATACAACATCCTGTGTGCAAACATGTACAATGTTACGTGCACACATGTTGAAATAACAGCCAACATCACATGACTGAGTGCCCAAGTGTGGACAAGCGTCACCACAGACACACATGGACGTGCACACACAACACGAACATGGACCACACCCCCCTTGTCATCATGCACCCATGACCCCACCTACAATGCTCTGCATCCTCACATGACAGGCATGGGCATACAATAGGCGACACACATACGCATACTCAGTATGCATGTATACCCCCAACAATGCTACTTGCACACACGAACCACACACTCATGACAGCTTTAGAATGTGGGTACACAACCTTGATGTACTGTGTAGATGTGTACCAATACCAAGATGTCAACACATAGCCATGCACATCTGACGCAACTTGGGCTCACATCACTGGCCTTTGTTAACCACTGGCAAAGTCAATAGTATGACCACACATGTAAGTAATGGACATAAATGAGACACGTGTACATGGGCCATTGACATGACATAATGATTCTTGACGCATTCCGGACATGTCCTGACACACATGTACAACTATGAACATTACATGTGTGCGGAGACATGCAGTGTGTGTACACACGTCATCCGGGTATGCCTTCCCCCAACAACAGAAGATGATCCTTGATACTGCAATAGTGCATAACATTTGCTGCATTGTCAAGGACCATCATGGTCACACCCCGCAAACTGCATGTGCGCATTACCGCGATGGTGCATCTTTTGAAAATCATCACTCACTGCATCGTAATGGCGTAGCACGCATTCTGCGCGGGCGGGGCAGGCTAACACATACATTTGATTGTGCAAGTGGGAATGGCAGTTGGTACCCCCCTTTCAGTCACATTGCAGCACCCACCGCAAACCGCCGGGCCTGGCCGGTACCCACCGCCAGGTGCGGGCGGTCACCCACTGCTGGGTGCGGGCGGTCACCCACCGCCGGGTGCGGGCGGTGGGTGACCACCCTTTGTATTGATGTTAGCCTGGCATGGAAGGACCTGGCCGGTCACCCACCGCCGAGCCGGGTGCGGGTGGTGGGTGACCGCCCTGTGTATTGATGTTGGCCTTGCACGGAAGGCCCTGGCCAGTCACCCACCACCGGGCCTAGCCTGTCACCCACCGCCGGGTGCGGGCGGTGGGTGACCGCCCTGTGTATTGATGTTAGCCTGGCATGAATGGCCCTGGCCGGTCACCCACCACCGGGTGCGGGCGGTGGGTGACCGCCGGGTGCAGGCAGTGGGTGACCACCGGGTGTGGGCGGTGGGTGACCGCCAGGTGTGGGCGGTGGGTGACCACCCTGTGTATTGATGTTAGCCTGTCATGGAAGGCCCAGGCCGGTCACCCACCGCCGGGCCTGGCCGGTCACCCACCGCCGGGTGCGGGCGGTGGGTGACCACCCTGTGTATTGATGTTAGCCTGCATGGATGGCACTGGCAGGTCACCCACCGCTGGGCCTGGCCGGTCACCCACCACCCGCACCCGACGGTGGGTGACCAGCCAGGGCCATCCATGCCAGGCTAACATCAATACATATGGCGGTCACCCACCGCCCGCACCCGGCTGTGGGTGACCAGCCAGGCCCGGCGGTCTGCGGTGGTTGCTGCAATGTGACTGAAATGGGGGATACCAATGCCATTCCCACTTGCACAATCAATTGTATGTGTTAGCCTGCCCCGCCCCTGGGACGCCAGTGAGTGTTGAATTTCAAATGATGCACCATCGCAGTAGCGCGCACATGCGGTTGCCGGTGTGTGACCGTGACGGTCCTTGCATATGTAGCCAATGGAAACAGGTAACGCGGAGGCGCGTAAGCAATTTTAAAAAAAGCGGAAGCCGTGCACCGCCACAGCAGGGCCTGTCATTGGCTCATTTTGAATGAGGCAGCCCAGGAAAACCAATTGCTGCAGACGTGTGCCACTGATATCAGCTCAGGGCCCTATAAATGTGTGAATTTCTGCAGCAAACATCCACTGCTTCCAGCCACTGCTGCCTTCACCCATCACCTCTACCTGCTGCTGCTGATCAATCCACCAACTGCTGCCTGTACCCATCACCTCTACCTGCTGCTGCTGAGCAATCCACTAACTGCTGCCTGCATCCATCACCTCTACCTGATGCTGCTGAGCAATCCACCAATTGTTGCCTGCATCCATCACCTCTACCTGCTGCTGTAGAGCAATCCACCAACTGCTGCTGTTGTGCGACAGTCCTGGACCTTGCCATGCCGAGAGTGCGAGAGATCTGGTCTTGTCCCTTCACCGCAGTGGAGCTGGATGTCCTTGTGGACGGTGTACTCCGCCACTATGAACGGCTCTACGGTGCCCCCGGACAGGTAGTAAGTGCAGTGGGGGACATGTTGGTGTGCATGAGGTGGTCACTGACTCCTGGCTTCTGCAATCTTGGCGGTGTGCTATGGGACCTTCACATGTGCTGTACTGTGCATGGCTGCTGAAGGATACGTGTTGCTCCAATCTGTGTGAATGGCCAAATGTCCACTGACTTTCCCCTCTTGTCTACCATCATGGTAGGTCAAGCTGCACCTTCACAAGGCCGTGTGGAGGACCATAGCATGTGATGTACGGGCAGTGGGGGTGTGCAATAGATGACACACACACTGCCACAAGCGCTGGGACGACATCTCCAGGATCAGCAAGAATGTGGCGGAGATGACACTGGGGCTGGTTCCAAGATCATCCCGGCTTGCACGACGCATCATGACCCCTCTAATGCTCCGTATCATTGTTGTGACGCATCCTGACCTGTCCGCCCGGTTGTGAGGGGAGTAGCAGCAAACTAGCGGTAAGCACACTGAATGTGTTTGTGACTTGTGAGTGCATGCATGTATTGCTGCTCAGACACAGTAGTGACATCCGTGGTGTGTATGTTGTGCTGCAATTGCATGTTGGTGCCATTAGCGGAGTGAGTGTTAGCATCCATGTCAGCCAGGTGGACATACCAGTTGCATTGTAGTGCAGGGTCCCAGGACATGCCGGTGAGGTCTGTGTTCCCATGGCACCACATGTGTGGTGGTCTGCATGCACTTGCCCTGTTTGTTTGATGTACATGTTTCACAGGCACCCCCAGTTCTTTGACATGAGGATGTCTGGTAGGGGTGGTTCGTGTGCAGGATGGGTGCTACATGTTGGTCAGCAGTCAAGGAAGTTTTGATTTTGTAATTTGCAGTACGTGAGTGTGGCACTTAGGTATACCTCTTTTCTCTCTCAGCTTTGGCCGAGGGCACTGACCCACAAATGACAGAGCTCAGTGGTGGCAATGCATCCAGATCCGAGATCACACACACGCAGACTGAGACTGAAGAGAGCATCCCCGGAGAGGGGGAAAGAACTGTCCCTGAGGACTCACATGTGAAGACACCATTGTCCTCATCTTCAGACAGTGTTGGTGAGTCAGCACTGTTGGTAGACACAGGGAGTGGGCAATCTACACCTTCAGTCGGTACACAGCACACAGGGCCCACACTGCCACCAACTGCAACAAGTACTGCTCGTGCTCGCCAGAGTAGGGGGAGCAGAGTGGCCTTCGGTGCAGGCACCGCTGCCCCTGCCCCTGTGACACAAAGTGCCCTTTGTGATGAGGCAGTTGATCTGCTGCAACAGCTGTGTGTAGGGCAGACAAACATGATTAATGCATTCCTAGACCACGATAGGAAGTTGGGGCAGGTGGTAGCATTTATGGAGGGGATGCATGGCGATGTTGCTGGTCTCCACAGAACAGTTCAGTCATTATCCAACACAGTGTCTGCAGCCATTCAACAGTCGCATGGACAAGGTTCTACTTCAGTTCCCCCATCCACACCACTTGATGTCTCAGCGGAGAGTGACATTTCTGACCAGGCCTCATTTTCGGGATATTGCATTAGAAGCAGCCACAGGCAGCAAGGCAGGGCACGGAGGGCACAGACCCCATCCTCTAGGACAGGGAAATCTTTCGCAGAACACGACATCAGCTACCCTGGAGTTGACGCACAGGATCCTCAAGGGGTGTTGGGGGACAGGGATTCACATGTAACACAGGCATCCCCCTCAAAAGGTACTCCCAAGGCAAGGGCACCTCCCAAGGCCAGGGAAACTCCCAAGGACAAGGACACTACAAAGGAATGGGCACCTCCAAAGGCCAGGGATACTCCCAAGGACAAGGACACTACAAAGAAAAGGGCACCTTCCAAGGCCAGGGACACTCCCAAGGACAAGGACACTACAAAGGAAAGGACACCTCCCAAGGACAGGGACACTCCCAAGGACAAGGACACTACAAAGTAAAGAGCACCTCCCAAGGCCAGGGACACACCCAAGGACAAGGACACTGCAAAGGAAAGGGCACCTCCCAAGGTCAGGGACACTCCCAAGGACAAAGACACTACAAAGGAAAGGGACACTACAATGGACAGGGACACTACAAAGGACAAGCCAACTCCCAGGGACAGGGCACCGTCACGGATCAGGCACATTCCAGAGACAGGACACCTCCTACGGCCAAGGCACCTCCCAGGGCCAAGGGTTCTCTCATGGACACGAGCTTCACCAAGGACAGGCATACATCACCCCTGCGTGCCCTGAGGCTGATTTTGGTGAAGGAACGTAAAAGACATGTGTCAGCGGTGGAGTCCCCCCATACCTCTACTCCCATCCACACCTTGCTGAAGCAGAGGAAGGAGTACACTGTTGTTGCATCCCCCATTACACATGATGCAGAGGGCAGAAAGCAGGGCCACAGCAAACGTCAAACAGGGTCCAGCACGTCCCCAAAGAGCAGACCCCCACCAGCACATGATCCACATTTGATGGGTGATGTTTCTGATGAGGCCACACCACTTACCAGTCCAGCCATGTCCAGTGTGCCCTTCCATATCCCAAAGAAACGGAGACACACACCAGTGACACCTGCCCACCACAATGTCACTCCAGTACTGCTGACCCCAGCTCCCAGAGCCACCCTGCCTCCTGGCCCATACAGCCCTGTGGCTCATCATTTCAGTGGTCCTAGTGGGTCAGCTGCAGTTCACTCTCATGTGTCAGATAGTGGCACTGCGTCTGTTGTTCGCTGTCATGCCTCATGTAGTAGCACTGTGTCAGTTGTGCCCTCTCCTGTTTCAGGTACTGCCAATGTGTGTGTCCGCCACTCTCATGTCTCAGATGCTGGCATCGTAATTGTTGGTCACTGTACAGGGACATGTCCTGGCAGTGTGTCTTGGTCTATGGTTCATGTGTCAGTCACTAGAGCTGTGGCTGTGTCTCACACTCCTGTATGTGGGTCTATGGCTCATGTGTCAATCACAAGAGCTGTGGCTGTGTCTCACATTCCTGTATCTGATGCTGGCAGTGTGTCTGGGTCTATGGCTCATGTGTCAGTCACTACATCTGTGGCTGTGTCTCACACTCCTGTTTCTGGTGCTGGCAGTGTGTCTGGGTCTATGGCTCATGTGTCAGTCACTAGAACTGTTGCTGTGTCTCACACTCCTGTTTCTGGTGCTGGCAGTGTGTCTGGGTCTATGGCTCACGTGTCAGTCACTAGAGCTGTGGCTGTGTCTCACACTCCTGTTTCTGGTGTTGGCAGTGTGTCTGGGTCTATGGCTCATGTGTCAGTCACTAGAGCTGTGGCTGTGTCTCACACTCCTGTTTCAGGTGCTGGCAGTGTGTCTGGGTCTATGGCTCATGTGTCAGTTACTAGAGCTATGGCTGTATCTCCCAATCCGGTATCAGATCCTGCCACTGTGTCCGAGGCTACTAGGTCAAGCAGTCCACCAAATTCTGTGCTGTGAGGTGTAGTTTCCATCACTCACATGTCATTGTACTTGGTGTGTAGATAGTCCATTGTAACCACCCTTGCATTATTAATGTCCATGGGACGGGGTGCTTGACACACGTCCTTGTGCTGTCTCAGATGTACCTATTCCGTTAGGAACCCTGCCCTGTTGCTGTTATGGTACTGCATTGTGCCCTCTCATGTGCTACCTCAGATGTACCTGCTCTGTTAGGAACACTGCCCTGTTGCTGGTGATACTGCATTGTGCCTTCTCATGTGCTGCCTCTGATGTACCTGCTCTGTGCCTTGCCATGGACTGTTGATGCTCTGTGCCCCTCTCATGTGCTGCCTCAGATGTACCTGCTCTGTGCCATGGACTGTTGATGCACTTAACCCCTCTCATGTGCTGCCTCTGATGTACCTGCTCTGTGCCTTGCCATGGACTGTTGATGCTATGTGCCCCTCTCATGTGCTGCCTCAGATGTACCTGCTCTATGCCATGGACTTTTGATGGTCTGTGCCCCTCTCATGTGCTGCCTCAGATGCACCTGCTCTGTGCCTTGCCATTGACTGTTGATGCTCTGTGCCCCTCTCATGTGCTGCCTCAGATGTACCTGCTCTGTGCCATGGACTGTTGATGGTATGTGCCCCTCTCATGTGCTGCCTCAGAGGTACCTGCTCTGTGCCTTGCCATGGACTGTTGATGCTCTGTGTCCCTCTCATGTGCTGCCTCAGATGTACCTGTTCTGTTATGAACACTGCCCTGTTGCTGTTAGGATGCTGCATTGTGCCCTCTCATATGCTGCCTCTGATGTACCTGCTTTGTGCCTTGCCCTGGACTGTTGAAGCTCTGTGCCCCACTCATGTGCCGCCTCAGATGTACCTTCTCTGTGCCATGGACTGTTGATGCACTTTACCCCTCTCATGTGCTGCCTCTGATGTACCTGCTCTGTGCCTTGTCATGGACTGTTGATGCACTTAGCCCCTCTCATGTGCTGCCTCAGACGTACCTGCTCTGTGCCATGGACTGTTGATGCTCTGTGCCCCTCTCATGTGCTGCCTCAGATGTACCTGCTCTGTGCCATGGACTGTTGATGCACCTAACCCCTCTCATGTGCTGCCTCTGATGTACCTGCTCTGTTATGAACATTGCCCTGTTGCTGTTAGGATGCTGCATTGTGCCCTCTCATGTGCTGCCTCAGACGTACCTGCTCTGTGCCATGGACTGTTGATGCTCTGTGCCCCTCTCATGTGCTGCCTCAGATGTACCTGCTCTGTGCCATGGATTGTTGATGCACTTTACCCCTCTCATGTGCTGCCTCTGATGTACCTGCTCTGTGCCTTGCCATGGACTCTTGATGCACTTAGCCCCTCTCATGTGCTGCCTCATACGTACCTGCTCTGTGCCATGGACTGTTGATGCTCTGTGCCCCTCTCATGTGCTGCCTCAGATGTACCTGCTCTGTGCCATGGACTGTTGATGCACTTAACCCCTCTCATGTGCTGCCTCAGATGTACCCGCTCTGTTATGAACACTGCCCTGTTGCTGTTATGATACTGCATTGTGCCCTCTCATGTGCTAACTCAGATGTACCTGTTCTGTTCTATCCAGTGCCCATGCTCCTGCCTACTCTAGGAGTCATTTACTAATATGTGCAATAAAGCAAGTTATTCGTGTGTAGTGGTTTCTCAGTGTCATTCCTGGTTGTCTCCTTGCATTGTTTATATATTGGTGGTATTGTAAATGCTGTTTCCCCAACATGCACCTCCCCCTCCCCATGTCACAGCCCCGGCAGGTACTCCCCTTCCGGCAGCGATTGGTGTGTTTGCGTACCTGCGTAGTCGTCGGTGACGGTCCATGACTTGCTGGTGGTGGAGCACGAAGAGGAGCGGAAATGCATGTAGAGCTGGGTCCATGACGGCGATCTGCCTGTGGTGGGTATCTCTGGAATGTTTTGCCTCTCCGCTTTGGTGTATCCGCCGTGTTCAGGCTGATGGTTTTTCCGCAGCGATTTGCTGTGTCTTTTACGCCATTGTGATCTGGAGGACGGTCGGAGACGTCATTCCGTACGGCAGTGTCTCTGGATTGGTTACGTCCGCCGCGGGGTCGGGTGCATTTCCGTGACGGTGCATGTTCTTCTGCGGCGTACGGAAATTTGACAGTGCTTCCCATCCTAATATGGCGGACGGACTGACAGCGGCTGGCGGACTGTAATAAGGCATTTTCCGCGTACTCAAGGCCGGCGGTCGTCCTTCCGTCCGCCATCCTAATCGACCCCTAAGTGTGGGACAGGATGGACGTCCACCCCATTAATGCATTCAGCCCCAGGGGATGGGTCACTGAGCCTATTGAGGCTAGGGGAGGCGGCCCACATGCACCCCTCCTTTACAATTAAATTAAATTATTAAACTAAATTCCACATTTGTAAAGTGTGATTTATCACCCCTAAGGGTATCCAGCTGCTGGGGGCCATCGGGGAGATTATACTTAAGTCTAAGGGATGCAGTCCCAGCTACCTATTTAAGCTCTTTGAGTGGGGTCATGCGTCCCTCCCCTTAAATAATTATTTTTTGCCCTAGTGCACAGGGCCTCTTAATACTTATGGAGGGGGCAACATGCCCCCGTCCCCTATAATTAAACTTTGGCCCCAGGAATGGGGTCCTCGGGCATCTTAAGGCGCATGGATGGGGGGCAGTGCCCACTCTCCTACAAGTATTGTATAAACCCAGGGAATGGGTTCCAAATGGGCCATTTGGACCTTGGGAGGGGGCATGCAACCCCTATATACCTATGTTGTGCCCCAGGGAATGGGACTCCTGGAGCCTCTGAAAGCGCATGGATGGGGCCGCATATTCCCTCCCCTAATATTAGACTTTGGCCCTGGTGATGGAGTCCTTGAGGCCCATTTGGGCTAGGGGAGGGGGACCATGAACCTCCCTCCTTTAAAGAAGTGATTTTGGCCTTGGGATGTAGCCACTGGGGCCTCTAAAGTTGGGGGGTGCACACACCACTCCCATTTTAAAAGGAATTCAGCCCCAGGGGATGGGGGTCCCCTGGGACTATTAGGGCCCGTCAGATTTAAGTAAATTGCCACTCCTGGTATTGGATCTATGGGCCTATAAAGGTTAAGGGAGGGGGCTGCGCCCCCCTTCCACTTAGCATATATTTTGGTCCTGAGGTTTGGAACTCCAGGGCTCAAAGTGGCTTGGAGAAGGGTGCTTCATGCCTTCTCCCCTTAAAAAAGACCCCAGAGAGGGGGTCACCGGAGCACGAAGTGACTTGGGTATGGAGGTTGTGCCAATGGGTTGGACGCAGAGCATGGCTGAAGGCCAGGACCTGTGGCCAACTAAGTGCTGAACATGGCCAAAGGTAGTGATAAGTATAACTTGAACCCTAAACATGCACTGCTTTCACTCTCATATATTACATCGCTCATGAATTGTTCTATGACATTATTGATGCCATCACTAATGGCATCTCAAATTATATCATTGATGACATCACTGACAACCTCCTCAAGGCTATGTTTGTACACATTACTGTATAAAGGACCAAGGCATTACCGTTTTGAAAGTAAGTACCAGGTAGCTCAGAATAATATAAAGCATCATTAGCATCACAGATACAAACACCTTACATGAAGCAAGCTTCTGTTATGTGCAACATTAATGCAATACCATATACTTTATGGTTAGTGAAACTCATGTTTACATTTAGCTACACATAGATGTGTAACCCCTACTGCACATGATTTTCAATCTGTATATAACTGCTGTGAGAAAATTAACACAATCCAGTCAATTAAACCCTATTACATAACTAATGCCCTATTACAGACAGACTTTAGCATCTATCAAATTCTTCACAGTTAGCAAACGGCATGTGGGGTATGAAGCAGATATGAGTTGGAAACTGGGTACTGCAAACAGTGTTTAGACTATGCAGAGACTTTATCCTGTACCAAACAGTTTGCAGAGAGATGAAGGTGCTATAGGTCATATGACCCATGACCTTCATAGTTTGCTGAAAACGTTATAGATAAATCACCTTCTGGGGTAATCAAGCATGTCTACACGGGTAAGTTCCTGGTGCACACAGTCGTCTGACCTATGTAAAAATTGTCACGCTAAGACAATTCCCTCAAATACTCAAGGCTGCTTTCAATGCTTATTATCCACCATATAGAATATTTGCTCTGTTGGAAACATTGTTTTGCAAAACCAAAATTTCGGTCCAATATATATTTATATTCTCAAGGTACCTAGATTTGTAGATCGGTATAGAAAACCTAACCATACTTACCTGTTGAAGTTTTTGTCCTTAATGTTTTTGCTACGAACTGAAGATATAATTACATTTTATACTCAATAATCAGGACCCAGATCTGTGGAAGTACATGGTAAAGCCAGTTGAGCATTTTATTTCATAATATTATCTAAAAAAATAACAGTGAGTGTTCTAAATATGTATAGTGGTTGATTGCAAGTGGGAGAACCCATAACTCTAGTATTTTCCTTTAGTAACAAGAGATGGAGAGAAGGGCTTTTTGGCAGGACTAGTGGTAAGGAGTATCAAATTACAAGACCCAGGTGGTTAAGGTATAGAAACCTGGATGCAGCACAGGGCACCTTAAATGTAACTTGGAGGCAGATATGTTGTACTTGTGCATCGGTGCAAAATGGAAAAAAGATCCATTTTATTTCAGAGGTCACACTGATTACAGCCCATTCAATAATCGGGCAACTCAATGAGTTGTGCATGAGCTCTACACAACACAATTTAGAAGCAGACTGGAGCAGATTTGCTAGGACTAGTAGTGAGCTTCAATTTAGAGGACTGAGGAGGTTAAAGAATTGTAACCTGGATGTGGTACAGGGCGCAACGGATGCAAGTCGAATGCATATCAATTGCACTTGGGCACAGGTGCAAAAAAAATGGAAACGTGGGTCCATTTTTCAGAAGTTACACTGTTTACAGCCTAGGGAGTACTTCAGTAACTCGATTACTTTGTGCATGAACTCCGGAAAATACAACTTGGAAACACACTGGAGTGAATGTACTAAAATATAGCACCATGCAGTTCTGTAACTAAAGAAGCTGCATTGCATCGTGTAAGGGGGAGACATCACCGCAGAGCCATACTTATTGAATATAACCTTCTACTCCTCTCTTTCATGCTATGACACACAAACAGATTGCCTAGCACCACACACACACCTTTGCATCATGATTCAAAGTTGTGTGTGTGATGCCTACCATAGGTTTGGTACTGGCAGTATAACATTCAATTACGAAATCCTATGTCAAAATAATATTTTTAAACAACTAGAAATAGTATCTGGGAGTCAAATGGGCCAATTCAGAATCTACTTTGAAAGCAATCAAAAACCATATTGTGTGGTGATTGAAATGACGTGACTATGTGTCTTACTGTACACTGATTTTCCTTTTTGGAAAAAAGTGCCCATCAGTTCCCGCCTGATTCCGCCCTACATCATCTGGGCTCTCCTGACCCAGGAGAAAATGCAGTATTACTATCAGTGTGGTAATGATAGTGTAACTTTAGAAAATTTCCAAAGTGTGCTGATAGGACCGTCGAGATGTTATTATGCGGGTAACTGAATTACAGTGCCAAAGTAAATGTGGAAAAATAGTGATGTTAAAATTAGGTAACTATTGAGTGCATGCATACACCTTATGCTGTTCTCTCAAAGCTCCCAATATTAAAATGTGAATAAACAAACAGATTTAACAAAATATCTGTTATTCAGTATGGTCAACATGTTTCAGCAAGTGTGACATGATTTATCACTGCTTTCTTCAGGACCTTGATCTTATTGGCTACTGTGTAAATAAGTAAAGGAAAAATATCATCTGTATATTTTCCAACTTCGTTCTGTCTTCTCCACTATTATTGGTGAACAAGAAAACAATTGTACGTGCAAATGTGAAACAAAGTAGAAACTTAAAAAGGCAAAAATCTTAAACCCATATTAAGGCTAAGACAACATTTCTTTGCAAGATTGGTTATTTATTCACCATATCTTTTTTAGAAAAGCAGAATTGCTGATTTTCTTACCTCAATTTAATAGGAGGAAAAGCATCACCCCACCTGGCCGCTGCTCAGGTAAGAGGAGCACCGCTCTAGTAAAAACACAGAACATGACGCTTGAACTCGCACAGATAATGCCACGTGTTTGCACAGACTCAATTACTTTTAAATAGTTATCACTATCTTATGTTCATAAGAACTATTGTTATTCTCTTATACATGATTGACTGTCTGTACAAGAGTATAAACAAATATATATATATACAGATATATATCCACACCCTTCGATTACGCGTATTAGGGTGTGTCAGAATGTTTGAAGTTTCTGCCCTTACAGAGGCATTCAAGTTTTAGAAAACTTATTAGTTGTTGTGTCATCTAAGGACCCAGTTATCGCGTTCCCAACCGGAAAGCGTCGATGCTATTGAAAAAGGTCTTGCGCACCAAGAAAGCCTTGTCACTTAGTGTGTCATCGAATAATGTGATCTAATACTTGCAGATAACCCAACGGGTGTACAATGCTTGACAACTTTTTGCACTTTACATGTCCAATGAGCATTATGTATATAGCCAAAAGCCCGATATTAGAGGCAGGTGTGTATCTCATGCTGGCTTCTTAAAAGACACCTAGTTGCAATGTTAAGTGACTGTGGCACCATTAATTAACAATATACAAAATCTGGTGTATAGTGTTCCCAGCCGGGAACACTGAGTCTTTAATTGAATTTCGCCCACGCTACGTGGAACTACAATGATGGAAATATATCTAGCGTGACTCGCCGCTTGTTGTAAAAAGACAACAGTTTTAGTGCTGCTTGCCGCTTGTTGTTAAAAAGGCATACGTTTAGCGCATTTATTTTGTGCACTTTGCACTACACTTAAAAAACGTGGGTCAACAAAGCTGTTCTGTTGACACACGTTTTTTAAGTGTAGCGCAAAGTGCACAAAATAAATGGGCTAAACGTATGCCTTTTTAACAACAAGCGGCAAGCAGCACTAAAACTGTTGTCTTTTTACAACAAGCGGCGAGTCACGCTAGATATATTTCCATCATTGTAGTTCCACGTAGCGTGGGCGAAATTCAATTAAAGACTCGGTGTTCCCGGCTGGGAACACTATACACCAGATTTTGTATATTGTTAATTAATGGTGCCACAGTCACTTAACATTGCAACTAGGTGTCTTTTAAGAAGCCAGCATGAGATACACACCTGCCTCCAATATCGGGCTTTTGGCTATATACATAATGCTCATTGGACATGTAAAGTGCAAAAAGTTGTCAAGCATTGTACACCCGTTAGGTTATCTGCAAGTATTAGATCACATTATTCGATGACACACTAAGTGACAAGGCTTTCTTGGTGCGCAAGACCTTTTTCAATAGCATCAACGCTTTCCGGTTGGGAACGCGATAACTGGGTCCTCTAATAATATTTCTAAAACTTGAATGCCTCTGTAAGGGCAGAAACTTCAAACATTCTGACACACCCTAATACGCGTAATCGAAGGGTGTGGATATATATCTGTATATATATATTTGTTTATACTCTTGTACAAACAGTCAATCATGTATAAGAGAATAACAATAGTTCTTATGAACATAAGATAGTGATATCTATTTCAAAGTAATTGAGTCTGTGCAAACACGTGGCATTATCTGTGCGAGTTCAAGCGTCATGTTCTGTGTTTTTACTAGAGCGGTGCTCCTCTTACCTGAGCAGCGGCCAGGTGGGGTGATGCTTTTCCTCCTATTAAATTGAGGTAAGAAAATCAGCAATTCTGCTTTTCTAAAAAAGATATGGTGAATAAATAACCAATCTTGCAAAGAAATGTTGTCTTAGCCTTAATATGGGTTTAAGATATTTGCCTTTTTAAGTTTCTACTTTGTTTAACATTTGCACGTGTAATTGTTTTCTTGTTCACCAATAATAGTGGAGAAGACAGAACGAAGTTGGAAAATATACAGGTGATATTTTTCCTTTACTTATTTACAAGGTAGCCAATAAGATCAAGGTCCTGAAGAAAGCAGTGATAAATCATGTCACACTTGCTGAAACATGTTGACTATACTGAATAACAGATATTTTGTTAAATCTGTTTGTTTATTCACATTTTAATATTGGGAGCTTTGAGAGAACAGAATAAAGTGTATGCATCCACTCAATAGTTACCTAATTTTAACATCACTATTTTTCCACATTTACTTTGGCCCTGTAATTCAGTTACCCGCACACTTTGGAAATTTTCTAAAGTTACACTATCATTACCACACTGATAGTAATACTGCATTTTCTCCTGGGTAAGGAGAGCCCAGATGATGTAGGGCGGAATCAGGTGGGAACTGATGGGCACTTTTTTCCAAAAAGGAAAATCAGTGTACAGTAAGACACATAGTCACGTCATTTCAATCACCACACAATTTGGTTTTTGATTGCTTTCAAAGTAGATTCTGAATTGGCCCATTTGACTCCCAGATACTATTTCTAGTTGTTTAGTGTTAGTAGGGCATGTACCTGGTGTGTCGTTAAACAAGCCCAAGGACCCCATCCTAATGTAGTTTTTCTTCAAAATAATATTTTTAACATTTCACTTGTTGAATTGATGCTGTACAGTGTGTCACACCTGCAATAGGTGAACTGTTTGGACAAATAAATATGGGGCATATTATCAAGGGGGTTTATCTCCGCTTTTTTGGCTTTAAAAGCCAAGAAAGCGGAGATAAAATAATCTCCCTATTGCCTAGCTGTCGCTAACACCAGTTAGAGACAGCTAGTAGGAGATAGCGGCCATCTTGGGCCCCACTTTGCATGTCAGTGATATTTATCACTAATGACATGCAAAGTGGGCGTGCCAAGATGTTAGCGACTGGAAACAGCCGCTAACATCGCTATCTCCTATTACCAACTATTGAAGATATTCGCGCTAAGCGCGAATATCTCCAAAAGCGAACACCTGCCCTGAGCTGTTCTTAGCCATGTTATCCAATGGGTGGTGGATAACATGGCTAAGAGCATTAGCTCGGTAATGCATGAATATCACTGACTTTTCAGCGATATTCATGCATTGCGGCCGATTTTTATCGCATTTGCGATAAACCTTGGTAATACCAAGGTTTATCTGCGATAAAAATCGCCGCAGCTCGGCGATAATTTTTTCTCGCAAACCAAGCAATAGCGATAATTATCTCTATTGCTTGGTAATATGCCCCTATATTTCTCTATTTTAGCACCTGATACGAAGAGGCGTTATTTTTTTTATTGAAAAGCCTACTTTGACAATTTTAGCACACAGTGCTTTGTCTCAAAAAGGGATGGCTTCCGCTGGAAAACGCAAGTACAGCGTGTAACACCCTTTGCAGAAAATTGGTGCACGGCAGCGCAAAGGGCTTTTTGCACTGAAAAAAAGGAACTATTTCAGAGCAAAAACGCGTTGTGCTTTCATTACTTTGTGCCGCTTCGCTGGAAGTTGAATCATTGCAAAGTCTTAAAAAATTTACCACAAATTGGCAACTACTGTTTTCTGAGCTGTGCCGTCTTTGGGCATAAACGTATTCAAGGAGTTACTGAGATAGAACATGTGACCTACCAATCTTTTCTTTGCCGAAAGAGTTCATCATGATATGGCTTGTGTCATGTCCCTGGTTCAATTTTAATAGTGGTTACTTTGCTCCTAATAAGGATAGTCTACCAAAAAATGTTCACAGACAGCCGTCCATGTACAGGTCAAAAGACTGCATTATTTTACATGGGCCAATCAGATGAAGTGATGCACTAAAACTGTAAACAGCAGATACAAACCAAAAGTGAGCAGTTGTCCATCCCTCCTGGGTTTATACTAATCTAAAAACATCACTAAATACAATTCACATGTTCCTAATACACTCCGGCTGCAAATGGAAGACTGCTGAAGGAATTATGGTGATGAAATAAGGAAATGAAGCACAGAATTGTTTTGCACCCTAGTGCGGGCATTCACAGTCGACAAAACTAAAAATCCATCCTTTTGATTGTATTGCTTTTCTTTCCCTTTTTGTGAATCTGCAATTAATG
Organism: Lissotriton vulgaris; assembly: GCF_964263255.1. Lineage (NCBI taxonomy): Eukaryota > Metazoa > Chordata > Amphibia > Caudata > Salamandridae > Lissotriton > Lissotriton vulgaris. The sequence goes on from NC_141694.1 coordinate 867,820,135, forward strand.
AAAGGAGAATATTTTACTGATTGCAATGCAAATGGAGGGGAAATTAAGCGGAAACGACTCCATAATTCATTTTGCAACTCAGAAAAGACTGAAGAGAAGAGCGTTCTGGTTGAAGCGTGATTGATAATATTCTAATGGATTCATTTTCAGTTGGGATCGTGACGCCGGGAGTCTCACAGTGTTCCCATAGTAACGTAATGATGTATAGCACAATTCAGATGGATCACATTTGACCCTCCAGTATCCACTACGAAAACATTATTCTGAAATTAAAGATACTGGCGTGTGCACGTGTTTGATTAGTCCCAATGAAAAACATTCATATAATGATTATTTAATTATTTGCTTGCACATTTGTTAAATTAAACATTTAAGAATGGATCCGTTACCTTTATGTACTTAAACATTAAAAAAAGCACTTCGATTTTAAGGTGTACTTTGAAAATCACCGTTTTGTACGTGATTAACTCATATGATATACATCACAAAGCCTAGTCCGCGAAAGAAGCATATTTGCCAAAGCGTCCCTTGTCAGTATAGAAATGTTATTTTAATACTTTATAATCAAGCTGACAGCTTATAGGAATAGTACTACAATATGCAGAACTTGTCCCCGAACATTAGCACAATTTAAATATTTCTTCGTCAGATATAACTCTTGCCGAATAACATAAATACACGTAAATACCAGGTGGCTGGCCAAGTTGCGTCAGAATTGCAGCCATTTATGTGGAACTTTTCTATAAAGACTTCCGCTTTACTGATGCTTTCCTAAGTGGTAAGCAGCCATTGAGCAGGCGTTTTTCCAGAGCAATAATGGTTGCACACTTCTGTTTCTTGAAATATGGTATGGCTATGCTCTATCTGCTAATGAAACAAAGGGAAAAGGAGAAGTATAGACCCATTCGCCTTCCCAACCGTTAAATACATTCAACAACACCACAACGATTCTTCTACCTATATCATTGATGTCTTTACAACAACCTTATTTATTTTTTCACCAAAGCATCATTGATTTGGAAAACACAAGGGGCCTCATTTATGAGGCCTTGCGTCAGTTTTGCGCTGCTGATGTGTCACTTTTTGTGACGCATCGGCGGCGTAAAACATGCGCCTTGTTGCGCCATATTTAAAAAGTGATGCATCTAGGTAGATGCGTCACGTTTTAAACCCCTGCGCCACATTATACCTGCGTCAGGTATAATGTATGCAGAGGGGGCATTCCTCCTCGTAATAATGACGCGTCACTTTTAGGACGCTGTTGCGTCAAAATCTTGCGCCTGCCTCACAGCAGGCGTAAGACTGACGCAAGCCCTTTCACATGGGGCTTTCCCCATGTGAAAGGACGCATTGCTGGAGTTGCGTCACTTTTGTGACTCCTTGCGACATGATGCGTCATACATTAAATATGACGCATCATTGGTGTCGCAAGGAGTGCGCAGTGAAAAGTGACGCATCGCTGTTTTCATGCAGCGATGCGTCTCTTTTCATAAATAAGGCCCCAGGGGTTTTTAGAAGAACTCTCACTCACCTGCCTGGTAGGTGATATGCTTCATCATTGGCTTCCCACCCTGGTTGCCAAGTGCTTCCAAGGTGTGCTGCGACGCCTGATTACAGCGGAGCTGGGTTTTTTGAAGGAGTGATCTTGTGGCTGTGTGTGTGTCAGCTTGAGGTGAAAAGAAAAAGATTGGCTTCGACTCCTTTCCACAAGTTGTTATTTTATTTCTAGGATTCTCGGGCAATATTAAAAAACAGAGGTGCATAGTTGTGGGATATTAAATTGCTCCCACTTATCCTCAATGTGGTTGACATGTTTCACTCATATTTTTGTGTCCCTCATTGACTTGTACAGGGTTGCTCATATTGAAAAATGTATACTGAAGTCAGGGTAGAGTTTTAATTTTGTTGATCCGGAGCAGTCTAAATTCATGCAGTTTTTTCATACATCCATCTTTATACATAGTACATGATTAGTTCATAGGACATTGATTCAAGGTATATTTTCAATCCGGCCTGTTTTATGAGTTGATATTCGGTAAATTTGACGTTGTTCTTTTTCAAAGAGACGGCGTTCCAGATTTTTTGAAGAATTTTCTAATTGTTCTATAATTTCCCAAGTCATGTCGTTAAGAGTGTGCCTCTGCTGGATAAAGTGTTCCCTCATTTTTGTTGTGTTTCTTTTACACCTTATATTACTCCTGTGTTCGTTTCTTCGTGTCTGGATTTCCTGGTGTTCATGCCAACTGTGAAGACAAATCCTTCAGATCATTCAAAGCCTTTTCCATACACAGTTTAATGCTGGAACTCTTGTCTCACCCCATCGGATTCAGGTTCAATGCCGACACTCTTCTAAACAACTTCAACAATGTATTTGAAAGATATGTGAATGTCCACGTTCCAGTTACGACACACACATGTAAAACATAGCTTTCAGTACCCTGGTATTCTAAAGATCTTGTTGGGAATACACCATTGAGTTGCAGACAAGAAAAAAAATTGAAGAAAATCAGATCTTCAGAGGACCTCTTTATACTGAAGGCCCTCAGTGCAACAAGCAGACAGGTCATCACATCAGCCAAAGCAAAGACTACCCCATCACCACCAGACCCACTTATTCCCAATGCCATAGAAAAGTGCAACACCATCATTTTCTTCTTCCTTGAAAAATGCAGAAAATCTGACAGCATATGGACGATATCACACCTTCTTAATTTCTCACACTGACTCCTTCCCCGTAGAATTCTGCAATGGTTAGCCTTCAAAGCCCTGTCCCTCCCAGATCTGGTTGAGAATTAAGTCCCTCAAAGCCACTTCTTATGTATATGATATCTCACCATCATTTCAGCTTTCTTTTTAGATGATCCCTAGCTCCTACTTACCAGTGTCAGCACCTCCCTCACTCATGGCATTGTCCCTGAAGCTCTCGCACTGCAGCATACAGACTACCCTCTTACACATTATAAATAATCTCTTCGTGACCTCTGATGAAGATGACCCCTGACTCCTGATATTGCTGGACCTCCTAGCTGTCTTTGACACAATTGACTGTCCCACACTCATATTCACCATCAAGTTGTGAATGAGATTCACCCCTGCAATGTCCTTCACTGGTTCTACTGTTACCTTTCCAACTGACATCAGTTTGTTCACATGGGAACCTCTAGGTCACAAAAGATCCCTATGACATGTAGAGTCCCCCAGGGTTCCATACTAATGCCTGTCATCTTCAACCTTTAGATATAGCTGCTTGGGGCTCTACTCACAGACAATGCATCCAAATATGTAGGTGATACGCACTTCTATTTAAAAAGTCTCTCCTGATATATAACAGTTCAAGCACAGCTTGCACCTCATCCAGACCAGGATGTGCAGTGCCTACCAAAAGTTCTGCCCAACTAGATAGAACTTATATTATTTGCAAAGAACAACAAACTGATACTGTACAAACCTGGCTCAATGACATGAACCTTAACAGTTTCAAACCTAACACTCAAAGATTGCCAATCACTTGGATTCATCCTTGACACCAACCTCTCCCTCAAGAAAAACATTGCTAAAAAGCAAAGATGCCTGGTACCAGATTTCTCTTCTAAAGAAAGGCAAACTGTTTCGGCTACAAAGCGAATTCAGAACTCATGTTCAAGCTCTCGTATTCTCACACCTGGATGGTGATAATGTCCTGCTCCATGACCTCCAAGACTCCTCAATGGCACCCCATATGATCACATTACTGAACATCTCTGGTTGTTCTTGGTACTCTCATGGCTATGCAACCACCAGACATCAGACTAAGTGTAAACACAAAATAAGACACCAGGCCTTTTTTAACCATGTACCCAGGATGCAGAACAACATCTGTGTATCCAACAGGACTACCCCAAAGCTGAGCCAATTTAGGGAAGATTTAAAGATTCACCTCTTTAAAGAACACTACATGACAACATATTAAACGTCAACAACACAGCTCTCGCTCCTATTTTTCACTGACTTCTTTGACCCTCTATAGTGTTCTTTTGGCCAGGTTTGCTCTATAGAAAAACCATGTACATGAATACATACAGGCAGATTGCATTGATTCTGCTCTCACCTGCAGGCAGCGAGAGGGCAGAAGCCATGGGGACTCCTTGACACCCAATGTGGCCTCATCATAAAACAAATGTTGTGGGTGTGCAGGTAAAATTGAGGCACCCATTATAAATATGAATGGGAAAGCGCCTTCTCCTTAGCAGTGACATCAAAGAATTTCTGCGGACATTGGATCAGCTGGGCCCTGGAGCACTTTATGAGCCCTTTAAAGAGAAGCTGTAATGTGTATGCTTGACTCTTGGTGCCCTAGAGAGAGGTGGAACACCGCAGGCATGTCCCTAATGTTTCTGGGGCTCCAAGGCGGGGCAGTCCCCAAAGGAGCACCATTAAAGATTTTTTTAAGTCACCTTAAGTCTCTGAGGTGGTTTGATTATTGACCCTGAGAGAGTTGTCACATAGTTTTAAACATATGAAGAATTTAGGGTTTTGTTCAGAGACTCTGGGTTCCAGGAACCGTGAGTTTGTGAGTTCTAAGTGGGAACTTTTAGAATGCTGAAATTTAAAGTAAGACTTATTCTTATGTTTTTATTGAAACTATAGTCTTTTATTATAGGATCTTAGCTTATGTAAAAAAAAAATCAGTGAGGATTCTAAGGGTTTGAGATAAGTTATAGTTAAGCTTTAAATGAGATAAGAACTAAAGTTAACAAAACTAAATACAACACAAAACTGAAATTTGGCAACAAACTATAACTCCCCCCTGTCATTTTCTGCTTATGACCTTGCATATTACATCACCCATGACACGTTAAATAATAGGATTGCTGACATCACTGATGAAATCACAAATCAGATTTAATTTAATGTGCTATTCACATTAGCCCATAAACCCTTTGTTCAAAAAGGAAAGTTGTTAGTACCAGACCTATTATTATGTACAGCATAGGATAACTGTGTGTACATATTTGCATTCATAGAATGGAAATAGTTTAAGCCCTGAAGGCAAGTGATGTTGAGCATTTTGAAAGTTTTATGGTTTATGAACCAGTACATTTTGGGGTGCAAGTAATACTCCATGATATGGCAGAGACTAAGGGCAGCTGATGTGAGTTGGAGAGCCATGTTTCTAAGTCAGTTTTGGCTTAAATTCAAAGCCTGTGGCAAACTATCTGTGAGGAAAGCCAAAGCTTCAGTCGACAATAGAGTATCCACGAGTGTATGTCTAGGCACGTGTCCATGTTAAATAGTTGTAATACAGTCCTAAAGCCAGTGGTTTTTACTCTATGGTGTGTGGATACCTGGGAGTCAGCAATGTCTCCTCAGGAGGTCTGCAGCTAAATTTCTAATGATATTATAATAAATATTTAAAGCAGAATAGTAAAGTATATATCAATAAAGAAACACAGTGTAAAATTCAAATTTTTAAATGTTCTGTCAAAGTAGAGGAATTTGAAATTGTAAACTGAATTTAAAGTAAGAGGCTCACAATTAATCTAGTATTGTTAGCTGGATGCATGGGCAGCACAGGCACAGCAAACAGTGGATAATAAGGATGATGAAATGTCTCACTTAAAGCAGTGACAAAAAGAGAGCAAGAATTAGCAGCAAAAAAGAATAGTAACATTCTAGAATCTTGCATATTACTTCATCTTTCAGAATTAAAAAACAAATCCAGAACGTTTTTAACATTCCAATTAGGAAGGAAAGGTTTCATAATTTGTGATTTTTTTTGCTGCATTCTTGCTTCTGTATTTTTGTGTATTGTTTTGAGGTTCAAGTCCTAGAAATTGCTTACCTGGGGCCCCAGCTTCCTGAAATGACTCAGTAGTCATCCTCGTATTCCAGCAATGATTGAAACAAGGTCCCAGGATTTCAGCACTGACTTAGTTGGGTTCCACAGAAGTCAAAAGATTAATATCTGCTCATATAGACACCTTTTGTGTAACAAGGGCATTTATAATATGTGGATATTTATTTCTCGAACTTTCCTGAAAACTTGAACATTGCTGAGTGTTGAATAATGTAGAATGTAGTTGTTACCCACTTACAGGTGGTTTAATTCACATTGGGATTGTAGTAATGGCTCTAACGCTGTATGCCATTGTGGTCATCTCAGGAATGTGAGTAGTATATTTTACCGCCCATGGCCAACCACTGGTACTATAACACTTTCCTATAGAAAGTATTGAAGGCAGGGACTTAAAAGAAAACTAAATAGGGATAATGATACATTAAGTTAAATGCAATTTATTCTTCTTCCTTATACTGTACTATTACACCTATATGCTTTAGAGTGGGCTTCTGCCAAAACATCTGCCTGTTTCTCTCCATGTTGCTGAAATTTGTTTTGTTGGCCTTAGGATTCTACCACTTTACAACTACTAACCCGTGCTAATGTGCTTGTTCTTACTCTCCTAAACCTAGTTCAATTGATTTACACCTTATTGGCACATTTAATTTACTCATAAGTCCCTTGTAGAGTGGTACATGATATACCCAGGGCCTGTAAATTAAATCCTACTAGTGGTCCTGCAGCACAGATTGTGCCACCCACATAAGAAGCTCCTTAAAACATGGCTCAGGTCTGCTTGTGCCGCCTGAATGCAGTTTTAAACTGCAGATTTGACTAGGCAATGTAATCCCCTTGCCAACTTCCATTTTCTTGTACATAAGTCACCATTAAGATAGCTCTTGGTACCCCATAGCACAGGGTACTTTGTAATTAAAAGGTTGGCCATAAACGTTTAATTTGTGCATTTCCAGGTAGTAAAAAACCCCTAAATTGGTTATTTACTACTGTGAGGCATACTTGGAACATAGGATAACATTGAGTCTACTTAATATGTTAAATAAGGGTCAGGTCACCCCTTGAAATGTTGGAGTTGCCTGAGTGGGTTTGTGTGACCAGCAGGTCCATGGCTGCCAGGAGGGCATCAAGGAGGCCTGGAGCCTGTAAACATGGCCCAGGCAGCTGTCAAGAGAGGGAAGGGAAGTAAGGTGGAAAACCAGCTGCTGAATGCCCCACGGTACAAAAGGATGGGGGTTGGAGGAGGCTGCCCCGGAAACTACCGGAGAGGACATTGCCTCCCTTTGTGACAAACCTGAACTTGCTGGATTGAAAATAGAAGGGGAATCCATCAGGAAGAGTTCTGTAAGGCACAGAGGTGCCCCACCCTGGAGGGGATAAGGTGGAAAGCTGTAGCCCGGGCAGCTGGTGATAACTTTGGAAATCAGCTCGTATATTGAAAGTTTGACCTCCTGTATAGTGAGCCTAAGGCACCTGTGCATGGGGCAAAATTTAAGTTTGTAGTCCTCCAATGCTACAGGGCCTTCTTCCTAGGGTTGGTTCATGAAATTCCCCTGGTAAAAGACATGTCGGGCAGGACAAGACCTTTCCCAGGCTTGTCTCCCACTTTTAATGTTCCTGGTTGAGGATAGCCTCCGATGGATTCTGCGGATGTGTATAACCTGTCATGCCAGTGGGAAAACAAGGAAGAAGCTGAAGGTTTCCCTGAATCCCATACCTTTTAATGGCATCTCCTTTGAAAGGGTGGGCTTTTATATTGTAATTCCCTTGGGCCCCAAGACAGCCTTAGTCAACAAGTTTATCCTAGTGTTTGTGCACCATGCCACTAAGTGCGGCCTTAACCGCATGGAGGACTGGACCGCGCTGATCTAATTGTAGCTTGTAAATGTATCTGATTGCCAACTGTCTCCTTCAGAATGGTATTCTTATCATACCAATATGTCAATTGCTTGACTAACAAGTTCAATATGATATGGTCTTCAATGTATAAGTATTTGCTTCATGTACTGATAACAGAAAATACATTGAGATTTCTGATCCTCCTTTTCTTTTGACTCATGTATATATCTTCCTCTTATACTTGAGGATACTCATAAGACCCCTTGATACTTACCAATATGGACGCTACTGTAATCGGAAATGCCTATGTCCTTGTAGTCCACTTTTCTATTTTTTCTTTAGCCTATTTCTATCTTTACTATGCGCATGACTGCATGCTCACAATGATGGTGACACCACTTCGCCAGTGATGTTTTCTCCACTCATATTGAATTTCACTATCCGGTAAGACATTCCCTTCGTTCCACATGATACCACTCTGTGCGGTTTCTTATGCAGGCTGGTGGGTGATAATTCATATATCCTTTTGCATTCTTTCTCAAATTATTGAATTTGTCTTCCAATATATAGGCTAATTGTTTTTTGGGGCAGGGCGGAACTTGCCATCTTACGGATGTAATTTGTAATCGCATTATCGGCGGAATTTAAACCAACACGGTACCGCATTGTGCCTTTACAAAAGGACTGGCGGGGGTCATTTATATATCCATTGGTGATTTTTATTCACATCAGCATGCTGGCCTCATTCCTAATTATTTTTTTATTTCTTTAAGCATAGAAACTTGGTTAATTGAAACACAGCAGAACTTGGATTGTCATGGTTTCTGATGGATGTACTTTGTAGTCGCCTTATAAGTAGGTGTATTAGAAATTTCTCGATTATGAATATCATTTTTGTTAGTTGCCATATCGACTTTCCACATATGCATTCTTGTTTCATTGACAGGACAGAAAATTAACATCCTTCCATGGTGCCTCTATGATATATGACACTCGTCATCTTCACATTATCTTTTCGTATTTGATTCCATCTTCAATCAGGTCTGAATACAGGATTGTTACCACTAATTGCATGACCAAGATATCTGGTCTGAATACAGGATTGTTATCGCTAACTGCATGACCCAGATTTACTCACTGATTGCATGCATGTTTCTGCCTATAACCTCACGATATGTGCATGGGATGTTTGCCCCAGGAGGCCATACACACCTGACACACTCTTGAGACAGAATTTAAATTGAACACTGCTTCGTTTTTTCACAATTTCTTCACCAATTACTCATTATGATACATGGTCCATATATTTTCAGCATTACCTATTCTTTTTTTTTTCTTTTCCTTCATTTCAAGTGGTTCATATTTGTACTAAAATGTGATAGAATAGTAATTGGCCTGTTTATGATCACAAATTTAAATCATGTGTTTACTGCAATATTCCATTTAGTATGTCACCAGGCAACTGAATCCCAGTCCTGATGATGATCCCACATTTTTAGAGGGAATGAAACCCAATCAACACACATTCTGAGCCGTTAGATCATGTTAAAAATCCTTTTCGTACTGGGTGCAGAAGTGAACTCAATTGTCTCATGAGTGAGCTGGTTGTTCTACATAGTTATTGGTCACTGTCTCTTGCCTGTATGTTTGTAAATGTCCTGTTTTGCCAGTTTTTAACACCTGCTCTGAATTTACTCCACTGGGGGTAAATCATATATATATATATTCTTTGTTGAAATCTATGACTTTCACTAAAAATGTATAAGATTTAATCATCAAAATCGCTCCAAGGAAAACATTTTTTTATCAATGAGCACTATCAAAAAAAATTGTGTAATGGTTAGGGATTTCTGTTCCTATAATGACGAAGGGCCCAATGTAGGTAATAGTGAAACACCGAATTCTTAATACCGAATTTTACCGATTCGGTATTTAGAAATAGGTATTTCAGATGTAGGTAAGAATTCGGTAAAAAATACTGAATTCTTAATATTCGTTATTACCGAATCGGTAATTGAGATTCGGTATTAACAAATACCTACCCATTCATTCCTATGGGCTTGGAGGCCCATAGGAATGAATGTGAAGACATTTGGTATTACTGATTCGGTAATACCGGTAATACCGGGATGTATTTCAAAGGACAAAGGACACCCGATTGCGCCCCTGAAATATGCATGTGTGCACATGTGGCACACATGCATGCCCTAAGGGCATGGACGTGTGCCACATGGCACTTAAAAAAAAGCAAGAAAGTGCTTTTTTAAAGGAATTCCGTAATTACCACCAACTTGAAGTTGGTGGTAATTACCGATTCCTTTAGGCCCACAAGCACTCTTATATGTGCTTTCTACATTGCATTTTTGAGGAATCGGTATTACAGATTCCTTAAATTGAAGGCCAATTAGTAATCGGTATTAAGGAATCGGTATTTACCAATTCCTTATTACCGAATCCTTCCCTACATCACAAATGCCTAAATACCGGTCGGTAACGGTGACATTTACAGAATTTCACTGTTACCGACCGGTATTTGGACCACCTACATCGGGCCCTAGGTACCCAGAGGCAATTCCTCTGGGGACTGTGACTGCAACTGTAGTGGCTCCGGCCCTAATGGGGATTTTCAAGACTGATGCTCAACCAATCCTCTGAGCTGTTGAGCTTATTGACAGATAAGAGTACTTTTGATTTGACTTCAGGGTACTGGCAGATTGCCCTAACTGGTGGGGCTAAAGAGAGGTCAGCACTTTCTGTCCCAGAGGGCCACTTTCAATTTAAGGTGATGCCCTTTAGGCTGAAAAAAGCCCCTGCCACCTTCCAGAGACTGGAGAACTAGATTTTGGCTGGGAAGGAGGGTTTCAGTACTCCTTACCTGGAATAGCTGTCTTTAGCAGCAGCTGGGAGGACGACTCCTTGCACCTGCTGGAAATGCTTCAGTCCCTGCAAAAGGCAATCCTTACTGTCAATGTCAATACATTCTAGATAGGGCAGGGGTCTGTGGTGTACGTGGGACATCTTGTGGGTGGGGGTAAGGTGCATTTCCTTGAGTCCAAAATAAAGACTATTCTGTCCTGGAAGCCTCCTAAACTCACAGAAAGAAAAGGTACCCCTATTATAAAAAAAAATAGGTCTGTGATGATGGGAAAGCAATAGACTAAACAAGAATACAAAATCCTATTCTACCTGTATCTCTTCAATAATATCTCATAATGCTCAATGGGCTGACCAGACACAATTTAGTTTGAGACAAAATGCACTTGTTACCTTGACAAACTTCTTTATTTTTTGTTATTTTTTAACCTTTTTTACCCAAATTGGTGCATCATTCTATACATCATCATTTGCAAATCCACAATATATGGTATTGGTTATTTACATTATTTCTTTTCTTCAATGTCAAAACATATTTTCACAAACAGAAAAGCACCATTTTTTTCAGTGACCAATAAAGCTATTGAATGTAATACCTTGAAAGTGGTCTATGTATTAAGACATTGTATGGGGTAAAGCAAACTCTGTTATGAAAATGACTTCCCTAGAAGGTCGTATGGAAACTTTCAAAATTTATTTAACCAGAAATGACCATCTCACAGATGCATTGGTGCAAGCCAGAGCCAAGCACAGGGGAATTGTTGGACAGAGAGAGCAGGGCTAAATACAGGGAATATGTTGCCAGGCAACATGCTGAGAGAGATAAGGCAGGGCACATGCTAGACTGACTCTTAAAATCTAGCACCCCAAGAAGCTTGATAGAACATATCCCTGATCAGAGGGTTCAGTGGTAAATTCACAAAGGGAGATCAGAGTGTTTGGGGGTTAATACAAAACCCTCTAGGGCTTGCTTCCAGATACACAGGGCACTGCTGCCAGTAGCTACCTAGAAGGGATTTGTTCCATGCTATTAATACTCTTCAGTGTACTGAGTTGGATGAACCACCAAACCTGCGGAATATAAAGTTAGCATTGTCCCAAATAGCTAGGAATCAAAATCCAGGCCCACATGGTCTACCAGTGAAGTTCTATGCAATATAAGAAGGGACGCTGTCCCCTCGTTTATACAGGTTTATGAGATGGCCTGAATGGTAGATCACTTGCCTTCATCCACATGGGAGGCATTGATTGTAGTTCTTCCCAAAACCCAGGAGAGACCCCCTACATTTGAGCTCTTACTGGCTACTCTCATTATTAAATTTGGAACATAAGATCTAGGAGAAAGTGCTAGCAAATTGTTTAATACAGATAGCCCAAACCATAATACATATTGACCTATGTGCGTTTATTCCCAGCAGGAATACTTTTTTGAATCTGTAACATTTATTTAGGGTCGTGGACTGATCAAGACACCAAGTGACTGAATATTTGGTAGCCTTATTAAATATCAAAAAAGATTTTGATACTTTAGGCTGGCCATGATTGTTAAAGGTGCTGCACCAAATAGACAAAGGCCCGGAGTTCCTGCATTGGGTTCAATTAATATACATGCAGGCAATTGTGCAGGTTTATGCAGGTAGGGTGGTTTTTATAGGAAATTCAGGTAAGCAGAGTTACTAGGCAGAGTTGTCTTCTGTCTCCTATCCTGTATGCACTAGCGATGGAGCCCAAGGCATGTAGAATATGAGGTCAAGGCCCAGAAGGGGGATGCAAATTGAGAATGACTGGCATTTTGTATCTCTGTCTGTGGAATACCCTTTGGTATAGCTCCATAAGGTGAAAGCTGACAGTCATTTCTTGACCCTCTTAATAGGCCTACTGAAATAAATTTCATAATTTGACAGTAGTAAGAGTTAATTTGAAATAGATTAGATACCAATAAATCTCTATTTACCATTCAGCATTATTTTGGAATGTGCTAATGCTGTCGACACTAGGCAGGTTAGAGGGTTCCAAAATGCTAATACTACCCAGACTATTGTATTTCACATATGGCCCTACCAGTAGTACTCAAAAAAAATTCTGAGACCTACACTCCCTACTTACCTCTGATAAATGGGAATAGGCAAGATAGACAAAGGGTGCTGATTGTGAAATGATTGAGGGTCATTTAGGAAGCCCTAATAACAAACTTTACTATGTGGTGGTAAAACTACAGTGGCCTGCGAGGTGGTTGGGGATGCCATTAGATTGCATGATGAAATTGGTCATTTAGGTTACCTATATTGGAGCACTTATTGAGAATGAAAGGGAAAAATGCGGAAGTGCATTTACTCTTGAATGTTGCATGAGGATGCAGGAAGACGTATGTACAGGTGAGAACTGGACCAATGCTGTACACTCATGGATTGCCATTGGGGTCCACATCTAATTGTAATTGGATGACTCTGATGAGGACTCTGAGAAGATTATGAGTTGGCAATTTCTGTTATATAATGTATGGGCATGTCAAGAAAGGGTGACCTGGATATAATGAGCCTCCAATCTCTCATCTGCTTCAGATACTGCTAACATAAAGCCAACAAGGGGTGGTAAATTACATTCATATATGCAACGCTGGTCACAATGTTATAGTGCATTATTCTATGAAGTTAAATATATATTACATTATAAAAGAATTTAAATATAGTATTTTAAATGTAATTATTTTTAATAAAAAACTGTAACACAATAACATACCCTCACTAACCTTTTTGAGATGAATTAATTATTAGTAAAGAGGGCAAAAATTCATGCATTTAATTGAATTAATGTTAAACTTTTTATTTTTAAGTTGAATCATAATGTTGTTATAATTATGATGGTGGCACTCTAGGAGTTGCTGGTAGAACATTACCTGGCAGGCCTGGTAGTACGTCTATGTGTTCAACGCAAATCGTCTTTCTCATGACAGGAAATGTGACAGCACATACTCTTTATGGATTTTACACTCACTTGACGCAAACACTAAAGGCATAAAAGAAACCCACATCATATATATGTATTTTCTTTTATCACATTATGATGTGCACTTGGTAATGCCAATGTTATTTGAACTCCGGGCCACTATCATCATTTTTAAGAGATGTAGCCATTTGACTATGTATCCAATTGGTTACCTTGCTAATATATATATCATTTATCTGTTGAAACTTAATATTTCTGCAGCAACACATCATAATGCATTATTACCAGGTGGGCCCACTCACTCAATCAATGACTCCTAGATTCTATCTGTAACAAACTTTGTGCCTCAGTGGGCTAAATAATGTATTGGCAATATTAGTAATCAACTTAATCAATCTATTCTTCTGGATGCATGTCCACTCAGTCTTTCAATTTAGCCCAAATGATCTCAATTTCCTTGCATTCAACCCACACATGAGCATGTACATTTTCAATGTTGTCAAATATCGCTTTCGTTGATATTGGTGTCATACCATAATTTCACTTAAAAATCATAAATTTCATAATGCAATGTCCTATACAGAAAAAGAGGAGAAAGAAAGAAAGCACACAGTTACATTTGCATTAGATGCTGTATACAATATTCACAGTTTGCAGCAGGGAAGGAAAAAATGAGTTCCAAATAATAGCTGCACTATAGATTCACAAATATCTCTTCATTTTCATTCCATTCATAAATTTGGCAGGTATCGAAGAGTAAAATCAAATGCAATTAAAGCTTTCTCAATTTTATCTTTTTATCACTCCCCTCTCCTGCTTTCCTACTGAATTTAAAAAAAGAGGTTAAGTTTGTTGAAATCACTGTTGTAAAGATTTAAGAAGGTGTCTGGCAACTGATTTGCTGCATAATCGTTTTGCTATATCCATTCTCTGTGCAAATATTTTTTCTTCATGTGGAAAATGGCACATCTCACATGCTATCTCCACATGGCCCCCCCCCGAAGCATGTATGATGCACAAGATGTATTTCAATCAATATGCTTTTTCATAAGAAAGCATTCTTTGAAGTTCTTTATCATAACATATATTAAATTCTTGTTGATCCTATATACCTTGGGGCTTATTTATGAAGGCCTTGCGTCAGTTTTGCGCCGCCAGTGCGTCACTTTTTGTGACGCACCAGTTGTGTAAAAAATGCACCTCGTTGCGCCATATTTAAAAAGTGACGCATCAAGGTAGATGCGTCACTTTTTAAACCCCTGCGCCACATTATACCTGCGTCAGGTATAATGTATGCAGAGTGGGTGTTCCCCGCAAAAAGCCTCGTAATAGTGACGCAGTGAAATCTATGAGATTTCACTGCGTCACTTTTAGGACGCTGTTGCGTCAAAATCTTGCGCCTGCCTCACAGCAGGGGTAAGACTGACGCAGGCCCTTTCACATGGGGCTTTCCCCATGTGAAAGGACACATTGCTGGAGTTGCGTCACTTTTGTGACACACTCCAGCAATGCGTCACTTTTGCGCTTACAGATACGTCAGAAATACTGACGTATCTGTAACTCCTTGCGACATGATGCATCATACATTAAATATGACGCATCAGGAATGTCGTAAGGAGTGCGCAGTGAAAAGTGACGCATCGCTGTTTTCACGCAGCGATGCGTCACTTTTCATAAATGAGGCCCCATGCATTTAAAACATTAGAAATACACTGGTGATCGTTTCCTTGCTATAAAAAAACCTTTTTACCAGTGTTATCTTTCAGTGATTTAGCTTTTATGTATGTAATTGATAGATTTCCTCCAATCATTCTGGGCACAACCTAAAATAAAAAAATACAGACATATATGTAAACAAAACATATATGTAATATCATTTAAATATTTAAATATTGAGATTAATAGAAAAAATAGACATTAATATTGTGAAGTAAACATACATATATTTAGATAGATATAGATATAAATATAGAGATAGATAGAAATAGGTAGTTATAGTTAGGGCCTATTATCCATAGGAAATCCGCAACATTCTTTTTGGAATAACTTTAGTGCCGGTTGATGAATGTGCGTGAAATTTTCCAAATGTTTGGCCAGCTCAGTTCCGCTCTTTCCCTGAAAGTTTGGGGGAGATAGGTCAAGCGGGGGCCAAGAAAAAAAAAGAGGGGTCCCAAAACCTGTTTTCCCTGTTCAATTACCCGTAGGACTTTTAGCCATGGCTACAGCCCGAACGGCTGCACGGAATTACACCAAATTTGGCAAAGATGTAGTCCTTGGTTCAGACTCATGCATTTTGCTTATTTGGTGAAAATCCGTTCAGTAGATCCTGCGAAAATTACATCTAAAAGTACATATATATCTATGGGCGCGGTGGATTTGCGGATAGTCAGCGTCACCCTAAGCGCAGCCTACAAGCACCCTGCCGTGCACGAGCTGAATGTTAATTGGCTGACAACTGTCAAAATCCGGAAGTCATGGCAGCCATAACAAACGCCGCAAAACGTGAAAAGGGGGCAGGGTAGACACACCCTGAACCCCTAGGCCTGCTCAGGGGGTGCCACAAGGACCCCCAGGGTAAAAAAAAGCAGTTTAAAAAAAAACAAATGGGCAAGATTCGCGCACCCAGAGCAAAAACGAACCACGGGCTCCAGCGATTTGTTGCTATTTAGCCCCCGGGTGGGCTAAATTCTGGGGGCACTGTTTTAATTGTTATGGGGGGCCCGAAGAACCCCCAGCTCCGGGGACCGCCACCCCCGGGACTTATTCAATTTGGTTAGGGGGGCTCGCAGGCCCCTCAGCCCCAGGGACCACCACCTCCGGGGCTACAAAAAATTGGGTGTGGGGGCGCTCTGAGGCCCCCCCAGCCCTGGGGACGGCCCCCCCGGGGCTTCAAACGAATGTACGGTCCCCATGGCCTTGTACAGGCCATGGGGACCGCCACCCCCTAGGGCCAGCTCCTGCAGTGTCCCGGGGTGCCCACCCAAGGGCACTGCTGTCTACAATGGCAGGGTGGGAGCCTCGCGGCTCCCACCCTGCTGTTGCAAACTGCTTTGCTTCATTGAAGCAAAGCAAATTGCTTTTCCATATTGGGAGCAGAATGTTAGCTGGTCCCCATATGGAAAAGCAATGCCGGCTCCCGCAGGAGGTGGGGAGCCGGCGGGACCATGGGGGATTGGGGAACCCCCACAGTCCCCAACAAAGAGGGCCAGCCCCGGAGGATGGGATCCCCGGGGCTACAAGTGGACCGGGAGGAGGGCCACATCGCCCCCTCCCCCATAAAAAAATAAAAATAAAAGAATGGGGGATGGGGTCCCCGGGACCTTAAGTGGCCTGACGAGCCCTCTATAAAAATATCAAAAAAATGTGGCCATGCCCCAGGAGATGGGGTCCCTGTGGCCTGGAATTGGCCACAGGAGGGGGGCCACGCAGCCACATTCCCGTAAATATTTTTTTTTACATTATAATTTGGGGGTGAGGCCCTAAGGTATGGGGTCCCCAGGGCCCCCCCCCCAAAAAAAGGGGGGCTACACAGCCCCTCTTCACAAAAAAATAAAATAAATTAAAACGGGATCGGAGCCCAAACCATAATACATATTGACCTATGTGCGTTTATTCCCAGCAGGAATACTTTTTTGAATCTGTAACATTTATTTAGGGTCGTGGACTGATCAAGACACCAAGTGACTGAATATTTGGTAGCCTTATTAAATATCAAAAAAGATTTTGATACTTTAGGCTGGCCATGATTGTTAAAGGTGCTGCACCAAATAGACAAAGGCCCGGAGTTCCTGCATTGGGTTCAATTAATATACATGCAGGCAATTGTGCAGGTTTATGCAGGTAGGGTGGTTTTTATAGGAAATTCAGGTAAGCAGAGTTACTAGGCAGAGTTGTCTTCTGTCTCCTATCCTGTATGCACTAGCGATGGAGCCCAAGGCATGTAGAATATGAGGTCAAGGCCCAGAAGGGGGATGCAAATTGAGAATGACTGGCATTTTGTATCTCTGTCTGTGGAATACCCTTTGGTATAGCTCCATAAGGTGAAAGCTGACAGTCATTTCTTGACCCTCTTAATAGGCCTACTGAAATAAATTTCATAATTTGACAGTAGTAAGAGTTAATTTGAAATAGATTAGATACCAATAAATCTCTATTTACCATTCAGCATTATTTTGGAATGTGCTAATGCTGTCGACACTAGGCAGGTTAGAGGGTTCCAAAATGCTAATACTACCCAGACTATTGTATTTCACATATGGCCCTACCAGTAGTACTCAAAAAAAATTCTGAGACCTACACTCCCTACTTACCTCTGATAAATGGGAATAGGCAAGATAGACAAAGGGTGCTGATTGTGAAATGATTGAGGGTCATTTAGGAAGCCCTAATAACAAACTTTACTATGTGGTGGTAAAACTACAGTGGCCTGCGAGGTGGTTGGGGATGCCATTAGATTGCATGATGAAATTGGTCATTTAGGTTACCTATATTGGAGCACTTATTGAGAATGAAAGGGAAAAATGCGGAAGTGCATTTACTCTTGAATGTTGCATGAGGATGCAGGAAGACGTATGTACAGGTGAGAACTGGACCAATGCTGTACACTCATGGATTGCCATTGGGGTCCACATCTAATTGTAATTGGATGACTCTGATGAGGACTCTGAGAAGATTATGAGTTGGCAATTTCTGTTATATAATGTATGGGCATGTCAAGAAAGGGTGACCTGGATATAATGAGCCTCCAATCTCTCATCTGCTTCAGATACTGCTAACATAAAGCCAACAAGGGGTGGTAAATTACATTCATATATGCAACGCTGGTCACAATGTTATAGTGCATTATTCTATGAAGTTAAATATATATTACATTATAAAAGAATTTAAATATAGTATTTTAAATGTAATTATTTTTAATAAAAAACTGTAACACAATAACATACCCTCACTAACCTTTTTGAGATGAATTAATTATTAGTAAAGAGGGCAAAAATTCATGCATTTAATTGAATTAATGTTAAACTTTTTATTTTTAAGTTGAATCATAATGTTGTTATAATTATGATGGTGGCACTCTAGGAGTTGCTGGTAGAACATTACCTGGCAGGCCTGGTAGTACGTCTATGTGTTCAACGCAAATCGTCTTTCTCATGACAGGAAATGTGACAGCACATACTCTTTATGGATTTTACACTCACTTGACGCAAACACTAAAGGCATAAAAGAAACCCACATCATATATATGTATTTTCTTTTATCACATTATGATGTGCACTTGGTAATGCCAATGTTATTTGAACTCCGGGCCACTATCATCATTTTTAAGAGATGTAGCCATTTGACTATGTATCCAATTGGTTACCTTGCTAATATATATATCATTTATCTGTTGAAACTTAATATTTCTGCAGCAACACATCATAATGCATTATTACCAGGTGGGCCCACTCACTCAATCAATGACTCCTAGATTCTATCTGTAACAAACTTTGTGCCTCAGTGGGCTAAATAATGTATTGGCAATATTAGTAATCAACTTAATCAATCTATTCTTCTGGATGCATGTCCACTCAGTCTTTCAATTTAGCCCAAATGATCTCAATTTCCTTGCATTCAACCCACACATGAGCATGTACATTTTCAATGTTGTCAAATATCGCTTTCGTTGATATTGGTGTCATACCATAATTTCACTTAAAAATCATAAATTTCATAATGCAATGTCCTATACAGAAAAAGAGGAGAAAGAAAGAAAGCACACAGTTACATTTGCATTAGATGCTGTATACAATATTCACAGTTTGCAGCAGGGAAGGAAAAAATGAGTTCCAAATAATAGCTGCACTATAGATTCACAAATATCTCTTCATTTTCATTCCATTCATAAATTTGGCAGGTATCGAAGAGTAAAATCAAATGCAATTAAAGCTTTCTCAATTTTATCTTTTTATCACTCCCCTCTCCTGCTTTCCTACTGAATTTAAAAAAAGAGGTTAAGTTTGTTGAAATCACTGTTGTAAAGATTTAAGAAGGTGTCTGGCAACTGATTTGCTGCATAATCGTTTTGCTATATCCATTCTCTGTGCAAATATTTTTTCTTCATGTGGAAAATGGCACATCTCACATGCTATCTCCACATGGCCCCCCCCCGAAGCATGTATGATGCACAAGATGTATTTCAATCAATATGCTTTTTCATAAGAAAGCATTCTTTGAAGTTCTTTATCATAACATATATTAAATTCTTGTTGATCCTATATACCTTGGGGCTTATTTATGAAGGCCTTGCGTCAGTTTTGCGCCGCCAGTGCGTCACTTTTTGTGACGCACCAGTTGTGTAAAAAATGCACCTCGTTGCGCCATATTTAAAAAGTGACGCATCAAGGTAGATGCGTCACTTTTTAAACCCCTGCGCCACATTATACCTGCGTCAGGTATAATGTATGCAGAGTGGGTGTTCCCCGCAAAAAGCCTCGTAATAGTGACGCAGTGAAATCTATGAGATTTCACTGCGTCACTTTTAGGACGCTGTTGCGTCAAAATCTTGCGCCTGCCTCACAGCAGGGGTAAGACTGACGCAGGCCCTTTCACATGGGGCTTTCCCCATGTGAAAGGACACATTGCTGGAGTTGCGTCACTTTTGTGACACACTCCAGCAATGCGTCACTTTTGCGCTTACAGATACGTCAGAAATACTGACGTATCTGTAACTCCTTGCGACATGATGCATCATACATTAAATATGACGCATCAGGAATGTCGTAAGGAGTGCGCAGTGAAAAGTGACGCATCGCTGTTTTCACGCAGCGATGCGTCACTTTTCATAAATGAGGCCCCATGCATTTAAAACATTAGAAATACACTGGTGATCGTTTCCTTGCTATAAAAAAACCTTTTTACCAGTGTTATCTTTCAGTGATTTAGCTTTTATGTATGTAATTGATAGATTTCCTCCAATCATTCTGGGCACAACCTAAAATAAAAAAATACAGACATATATGTAAACAAAACATATATGTAATATCATTTAAATATTTAAATATTGAGATTAATAGAAAAAATAGACATTAATATTGTGAAGTAAACATACATATATTTAGATAGATATAGATATAAATATAGAGATAGATAGAAATAGGTAGTTATAGTTAGGGCCTATTATCCATAGGAAATCCGCAACATTCTTTTTGGAATAACTTTAGTGCCGGTTGATGAATGTGCGTGAAATTTTCCAAATGTTTGGCCAGCTCAGTTCCGCTCTTTCCCTGAAAGTTTGGGGGAGATAGGTCAAGCGGGGGCCAAGAAAAAAAAAGAGGGGTCCCAAAACCTGTTTTCCCTGTTCAATTACCCGTAGGACTTTTAGCCATGGCTACAGCCCGAACGGCTGCACGGAATTACACCAAATTTGGCAAAGATGTAGTCCTTGGTTCAGACTCATGCATTTTGCTTATTTGGTGAAAATCCGTTCAGTAGATCCTGCGAAAATTACATCTAAAAGTACATATATATCTATGGGCGCGGTGGATTTGCGGATAGTCAGCGTCACCCTAAGCGCAGCCTACAAGCACCCTGCCGTGCACGAGCTGAATGTTAATTGGCTGACAACTGTCAAAATCCGGAAGTCATGGCAGCCATAACAAACGCCGCAAAACGCGAAAAGGGGGCAGGGTAGACACACCCTGAACCCCTAGGCCTGCTCAGGGGGTGCCACAAGGACCCCCAGGGTAAAAAAAAGCAGTTTAAAAAAAAACAAATGGGCAAGATTCGCGCACCCAGAGCAAAAACGAACCACGGGCTCCAGCGATTTGTTGCTATTTAGCCCCCGGGTGGGCTAAATTCTGGGGGCACTGTTTTAATTGTTATGGGGGGCCCGAAGAACCCCCAGCTCCGGGGACCGCCACCCCCGGGACTTATTCAATTTGGTTAGGGGGGCTCGCAGGCCCCTCAGCCCCAGGGACCACCACCTCCGGGGCTACAAAAAATTGGGTGTGGGGGCGCTCTGAGGCCCCCCCAGCCCTGGGGACGGCCCCCCCGGGGCTTCAAACGAATGTACGGTCCCCATGGCCTTGTACAGGCCATGGGGACCGCCACCCCCTAGGGCCAGCTCCTGCAGTGTCCCGGGGTGCCCACCCAAGGGCACTGCTGTCTACAATGGCAGGGTGGGAGCCTCGCGGCTCCCACCCTGCTGTTGCAAACTGCTTTGCTTCATTGAAGCAAAGCAAATTGCTTTTCCATATTGGGAGCAGAATGTTAGCTGGTCCCCATATGGAAAAGCAATGCCGGCTCCCGCAGGAGGTGGGGAGCCGGCGGGACCATGGGGGATTGGGGAACCCCCACAGTCCCCAACAAAGAGGGCCAGCCCCGGAGGATGGGATCCCCGGGGCTACAAGTGGACCGGGAGGAGGGCCACATCGCCCCCTCCCCCATAAAAAAATAAAAATAAAAGAATGGGGGATGGGGTCCCCGGGACCTTAAGTGGCCTGACGAGCCCTCTATAAAAATATCAAAAAAATGTGGCCATGCCCCAGGAGATGGGGTCCCTGTGGCCTGGAATTGGCCACAGGAGGGGGGCCACGCAGCCACATTCCCGTAAATATTTTTTTTTACATTATAATTTGGGGGTGAGGCCCTAAGGTATGGGGTCCCCAGGGCCCCCCCCCCAAAAAAAGGGGGGCTACACAGCCCCTCTTCACAAAAAAATAAAATAAATTAAAACGGGATCGGGCCGGAGGCCATGACCCCTTATTGCACCATTCTGCAAACGCGTCCCCTGGTGCGTTTGCAGAGGGGGAACAAATTCCCCTTAAATACTGGGGGTCCCTGGGGCCAACTAGCCCACCAGGTACCTCCAATATGCGCCCGCCCCTTTTTACACCTCTCTGCAATGCAGCTCTGTGGCACTTACTAGAGGTAGCTGGTGGGCTACTTGCACCCCAAGGACCCTCAGTATTAAAGGGGAGTTAATCCCTCAACTTAAAATGCGCCACAGGGCGCTTTTGCACAGTGGTGAAGGGAGAGGGCGGGCCTGAGTTCACAAGTGTGCAAGCCCGCCCTGTGGTGCGGTTTGAGTTGAGGAATTAGTTCCTTGTCAATACTGAGGGTCCCTGGGGGCCAACTAGCCCACCAGCTACCTCCAGTAAGCACCACAGAGCTGCGTAGCAGAGTGTTGTAAAAAGGGGCATGGTCTCTGAACACCTCTCTGCAACGCAGCCTCCTGGTGCATACTGGAGGTACCTGGTGGGCTAGTTGGCCCCCAGGGGACCTCAGGATTCAAGGGCACTTAACCATGCAACTTAAAACGTGCCACAGGGCGTGTTTGCACACATTTCACCTCGGGCCCTGCCCCCTGCCTTCACCATTGTACAAATATTCCTCTAAAATCAGCTGAACTCCGAATTCTGATTTACTCGCCTGTTATCAGGAGAGAACCCAGTGCACCATCTTTTAGCCCAGCACTGACCCTGAACAGTCATTCTAAGCATACTTACAGTAACTTGTATTTCCTTCCATGGGATTCCATTGTGTGGTTTTCCGCAGAAAAGTTTCTAAGTGTTGATTTTTTAAACATACAAATATTCCTCTAAAATCAGCCGAACTACGAATTCTGATTTACTCACCTGTTATCAGGAATGACCTCAGTGCTGCTTCTTTTAGCCCAGCACTAACAGTGAAAAGTAATTCTAACGATACTTACCAGTAATGTGTGTTTCCTTCCATAGGAATCCATTGTCTAGTTTTCACCAGAAAAGTTTCTGTGTCTATTTTCACAAACTACAAATATTCCCCAAAAATTGCTTGTATGACTCAAACGCATTCTTTTAACTGTTTACAGTAGATGCACCAGTGCTGGATCCAGGATACACCACTAAGTAAGAAAAAGTAACGATAACACTACTTACCTCCTAAGTGAATTTCCTTCCATAGGATAACATTGAGTGATTTCATTCGGAAATTCTTCTAAGTGTGGAGTTTTGGAACTTTAAAGTATTCACCTAAAATCAGCAGAACAACGAATTCTGATGTTCTCACCTGTTATCAGGAGAGACCTCATTGCTGCAACTTTGAGCCCAGTACTGATCCTGAAAAGTATTTCTAACCATTCTTACCAGTAACTTGAATTTCCTTCCATATGCTATCATTGACTGGTTTCACTTGGAAAGTGTGGAGCTTATGAACTTTATAAAATTCCTATAAATTCAGCAGAACTACAAATTCTGATTTACTCACCTGTTATCAGGAGTGACCTTAGTGCTGCTTCTTTGAGCCCAGTATTGATTCTGAGAAGAAATTCTAACCGTACTTACCAGTAACTTGTATTTCCTTTATTAGGAATCCATTGCCTGGTTTTTACCAGAAAAGT
Source organism: Lissotriton vulgaris (assembly GCF_964263255.1). NCBI lineage: Eukaryota > Metazoa > Chordata > Amphibia > Caudata > Salamandridae > Lissotriton > Lissotriton vulgaris. The sequence goes on from NC_141694.1 coordinate 867,843,987, forward strand.
TTCTAAGTGTCTATTTTCAAAAACTAAAAATATTCCTTACAAATTGCCTGTATGACTTAAACACATTCTTTCAACTGTTTACAAGAGATGCACCCGTGCTGGATCCAGGAGCCACCACTGAGTAAGAAAAAGTAACTTTAACACTACTTACCTGCTAAGTGAATTTCCTCCCATAGGATAGCATTGGTAAATCTATGTGAAAAAGGTTTTAAGTGTCAACTTTTAAAATACAATATATTCCTTAAAAATCACTACTGTAACCAAAACGCTTTTTATTCAACTGATTACAGGAGATGTCTCAGGACTGAATCTAGGATCCAGTCCTGTGGTTAGAAAAGTGATCCAAAAAGTAACTAATTGCATTTAACTAGAAATTCACATTGACCTCAATGTTGCATTGTGACTGAAATTGTGTTGCGCATTACAACAACTGTCACTACTGTACTTAGAAGACTATTGCCTATTTGCCAAGTATTTAAACTAAAGTAATTCATTCTGAGAAAGTATATTTTGTAATGTAATGTATAATGTAATTATAATGCAATTAAAAAAAAAAAGATCTAAAAATAAATTGTTTAAAAAAAATGTAGAAAACCGTAAAAAAAAAACCAATTAATACAATTAAAAATTGTCATTTACAAAACCTTTGAAATTCACAGAAAAAACATAGGTTTCAGACATGTTATAGTTAGGAATTAGCATTTAAAAAACCTTTGAAATTCACTGAAAAAAACCATAGGTTTCAGACAAGTTATAGTTTGGAATTAGCATTTAAAAAACCTTTGAAATTCACTGAAAAAACCATAGGTTTTAGGGGTGTTATAGTTAGCTAGACATTTCACTCGTATAAAACCATTGAAATTCCCCAGTTATAGTTTGTTGTACGAACTATAACTTGCGCGCCCGTAATCCACTGCTGATGATGTCACATATTACATCATTCATGACATGGTCACTGATGACATCTCAAATGACATCACTGATGACATCACTGATTACATCATCCATGTGACAAACTGATACACCTCATCATACAGTAGCATAACCTTTCAACACTCATTATAAAATATGAAATACCAGGGAGGCATGGCACAGGAGGCGACTAAGATGGCCACCTCCGCCTGAAGCTCCGTCGGCCGGGCTCCTGTTTTCGGAACCAGACATGTAGCTGCCAGTGCCCGAGACCGCCACAACACTCCATCCTGTGGCTGACCCGGTTTTGCACCCTCCGGTGCGGTTGCGGACCCTGAGGACGCCGGGAAAGGGTGATCGGGCAGACGGGCGTGGGGGCCCGGTACCCTCGCGGAAGATCTTCCTAACTGCGCCCGGCTGGTGAGTGGTGCCACGCTTGCCACATCCCTGTGGCCACATCCCTGTGCCTCCTTGGCCCCCGCCCGGCGCTCGGTGCGCTCGGTCTTGTGCCCTTGTCTCTGCTCCCCCCCGGGATGGGTCACAGTGGCTTGGGGTCCGGGAGTGCGCTTCCGGCCCTTGGGCCTAGCATGCCGCAGTGAGCTGGGGCCTAGAGTTGCGGACTTGCCGCTGGGGCTTGGGTGCTGGGCTGGGCGGTCCGGGGTGGCGGGGGGGGTTTGCTGGCGATTGTGGGTGTGGGGGTGGCGGTGCACCATCAGCGCCTGATTGCCTGGCTGTCCCTGACATGGCGAAGGGCCCAAACTGGGGGTATTGCCTGGTGCAGTGAACGCACCCACATATTGGAGGGTACACCACCTGCTTGCACTGGCTCCTTGACTGGGTGCACCTCTTGTGCGGTCCCATCACTACCCTACCACCTGAACCAACAGTCAGCTGGCCGCCCCCAGGGCCGGACCCTGGAACTTTGCCTTGGGCCTGTTTTTGTTTCTGTGACGCCATATTAATAGACCGAGAGTCTGTCCCTGTCCCAACCGGAAGACCCTCATAGACCATACTTGCTGCAGGGGGTGGCTTGGCCCCCGGGACGACTACTGTCCAGATACGCGGGGTGTCCTGGACCCTACCACGTACTGCTCATTTGGCCCTGCGCATTTTGACGATCACTTGTATGGTTTCCACCGCGCCAGAGACGGTCTTCCTCACAGGTTGCGCTGCTACGGTGAACCTCCCACGCTGCCATTAATCCTCTTGTGGATGATTGATATCCTCGCCCACTGCCTGACTATCACCTGCTGAACATTTTCTTACCCTCTTGCCCACCATGGGGAAAAAGGACAATAACCAGCGTAAACTTACCTTTGATAAGGCCTCCCTCCTCACCACAGACGCTCCCCCGAGCTCCACATCTGGCGCGACGGGAATCACGGATCACGATGACACCACCTCCTTGGTAACGGCCATGATGACAGAAATGAGGGCGAGTTTTAAATCGTTGGACAGTCGCTTTGACAGCCTTGAACAGAAAATGGCGGACATGGAGTCCAAAGTACAGGCTCACGACCGGAGGCTAGACGTGGTGGAGTCAAGGGTCTCCGATGTAGAGGATGGTTCATCCAAGGCTTTGAAGAGACTCGATCGTTTTGAAAAGTGAAGAACGAGGACTTAGAAGCACGTAGTTGCCGAAATAACATACGTATCCTTGCCGTGGCAGAAACTACACCGACGGGGTGGATGGATCTCTTCGTAGAAAAACTACTGGTCGAATTGTTTGGCAAGGAGGTGTTTACGCAAGGGTTTGTTGTGGAGCGAGCACACAGATCCCTGGGGCCTAGGCCTCATCATGGTCTGCCCCTGTGCCCCATAATTGCCCCCCACTGAACTTCTGAGATTGAGATGCCGCCCTCAGGCCCGCCCGTGAAAAGGGAGAGGTACAGTGGCAGGGCAGCGCCTTATCATTCTTTTCTACTTTACCTTTATGGTTCAGGAGGCCCTTCGGAAATATAATGGCGTCAAGGCAACTCTTCGTAATTTAGGCCTCAAGTATGGCATGCTTAATCCAGCGCATCTCAAGGTGGAGGTGGCCGGCAGATTCCGCATTTTTGAAACACCCACGGAGGCTCAGGAATTCTGCCACAATAAAAAAAGCAGGGATCCAGCTCGGCTTCTGCTACGGGTTTGCTTTCTCCGGCCCATGGGGACTCGCAAAACAGTGTGGAACTCTTTACAGAACTTGGGTCTGGCTAAATATCCATTATTGTATTCCTCTGGTCTTTTTCTTGCAGCTGCATGACTGTATACATTTTTTATATTTGTGCATCTTGAAATACGGGTATGTTTGACCGGCGCAGCGTTGCTTCCCCCCATGGCCGATGCCTTTAATCTTTCGTATCTTGGGGTTATTTTTTTGGTTACGATACACTCCTTTGTCAATGATTCAGTGACAAGTATAATGTTTCTTATGCCGTTACGATTATTGTGGTTCTGCCTCGGTGGGGTTGATTAGAGGCTGGGTGGGGGGTGTAGGGGGGGATTTGTTTTATTTTCTATTTTTGGCCATCGTTATTGTTTTCATTATGCATCCCCGAAGGATTGGCGCGCTGTCCAGATCAATAAAAATGTGGTTCCCCAGATGGCCAAGTTAGGTCTCCAGACAGGCACATCTGAGCTTATTTTGATGTCTTGGAATGTTAGGGGTCTGAACGACAATAGGAAGTACAGGCAGGTTTTTAATTATATTGCTAGGCATAGAGTTGGTATTGTTTTTTTCCAGGAAATGCATCTGGCCCCCTCTGACTCATCATGTCTTGCCAGGAGTTGGGGCTCCCATAGGTTTTTTTCGCACTACAGTAGATACTCAAGAGGGGTGGCCATTCTTATTCATAAACGTGTACCGTTTGCTTTATCCTCTCTTGTAGGGGACAGAGAAGGCCGTTACCTGATTGTTTCTGGCTCCCTCTTGGGACACAGGGTCACCTTAGTGGGAGTATATGGCCCTAGCGTTAATACTCCCGCCTTCTTCCAAGAATTACAAGTAAAACTCCTTACGCTTGGCACTGGCTTATTGATCGTTGGTGGGGACTTCAATCTCCTACTGAACCCCAAGAGGGATAGTACGTCCTCCTCTCCTGAGACTAAGACTAGGTCACGCTCCATCCTGTCGGATTTATGTGCTCACTTCTCCCTTACTGATATAGAGTCAGGAATGCACTCAAACAGCCCAGATTACACGCACCACTCCGGATACCACAACACCTGGACCTGAATCGACTACTGGCTTGCCTCCCCTGCGTTCGCAGGTTGGTTTGCAGACCTTCTGACCCTGCCGCGCACACTCTTGGTTCATTCTCCTATATTGCTGAAATTGAATATACCCTGACTAGGGGGATATGAGAGGCAGTGGCGTTTCCCGGGGAGGGCATTGACTGACCCGGTGTTCACTGAAGAGATACGACAAGCAATAGAAGACTACTTCGACCTAAACACTGGGTCTGTGGAGTCTTGGGCTATTTTGTGGGAGGGGTTCAAAGTGACTATTCGGGGTGGGTGTATCACCAAACATGTGGGGGCTTTAAGGGAGATCAGGTCCACATTGTCCCATATTGAGAGCGACATTTCTACTCTAGACAGCGAGCTATTACATAACCCTTCCAGTGACAGTGAGGTGAAGCGCCTGTCCATATTAGTGGAGTTCCGGGATGAAGCGGTCAGGGAATTAAAGTTTCTGTCCACACAACACACAGCACGGCAATACGGACAGGGGGATAGACCTGGTAAATTATTGGCACAATTACTCCGGTCTCCATGTCACCGAAATTACAGACAAGCGGGGAGAGGTGCTCCGTTCCACACCAGTAATATGCGATACCTTTGTATCTTATTATAAAGAATTGTACACGTCCACTCTGTCAGGGGATCTAGAGGATCAGGGCACATACCTAAACGAGATAGCGATGGTGTATCTTGAATAACACATGCAGGAGTTTTTGGCAGTACCTATCACCCCAGACAGCATAATTGAAGCTATTGACGCACTTAGGGGCTCGTCTGCTCCCGGCCTAGATGGCTTCGCCGCCGACTTCTACAAAGCTTATAAAGAGGACTGGTTCCCCGATTGGTGGAAGTGTATGCGGGGGCGATCGAGTTGGGATACATGCCGCCTACATTCAGGGAAGCAGTCATAATACTTCTTCTCAAACCAGGCAAGAACGCCACTCTGTGTGGTTCATACAGACCCCTCTCTTTATTGAACCTTGGCTACAAGATCCTGGCCAAGGTCATTGCCATTCAGCTCTCTCTGTTGATGGAGTCCATAATATCACTGGCGCAGTCTGGGTTTGTTCCTCATCGCTCCACCTCTCTGAATGTAAGGACCCTGTTTTCGGTATTGCACCACATAGGCCCATCTACTCCGGCTGCCGCCATCCTTCTTGATGCCGAGAAGGCATTTGATTCCTTGGAATGGCCATTCTTTCTGTCCATCATGAGACGTATGGGTATGCCAGAGTGTTTTGTGTCAACAGTAGCCTTATTGTACACTATGCCCACGGCCCGGATACACCTGAATGGCACCATTACGGAGCAATTCCCCTTAACACGCGGCACTCAACAGGGATGTCCACTGTCCCCTCTGCTTTTTATCCTGGCAATGGACCCTTTGGTCCGCCATTTTCAGGAAAAACATCTGTTCCGGAGTCTCTAGTTTCGTACGGGTCCGCTATTGATCTCGTTATACGTAGACGCGCACAATTCTGTATGTAAGAATGCCCCACATCAATATGGAACCTCTTTTGTTCGAAATTATTCGCTTTGGCAAGTTTTCTGGATAACGCATTAACTGGCATAAGTCATTCATCTTCCCACTTTACCCGTGGTACCACGGAGTGGAATTGTTCATTCCCACTTGAATGGTGCAGTGACTCGGTCAAATACCTGGGGATACATGTCCACCTCAACACGGTGTCCATCGTCAGGTGGAATTATGGCAGGGCATCAGACTTCTTGGAAGACCAAATTGATCGTTGGATCCGCCTCCCGCTATCTATGGTGGGAAGGATCACCATAATCAAAATGATAGTGCTCCCTCGGTTTCTATATTTATTCAACAACATCCCGATACCTCTCACTAAGGTATTCGTCACGCAGTTGCGTTCCCTGCTCCTGCGGTTGGTCTGGGGGGACAAGAACCCAAGAGTTTCATGGCAAGTGCTCACTTTCCCATATGAAAGAGGGGGCTTGGGAGTCCCTGACTTCTATCTGTATTTTCTAGTCGCTCAGTGCTCGTTCGCATATTCATGGTTCCACCCAGATGCCCACATATTATATTTGAAACCTGAAGCTGATATGGTCCTTCCTGGAACACTCTCTACGGTCCTCCCTAAAGGGTCCCCGGAGACCCGCAAGACATACAAACAGTGTCATCTACCTGTTGGGCGTGGGATAGGGTGTGTAGACTGCTCGGTTTGGACCGACTGTACTCTCCTGCCCTTCCTCTGCCAAATGCAAACTGGCTTCCTATTACCGGGGAGGCGGTGGTTAAACACACCTTAACCAAGTTCCATATACACGTAATTGGTTACCTTTTCCCTGAGGGACATCCTTTCTCCGTAACAGAAGACCCCCGTTTCTCTGACCGTTCCTTCATGGACTCCTTTGTGTTGACCAGATTGCGATCCATGATGCGAGCTTCCTTTCCCACATCTCCAATTGCACCTGAAGCCCCCCCTCACACTTGTAATCCAGCACCCCTTGGGATCACACTTGGTCGCTAGATTGTACAGACTATGCAACGCAGCTCTTCCCGCCTTGGACGCTAAGGTTCTCAAGGCTTGGGAGGACGATTTGGGTGTAACGATATCGGATGAACAATGGGCTCAGTGTTGTAGAGCAACTAGGGAAGTCTCTATAAACAGCAGGCATAAACGTATCCACTTTAAGTTCCTGCGTAGACTTTATCATACTCCTGAGCTGTCTCATAGGATATACTCTGGTCGGCCTCATCTGTGCCCCAAGTGCAATGCCCCACATGCCGACTTTGCGCACCTATCTTGGACCTGCCCACTGTTACATACATACTAGTCCCAGGTACATCAAACCTTTAGTGATATGCTGGGTCTTCAACTGAATACCACTCCCGAAGTGGCATTGTTGGGTTACCTCTCCAACTTTCCCCGTTCGATACGCAAGCTTGCGGCATTGAGTTTCCTATTGGTCAAAAGGGAGATTGAATTGCTCTGGTGCGCCAACGACCCCCGAGTTTGAAGTCATGGCTCCGGAGTATGGCATTTTGTAACGTCAATAGCGTGGAATATTCAACTTTGGTCCCTACTCCACCCCGCCCTGTGGATATTTGGGGTCCCTATCATTCCTACATAGCCAAGATCGCTGTTGCCCAACAGTCCCAGGCCGAGAGTAATATAGATCCAACGGGAGTGGGCTGAGGTATCTTGTCACCTTGAATGTTCATATATGAGTGATTTAATTATGGTTTGGATCATGGTATGGCCCCCTGTATTTCCTTGCTGGAATATTAGCAGGACTAGCAAGTTTACATCGTTCTTTCAGGTTGGCGCGTACACCCTCTCCCTTTATCGTTTGTCAAGACTGTTATTGTGTATCTGGATCAGTTCTTGGTCCACAACAGATACAGTCATTGTCTAGCACTGTAGATGCCATGCAATATAATTTAATTTGTTGTCATTATTCGGTATGATGTATCTCATGAATATTATATATGTGCCTTTTTTATTCTCTGGATGCAATATTAATGTGTCTTTGTGTAACTCATGATGCAACATTGGTGTTTTTTTATGTTTGTTTCTTTTTTGATTTGGAAAATAATAAATAAACGTTTAAAAAAAAAGAAAAATATGAAGTACCATATTTGAAACCATTTACACACCAATAAAAGTTTCTAAAAACCCAATCAGTGATTCCTACATTTACACACACATCTAAACATGTACCTATTGATTCACTCATACATGCTAACAAAGATCAATAGAACACTATTAAATATACTTATACACCAACATCAACATCACACAGCAGCACATATCCTATTCGTCTATGCAGACATCCTACTCACTTATGCAAACAATTGATCATACTTATATTTACTAAGCTACACACTTACAGAAACACCACTTTATTTATTAAGATAGATAGTAACTCATACTTAGTGTGTTATAAAATCACTATTACAAGTATACAGTTATCCATACATCAATCATACAATCACTGAGTCTTGTGTATACTTATTTATATACAACAGCTGTCACATACACTGCCTTTTATATTTTTAGTTTGTTGGACATATATCATTGAGAAATATATTTATTCATCACCACATCCATAAAGAGATTCACTCACCCAAACAACTATTTCCACATACAGTCTTAACGTCATATATCTACTAAATTAACTATTTACACATCTTTCGACAGTCACACACGTCCCACCCAACCACACACACATTCATTCACTATCCCATACAAATACTCACTTAACTAATTAATAATTAATGTAGACTTTTACATACCTAGAAACCAACTTATGTAGTAGTTTACACAACAAGAGATAGAGTGATACAGGTAGTCACACAGTTTAATCACTATCCCATATATTTAGTGAGACACTTTAAATTTGTCACTTAGACAGTCAATCACATTGCTACTAATTCCTCCATTCACACACTTTTACATCAACTCAGTCTTCAAGGCAGATTGCTATATATATATATACTACTTATTCAAATATCGAACTAAACCACATTCACTGGATGATGTCATCAGTGATGTCATTTGAGATGTCATCAGTGATGTCACTGAACATTTCATGAATGATGTAATATGTAACATCATCAGCACTGGATTGCGGGCGTGTGAGTCATAGTTAGTACAACTAACTATAACGGGGAATTTCAATGGTTTTATACGAGTGAAATGTCTAGCTAACTATAACACCTCTAAAACCTATGTTTTTTTCCAGTGAAAATATATATAACCAGTTTGCTGCCTTCAACTTCGTCTCGGCGATGAAAAACCAGCACAAACTCCACTTCAGGTTGGCAAAAGGTGTTTATTTTTCACAACAAATAAGTCACAACGCGTTTCGGCTGACTCCGCAGCCTTGATCACTAACTATAAGGGGGAATTTCAATAGTTTTATATGAGTGAAATGTCTAGCTAACTATAACACCCCTAAAACCTATGTTTTTTTCAGTGAATATATATATATATATACATATGTATATATATATATTTATATATATATATATATATATATATATATATATATATATATATATATATATATATATATATATATATATATATATATATATATATATATATATATATATATATATGTTCAACCAAATCGCCCTTCTTTTGAAAACACACTCCACAGAAGATTAGTTAAGTATAGCCAGCTTTTTATTAGTAGATGTTTCATTTGGCCTGACGTGTTTCAGAGCATGGCTTCTTGCTCACAGGCTGCCATGATACCAAAAATGCAGCGACAAGTGTTATAGCATGGTGGAATGCCCTCTGCAAACCTGGAATGGTCACCTGTTACTTATTGCTGCATGTGGATGTTAAATTTGTACTAATGGTGTGCAAACCACTATTGCTTCTTTCTGTGCCTCTCTTGCCTCTTTTTGCATTTCTGTTGCTTCTTTTTGCACCTTTTTTTCTTTTTCTGCACTTCTTTTGCCTCTTTCTGCACCTCTCTTCCCTCTTTCTGCACCTCTGTTGCTTCTTTCTGCACTACTCTTGCTTCTTTCTTCACATCTCTGGCTTATTTCTGCACAAGTTGTGCTTCTTTCTGCATCCCTCTTTCCTTTTCCACAACGCTCTTGCCTCTTTCTGCACCCCTGTTCCTACTTTTCACTCTTCCTTTGTTTCTTCCTGCACCTCTCTTGGTTCTTTCTGCATCCCTCTAGCCACTTTCTCCACCTGTGTTCCCTTTTTGCATCTCTGTTGCTTCTTTCTGCACTTCTCTTGCCTCTTTCTCCACCCCTCATCCCTGTTTCTGTACCTCTGTTGCTTATTTCTGCACTTCTCTTGCTTCTTTCTGCACCTCAGTGCCTTCTTTCTGCAACCCTTGTGCCTCATTCTGCACCCCTCTTCCTTCTTTCTGCTACCTCTCTTCCCTCTTTCTGCACCACTCTTGCCTCTTTCTGTACCTCTGTTGCTTCCTTCCTTATGCACTTTTCATGCCTCTTTCAGCACCTCTTTTGCTTCTTTCAATACTTCTCTTCCTTCTATCTGCACTCCTCGTGTCTTTTTCTACACCCTTCGGTTCTTTTCCTGCATGTCTCTTGGTTCTGTCTGCACTGCTCTTGTCTCATTCTGCACTACTCTTGCCACCTTGTGTACCTCTGTAGTTTCTTGCTGCACTGTTCTTGCTTTTTTCTGCACCTCTCTTACAAACTTCTGCAACCCTCTTGCCTCTTTCTGCAACCCCCTTGCCTCCTTCTGCAACTCTGTTGGTTGATTCTGCACAGCTCTTGCTTCTTTCTGCACCTCTTTTGCCTCTTTCTGCAATACTCTTGCCTTCTTCTGCACTTCTGTTGCCTCTTTCTGGAGTTCTCTTACCTATTTCTGTACCTCTGTCCCTTCTTTCTGCACCTCTTTTGTTTCTTTCTGCACATCTCTTGCTTTTTCTGTACCCCTCATGCCTCTTTCTATACCCTTCTTTTTTCTTTTTGAATCCCTGCTGCCCCTTTCTGCACTTCTGTTTCTTCTTTTTGCACCTCTCTTGCCTCTTTCTGTGCCACTTGTGCTTCTCTCTGTACCCCTCTTCCCTTTTTCCACACAGCTCTTGCCTCTTTCTGCACCCCTGTTCCTACTTTTCACTCTCCCTTTGTTTCTTCCTGCACCTCTCTTGCTTCTTTCTGCATCCCTCTAGCCACTTTCTCCACCTGTGTTGCCTTTTTGCATCTCTGTTGCTTCTTTCAGCCCTTCTCTTGCTACTTTCTCCACCCCTCATCCCTCTTTCTGTATCTCCGTTGCTTGTTTCTACACTTCTCTTGCTTCTTTCTGCACCTCAGTGCCTTTTTCTGCAACCCTTGTGCCTCTTTCAGCACCCCTCTTCTTTCTTTCTGCTGCCCTCTTGCTTCTTTCTGTACCTATTTTCAATCTTTCTGTATCCTCTTGCCTCTTTCTCTACCCCACTTCCCCCTTTCTTCATTATTGTTGCTTCTTTAAGCACTTCTCTTGCTTTTTTCTGCACCTCTCTTGTGCCTTTCTATACCCCCCATGCCTCTTTCTGTAACAATTTTCCTCTTTCTGCACCCTTCTTCCTTATTTCTCCACTCCTCTTGCCTCTTTATGTACATCTGTTGCTTCTTTCTACACTTTTTTTGTTTCTTTATACACCTCTCTTGCTTCTTTCTACATCCCTCTTGTCTCTTTCTCCACCCCTCTTCCCCCTGTTTTATCTCTGCTGCTTCTTTCTGCACCTTTGTTGCTTCTTTCTGCACTTCTATCACCTCTTTCAGCATCCCTGGTGATTAATTATGCACTTACCATGCTTCTTTCTGCGCCTGTTTTGCTTCTTTCTGCAGCCCTGTTGACTCTTTCTGCACTCATCGTTCCTCTTTCTGTACCTATCTTGCTTCTTTCTACATCTCACTTGCTTCTTTCTGATCTTTTCTTGCTTCTTTCTACACCCCTGCTGTTTGTTTCAGCAATACTCTTGCCTGTTTTGGTACCTCTGTTGCCTCTTTATGCACCTCTCTTGCCTCTTTCTGCACCTCATTTGCTTCTTTTTGTACCCCTCTTTCCTCTTTGTGCATCTTTCTTGCCTTTTCTATACCTCACTTCCCTCTTTCTGCACCACTCTTGCCTCTTTCTGTACCTCTGTTGCTTTCTTCCTTCTGCACTTTTCTTGCCTCTTTCAGCACCTCTGTTGCTTCTTTCAATACTTCTCTTCCTTCTATCTGCACTCCTCGTGCCTCTTTCTACACCCTTCGGTTCTTTTCCTGCACGTCTCTTGGTTCTATCTGCACTGCTCTTGCCTCATTCTGCACCACTCTTGCCACCTTGTGTACCTCTGTAGTTCTTACTGCACCTTTCTTGCTTCTTTCTGCACCTCTCTTGCAAACTTCTGCAACCCTCTTGCCTCTTTTTGCAAACTCCTTGCCTCCTTCTGCAACTCTGTTGGTTGATTCTGCACAGCTCTTGCTTCTTTCTGAACCTCTTTTGCCTTTTTCTGCAATACTCTTGCCTCCTTCTGCACTTCTGTTGCCTCCTTCTCCACCAGTGTTGCTTCTTTTTTGTACTTCTCTTCTCTTTCTTCACCCCTCTTGCCTCCTTATGCACATTTATTGCTTCTTTTTGCATTTCTCTTGCTTCTTTCTTCATCTCTCTTGCATCTTTCTGCACCCCTCCTGCCGCTTACTCCAACCCTTACGCTTTTTTCAATTCTGTTGCTTCTTTTTGCACCTTTTGCTTCTTTCTGCACTTCTCTTGCTTCTTACTGCACCCTGTTGCTTCAATCTGCACTTCCCATGCTTTTTTCTGTCCCTTTCCTTCTTCTTTCTGCACCACTGTTGTCTATTTCTACACTCGGCTTCTCTCTTTCTGCACGTCTTTTGCCTCTTTCTGCACCCCTGTTGCTTCATTCTGCACTCCCCATGCTTCTTTCTGCCCCTCTCCTTTTCCTTTCTGTACCCCTGGTGTCTATTTCTACACTCAGCTTCCGTCTTTCTGCATGTCTTGCCTCTTTCTGCACCCCTGTTGCTTCATTCTGCTCTTCCCATGCTTCTTTATGCACCTGTCTTGCTTCTTTCTGCAGCCCTGTTGTCTATTTCTGCACTCGTCTTCCCTCTTTCTCTACCTCTCCTGCCTCTTCCTACATCTGACTTACCTCTTTTTGCACTTTACTTGCTTCTTTCTACACCTCTGTTGCCTATTTCAGCAATTCTCTTGCCTCTTTCTGTACTTCTCTTGCCTCTTTCTGCACCTCTCCTACTGCTTTATGTACTTTTCTTGCCTCTTTGCACCTCACTTGCTTCTTTCTGCACCACTCTTGCCTCTTTCTGCACCCATCTTCCCTCTTTGTGCAACACTCTTGCCTCTTTATACACTTCTCTTCCCTCTTTCTAGAGTTCTCTTACCTCTTTCTGTACCTCTGTCCCTTCTTTCTGCACCTCTTTTGTTTCTTTCTACACATCTCTTGCTTTTTTCTGTACCCCTCATGCCTCTTTCTTTACCCTTCTTTTTCCTTTTTGCATTCCTCCTGCCTCTTTCTGCACTTCTGTTTCTCCTTTTTGTACCTCTCTTGCCTCTTTCTGCACCACTTGTGCTTCTCTCTGTACCCCTCTTCCCTTTTTCCACACCGCTCTTGCCTCTTTCTGCACCCCTGTTCCTACTTTTCACTCTTCCTTTAATTCTTCCTGCACCTCTCTTGCTTCTTTCTGCATCCCTATAGCCGCTTTCTCCACCTGTGTTCCCTTTTTGCATCTATGTTGCTTCTTTCTGCACTTCTCTTGCCTCTTTCTTCACCCTCATCCCTCTTTCTGTACCTCTGTTGCTTGTTTCTACACTGCTCTTGCTTCTTTCTGCACCTCAGTGCCTTCTTTCTGCAACCCTTGTGCCTCTTTCAGCACCCCTCTTTTCTTTCTGCTGCCCTCTTGCCTCTTTCTGTACCTCTTTCATTCTTTCTGTATCCTCTTGCCTCTTTCTCTACCCCACTTCCCCCTTTCTGCATTTCTGTTGCTTCTTTAAGCACTTCTCTTGCTTTTTTCTGCACCTCTCTTGTGTCTGTCTATACCCCTCATGCCTCTTTCTGTACCCCTATTCCCTCTTTCTGCACCCCTCTTCCTTCTTTCTCCACTCCTCCTGCCTCTTTCTGCACCTCTGTAGCATCTTTCTGCACTTCTTTTGTTTCTTTCTGCACCTCTCTTGCTTCTTTCTACATCCCTCGCGTCTCTTTTTCTACCCCTCTTCCCCCTGTTTTATCTCTGATACTTCCTTCTGCACCTTTGTTGCTTCTTTCTGCACTTCTCTTGCCTCTTTCAGCATCCCTTGTGCTTAATTTTGCACTTACCATGCTTCTTTCTGCACCTGTTTTGCTTCTTTCTGCAGCCCTGTTGTCTCTTTCTGCACTCATCTTCCCTCTTTCTGTACCTATCTTGCATCTTTCTACATTTCACTTGCTTCTTTCTGATCTTTTCTTGCTTCTTTCTACACCCCTGCTGTTTGTTTCAGCAATACTCTTGCCTGTTTTGGTACCTCTTTTGCCTCTTTCTGCACCTCTCTTGCCTCTTTCTGCACCTCATTTGCTTCTTTTTGTACCCCTCTTTCCTCTTTGTGCATCTTTCTTGCCTTTTCTATACCTCACTTCCCTCTTTTTGCACCACTCTTGCCTCTTTCTGTACCTCAGTTGCTTTCTTCCGTCTGCACTTTTCTTGCCTCTTTCAGCACCTCTGTTGCTTCTTTCAATACTTCTCTTCCTTCTATCTGCACTCCTCGTGCCTCTTTCTACACCCTTCGGTTCTTTTCCTGCACGTCTCTTGGCTCTATCTGCACTGCTCTTGCCTCATTCTGCACCACTCTTGCCACCTTATGTACCTCTGTAGTTTCTTACTGCACCTTTCTTGCTTCTTTCTGCACCTCTCTTGCAAACTTCTGCAACCCTCTTGCCTCTTTTTGCAAACTCCTTGCCTCCTTCTGCAACTCTGTTGGTTGATTCTGCACAGCTCTTGCTTCTTTCTGAACCTCTTTTGCCTTTTTCTGCAATACTCTTGCCTCCTTCTGCACTTCTGTTGCCTCCTTCTCCACCAGTGTTGCTTCTTTTTTGTACTTCTCTTTCTCTTTCTTCACCCCTCTTGCCTCCTTATGCACATGTGTTGCTTCTTTTTGCATTTCTCTTGCTTCTTTCTTCATCTCTCTTGCTTCTTTCTGCATTTCTTTTGCTTCTTTCTTCACTTCTTTTGCTTTTTTCTGCACCACTCTTACCTCTTTCTGTACCCCTTTTGTTTCTTTCTGGACATCTCCTGCCTCTATCTGCACCTTTCTTGCCTTTTTCTGCAGTTCTATTTCCTCTCTCTGCACCTCCTTTGCTTATTTCTGTACTTTTCTTGCCTCTTTCTGTACCCTTTCTGCCTCTTTCTGCAACTCTGTTGGTTCTTTGTGCACTGCTTTTGGTTATGTTTGCACCTCTGTTGCAAATTTCTGCATCTCATTTGCCTCTTTCTGCACCCCTTTTGCCTGTTCCTGCATTTTTCTTGCTTCTTTCTGTACTCTTCTTACCTTTTTCTGCACATCTTTTGCCTCTTTATGTACCTCTCTTCCCTCATTCTGCAAGTCTCATGGTTCTTCCTGCCTTGCTCCTGTCTCTTTCTGCATCCCTCTTGCCTCTTTGAGTACCGCTTTTGCTTCTTTCTGCACTTCTCTCTCCTCTTTATGCAACCCTCTTGCCTCTTTCTGCACCTCTACTGCTTGTTTCTGCACTTCTATTGACTCTTTCTGCACCTCTCTTGCTTCTTTCTCCACACCTGTTGTCTTTTTTTGCACTGCTGTTGTCTCTTTCTGTACTTGTCCTTCCTCTTTTTGCACCTCTCCTGCTACTTTATGCTGTTCTCTTGCTTCTTATATATCTCTCTTGCCTCTTTCTGCACCTCTCTTGCTTCTTTCCACACATCTGCTGCTTCTTTCAGCAGTTCTCTTGGGTCGTTTTGAGCTTCTTTTGCTTGTTTATGTACCTCTCTTGCGTCTTTCTGCACCTCTGTTGCCTCTTTCTACACCTCACTTGCTTCTTTCTGCCCCCTCTTGCCTTTTTCTGCACTCCTTTTTTCTCTTTCTGCACCTCTCTTGCCTCTTTCTGTGCTCCTGTTCTCCCTTTCTGTACCTTTCCTACCTGTTTCTGTACCTCTCTTGCCTCTCTCTGTACCTCTGTTGGTTCTTTCTGTACTTCTCTTTCTTTTTCTGCACCGTTCACACCTCAGTTGTTTCTTTCTGCACTTCTCTTCCTTCTGTCTGTACCCCTCCTGCCTCTTTCTGTACTACTCTTGCCTCTTTGTGTACCTATCCTACCTCTATCTGCACCCATTTTGCCTCTTTCAGCACCTCTTTTGGTTCTTTCTGCACTGCTCTTGCTGCTTTTAGCACCTCACTTGCCTGTTTCTGCACTTCTTCTGCAAATTTCTATACCTCTGTTGCTTCTTTCAGCAATTCTCTGGCCTGTTTCTGAACCTCTGTTAGTTCTTTATGCGCTTCTTTTGTTCTTTCTGCACCATTCACACTTTTCAGCACCTCTGTTGCTTCTTTCTGCACTTCTCTTCCTTTTTTTACGCACCCCTCCTGCCTCTTTCTGTACCTCTGTTGCCTCTTTGTGCACCTCTTGTACCCTTTTCTGCACCCCTCTTGCTTCTTTTTGCAACTCTAGTGTTTCTTTGTGCACTGCCCTTGCTTTTTTTGCATCTGACTTGTCTCTTTCTGCACTTCTCTTGCTTGTTTCTACACTTCTGTTGCTTCTTTCAGTAATTCTCTTGCCTTTTTCTGTACTTCTCTCCCTTCTTTCAGCACCCCTCCTGCCTCTTTCTGTACCTCTCTTGCCTCTTTGTGCACCACTGTTTGTTTATTTTGCTCTGCTCGTGCTTCTTTCTGCACCCATCTTGCCTCTTTCTGGACCCCTCGTTTCTCTTTTGACACCTCTCTTGTCTCTCTCTGCACCCCTGCTCCCTCTTTCTGTACCATTTGTGCCTCTTTTTGCACCTCTCTTACCTCTTTCTGTACCTCTGTTGATTTTTTCTGCTCTTCTCTTGCTCTTTTTTCACCCTTTGCACCTCTTTTAGCACCTCTGTTGCTTCTTTCTGGACTTCTCTACATTCTTTCTGCACCCCTCCTGTCTCTTCAGTACTTCTCTTGACTCTTTGGATACCTCTCCCAATCTTTCTGAAGACCTCTTGACTCTTTTTGCACCTCTTTTGGTTCTTTCTGCACTGCTCTTGCCTCTTTCAGCACCTCTGTTGCTTCTTTCTGCACTTTTCATGCCTCTTTCTGCACCTATGACTAGTAGTTTTAATCCCCCGACCCTATTATATACTAGGGCCTTACAGGGGAGGTCATTCCAATCTCAGGGTTACCCCAGCACATAGTGTAGCCTAGTGTATGTAGTTGTTTTCACTGTATTCTAAGTGTCTTTCAGCATAGCACTGGCTCCGGCCCTGGTTAGTCAGAGTCAGTTACCACCAGTACCAGTCATCAAAAGGTTGGGGGCACAGGATGACTTTGAAACAAGGCCTCTTTCTGCACCTCTTTTGGTTCTTTCTACATATCTGTTGCTTCTTTCTGCACTTTTATTTGTCTTTCTGGACTTCTGTTGCTGCTTTCTGCATTTCTCTTGCTTTTTTCGGTGCCCTTCTTCCTCTTTCTGCACATGTCCTACCTCTGTAGCAAAAACCACAGGTTTCAGGAACATTATAGTTAGAAATTAGCATTTAAAAAACCTTTGAAATTCAGTGAAAAAAACACAGGTTTCAGGGACGGTATAGTTAGTTGGACATTTCACTCGTACAAAACCAGAGAAATGTGTCCATTATAGTTAGTTGAGCTAACTATAACTCGTGCCCCCACTATGCACTGCTAATCACGTCACATATTACATCATTCATGACACGGTCAGTGACATCACTGATGACATCACTGATGACATCTCAAATGACATCACAGCCTGTTTATCGAATTACCAGGGACCCACATTAATTATTATAGCATGCGCCACCTCACCTTAAAATATATTTTGGTTCCACTAGTGTCACATATATCTCAGGAAGGGTATTTGGCCTCATGTTTTCTCCCACCTGAAGAGGGAATTTTCAAATCTCCCGCCAAACAGGAGCAAACACGTCTGCTCCCAGCAGGAAGGAGCTTTAAAAAACTGGAGCAGACTTGTGTTCTGAGCAACAGATTGCTCCTGCCCAGAGGGAGCAACATAAATAGCTGCTCCTTGTGAGCCAGAGGAATGCGAGCTCCCGCAGAAAGCGGGGAGTCAGCTGAGGCTGCAGGGGCATAGGGCTTCACCATGGCCCCCAATATGTTGTTTGTGGGTTCCCCAGGTGGGCAGTGGGGTACCCACTTATATTAAAAGCAAACCCCAGGGGATGGTGTCCCCGGGGCCATGATAGGCTCGGTGAGGGGGAAGCCATCCCCACGAGAATAAAAACAGCCCTGGAGGATTTGGTCCCCAAGGTCTAATGAGGCTTAGGGAGGGGGCCACAACGTCTCCCTTCCCTCTAAATAAAATATAGCCATGGAGGATATGGTCCCAGGGCCTAATCTGGCACAATGAGGGGGGTCACACTGCTTTTTTATCCTTTTTTTAAAAATTTCAGTACCAGGAGACAGGTTCCCTGGGGCCTAATTAGACTCAGGGATGAAGGCCGTGGGTCTCCTCTCTTTATTATTTACTCTGCTCTGAGGGAGAGAGGCAAAGTGGCCTCCGTTTCCTTTTGAAAAACAGATGGCCCTGGGTATGGGTTCCACAGGGCCAAAAAAGTCTTGGGGAGGTGGGCTACTTCATTCCCCTCTTTAAGAAATGGATAACTCTAGGGCATGGGGTCCACATAGCCAAAGAATGCTCAGGGAAGTAGGTTGCATGGTACCTATCCTCTTTTAAAAAGAGGATGGGGTCCCAGGTTCCTCATAAGGCTTGGGGAGTTGGGCTGTGTTGCATCCTTCTCTTTTTTTAAATTATATTTGGCACTGGAGGATGTGGTCCTCAGGGCCTTTTAGGGCTTGGGGAGGGGAGCGACACCCTCTTGTCCCCTTAGATTTTAGCTTTAGGTGGGATCCCCAGGGCCCAAGAAGGCTTCTGGAGGGCACTGCACAACATCTTCCTTTTTTACATTATGTCTGCCCTTGACGGATTGGGTCCCTGAGGCCTATTGTGTCTTGGGGATGGAGGCCAGAGGGCCCCTCCCTTTTTATTAAAACTGTCCCTAGGGATGCGGTCCTGGAGAACTGCAGCCTTAAGGCCCGGCGGCGCAGGGTACGCCTAAAATCCCCGGGATTCACCTTCCTTGTCAACACACAGAGACACGGACTCTTCGTCTGGCGTAGAAGATAGTATTTATTAGCTGCAGCTAGTACAGTGGTCTTAGAAGTCGTCAGTACAACGAGGTTCAAAAGAGACTGCCACTTAACTCCGTGGCGCACAGGTTTATAAACGATACAATACAATGCAAAACTGCAATCACACAAAGAGCATGAGCTATAGGCAAACGTTATAGACAATGTTTTAATACTAAGGCAACTCAAATTCCCGGTTACGTTTGTCACTCGACCCCTTAAGTAAATTACAAATGAATCCACACAATTCAATTTACAAGCAGAGAAAACACAGCTGTGTGTTGTAGAAGTACAGTCGTGAAACAGGAGAATGCATGAGACATGTAGCGAAGGACAGCAGATAAGATAACTTAAAGGAAACAATGGTGTGAACCAACATGTAGTCCGGACGGGGATTAATTAGCTCAGACAGGAATTAGTGTACTCGGCCAGACCCTGACACTCGATAGTAAACATAAGCAGAGAAGCCACCTGACACGCAAAGGCAGAAACGACAAAAAAATTGCGTTCGCCGAGTTGCCTGAGTGAGGGCAACACAAAATGGCGGCGATCCCAAAATGGAGGTTGAGCACAAACAAATTCGTAATTTTCAGAACCTCAGACCCTCCTTTTGCCAAATCTGAGTCGGAATCAACACTGATGTTCATAAGATCTTCAAGCTGTTGCTGCACCATCATTCTAATATTCTCTGTCTTCTGAGTAGCAGATTGTGGAACAGATAAAGTAGTCAACTGGCCACAAACTGCAGGACCACATTGAACTCATAAGCAACAGGAGAATATGATGGCCAAGATTGCTCCAAGGAACGTTAAGATCTTCCATCCCCAAGCTGACAATATTCCCCAAAACCATCCCATAAAAGACCAATCTCCTTCGTCTTCATGAATCGACTCGGAGACCGTGTGCAATTTGGAAATGGCTTGGTATACTGCCGGAGCTTCGTCTGGCATATAAATGCAGCGACTAGATCCGATCAATCTACAGACACCTCCTCGGTCTGCTAAGATCTCATCTAATGCAATTCGATTTTGCAACATCATGAGACGGTCAGCCTGAAGCTCTGCTGTAATGTTACCTATCACACTTGCAGTAACATCAATAGTGGTCTCAACCACTCGAACCAGTTGCCTGATGTGTCTGCTGTTAATCATCGGGCCCCAAAAGGGAAGGAATCCTTTAAGGAAATCTCCTCCCTCTTGTTCTGCCGTGTCTTTGGCATCAATTACACCTCTGCTATGCCTAACTCTGTGATGGTCTGACGGAGCCGTATATGTAGGGGGAAGGAGGAAAGCTATGTAACAAGTTCCAGAAAAGTTGGAAGTGAGCCAAGTATAAGCTCGGTCATTGCAGACAAAATATGTTCCTTGAGACGGGACCAACGGAGGAAAATCAAGGGACGAAAATATGTATATGTATGAACATTTCTGCTGGATGTCAGCTTTATTGCTATTGACTTGGAGACAAAAATTACCTTGATGGGGTACAGTCCATACTGGGGAAGACTCACCCTTCTTAGTTTTGTCACCAAGAATAGAGACCTAGTGAGTAACATTCCATCCATCATAAGCTCTCTTCTCATCTAATGGAATCTTATTCTTCTCTATAATCTTAGCCATTACCACTATACCTTTAATCAGAGAGCTGTGACTGAAATCTAATCCATTCCCGGAAGTTCTTACAGGGCTTCTAAGTCTGCTGTGGTATGCGGCTGAAAACATTGTCAGATAAGCCCAAGCTGAACTTTCGTATGAGAAGGGAAGAACCAGATATGGCATTCCCTTTTGCGCATTATGTGGCATAAGTCTGCACACCCAACAGTCAGTCATATTAATAGCCAACTGATGTTGGTGTAACAACTGAATGAACGTATTATTCATATATTCGGCTCTCCTTATCTGCTCATGAGGGGGTAGAGTATGCATTTTGTGTGAAAAGACAGAAAGACGAGAAGGCAAAGAAGTTGTTGAATTAGCAACATTTCTTGATTGAAAAACATGTACGATCCAACCTGTGCAGGCTAATAAAATACACAAAAACATAAAAACACACAAAGTTATGCCAAATCGACTACGCAATAATTTACAATACTTTGATCTCATTTCCTGCTTCCTATTTTCCCTACCCATGGTTGTTGCGTCATCCATCTTTATCTAAAAAAAATGTCGCTCACGGCAATCTTCCTTAATCACTCAGCTACTCACTTCTGTATGTCCTGAGGCTAAGAGAACAAAAATCAGGTTACAGTCTGAGTCTCCTACCGTGACCCTGCGACGGAGACAGATGGCACATCTAATACTAAAAAAGGAAGCAAAAAGGGACCCAAAAGAAATGTCTTTAGGTAAAAAGGTGTTCAAAGAAGTTCAGTTTTCTTTATTAGCTCTTGGTCTTAATTTGTAACGTGTTTTGCTCTGCACGGTCTGATCCGTGAATAAGGCTTCTGGATTGGTAGTGTCTATTCGAAGATGCACAGGCACAGCGGCTTGAAGAATATCATCATCTGCTTTTTCAGACTGAGTCCCATAAATTTTAGCATCACTGAAAGGAACGAAGCAAGGAACTGCTGCAGTGGCCGATTCTCTTACACCACTATGAATCCACTGGTCAAAGGGTAACGCCAATGGCACCTTTTTACAGTGCACGCCGTGAATCCAGTTACGCTTGCCAACCACTTTCATGGCCGTGCGAGTAACGAGCAAAACTTGCGTAGGCGCAGACCAGCGAGGCTCCAGATTCTTAGTCCGTTGAAAGTTCTTCCCACAGACCCAGTCGCCGGGTAGGATGGTGTGACCTGGGTCTGTGGAGGCCTCCGGCAAAACACTTTGCACCTGTTGGCAAATAACACTTAATTTAGTAGTCAAATCATGAAAATAGTCAATTAACAAAGGATATGGTATGTCGGAATATCTTTTGGGACGGGGGATGCCCCAAACATTAGCTGGGCGTCCAAATACCACTTCATATGGGCTAAGTCCCATGTGAGAGTGCACAGTAGTTCTGGTTGACAAAAGAGCTAGGGGCAAAGCATCAGGCCAAGCAAGACCCGTACTGGCTTGAATCTTGGCCAGTTTAAGCTTGAGTGTACCATTGTAACACTCAACCAAACCTGCTGACTGTGGATGGTTTGTTGCATGAAATTTCTGTCTAATACCAAGACCAGAACATACTTTCTACATAATCTGGCCCACAAATTCACTTCCATTGTCACTCCAGACAATGCGCGGCAAACCAAATCTAGGGAAAAACTCCTTAATCAATACTTTAGCAGTCGACAGAGCAGTGTTATCCTTCAAGGGGTAGGCCTCTATCGAGCGGGAAAAGGCACATACCACCAACAGAACATACTTGAGGTTGTTGCAGCGATCCATATGAATGTAATCAATCTGCAACACCTCAAAAGGATATGACGGGGAGCAAAATGACCTGCCGGAGTTGGGGTACCCTTTCCTGGGTTATGCATTAGACAAACAATACAATGCTTAACCACGTTTTCTGCACATTTCGGAATTCCTTCATTCTGCCATACCGGGGCCAAGAGCTTACATATGCCTTTTGCACTAATGTGAGCTGGACCATGAGCCATAGTCACAACCGGTAACACATAAGCGTCCGGTAACAACCATCGCTGATGTTCCGACAACTCTGTCCAACAGCCCATTGAATCTAACATTCCCGTACTTTCTTTCCACGTACTCAATTCCTTCTCAGTAGCCTCTCCCTGACTCTCAACCGTGTCTTCACACATTCCAATTTCCCTAACCCAATTTGCAGGACCTGCCACATACATTCGGCTAGTGGTGTTTCTGGCTGTTGTTTTCGCTACCTTATCTGCAAACGCATTTCCACGACCCACATCATCTGTAAATTTCTTATGTGCACTGCACTTTATGATCGCTATTTGTGTAGGTAAGGTAAGTGACTCAAGAAGATCAGTCACTAACTGACCATGCTGAATCTTCGTCCCATTGGAGGTAAAGAATCCTCTTTCCCTCCACAACTTACCAAAACTATGTGCAACACCGAAGGCGTACTGACTATCTGTGTACACATTCACTCTCTTTCCCTTCGACAACACACACGCTCTAGTCAAGGCTATCAGTTCAGCTGCTTGGGCTGAATTATGTCCAATACGTGCCGTTTCGACAATTGTACATGAGGTGGTGACAGCATAGGCAGAAGTAGTTTCTCGATTTGGAAGCTTAAAACAAGAACCGTCCACCCAAAGGGTCCCGTCCGGGTCCTTGAGCGGAGTATCCTTTAGATCAATCCTACCCTTCATTTCTTCTTCTGTTCGGAGAAAACAATCATGCTTTTCCTGATCATCTTTCTCATCTGGGAGCGGCAACAGTGTAGCTGGATTTAACGTGTTACATCTTTTGATATGTACATGGCTCGCTAACAGTGTCAGCTCATAACCGGACAAACGAGCACTCGTGAGATGCTGCGTCTTAGTTCTGTTCAGCAAGGTATCCACTGCATGTGGAACCATAACAATGAGTGTGTTATCCAACACTAATCCGGCAGACTGTCTAATAGAGATTGCAGCAGCTGCTGTAGCTCTGAGACAACTGGGCAAAGCTTTAGCTACTGGGTCTAATGTAGTGGAGAAATAGGCACATGGCCTTTGCTTATCTCCGAATTGCTGTGTCAAAACTGACAACGCGCAACCTTCTCTCTCGTGAACGTACAATGTAAAGGACTTACTATAATCTGGGGTACCCAACACCGGAGCAGAACACAGGGCAGTATGTAAATCAACAAAACTTTTCTGACATTCATCCGTCCAAGGGAGCGGATGGGGCGTGTCTTTCAACGTTAGTGCCACCAGTGGTTTCGCCAAAAGTGAAAAATTGGGAATCCATTGTCTACAGTAGGAAGTGATACCTAAAAAGGCACGCACTTCTCTATGTGTGGTAGGTAAAGACATCTGTGAAATAGCATGAATACGTTCTGGGGTCAATCGCCTTCCCTCCTTCGACAAGAGATGACCTAAATAGGTCACTTCTTGGCGGGCATATTGCAGCTTAGAGGGTGACACCTTATGATTTAAAACAGACAAATGATGCAACAACGCAACAATCACACTCTTGCACACATCTTCTGTATCAGCAGCCACCAGTAAATCATCCACATACTGAATAAGCGTAGCACCTGGAGGCAAAGAAAAAGCATCAAGTTGAGACTTAAGAGCTTTACTATAAATAGAGAGACTTTTACCATAGCCTTGAGGAGCTCTCTTAAAGCGGAAACTTCGGCCACCCAAAGAGAAACCAAAGATATCCCTACTTTCTTCAGCAATAGGAATGCTAAAGAAAGCATTTGTCAGATCAATCACAGAAAACCAAACTGTCGAAGCAGGAATCATTGTTAACAAAGCTGTAGTGTTCGGAACAACAGGGAACTGTGGCACCACTATTTTATTTACTTCTCTCAGGTCAATAACAAATCGGTAGACAGGAGGCTGTGAAGGATCCGTTCTCTTAAGGATCGGAAGAACAGGACTGTTTCAAACATTGCCTCTCGTTTCTTCGACCACGCCTTTCTGAAGAAAATCATCAACAATAGCCAATAGTGCTCTTTCTCCATCACTAGAAATACGATATTGGGGAATGCGTGGCATTCTAACATTATCTTTAACTGTGACAACGTATGGTGGGATTGCAAGACGACCCACGTCATTTGGGCCCGTGGCCCAAAGGCTTTCCGGGAGAGAAAGCAACTCAGGTGGAAACTGGTCTCGGGACAAACACATAGAAGACATCAATTTTTTTCCCAACGTAAGATGTACACCAGAAGGGGAACAATACAATGTTGCATGCAGTCTTTTCAACAAATCCAGACCTAGCAAATTCTCACCACAACCAGTTGTCAGGATAAGTGAAGCTTCCAAATCATGAGGACCAATTGAGACAGGCAAGGGGCAAGAAATCGTATTACGGACTGGGGCACCAGAAATCCCACAGAGGTATTCATTAAGCCAGACAAAGGTGCCCCAGAGAGTT
Source organism: Lissotriton vulgaris (assembly GCF_964263255.1). Taxonomy (NCBI): domain Eukaryota; kingdom Metazoa; phylum Chordata; class Amphibia; order Caudata; family Salamandridae; genus Lissotriton; species Lissotriton vulgaris. Next base: position 867,868,933 of record NC_141694.1, read on the forward strand.
TAGAATACATGATAGAACTTCTCATCGCACCAGTATCCAAAAGAAACTGTTCTGAAACACCCATAGTATTGACAGTGACATACAGCCCATTTTGATCTACTGGAATCGACACAACTCCCTTACTTTGTCCATGGCTGTCCTATTCGATCTGAAAATCGTCAGCCCTATCTTCAACATGATAATCATCATTGTAATATTGTGTGGACGGAACTGCCTGTTGGTCAAAGTAATTCGAAGTAGATGGAGGAAAAGAATGCTGCTCCTGAGAGGACGCACCTCGTCCTCTACCTCTGGATCCTGTCTGAAAATGATCACGACCTCAGGGAGCAGACATCCCATTATTACGCTGTAATAAAACCGGGCAACTATTCATGAAATGTCCTTTTTCCCTACAATATGCACATTGGTTAGGACCTAACGGAGGTTGCGTCGTATAATATTCGGGCTTCTGCAACAATCTCTGAAACTGTGGAGGCTGCTGAAACTTGGAAGATTGCTGATGCTGATTTGAGCGAGGCGGATACGCCTGCTGTAAAAGAACCTTTGTTTTTAAATCTCTGTTTTTCTTCTCTTGTTTCTCCTTCTCCTCCTTATCTCTATTCTCATAATACTGTGCAGTAGCCAATATTTTATCAGGGGAAGAGACAGCCCATGTGCTTTCAGAACTCTTTAATTTATTCGATAACTCGGGAAGCAAATTGTATACAAACTTGTCCACAAACAATTGCTGACCACCTTCTACACTCAAATCCTGACCACTGTGGTCAATAAACGTCTCTTCAAAGCTAGTGAAGAAATCCGAGACACTTTCATCTTTCTTTTGCTTGCATGCGGCCAGCTTATCCCTATTTACTCGCACCGCAGGCATCATTGTCTTCATCAATTCAATTATTCTACCTGGAAGAGCCGTAATCAAATCCTCGGGTTTCGCACCACCCACCTGATTCGCATCCGCAGCTCTAATAACAGCCCAATCACCACCTAATTCAGCCACATGATTTTCCTTACGAATCCGTGCCCATATGCCTTGCGGAACATCATTTCCAAATAGCTTATCAATGTCGGCCAAATTCATAATACAAGCGTCAACTGTTTGGGACAATTCTTTGTAATATCCAGCAGGGTCTGGAAGAGTGTTCTTAAGTGCCAACACTTCAGACCTTTTCCAGGGTTCGTGGACCCATATACGCTGGAAATGAGCAGGGACTTGAGGTGGACCAATCACCTCTTCTCTCCATACGGGAGGAACTTCACGCATCGGATAATTCTTACTACCTTGTTTATTGCCGGGATTAGTCTCGGAAAAGGACAGGGACAAAAACATTGTACGAAACGCAATGAGTCTATTCACTGCCTCTTCAACTCGGTGTCCTACAATAAAACCTTTATCAAAATCAGCTTGTAATTTCAGCAATTCAGAAGGAACTGTATCTGACTCCGTATCTTCCCAACCTCTAATAAGGGTTTGACACATAACGTTGAAAACATGTCTCTGCGTTGGCTCTGGCCATTGATAGAAGCAGCTCATGATATCTTCAGTGCTATATTCTAATCCATGCTCAACCCATTTATGAGCGAGCGAACCCAAAACTACTTTCTTGTCCGTAAGAGGAAGTTGACAACGAGATTGTCGTCTAGAGAAAGCTGGAGACAAATTTAAAGACCCAAGAAGAGGAGAAAGGAAACAGCATCTGCTATCCTCCTCTGCGAAGTATGAGAATCCCTCAAGAGGATAGGAGGCATTACAGATGTAGAAGGCAGCGGAGACTGAAACGTAGCAGTCTGAAGAGTAAGAGCAGAAGGTGGGGGCTGAATTACAGACTGTGAGGATGGAGCAGAAGTAGGCAGAGAAGCATTAATAGACTGAGCCTGTTGCTGAACAATCGGCAACTGAGCAACCACTTGTTGAGCAACAGGAGGGGGTAACGGAGGTGCATTAGCATTTTGGACATAAGGCGGAGGGGAATTCAATAAACAAGAAATTAGGGCATCTTCTTCCAATTCCTTATTTTTATCTGAAGAGGAAGTAGGCAGCATCGGATAGCATCTATCTATCGCCATACGATGTTGTCTCTCTAGTACCTCCTTCGCACTATCCACTTCGTTATCTTTAAACTGTTGGGCAGCCTGTAAAATCGACATGTCTTGTGCTTTCTTATCCTTTTTTGCTTGTTTGATTTCTTTCTGTTTGGCTTCTTTACGCCAAAGGCGAAAGGAGTCAAACATGGCCGGCCGGACTTTTCTTTTAAACAAAATCGTTTCCAAGTTGTCTAATATAGCGGGATCAAAGCTACCATTCTGGGGCCATCTTAAAACTCCACTATTTTTCGTATATCGGACCCATGTCTCGTTAAAGGTAATGGGACCAATACCGTGTTTCAAATAGAGCTCATAAGTGGGAGTTCCAACTGGAGGGATCGGACATGCTTCCTCCAACTGGGAATCACTCGCACAACCTAAACAACAAAATCTCTTGAACTTACTCAGCCCAGGCATCGTCACTTCTCTAGACTGATCACAAACAACAAGGGGTATAGATCAGTGAAACAGTACAATCATACTTACCCCTTGGCTTCAGCTATTGCAATACCTGAATAAACCAAAAAAAACAAAAAAAAAAACAAAGGTCTGTGGGAGCGACCCACCAAATACTTAACTAAGGATCGTTCTACACCAGCGAAGGTCCGTCTATCATCTCGCTTTATCAAACATCATCAGAAGGGTCCAAGGCAGGGTGACAGTCAGGGCAGCAGTCGTCAGCAGCCGTCGGAGAGGAGTAGCCGCGCTGTCAAAGACCTTCGGTCCACTTCCGACATACAGGGGTCGATCACGTGGTGCGCTTCCTCCGGAATTTTCTTGCCGGGCTCCTCACGACCCTCGGGCTCAACCGCTACCGCTGAAGTCGCCCCACATTGGGCGCCAGTTGGAGAACCTCAGCCTTAAGGCCCGGTAACGCAGGGTACGCCTAAAATCCCCGGGATTCACCTGCCTTGTCAAACACAGAGACACAGACTCTTCGTCTGGCGTAGAAGATAGTATTTATTAGCTGCAGCTAGTACAGTGGTCTTAGAAGTCATCAGTACAACGAGGTTCAAAAGAGACTGCCACTTAACTCCGTGGCGCACAGGTTTATATGTAGCGAAGGACAGCAGATAAGATAACTTAAAGGAAACAATGGTGTGAACCAACATGTAGTCCGGACGGGGATTAATCAGCTCAGACAGGAATTAGTGTACTTGGCCAGACCCTGACACTCATTAGTAAACACAAGCAGAGAAGCCACCTGACACGCAAAGACAGAAACGACAAAAACATCGCGTTCGCCGAGTTGCCTAATGTATGTTTCTAGAGAGCCATGTATGCAATTATATATCAAGTGTGATACCTAGATTTCACTCACACATAGCTCAGAAGAAAAGCATATAGACAGTAAAATGTATAATTTGATACTGACAGAAGGAGATAACCAATGAGTGAGAGATATAGTGACAAGTATTATGTATCTAACAGCAATGAAGGTACATTCCCTGTCAGTCAGGCAGTATCCAGGCACTAATGCAATCACCCAGCCACTGCTTAGGCTCTATTCATGCACTCATCCAAACCCTCAAATACTAGTGGTATACACATTCAAACACGCAGGCAGTAGGTATGCAGATATGGAATGGCCCAGGGAGTTATGACATAGTCAGGGAACCATCTAGGCACTACTTGTATCCTCAGGGAATCACCTATGTACTATCTGTGCTCTCATTCAATCATCCAGGTAGTATTAATGTATTCAACCACAAACCCATGTATTTACAAGTTTTACTGAGGAATATGTAATCTTCAGACAATATAGTTGATAGGTTTACTACAATGGTACTCTCTGCGTAATTTGTTGAGTGCATGAGTAGAGCCTGAGTGTTTCATCAGTGCACATGTGGGGCTTAGTATTTCAATGACTGCATGGGTTGTAAGTGGGTGTTTAGATGGCTTCATAGGTTCTGTACAAATGTTATAATTATTACATAGTTACAGCCTTGTAAATGTAGTGAGACATTTAAAAAACTGTATCAGAAGAGAGATGCAGTGAACTGAGTTTAGAGAGTAGTTGATAAGGCCTTTGCTTTGAAGAGGAAGCTTTTCATTTTGATTCTAAATATAATGAAGACTTGACAAAATAGTGTTGTGCACGAGGAGACACACCCAGAAGCAAAGACTTTTGAATGGATGTAATGGTTATAAAGTTTGTAGTAGAGAATGGATACATATTTCTTGTACATAAGTTTTCTTTAATGAAGAAAGCTATCTCCAGGATAACAGATTTGTTCAGGCTATTGATTAAAGATGACAATGTAATGAAATGAAGAATGGTAGTCCTGTTGCAAAAGAGGTGATGGTACCTAGAAATATAGAAGAAGTTATTGCAGAATAGGTACAACGAAGGTGAAGTCAGGGTAGTGTTTACAAATGGAATTGATTGTAGTAGTGGTTCTAGTTTTAAACAGCAATCCATTGAAAGATTAAGAAAATGTCTATGTATCTTTCCAATGAGAAGTTTAAAACACACAATATATTATTACCACTCAACAATGTGAACTTTAGTGAGGAGGCTGTATTATGTGAAACTCCTACTTTATTTTTAGGATCAAAGAATAGAGCCCTTTTGCATGGTAGTGTGATTGACATAGAAAAGGTTTGTGGTGATGTGCAGTTTTGTTTCTTTGGTCCTGAGCAGGATTCTAGGGAAAATAAAGAGTTGTTAAGAGGAGGAGTTGCAGAAAAAGACTCATATATTACAGGTGATAGTTTTAAAGAATGGATTACAACATTTAACACAGTATTATTTAAAAACCAGAGTATGTTTGTAAATGTTGTCGATACACTTACCAGAAGATTTAAACACAGACTGTTGACGTATATTTAACAAGTGAAAAAGTAAGTAATGATAACTGACAAAAGTTACCTGTGTAATTATTTGTAGAGGGACAGTTTAACTTGTCTCTATGGCAAGTTATATGTAAGTAGTGTTACAATAGATTAGAAGATAATAAAATAAACAAGACATAGATATAAGACACCCATTTTGTAAGATAATAAAATGCCTGCTAATGTAGGAAAACTATGAAGGTCCAAAAATAGGAATAAAAAAGCATTTATTATTCTTTGCAGCATTGAGAAGGGCCCTCCAGCACTCACTACAACTCCACAATCCATGCAGTATGATGCCATCAGGGAAAACTGTGGAGCCAAATTTTTAAGTTAAGATTGGACTTTTGAATGGACTCCCAGCTTCGTAATTAGTGTTCTGCTATTGAAGTTGAGGGTCCTTCAGCTTTGCGTTGCCTTCTTGCTGCTCACTATGAACTTGTCTTATGAAATGTGAAAAAAATATAAAAAGGGGGAAATAAATTACCATGTATGATTTTGGCAGTAGTGCAAATAGCTGTAACACACTGATCATCATCTCTTATAACAACACGACAGTCCATGCAATACATGGCCATTCTTGAAAACTCTGGAGCAATATCTGTTGTAGTAATCTGTACCTCTGAAGGGACTTTCAGGCCAGGAATTGTTGCTGCAGCCACTGATATAGATGGTCTTCCATCTTCTTTCTACTTCATCTGCAGTTAGAGGATTTTTTTTATAAGTTTAAGATGATATAACATGAACATCACCCCACATGAGTCCAAAAAAAGTCTCCAGCCAAAATCTACCACCTGTTCACAACAAACTTCTGGAAAGTAAAATTCAAGAAGGAGGAGTGGGTGGATACTTCTCATTCATTTTACTGAACAGAATATTATCCAATAAAATTCCTTACTTTCAGTCATGTGATGTTTTTAGATTGTGCATTGCACTAGTTTGGCAACAGTTTTTAATTTCCCATGAGTTTGGGTAACAATGGGTAGTTTGGTGGGTGTTTGGTAGTTATGTTCTATTTGTTAGTTCAGATGTTGAGTTTTTTTTTAAGCTGTTCTTTTTTATAAATGTGTTGTTAAAATAAAGTTAAACCAATATGTTACTAAACAGCTAGATTCAAACTTTGTGTAAAATATGCAGATATATCTGTTTTTCACTTTGTCATTTATATTTGTGACTACTGATGTCATTGCTGACTTCAGTGTTGCTGTGATGAAGGAAAATGCATTTTTGATTTACTTATTTCGACAAATGAATACAAAGGTAAAAGATAAATTAGTGTCTTACTAAATGGCTACACTGAAACCTCATGTAAAATATGTTTACATATGTGTTTTACAGTTTGTTGAAAACACATGTTTTTCGCTGTCTGTCCTTGGCAATGGAACTCCAAGAATCATACCAGCACTACCTCTGCAATCATCAAGTATGTCCTTTCTCCACCACTCTGCACACGTACCTCCTGGCATAGTTGGAGTTGGGGAACCAAGTCCCCTTGGTCATTGAGGGTATTTGGGGGCCCACTATCCCTCCTGTTAACCTCTAGCAATTCCCACACAGTCAGTTTGCTAAGAGGTCTTTGGAAGCCATGCCCCTTTCTGCACCATTCTGCAAACGCGTCTCTTGGCACACTACTGATTGGAGAATAAAGTTCTCTTGGATGCTAAATAACCTTGAGGACCAAAAAGCTCTCCTGGTACTTTATGTAAGTCCTACACAGCAAGATTCCTGAGAGCCGGTCAGAGGCCCGGCCCCTTTCCACACCATTCTGCAAACACCATTGCTACTTAAAAAACTAAGTAAAGTCACTGAAAAACCAAAGGTTACAGGTAAGATATAGTTAGGAATTAGCATTTAAAAAACCCTAAAAATTCACAGAAAGAAACAATGGTTACAGGTCTGTTACAGTTAGGAAATATAATTTTAAAACTTTAGATATTAACTAGAAAAACAAAGGTTACAGGGGTGTTAGATTTAGGCTGATACTTCACTCGTACAAACTGAGAGAAATTCAGCAGTTATAGTTAGCTGAGCAAACTATAACTTGGGCCTCCACAATACACTGTTTATGACCTGAAATATTACATCATTCATGACATGCTCAGTGACATCACTGATGACATCTCAAATTACATCACTAGTGTAAGTAAGCCATGTGGGCTTCCGCAATATTGACGCCCAGTTCAAATCCATCTCCAGCAGGCTGGACCATTGTGGAGAAATGACTGTACTTCCAGAACCTTCAGTTGGACAGTGCGGAGGAGGGAATATCTACCATGGATGATGCAGCTCCATCAATTAATAAGAAGCTGGAGAAAGTGGAGCAGCTCTTAAAAATAATAGCAGCCAAGAAAGAAGACCTAGAAACTCACTCCTGTAAAAATACGTTTTACATCATGGGAATAGCAGTAACTACAGATATGGGCCATCCAAACTTGTTTGTGGAGTGTCTTCTTGTTGAACTATTTGACTGCTGAAACTTTGCATCCGCATTTGTGGTAGAGAGAGCTCATCATTCTTTTTGCCCATGACCGCCTATTTGCACCTGCATGTCCAATTAATGCCCACCTCCTAAATCTAAGAGTCTGGGACATGGCGCTCTGGCTGGCAAGGGAACATTGTCCGGTATATCAGAGCAAAATGCAGCTCATGATTGGCTATAATGCTGAGCAACATGAAGCCTTGCATAGAGGATTTAAGGTAAGCTCTTATTGGGACTAAGCTGGTCCCTGTAGCCAGCCCACGCTCCATCATAGTCAGTCCAAACTTGTCACTTTGTCCCAGTCAGGTGTAATCAGATAATCACATTTAGCGCTTCTGGTGCTATCTTTACTAAAGTGTTCAAAAGTTAATATCACTGGTTCTATTGATTTGTTGAAGTATAATTTTATTTATTGAAATGTACTCTATTTTTCTAAATTGACTTTGGATTTCTCTTTTGTTGTGCTGTCACTTTATTACTGTTTAAGTGCTGCATAAAATACTTTATACATTTCCTCTAAGTTAAATCTGACTGCTTTGTGCCAAGTTACCGGAAGGCTAAGCACAGGTTTAGTGACTTTTGTGGTTCTCCCCCACAAGGTTTGTGGTTGTTGCCTAAGTAGAGGTTCCACCCCCTCAACCAATAACCCAGTTTCCCACATATCACAAACTGCAAGCTAGAAATCAGAAAAATAGGAAAGATGGACTACCACTTGCTATGCAAAAACTGTGGTACAGAAAAAACACAACTCTGCCTATTCCTGAAGGCTGGGGAGAGGGTGACCTTAGAATAGCAGACCTTTCGTTTATGCCATTTTTAGAGAAAGAAATCTGTTTCCTTGCACAACACTTTTTGCCGATTGTTAAAAAGAAACTCTATCCGTTTGCTATCTTCTTTGTGCTCTTCAGTGGAATACACACATCTTGGGTACCTTTAGTATCCTCAGGTGAGGGAAAAAGGACATTAATTTGGTAGGGATATAATTGTGGAAAAAAAAGTTATGAAATATTAAGTGTGAAGTGCCCTAAACATCAAAAAAGGACTCAGCACTTGGAGGGGGAGCCTTAGTAGTTACGGGATTAATGTGTATGTTTGTCTCAGGACAAATCTTTCTGATCTAATTTTCAATATATTAGTAAAAAGGGTAACTGCACTCTTAACCACTACATTTAATAAATGCGTTTTTGAAGAAGGGTCTTGCCCTAAAGGTAAAAGAAATAGAAAGGGAAAAGATAAGTTGTGCAATACAATATCCATTTGCTTGATATATTAATAAGCTATGGCCTAAATTGCTTAGAGGGTTGATTAATGTCGGTTTATTTCTTAAATGTAAGTTGATTTCTGTTTTGTTAATAACTACATTTGCCTAAGTCACTGAGAATGATGGACCCTACTCAGCACATTCATTTTGAAAGATAGTGAGTTCTGGAAACAATCCTTTGCAGGGGTTCAATGAAGACTTAAGTTCTTAAAATTGATCTTTATGTGTGTACCTGTGACGTCAGTCCTAGGACCGTAGTCCTTGGGCACATCCTGTGGGAAAGATTTGCCATTCCTAAAGTTCACTGCAGAAATGCCGACACTTATTATTATTATTGGGACATTTGTAGAGCGCTGCGATTACGCACACCGGCGTGTCCACGCGCTGAAAGTGGGAGAGGCAGATAGCAGGGGACACAAAAACTGAGCGGACCGTTATTTAGTATAGAGAAATGTTTTGAGTTTCGCTCGGAACCTAGCCTCCTCTGGTTCCAGGCGCAAGTCCGCTGGCAGTTTATTCCAGTTAGTTGCCGCTAGGCATCTGAAGGACCTGCCTCCCATGCGGGCCTTCTTAATTCTCGGAATCCTCAGTAGGCCGCACCCTGTGGATCTAAGCGCACGTGTAGGTTTGTACACTTCGATCAATTTAGTCAGAGGGTCAGGTGCCCTGCCATTCAAGATGCGATGACAGGTGCAGAGGGCTTTATATTCCACTCTTCTCCTCACAGGGAGCCAGTGTAGCTGCTGGAGGGCCGCCTTAGAAGGCGCCCTTTTAGGCAGTCTAAGAATCAGACGCGCTGCCGCATTCTGCAGCACTTGCAGGCGAGCCATGCTTTTTTCTGGAGCCCCCAGGTACAGCAGGTTCCCATAGTCCGACCTAGCTGTCACCAGGGCATGGACCAGGGTTTGGCGGGCTTCAATCGGGAGTAAGTCCAGGACTTTTCTCAGCTTCTTCAGAATCCCGAAACAGACTCCCACCACCCGATTAATCTGGGGGCTAAAAGTAAGACCAGCGTCAAACCACACCCCCAGATTGCGTGCCTCTTGGCAGGGGGTTGGGGTAGGTCCAAGGCAAGAAGGCCACCATGCCGACGACCAGGCAGACTGGGCTCTCCCCACCACCAGCACCTCTGTCTTGTTGCCGTTCAGCTTCAAACAATTGATGGCCATCCATTCGGCTAGATCTTTCATGCACGAACGAAAGCCAACGGCAGCAAGACAGGGCGCATGCGATAGGGAGATCACCAGCTGCGTGTCGTCGGCGTAAGAGACCAGTTGGAGGCCATGGCTCTCCACAATCAAGGCAACAGGCGCGACATACATATTAAAGAAGGTTGGGCTCAATGACGAGCCCTGCGGCACGCCTTGGCCCAGAGGCACCCCCTTTGAATAGCAGTCTCCCTGCCTGACTCGGAAACTTCTCCCATGGAGAAAGTCTTGGATCCATCTCAGCGCGGTGCCAGAGATGCCACCTCTGTTCAGACACTGTAGCAGGATGTTATGCGCTACAGTGTCGAACGCCGCGCTGAGGTCCAACAGGATCAAGGCCATAGTTTGGCCTGCATCCACACCCTCTCTCAGATGTTCCGTAGCCATGAGAAGGGCGGACTCGGTTGAATGTCGTGGCCTAAAGCCAAACTGCGTCGCATGGAGCAGTCCCCTCTCTTCCACGTGCTTCATAATTTGGGTATTGACCACCTTTTCCGCCACTTTTGACAGAAAAGGCAGGAGGGAGATGGGCCTCAGATTTTCTAGTACCTCGAAGCCTAAGTGGGGTTTCTTCCGGAGCGGGAGCACCACCGCCTGTTTCCACCCCTCTGGCAGCTTTCCTGATCCGAAAGAGACGTCGAGGATGTGCCTTATATAAGGCTCCAGGACTTCCAGGCTATCTGCCAAGCGTTTTGGCGACACCGGATCCCACGGGGACCCTGATTTAACAGAGCGGCACACCACTACTAATTCCTCAAGAGGAGGGGTGCGGAAGTATGTAATATGCCCTGCCGTCTCTGTGTCCCCCATTGCTACCTCCAGGTCAGACCCTGTCGGCGGATTAGGGAAAGTCGAGTAGATCTTCTCTACTTTAGCGGAGAAATATTCGGCAATCCGGTCACATGACTCCGTTGAGCAGCTCTCCGGCTCTGTAGGTGCATTTACCGAAGTCAAGGATTTGTAGATGCCGAAAAGTTCCTTGGCGGAGTTTTCCGCCCCCTGAATTTGTCCAGCATAGTAGGCTGCCTTAGACTTTTTTATCAGCCTATGGTGAAGGCGCCTTTTTTCCAGAAACAATTCCCTGGCCTCGTTGTCATAAGACACCCTCCAGACTTTTTCTGCCCGCCTACAGTCCGCCTTTGTTAATCTCAGCTCAGCACTGAACCATGGGGCTGAGCGATCTTTCCGAGCACATGTGGTTGTACGGCAGAGTGGGGCTGTCTGGTCAAGCGCTTCAGTAATGCGCTGATTCAGGTTGGAGACCGCTGTTTCTATGTCCTCGCCCCCAGGCTGGCCATCCCTACTTAAGGCTTGATTAAAATCCTCCACCGAGAATTTAGCCCACTTCCTCCTAAGATAATTAGGGGGTACCTGACTGGCTTTGTAGGATTTTATGCTCTGTATGGAGAATGCCACCAGAAAGTGGTCGGTCCAGGGAATGGGCTCAACACCTGACACCTCCACACCTCCCCAATTAGCATAGACCGGGTCCAAGAGGTGTCCCTGTCGATGCGTGGGGCCCACTAGCTTCAAATCCAGTTGGAGAGCAAGCATGTCCCGACAAAAGTCCTTGACCCCTGTGTCCTCTGGGCAGTTAAGATGCAAGTTCAGGTCTCCTAATAGGAGGAATTTGTCCCTGCGCAGGGTCGCCTCCATGAGGCTTTCTAGCAGGCTCTCCCTGAACTTAGTGCAGGCCCCTGGCGGCCGATATACCAAACAGCCAAATATGCACATTATCGCATTAGTAGATCACCCCATCGCTTGTGGAAGGACTTTTGCAACTAATGTAAATTCTTGAAATTGCTGCTGGCTAAATATTATGCAAACACTGACATTGCCATAGCTGCTGCTATGGAAAGTTAGCTATTGACTGGGGAGGCTGCCTCCAATTCCTGAAAGCAAAAATCAAGCACAAAGCAGTGCACGGCGGGTATTTCTGTTAGACTCTGCACACAGAGGCCCACACACAATGACACACACATCGATTAGAAGAGATGAACAGAATGAAAAGTAGTTGGCTACAAATCAGGTTCAAACTACTGTAGCTGCTGTCTAAATCAAATAGAAATGTATTTTGTTTTGTGTGTTTTCTTTTGAAAATTAGAACCGTCATTGAAAGGGAAAATGAATGTTGAGCAGCTGGCTGTATAAATGCTGCAATCTCTACGTGAGAATTAGTATTCCTGCTCAAAACAAATTGTATTTGCTTGGAACAAATCTTTTCTTTCCCAGCCTTCTTTCCCGGAGCAGATAAATGATTCAATGCCAAAACAAACCTTTTAGAGGCGGCCCTCACGAAAGTATACACAAGTTTGTAGAATTCTAATTACCGAATCTACTTGTGAGAAACCGATTGATATTTCATTTAATAAACTTTCATCCCAGACAAATGTGTTTTAAAGTTCAGGTTTAATTAAAAGATAAGAGTGAGCTGCAGCGCGGCAGGGGATAAGGAAACATCTATCATTTTCAGTGTAAGACAGTGCAGCAGCTGCATTCATTTTAAAACTAATCTCCCATAATGGCAAATCACATATCCGCTTTTACATTTTGGGCGCACTTAATGACTTTGTCTGCAATGCAGTTGTACAATTATCCTTCTTTTCTCTAATGAGGTTGCAGTGGCATTTCACAAATAACTAATGATTTCTAATTTAAGATTCCTTATGGAAGTCGTTGGGTGCATTTTTCATCCATTCATAGTTTGAACGTCATTTCCTTCACTGGCTTGATTTCCAGAAAATTAGTTTGTAAGAGTCCGTGAAGTTGTGGAGAATAATCACTTAACAGGCATTTTCAAAGTCAATAGATTCCAGATCTAAAAGTCTGAGCTATTGGCCTAGGCAATGCTTTTTACTGGGAGAAAGTAAATGCATGTGGCATGTCACCCAGGTCAGAGTTTTACCAGGAATTGTCTTCCACTGTGTGATGGCCAATACATACATAGCCAAAGATCACCAACATTGTAAACACGCAAAAAATGGCCAGGTGCTCCACCTATGTCAAAAGTGATTTTGAAGAAATCGCCTCACCCAGAACGTTTCCGGCCTTCATCATCAGCAGTTTTCTACACTATAGTAGGTGAATACCACCATGGTGGACTCTGTCACTGCTGGGAGTTCTTAAATAATTCAGACATTGGATAGTTGCAAGGATCTAAATATATATAAAAATAGCTTGAAGTATTCCCAGAGTATTTTCTTTATTATGAGTACCTCGGATGTGATTAAATCATATATTGGGTGTAAGGTAAGAAATATTACCTCACCAGCCCAATTGGCTCTGCCAACATGTTTTGACCATTCTTGAAAACCATGCGCATCTCCGGACTTCATCAGGGTTACTGCTATCCCTGCAAACACAAGGAGATGATGGACGAAGCGCTGAAACTTTTCAGACACTCACCCCCAGTCACAGATCTGGGTTGAATCCATCATTGTTCTTTAGCTCTCTTCGCCCCCCAGTTTAGACCCAGCTATATGCAAATCAGTCTTGTCCCTGCCTAGCTACTCATACATTTCGTACGATCAAATGAGGACTAACGGTCTCACCTTTCTAAATTTCATTTATAACAATAAACTGCTAAAACTGTTTTTCAACACAGGGAGACATCGGAACATATGGAATTTCTTCCACAGAGTGACCACTCAGCCAGCCGGTGTAGAAACTGCAATATATTCTTTACTTTTGGATCAAACAGCAAAGCACCCACTTCGAGTTCCTGTTGAATCACATTCGGTGAAATGATAAATAACATGCTAAAAATAGCTACAGAGCCACTCTTAAATGTACATCACATTTGAGCACGATTGGGTCGACATTTTCACACACACATGTTCATCATGCCCTTATCCTAGACTGAGAGAGGTTCGAGAATTTACTAGTTAGAACAGGGGGGCACTTTCCCCGAATCACACACTGTAGACCTAAACAGAGCGCGAGGGCGGGAAAAAAGTATATTCTCATACAATCAGTGGTATTGAAGCATAAACCATGTTGGTATTAATCTCCATTGTGCCAGCGAATTTTTGGATTAACCCAAGATTCTTCTTTACTTGTTTACTGGAGGTATTGAAAAAAGATACATTGTGTGTTTTTGGTCGTTTTGACAGACAACAGTAATGTCCCATAGGATGCCTGTCAATTGTTAAGAGAGAGAGAGAAAATGCAAATAAGACTTGGAAGGTCTCAAGTACTTCTCAACCTGCTCAGTGGAAATGCAAAATGCCCCCCCCCCCCCCCCCACCCACGGTTACTTCCCAAACAAACATATTGGCCCATAGCAAGAATGCCAATCATTACGAGAGGGAGAGATATTGTAAAAAAGACATGGATGGGCTCAAGTCCCTCTCACCTTCTTCAGCGAAATTGAAAATTGTGCGACCCCCCCCCTCCGGCCGCTTTACCATAGATTGAAGGTGCACATAAAATGGCCAACTACACAGCCCCCCATAAAGCCCACTTACTTCAATGCAAGTGCACCTGCGGGTGGTCCTGTCTGCCAGCCGCTGAATAGTTAATAAGTTCGGATGGCAGGTATTTCCTTGCAGTGAACACAGCGCCACCGCACCATGTAACATGGCCTCTACAGCAGTTGCACGTGGCCGAGGCTTCATTGGAAAGGTAGTTACCTCCCATTCACAGTTGTATAAGGGAGATCCAAGGTCTTTGGAATCATTTATCTAATTTTGAAAGTTGTGCATAATCGGGTGGCAATTGGCCCACATAAGGGGGAGCGGAGCTAGCCGGCAACCATGATGGCGGCTTAAGCCCGGAGCTCCGGCCGGTGAACGACCAAAATCCTTCAATATCCTGCATCTGAGACGCCGATGAGACAGTAGTCAGCTTTCCCAACCTGCCCGGAGCATAGCGATACTGAACAGGTGCCCCAGAGGTGCTATATATAGCTGCCTGCATTGCCTCCCGAGGAGTCGCGGGGGAGCCGTGGTAGGCCGGGAAGCAGCGGACTCGCGGGCTGGCTGACCCGTGCTGCGTCGCTATGCGTGCAGCAGCGAGGAGGCGACGGAGGCCAGAGCGGAGTGCAGTCTGCCGAAAGCTCACTGCCCAACGAGGCTTGGGGGCGAAGACAGAACACAGGCGAGTGACCCAGAGCCCCTCCGCTCCTGCTGAGTGTTGTTGGCCACAGTGCGACGAGGCGTGCAGGGACGGCGCGCACCACTTTGAGGCCTGATCAGCGGTGCTCTGCTGAATTCAGGTGCACTCGGACCCGCAGTGGAGGCTTTGCGCCCTGAGCGGGGGCCTGCACCAGGGCACCCCGCAACGGTCAGAGGGTGGACAGAGAGCGGAGGCTCCCCTCGGCCTACACTTTGTTGCGGGGCCCCAGATAGACCGGCACTACGGGCACGACCACAGCAGCCTGGGTGAGACTGGGAGTCAGTGCTATACTCACGCCCCGGCCGCTGTTTGCAGCCTATTCGGGCCCCTGGAGGACACTATATCGTGGCTGATGAACGTGACAGCGGTGTGCCACCTGCTGGGCTGGGCTCCTGACCGCAGGACTAGGGTGCGGGGTCACTTGTCGGAGAGAGGGATAGAGGCAGTAGCGTGATCAAAGGTCAGTGAGTGCCCAGCTGGAAAATCTGGGTCGCCTCTCATCCCCCCCGGCTACTGGAGGGAGCCCCTTACGCACAGAGTCTGATTGCTAGCGAGCCAGGTGTTGGGGGCCAGCTCCACCTTCTGCGGGCGACAGGTGGGAGTAGCACATCGATGAGGGAGGTGTGAAACACCATGATTACAGCGTCGCCATGGGCAGGGGCGACAAGACCCAGTCTAAGCTGTCTTTCCAGCAGCAATGCTCGCAATCGCAGGATGGTGCGAATAGAGCGCAGCGGACCCGCAACGAGGAGGAGAACCCTGCAGAGGAACAGGACCTGAAGGCCATGCTCCTAGCCATGGAAAAAGGTATCCAAGGTAGCATAACAACGCTAGGCTCCAAGGTTGACTCACTCACATATCGGATGGATAGGATGGTGGAAAGGATCGACAAGCACACGGAGAGGCTGGATATGGACGAAAGACGGATCTCAGAAGTGGAGGGAGCGCAGATGGAGTTAGACGCGGGCCATAAGAAAATCGAACAGCAGATGCAGGCCCTTCAAGACAAGGTTCAGGACTTAGAAGCGCGGTCGCGGTGCTGTAAACTCCGGATCACGGGCCTGCCAGAGACGACCCAGACTGGAAACATGGAACGATTCACTGAGTCCTTACTAACCACGTTGCTGGGAGCGGAAACCTTCTCTCAAATGTTTGTAGTTGAGAGGGCGCACAGATCGCTAGGGCCGCGTCCATGCCCGGGAGCCCTGCCACGCCCAATCATTGCTAAATTGCTCAACTATAGGGACCGTGATGCAGCCCTGAGACAGGCCAGAGCCAAAAAATCGCTCCAATACGAAAGGTCGGAGATCTCCTTATAGCCGGAATTTACTGCCAGAGTGCAAGAAGCGCGCAAACATTTTGCTCCGCACAAAAAACAGCTCCTAGGCATGGGTTTGGACTACGCTATGTTGTATCCGACCAGACTCAGGGTGAATCGACAGGGGCACTCCCACATATTCACAGACCCACGGGTTCTGCAGCAAACCCTCAAGAAGTGGATGAGGAAACGGCGCTAAAACAACTCATCGAGGGACACCGCAGATGCAGATAGGAGCCCCTTAGATGAACAGGAATGACACCATCGTCGGAACAGGTGTCGCAAATCTGTGGTCTAACAGACCTTGCGGCTGACAACGACCATGATGGTTTGGCCTTGCTGAATGGGGTTCTATTTGTGCACATGACTCTCAGGAAGCAAAGGGGGGTTTTTCAGCTCCAAACATTACTGTTTATGGCGGGCTTGACCGCAACTCAAGGTGTGACTTAGCTGCCCTACTGGGGCCGCACGGATATGAGGAGAGGTGGCTAGCTAAAGGGACGGCGACACCGAAGCTTGGCAGACATGAAACATGGGAGCTTGTCGTCAGGTATCCGGTGTGCTCGGATGTTGTCCAAGCCACTGTAACTTTACTAATGATTGTCTGTTGTTTCAGTATGTATATTGTCTCAGATGCGTGCAATTGATCACCGAGGGCGAAGAGTGCTGTGTCTACTGCAGAGCGCAATACAGGCTCCGGTAACTGCAGATATGGCTACCTCGGCCCCGGCGCGCAATACACCTATCTGACTTGCACGAGTCTTTACTGTTTGGGGGGAATCAGGGTGGGTGGCGGGGTGGACACAGGTACTGCAAGGCCAGGTTGGGGGTGGTCTTCTGTGGGAGGGGGGGCGGGGCTGCATGGCACTCTACTTGGGAATGTTTGGAGAACTGGGATTGTTCTTGACTCAGTTCAGGGGGGAGGGTACTGTTTCATTGCAATGCACAGGAGGGGTCAGTGAGGGAGGAATGAGGCCGTTGTCACATCACAGATTGAGCACACTGGTCTGATACACAGCTGGGGACCTTGCGCTTTCCGCACTATGCATACCATCTCAGGATGACTAACCCACCTGAAGCGCAGGGACACGCACAGACGGCCACCATACGCGCCCTCACATGGAATGTCAGGGGGTTGAACGATTTCAGGAAGCTGAGGAAAGTGCTGAGTTATTTAAAAAGACAAAATATAGACATAGCGCTGCTGCGGGAAACCCATTTGCCACTCTCTAGCAGGATGCTACGCAGAAGAGGTCTGGAGGGAAACATAGCAGCGGCTGGGTCCATGACCCATGCCAGAGGGGTCATCACATGGGTTAACCCGGGGTCGAAAATCAGGCTGCAGATACTAGGAACCGATCCAGAGGGCGGATACGTCATAGCAACCTGTAGGGGCAGGGGGCTGGATTTACTGGTGGTGAACGCTTATGGTCCCAATTATGATGCCCCAGAATTCTATGAATCGCTAGCTGCAATGATCGGTGCATATGACATGCTCCAAATAATCTGGGGAGGGGACTTTAACCTGATGCTTAACCCAGATATGGACAGGTCGACTGGCCCACCTCACAGGCCATCGCCGCGGCACAGATGCTGACTGCTAGACTACTCGTTCTAGACTTGGAGGACGTATGGAGAAGCAGAAATGCGGGTCCGGGAGGGTATACCCACTACTCGGCTTACCATGGAGTGCACACAAGAATAGATTATTAGTTTGCTACCCCGGGGGCGCTCCGCAGTATCAGAAATTGCAAGGTCCTACCGCGCACGCTGTCGGACCACTCCCCCATACTGTTGGTCATTGCGGTCCCGGCTAGGAAAATTCCCCCTTTACGTGGAGATTTCCACCATACTCGCTCCTAGACCCCGTTTTTAGAGGGGAACTGGCAGAGGCGATAGACCTCTTTTTTGAAAAGAATGTGGGCTCAGTGGAGGACTTCCAAACGGTGTGGGAAGCGTTTAAGGTTTACATACGGGCAGCGACGGCTCGTGGAGGGAGTTACGGTGGGGCAGGAGGGCGGGGAGGGGGAGGGGCAGGGCGGAGGTTGCTAAAAACCGGCATATGGATAATTGCAGGTAAGTAAACAATTTAATTAATAAAACGAATTTCGTAGCTCGCACTGCATTGCATTTTGCGATGCAAGGCGCACTACGAAATTCGTTTTATTAATTAAATTGTTTACTTACCTGCAATTATCCATATGCCGGTTTTTAGCAACCTCCGCCCTGCCCCTCCCCCTCCCCGCCCTCCTGCCCCACCGTAACTCCCTCCACGAGCCGTCGCTGCATACGGGGCATTGCTATGTCAAAACACTCCAGCGTTCTGAAGGCCATAAGGCACCGGGTATCGTAATTAGAAAGCCAGCTGCAGGTCCTTGAGAAACGGCAACTGAGCCATCCAGATGACGCTACGGAGGAGGAAATAAAAAACCTCATTGCAGAGTACCATGATGCAGCAGACAGGGAGGTCAAACACTTGGGCAAATATGCCACCGCCCGCACTTATGGTGAGGGTGAAAGGCCTGGCTCTGTTCTGGCTAACATCCTTAAGGGCAGGAGAGGGAAGCCACTGGTCACGGAGCTGAAAGCTACTGATGGCCAACGCACCATGGATGAGGCGGATATAGCTAACATATTCAGAGATTTCTATTTGGAATTGTACTCCTTGAAGTGCGGGGATTTGTCAGCTGAAATTCTAGATTACCTGGAGCATATAAAGCTCCCGTTCCTCACTAACTCACAAAGGGAATTCCTCATGTTTCCTATACAGCATGACGAGATTAGGGAGGCCCTGGCCTCTACGCGCACGGATAGCACACCTGGTATAGATGGCCTGACGGTAGAGTTTTACAAAACCTTTCAGGAACAACTGCTACCGCATATCTCAACTCTGATGAGTGACATCTGTATTCAGGGCAGCATGCCGAGCTCCATGAGGGAGGCAATGATAGTCACAATCCTTAAACCAGATAAGACACACGACGAGGGCGGATCATACCGGCCGCTGTCACTACTGAACGTAGACACTAAGTTATATGCCAAAGTCTGAGCGACAAGGCTTGCGCTGCTAGCCCCTGAATTAGTGGCCCCTGAGCAGGCAGGATTTATACCTAGCAGGAATTTAACGTATTATGTTAGAACAGTACAAGGGACAATCCAGCACGTCAAGCAGGACATAGCAGCCATGGCAATATTCCTCGACATGGAAAAGGCATTTGACTCGGTGGAATGGCAGTTTCTACTCCAGGTATTACGGAGGATGGGGCTAGGGGAGCCCTTCCTGCAAATGGTTGGCGCCCTTTACAAGGGACCCTCGGCTAGAGTGCCAGTTGGCAACGCGGTTTCGCAACCCCTCTACATCGGCGGTATCAGAGGTAGTCGCCAAGGGTGCCCCCTATCCCCGTTGTTGTATGCCCTAGCGGCAGAACCGCTGGCCTGCGCGCTAAGAGAGTACCATAGCCACGAGGGCATACGATTTCCGACCTACAAAATAGTGGTGTCAATGTATGCTGATGACACGCTGCTCTACGTTCATGACCCAGCGACAAACCTGTCCCCGCTGCTGAGAGAGGTTGTTCACTTTGGTGCGCTCTCAGGCCTTAGAGTCAATTGGGCAAAATCTATTGTCTTTCCTCTCACACCTGCGATTAGGCAAAAAGAGATGGAATACCTGCTCTAGTGGTCCGACGACCCGATCGGTATCTTTGAATACAACTCCACACGGATCCGGAGCTGCTCATCAGCCAAAACTACGGGAGAGCAGTTAGCAAGCTGGAAGATGACATAGTGCACTGGAGTAAACTGCCACTCACTTTGATGGGCTGCGTAGCTATTATGAAAATGGTGGTCCTGCCGCGGTTCCTTTTCCTATTTAATGCCATTCTAATAGTACTATCTAAGGCTTTTTTCCAGCGGCTGACGAATCTCATGATTAGCTTAGCGTGG
Organism: Lissotriton vulgaris; assembly: GCF_964263255.1. Classification (NCBI taxonomy): domain Eukaryota; kingdom Metazoa; phylum Chordata; class Amphibia; order Caudata; family Salamandridae; genus Lissotriton; species Lissotriton vulgaris. Next base: position 867,889,173 of record NC_141694.1, read on the forward strand.
GCGGAGAAGCAACCCAGGGTTAGGTGGTCAATCCTCACTCAGCCCTACAGCATGGGAGGCCTGGGTGCCCCAGACCTTGAACTTTATTACAGAGTAGCACAAGCATCGCACCTGCACACTTGGGTACATGGCGACAAGATGATCCCACATGTTCGCATGGAGAGACTGTTTGCACACCCGCTACCGCTCCCGGCCACGATTTGCATGCCTTTGGACCGTAGAACCAGAAAGCTGGACTCCATAACTACTACTAACCATGCTTGGCACTCGCTTCTACAGAGGAAGGGAAGTGCACTGCTATATTCACCAGATATGCCCCTGGAGTGGATGCTCTGGCTTCCGCCTTTGGGAGAGATGGGTGTAACTAGGGAGCTGGCGAAACTCGGAATACACCGAGCAGTCGACCTCTTTCAGGATGAGGTGGTCAAGACCTGGGACCAAGTGAGCGTCGACCGCAGAGATATACCTATGCTGCAGTGCTTTCAATTCCACTGGGTGCGCAGTGCTCTTTTGGAGTTGCTTGGCACGGACATGGCAGAGCTGCCAGAAGTCCTAGAACTGACATACATCATCAAGGCCAAGGAGTCCCGCAAACTCCTCACGAATCTTTATAGGATTGCTAGGAAGCGAGGAGAGCACCAGCTCATGAAAGCAAGATTGACTTGGCAAAGAGACCTGGAGACCACGATAGGCGACGCAGTATGGCGGTACTGCTGTGAAAGCACGAAGTGGATCTCGCTCAATGGGCGGCACAGGTTGATAAACTTTAAATTCCTGCAGAGGGTCTACTACACTCCGGAGAGACTCCATAGATACGGTCTACGGCAAACAGCAGACTGTGAACGATGCCACACTGCTAATGCTGACTTCATGCATTTGGCGTGGAACTGCCCAGGCATCCAGGCTTTCTGGTGCGACATCTTCTCGGAAATGTTTAAGATCCTGGAGGTCGACATGACCCCGGAACCTGGCTTGGCGCTCATAGGCAACTCCAAGCGGCTCCCAGTCACGATTCGTCGACTCACGGATATGGGGATGTTAATGGCCAAGAGAGTAGTGGCACATTGTTGGATGAGAGGTCTGCTCCCTACCAAAACTAGATGGGCGCGAGACATGTTGTACTGCTATACACAAACATACCTCAAAATGACTCTATGCTAGTCATTGAAAGAGTTCTCAACAGCCGCCCAAGACCCCATTTTATACCTACATTATTCATTCTTCAGCTTTTGGAAACTTGTCTTTCCAAGAACTATTTTTTATTTGACGGCCAATATTATGGCCAGATCAAAGGCACATCCATGGGGGCCGTTTTTGCTTCGAACCTGGAAGTATTATACATGGATAACCTAGAATGTGGGCGTATCCTGACCCCGTCTAACCCTTTCCATAGTGGCATTGCCCTATGGAAAAGGTACATTGATGACATCTTTATGATCTGGAATGAATGTGAAGATCTACTACCCCCATTCTTACATTGGCTTAATTCCAACTGAATTACACCCTAACCACCAGCCGTACAAACATTCCCTTCTTAGATCTAAACATACAGGAGAGGGAAGGTGTTCTCATTACTAGCCTCTATAGAAAACCTACTGAGCGCAATACCTTATTATGCTACAAGAGTAATCACCCAAGAGCACTCCGTGATTCTCTACCCTATTCACAATTTTTAAGGCTTAGGAGAAATTGTTATCTAAAAGAAGATTACTTCAGAGAAGCTCATCTACTCAGTGCTAAACTTAGCGCCCGTGGCTACCCCCGCAGATTGATAAAAACTTTGTTAAAAAGAGCGTGGTTTTGTCCAAGGGAAGCATTATTGGAATCTAAACCTAAAAAGACACAGAACCGGCTGGTCTGTGTTACCACCTTTTCTCCAATATCTAATTCCCTCACTAAGAGCATTAAAAAACACTGGCCCGTGTTGAATGCTGACCAACTACAACTAGAAAAACCTATGTTTGCCTTTAAAAAGTCCAAGAACTTAAAAGACCACCTGGTGCGGGTAGCATTACCCACTTCTACAGAAATGACCACAATTGATACACTCTGGGGACTGCCAAGACTTACTGGGCATGTCAGATGTGGTAATTGTTCCATGTGTGATAGCACTATAGAAGGCAAAGAGTTTGTGTACAAAGATATCAAATATGAGCGTAGAGAATTTTCTAACTGTAACAGCTCAAATGCCATCTATGCAATTTTCTGCCCTTGCGCTATGATTTATATAGGACAAACAACTCAAAAGACACGAACAAGGATGTGTCAACATCGGAGCAGGATACGCTGCAGAACTGCGAATGCTCCCCTTGTACAGCATTTTACTGAACAGGCCCACCCAGAAATGGACTTCAAATGGACTATCATCTGCTTGGTTAAGCTCCCTAGCCGTGGTGGCAACCTGCAACAACTTCTGAACAAAGAGGAACTATGTTGGATTTTGAAGACAAAAAGTCTTCATACTGGCCTTAATCGGACTGAGGATTGGACCTCTTTGATCTAACTGCCTTGAACTGACTTTTTGGTCTAAAATAGATTTTTCATGTTTATACTCTCAGTGGCGCCTACAAACACGATTGTCCTTTCCCCTCCCCCCCCCTTTTTTTCATATGTAAATAACTATTTATTGTCAGAAATTGTGAACATATGAAATGTAATTATTATTTTTGTTTGCACCTTGGTACTGCATGTCTAAAGTGATTTGAATGTATCGGCTTGCAATTCCCCGCCCTTCACTCGGTTAAACAGTAATGCACTTCCATTTCGCACTGCTTCTCTAAATATCACAGCCCTCTTTATGGTTCCTCTTCCCAATCAAAATGGCCGACAACTTTTGCTGTATGCTGATTGGCTCTCAACACCCACGTGACATCCCACGTTTACTACATCGCATCCTTCCTTTGAAGTGGACGCCGCGCAAATTCCCCGTGCCAGCAAGAACCCCCATTGTGGACTTGCACGCTGCATTGCCAGGTGAGTCCGAGCATTGCCCTGTTTGCTGCCGCTCTATTTTTGGCTAAGAGACACCGGCACTCACGCCGCGGGCTTGTTTGTTTATCTTTCCAGACCCGGATATCGAAAGCAACTTATTTCGGGTAAGCTTCCCTTAAAAGCGTTATTGTTAACGCTACCTCCTTGCCTTCACTCTTATTTTAATCTGTCCTCTTCACTCATAGATCCTTTCCTACCCTGGACATTCGTCAAAGGTAGGATTTGTTCTCATAGACCTGCAATGACTGCATTAGTTTGGGTCACTTCATAATTTCCTTTTTCCCCCATATTAGATCATTTACGAGTTTTTGCCCTGGAGCAAAAAACCAGTTTTTCTCAAATTGAGTGCTACATAACTGGTAAGCAGCTCTCTTTTGAGACCTCACCCCTCCCCTTCACATCCCATTGTTTGCACCTAATGGCACTCCTACACTGACGCCGATTCACTACTTGAACGATTATCTACCACTTTTGCACCCCGGTTTGCACCAGATAGAGTTATCCATAATCACTGTCGAGACGTTGCGCCACTAGCCCTTCTCCTACCGTTGTTTACCCTGCCTGCACCTAGCATGTACTACACCCCGCTGCCGTTAGCACTTTGGCATGGTATGAGTCATGCAACCTATGCACGCAGTTTTAACAATGCTCTAATGACATGTCTTTATCTTTTTATGTTTCCCTTCTCTTTCTATGGTATGGCATACTTGTTTTTATATTAGTGACACTCTTACATATGTGTAATTTTAAGGCAATTACCCTCTGTCCTGAGGATGAACCTTTATTGACTATGGTTCGAAACGTCGTCGACACCATTACACTAAATGCATAAGTTGATTTACACTTTGTATTGCATATGTGTATGTTACAGATTGTCTGGGATATGATTTATTCCAATTAGATGTCCTTTTATTGCCTGCTATTTTCTTCATGTTGTATGTTTTCTTAGTGTGTTAGTCGGACACCGGCTGGTGTCCCGCTTCTATCACACTCTGTGTTTTATTGTTTCATGATTATTGTTGTATCAGGGTAATAAATTGTCCGGCTGGACTTTTTTCCCCCCTAAAAAAATATAGTTCCATTTGTTCTATATTTATTTTTCCTTATAGTTTCTTCTTCTAAGGACCCCTGTTCTTGATAATAATGTTTTACTGCAGCACCAAAGCGGAGCATTATAGTGAATTGCGGCACTGCAAGAGCCGCCCTAAAAACTTTTGGGCTTTGTACCAAATGTACCTCAGTGGCACGGAGCGGGAGGGGACCTCAAGTCCGGAGACGGGGACCCCGGGCCAGCAGACCGACAAAGGCACGGAATCGGAACTTCGAACAGTGGGATTGGAGGGACGCACACATGACTCAGAGATTGTTTCACGGAGCTCGTCAGAGGGGGAGTGAGAGACAAGCTATGGATAGAGGGCGGGTTGGCAACTCGGACACACTGCTCACCTCACGGATGGCTGGGGAATTGAGTCCGCGGCAGACACTCTAGCTTGGGCAGCTCTGATGTGGCGCTGGCATTGCTCTTGCATGCATTTAAAGTAAGCGGGAATGTGAAACTGTATACGGCCTCTTTATGGCACTTACACCCTTACCACACACTGTGAAGCAATGAGGGTGGGGTGGGGGAGGGGGGTCATTACTTGGGTTGTTGTTATTGTTTGTTAAGCTAAGACACAAACGCACCTGGCTTTACTCTAAGCTTCAGTGTTGAGGGGAGGGAGAGAGGGGACGAGCTGTTGGTGAAAAGAATGAAACCATGAAAGATAACTGCAATGCGCTATGTCGGAAAGACTAGCTGGTTGATTTGTCTGCCCCCTCGAGGGATACGCCGCTGGGCCCCGGGTTATCGGCTGATGGGCTGTGTCTACACATGTCTGATGTTCAGTTTAAATATGCATAACGCAGCCGGCCCTTGAGGTTGTAGGCTTGGAGCTGTGTCTCTGAAGTTCGTGCCAATAAAGGTTTTTAAAAACAAAAAAACAAAAAAAGAAATTGGCCCACATAAGGGGGATCTGAAACATGGGCACATTTTCTGGAGCTAAACATTTGGAGTCACTTGGCTATTTCTTGGACTTCTGTATCAGTGAATGGCATTTACACCAATTGAGGGAGATCTCAAAAGTGGCCAAATCTATTTTAAAAAGTCTCAATAGGGGAATGTGCAATATTGGAAATCTTAAGGTTAATATCAATCAATCAATCAATCATTGCATTTGTAAAGCACGCTACATACCCGTGAGGGTCTCAAGGCGCTGGGGCGGGGGCTACTGATCGAAGAGCCAGGTCTTGAGGAGTCTTCTGAAGGCCAGCAGGTCCTGAGTCTGTCGTAGGCTGGTAGGGAGAGCGTTCCAGGTCTTGGCGGCGAGGTAGGAGAAGGATCGGCCGCCGGCTGTGGTTTTCTGGATGCGAGGGACTGTGGCGAGGGCGAGGTTGGCAGAGCGGAGGCTTCGGGTAGGGGTGTGGAAGCTGAGTCAGTTGTTGAGGTATGTAGGTCCGGTGTTGTGTAGTGTTTTGTGTGCGTGGATGAGGAGTTTGAAGGTAATCCTCTTGTTGATGGGGAGCCAGTGCAGGCCTCTCAGGTGGGGTGTGATGTGGTTGCATCGGGGGATGTTGAGGATCAGTCGTGCCAAGGCGTTCTGGATTCGTTGTAGTCGTCTCAGGAGCTTGGTTATTGTTCCTGAGTAGAGGGCGTTCCCGTAGTCGAGTCTGCTGGTGATGAGGGCCTGGGTGACGGTCTTTATTCACGGAAGCTTTCTTCATCATAGAAATACAACAACAAGTTAGGGCAATACACATCAATGCTGAAGGATCAATAGAAATACAAAGGATGCCAACAGAGAACAAAATAGAAAGCAGTTTATCATTTTAGGGAACATAAGGGGAGAGAGGGAGGGGAGGGAAGGAAACAAAGAAGGGGCAATTACAGCTGAGCATCGAACGGCTATTTCTATATACCAGAGGAAAAACAAGAAAGAACCATAATGAGACAATTCATAAAAAAAACACGATACTAAAACAGATATCAACACAGACAGGCAAAAGTGTGCAAGAGAAAAATCATGGAGGCAAACAATTTCAGAGCAATCTCCAGACACTTGAGTAGCTGAAGTCTTATTTAAATAAGCAGTTAGGGGGTAACCAAAACAAAGTTCTATCTAGGCAAGGATTAAAACAAAAAGAAAAAGCAGTATCCAATCATTGATAATGGCATGCATTATTCCACCATGCTTTGAGTGAGAGGTTATGGGCACATTTCCAATTAAAAGTGATATGTTGAAAAGCTAAGGCTAGCATTAAGATCAAACAAACCTCGTTAATGAGGTAATACATCCAGGGAATCTGATAAGCTGCCTGCAAAAAGTAAGGAATTGGAGAGGGTAATGTGCAAATTAAAAATACTCGAAATTTTGAGCCGACCTGTGACCAAAACGACGTGACAGAGGGACATAAGAAAAGGAGGTGATAAAGGTCAGCCACTGTGTGATCACAAGACCAGCAAGTCTTGTTGGCAATATTGGAAATCTAATGTGTTTTAAGTTGTAGTCCCACAGCAAACTCCCACAAAAACTTTATAGAGTAACCAGCTTATATTTCCACTTCTTAACATGCTCTATATCTCGATCGAATGGCCTCACAAGTAGAATCTCATCTATTGTTATAGAGAGGAAGAAGGTTTTAAGAGTTTTTTTACAAGAGGAGTACATGGTGTTAAATCAGGGTAACTTGTGTGTAGTCCCCAGGTATGTTGTAAATTGGGAGCCATCCTTTGGCTTTTAGATTACTATGCATGTTTTTTGTGTGACTCCAAATGGGACATATTCAGTCTGAATCATGGAGAACCTGGAAAACCAGCCTTTCTTTCAAATACAGGAATCTCCAAAATCCCATAGGCATAAACTTCATTTAATGTCACTCGATAATTGGGATCATTGGATTATGTCATTCAGCCCTAGGTTTAAACTCTTCAGAAGGTATATCCAGCGTTGTTCTAAGTGGAACACCCTTTGATCTCCAGAGTTTTGGGGTAATTTGTCCATTATATATATAATTCCAAATCATTCTGAGATTAATTGTTCTCAATAAAATGTCTCATCCATTTATAAACTATTTATTTTCATACCTTATTATGCTTCAGTGTTCATTTGTTCTAATTTGGAAATTACAAGTCGTTATCCCTATTTATTTCAGATTACAGGGGTACATTATCATGTAGATGAAATTAGAAGAATCACAAAGAGTGGTGTCTCAACATCCAATATGTAGTCAAACCTAGATCCATCTCCTTGGATCTTCTTGTAAGAGCACATATAATGGAGTGGGCTCACATGAAATGACTAATGATGAGGGGAAGGTTGAATGTGTGTAGTGTGGACAGGGGACGGTACAGTGACCGGTCTAAACGCATGAGCCCATGCCTGGGAGTGGAGGCAAAGAAAGTTGGCAGGAGGGTGCGGCACGTACCTACTGGCATACAGGAGTTCCTGCGCGTGGGACCTACCCATGTCCAAATATCGAGGGAGATGTCAGGACGTGGGGAGGGGCGGTCCTATGAACAGCATCGGGCTCAGAACCATACACCGAGAAGGTACTCTTGCACGCAAGCAAAAGGTGGGTGCCACATTAGGTGGGTGGAGACTACGGTCTAACTGATGGAGATAAGGAGCCCGGCAATTGAGAAATCACTGATGTGCAGATGGCTGCAGTGGTTCCACCCCAGGTAACACCCAGACTGAGGATTGGAGCACACTGACCGCAATGAAAAGACTTTACGTGAAAATAACACTACATGGTCTACTCATGACAGAATATCTGCATGCAAATACCGTCCTGGTGGTCCAATTGTTAGGAACATGCCAAACATTTTCCTAGAGGATATGGTCTTCAGGAGGGAATGGTCCCTGGTGGCATGGAAGTGCACCAGGGATTGGCTGATCCTAATCATCAATACTGCCAAACGATTGGCTGATGACCTCCTCATTAAGATCACTGTGGCAGAGAATTCACTCAAAATCACAATTCAAATTACCGCATACAAGAAAAAACTAGTAGAAATAAATATGAAAATTAATGAAAATAGAGACTATCTACTCAAACAGAAGATCCACAAACTACAGAAGGATATCAAAAAGTTTGACAAGGAACAAGTTCATCCCTACTTAAACGAGGAAAACACATGCACCTGCGATGTGTCATCTGATGAGAACAGTACATCATAGTCACAATATTCTTCATCCAGCAGCAACTCCAGCTCTGGGAGCAGGGGGAATGACAACACCTGCAGGAACGTACAACAGCCATAACCACTGATGGGCTACGGTGGACCACCCTACCAAGGCACCCTGCATGTACACCTACCAGATGTATACATCAGGACCCCAGCATACCTTTCCCCAACCCTACTTTCCCCCTCCTTTTTTAGGTAGACGTTGGGGCAGAGGGTGAGGAAGAAGCAGAGGCGCGCAACAGTAGCACATCCAGTGGCCAACTCCAGACACTGAGACCTCCAGACAGACCAGGAGCCAGACGGCCAGCAAGAAAAATTATTCGTCAACCTGTCCATCAGAAAACTCACTGAAATGGAAACCTCCATCCTCAGCAAGTGTCTGGGGTATGTCCCCACCCCCAAGGAAGACAACTTCAGGGGCACACAGGATCTACACCGGTTCTTTAGAAAAATCCGGCATTCTTGCTGGAAAAACCTCCGGCAGACAACACTGGCTCAGGCCTGCACTGGCGGTCCTGCAAGATGTGGCACAGTACCCTTGCGATAATGCCTTTTCTAACATGTTCAAAGCTGAAACTGAAGTCATGCGAGCACTTGGCAATGATGAAACGTTCACCATAAAACCAGCTGATAAATGGGGCACCATTGTCATCCTCAACACCATTGACTATAAAGTGGAATGTGAACGTCAGTTATCGAACCGTGACTGCTTTACTCCCATCAGGGATGAGCCCTCAGGACGTCTTAAAAAACACATAACTTCCATCTTGTTTGCAGCCGAAACACAAGGCTGGATAAGCAAAAAGAATATGCCTTTTTGGTCAATAACCCCAGGACACTTTACTTTTATAACAAGATCCATAAAGCTGGACTGTTCCCATGAGGCACAGGGTCAGACTGATTTGCATATAGCCATGTCTGAACTGGGGTGGCAGAGTGGGCTAAAGAACGGTGATGGATTAAACCCTGATCTTTTGACTGGGTGTGAGTGTTTGATTGGTTCAGATGCTCCGTCCATTACCACCTCCTTTTGTACCGCTTTTGGCCGCCATAAGTGTGGCAGGGTATGCTCAGACGTGAGTCCCTTGCTCTCTTTGCCACTGTATTCAAGCAAGCCGGGCTGAAGACGGCTGGAATGCCAGAAACCGGTCCTCGGAAGCTGGTTTCCGGTCCAGGGAAGGCATGGCTTGGCAGTTCGGGCTGGAATGTTCCCATGAGGCACAGGGTCAGACTGATTTGCATATAGCCATGTCTGAACTGGGGTGGCAGCGTGGGCTAAAGAACGGTGATGGATTAAACCCTGATCTTTTGACTGGGTGTGAGTGTTTTATTGGTTCAGATACTCCGTCCATTACCACCCCCTTTTGTACCGCTTTTGGCCGCCATAAGTGTGGCAGGGTATGCTTAGACGTGAGTCCCTTGCTCTCTGTGCCGCTGGATTCAAGCAAGCCGGGCTGAAGACGGCTGGAATGCCAGAAACCGGTCCTCGGAAGCTTGTTTCCGGTCCAGGGAAGACATGGCATGGCAGTTCGGGCTGGTCTGTTCCCATGAGGCACAGGGTCAAACTGATTTGCATATAGCCATGTCTGAACTGGGGTGGCAGAGTGGGCTAAAGAACGGTGATGGATTAAACCCTGATCTTTTGACTGGGTGTGAGTGTTTGATTGGTTCAGATGCTCCGTCCATTACCACCCCCTTTTGTACCACTTTTGGCCGCCATAAGTGTGGCAGGGTATGCTCAGACGTGAGTCCCTTGCTCTCTTTGCCACTGTATTCAAGAAAGCCGGGCTGAAGACGGCTGGAATGCTAGAAACCGGTCCTCGGAAGCTTGTTTCCGGTCCAGGGAAGGCATGGCTTGGCAGTTCGGGCTGGAATGTTCCCATGAGGCACAGGGTCAGACTGATTTGCATATAGTCATGTCTGAACTGGGGTGGCAGAGTGGGCTAAAGAACGGTGATGGATTAAACCGTGATCTTTTGAATGGGTGTGAGTGTTTGATTGGTTCAGATGCTCCGCCCATTACCACCCCATTTTGTACCGCTTTTGGATGCCATAAGTGTGGCAGGGTATGCTCAGACGTGAGTCCCTTGCTCTCTTTGCCACTGGATTCAAGCAAGCCAGGCTGAAGATGGCTGGAATGCCAGAAACCAGTCCTCGGAAGCTTGTTTCCGGTCCAGGGAAGGCATGGCTTGGCAGTTCGGGCTGGACTGTTCCCAAGAGGCACAGGGTCGGACTGATTTGCATATAGCCATGTCTGAACTGGGGTAGCAGAGTGGGCTAAAGAACGGTGATGGATTAAACCCTGATCTTTTGACTGGGTGTGAGTGTTTGATTGGTTCAGATGCTCCGTCCATTACCACCCCCTTTTGTACCGCTTTTGGCTGCCATAAGTGTGGCAGGGTATGCTCAGACGTGAGTCCCTTGCTCTCTTTGCCACTGTATTCAAGCAAGCCGGGCTGAAGACGGCTGGAATGCCAGAAACCGGTCCTCGGAAGCTTGTTTCCGGTCCAGGGAAGGCATGGCTTGGCAGTTCGGGCTGGAATGTTCCCATGAGGCACAGGGTCAGACTGATTTGCATATAGTCATGTCTGAACTGGGGTGGCAGAGTGGGCTAAAGAACGGTGATGGATTAAACTGTGATCTTTTGACTGGGTGTGAGTGTTTGATTGGTTCAGATGCTCCGTCCATTACCACCCCCTTTTGTACCGCTTTTGGCTGCCATAAGTGTGGCAGGGTATGCTCAGACGTGAGTCCCTTGCTCTCTTTGCCACTGTATTCAAGCAAGCCGGGCTGAAGACGGCTGGAATGCGAGAAACCGGTCCTCGGAAGCTTGTTTCCGGTCCAGGGAAGGCATGGCTTGGCAGTTCGGGCTGGAATGTTCCCATGAGGCACAGGGTCGGACTGATTTGCATATAGTCATGTCTGAACTGGGGTGGCAGAGTGGGCTAAAGAACGGTGATGGATTAAACTGTGATCTTTTGACTGGGTGTGAGTGTTTGATTGGTTCAGATGCTCCGTCCATTACCACCCCCTTTTGTGCCGCTTTTGGACGCCATAAGTGTGGCAGGGTATGCTCAGACGTGAGTCCCTTGCTCTCTTTGCCACTGGATTCAAGCAAGCCAGGCTGAAGACGGCTGGAATGCCAGAAACCGGTCCTCGGAAGCTTGTTTCCGGTCCAGGGAAGGCATGGCTTGGCAGTTCAGGCTGGACTGTTTCCATGAGGCACAGGGTCAGACTGATTTGCATATAGCCATGTCTGAACTGGGGTAGCAGAGTGGGCTAAAGAACGGTGATGGATTAAACCCTGATCTTTTGACTGGGTGTGAGTGTTTGATTGGTTCAGATGCTCCGTCCATTACCACCCCCTTTTGTACCACTTTTGGCCGCCATAAGTGTGGCAGGGTATGCTCAGACGTGAGACCCTTGCTCTCTTTACCACTGGATTCAAGCAAGCCGGGCTGAAGACGGCTGGAATACCAGAAACCGGTCCTCGGAAGCTTGCTTCTGGTCCAGGGAAGGCATGGCTTGGCAGTTCGGGCTGGACTGTTCCCAAGAGGCACAGGGTCAGACTGATTTGCATATAGCCATGTCTGAACTGGGGTGGCAGAGTGGGCTAAAGAACGGTGATGGATTAAACCCTGATCTTTTGACTGGGTGCGGGTGTTTGATTGGTTCAGATGCTCCATCCATTACCACCCTCTTTTGTACCGCTTTAGAAAAATCCGGCATTCTTGCTGGACAAACCTCCGGCAGACAACACTGACTCAGGCCTGCACTGGCGGTCCTGCAAGATGTGGCACAGTACCCTTGCGAGAATGCATTTTCTAACATGTTCAAAGCTGAAACTGAAGTCATGCGAGCACTTGGCAATGATGAATCTTTCACCATAAAACCGTCTGATGAATGGGGCGCCATTGTCATCCTCAACACCATTGACTATAAAGTGGAATGTGAACGTCAGTTATCGAACCGTGACTGCTTTACTCCCATCAGGGATGACCCCTCAGGACGTCTTAAAAAACACAAAACTTCCATCTTGTTTGCAGCCGAAACAAAAGGCTGGATAAGCAAAAAGAATATGCCTTTTTGGTCAATAACCCCAGGACACTTTACTTTTATAACAAGATCCATAAAGCTGGACTGTTCCCATGAGGCACAGGGTCAGACTGATTTGCATATAGCCATGTCTGAACTGGGGTGGCAGCGTGGGCTAAAGAACGGTGATGGATTAAACCCTGATCTTTTGACTGGGTGTGAGTGTTTTATTGGTTCAGATACTCCGTCCATTACCACCCCCTTTTGTACCGCTTTTGGCCGCCATAAGTGTGGCAGGGTATGCTTAGACGTGAGTCCCTTGCTCTCTGTGCCGCTGGATTCAAGCAAGCCGGGCTGAAGACGGCTGGAATGCCAGAAACCGGTCCTCGGAAGCTTGTTTCCGGTCCAGGGAAGGCATGGCATGGCAGTTCGGGCTGGTCTGTTCCCATGAGGCACAGGGTCAAACTGATTTGCATATAGCCATGTCTGAACTGGGGTGGCAGAGTGGGCTAAAGAACGGTGATGGATTAAACCCTGATCTTTTGACTGGGTGTGAGTGTTTGATTGGTTCAGATGCTCCGTCCATTACCACCCCCTTTTGTACCACTTTTGGCCGCCATAAGTGTGGCAGGGTATGCTCAGACGTGAGTCCCTTGCTCTCTTTGCCACTGTATTCAAGCAAGCCGGGCTGAAGACGGCTGGAATGCCAGAAACCGGTCCTCGGAAGCTTGTTTCCGGTCCAGGGAAGGCATGGCTTGGCAGTTCGGGCTGGAATGTTCCCATGAGGCACAGGGTCAGACTGATTTGCATATAGTCATGTCTGAACTGGGGTGGCAGAGTGGGCTAAAGAACGGTGATGGATTAAACCGTGATCTTTTGAATGGGTGTGAGTGTTTGATTGGTTCAGATGCTCCGCCCATTACCACCCCATTTTGTACCGCTTTTGGATGCCATAAGTGTGGCAGGGTATGCTCAGACGTGAGTCCCTTGCTCTCTTTGCCACTGGATTCAAGCAAGCCAGGCTGAAGATGGCTGGAATGCCAGAAACCAGTCCTCGGAAGCTTGTTTCCGGTCCAGGGAAGGCATGGCTTGGCAGTTCGGGCTGGACTGTTCCCAAGAGGCACAGGGTCGGACTGATTTGCATATAGCCATGTCTGAACTGGGGTAGCAGAGTGGGCTAAAGAACGGTGATGGATTAAACCCTGATCTTTTGACTGGGTGTGAGTGTTTGATTGGTTCAGATGCTCCGTCCATTACCACCCCCTTTTGTACCACTTTAGAAAAATTCGGCATTCTTGCTGGACAAACCTCCGGCAGACAACCCTGACTCTGGCCTGCACTGGCGGTCCTTTAAGATGTGGCACAGTACCCTTGCGAGAATGCCTTTTCTAACATGTTCAAAGCTGAAACTGAAGTCATGCGAGCACTTGGCAATGATGAATCTTTCACCATAAAACCAGCTGATAAATGGGGCGCCATTGTCATCCTCAACACCATTGACTTTAAAGTGGAATGTGAACATCAGTTATCGAACCGTGACTGCTTTACTCCCATCAGGGATGGCCCCTCAGGACGTCTTAAAAACACATAACTTCCATCTTGTTTGCAGACGAAACACAAGGCTGGATAAGCAAAAAGAATATGCCTTTTTGGTCAAGAACCCCAGGACACTTTACTTTTATAACAAGATCCATAAAGCCCTGAGACCACCACCAGGGAGGCCGATAGTGTCTGGGATTGGGTCAATTCTTGAGCTCCTGTCACAGCTTTGTAACTACTTCCTGCAACCTCCGGTTACCAAAACCCTGTTTTTCCTTAAGGACACGACTGCAGCCCTGAAGCTCCTTGAAAACCTGGGGGAGGACACCCTTGTGGACATTATCGCCATGCTTGACATAGAAGCCTTGTACACCAATATACTCCAGGATGCAACCATGGGCTGAACCTTGGTCTTTAGCCACCCCGATTAGCTTCATCATGGAGTGTGCCGCCCTCAAGAAGAACTTTTTCCAATTCAACAATAAACTTCACCATCAGACCCAGGGCACATCAATGGGTAGCACCTTCGCTTCTAGTTTAGTCTGTCTCTACATGGCAGACCGCGCGGATAGACACATCCAGAAAAATGACAACCCTTACCAGTCCAAAATCACGGTCTGGCATAGATACATCATTGATATCTTCATCCTTTGGCAGCCTAAGTTGAGTTCTGTATCTGGATGAATACCCTTAATTGCCTTCTAAGATTCAGCAGTAATCTTTCTACGTCAGAACTGCCTTTCCTCAACCTGTTGATCACCCTCCATGAGGAAAAAACATCGACCAAAACATACAAGAAACCCACTGACAGTAACAGTTTACTCAGATGAGACAGTCACCATCCTAAGCACCTGCGGGATAATCTCCTGTTCGGGCAATTTCTACGACTCCGCCGCAATTGCAGTATTATCAATGACTACAAAGAACAGGCCCAAGCTCTAAAAACAGACTTAGTAACCAGACACTAACCCCAGGCCGTGGTGCAAAAACCTTACAAAGGAGCACTTAACAACAACATGGAAGTCCTCCTGGAACACCATGAGTGGGCCCCCTGTAACGTAATCACCTGCGTCACACCTTTCACCCCCTAATTAAACTTGATTAGAAAGATTATGATGAAGCATTGGCCTATACTCAATACTGGGGTGATGTCACCTGCTATACCGCATTTCTCTTTTAAACGCACCGCCAACATCAGAGACAACATTGTACTCACAGGACCTCAAATGCTCACCACGCCAACAACAACTGTGGGGGCTTCCTCAGATTACAGGACACTTCACTAACTCTGTGGGTCCTGTAGCGGGTGCCCCTTCACACGTCCGTCCAAGGAATTCATACTGAGACCCTCAGACACTTCGACCCAAAAGTACCACACCAACTGCAATAAATGTAACTCTGTCTACCTAATCACATGCCCTTGTCAGAAAGATATGTGGGAATGACGACCAGGGCTGCTAAGATGGGAATCACAGAACAACTAAGCAACATCAGGTGCAGGAGGTTCACATCTAAACTGCTCTCTCACTACTTAGAGATGCACCACACATCTGATGGCATACACTCGACAACACTTGAGTTCTACACTAACTTTAGCCAGCAAGCTCTCTTCAGCAAAGTACAATGCTGGGTTTTCCATCTAGCCACACACATCACAGGACTCAACTATGACATCCCATGGGCTGAGGTAGGACACTGAATCTCTAGCACCCCAGTAGTCAGTACCTTGGTACTCTTAGCAGTCCTTTCCCTACATGAGGCTGTTATACAAGGTAGCAAAGTAGTGCTTGTTTGATACTAGTTGACACCATTCCTTGCCTTGCATCAGGTCAGGACTATTTTACTGGGCTTGTCACACATCATCTACACTTTCTGGCGCGTCACTAGCCAATATCCCCCTGATGGTTCTGGGCTACATACTAGCCAATGCAGCTGATGTAGCACCAACACCTAGGCCCTTCCCTTTACTCCTTGGACCTAAGTCTCCATTCTGTTAATCCAACCAGTGTGCTCTACAGACTTTGTTCCTCTCCTCTCAGCCTGTGGCTTCACCATCCCTCTCTTAACTCCCTACGCACTGCCTCACTCTGTTTGGGTACCAGCGACATGCCTCCTCCGCAGCATGATCCACAGGACCGCAAAGCATCCTTGTTTCCCACTCCTAACCCCCCCTACTGAGACCTTAAATTCCACACATACCCTGCCTCATAGCTCCATTCCAATATGGCGCTGCTGCTCCAATAGTCTCCACCCACCTAATATGGCTCCCACCGTTTGCTTGCATTTAAGAGTACCTTCTCGGTGCATGCTTCCACACCCGATGCAGTTCATAAGACCGCAACCTCCCCACGTCCTGCCATCTCACTCGATGTCCAGTTGTGGGTAGGGCCCACACAAAGGACCTCCTGTACGCCAGGAGGCACATGCTACACCCTCCTGCAACCTTCCCTTGCCTCCACTCCCAGGTATGGGCCCATGCGTTTAGATGGGTCATTGTACCATTCCCTTCCTCATCGGCACCACCACAGCTTCCATGCAATTTGATGGATTTCGGCATTGTATCATGCCCTTGCCGCCCCGACATGGCAACAACGCTATCCCAAAGCGAGTATCCCTGTGCCCAGGCTCCCAGACTACCCCTCACCGACAGTCCCCAGTTCACTGCCCTTAGAGGGCTCACCACACCACAGCTGGCCACAAGGACACCACCCTGTCTGTCCCAGGCTGCCTAGCTACGATCTCATGCTGTGCTTCACCCGCCGTGAGCATCCCCCAGCCTCCTGCGTTTTCATGGGCAGGCCGTTGCAACCCTTCACAATGCTTCCCACCACCTCTGCGTGGCCATTGACATCGCCTTAGCAGCTCCCTGCTGGCTAGGGCGCCCCTACATGCAGCGCTCCCTTCCTTTTGTCATTTACCCTCATTCCTTGCCAACAGCCCCCAGCATGGCCCAGGATCTCCTCCCGCCCCATAGTTCAGGCATATGCATGTACGGGCCAGCCTCATTCACTAGCAACAGATTGGTCTCGTACCTCACAAGTGTTTCCTTGGACCTTCCCATGCTATCTGCTCCAGTACGCTTGCAGTCTTTCCTCTCCTTCCATCCCAGTCACTATGCCCACTACGTTTCCATCCCTCTCTTCAGCTTGAAATGGCCTTTGGAGACACCCCACGTACGCTAACCCTGCTGGGTCTCCCAAATCCCACCATATACCCTTACCCTTTTGACTCTTGCTCAACTGTTTACTACAGCCTATCTCTCTTCCACTTACCATTGTACCTTCACACAAAGAGGTTATTCGCCCTCACCAGTGTTGCGAGTGTCTCAGATGTGCAGGTTGGGTCAACCCCATAACCCCTTCTAGATGAGTCTGTTGTTGTTGTTTTTTGCCCCCCTTTTGGATAGATCATCCAGGGGACATTGTTGCGGCATTGGCACTCTATCAACCCCCTCAGGCTGATCCTCCTAGTACAGGACTAGTACATGTACCTAACTTAGGCTGTGCATGATTGCTGTTATTTATGTCTGCATGTTTTTTATTTCTACCACAGGCTTTGTATGGTACCTTTGACACAGTGTCACCAATAACTTGATTGCTCTTCCCACATTTTCATGTGCTGGTCCACAGGCCCCTCCATTACGGTATACTGTGATTACTTACCTTTGCTTTGTACCCCTTTCTTCATCCTCCAGGTATTTCCAGAAGGTAGACGTTTTGCTTACACCCACCTCTCACTTGCACCCTGAATTTCAGAATGAATCCAGATTGCAGGGATGGTACCTCTTAGTACACTTGCTTGACCGTTCCACTAATTTCAAAGTCAGTGAGGTCCGCCCCCCGTCCTGGTGAAATGCCACTCATCCTTTTGGAGAACTCAGGCATGAAACATGTTGACCAATTGACCACTTTCACACTTCACCTTTTGAGCTGCAGCAGGTTTAATTCTCCTTGCCAGCCACAACTCCTGCAGACGGTTTTAATCATAGCATCAGTATCCAGCGAAAAAAGGTTTTTTGGACACTCATAGCAATTTCTAAACACACTCTCACTCCCACTCTGCTCATCAAACATTCACTCCCACACCCTATTTTGTAGGGCCTGTCGGCAAACAACACAGAAGGCCTCCGGCAAAGAGCTCTCTTGCCGGGCCCGTTGGGCATTGCAGCGCCGGCCAAAAGAGGAACTGCCCTATGATGAATCATGACACCTCTCAGGGCGTGAGGGCCCTTGCTCCTTATAGGAGCTATCCCCTCCCTGCCTTCCTTCCCTTATCTGGAGCCTCCTGACACTCCCATTGCCCCCCTTGCCCTTTACCCTCTGGCCTCCCAGCCCTTCTACATAGGAACTGCATACCCAAACATCTGCAGTCCAGCGATCCTGGTTCTACTGTAGTTTGACCTGCACACATTCTGTATGCAAAGTGCTACTCATGCTGGGATGATCTTTTTAGCCTTCTATTCAAGTTGCGTATCGATTGATTTAATTAATCATGTGTTCTTATATATTTTTATGACCTTGTGCCGAATAAAGGCATGATCAGATGTATTGCAGCTGCTGTAAGATTGCGTAAATTAGTAGGCAAGTAATTTTAGTTAGATATCTATACAAGCTGTATATAAGAATCAAGTTGTCCCTTTCTGTATTCTCTTATGGTCTGTTACAAATGGGTTACTACCAATTTGACTTTAATGGTAGGAAATATTGGGAGTTGTATTATGCACACAATACAAGTTATGTTACGAAATGGGACTGTTCATGCTGCTAGTGTTAGCTGCTTTAGTAAATTCAGTATTTTTATTATTGAGAGGAAGCACTACGGTGATACCAACCACCAGTCTACATATACAGATACTGGAATACAGAAGACGGTTTCCATTTTATTTGATCAATTTTTATAATAATGATTTTTATTCAGTCCCAAATAAGAATTTTATTGAGCTTTTTAAAGTTATATCAGATTTAGTTCAACGTCAAGGCACAGATGATGGCATAGGGATCCTCTTAGGGGGGGATTTCAATGCTAAAATTCCCAAGGCATACCAGGATATGGATAAACCCCAAGCAGATCCAGCAGTGCGAAGGGGTTTAGAATTAGACAGTTTTATTAGGGAACATATCCTTAGTGATGTAATGGCTTTGGGCCACATCCCTAGAAATCAACAGGCACCAACCTTTAGAGGCAGGGACTGCTCCTCAACTATAGATTACATTTTTATGTCTCCATGCTTAGCAGACCGCCTAATAACGACCAAAGTTCATGTAACAGCCTTCGGAGATCATAACCCGCCGATAGCGGTTTTACGATTGGGACCCAGCCCGGTGTATACTACTTCTCACGGGGCGAGAGATATCACTCCCTCAACAGATAATTTAAGGCTGAAATGGAGGGGAGTAGATAGCGGTAGAATAGTTGAGACCATGATAGAGGAACATCAGCTTCTAATCACCTCCTGCATGTCAACAGACGGAAACCACTTGAGGACAATTGAAGATTTGATCAAATTATGTTCTGTAATAAAATCTCTCCTGTCGGTGCCACCACATAGGATAGCTAAAGAACCTAGATGGTTGGACCGTAACTGCTTAGAAGCAAATAAGGTTCTACGCAAGGCTCTGACCTCTAAACCTGGTTGTCCTAGGGAGGTAAGGGCAGCAAGGAGGATGTACAAAATTAAAATCAGAGAACGAAAGGCTGCCTTACTGGGGAAGCCCTGGGAGGCATTAGTTGATTCTGCAGTTGGGAAGAATGGAAACTCATTTTGGCCCGCAGTTAGGAAAATGCGCAATATGGGTCAACTATTGACAACAGTTAGCTGCACTATCTCGAGTGACTCATGGGAGAACCATTTCTCTAAATTATACGCCGCACCACCACAAGGCAAAGTTTGCTATGCGCTGGGACATCTATGCTACCTACAGATCACTCTGCTGGAAGAGGAAGTGGCAATCAGACAGCAGGCCCTGATGGCCTTCCTATAGACATCATAAAGTGGAAACCGGAATTTTGGGCCCCAATTCTATTAAATGTTTTTACCAGTCTGCCTCTAGTTCCCTTACCAGATACCTGGACAACGAGTATTATTGTGGCGATATATAAAAAGGGTGATAGATCTGACCTAACCAATTACATACCAATCTCGCTGCTCGATAATACACTTAAGATTTTGGGGCGAGTACTTTATAATAGGGTCTTGGAATGGACGGAGGAAAGTGGAATACTGGAGTTGAGTTTTAGAAGTAAGGTTGGCACGGTCGAGCAATGTCTGAACCTTAATTTAGTCATTGGCATATATAACATTGCTGGATCATCACCTATTTACTTAGCATTTATGGATTTATCGTTCGACTTAGTCAACAGGTCCAAACTCTGGTCTATTTTGCTGGATTATGGACTAGACGAACCCCTGGTACACTTTCTGGCATTTCTACACACCGATCTTAAAGCACAAGTCAGGATTGGGTTGGATGGGGAGATTTCTGGTGCCATCAGGGTGGGAAGAGGGGTTAGACAGGGGTGCGTTTAAGCACTCCTGCTTTTTACCATCTATAATAATGGGTTGAGCAACTCCCTAAAGCAGGCGACCTCAGATGTCCAGTAAATTAAGGGGAAATTACTACCAGCACTTCTCTACACAGACGATGCGGACCTTATGGGCCGCACTCCGAACTCCCTGCGTATTCTGGTCAAAACTTTTGTACAGCATGTGGATGGCATGGATCTACGCGTGAATTAAAAAAAATCTTTCATCATGTCATGCGGGCCTGGGAAACGACAGCTTAATTCTATCCTAGTGGGGACTGATAGACTACACTCTACTAGCTCATTCCCATATTTAGGGATGGTCTTTGCTGTGAACGGCTCGTGGACTGGACATTTGGCCCACTCCACGAGCAAGTTCTCAAAGGCCATCAATTATATTCTTAGTCTACCACGCCCGAGGAAAATAGGCGCCACTAAAGCTATTTTAAATGTTTTTAAATTGCTATGTGCCCCAGTAGTTACATACGGGGCTGAGATATGGGGTTTAGCAAAAAATCATTGCATCCAACTAGAAGAAAACAGTTTCTGTAGGAAACTTTTGGGTGTACCGATTTCTACCTCTGAGTACATTTGCCACAGGGAATTAAATTTGCATTTCATCTGTGACTTTATTGGGACAAGACCAGCGTTATTCTGGGTCTCTGTTTGGAGGAATAAATTAGCCATTTTTACGCAAGAAATCATAAGCGACTGTCTTAATTGCGAAAAAGTAATGGACATTTCTTGGCTCTCAGGACTTTACAAGAGCTTATGTAGTGTGGACAAAGCCACCTCTTTTTAGAACCTATGAGAGTTGAGCCTAGAGATAAGAATGAGTTAAAAAATGCACTATATGCACTTCATAACCTAGACAGAACAAAAAAGTAATTAAACAAATCGTCAGTTGCGGCATAAATGGATAATGAGTTGCATAGGTATCCCTTACCACTCTACCTCACTCTGCCAATGACTAATTGGGAAAGAACACTCCTGTTTCGTTTAAGGGCAGGAACTGTAAGATTCTGACTAAACTTTCCCCTGGGCTATTGTTCAAAATCAGATTATAAATCATGCACTTGTGACGGAGTGAGCACACAAAATGATTTGCACTTTTTCTTCTCTTGTAAATATTATTTAAAATATGTTAAATGGTTTTTAGCCCCGTTTTTTAGAAAACATAGACCCCTCTCCCTGGGGAAGTCCTATCTGATGTTGCTTTCCATGGACACTGAAGAATTAGTTTTTCGCACCAGCACTTTTTTGAGACTTATTACCCATGTTCGCAAAATGATGGAAAATCCCTGAACCTCTGTTTTATATTATTTGTCATAATCATCTGTTACCTAAATTTGAAAATTTGAAAATGTTAATCTGTAAAGTTTTAAAAGGGAATTTTTATGATATTTTGTATGTTAGATTGCTTTTTCGAATTTCTGAAATTCAAATAAAGATTTTTGATTTTTTTTTATTGAGATATCTTTGCTACAATCATAGGAGGATGACAGCTGCAGTTGCTTTTTGGACATTTGCACACGGTTTAATGGCAAGTTGTCTTTACACAGAGCCCATTATTTATCATGGAGTTTTTAACATATGGGAATTCTTAAATGCTATTTTAATGAAATTGTTTATAATGATTTGTATGTTTTCTTTTATGGTTTTTAACAAAATAAAGATGTTTTGAATTTAAAAGTAAGGGATATTCAGAGTCTTTTTCTTGTATGAATTTTGCTTTGTGTTTAGTCTCCAAGTTGTTTACTACTGCTTATTAACCATACATTGTATATCTTCCACAATATCAGTTGTAGTGCCTCCTTATAATCTTTATTCTCCTTATAACTCACTGTGCTGTTCAGAAGTTTCAAGCATTCTGCCCATTAAATTTCTCTTAGAAGAATCACAATGGCCTCCTTTGTCAGCTATTTTTTTACAATTGTGTCAAGTTGTGAGATTTCCACAGTTGTCATTTGTTCTGTTTTTGTGAGATTACTGTATGTGTGCTTTTTACTTTATTAAATAGCTCTATTTCACATGTCACTGCTTGCTCGAAGGCTAGTCTTCCAAGCGGCAAATTACATAATGGCGGGTAACACCTAGATCTTTCCTTTAAACTAGTATTTATTTCTGCGTCTTCTTCCCTTAGGGGTTTATCGGAAAATAAAATCTAGAGTCTAATTCATCAAAAAGATTCAGCAAGTTCTTTTCGTAATGTGAAGCCAACAGATCTTGGGGTGGGGACAAAGCCCAAACCTTTATTAAGTACTTGGATCTGTAGGCCTGAGAAAACTTGGTCACTCAAGTTCAATACTGCATTCATGACCTGTGTGTTCCCAGCTGGGGCTGTACCTCCTTCTGCTGTATTTGTTGCTGGTTGTCCTACTTTACTTTTTGGTCTTTTTTCTTTCCTCACCCTAGTCCGGTGCCTCTTCCTGAAAAAGGCCCACTGTTTATGCTGTAATACCATTCATTGTATGATAATATTTTTTTCTGCCCCTCACACTCTGTTTTTGGAAAGGAGGACCATCTGGGGAGGCCCAGGAACCTAATATTCCTCAAAGGGGCCTGTCCTGTCACAGGCTGATGTAGCTCACAACTGGGTCAGCCCCCTCTAATTGTCCTCCTGCCCATTCTGGTCCCAGTGGGAAACAGGCCACCCTCAGAACCTTGTTTTATTGACCAAAGAGGTGCAATTGCCTTTTTCCCTGGCCACACCTCCAGGGTGGGCCAGGAGCTCTACACAGGGGAAGATATGTTCTGCGATGTTGGACACTCTGGGATTGTTTGTACTGCAGCATAGAGGAACAGCTGCAAAAGTGGGTAGGGTTACCCCTGCAAACATTTCCTCTGTTGGTTAAGGAAGGTCAGGAGTCACCCTACTCACAGGCTAGTGTCAGCCATAAGTGTGGCATCCCTGTACACCCTCTTCAGAATACCACTGGACAGGTGAAAGACCTGTGAAAGGATACACCTGCTGTTGAGATCTGTGAGGAGAACCCTAAATGCTGAACTTGCTCACACTTGTACCCAGGACAAAGAAGTGGACTCAAATGATCTGTTGGCTGACCTCCTGTTAAGCTAGAGGAACAAACAAGCTGTAAGAATCGCCTTTATTGAAAAAACCCAACTGGCCAGTTTCAACTGTATTTTCCCTAGACCCTGATGGTGGATTCTGCTGGAGTGAGGCCTGTTCCCCAAGTACTGTTTGTGGAAACTTGTTTGGTGTCAGAATGTACAACTCCTGCCGAACCCTAAAAGTTGAGACTTGCCTGGAGAACCATAATGGGACAGAGGCCAACCTGCCACTCGATCTGCAGAGGGCACATCGTCCTTGGCTCTGACTTTTCCCTAGCTCTTGCTACATTTTACTCCACAGCAACAAATCACGTCAGGTGGCTCAGTGCTGATCACCATCCAATGACATTCAACACTCTTTGGCTTCAGCCTGCAGCCTTGCCCCACTGAAGAAATTTGACTTCCAGAAAAGAGTTTTATTTCAAAGGGAAAATCTTCACTGGGAGCTATGCGGAGCAGTATCCAATCTATGTAGACAGTCCCTTGGGCACGAACTCTGGACATTTCCCACTCTAAGCTTTTCTTTCCTTTTGCAATGGTTTCACCAAGACCTCACCCTTTGTCAGCCCATTGTTGACAAGCCCATCTTTGTATCAGGTCTGCAGCCGTATCTCTCTAAGGACTTTACCCTTCTCTAAAATTTTCCAAGTCTGAAGATAACTCTTTGACCAGGACCAACCTGTATCTGACTGTAGACTTAAACCATATTCTTGTCACGGTCTAGTGTGACCGCTGGCACGTGGTTGGCACTTTACAATTTTTGGGGCTATTATTTAAAAACGTTAAAATATATACCTCTGGTTCCCCTTATTGAATTATTGTTGTTTTGCTTCTACTTTTACTTCTACTCACCCCTGAGGCGAAAAGCCGGGGGCTCTCCCTGCTATCCCTTTCATTTCTTGCATTTACCGCTACATTAGCACTGTTTGCAGAACGTTTTTAAAAATTGTAGTATATTTTAAACTGCCCGGTTTTACCTGCTGACAAAGTCTATTTACTCGCGCCTTGATTAATATTGGGCCGAGGACCCCCGAGGACATTGCCTGACCGGTGCAGCCGATTTTAGGGCTGACGCCGGCAGGTCAGAAAGGTCGCCATCTTGGGGAGGAAGGAAGGAAGAGGGTAGCGGTCCAGTTGTTGGACGCTCCCCGAGTAAAAAGGTATTTAAATCTCGCGTTCACGCTGAACTACAGATTTACTTCTACTCACCCCTGAGGCGAAAAGCCGGGGGCTCTCCCTGCTATCCCTTTCATTTCTTGCATTTACCGCTACATTAGCACTGTTTGCAGAACGTTTTTAAAAATTGTAGTATATTTTAAACTGCCCGGTTTTACCTGCTGACAAAGTCTATTTACTCGCGCCTTGATTAATATTGGGCCGAGGACCCCCGAGGACATTGCCTGACCGGTGCAGCCGATTTTAGGGCTGACGCCGGCAGGTCAGAAAGGTCGCCATCTTGGGGAGGAAGGAAGGAAGAGGGTAGCGGTCCAGTTGTTAGGACGCTTCTCACCCCCCCCCTACTGGATATAAGGATGACATCTTCCCGTCCGCGCAGCGGGCGCGCCGGCGGCGCGCCGAAGGCGCGCCAAAGGCAAGCCCGTCTGCGCCCGTCCACGGCAGATCGGGGCACGGGGCCAGAACCCCTGTCCATTCCACCCCAACTGCCATTACCAATATGACGCACATTAAGTATACCACTAAGGATTTGCTTGACATACGTCCCAATGTTAAAGATAGCTGTCGCCATAGTATGTCAGTAGACTCTCCCACGAAGAACTGTGCGTCCTGCCACTTCACGATTAAGGATAGAAAAAATGGTGAGTTAAGAGGGAAGATTTTGAAAATGTCACTACTCAATTGTAGATCCCTCAAAAAACACAGATTAGAGATACATGATCTTGTGGTGGATGGTGAGCTCGATGTGCTCTTTTTAACAGAGACGTGGCTTGACACAGCCTCGACTCCAGAAACCTTGGAGGCGGTCCCGATAGGATACAGCTTGCTTAGAATTGACAGAGAAAAACAGATAGGAGGAGGATTGGCTATAATTCATAAGAGCGACCTACACTGCACTTTAGAGAAGACTACCTTGCCGAACAGTGAGGGTGGGTTCTTTGCGATTAAAACTAGTTCCAAAAGCAATATTAATGGACTTTTAGTATATAGGCCCCCTGGTAAGTCCTCTCAATTTGCTACTCAGCTGACAGAATTAATAACACAACATGCGCTCCGACATAAGAAATTTCTTATTTTAGGAGACCTTAATTTTCATTTTGAAGATCGCAAATGTAGGGAGGCACAGGCCGTGATACAGGCTCTGAAACCATTATCATTAACACTGCAATCCACATCTCCTTCTCATCAACTTGGTCATCTTCTTGACCCGGTTTTTGCTAACTGGGAGGATCTTAAAATAAACACCCCGTTGCAAATTACATGGTCCGATCATTTTGTTATCCCCTTTGAGGTGGAAAATGTTCTACAGGAATGCAGTACGACCAACTCTAATGTGCCCAATTCTAGACCCTTAAAACGCAGAGACTGGAAGAACTTCACAGAGGAAAAGTTTAAATCTGCCCTATGTAGAGAACCTCCTCCCTCTAACGACACTCTGCTCAAGGCATGGGAGGGCTATGAAAAATGGATGTCCAAAGCTCTGGACACAGTAGCACCATGGACATCTAAACCCCCTGTCAGAAAGACTCAAACGGCTCCTTGGTTCTCCAAAGAACTTCAGGAAGCTAAAGCTAAATGTAAAAACATTGAACGTGGATGGAGAAAAAACTATGATCCAGAGGACAAGAAAAAATACAAAAAGGAATTAAAAATGTATCACAAACTTATAAGAGCAGCGAAAGGTGTGCATTTTAAAGAACGTATTGAATCCGCAAAAAACCCTACTAAGGAACTTTTTTCAATATATAAAGAGCTCACGGTGCCCACCAGACTTGAGGCTCAAGATACATACTCTAATGAGTTATGTGATGAGATTGCGGACTTTTTTGTGAAAAAAGTAGAGCTAATACATGCCACTTTCACAGACAGCTCACACGACTCTCAATCCATAGTGAGAAATGCTCCCGTTACCAAGCTCCAGTTAACAAGCTTCTCAGTCCCTAAGAGATCAGACCTGCGTTCCATCATGAGAGGAATTCATTCTGGATCCCCCCTGGACGTAATCTCCCCTAACCGCTGTACAGGAGTTCTTGATAGTATGATCGAGCAGATTGAACAGCTTATTGCTCTCTCTTTTTAGGAGTGCCATGTGCTGGAGGCTTGGAAAACCGCACAGGTTATACCCCTGAAAAAGAAAGCAAATATTCATATCTCCCAACTACAAAACCTCCGCCCTATATCCCTCCTCCCCTTTTGCGGAAAAGTTGTGGAGAAGGTTGTGAATAAGCAACTTATGAAATTTATTGAAGAAAACTCCCGTCTTCACCCAACCCAGTCAGGATTCAGAGCAGGATATTCAACTGAATCCGCGGTCCTCTTTTCCATTGAACGCCTGAGACAACTGGTTGATGGAGGGCAGACAGCAGCGTTGGTACTTTTAGACCTTAGTGCAGCATTTGACACCGTGCTGCACTCAACGCTGCTGTCACGCCTCTCCGATATGGGAATAGAGGGTCCAGCCCTGGAGTGGATAAAATCCTTTCTGGAAAATAGGAATTTTCAGGTGCATTGCCCTCCTTACAAATCATCTCCTCGTAAGTTGAGGCATGGAGTTCCACAAGGCTCAAGTTTGAGCCCCACGCTGTTCAACATTTATATGGAGCCTTTGGCACATATTGTGGAATCCTATGGTGTGGATATCGTCACATACGCTGACGATACCCAATTAATAATCCAACTTGCCAACAACCAGCCTGAGGAAGCCGCTAACTTTTCCAATTGTATGCGGGCTGTGGCAGGATGGATGAACAGCAACTGCCTCCGCCTAAATGGCGATAAAACGGAGTTGTTGGTGGTCGGTAAGTCCCCCTCCACCTGGTCGCAGGACTGGTGGCCAACGGAATTAGGGCCAATCCCCCGCCCAGCAGAGGTTGTCAAAAATTTGGGAATTATGATCGATGCGGAGCTTTCCTTCAAGCAACAGATTAATAAAATCACTGGAAAATGCTTCGGAATATTGAAAACTCTCCGCAAATTTCTCGATCTGCTCCCCTTCGGTGCCAGGAAGAAACTTATCCACGCCCTGGTCACGCCACATTTGGATTATGGTAATGCCCTTCTTCTTGGCCTGAGCAAAAAAGGCATTCAACAGCTACAGGGTGTTCAAAATGCCGCGGCCCGCTTGGTACTCAATCTTCCACGCAGGGCATCCGGTAAAACAGCATTGCGTAAAGTTCATTGGCTCCCTATTGTGGAGCGCATTAAATTTAAGGCACTATGTATGGCTCATCGTATTGCCCAGGGAAAAGGCCCCAACTATCTGCAAAGACTCCTCACTATCCATCGCCCCACCCGAAATCTCAGATCCGCCGGAGTGATGTTATTCCAACTTCCCCGTGTTCACAAAACCAGAATGGGAGGTAGCTCCTTCCGTTTCTTGGCTTGCAAACACTGGAATAGCCTCCCCCTAAACCTTCGTATGGAGCCCTCCGAAACAAGATTCAGACAATATTTAAAAACGTATCTCTTCCCCAAATAAATAGTACTCTGGTTCTTTCTGTCTCATCTGGGAGTAGTAGCATTTCAGCGCGGGGACACACCGTCATAGGTGTAACCAGGCGCTTTAAAAATGGCTTTATTATTATTTATTATTATTATTGCTCTCATTATGCTCATTGAATTATTCACTTTTAAAAATAACATGGAGTGGGGGTTTTATAGTGCTGTTTTTTGGATGTTTCACTGTTTTAAATACTTTACACATTTTCTTAAATTAAACCTGTCTGCTCTGTGCCATAACTACCAGGGGTTATACTGAGATTTAAATTACTGAAACGTTTACTGGACCTAACAAGATTAATGACATTATTACTTGTGGCGGACTGACATCCACCCAACTAAAAATCAATTTTCTCACACCACGAATAGCCATCCTTGAGCCTAGGCCAGTATCTTACAAGAAATTACTACCATTGTGCCAGGGCCAGTATGTTGCAAGGGATTATCACCAATGAGCTAGAACACATATGTTGGCAATAATTAACACTAATGTGCCAGAGTCCACATATTACCAAGGATATCCTTAATTGGGCTACAGCCAACAATTAATCCAGAAATAACCATGATGTTGCAAGGATCAGCATGTTGCCAGGAATTATCCCCATCCCATCAAGGTCAGCATGTTGCCAGAGATTACTACCATGGTGGGGAGGAATCATGTTGCTAGAAGCTACCACTATTGAGCTAGGGCTTGAATGTCAGCAGAAGTGACCACCTTAGTGTCAGTGTTGGCATGTTGCTAGGCATTGTCACGTTATCTCTTGACCTTCATTTTCCAGGTATTACCATCAATGTAGAAAACACAATAGGATGATGGACGAAGTGCTGAAACTTTTCAGCCACTCACTCCCAGATCTGGGTTTATTACATCATCATTCTTCTGCTCACTAAGCCACCCCAGTTTTGACCCAGCCATATGCAAATCAGTCTTGACCCTGTGCCTCATGGGAATATTCCAGGCCGAGCTGCCAGGCCAGGCCCTCCCTGGACCGGAAACAAGCATCCTGGTACCAGTTTCAGGGTTTCACCCCTCATGCATAAACAAACATAAATGCACACTGACAGGTAGACATGCTCTTGCTCACACAGAGCAATCAGGATTTTTTTTAAACTTACCTTTCTTACTAACTCCTGCTTTTGCTCTGGTACACCTGCATCTTCTATCCTTTCCCTCGCACAGCTCCTAATTGGCATTTCCAGTGGAGAGGTGAAGTTTTTTTGGCAGCATCAGAGAGGGAGGAGCGATGGAAAGCATCTGTGCAGGAAGTTACAGTGAAACAGTTATGAGTGCCCAGTGTGGCACGGGAGGTGGGTTGCAACAGGAACCGCTAAAGTAACACAGGATGCTGTTGGAGATATGAAGAAGAAGAGTAGGGCATGAGGGGAGAAAGAGTGTAAGTGCCTGGCATGGCAAATTGAAAGGGGGAGGTAGTGTCAGGAGCCATCACATGTTCTGGGGAGCTGGTAGTCAGCCGCAATGGAGGCCCTGTTTTTTTCTTCCCTAGTGATGTGCCTGCAACAATTTTCACAAATAACATTTGAATTAAAAAATAAAATGCATGTGTGCAGTTACCATTTCAGAATAATAGAAATGCATTTAAAATGGCTGCCTCCTAATTAAGCGGTGCATTGCACAATCAGCATGGAAGATGAGGGGAAAGCAAATGCAGAGCGAATAAAGGGAGAGGTTAATTAAAAAGGGTGGAGTGTGGAAGAAGGGCAGCAGAAAACAAGGTAGGATGACCAAAGAGTCCCTGATATGCACTGCAAAACAGGGTATGACATTAACCTCAAATCACAGTGGAAGGGTATATCGCCCAAACAAAACACTTTGGTAGCAAAATGTTCCTGGGCAGGACTAATCCAAGAATAGGGAGGAAAGTTCTCAAATCATGGAGCAGGTAAGTGAGCTAGATAAAAGTGACATCCCTTCATGAGAAAGGGGGATAACTCAAAGCTCTTTCTGAGTATATGTAATGTATTGGAAATACAGGGTCTAAATATGGTTAAAGTTGTCTGTAGTCGAGGGGCAAAGACTGTCTGAGCTAAGTCACTCCAATATCATTCATAGAAGCCAGTATATTAGCACAAGAGCAGGAAGGCGTAAATAATATACAAGATAGGTTTATATATCCACACATACTATTATGAGAAAACCAATAATCATAGAACATTGTTATAATCCATAAAGCAATTTTGACCACCCAAAAGGGAAAACTCACGAACTTATTCAGAATCTGATAGAAGTCATATTCACTTCCATGCAATGAAACCACAGGGCAGATTTACAAGCCCCTTGTGCCACCGGTGCATCATTTTTTGTGACGTTCCGGTGGCGCATTTCGTTGCCCCATATTTACAAGGAAAGGGAAAGTCACACTGCATGACTTTTCCTGTGCTTGTAAATATGGCCCCTTTGCACGAAGCACTTTGCGTGAAAGGGGCGTTCCGTGGTTGTTGCTGTGCGTGTTCCCACGCAACACCATGGAACCAGACACATTTCCAGATTTACGAGGAATTATTAATCTGGAAATGTGTGTGAATGCTACTCCTTCCCAGGGGAGGCGTAGCGAGGGGCGACAAGGAGAAATGTATTCATTTCTCCTCGTTTACTTTTCCTCTTTCTATGCGTACTGCATTCTGCAGCACACATAGAAAAAGAAAATTACCTCTAATGATTGTTTTTGTTCAGGAAGGGTTCCCTTTCTGAACAAAAATAATCACTGAAACATTTAAATTTTTCAACTTTTATGTGTGCTAATTCAGCACACATAGAAGTTGAAAACGGCATTTTCCAGATTAATTTTGTGCAGGAAGGGAACCCGCCCTGAACAAAAACAATCTCCCCACGACACAGACATCCTTGCACCATGGTGCAAGGGTGCCTGCCTTGGCGCATGGCAGATGTTTGTGCTCCAGCGCAGGGGGAATCACAGAGATGCGACATTTTGCTGTAAATATGTCGCATCTCTGTGCTTTCCAAATTAGCCCAGCGCGGCATAGCAAAATGAATTGCTGCACCATGTGATGGAGCAAGGTTACACACATAAAATAACTTGCTCGCATTCAACCCTCTCGAAGATAATATTAATGTACTAACTAACATGTTTCGTTATATTAATATAAGTAAAGCACGTATGCTAGAGTCACTGGGAACTGCTGCCACCACACATATATGTCTTTCACAATCCAAAAACATAAAAAACATTAGCGAATCTGCTTCACGCCATCAATCTGATCAAATTTGATAACTAAGGGTCTGATTACGATGGCGGGTGGACTTGATCCGGTCACCATCGTAGTGGTGTTTGGGACCACCCACTAGACATGCGGCGGTTCCACCACTGCAATTAGGATGTGCCCACCATAGTGATGGGCACATCCTGGGCTTTTAAGGTTGCGGGCGGTGATGGTGGCTGCAGCACCGTACGCAATGTTAAAAGTGCTTGCACTGCATTTCCCTGCACTATGTGGCTGGCACCATGCAGTGCCTGCCACTTGGTGTATGGAAATGCAGCCCCCCCCCCCAGTGCAGCGACGCACTTTTTCAACATTGGGGGGTGGTACATTGACCTGGAAAATAGTATATCTAGGGTAGGCTTAATTAGTTAGATTGCCTGACTTGTCTGAATAGCTGACCTGTCACTGACCCAACGCACTCAATAGGTGATCGAGAGCAGAGGTGCTGGCGTTCTGCTGTTAGTTGCAGAGAAGGGTGCGACTCTGGCATTGCACTTTAGCTGTGGGTGCCGGTCTTAGCCTGTGGTGGTCCTGTCCTGATTCAATTTGGCCTGTAACCTGTCCTGATTCTGGTCTGCACCTGTTCTTTCTCGCTGGCACCTGCACTTTGGGATTCTTATCCTTTGACTCAGCCCCTGGCCAGATTTGGTCTTCACACCATTCTAGGTAACTATAAAGTGTGGGTTTGTCATTGTATTGTTTTCCCTTTTCTACCCTACCATGTGTTTATGCTTAATGATAATTTCTTTCCAAAATTATTGCACATGTTTGTTTCAATCTTCATCATTCTAATAGAACAAGGAATTATTGATTTATGATGGTTTCAAACATTACTTTAGATAAAAGAACCTAAACCTTACCCGAGTTTGTGGTTATTTACGAAATGCTAAATGTTATTTTACTACCTATTTTCTTGCTAACTCCCTTGATCCTCTAGGACTCTAGGACTTTAGGTTTAGGTGAATTGGATTGGTAAGTCAAATGGTAAAAATTCAGAATAGTAACATTTAAAATTGATTGGGTATACGTTTACCTGTTTAAATATGTACATAGTTTTATGGGCCCATGTGAGTATGTTGAGCTGGTGAGCTTGCGCTCTATCAGTTTATTTGGTAGCAGCGTGATGGTTAGGGTTTAGTTAAGATAGGTAGTTAGTTGTAGTTAGGTGGTTACATTGAATTGCGTTGTGTATAAAAATTAATTTGATTTAATTTATTAACCAAACTTGTTCGTACCTGTTATTTGTTTTGTTTTTTAATCCCAGGGGGCAGAAGAACAGGTGGTAAATGGAAGTCACTCTGTAGTGAAGTCACTTGTCTGAGGATGTAAGTGTATGGTTAGGTAAAACCGGAAGCACTGTTTTAGGGACTTTCTGAATAAATGTGTGAATAATTGATAGAAAAGAGTTCGCTAGTAAAACTTTGGTGTGTTATCACCTAGAAAGGGTCACACTAAAGAAGTAACAGGTTCTTCTGAGCTTGATTGACAGCAAAGGGGTTCGCTGGTGAAACTTTGGCCTTATATCACCTTGAAAGGGTAAGCCCGAGGGAGTAACAGGTTCTCTGATGCTTGTGTGAAAAGTAGACGGAAGGGATCTACTTGCAGTGTATGAAGAGTAAACGGAAGGGAGTGACTCGCAGTGAAAACAAATCATTCTTTTCTTTGAATTAGTTACTCAGGTACAGTGGTGAATGTTTTTAGGTCGTTTATCAATGAGAATGAACATTTAAGTGAATAAAAGGAAGTTCTCATATTACCTTGCAAAGGAGGGAGTCAGTTCCAGATTTGCACCAACGTCACTCAGAGCCGCTCTGGTATTGGTCGAGACAGCGGGTGTGTAGCTGAGGTAAAATTGTAAAGGAGGGGTGAGTACAGGAGTGTGAGAACTCGTCTCACATGAAAAGCTACACAATTATTGGCTGAATTTATTTGAATTCTAATTGTTGATTGGTCATTGAAAATAAGAGACGCATTGGTATTGGAGGTTTTTCATGAACAAACGAGTGTCATCACAAAAGCAAAGCGGCATAAAATATATGTGGCATTTAGATCCAGGATTCATAGTAAAAAGACCAGATAGAAAATATCTAGGTTTTGCTAAGGAACAGATAATTAGAGGGAGACCTTATATCATGTACGGAGATAAAAGAAAAATGTCATTCGTCAAGAAAGTTAAACATTTCTTCAAAAAGGATAAACCGATAAAAACCAGAGAAGGGATTATTATTCCACCACCGAATACGCCCACATCATACATGATGGTTGAAATGGGCTATCACACTTGTATATGGTTAGAAAACTGGATAGAATATACAAAAGATGATGGGATTTTGGCATTTCCAGAAAATGGTACCTTCAATGGTAGAGTTTTGTATAATTTAAGAGCACACATGAATTAATTAGATCCTAGACCTAGAATAACTCAATATGAGGCATTAGAGGAATGGGAAACAGAGGCTTTTGAGCGAGATAGATCTAGAAGTGACAGGAATTTAAATACATTTTATCAAAAATTTCCTCAAGAAACGAGAGATAAACAGATGAAACAATGGAAGTAGTCCACGTTAGTCGAAGGATTATATCCTGTCCGAGCTTTAGAAGAACAAACAGTAAGTAAACGTACAGAGAAAACAAAAAATCTAGTTGATCCAGAAGATGATTACTAATGAAAAATCCGCCACCTTATAATGAGGAGTAAAATCAAGTTAATCCTGTGCTCCGTTCTTAAAGCCACCTTTAATTCCACAAGTAATTCATGAGGCATCATTAGAAAAAGTGTTATAGGAAAAGGAACGAGAGGCAAAAAATAAACAAAGAAATGAGTTACTTCAGAAAATTACACAGCTAAATATAAGTCCTGAAGCCGTAACAATTCCAGTAACTATAGGTCCTGTTGTTCCTTTACATGGAGATAAGCAAACCAGTCCTAGACCTCCTGTTCTAACTACACCTGTAGTGCAGCCAAGTAAAGAAACATTAATGGTGGATGATCAAGCAAGTGAATGTGAGTCAGAAATTTCTCTGATGGATTTACCTATAAGGGAACCAGTAAGTAGCTCAGCTAGGAAAACTACACCTGTAAATTCTAGAGAGGTACAAATGGAAACCGCTTCAGGTAAGAGAAATGCTACTGTAGTTACCCCAGAACAAATTGAAAGATGGTCACGAGAAATAGAAAAACCAAAATTACAGCCAAAGACATTGGATATTTTTAAATTAAGAGTTGACTTGGAAGAACTGCTTGCTGGAAATGTGGGGTTAGACCGATTAAATACATTAAATGAAGATGAATTGTTGGTTATATGTCGAAGTATCATCGAAATACAAAAACATTTCAAAAACATTTCATGAAAAGTTAACGAGTTTGGCAAAAGAAATGGGAATTGATATTGCTAAATCAAAAGTTTTACAGAAACCATATTGAGCTGAATTTTCTGACAAAGATTTAGAAAACATGAATGTGTCAGGACGTAAATTGCAGCTCAAAGAGTTGTCATCACTATTGCAAAAATGGAGTGATTTAGATTGCTGGAAAGCTAGATGGATAAAGAAAAACGAAGAAGCTCAAGCGAAAAGCACTGTATCAGAGTATATGTTGAAAAAAACAGAAAAAGTGGAAAGGTTGTGTCCAATGAGAGAAGTGCCAGATGGAGGTTATGTACATGTCCCATGGTCCAGACAAGATATTCTATAATTTACGAATGATTTCCTAAAACTCAGAGAGAAATCCGTAGAGTGGTACAGGCAGGTCGAAAGATTTGTAAAAGTTTTAAAAGTGTTGTTAAAAGATCTGGATGGGTTATTTGATATTGTTGTTCCTGTCGATTTATGGACAGAATGTAAAATCGCAGTAGACTGGCCAGATGATGAGTATCCCAGACACCCAAAAACAGGAGACCCATCAGATGAAGTCATAAAAAAATATAATGAGGTAATACTGTACTTGAAAGCGAAGGTACCTCCAAAAGAGACTGACTGGACTAGGATAGACAGAACTACACAGAATAAAGCTGAATCTGTGTATGCATATTATGAATGCCTCTTACAAGTTTTTAAACAGTATAGTGGTTTAGAAAACATTGATATGAAAGACATGACGCATTTTATCTATCGGTTTGTGTCTGGCATAAGACCAGAAATTTCGCAATGGATTAAAGTTCATAAGATCTGTTGGCAGGCCAAACCTATTGATGAAATACTCAAATATGCTATATATATATATATATATAAGCCAGTTACCAATCAATTTAAAAAAAAAAAATCCATTTAGACACTTATTTAAACATGCATTCTTCCATCGACCTTTACATATACATATATAAAACATATTTATTTTTCAGAAAGACACACATTCACTGGATGGTGTCATCAGTGATGTCATGAGTGATGTAACTGACCATGTCATGAGTGATGTAATATCTGATGTCATCAGCAGTGCATTACACGCGCAAGTTATAGTGAGTCCAACTAACTATAACGTGGAATTTCATTGGTTTTATGTCAGTAAAATTTCCAGCTAACTATAACTGGTGTCAAACCTATGGTTTTTTCAGTGAATTTCATAGGTTTTTCAAATGCTATCTCCTAACTATAACGTGTGTAAAACCTATGGTTTTTTCAGTGAATTTCATAGTTTTTTTGAATGCTAGTTCCTAAGTATGTAATCATGTTCGTAACTAGATTGTGTCACCGCCTACACGTCCTGAGAAGCGCATGTAAAGTCATGTGACTTGAAAACAAGACTTCCAATTGGTTCTTAGTAGTTTCTGTTCTGGAATTTACACGAAGCACTCCACCCACTTTCCTCACAATCTTTTCTACTCTCAAGAGACAACAACATCGAGCATCTTCCGGAAAACTTTGCTGAAATGGCTGCCCTTTCGCATTCATCTTCCGAATCTGAAGGAAATGAGCGACCACCATTAAGAAGAAAAAAGGAATCTTTCATTTGGCAATTTTTTACTTATCCTAAAGATCAAAAGAAAGTCAATGCGCCAAAAGTAACCTGCACGATATGCAATTCGGAGCTCTCAAGGGGAAATCCAAATAAAAAATATTCCTTTTCTATACACACCATGCAGCGGCATGTTAAACAAAGGCACCCTGAGCATTATGCAAAAGCATCAACAAGAGCCCTGGCCACGCTATTACCATCAGAGGTGGCCAGCACATCTTCTTGTGGACGACCTGTATCTCCATCGAGTGCTCAGATGGACTTGAGACCATATCTTGCGAAGGTGCACATGAAATGCAACGAGTGTGGAGAAATTCTTTTGTACAGAGAGCAGAGCCTCGTTCTTATTCAACTCAAAATTGAAAGTCATAAATGCCCCAAGAAAAAATAAATTTCTTTGCTTCATTTTCATAGTATTACATACTGAAAAATGTAGTAGCAACTTTAAAAAATCGAAAGCATCATAACACTTGTTTCCAAAAAAAACAAAAAAAACAAAAAGTTTTTTTCAGAACTACCTCTTTCTACCAAAACGTGCTCCAAGAGCATATTATGAGATGTTTTTTCGCCGCTTTATTTTAGTGCGAGACCAGGTGCGCGCACCCTCCTATCGCGTACAGGACCTGACGCTTGCATGTGAAGTCATGTGACTTCAAAACAACACTTCTAATTGGTTCTTGGTAGTTTCTATTCTGGAATTTACACGCAGCACTCCACCCACTTCCATCACTTTCTTTTCTACTCTCAAGAGAGAACAACGTTGAACATCTTCCCGAAGACTTCGCTGCAATGGCTACCGTTCCGCATTCATCTTCCGAATCTGAAGGAAATGAGCGATCACTTATGACAAGAAAAACGGAGGCCACGCTATTACCATCAGAAGTAATCAGCACATCTTCCGGTGGACGACCTGTATCTCCATCCAGTGCTGAAATGGACTTGAAACCATATCTGGCGAACGTGCACATGAAATTCACGAACTGTGGAAAACTTCTTGTATATGGAGAGCAAAGCTTTACTCTAATTAAACACAAAATTGAGAGTCATAAATGCTCCTAGAAAAGTTAAATTTCTTCACTTTATATGGATAGTATGACATACTAAAAAATGTCGTAGCAACTTTAAGAAATCAAAAGCATCATAACACTTGTTTCCAAAAAAAAAAAAAAAAAAAGTTCAGAACTACCTCTTTCTACCAAAACGTGCTCCAAGAGCATATTATAAGATGTTTTTTCGCCGCTTACATTTAGTGCGCGACCGGGTGCGCGCACCCACCTATTGCATACAGGCGTCGAGACACGCATGTGCAGTCATGTGACTTTAAAACAACACTTCCAATTGGTTCTTACTAGTTTCTATTCTGCAATTTACACGGAACACTCCACCCACTTCCCTGGAAAACCAGTTTATCGAAAACCTTTTAAAACTCCTCTTATGAAATATTCAACATCGTTCACATAGCAGAGTTGTAAATAGCACTATATACACTCCGTCCCTTAATTATAAGAGACTTAGTGCTATGTGAGAACAACTTTTGTTTTCACGCGATAATGTGAAATGCTGAGCCTGTTATATAATTTTATTTCACATATATGTTACTATTCTCCTTCGAGCACTAACACCGTAGAAAATACCACCAATAGCGGTGATATTTTTTACACCGAGAACGGGCGATTTGTATCGATTAGAGCCCTTACAATTATAAAGTTTTATTTCCTAAGTCTCTGATCTCACACTGTGCAACGTGGCTCCCCTGTGTCGTAATGAGGTCCATAGACAAAAACTACAGGGCCAGCATTATACACATGCACAAAACCACAAGAGCCACCATGTTAATATATATCCTTAATATAATAAACCTCTGAGAATAAATACATATTTCCGTGGCACCCCATAAAAGAAATTTGGCGTCCTCTGACTCTGCTTCATTACCAAACACCCTAACCCCCGCCCCCCTCACTCTTCACTAAACTCCACAATCCACCCCACCCGGACCCCCTATTACAAACCCCCAACCTACCCTCCCTGCCCAAACCCACCATGAACCTCAAACCGCCCCTGCAAAACTTATAAGACACAGGATTACTAAAACTCAAAGAATAGGCAACAGGCAGATAATCTAAATAGTACATAAAGGCACATATTTTTTCCATAATACTATTGAAAAACATGTTCTATTTTTTATAAATCTATCATGCATCTGACCCTCTAGAACCGCTTTCAAAACGTGAAGTATAAACCTCTACTTTTCATTTTCAAACCATACACTTTCAATTACATTATTATTTTTTTTACAATTCATGTAATGTTACACACCTTTTCTAAAATACACCAGTCCCTATTATTTATAAGGATTTATTTTCAGTCTTCATCAGTGACACTTTCTTAACATATAATGAAAATCACTGTAACTTTTTAAACGACAATGCTAACGCGGTAAAAATAACCCTTCATTTCCTTTCCTTTAAGAATGCAGACTATCTACCCCACGCATGCGTTTCTTGATCTTTGTATTTGGCAGCGAATACCGACCTTGAATCGGAAGACATGAACAAGACCTCCATTGTCACATTTAAAACTGAACGTTGCATCTGCTCACACACATATCTTTCACTTAGCTAACATTCACAAAAAACAGCATTGATGTAAAAAAAAATTGACCTTGCTTTACAACTTGGTCAAATAACTCCCTTATTTTTTAACGCATCCTCCACTTCAAGAAAAGCTACTTTTTTGATACCTACTAAGCAATATATAAGTGACTAGACTCCTAAAAAATATATCAAATCATTCTGCTCCTCTCCACTGCATAGCCGGCGACCTAATTCTGTGGAGTTGCTATACAACCGGCAGTGCTGCGCCGTTTCCTGTACCATCTTGGGAAATTCAAAATGGATGTCCCTCCTGCCTTCGCAAACGAACCGGACTACTTAGAACTATTTCGACAGAGAATGCTTCTGTACTACGGCACCTTACCACTCTCAACTTTGAATACTTCATATCGATTATCATTTCGATATTCGTATTTCACCTGTGTGCAGCCTGTATTTCATTGCCTGAGCTGTGATTTCACATGGGCCCTGGATTTATGTCTCTGCAATTTGGTACCTCCTGAACCAAATTACAATCACCTCATGAATCCGTTACTTGATCATGAACAGCTTTGTTACAACGGAGGGTTTATGGCCTTTGCAGCGATACAAGGAGTTCTGGGTCATTGGAATATATTCGCAGCGGCGCAAGATTTCCTAACAGAGAGCTACATCGAAAACCCACCGAGCTGTCCTATGATGGTAAAAGACGCTCCAATAATGACAGATCATGAATGCTCCTTTCATCTTCTCAATTGGATGGCTGACATGTTTTCAGATGATAACAATGATTTCCTGTTAGAAGCACTTGCTGCATACTTTGCCTACACAATGGACGGTTAACTCTTTCCTAACAGAGAACTACATCGAAAACCCACCGAGCTGCCCTCTGATAATAAAAGAGGCTCCGATTTTAACAGATCATGAGTACTGCTTTACTCTTTTCCATTGGATAGCTGACATACTTTCAAATGATAAAAGTGATTTCCTGTTAGAAGCAGAAGCTACCTATTTTGCCTAAACAATGCTTCAATAACTCTTATACAAGCCATTGACGTCCTCATTTCCTTTTGCTTCCCTATATTCTTCACGTTCTTTTCCATATTTTCTTTTGAAGAACAGACCTATTGGCTTTACTAACAGTGGACATTATGATTTCGTGTTGTTTAAATTTTGGTCTTTTATGTGGACTACATTTGTTTCTTCAGCTACTCGATTTTTAACTTTTTTTATTTACAGTATAATCTCAACAATTCTATTGCATATCTTATCTAAGGTTATTTCAAACGTACTCGATGCAAAACTCGCTAATATATGCTACATGTACCCTAATTAATGTGTAAATTATAAACAAGTTTTTTATAACTGTAAATGCCATTTCGCATCTCAACTGCTTATTTCCACCTCACACGCCTCTGCTCCTTTAATTTTCTATAAAATTATTAATTTAAAATACTTTACAGAAAAATATGTTCTTTCAACAATATTTCCATTGTTACTTGTGCTGTATTTCAAATGCAATACTGCAACCTTCAAAAGATATCTTAATACAGTAGTTCTCCTCAATAGTGATTTCCGCAGCATCCAACAGATTACATACATGCACCTCTCGCCATTTTGTCACTTTTGGCTCCTTTTTTTCCCCGTACACAGTAACATAACACAAACTTGATAGTGCTTCACATGTAGACAGCTGATTGATAAAGTAATGATGTATAACCACTTGCATTTTCATATATCGTTTCTAAACTGAAAGGCCAGAGACCTTCTTCCATTTATTAAAATATAATATACTTCCTTATAAGAGTGTACAATGTTTTTTTCCAACTATATTCATTTTTCTTTAACTGTAGCGTTTGTATTCCAAATACTACTGACAATACCAATTACTGTGTTTTTTGCAATTTCTGTACTCATATTACATAATGATTTGCCTTTAAAACATTACATTACTAAATAAACATTTCAAATATTCACGGTTTCTCTTTTAATCCATAATCTCAACTGAAATGATTTCATATTGAAAAACTATTCATGGGTTCCACATAACCTTAACTGTAGTCACTGAGGACCTTATTTATGAAGACCTTCCGCCGCCGGTGCCTCATTTTTTAAAATGGGAAAAAGTGACGCACCGGTGGCGCAAGGCCTTCATAAATAAAGTCCTGAATGTTTTCTTTTCTCGACCTCACTTACTGATACTAGAACCTGCAAGCCAATTACGGCCCGTGAACTTTTTCTTAGTAGGTCGCGCACCGTACAGACAGTTATACCACTGTTAAAAAAAATTTTTTATTGTTACCAAACACCGCCACAGTTCCGCTTCACTCAGAGTTAATCACTGCTCCCACGCTACTACAGGCCAAACGCTATGTCGTATTTCTCTCCTTATCACCCTTTCATCTCTACAATAACAAACAGTTGTCCGCCTGCCACCACAGAACAGAGTCAGACACAGAGGCACCAAAGAGTGAACCCATCACCAACTGCCATCTCCGGCTGTTTCCATGGTTACACCTCATTCTGCACCTTGCTGAAGGCACAGGTCAAAAGTTCATGTCTCAACGTTCTACAGCAAACTAAGAAGACTGTTTTCCCTCCAGAAACACCTGCCAATCCACAGCTCTGTTACATGTCTTGTTTTTCAACACCCAATAGTACCTCTCGTTTAACATAAACATTAACATGCAACGTACTGTTCAATGTCCACTTATTACAATCAACCAATCATTTTTATTTTTTTAACCACACCCAGCCTCTTCCTTTTTCTTTATTTAGAATTTCAACTTCTAACTACCATTCCACTTCCAGAACCGATCGGAGGACGACTACAAATCCCTTGAAAATGAAGGTCTGGCTTATAGGACACAGTTGTATTCACTGGAGTGAAAAATATGCAGTAAGCAGACGAATTTGCAACATCGGCTTACCAAATGTACACATAACATGGATTGCCAAAAGAGGATTGAAATGTCACCAATTGATTCCATTGGTGAAAACGTTTATGCATCTCCCAGAACCAGACATTATAATTGTGCACTGTGGTGGCAACGATCTAGGCACAATCATTGGGGTAGGTCTGGAAATGCTTCTAAAAGACACCTTTCGACAATTGATGACACTTTTTCCTCGATCTGCCTTGGTATATTCCAATATATGCCAAAGACAGAAATGGAATTGGTCCAATCAACATTGTGCACAATTTGAGAAAGCAAGGAGACATGTAAATAAATCTGTTTCTGCGTTCCTCAGAGATTATAGCATGGGTTCTATTTACCACAACAACTTGCGATACCACATGCAAGACGTCTATAGGAGAGACGGTGTTCATTTCACGAATGAGGGAAACAGAATCTTCCTCTGCAACATCAGGCTCTGCATCGGTACTTACTTATAAATGCAGAAAACACTCAATTAACACAAGGGCTCTTTTCAGAGCCACCTTATATCTAAGCACTCAAACTTCTGATTTATCTCCATTTTCACACTCTTGTAAATAGGTGTGCGCGACCGGGTGCGCGCACCCCGTATTTTTTTTCGGGAAAAAATTATATCTTTTCGCGTTTAAGGGCATTACTGCACACCCCGAGAAAAGCTACGCAGCAAAACAATCTCTAACTTCTCCCCTTTCCATGTTTCAAAGCTTTGAAATGAACAATATATTTACTCGCAGTGACAAAATGGTGAACAAAACTTCCTGATTTCCTTCGAATCGAACATTAACAGACGTCACGCAGCAAAAAAAAATTCCGCTCACGCGCAGCCGCTTGAGTGCGCGCACGCGTGCGCGCCTATAGATATATAACTGACTTTAACTTTAATTTTCTCAACAACTACTGAACGGATTTACACCATTCCAAAAAAAGCGTAATCTGCGAACCGGACTCTACAATTTTGCCAAATTTCTTATAAATCCATTCAGCCGTTCGACCTGTAGCCGAGTCTAAAGGTCCTATGGAAAATAACATGCAGAAAACACGTTTTGGGACCCCCCTTATATCTCAGCCCCCACTTGACCAATCCCCCCAAACTTTCAGGGAAGGAGCGCAGCGGACCGACCCATCTTCTTTGAGAAATTCGCTAAGATTCTTCAACCAGGGCCAAAGTTATTCCAAATAGAATGTTGAGGATTTCCTATGGAAAACAATCCTAACTATAACTACCTACTGGCGACCGCCAGTAGGTAATATATATATATATATTCACTGAAAAAACCATAGGTTTCACACCAGTTATAGTTAGGAATTAGCATTTTAAAAACCTATTAAATTCACTAAAAAAACCATAGGTTTCACATCAGTTATAGTTACCTGGAAATTTTACTGTCATAAAACCATTGAAATTCCACGTTATAGTTAGTTGGACTCACTATAACTTGCGCGTGTAATGCACTGCTGATGACGTCACATATTACATCACTCATGACATGGTCAGTGACATCACTCATGACATCACTGATGACACCATCCAGTGAATGTGTATCTTATTGAAAAATAAATATTTTTTATATATGTATATGTAAAGGTCGATGGAAGAATAAATGTTTAAATAAATGTTTTAATGAATGTTTTTTTAAAAAAAAATGATTGGTTAACTGGCTTATTAAGTGTATCTTAGTGAATACATATATTAGCGAGTAATGTTAAAATATTTAAATATATGTATCAGTGTTTCACTTTGTGAATAAGTGGCTGCATGGGTTGATGAGTACCTACATGTGTGTGTATATGGGTTATTAGATGTTTTTTAGTATCAGTATGAGT
The DNA here is from genome assembly GCF_964263255.1 of Lissotriton vulgaris. NCBI lineage: Eukaryota > Metazoa > Chordata > Amphibia > Caudata > Salamandridae > Lissotriton > Lissotriton vulgaris. The sequence continues at coordinate 867,932,778 of NC_141694.1, forward strand.
GTCTCTATGGTTTGGTGGGGGTGTTACTTATCATATAGATCCATCAATGACTGACTCACTGTTTCTATATTTTTTGAAGACAGCATATGTGCAGGACTGTATGGGTGGATGAGTGTGTATATGTGTGTGTTAGTGAGTGAATGCCTGCCTCAGTAGTGTCTTTATCAGTAACGAGATATGTTTTAATTTAGTATATGTGAGTATTGATATATATAAGTTAGTATATGTGAAACTAAGAGATAGAAAGAGTTCATCTTTAAATAAGTATGTGTTTCTATAAGTGATTGTTTAAGAGAGTAAGTATGTATAAGTTTCCTTAGAAGTAACGTGGTAGTGTGTGTATAGTTGTATATGCAAATAAATGGATGTTCAATAGTTTATTTGCATGTGTGAGTATGTGTGTGAGTAACTTTTGGATGATTGTCGGTGTGTAACAGGATGTATAGGTGTATCACTACATATGATGAGTGAGTATATGTATGAGTGACTATATAGAACTGTTGGTGAATGAGAGAATGTGTATATAGATGGTGGAATTACTGAATTGGTTGTTGTAACTGGTATGGGTATCTCCATTTTTTTGAAAATGTTAATTTCTATTTTCCAATATGTGTTTTAAGGGTTACATTACACTTAAAGGAGGACTGTCATCAGAGATGTCATGAGTGATGTCACTGACCATGTCATGAGTGATGTAATATGTAATGTCATCAGCAGTGCATTACACGCGCAAGTTATAGTGAGTCCAACTAACTATAACGTGGAATTTCATTGGTTTTATGTCAGTAAAATTTCCAGCTAACTATAACTGGTGTCAAACCTATGGTTTTTTCAGTGAATTTCATAGGTTTTTCAAATGCTATTTCCTAACTATAACGTGTGTAAAACCTATGGTTTTTTCAGTGAATTTCATAGTTTTTTTGAATGCTAGTTCCTAAGTATGAAATCACGTTCGTAACTAGATAGTGTCACCGCCTACACGTCCTGAGAAGCGCATGTAAAGTCATGTGACTTGAAAACAAGACTTCCAATTGGTTCTTAGTAGTTTCTGTTCTGGAATTTACACGAAGCACTCCACCCACTTTCCTCACAATCTTTTCTACTCTCAAGAGACAACAACATCGAGCATCTTCCGGAAAACTTTGCTGAAATGGCTGCCCTTTCGCATTCATCTTCCGAATCTGAAGGAAATGAGCGACCACCGTTAAGAAGAAAAAAGGAATCTTTCATTTGGCAATTTTTTACTTATCCTGAAGATCAAAAGAAAGTGAATGCGCCAAAAGTAACCTGCACGATATGCAATTCGTAGCTCTCAAGGGGAAATCCAAATAAAAAATATTCCTTTTCTATACACACCATGCAGCGGCATGTTAAACAAAGGCATCCTGAGCATTATGCAAAAGCATCGACAAGAGCCCTGGCCACGCTATTACCATCAGAGGTGGCCAGCACATCTTCTGGTGGACGTCCTGTATCTCCATCGAGTGCTGAGATGGACTTGAGACCATATCTTGCGAAGGTGCATATGAAATGCAACGAGTGTGGAGAAATTCTTTTGTATGGAGAGCAGAGCCTCGTTCTTATTAAACTCAAAATTGAAAGTCACAAATGTCCCAAGAAAAGATAAATTTCTTCACTTCATTTTCATAGTATTACATACTGAAAAATGTAGTAGCAAGTTTAAGAAATCGAAAGCATCATAACACTTCTTTCCAAAAAAAAAAAAAAAAAAAAAGTTCTTTTCAGAACTAACTCTTTCTACCAAAACGTGCTCCAAGAGCATATTATGAGATGTTTTTTCGCCGCTTTATTTTAGTGCGAGACCGGGTGCGAACACCCTCCTATCGCGTACAGGACCTGACACTTTTATGTAAAGTCATGTGACTTCTAAACAACACTTCTAATTGGTTCTTGGTAGTTTCTATTCTGGAATTTACACGCAGCACTCCACCCACTTCCATCACTTTCTTTTCTACTCTCAAGAGAGAACAACGTCGAACATCTTCCCGAAGACTTCGCTGCAATGGCTACCGTTCCGCATTCATCTTCCGAATCTGAAGGAAATGAGCGACCACCTTTGACAAGAAAAACGGAGGCCACGCTATTACCATCAGAAGTAATCAGCACATCTTCCGGAGGACGACCTGTATCTCCATCGAGTGCTGAAATGGACTTGAAACCATATCTTGCGAACGTGCACATGAAATGCACGAACTATGGAGAACTTCTTGTATACGGAGAGCAAAGCTATACTCTAATTAAACACAAATTGAGAGTCATAAATGCTCCAAGAAAAGTTAAATTTCTTCACTTTATTTGGATAGTATGACATACTGAAAAATGTCGTAGCAACTTTAAGAAATCAAAAGCATCATAACACTTGTTTCCAAAAAAAAAAAAGTTCTTTTCAGAACTAACTCTTTCCACCAAAACATGCTCCAAGAGCATATTATGAGATGTTTTTTCGCCGCTTTATTTTAGTGCGAGACCGGGTGCGCGCACCCTCCTATCGCGTACAGGACCTGACACTTGCATGTGAAGTCATGTGACTTCAAAACAACACTTCTAATTGGTTCTTGGTAGTTTCTATTCTGGAATTTACACGCAGCACTCCACCCACTTCCATCACTTTCTTTTCTACTCTCAAGAGAAAACAACGTCGAACATCTTCCCGAAGACTTCGCTGCAATGGCTACCGTTCCGCATTCATCTTCCGAATCTGAAGGAAATGAGCAACCACCTTTGACAAGAAAAACGGAGGCCACGCTATTACCATCAGAAGTAATCAGCACATCTTCCGGTGGACGACCTGTATCTCCATCGAGTGCTGAAATGAACTTGAAACCATGTCTGGCGAACGTGCACATAAAATGCAACAACTGTGGAGGAATTCTTGTATACGGAGAGCAAAGCTTTACTCTAATTAAACACAAATTGAGAGTCATAAATGCTCCAAGAAAAGTTAAATTTCTTCACTTTATTTGGATAGTATAACATACTGAAAAATGTCGTAGCAACTTTAAGAAATCAAAAGCATCATAACACTTGTTTCCAAAAAAAAAAAAAAGTTCTTTTCAGAACTAACTCTTTCTACCAAAACGAGCTCCAAGAGCATATTATGAGATGTTTTTTTGCTGCTTTCTTATAGTGCGCAACCGGGTGCGCGCACCCACCTATCGCGTACAGGCGTTGAGACACGCATGTGCAGTCATGTGACTTTAAAACAACACTTCCAATTGGTTCTTACTAGTTTCTATTCTGCAATTTACACGGAACACTCCACCCACTTCCCTAGAAAACCAGCTTATCGAAAAACTGTTAAAGCCTCCTCTTATGAAATATTCGACATCAATCACATAGCAGAGTACTAAATAGCACTATATACACTCCGTTCCTTAATTATAAGAGACTTATTGCTATGTAAAAGCAACTTTTGTTTTCACGCGATAATGTGAAATGCTGAGCCTGTTACACAATTTGCTTTCACATATATGTTACTATTCTCCTTCGAGCACTAACACCGTAAAAAATACCACCAATAGCGGTGATATTTTTTACACCGAGAACGGGCGATTTGTATCACTTAGAGCCCTTACAATTATAAAGTTTTATTTCCTAAGTCTCTGATCTCCAACTGTGCAACGTGGCTCCCCTATGTGTCGTAATAAGGTCCATAAACAAAAACTACAGGGCCAGCATTATAAACATGCACAGAACCACAAAACGACAAGAGCCACCATGTTGATATATATACTTAATTTAATAAACCTCTGAGAATAAATACATATTTCCGTGGCACCCCATAACACAAAAGTGGCGTCCTCTGACTCTGCTCCATTACCAAACACCCTAACTCCCCGCCCCCCTCACTTTTCACTAAACTCCGCACTCCACCCCACCCGGACCCCCTATTACAAACCCCAACCTACCCTCCCTGCCCAAACCCACCATGAACCTCAAACCACCCCTAGAAAACTTATAAGACACAGGATTACTAAAACTCAAAGAATACGCAACAGGCAGATAATGTAAATAGTACATAAAGGCACATATTTTTTCCATAATACTATTTAAAAACATGTTCTATTTTTTATAAATCTATCATGCATCTGAGAAATCACTGTAACTTTTTAAACGACAATGCTAACGCGGTAAAAATAACCCTTCATTTGCTTTCCTTTAAGAATGCAGACTATGTACCCCACGCATGCGTTTCTTGATCTTTGTATTTGGCAGCGAATACCGACCTTGAATCGGAAGACATGAACAAGACCTCCATTGTCACATTTAAAACTGAACATTGCATCTGCTCACACAGATATCTTTCACTTAGCTAACATTCACAAAAAACAGCATTGATGTAAAAAAAATTGACCTTGCTTTACAACTTGGTCAAATAACTCCCTTATTTTTTAACGCATCCTCCACTTCAAGAAAAGCTACTTTTTTGATAACTACTAAGCAATATATAAGTGACTAGACTCCTAAAAAATGTATCAAATCATTCTGCTCCTCTCCACTGCATAGCCGGCGACCTAATTCTGTGGAGTTGCTATACAACCGGCAGTGCTGCGCCGTTTCCTGTACCATCTTGGGAAATTCAAAATGGATGTCCCTTCTGCCTTTGCAAACGAACCGGACTACTTAGAACTATTTCGACAGAGAATGCTTCTGTACTACGGCACCTTACCACTCTCAACTTTGAATACTTCATATCGATTATCATTTCGATACTCGTATTTCACCTGTGTGCAGCCTGTATTTCATTGCCTGAGCTGTGATTTCACATGGGCCCTGGATTTATGTCTCTGCAATTTGGTACCTCCTGAACCGAATTACAATCACCTCATGAATCCGTTACTTGATCATGAACAGCTTTGTTACAATGGAGGGTTTATGGCCTTTGCAGCGATACAAGGAGTTCTGGGTCATTGGAATATATTCGCAGCGGCGCAAGATTTCCTAACAGAGAGCTACATCGAAAACCCACCGAGCTGTCCTATGATGGTAAAAGACGCTCCAATAATGACAGATCATGAATGCTCCTTTCATCTTCTCAATTGGATGGCTGACATGTTTTCAGATGATAACAATGATTTCCTGTTAGAAGCACTTGCTGCATACTTTGCCTACACAATGGACGGTTAACTCTTTCCTAACAGAGAACTACATCGAAAACCCACCGAGCTGCCCTCTGATAATAAAAGAGGCTCCGATTTTAACAGATCATGAGTACTGCTTTACTCTTTTCCATTGGATAGCTGACATACTTTCAAATGATAAAAGTGATTTCCTGTTAGAAGCAGAAGCTACCTATTTTGCCTAAACAATGCTTCAATAACTCTTATACAAGCCATTGACGTCCTCATTTCCTTTTGCTTCCCTATATTCTTCACGTTCTTTTCCATATTTTCTTTTGAAGAACAGACCTATTGGCTTTACTAACAGTGGACATTATGATTTCGTGTTGTTTAAATTTTGGTCTTTTATGTGGACTACATTTGTTTCTTCAGCTACTCGATTTTCAACTTTTTTTATTTACAGTATAATCTCAACAATTCTATTGCATATCTTATCTAAGGTTATTTCAAACGTACTCGATGCAAAACTCGCTAATATATGCTACATGTACCCTAATTAATGTGTAAATTATAAACGAGTTTTTTATAACTGTAAACGCCATTTCGCATCTCAACTGCTTATTTCCACCTCACACGCCTCTGCTCCTTTAATTTTCTATAAAATTATTAATTTAAAATACTTTACAGAAAAATATGTTCTTTCAACAATATTTCCATTGTTACTTGTGCTGTATTTCAAATGCAATACTGCAACCTTCAAAAGATATCTCAATACAGTAGTTCTCCTCAATAGTGATTTCCGCAGCATCCAACAGATTACATACATGCACCTCTCGCCATTTTGTCACTTTTGGCTCCTTTTTTTCCCCGTACACAGTAACATAACACAAACTTGATAGTGCTTCACATGTAGACAGCTGATTGATAAAGTAATGATGTATAACCACTTGCATTTTCATATATCGTTTCTAAACTGAAAGGCCAGAGACCTTCTTCCATTTATTAAAATATAATATACTTCCTTATAAGAGTGTACAATGTTTTTTTCCAACTATATTCATTTTTCTTCAACTATAGCGTTTGTATTCCATGTACTACTGACAATACCAATTACTGTGTTTTTGCAATTTCTGTACTCATATTACATAATGATTTGCCTTTAAAACAGTACATTTCTAAATAAACATTTCAAATATTCACGGTTTCTCTTTTAATCCATAATCTCAACTGAAATGATTTCATATTGAAAAACTATTCATGGGTTCCACATAACCTTAACTGTAGTCACTGAGGACCTTATTTATGAAGACCTTCCGCCGCCGGTGCCTCATTTTTTAAAATGGGAAAAAGTGACGCACCGGTGGTGCAAGGCCTTCATAAATAAAGTCCTGAATGTTTTCTTTTCTCGACCTCACTTACTGATACTAGAACCTGCAAGCCAATTACGGCCCGTGAACTTTTTCTTAGTAGGTCGCGCACCGTACAGACAGTTATACCACTGTTAAAAATTTTTTTTATTGTTACCAAACACCGCCACAGTTCCGCTTCACTCAGAGTTAATCACTGCTCCCACGCTACTACAGGCCAAACGCTATGTCGTATTTCTCTCCTTATCACCCTTTCATCTCTACAATAACAAACAGTTGTCCGCCTGCCACCACAGAACAGAGTCAGACACAAAGGCACCAAAGAGTGAACCCATCACCAACTGCCATCTCCGGCTGTTTCCATGGTTACACCTCATTCTGCACCTTGCTGAAGGCACAGGTCAAAAGTTCATGTCTCAACGTTCTACAGCAAACTAAGAAGACTGTTTTCCCTCCAGAAACACCTGCCAATCCACAGCTCTGTTACATGTCTTGTTTTTCAACACCCAATAGTACTTCTCGTTTAACATAAACATTAACATGCAACGTACTGTTCAATGTCCACTTATTACAATCAACCAATCATTTTTATTTTTTAAACCACACCCAGCCTCTTCCTTTTTCTTTATTTAGAATTTCAACTTCTAACTACCATTCCACTTCCAGAACCGATCGGAGGACGACTACAAATCCCTTGAAAATGAAGGTCTGGCTTATAGGACACAGTTATATTCACTGGAGTGAAAAATATGCAGTAAGCAGACGAATTTGCAACCTCGGCTTACCAAATGTACACATAACATGGATTGCCAAAAGAGGATTGAAATGTCACCAATTGATTCCATTGGTGAAAACTTTTATACATCTCCCAGAACCAGACCTTATAATTGTGCACTGTGGTGGGAACGATCTAGGCACAATCATTGGGGTAGGTCTGGAAATGCTTCTAAAAGACACCTTTCGACAATTGATGACACTTTTTCCTCGATCTGCCTTGGTATATTCCAATATATGCCAAAGACAGAAATGGAATTGGTCCAATCAACATTGTGCACAATTTGAGAAAGCAAGGAGACATGTAAATAAATCTGTTTCTGCGTTCCTCAGAGATTATAGCATGGGTTCTATTTACCACAACAACTTGCGATACCACATGCAAGACGTCTATAGGAGAGACGGTGTTCATTTCACGAATGAGGGAAACAGAATCTTCCTCTGCAACATCAGGCTCTGCATCGGTACTTACTTATAAATGCAGAAAACACTCAATTAACACAAGGGCTCTTTTCAGAGCCACCTTATATCTAAGCACTCAAACTTCTGATTTATCTCCATTTTCACACTCTTGTAAATAGGTGTGCGCGACCGGGTGCGCGCACCCCGTATTTTTTTTTCGGGAAAAAATTATATCTTTTCGCGTTTAAGGGCATTACTGCACACCCCGAGAAAAGCTACGCAGCAAAACAATCTCTAACTTCTCCCCTTTCCATGTTTCAACGCTTTGAAATGAACAATATATTTACTCGCAGTGACAAAATGGCGAACAAAACTTCCTGATTTCCTTCGAATCGAACGTTAACAGACGTCACGCAGCAAAAAAAAATTCCGCTCACGCGCAGCCGCTTGAGTGCGCGCACTCGTGCGCGCCTATAGATATATAATTGACTTTAACTTTAATTTTCTCAACAACTACTGAACGGATTTACACCATTCCAAAAAAAGCGTAATCTGCGAACCGGACTCTACAATTTTGGTAAATTTCTTATAAATCCATTCAGCCGTTCGACCTGTAGCCGAGTCTAAAGGTCCTATGGAAAATAACATGCAGAAAACACGTTTTGGGACCCCCCTTATATCTCAGCCCCCACTTGACCAATCCCCCCTAAACTTTCAGGGAAGGAGCGCAGCGGACCGAGCCATCTTCTTTGAGAAATTCGCTAAGATTCTTCAACCAGGGCCAAAGTTATTCCAAATAGAATGTTGAGGATTTCCTATGGAAAACAATCCTAACTATAACTACATACTGGCGACCGCCAGTAGGTAATATATATATATATATATATATTCACTGAAAAAAACATAGGTTTCACACCAGTTATAGTTAGGAATTAGCATTTTAAAAACCTATTAAATTCACAAAAAAAACCATAGGTTTCACATCAGTTATAGTTACCTGGAAATTTTACTGTCATAAAACCATTGAAATTCCACGTTATAGTTAGTTGGACTCACTATAACTTGCGCGTGTAATGCACTGCTGATGACGTCACATATTACATCACTCATGACATGGTCAGTGACATCACTCATGACATCACTAATGACATCATCCTTGTGACAGAGTGACAGACCTCCTTTCACTGTAATGTAACCCATGAAACACAAAAAGAAAAATATAAATTAAAACATTTTAAAAAATGGAGATACCCATACCAGTTACAACAACCAATTCAATAATTCCACCATCTATATACACATTTACTCATTCATCAACAGTTCTATATAGTCACTCATACATATACTCACTCATCATATGTAGTGATACATCTATACATCCTGTTACACACCGACAGTCATCCAAAAGTTACTCACACACATACTCACACATGAAAATAAACTATTGAACACCCATTTATTTGCATATACAGCTATACACACACTACCACCTTACTTCTAAGGAAACTTACACATTCTTACTCTCTTAAACAATCAATTATAGAAACACATACTTATTTAAACAAGAAGTCTTTCAATCTCTCACACTCACATATAATCACTCATATACATCAATATTCACATATACTAGATTAAAACATATCTTGTTACTGATAAAGACACTAGTGAGACAGTCATTCACTCACTAACACACGCATATACACACTCATCCACCCAAACAGTCCTGCACATATGCCGTCTTCAAAACACTTACAAACAGTGAGTCAGTCATTGATGCATCTATGTGCTAAGTAACACTCCCACCAAACCACACAGACACTCATACTGATACTAAAAAAAACAAATAATAACCCATATACACACACATGTAGCTACTCACCAATCCATGCAGCCATTTATAAACAAAGTGAAACACTGATACATATTAACCAATCATTTAAAAAAAAAAAACAATTACACACTTATTTAAACATTTATTCTTATTTATTTATTTTTCAGAAAGACACACATTCACAAGGATGATGTCATCAGTGATGTCATGCGTGATGTCACTGACCATGTCATGAGTGATGTAATATGTGACGTCATCAGCAGTGCATTACACGCGCAAGTTATAGTGAGTCCAACTAACTATAACGTGGAATTTCAATGGTTTTATGACAGTAAAATTTCCAGGTAACTATAACTGATGTGAAACCTATGGTTTTTTTTGTGAATTTAATGGGTTTTTAAAATGCTAATTCCTAACTATAACTGGTGTGAAACCTATGGTTTTTTCAGTGAATTTCAAAGGTTTTTTAAATGCTAATTCCTAAATATAACTGGTGTGAAACCTATGGTTTTTCAGTGAATTTCATAGGTTTTTTTAATGCTAATTCCTAACTATAAGTCTCACTTTATAAGTAAGACTGTTAGCGCTCTAGTTGTTTAGAACACTCTGGTACATTCTGTCATTGGGCTACAGTTGTGCTACATCTGGCTGATATTTGGGCAATTTTTATTTTTGTCTCTGGTGGCCATCTTTGGGCTACATTGGGCTATATTGGGCTACATTGGGCTACATTTGGGCTCTAACATATATATAGCCCAATGTATCCCAATATATATTTTTTCAAAGTTAATTTTCGTAAAAACCACTTAAGAATAGGGCTACCAGTCCATACATTTTTTCCCATTTTTTAAAATTTATTTATTTATTTATTTTGAGGGGGGGGGGCGCTCCCGGTGAGCGCCCCGGGGAGCGTCCCGGAAAGCGTAATTATATGAAGCGCCCCGGAGCGCGAACCGGGGAGCGTCCCGTTAGCGCGAATGTCGCGAACGAAAACATGTTCGTGACGTATCGCGTAGCCGCATCCGCGTGATACGCACGGCGTAAGCGCACCCGGAAGTACTTGAGCGAATACGATCGCGCAACGTAAACCTCCGACGCGCTTACGCTACGCGACCCGGGGCGTAGCGTAAGCACGTCGGGTCATGTGACCTATAAATAACACTTTTCATTGGTTCATAACAGTTTTGGTTTCATAATGATGAAGCCCCTGGTCTTGTGACCTGAAAATAACACTTCTCATTGGTTCAGGACAGTTTTTTTTTCCAAATGATGAAAGACCCCACCTTTTTTCCTTATTTTGACTTTGTCCTTTGACTGAGGAAGACCTGTTTGTACATCTCTGTACCTTTTGGATCTTAATAATGGCTTCAGTAGCAGCAGCAGCTGGTGCATCTGCCCCACCACCACCACCACCACCACCAACAGGACCAGCTCCAGATTATATTGGTGGTCAAGAAGAGGAGGAGGAGGAAGAGGAAGAGGAGGAGGGGAGGAGAAGATGGCTGCCTGAAGAAAATACCCCATACAAGCCCAAGCCACACATTGTATGGGAGTTTTTTCAATCCCAGAGGGGAAGAAAAAAGTGAATGCGGCCAAAGTAACTTGCCTAATCTGCAATGAAGAACTCTCAAGAGGCAATCCAAACAAAAAATATTCATTTGGTAACTATACCATGATTCGTCATATGACCAGAAAGCACCCAAACAACTATTCACGTGCAGAGTTCAGGGAACTGGCCAGTAACCTTCCCCATTCTTCAAGGACCACCTCCCAAAGAAACGAACCCACTTCATCGGGACCAGAAACATCAGAGATGATGCCTTGTATTCAGCCAAGATTTGCTGATTTTAAAATCACTTGTTCTGCATGTGGCAAGCTTATCGCCTATGGTGAAAAAAGCGTAAAGCTCATCGTCCTTGCAGGTGATAATCACAAGTGCCCCAAAAAGAAGTAATTTTGGGGGTTTTTTGTTTTTTTGCTCCAGTTGAGCCAGTTTCAATTCCCTTTTTTTGTTTCTCCCCCTAAAAAAATACACAAAAAATATAAAACTGTTTTGTAAAGCCAAAAAAAGTACATAATGTTCAAAAAACACAAAAAAAATAAAACAACAAAAAGAAGAAAAAAAAAGTTCTTTTTAGAACTACCTCCAATTTCTAAAAAAAGGCTTCCTTTTTAAAAAACTCTGTCATTCTTGTTTCCTCATAGTACGCTCCCCGGTACGCGCACCGGGGAGCGCACTGAGCGCTCCCCCCGCACAAAACAAAAAAATATATATATTTTAAATGCCCCGCGTGGCCCTTTTTGAGCCCCCACATCAAACCTAGGGGGTCAAAGGGGGTCTATCCCTGTCGCCTTATGGTCATTTCCCCCTTTGTTTTAGCCACCTCTTGTGTCTCGATTTTACCGAGACACAAGATGGCGGCCGCTCCGGACTGTTTTGAATGTTTACAGACACCCGAGAGCCAATCAGCTTTCCGTGCGCACCTCGCGTGTCGCGCCCGGGGCGCTCCCCGGTGCGCTCCCCGGTGCGCGGCTATAGATATATATATTTTTTTGAACCTAAATTACTCAAAATCCACTGGAGCACATATCTTGAGACATAGCAAAGGCACATCGGGCTACCAGTCCCTACAATTTTGCCAAGTTTGGTGTAAATCCATTCAACCGTTCGGGCTAAAAGTGAAATCGACCGCCCTATGGAAATTAACATGGGGAAAATGCGTTTTGTGACCCCCCTTTTATCTCGGCCCCCGCTTGACATATCCCCCCCAAACTTTCAGGGAAGGACCGATGCGCCGCGAGGCCATTTTGAGGAAATTTTCATGCAGATTCGTCAACCGGCGCCAAAGTTATTCCAAATAGAATTTTGAGAATTAACATTGAAATCCTAACTATAACTACCTACTGGCGACCGCCAGTAGGTGATATATATATATATATATATATATATATATATATATATATATATATATATATATATATATATATATATATATATATATATATATATATATATATATTACCTACTGGCGGTCGCCAGTAGGTATATATAGTTAGGACGGTTTACCATAGGAAATCCCCAACATTCTATTGGGAATAACTTTGGCCCTGGTTGATGAATCTTCGCAAATTTCTCAAAGAAGATGGCTCGCTCCGCTCCGCTCCTTCCCTGAAAGTTTGGGGGGGATTCGTCAAGTGGGGGCTGAGAAAAAAGGGGGGTCCCAAAACGTGTTTTCCCCATTTTAATTTCCATAGGACCTTTAGACTCAGCTACAGCTTGAACCGCTGAAGGGAATTACACCAAACTTGTCAAAATGGTAGTGTCTGGTATGCAGATCACGCTTTTGGTAAAATTGTGTAAATCCCTACAGTGGTTCCTGAGAAAATTAGAAGAGAAATCAATTATATATCTATAAGCGCGAACGCGTGCGCGCACCCCGCGATTTTTCGCGATTTTTTTGGGGGGGGGGGGCTTGGGGGGGCTTGGGGGGTTTCTCTCTTTCATTTTAATGGTTTTATTTTAATTTCGAGGGTGCCCACCCCTCGTTTTGGCCCCCGAGATCACCGCCGCCGCCCGAGCTGCCTTAAGATGGCCGCCGCCTGGTTGTGGGCGGGGCCGGCGAAGGAGCCGCGCTCCGATTGGTGAAGGAACTCTGACGTCATCGCGGGGCTCGCCTCAGGGCCGCGCTGGGATTGGCCCATCGTTCGGAGGTTAACTCCTTTTGCCGACATAATTCACGTAATTTTTGGAACATCACAATAAGTTTGTGATGTGACATTTCTGAAAAGTGCTGCTTCTCGTCTTTTTTTCCCCCATCCCTGACATCTTTTCCCTTTTCCTGCCGGAGTCGAACGTTAATGTTTTTACATTTTTCAATCAAGCTCGCGCGAGGGAGATTTTCCCGCAGAAAGCAAAAGTGGAAGGAGCAATGATTTTAACGTTTCCACAATAGTAGCAGCAGTGCCGGGTGGAAGCTGCGTGCGTGGTAGAGAACGCGGGATCCGTGAGGCACGCAGCTCTCCTCAGGGCTACATCCCTGAGATGCCACTTCAGTAGCTCAGGGTGGAAAAAACGACTCCTTGCTCCGATTTCTCATGATTAATGACTTCTTCCCGGGCAGACGGAAAATGGATTATGAGGAGGCGAAGATGTGAGATTTATTTTGGAAAATAAGCTGTGGAAATGTTGTTTTCGCACAACCAGGAGAGGATGACTATGCTGGAACTTCTGTTTCTCGCGCTGCTGTTCTCTGGAGCAACACTGGGCAAGCTGAGCCGGACCAAGGGCAAGCACTGGAAAGGTGGTAAGTGCCCAAATTTTTTGTCATGAATGTCCGGATGACGCAGTTCAAAAGAAAACATTCCTTCACGTTGAGTGATGCCCTGGTGAGGAGGCTGCTTAAATCTGCTGTAAGAGCAGAAGCAGTGGTCTGTGCTTGTGATTTAACTGATAATTTAGGAGAACTCTGGCGAAGAATTGTGACCCTGACAGGTGTTTCAAAGGCAGCAGCTTCACGTTGAATGTCTCACTCGCACAGCTGATTTAGGAATTCGGAATTTCACATTCGCGTTCACTGCATTTTAGTCTGTGGTACTATTTGGAATTCCGTTTAAGCGCGTGGAGGCTGGACCAGGCGCTGTTAGCATGCGTTGCAGAGAAAGGTTTAGAGTATTTCATTTGCAACTGAGTATCTCAGAAAGGCATGTTGCCTGACTACAGCGGACGCTTGGGTGTCTTTGTTGGTCATGCTTAGGTGAATTGTGTATTGCATTGCCAGAAACAGCATTAGCATGTCAGTTTTGTGTGGCATGCTATGTGGAAGTGATACAATATACATATTAGTTAGTGACTGCCTATCTTATGATCAGTTTGCTTCATTTTATGAAATAAACATGTTATTTGGATGGAACGTGCTATTTAATGTGTTGACTTTGCTCGGAACAGAGTGGCTAGAAGCCATGCTGCCCTCAGTGGAATCACACAGCACTTTACCATGAACAATTCAGCATGAATAATCTAATAGAAGCAAATGTTGAGCAGGCAATGTTTTCCATTTATGCTTCTTGATGCTATTGATTGGCCACACGCTGGGTAATTTGCTCATCACAAGGAACCCCACAGCATGGGGTGTTTATCTCACCTTCAATAGCACTTTCGCCACTCCTCAGCTGCTCGTGTTGTGATCTGAGGTTAAAGAGAGTTATCAACATTAAAAAGAAGTTTTAATAATTTATAAGAACATCTCAGCATGAGTCTGTCTTTCCTCCTTAGCCTCTCTCTTCAGTTCTTTTGTTGCACACATTAAAGGCATTGCAAATCTTCCGCCTATCTTTAAGTGAAAAGTTCTAGGAGGCACTTAGCCTCATCTGAATAGGAGCACAGGAAGTTGTTGAAGAACAGTAGGTCTGGATGATGTGTTTCTCTCTTCGATACTGTATCACATACGCTTTAACTTACATGACCTCAAGGTTATATATACACACATACATATACATATACACACACACACACACACACATATATATATATATATATATATATATATATATATATATATATATATATATATATATATATATATATATATATATATATATATATATATATATATATATATATATATATATATATATATGGTGTGAACAAGCTCCCTAGTGGAGTGAAACGCGTTACTTCTAAATAAACGTTTAAACCTGCTACTCACTTGAGTTTGGATCGTTTGTGAGCTTTACACCTGGCTGTCTGCCGTGGCGCTTTGAGGTCTGCACCCTGCTGCTGCCTGTCATCCACTGACAGGCTGGGATTCCTTTTCATATATATATATATATATATATATATATATATATACACACACACCCACATATATATATATATATATATATATATATATATATATATATATATATATTCACTGAAAAAACCATAGGTTATACACTATATATAGTTAGGAATTAGCCTTTAAAAAACCAATGAAATTCACTAAAAAAAAACATAGGTTTTAGGCCTTATATAGTTAGGAATTAACATATAAAAAACCATTGATATTCCTCCTATATAGTTAGCTGGACATTTTATTGACATAAAACCCAATGAAATTCCATATATAGTTAGTTGCAATAACTATATATCCCGCACCCGCAATCCACTGCTGATGATGTCACATATTACATCATTCATGACATGGTCAGTGACATCACTGATGACATCACTGATGACATCATCCAGTGACTGTGTGTTTCTGTAAAGTTTAAATATGTTTTACATATTGAAGAATGAGTGGATGTATAAGTGTCTGGATGAAGGATTTAGTAGGTGCGTGACTGACTGAGCGAGTAAATGAATGTGTCTTACTGAATGCATGGGTTAATAACTAAACTGTCTGAAAGTGTGCATCAATATGTCTGTTGTTGTGCAAGCTGCTGCATGTGTTGATCAGTAGCTATATGAGTGGCTATATAGCTTATTGATTGGTTGCCCAAGTATTTGTATGGAAGACTGAGTGTGTGTATAACTGGCTGGGAGGCGAGTGACTCTGTGCAGATCAATGTGTACTTGTATCAGTAATTGTATAAGAGAGTAAGTATGTGTTAGTATATGTTTGAAAAAGTAAGGTGTTCTGTGTTTAACTGTATAGATGAGGAAATCGAAGTGTGATTGATTCTTTACAGGACTGACTAGGTGTGTGAGTAACTCCATGGATGAGTGGCAGTGTGTGAGTGTCTGCGTAGGTGTATGAGTGCATATGACAGTGTTGTAATAATGAGTGACTGAATGTACGAGTGATTGTATGGGTGAATGAGTGAATGTGTGCGTAGACGTAGGAATCAGTGAGTGCGTATGTAGTAACTGGTATTGGTGTGTAATGATGTCATCAGTGATGTCATTTGAGATGTCATCAGTTATGTCATCAGTGATGTCATTTGAGATGTCATCAGTGATGTCATCAGTGATGTCACTGACCATGTCATGAATGATGTAATATGTGACATCATCAGCAGTGGATTGCGGGTGCGCGATATATAGTTATTGCAACTAACTATATATGGAATTTCATTGGGTTTTATGTCAATAAAATGTCCAGCTAACTATATAGGAGGAATTTCAATGTTTTTTTTATATGTTAATTCCTAACTATATAAGGCCTAAAACCTATGGTTTTTTTAGTGAATATATATATATATATATATATATATATATATATATATATATATATATATATATATATATATATATATATATATATATATATATATATATATGTATGTATATATATATATATATATATATATATATATATATATATATATTTATATATATATATATATATATATATATATATATATATATATATATATATATATTTTTTTAAACTTTTTTATTAAGCAGTTTATGTTTTTATACAGGCAAGTATAAGAAGCAGAGCAGTACATTATACCATAGTATACGACAAAAAGAACAGAGAAATATAAACGAGTGGAATATTGTCAAAAAGTACCGCATACAGTTCATAATTTACAGTATCCAGATGCTGCAAACAGCCTCAAGAGAAAACAAATATATTTTTACCCTTTAATCCAAATCTTCAATGGTGTCCATATTTACAGGCCCATGTCCTTCTTTTTCCTCCCCTTAGTCTTATATATAGCCATCTCAAGATTGTATTTAGCAAATAATCCCGCCCGCCAGGTCTCAAAGGAAGGGGGGTGCATCTAATCCATTCTCGAGTAATGCAGGACCGAGCAACCGCCATAAAAATAAATAGAAATTGTTTTCTTTCTATAGGCATAACATCAGATGTTACCCCGATCAAAACTAATTCCCCTGTAATGAAAATTGCCGACTGCAGGACTATAGTCAGAAATTTTTCAATAGAAATAAACAAATCCCTCAGTCTTGGGCATAAGAAAAACATATGTATTTGGTCTGCAGCAAACTCCCCGCATCTGCTACAAGATGTTCCCACTAAAGTCTGTCATTTTGCGATTTTGCTGGGAGTATAATAAAGATCGAATATTGCCATATAATGTTGTGATCTAGAGCGTCCTGTAATTAAAATTTCATTGGCTAATTTAATTGATTCCTCTAAATTAACTGATTCTACTTCCAATTTAGCAGCCCATTTTCCTTGAGTCAGCTCCAGATCATCAGGACAAGCTTCCAGCAGCAATTTATAGTACAGACCAATTGGGGTTCTTTTATACAAACAGTCAATATTAGAGATTCTATCTAAATATGATTTCAATTTATTGATATGGCTATGAATTTGCAAGTACTTAAAGTAATCAGAGCCGGACAGCTTGAATTTATCCTGTAAATCCTTAAAAGGCAAAAAAGACCCATGGGAGATTATATCGCCAAACCAGCAAATACCCTTCATCCGCCATCTAGACATCACGTTGTCTTGCCATATTACTGGTAAGATGTGTGAGGCATCAAAAGGTGTATATAATGTGACATTCAGGATTCCTATTTGACGTTTAATTAATCTCCATACCGTGTATGCTGTTTTTAGAACCTTGAATTTCGTCTTTTTAAAATAGCTAGGTTCAATTATTTTTGTTAGACAAGCTCTACACTCCTTTCCCATGGCGAATTCATAGATAGAAGGAGAGTGGCACAGAGCTAGTCTTGCTTTATCACCAATCACTTATGGCCCCACAAACTGTAAGACAGCAGCAAGATAATAATACAAAAAATAGGGAATAACCCACCCTCCTCTTTCTTTCTGTAAGATCATTTTTTATATGCTCGTCTGTGTCGTTTATAGCTCCATAAGAACCTAGCAGACAATTTCTCTAGCTCTTTAAAACAACTAGTAGGAAATTCTAAAGGTATGGCTCGGAACATATATAAAAACATGTGGAGGACCACAATTTTTAATATATTAGCCCGGCCAGTTATTGAAAAATGAAGGTGGTCTATTCTTTTCAGCATTGAGTTTTTTTTTTAAACTGAGTAAATATTTGTGCACGGAATAGCAGGCAATGGAGTACCAATCTTAATTCCTAAATATGTAGCCTCCGTCACCGTTTTAAATTGTGTAGGAGGCAATATGTTTTCTGCTAGATATAAAATTTGGGTTTTAGAAATGTTCAATTTATAGCCAGAAAAAAAGCTGAATTTAGTTGCCAAATCTTCTATAACTGGGATAGTTTTCTGAATGGTTGTTTTGACTACTACAATGTCATCTGCATACGCCAATGCTCTATACTTCATCCCTGAAATTATAATAGGGTCTATGTCTTTAGAGGAATTCAATTTATTTAAAAAAAAGTCAATTTAAAGGGCAAATAACAGTGGAGAACTTGGGCACCCTTGTCGGGTTCACCTAGATATTGAAAGGGGAGCTGATTCCTGTCCTGCTATTTTGATAGATGCAGTTGGCAAGATATATAGCGCTTTCAGAGCCTGTAGCATCTTCGGGCCAAAACCCTTCTGGGTCATCACATCCCATAAATATGACCATGTTACCCTGTTGAATGCCTTTTCGGCATCCAACAGGGTAATTCCCATGGGCGTCCTCGTCACTTGAGCCCAATCCATGAGAGCAATGAGACGGCAAATTTGACCTGTGGTATCCCTGTTAGGGATAAATCCATGCTGAAAATTAGAGACTATGGGTGATATTATAGCAGATATTCTAGTGGCAAGAATCTTTGAATAGATCTTACTATCGGCATTGATTAAAGAAATCGGTCTATAGGAGGTCGGCAAGATAGATGGTTTATCTTTTTCAAGAAGGCCATGATAATAGAATGTCTCCATGACTCTGGTGGTTTACCTTTCTGTGCTTCTATTAGTGTCAACATTATATCTTCCTTTAATATATGACGAAACATCCTATGAAATTCCAAAGGAATTCCATCAGGTCCTATAGCCTTGCCCACAGCTAAAGAAAGAATATTCGCCTCTGTTTCCTCCCAGGTAATAGCTCTCTCTAAAATTAAGGTCTGTGCTAATGTTAGTTTAATCATAGGTCCATCTTTATTAAAATTCAGGAAGTTTTCTAATATATACTTAGTATTCTCCTCCGTATATAAATTACAGTAGTATTGTCTAAAGACTTCCAGAATCTCCTCTAGTTTTTCCACGCTTTGCCCTGTCTGATCTTGAATGCATTTTATTGAATTACTAGCCTCCTTTTGACAAATTTTCTTTGACAAAATTCGTCCTGTATTTTCTCCCACTTCATATATTCTTGCTTGATTAACAGCGATTTGTTCTGTCAATTTCTTTGCGAAATTCTCATACAATCGTGATTTTTGAATGGCTAGTTCAGACCTTATGTCTTCGGTATCTAAGGAAAGCCTCATGGTGGTTATAAGCTTAGCTTCACACTCCTGTAGGTTATTAATTTGTAATGCCATATGATCACGAGATTGTTTTTGTTTATTGATAGAATATGAGAGTGTCTCGCCCCTTATCCCTGATTTCAGTGCATCCCACACCATTTGTGGAGAAGCAGAGCCATGATTAAATCCCAAGATATCATTTATCCATTTCCCCATGTGCTCCTTGTAGCTAGTGTCTGCTAATAATTTCCGTTCAAATGTCCACTGGTTATGTTTTGTAGTTGCTATTCCATCTGCCGGGAGTTCTATCAAAATGGGGTTATGATCTGATATTATTTTAGGAAAAATAAAGTAATCAAGATTCGTAATTGCTCTATATGTTATAAAAAAGTAGTATAAACGTACACATTTCTGGTGAGGGGATGCAAAGAAAGTGAACCCAGCGGCACCCATATTTTTCATAAATCCAACATCAGCCAAGCCCAGTTCATTTACTAAGCCTCTTAAGGCCTTATAAACTTTAACTTTCCTGCCTAAGTATCCTTCATCATTAATGATATCAAATTGTGACTCCAGGTGAATATTGAATTCCCCACATAATATAAGTGGGGCGGGCCAACCTACAAGTTCCAAGCTAAGAAAATTTAGCAATTCTGGGTCATTCACGTTTGAGCCAAATATGGCACAAATAGTCCAGGATTTGTTACCTAACCAGAAATCTGTGATCTCCCACCTCCCCCAAGGATCAGTTTTTACAAGTTTACAGATACCGCTTCCCCTTTTTTTCAAGATTGCCACCCCTCTAATTTTTGAACCTTGTCTAGAGGCCGCTACTATCTCCATCCCTAAATCCAAAAGCAAATGTCTATTGCTCCAAGCGAAGTGAGTTTCTTGTAAGCAAAAAAGATCACATCTCAAAGGCTGGATAATTTGTGCCGCAATTCCTCTCTTTTTCCTGTCATTGAGCCCACTGATATTCCATAAGCAGATCCTAAGCCTAGCCATTATCTAACGTCACATATCTTGGCTGGATACATCCATAATTTCTGATAAATGTCACACTGTAAATATCTAAAATGCCTCCATCTTTAATCCACTTTAAATTGACATATTTCGTTACCAAAAAAAAATCTGCTCTGTGCTCGTACCTGCCTGTCTCCGCCCACCCACACCCAGACCCACCTACTCCCACCCAAAAAAAAAAGAAAACCCACCCACAGTAGGCAAAAGGACCTTTGGGTCCCCATACATGATGGATAGAGAAGTATGGTGTGCATCTCTCTGGTCAGATCCAATCTCCTAACAGCGAGTAAGCAGTAGAACATAGATAAAGAGCAGTGCTTACAATGCTTTCTCCAAAGTACATATGCAAACAAGATGCCCCTCATTCCAATTTTTCCTCCTCTTGCCAATCACCCCCATATCACATCATAAGAAGAAAAAAGAGTCATACTTTAATGAATCAAAAGGGGAAATTTCTGAAAAAAAAGACTTCATATCTTCTAAACAATGAATGACGCAAATTACATCTCTCTACACGGCAATATATGTCATTTTTCAGTTTAACTATACATTTACTTTAAGGAAGCCAAAAATTCCTGAGCCCTGTTCTCTGAATTGAAAAATTGAGTCTTCTCCTTATATACAATTTTAATCTTAGCGGGATGGAGCAAAAACGCCTGCGCTCCTTTTTCCTGAAATAGAGGTATAAGCTGCCGCAGATGCCATCTCTGCTGTACTGTCACTTGACAATAGTCAGGTCTTGCAAAGAATTCTGTGCCTTTTAGCCTTCCGTTTGCGGTCAGGTCTAGCTAAGTCATAAAGCGTTTCTCTTGCAAGGAAGTTGTTCAGACATATCAGGATTGCCCTTGGTTTAGCATTCGCAGTCCCTCTCAAATCTCTTATATGAAATGGGAACCTGTGTGCTCTTTGGATTTCTATGTCCCACTGCCACTGGGTTAGCTCGGGGAAGGCTTCTGTGAAAAGATCAATGATGAACTGGGAAATGTTTTTCCGTCACTTCCCTCCGGTATGCCCAGGACCCGCAGGTTGTTCCTTCTTGACCTATTTTCTAGGTCAACAAGTTTCCAATCAATATCATCACGTAAGGACAATAAGCTGGTGATTTGCGTTTTTTGTTGAGTCATTGCATCTTCCATCGAGAAAATCCTTTCTTCTGCCTCTACCACCCTAGACGCGAGTTCATTACAGCTTTTAGCAACTCTTCGCACCATATTTTGGAGCCTCCGAGCTGCTCCTTGAGTTCTCAAGTTTTCAGCTTTAGTATCCTCGCTGTGCTGCAACATTACTTTTTAGATAGTTTCAAGTGTGATTTCAGATCCTGCAAGTGTCTCAGAAACGTTTTTAGAGCTTTCCGCAGACTGATTCAAAATTAGTGGTCCCTCATTTTCCACAGTACCAAGCTCCGTTGGGGGAGGGGGAGGTTGGGTATTTACAGCCTTGCGATCTGTACCTTCCTCAGGACGCCATTCCTCCCTTCTTGCTGGTGTCGCGTCCCCATCCTCATCATCCTCCTTCTCTTGAATAGAACCTGCCATACCATTGGTGCTGGTCAGACTCGTGTCATCTCTCCAATCATCCTCGCCCTTTAGACTTTCCATTTCTAAGGCATTAGAAAGATCTGACATCGAATAAAAATTGCCTGCAGAGTCAACAGAATCTGTATCTAGGGCGCCCTCTACCACAGGTCCTACAGTTCCTACAGATCCTATAGTCCCAGACATAATTATCTGCTCCACAAATTCACAATGCAAATTTCCAGTCTGGGGCGCGGAGTTATCCTGTGTCTGATACACATATAACACTGGCTCAGAAACTTCAGTGCTAAGCCGAGCATCTGTTACTAAGTCTGTAGTATTACTGGTATTACTATTTACCTCTAAGCCTTCTTCATTTACACAATTCTTTGATATACCAGGCGTTTGCTGCTTATCTTTGGGTAAGTTCTTCTTTTAAAACATTCCCGGAATTTTCAGAATTGCCCCCTCTATCATCCCCTTTTTCGTGATGTTTGTCTCAAGTGTAGTTATGGGGGTATTAGACTCCATTACCGACCCTTTATTCATAGAATTTATAGCGATCTCTTGCTCAGTAATGTTCTTCTCTGTTCTCACTGCTCTAAGTACATTCTCAATCGCAGCTGCCACCGCTCGAGTTTGTGGCCTGCCCGTTTTGTTCTGAGCGTTTGAGTTAGTACTTTTCGACGGCATCTTTAAATGTCCACAATCAGCGTTTTGTGATCCCTGCTTGTTCTATTTTAAATCACTCCTCGCTTTCACTCTCGTGCCGCTGGGGCCATTAACATTTTTGCAGGGTAAACTCTCGTCGTTTGGACAGGGCGCCGTCTCCGTCTCCACTAAGCCGGAAAAGCTGGCCGCCACCCACCTCGATGTTTCACTAGGCACACCTGCGGCCTGAGCGGTGAAGCGGCAGCGGCACCCAGCGTATCGGAGAAGCTGTCGGGGGAGTTGTCAGGGTAGCCGCCGATAGAATCGAATCCAGTCTCCAATCATGCCGCTATACTACCCCAAGTCGGAGAAGATTGCATTCCGTATTCCACAATCTTCATTCCACAATCTCCGCTCTCCGCGCTCGGTCAGCTCGCCATCAGGAGGAGAGGGTCCGATCTGAGGTGAGACACACAGCTACCTGCTCACTCAGACACACGCGCACCCGCCATCTTGCCTCAAATATGCAAAATATTGTGAAGATGAATTGGACAATAAGCAAAAGAATTTAGAAGAAAAAGTAATGTGGGCACAAGTAAAATTAGCAAAGCAACAAGAACTTCAAATGAAAAATATTCAGACCCAAGGAGATGGAAATGGAAATAAACCTAGGGGAAAGTATAACCAAGATGAAGCTAAAAAGAAATTTCCTTGTCATGGATGCAGCAAATTGGGGCAGTTGAAAAACGAGTGTAAGGCTGTATTAAATAATAACATGCAAACTAATAATTTGAATTCACAGACGCAGAATGAGGTATCGAAAAGGCAGCAGCAACAGGTAATACAAAACCAGTTACCATTGGCTCCTATGCCAAATCCTGGGAGTCAGCCCACATACAGTGTGGATACCACAAGTTGGGAGGGAAGTGGTAAAAGGGACACAGTGACACCCCAATTTCTTTTGAGTGACACATTTTTGATGAAGATAGTTTCTGAGAGTGCCTGAGAGGGGAGGACGAGGAGTGCGCACTTGGGGCATCCTTGCAGGTAGATCAGTCAGGTCCATACATTGAGGGAAAGGTTGAAGGAAATGATGTTACCTTTCTGTTGGATACTCACGCTACCCGATCTACTGTAAGAACAGCAGACTTTCCAAACCTACCCCTCTCTGGAGAAGCAATCCAAGTAGTGGGCGTTTCTAATAAACAAATTAGTACCCCAGTTACAGAACCAATGGAAGTCAAAATAGGCAATTTTAAAGAAATGCCTAAGTTTGTTGTATGTGATTCCAGTCCAGGAAAACTGTTAGGTAGGGATTTGCTGTGCAGAATGAATTACACTATTTTTGTACACCAAATGGTGTTGAAATTCAAACCCCACATGAAGATGGAATTTATAAAATTATGTTAGCAAAACAAAGAACTGAAAATGAAAAGTTTATCTTAGAAGATTTGCCAAAGGAATTACAACATACGGTAAATCCTAAAGTGTGGGATTTCAGGGGAAAATATGTAGGATTAATGGCAGATGTCGATCCGGTAAAAGTGACAGTAAAAGAAGGTCAGTTTACCCAAATATTCTACAGTACAGAAGGAGCCCAGAAATAAAAGCAGGAGTTGCACTAGAAATAAAACATCTAGTTGAAGCAGGTATTTTGCAAGAAATAATGAGCAGTCCATGTAATTCACCCATAATTGGCATAAAGAAACCGAGCGGAAAGTAGAGGGTCGTAAAAGACCTCTACAAAATTAATAAAACTGTTGTCCCATGTTGTCCAGTTGTGCCAAACCCTGCTGTGATTTTGTATCAAATACCGTGGGCAGCAGGTTGGTTTAAAGTAATAGATCTATGCCATGCATTTTTTTCTATACCATTGCATCCAGATAGCAAGTATCTTTTCTCATTCAAGTTCGATGACCATACCTACGTTTGGAATCGTGTCCCTTAGGGGTACATGGAAAGTCCATCGATTTTTAATTAGATCTTTAAAAAGTGCCTTGAATCTCTAATATTGCCTGGACAATCAGTCCTGGTGCAGTATATAGATGACCTACTAGTGGCGTCTAAGAATCAAAATGACTGTGTTGTTGATACCATCACTTTACTGAATCATTTAAGAAAAGGGGGACACAAAGTATCACCTGAGAAACTGCAATGTTGTACTACATCAGTGAAATATCTGGGGCACCAGACAGAAAGAGGTATCAGAAGGGTTATCAGAATAATTCAAAACATGAATCTACCTCAAACAAAGAAAGACATCAGAATGTTTCTTGGAGTTGTAGGTTACTGCAGGCAATGGATTGTGGAATTTGCAGTCCTAGCAAAACTATTGATACCAATGACAAATAAAAGAGCAAAAGACTCAGTAGAATGGGATGATAAAAGCATGTCATCTTTCTTAAAATTACGAGATTGTCTGTGCTCAGCTCCAGCGTTAGGGATGCCTGACTATTCAAAAGATGTTGCATTGTTTTGTGATACACGAGACAATTGTGCACTTTCAGTTCTGACTCAGACCCATGGTCTGGTGAGACGTCCTGTTGCATATTTGTCCTCTACACTAGATCCAGTAGCAGCTGCATTGCCAGGATGTCTGAAAGCAGCATTAGCAACTTGCATGAGTCTTGAGCAAAGTGAGTCCATTATTATGGGACATCCACTAACCATATATGTCCCACATGTAGTTGTGATTTTATTGACCAGGACTAAAACTCAGTACCTAACACCTAGTCGGCTGACTAAGTATGAAACAATTCTTGTAGGTGCAGAAAATGTAACTATTGCTAGGTGTAATATTCTGAATCCAGCAACATTTTTGCCTGACTCACATTTTGCAGAAGATAAAAATGAAGTTGAACACAATTGTATTGATCTTACAGAATATTGAACTAAACCTTGCCCAGATATAAGAGAAGAGCCACTAATAAACTCAGAACATGAGCTATTTGTAGATGGTTCTTGCATGCAACATGAGGAAGGAGGTTTGAGTGCTGCTTATGCAGTATGTTCTTTCTGGGGTCCAGTTGATGCATCTTAATTACCTGGAGTAAAATCTGCACAAGTAGCTGAATTAATTGCATTGGCAAAGGCTTGTAAAATTGGGAAAAATGTAAAAGTGACTAATTTTACTGATAGCAATATGGCTATGGATTTGTGCATGATTTTGGCCAACTCTGGATGCAGAGGGAGTTTCTGACTTCATCAGGCACTCCTATTAAAAATGGAAATCATGTGAAAGATTTGCTGAAAGCAATCCAATTACCAGAAACAGTGGCTGTGCTTAAGTGTGCTGCTCACCAATCTGGCAATGACAAAGTGACAGCAGGTAACTGATATGCTGACCAATTAGCTCAATATTGTGCTAAAAATAAAATAGCAATGAACAAGAAAATTGAAACTAATGGAAACAGCTGCCAACTTATGTTGCTTGAAAGAGTGAAAACGAGAGAAGAAGTGAGAGACTTGCAAAATGATGCAGAACAAAAAGAAAGAAAAGAATGGGCAAAGATAGGTTGTAAGAGAAGGGCTGGAGATGGTGTCAATGTTTACCTTGATGGAAGGCCTGTGTTACCAGACTGTATGCTTGCTCCTATGGCTAGGATGTACCATGGTGATTTTTACCTAGGGCGGGACGCCATGGTTAGGTTGTTCAGACAAACTTGGTTCAATGCAAAGTTCAGGAATGTAGCAGAGAGTATTTGCCATAGGTGCTTAATTTGTCAGAAAATGAATCTTGGGAAGAAAACTGTAGTGTTGCCAGGGAAAATTGGGAAAGCAGAAGGTCCTTTTGTTCGTCTTCAGGTTGACTTTATTCAGTTACCCCCTTGCAGAGGAATGAAGTATGTTCTTGTCATTGTCTGCCTATTTTCAAAATGGTTGGAGGCTTACCCTACACGCAGGAATGATAGAATCACATTAGCAAGACTACTACTCAGAGAGCTCATACCACGTTTCCGTTTTCTAGTAACAATTGAATCAGACCGAGGAAGTCATTTTAATAATGAAATAATTGGTCTAATCTGTGAAGCATTCAAAATTGAGCAAAGACTGCACTGTGCATATTGTCCAGAGGCGTCTGGAGTGGTAGAACAACTGAATGGCACAATCAAATCAAGATTGGGAACGATATATAAATCTACTCGGTTAGATTGGTCAGATGCTTTACCTCTTGTTTTGATGGGACTCAGAAGCATTCCAAACAGATACACAGGCTTGAGTCATCATGAGATACTCATTGGAAGAGCACTGAGGCAGGCATGGGTGCCAGGACACAAGCTGATAAATATATCTGAAGACTAAGTACTAGAGTACTGCAAAGAACTGGCTGACCAAGTGTGTTCTATCTCTCACCAGGTTGGAGAAGACGCTGTCACCAGACAATCAACACCAGCACATGATCTGATTCCTGGTGACTGGGTTGTGATAAAGAGACATACTCGAGAATCTTGCCTAGCTCCAAGGTGGGGAAGGCCAAAACAAGTGATTTTGGTCACCACTACAGCTGTAAAGTGCAAGGGAATTCCAAATTGGATCCATGCAAGTCACACTAAAAGAGTGACTGAACCTGATGAAACTGAAGCTGAAGGTTGTGCAGCTGAGGCGTCCCAAGAAAGTGATTCCGAAGTAGTTGATGATGAACAACCGAGCACCAGTCAGGGTGAATGGATTCCAGTGATTGACATTCCTGCAGATGTTGTGAGAACCAGAAGTCAGACCTATTTAGATAGACAGAGTGATAGTGAGGATGAGTCAGGAATAGAAGAAAGTACTCAGATTACAGAAATCAAAGCCAATAGTAATTCTGAGGAGGAACAGATAAGAGAGATCAATATACTCAGACATTTCAGATACCTGTCACAGTTTCAGAGACTGAGGAGGGACAGATAGATAATAGGGTGAAGGCTCAGGAAGAAGAAAAACAAGAGATTGAGATACCTGAGCTGGATCAGATAGATGTAGAGAAACGTGTTCAGGAAGAAGAAAACAAACAAAATCAAAGCCAATTACAGTACACTCCTGAACGAGGCCAGATTAGCATCCAGGCAGAAGAAACAGAAGCAAGACCTGGACCAAGTCAGACAAAGAGGGATACGGACAACGAAGATGTACAAATTGTGCCACAACTGAACGAGAATAAAAGAGCAACTGAAGAAAAACAAAGCACAGTTCTAGCTAAAAGACTCAGAAAGGGAGATAAGTGGTCTGTTTTTGTCAAAAGATTGAAATTTTGTCTCAAAACAATAAATGAAGAACTAGAGCAAGTAAATGAAATATCAAGTCAAACTGGACTTTCCACAGAACAACCAAGAAGGAGAAGTCCATGACAGAAAAGACTAAATAATAAGTTCAGAGGCCCTGAATGGACCTATGTCATTCTTGAAGATTTTGAAAATTAGAACTGAGTGATGAAAGTGATGACGAATTAATTGATGATCCAACAGACGAAGAAGTGAGACCAACTTGAAAGTTTCACAGGTTGAAATTCTGTGAAAAGTCCCAAAGAGGGGCTAAATCTGCTTAGTCGAAAAATGGCTGATCATACTGTTAATGGTAAACCGAAAAGAAACTGCTCAAAACATGCTGTAAAATATGCACATGTAGTGTAGTAATAATACTCATAGTATGGTTAGGACTGACAGTAGCTATTCCTTACCTAATGAATAAAAATTAGAAGAATAACACTAATATTAATGAGAAAGTAGATGCACCTGAAAAGTTAAATATACATGGAAGAATAGATAATTTTAGGCAGCAAAGAGTAGAATTAGAAGCATCAGATGAGGAAGAATTGCATTACAATAAAGCTAGAAATAGAACACACTTGAACGTATTTGCAAATTTGTTAGTACATTATGTAGAGGCAGTGGAAATAAGTGATTGCTATGTTTGTATGATGCTACCATTCTCTGTTGGGGAGGGTGTCACTTACCACCATTTGCCCCTTACCTATGGTATTTCATGTAGTATTTTAGCTAGTTTATTTTATAAAAAAGGACCCTTGCAATATTATTGTTATAACTCAGACATGATTTTTTCTGAACTTCCTATTCATAGTAACCTAAATCCTGTACATACTAAGGGTGACATAACTCGTTATATGGGTGAATATTTTCTAACAATAGGTACAATAGATATAGCTGAAGCACACAAGAATAATTTAACATGCATTTTACATGAAGAAGAAAATATATTTTTGAATTTAGTTGAAAAAAGGAGAGAGGATTTCCAGAGAAAAGCTACAGAACAGAAAAGAGAAATGGGCATAGAATAAAGAATACACCTTGAATGGCAAACTCATGCTGCTATGTTGCTAGACTTTGAAAAGAAAGGAAAACTCTGTCTCCACAGGGAGAGAACGAGTTATTATAACAATATATTCATTTGTTCTAATGAATGTGAACACATGTTTAAGGTAATTGGGGGTTGGGTTTTTTTTACAGATGGAACTGATCCAGTATTTCCTGGAATTTATTACATATGTGGGAACAAAGCATATTACAAATTGCCTGATCATTGGTATGGGAGTTGCTATTTTGGAATAGTATTCTCAAAGGTATATCATATATATCATTTTGGGGGATCAACTGGGACTCCCTCACAGTTGATACCCCAAATCCAATGGTATGGACGGATCACTTTTTGGTACCATTTCAGATCAATCACTCCCCTGGAATTATCCAAGGGAAAGGGGATGGTACTTTTAAGTTACAGAGGCGATGGGCTAGGTTTTCCCCCGCAGACTTCAAGGCCCGTTTGGAGCAGGGAGGACCACCGGAAGGTCTGGGCCTAACAACCGATGGGGCGTGTGAAACACTTGATCGACGCATCCATGCTGCTTTGGACGCTACAGCCCCATGGTCTAATAGGGGACCCATGCGGCGCACTAAATCCGCGGCTTGGTTTAATGAGGACTTAAAACGGGCTAAGACCGTGTGTAAGCAGTATGAAAGAACCTGGAGACAGGATTACTCACCAGACCATGAGAGGGAATATAAGTTGAACCTTAGAAAGTACCATGCTCTGATAAGGAAAACACGGGCAGATTACTATACTGAAAGGATTACTAAGGCCGATTGCTCCACCAAAGAACTCTTCACAGTATATAAGGAATTATCCTCTCTGGCTTGTTTGGAAGAAAGAGCAGCGACCTCGGTGCAATCTTGCAATCAGATAGCTGACTACTTTCATAAAAAGGTACAGGATATATATGCCGCCTTTTCCAACATGGCCAGGGCCGACTCCAGTGATCAAACTCTGCTGGATGAGGGACTTTCAGCCAAAGATAAGCTGTGTGCTTTTCTGACCCCTGATATTGATGAACTAAAAAAGGTGGCTGGAAGTATAAAATCAGGCTCTCCCAGAGATCCGGCACCCGCCAAAATTTTGAGAAGCAATATGGAGACACTAGCGCCGTATGTCAGGCATCTCCTGACACTGTCATTTGACTCTGGTACGGTTCCAACGACGTGGAAACAGGCAGTGGTACTTCCACTTAAGAAAAAACCACAGATTAGCATCGCTCAAATGAGCAATCTACGGCCTATCTCACTTCTCCCCTACATCGCCAAAGTAGCGGAAAAATTGGCGAACCTACAACTTACGGCTCACATTGAAACCCAACAACTCTATCACCCCACTCAGGCTGGCTTCCGTGCTCCCCATTCTATGGAGTCGGCTCTACTCTACTCCATGGAGATGCTAAGGAAGCATGCGGATGAGGGTCAAACTGCGTCACTGATTCTTTTAGATCTCAGTGCCGCGTTTGACACTGTGGCCCATCACACTCTGCTACAGCGCCTGAGAGAGGGAGAAGTTGCTGGCAAAGCGTGGCAATGGCTGAAGTCCTTTCTCCTTGGTCGCAGTTTCTGTGTGGAGCAGGGGCCCCATAGGTCCAGAGCTATCGCCCTGAACCAGGGAGTTCCCCAAGGCTCCAGCCTAAGCCCCACTTTATTCAACCTCTATGTTGCCCCAGTGGCATCTATCGTGGAGAAACATGGGGTTGCTGTGGTGACCTATGCGGATGATACTCAGCTGGTTGTAGCTCTTTCTCAGCCAGCTGAGCAGGCAGCTAGTCAGTTTAGATCCTGCCTGCAAGACCTGGCTAACTGGATGTCAAACAACTGTCTCAGATTAAATGGAGACAAGACGGAGGTGCTTATCGTAGGC
Source organism: Lissotriton vulgaris (assembly GCF_964263255.1). NCBI lineage: Eukaryota > Metazoa > Chordata > Amphibia > Caudata > Salamandridae > Lissotriton > Lissotriton vulgaris. The sequence continues at coordinate 867,963,883 of NC_141694.1, forward strand.
AAGTCTCCGTCTGTTTGGACATCCGCATGGTGGCCCCAGACCTTGGGCCCCTTACCCCAACCTAAAGATCAGGTCAAGAACTTGGGTATCTGGATGGATCCAAAACTATCTTTTGAGTATCACACCAGACGTGTAGTCGGTACTTGCTTTGGCATTCTCCGTTGTCTGAGAAAGACACTCGATCTGCTCCCAGTCTCAGCTAGGAGGGCCCTGGTCCATGCCCTGGTGACTTCCAGGCTGGACTATGGGAATGCCTTATATTTGGGAGCTAACGTGAGATGCCTTATACATTTGCAAGGTATCCAAAATGCTGCTGCACGTCTGGTGCTAGCGCTGCCAAAAAGATCTCCCTCCAAAAAGGCATTGGGGACGCTTCACTGGCTACCAATTAAAGAGCGTGTCCAGTTTAAAATCTTGTGTATAGGCCATCGGATCGCTCACGGTAAGGGCCCTAGTTTCCTGTGGAATTTGCTCAATTGTATAAACCAACTAGGCCCCCTCCGGTCGGAGGGCACTGGGTTAATGTGTATCCCGAAGACTAGCAGGGCCAGGATGGGCGGCAGATCCTTCCACCTCTTGGCAGCACGGAGTTGGAACACTCTCCCTCTCAGACTCCGGATGGAACCGTCCGAAAAAGTTTTCCGCAAGGAACTCAAGACATATTTTTCCCCAAATATTAAATTGCATTTTTTCGAGCTGCACTAGGGATCATTCAGGCCACTATTAGCGCGGGGACACACTGGCTAGTGTAACCAGGCGCTTTATAAGTTCAGTATAAATAAATAAATAAATAAATGTAAACAAAATCACTGGAAGCAATGAAGAAACTAATGAACTAATGCGTAGTAAAAGAGGTAGTTTTGCAGAAATTGTAGGTGATATATTTAGTGCATTGATACCTTCAGTGGGAGTGGTTCTGAATACTCAAAGAGTTTGAAAATTGTCAACAGTGGTGGATCGTTTATCGACTAACCTTGCTGGAGGATTCTTAATGATCCATACTGAACTAGTTGTGGTAAGGTCAATGGTTTTACAAAATCGACTTGCTCTTGACACATTGTTGGCAAAAGAGGATGGAGTCTGCAGAATGCTGAAAAAAAGTGTAGAAATTAAGGGGTATGTAAGGAATTTTACACATTTAGGAAGAGAACTCAAACCACTGGAGGTTGATAGTGCATCGAAGAGGCTTACAGATGGTCTCTCCTTTATAGGTAGTTGGTTTTCTAACGTAGGAAAAGGTTTTGTAGGTAGAATACTGATGCCAATGGTGGAAATAGCCTACTGTTTTTAGGGATAATAACTTTTTGCAATTGTCGCAAACATAAAAAGTCATATACAGTGAATAAGAGAGGAAAGAAAAGAAATAATAATGAAATTGAATCAGAAGAGCATAATTGACATTTCTACAAGAAAGTGAAAGATCTTCACATGAAAAATGAAAAGAAATTTAACAGAAAGTTTTAAGAAATTGAGTTGGGTGAAATGTAAAAGTTGGCATCTGTTTCATTACCTATTGATGATATAAAATATCATCAAAGAGGGGATTGATGGAGCAAGGTTACACATGTAAAGTGACTTTGTTTGTATTCAGCCCTCTCAAAGATAATATTAATGTACTAACTAACATGTTTCGTTATATTAATATTACATTACATGACATTTCTAATATCTAGGGGAAGCTCAACAATGTGCTTTACTAACCATAATCCACTTGCATTAAAATGCTTGCTGCTACACGGGATTTTCTACTGCTCATGCGTTTGTCACACTCACATGACATGACGTGTTATTTCGCTTGGTGGGAAACTTTTGCTTCTGCACACTAGAACTGAGATGGCTGCTCTGTGTCCTAACGTGCAAGAAGCTTGCATCGCTGCTTTTGCTAAGCTATTCCTTCTGCTTAACCTTTAATGCAATATTTAAAATAATGGGAATGGAATGGAGATAAGTAGTATACAGTGCATTAATTTATTCTGTGTCTCTAAAACTGTTTCTCTTCTATTTTTGCTTGTATCGCATTTGGGCCTGAAATGTACCTCTGAACTCCATCTTTGGAGAGACTGCACCTGTGCAAAGAAATCCAAGCTATTGAAGCTGTAGCATTGAACCAGTGCCAGAATCTGACATTGACTGAGAAATTATGAGAAAAGTGACCTCCTCACTCTGCCAGAGGAAGCTGAATTGAATAGTTTGTATGTTATTGGTACATTCACTGCTGGGCGGAATAAAAGTACATTGGAAGATAAAGTCATGGGAGGGAACATTTAAATACATGATTGACAAGTTACCTCATATTAATATAGTGTGATGACTACTCCTCGTCTTTTGTCCAATAAAATTGTGGGATTCACACATTTCAACATTGGGGTGGTACATTGACGTGGAAAATAGTATAACTAGGGTAGGCTTAATTAGTTAGATTGTCCGACATGTCCGAATAGCTGACCTGTCACTGACCCAACGCATTCAATAGGTGATCGAGAGCAGAGGTGCTTGTGGATCATTCTGTCAGAAGATTCGATAACCCAATCGGGGTTCTGGAGAGGAGTTTGATGACCCAATCGAGGTTCGGCTGTTAGTTGCAGAGAGGGGTGTGACGCTGGCGTTGAACTTTAGCTGTGGGTGCCGGTCTTAGCCTGTGGTGGTCGTGTCCTGATTCAATTTGGTCCGTAACCTGTACTGATTCTGGTCTGCACCTGTTCTTTCTCGCTGGCCCCTGCACTTTGGGATTCTTATTCTTTGACTCAGCCCGTGGCCAGGGTTGGTCTTCACACCATTCTATATGACTATAAAGTGTGGGTTTGTCATTGTATTGTTCACCCTTTTCTACCCTATCCTTTGTTTATGCTTAATGATCATTTCTTTCCAGAATTATTGCACATTTGTTTCAATCTTTATCATTATAATAGAACAAGGAATTATTGATTTATCATGGTTTCAATCATTACTTTAGATAAAAGAACCTGTGGTTATTTACGAAATGCTAATTGTTATTTTACTACCTATTTTCTTGCTAACTCCCTTGATCCTCTAGGACTTTAGGTATCTGTGACTTGGATTGGTCAGTCAAATGGTAAAGATTTGAATAGTAAAATTTAAAATTGATTGGGTGTAAGTTTACCTGGTTAAATATGTACATAGTTTCATGGGCCCAGGTGAGTATGTTGAGCAGGTGAGCTTGCGCTCTATCACATGCTTCCTTAGTTTGTTGTAAATCTGCTCCCACGTTTTTTATGCACAAAGTATATCAAACAAGGGGGCATGCAAATCAAATGAGGCAAATGCCTTAAAGGGATTATCCATCAACACCACAACCTTCACCAAAACTTTCAAACATACCATGGCTTCCACACTCTTGGTTACAACATGAAAGCACAAATGTTATATTACCAAATGAAAAAAATCTACAAAGTAACATTTTCTGGACCATGCGGATGAAGGCTACATGAGAGAAGAGTTCTGCGTTTTACATGCAACTTCATCTGGCACACTCCCACACGCAAGAGGTCACGACGAGAAGAGACCACAGGAAATCAGAGTTCATGCTAATGGCACCACATTCTAACTAGATGAGTCAGAAATGACTACACGAACACCGGCTGAAAAACTTCTATATCTCTTCACATTACATCAGCACATAGAAAACTATGCCCATCTGTAGTGTGAATCTTTGCCACTCGGTCCTGTCAGTAGGACAGCACAGGTACCAATGGTGCATTATAAGAAGCCATATGTAAAGGTACTAAATATACCAAGTCACAAATGCACTTAAATACCTCCCCTCGATATAGAGCAGATAACGGAAATATAGGGGAATTTTATGATATTTATGGCTGTATACTTACCACAGAATTAATCAATACTATACAAGCATTGCTCAGAATCAAACACACATTCCCCCCATCCTTTACACCAATATCATCATGCAGTTTCTGTGCAATATAGAATTTGGCTTCACTATAGAGGATTTATAGCTAGATTCATCAAAGGAAATTCGGCTCGCAAGGGCCCGATTCTGAGAATCCGGCCCTTTGCGAGCGCTATTTTTGCATTTGGGATTCATCATCCAAATGCAAAAATCGCAATTATAGAAATCGCTAAATTGCGATGAATTGCATTTAAGGACTCTCAATTTGAGATTCCTTAAATGCAATTCATGTACCATTTAAAAATTGCGAATTCGCAATCTGGGGCCGCTATTTACCGCGAAGTCTAACTACGTGGTATATAGCGAAAACTTAGATAAATGCACTTTAGTGCATTTTTTAAGTTGTATGTTACACACACATGTCCTTTGGACATGTGTGTGCGCAACACCAGTATACATTACCATTTCAGGGGTGCTACAGGGTGTCATTTGGACACCCTGGCACCCTTGAAATCGCCTCCTTATTTGCGATTTGCTATTTGCTAATCGCAAATAAGGAAAAACTCCCCATTCATTACTATGGGCCTTTGCAAATAAGGAAGCTGTAGGAATCGCAATGAATATTGTGATTTCTACATGAATCCCGTTTTGCGAGTCTTTAATAGCGATTCCTTAATATTCGCTATTAAGGACTCGCAAAACATGACAATGATGAATCTGGGGGTTAGACTTTCCCCTATGAACCGTCTATCTGTCAATAGAAAATTCATTTGGAGCCTCTAGAAGAGGTGTGGCGCAGGGGCCAGTGTGCCTGACACCAGACTGTGGGGTTCACAGTTCAATCCCCGGCAATAGTAGCAGGTTGGGCCAGCACCATGTGAATCTGGGCAATATCTCAGTTAACCTTCCCATTGGACCCCAGCGCCAGGACACCTCCCCGGAGGTAGCGTGCGTTTTACAAATACTGGTATTTCATTAATGCGAAGATTACAGCAGGAATTGTGTCAAGCTAAGTGAGTTGTGCAGAAAGCAATATACTAAAGAGATATATTTAAAATGAACAAGAAATAATGATGGTATTTAATTAAAGGTGCAGAACTAATGTGCAACTTTGACAAAAAATAATGTGCTAGAATACAAAAAACTGCAAACTGTTTTTCAATTATTCCTACTAGACCTCCAAACTTACTAAAGTAGCATTTCTTGAAAATTGCTTGGAAAACAGCCTAAATTGGAAGTGCTAAACACGCATAAATAATTTAGATCTTGACCTCTCTATGATCATGTTTTGTAATAATTAATGAGTTACATATATAGTTGCAAGTATTTATGTCAAATGTTTCTGCCTATTCAAATATTTCAGATAACACATGATTAGTTTTGCCAATTAATAAAGAAGTGAAGAACACATTAATTGAAAGAGAGCTTGAAATGCAGAGTTGACATTTTATCCTACCTGTTTTTCTCCTTTAATGAAAATATTGCTAAATATTTTCTCTTTTATTAATATATAACTTTCAATTTCTACATGGACTATAGAGGAAAGTGTTGATATTAGATATAGAGTATATGTGGGAAAAGTCAGCATAAACAAAGCAGCCAGGTGTAGTTAATATAAAATAGTTACACATGTAGCATTGTCATTTAAAGACTATTTTATTCACAATAGAAGATGAGGAGTGATCCTGTTCCCTGGAGACCATTAGACATTGATTGACTCAAGGGAGACGAGAAAAGAAACAAGTTTCCAATCATTTACAAAATATGATGTCTATAAAAGTGCGTGTTCCTAGAGTAAGTTCCCACTTTTTCCATTATTCCCTGACCCAGACTTTATGTAACATTGCTGTAAGACTCTACTGAGTTTTCCTGAACCTCTCTTTATAAGAAGTTCTTTGCTACAGTAATATTTATTTATTGAGTTGATCCTAACTGTTATGCTTTTTCTCACTCTCTTGAACTAGAGCTCTTTATGGGTTTTGACTAACTCAATTTTTCCTGATTCTCAGAATAGTGATTCTTTCCTTCATTGAATACGCTTTTTGGTGCATTTTTAATATTAATTGATTAACTGATATTGACTTATATTTCTGTAATTTATTGACAATTTAATTAATCTGAATTAACTTGTGATTGGCAATAAAGGTGATCAACTAAAATATTTAATTATTAAAGCCTATAAAACCTTAACAACTCTTGTTATTGACTAAAACTTTAGGTTAATGATTCTGATAATAATTGAAGAGATGTATTTTTTTCTTCCTCTTGACAACAATGATCTAGTGCAGTAACTAGTGGAAGACAGGGGATTAACCCTGATGCTGTAAACTAAGTCCAATAACAACCCCGTGTTCTATTTTAACAATACAATACACCATATCTACACTAAATACCAGGAGATACTACTTTCCAGTTACTAGGCAGCAGCTAACCTCTGCAAACATGGTTGATAAGGCAATGGCAATTCTCAACCACTAGCGAATAGAGAAAAATCAACTAAACATATGTCCCAACAAAAAGCTAAACCAAGCAAGTCATTGGAGTGCTTAAAAGTAGATTTATGATAATGCTTCTTTTGATGAGTTTGAGGTAACTCCACACACTGAAGGCTGGAGATCTGTTGAAGGTTTGCATAGTGCTCCACTACATGGTTGACAAAAGACGAATACAATCCAATATTTTACAACTGTAAACTGGGAGAAGGAATGTATTGTCCGCATTGATTTATATTGAAGAAGAGGATTTCAAGTGGGAGATGGCTCAAATAAAACCATTAGCAGGACCATTTTCAATATCCTTCTCCTCTTAAATCACTGCAGGGTCAGAAGGTAATAGTTTTATAGTTATTTTAAAGACTTTCATGCTGTGCTGCAGTGTCTCTGTGAAATATTGCTGCAGGATGTAAAGAGAGTCAACTCATGAAATTCCCCCTAAGCTTCAAAACAAACTTTTGAAAAGGAGGCAGATTTCTTTATGAATACGTTTGCACTAATTGTCTTTGAATTGTAACAGAATTAGGAAAAACTTTTATGCTATATCAACTTTTAAATAAATGCCATGGAAGTTTTCTTTTTAGTTCTGTATTGTAGAAAAGGCAATATTTTTATGGATACAAAACACACTATTTAACGGAGGGTCTAAGGGCAGGTTTTACGACTCGAGACTGGACACATGCCCCTACCTAACTTATAACAACAAAGGGTGTCCAGGAGTCGCCATTTAATGTTTTTACTCAAGACCTTTCAACAAGTGAATCTGTAAGTTAGACTGTGTGTGCACTCAGATGTGAAGAGACAATCAACTACTCATATATACGACATGCAACATGGGTAGGAATTTTTCCCATCAGTTGCCGTTCTGTACCACCATTATCACATCATATGGGTTCTCCTTACCCAGGAGTTAGTACACAAGATCAATCACACTCTAACAGGTGTGAGGACTATGTGAGTGAGGAGACCGATGTCAATTGTGTATGTGATGGTATCAAATATGGTGTTGGAACAAATAGTTGTACACCTGAGGAGAAGCAGTGCAGAGGGTGTGAAGTGAAAAGTGAATACAATTGGGTGAAGCTGAGTAGAAAAGTGATTTATTAGTTTCTCTCAGACCCCAAGGTTAAAAGCAAGTGAGAAGTAGATTTGACAAAATATCTACCGGCAAGTGGTCAACATGTTTCTGCATACCAACGGAAGATTTTCCTATGCATTCGTCAGGACCTAGATGGTGCTACTGCTTGCATTTAAATAAGTGAAGATAAAAGGGAAAAATTTCACCTGAAAAGCAGGTGTAGAATCTCCACCACAGTCTACAAAAGTCACATAGGAGACAAGGAAAGAGAAAAACATTACACGTATTAGAGAATGCACTCGGCACATCGTGCTATTCTAGTGGTCACGTATTAACATTTAAACAGACGTGATAACACTCACCCAAAACTTGTGGGGATGGCGCCTCACCTCACCTGGCAGCAGCTCAGGTAGAATAGGAGCACCGCTCTGTTTAGCAAAATATAATCACAGGGACACTCAACCGATTCCGTTAAAACAAAGCAAAAGAACAATAATGTGTATCTCTGATAGCGTGAGAGACAAACTATATGCGTTAAAAGTATCACTGGTGCCGTACCGGAAAAGTTTTATGAGTTTGGGCTTCTAACATTATAAGGCTGCGGACTCGTAGCGGACAGGGCTACCTATCTAGATTACGTAACCGCACTCTTACCTCTCCGTCGGTGTCTCCAAGCGTCCCTCTGGGCTGTTCTGGGGAGGCACCGAACAAGAGAAAAGGGCGGATATATGAGTGAAGCCAGTGTGGTGCATGATGGGAGTCGTAGTTTTTCAGATAACAAGGAAAACATGGGAAAGGTTGAAAAAACTACTCAATGATCTTATAATGACATCCACGGTATAGGTTCATTTAGGCCATCCTTGTCACTGTTTAGTTTGTAGACCCATTTCTGCTCTATTTTAAACAGAAACTTTCCGACATCGGGGCAATGATCTGGTATCGTCGGCTGTTCGAGTATTGTCCACTTAAACTCACTAGGACCGTGGCCTTTTTCCAGAAAGTGAGCTGTTAAGCGAGTTGCTTGTTTTCGACAGCGAACTGTGCTCTTGTGCTCGCCAATTCTTATTTTGGTTTTTCGGGTTGTCATCCCCACATATCTCTTTTCGCATGGACACGTGATCATGTAAATTGTATTCTCGCTATTGCAGTTAGTGAACTTACGCTGTTGCCATGGGCGCATAGTTCCAATGTCCACACTGGTGGACTTAGTGGTTTGTGGACATGCCGAGCAGCTACCACACGGGTGATGTCCTTGTACCGGCGGCAGGTCCCACAGTGCTCCCACCTGTCTTGATTGTTTGGTTTTCGGTCGAGTGTGGACTAGGTGGTCTTTTGTGTTGGGTCCTCTTTTGAAGGCAAAGAGTGGCGGTGGCAGAGTTTCTCCACTAGAGTTCAAAATGGACCAGTGTTTGGTTATTATTTTCCGAACCTCATTAGATCTTGTGTGAAAGGTGTTCACAAAGGTCATTCTGTTAGATCTTTCTTTCGGAATAGTCTCCAATAGGGCGTCTCTGTTATTGTTAGAGGCCCTTTTCTTCGATTGGCAGATGATTTTAGCTGGATATTTCTTTTCTCGTAGGTATTCCGAGAGTGTCTCAGAGTGTTTTTCGAATGACTCCTTGGTCGAACAGTTCCTCTTGAGTCTCAGGAATTGCCCGAAGGGCAAATTGTCCCTGAGTGCTCGAGGGTGACAACTCTCATAGCTGAGAAGAGCGTTGCGTGCCATGGGTTTCCTGTACAACTCTGTTTTCAAGCCGTCTTCTGTGGCTACTATCAAAAGATCTAAGAACGGTAGTTCTTTTCTACTGAACTCCAGGGTGAAGTTCAGAAATTCATTACAGTTGTTCAGCCAATTATGGAATTCTAAGAGACTGGCCTCCAATCCTCTCCATATGGCAAAGATATCGTCTATGTATCGCTTCCAAAGGCGAAGCGATACATAGTGTGGGTTGTCTTGGTGCAGTATTTTTACCAAGACAACCCACATAATGAAATGTAATGAATGAATACCTACGAGAAAAGAAATATCCAGCTAAAATCATCCGCCAATCGAAGAAAAGGGCCTCTAACAATAACAGAGACGCCCTATTGGAGACTATTCCGAAAGAAAGATCTAACAGAATGACCTTTGTGAACACCTTTCACACAAGATCTAATGAGGTTCGGAAAATAATAACCAAACACTGGTCCATTTTGAACTCTAGTGGAGAAACTCTGCCACCGCCACTCTTTGCCTTCAAAAGAGGACCCAACACAAAAGACCACCTAGTCCACACTCGACCGAAAACCAAACAATCAAGACAGGTGGGAGCACTGTGGGACCTGCCGCCGGTACAAGGACATCACCCGTGTGGTAGCTGCTCGGCATGTCCACAAACCACTAAGTCCACCAGTGTGGACATTGGAACTATGCGCCCATGGCAACAGCGTAAGTTCACTAACTGCAATAGCGAGAATACAATTTACATGATCACGTGTCCATGCGAAAAGAGATATGTGGGGATGACAACCCGAAAAACCAAAATAAGAATTGGCGAGCACAAGAGCACAGTTCGCTGTCCAAAACAAGCAACTCGCTTAACAGCTCACTTTCTGGAAAAAGGCCACGGTCCTAGTGAGTTTAAGTGGACAATACTCGAACAGCCGACGATACCAGATCATTGCCCCGATGTCGGAAAGTTTCTGTTTAAAATAGAGCAGAAATGGGTCTACAAACTAAACAGTGACAAGGATGGCCTAAATGAACCTATACCGTGGATGTCATTATAAGATCATTGAGTAGTTTTTTCAACCTTTCCCATGTTTTCCTTGTTATCTGAAAAACTACGACTCCCATCATGCACCACACTGGCTTCACTCATATACCCGCCCTTTTCTCTTGTTCGGTGCCTCCCCAGAACAGCCCAGAGGGACGCTTGGAGACACCGACGGAGAGGTAAGAGTGCGGTTACGTAATCTAGATAGGTAGCCCTGTCCGCTACGAGTCCGCAGCCTTATAATGTTAGAAGCCCAAACTCATAAAACTTTTCCGGTACGGCACCAGTGATACTTTTAACGCATATAGTTTGTCTCTCACGCTATCAGAGATACACATTATTGTTCTTTTGCTTTGTTTTAACGGAATCGGTTGAGTGTCCCTGTGATTATATTTTGCTAAACAGAGCGGTGCTCCTATTCTACCTGAGCTGCTGCCAGGTGAGGTGAGGCGCCATCCCCACAAGTTTTGGGTGAGTGTTATCACGTCTGTTTAAATGTTAATACGTGACCACTAGAATAGCACGATGTGCCGAGTGCATTCTCTAATACGTGTAATGTTTTTCTCTTTCCTTGTCTCCTATGTGACTTTTGTAGACTGTGGTGGAGATTCTACACCTGCTTTTCAGGTGAAATTTTTCCCTTTTATCTTCACTTATTTAAATGCAAGCAGTAGCACCATCTAGGTCCTGACGAATGCATAGGAAAATCTTCCGTTGGTATGCAGAAACATGTTGACCACTTGCCGGTAGATATTTTGTCAAATCTACTTCTCACTTGCTTTTAACCTTGGGGTCTGAGAGAAACTAATAAATCACTTTTCTACTCAGCTTCACCCAATTTTATTCACTTTTCACTTCACACCCTCTGCACTGCTTCTCCTCAGGTGTACAACTATTTGTTCCAACACCATTTTTGATACCATCACATACACAATTGACATCGGTCTCCTCACTCACATAGTCCTCACACCTGTTAGAGTGTGATTGATCTTGTGTACTAACTCCTGGGTAAGGAGAACCCATATGATGTGATAATGGTGGTACAGAACGGCAACTGATGGGAAAAATTCCTACCCATGTTGCATGTCGTATATATGAGTAGTTGATTGTCTCTTCACATCTGAGTGCACACACAGTCTAACTTACAGATTCACTTGTTGAAAGGTCTTGAGTAAAAACATTAAATGGCGACTCCTGGACACCCTTTGTTGTTATAATATTTTTATGGATCCCTGTGCCTTTCACCACTCTCTTCCCTTGTGTGTTGTAGGCTCATAATTTCACCTATTCAGTCATGGTTTTTATAATTTGATTTCAGGAACTTTTAAGTTTGTTTTTACTTTGATAGCTGCAAAAACACAAGTCACAGAATACAACAAAATGAACATAGAGGTTGTTGAGCCAATGATAGCTCAAGCCAGAATTTAGCCAGTTGCCTAGCAATGGCTCAACATGAGGGCCTCTTGGACCCTCATGCCCAAAATTAACTGAACGTTCACAGGATCCAATGTGGCTCAATGGCTACAGCTGGCGACCTGGCATCATTGGCGTGGGTTTCCTATGTAATTTTGATTTGCCTCCTGTGTTTTTGCTGTGTGTTGGACTTTGTTTTGCTGGTCTAAATGCTTTGGTGATTTTGCCACTGCTGTTCAGTGCCAAAGTGCAAGTGCTCCCTTTGTAAATTGTTGTTATGGATTGGTGGTCCCACAATTGGCGTATTTGATTTACTAGTCAGTCCCTAGTACAATGCACTGCGTGTGCCCAGGGCCTGTAAATCAAATACTGTTAGTGGGCCTACAGCACAGGTTGTGCTACCCACATAAGCAGCCTGTAAATGTAACTTAGGTCTGCTATTGCAGTGCCTGTGTGCAGTCTAGTACTGCCATGTCGACTTGGCAGTACCTAATCTTCCCTTTCTTACATGTTAGTCACCCCTAAGGTAGGCCCAGGATACCCCTGTGGGCAGTGTATGTGAAAGGTAGGATATGCCCTGAAGTGTGTGGCATGTCCTAATAGTGAAATACTGCAAATGTATTTCATTTTTCACTATTACAAGGTTATCTGGATAGAATGGGGGTTTTGCTTATAACATCTTATGAGCATAACTACTCCTGGGAACAAGGTAGGACAATAAAGTTTTGTATGCCTGAACTCAGAATGTTATAATGCATCTTTTAGAGAGGGTGATTTTCACATTCTGTCTTTGAAAATACCACTTTTAGAAAGTAGGTATTTTCTTGCTTAGCCATCCAGAGTGCCTCTGCTAGGATGTGCATTGACTGGCTTTGGAGTGACAGGGGCTGGGGATGTGCAGTGGCTCCAGAGAGTCTGGTTGAGCCAGGGCTGGGCTGAGCTGAATAGATCTCAGCTGCATTTAGAGTAGGAGGAAGAGATTTCCTTTCACCTGAATGGGCCTGGTCTGCCTTCAACAATGTTATCTCCACCTCCTGCCAGGAAGCTGCACCAGAGACAACTGAACTGGTTTTGACTGACACAGGGCTTCTCTGCCACGAGAGTAAAAAAGGATTTGGCTGTATAAATATTGGGTTCCATACCCCAGACCTTTAGATCACTTCTGGGTATCAAGAGGAACCTTTGCCAAGGAGAAGAGCTGGAGAAACTATAAAGGAATACTGCCCCTGTGCTGTTTGGGTTGGCATGCAGTGGCTACTTTCTTCCAAGGAAAGGGAAAATGATTTTCCTGTTTGCTGAGTCCCCTGCTTGAGGAAGGTTTTTTTTCTTAATGTACGGTCATTACCTAAGCATCAACATCAAGTCTGGGATCTAATCTATTCCATGAAACCTGACATCTGCTTCCTGGCCGAAACATGGCTAAAGCCACACACAGTCACTGCCATTGCCATGGGGATCCCGGCTGGGTATAAAATCAAACATCTTGACCGAGAAATAAAAACTGGAGGTGGCCTTGCTATTATACATAAGGATAGTATAAAAGTAACTATAAGTGAGCAGCACATGCACCCTCAACTAGAATTAATGATTTTTAAATTCACCCTTACCAATCATGTTACCTGGAAAGGTGCTTTGGTATACCGACCCCCAGGCACTGACTCGAGTTTTGCTCTTCTTCTTCAAGAAATCCTGGCCCCTCATATCAAATCTAAAGAAGATTTTCTTCTTTTGGGAGACTTCAATATACATGTTGATCTACCCACACACTCTGATGCCACTGCCTTGATTACAGACCTTGCCAGCTTAGGTCTGGAATTACAGAATCATGGACCCACCCATAAAGGAGGACACACGTTAGATCTACTCTTCTGTAACTGTGCTAAAGTTAGTTGTTCCCCGGCAAAAGAAATAGCATGGACAGATCACTCCATACTGGAATTCTTTTTAGCTACCCCTATAAAAACGGCTAAGAGTGCTCCTCTTCCCCCTATTTGGCGTCGAGAGTGGCACAAAGTCACGGCCAACAAAATCCAGGAATTTTGGATAGACCCCGGAATCTCAGCAACCGACACTGCTGATATGGCCTTAACTAAGCTTAATGTCTCAATTAAGCAAGCCATTGATCTTATAGCCCCTTTAAGAAAGCACAAACAATACCCAGTGTCCAAACAAGACAGCTGGTATACCCATGAATTGAGGGTAGCTAAGCAAAACTGTAGTCGGGCTGAGAAAGCCTGGAGGAAAGGGAAGACCGAGAGCAGGAGAGTAGCTTTCCTAGATTCTCAATCCAAGTACTACAAAAACATAAAGCAAGCCAGGAAGCAACACTTAACACAGCAGATTGCACAGGCAGGCAACTGCTCTAAGGAGCTTTTTAACATTCTGCAGAATTTTATTAAGCCGACTGCCTGTGACAGCTCTGAGGACTTCTCACAAGACCTATGTGATGAAGTCTCGAGATATTTTGAGGATAAAATAAAGAACATCTACGAAAAAATAGTGGCAGCCAATGATGCTTTAAAAACCCCCAACACTGGCCCTCTCTATCCTCAAACACCGGTATCTGGTAATAAACCCACCCTTTCATCCTTTCCTCCGGTCACCAACACAGAGCTCATTGCCCTCTGCAGCCACATTAAATCCGGATCGCCTAATGACCTTATTCCAACCAAAATGGTTGGCCCCATGATTCCTATTTTGGGCCCGCACATGCTGGATGTGATTAACATCTCCCTAACTAAAAGCCAGGTCCCTGCAGATTGGAAAAGGGCGGTGGTGAACCCGATCAGGAAAAAGGCATCTTCTCCTTGGACTGACCTCTCCAATTTACGACCGATCTCCCTCTTGCCTTACCTGGGTAAGGTTACAGAGAGACATGTGAACACCTATCTCTCTCAACACCTGGAAGCGACGGAGGGCCTGGACTATTCACAATCTGGTTTCAGGCCCAACCACAGCACAGAATCAGCCCTTCAAACAGTGACCAACAACATCAGAATGGCACTGGATGAGGGCAGCTCACTGATTCTGGTGCTGTTGGACCTTTCTGCCGCTTTCGATACGGTGTCTCACACGGTGCTTCTTGACCGCCTAGGTGAGGTGGGTGTGGAGGGTGAGGCTCTGACCTGGATGAAAAGCTTTTTGACTGGTCGTGTCCAAGAAGTTAGGCTGGGCTCCCATAAATCCACACTAAGGGAGCTCAATAAGGGGGTGCCACAAGGCTCATGCCTTAGTCCCACACTCTTCAATGTGTATGTGGCCCCCCTAGCCAACCTGGCCAGATCATTCGGGTTCACCCCGGTGTCGTACGTCGACGACACCCAACTCCTTTTCCCGTTCAAAACTCTCACATCTGCAATAAAAAGATCTTTTGCAGATGGTATGAGAGCCATTGCAGACTGGATGTCAACTAACTGTCTGCAGTGCAATGTGGGGAAAACGGAGGTAATGTGTTTTGGACAAGCGGCAACATATTGGTCATCTGACTGGTGGCCTGTGGAGCTTGGCCCTGTCCCCACCCCCAAGAGTTCTGTTAGGAACCTGGGAGTGCTTTTCGATCAGCAACTCACCTTCAAGGGACATGTCAATCAGGTGGCCGGTACCTGCTTCCGGGCTATCGGGATGCTGAGACGAGTCTTCCCCTATTTACCAGACCATCATAGGAAAACGCTCGTGCAGGCTCTGGTCATCAGCAGGGTAGATTACTGCAATGGGCTGCTCCTCGGAGCAAACGAGGAGCAGCTCAGCAAATTGCAAGTAATCCAAAACACAGCAGCAAGGATTGTCCTGAATGTTCCAGCTAGGACCCCCTCTAGCCCCCTGCTGAAGAGACTCCACTGGCTTCCAGTGAGGAAGCGAGTCCAATTTAAGACTCTATGCACAATTCATAAGAGCAGGATAGGGGAGGGCCCGAAGTATATGACCAAGATCTTTCAGCCCTACATCCCGGGGCGTTCCCTGCGCTCCAGTCATCAGCAGCTCCTACAGACACCAAGAGTAAATAAAACCAGACAGGGTGGCCGTGCATTAGCTTATGCCGGCCCAATACTCTGGAATTCCTTGCCTCCAGAACTCAGATCAATTTCCAGTCATTTGTGTTTCCGGAAAAATTTAAAGACCTACCTATATCCCGACACATAAATAACTTTCCAGTTTCCGCACTTTTTATCACTCATGCTCTCGTAACTAGCACAGTTTCATGGTACAGTAATAGCGCAGAGATACCCCTTCGGGAGTCTAGTCTGGCGCTCTACAAGAATATAAAATAAATAAATAAATAAATAAAGGTCTCCAAGGGTTTGAAGAAGAGCTTACCTCCTGTTCTTAAGTCTCAGGGACACAAAGACTTCACCGCATGCTCCCATGAACTTCCTTGCTGGGAGTTCTGGCCTGCCATGAGGTGCCTGTAGATGTTCTGGACCTCTGGAGACTGTTCTGACTGTTGGGACCTGGATAAGCAACAAAACAACAAGAATTGTGTTGCATCCACACCTGTTTCTGATGCATCGCCAAATTAATCGTCGCAGCGCCTGCCCACCGCTGGAGAAATCACAGCACGCCGTATCAAGTGCGCCTGTCTCCGAAGTCGGAGATCGCGGAACCGATTCCATTGCAAGCTCTGCTGTGCGGCTGCAAGAACCTATGCATCGTCCTGAATCATCACAGAGCATTGAGGCACCAGGTCTATCTCATCGTTGGGGGATGCAGTAAGAAACCGATGCATCACCTCCCCATCCAATTAGAAACCGACACATCACCTCCTCTCTGACCCTTTTGTTTGTGTGCGCGTAGCATCCAAGGTACTTTGTGCGAAAAGTGTTGCATCTGCAATTTGCTGTGAATTGAACTATTTGTACCAATTGAAAGTAATAATATTACAGTATTGTGGATTTTTGTTGTTTTGGTCTGGTTTGGTTTAGATGAAGAATACTTATTTTTATGAACTGGTGTGGTGTCCATTTGTAGTGTTTTCACTTTATTACTGTATGTGTTCTTAAATACCTTACACAGCACCTCTGAGGTAAGCCTGTCTGCCCGTGCAAAGCTACCAAGGGGATGAGCAGGGGGTATTTTAGAAGAGTATTTCCCTTACCCTGACTAAAAGCAACGGTCCCTGTTTGGACAAAGGTACCTACTTCTGCCAACTAGAGACCCTCTTTTCTACCGATTAGGAATCAGATTAAAATCCCAGAAAATCTCACAGTGCCATTTTGTTTTTTCACAGGCTGACTTTTGTAAAGAGCTCTTTTGTCCCTGGCAAACATTTGTGCTATGTCACCTGAGCTTTAATCTCATTCTCAAAGAATGATGGACAAAGCATTAACCCTTGATGTCAGGAAGGAATACCATATAGAGGCCAAATTGCACAGTGTGAAGCTGGAAAATCCTGGATGAAACCCAGTGTGTCTGCTCAACTAAACCCATGGTTGGGGGAGATGCTGGGCCATGCTGGGGAGCTGGCATCAAGGAATGAGGGTAAATGACAAAAGGAAGGGAACGCTGCACGTAGGGGCACCCTAGCCAGCATGGAGCTGCTAAGGCGATGTCAATGGCCAAGCAGAGGTGATGGGAAGTATTGTGAAGGGTTGCACGGGTTGCCCCTGAAGACACAGGAGGCTGGGGAAGGGTTGCCCCTGAAAGTGCAGAAGGCTGGGGGATGCCCAAGGTGGGTGGAGCACCACGTGAGGTCATAGCTAGGCAGCCGCGGACAGACAGGGTGGTGTCCCTGTGGCCAGCTATGCTGGGGTGAGCCCTCCAAGGGAAGTGAACTGGGTACTGTCAGTGAGGTTGTAGTGACCCTGCATGAGCACAGGGATACTCGCTTTGTGATAGCGTTGTTGCTGTGGGACGATGCTGAAATCCGTCAAATTGCATAAAAGCTGTGGTAGTGCTAATGAGGACAGGGAACGGGCAGTGACCCATCTAAATGCATGAGCCCATGCCTGGGAGTGGAGGCAAGGGAAGGTGGCAGGAGTGGGTATTACGTAACTACTGGTGTACAGAGGTTCCTGTGCCTGAGACCTACCCACAACCGGACATCGAGGGAGATGTGAGGACGTGGGGAGCGGGGGAGTCTTATGAACCACGTCGGGTGTGGAGGCATGCACCGAGAAGATACTCTTGGATGAAAGGAAAAGGTGGGCACCATATCAGGTGGGTGGAGAATGTGAGAGTGGCAGCGCCATATTGAAATGGAGCTATGAGGCAGGGTACGTGTGGAATTTAATGTCTCAGAAGGGGGGAATTAGGAGTGGGAAACAGGGGTGCTGGGTGGATCATGCTGAGGAGGAGGCATGCGGCTGGTGCCAAGAGTGAGGCAGTGCATAGGGAGTTAAGAGAGGGATGGTAAAGCCATAGGCTGAGAGGGGAGGAACAAAGTCCGTAGAGCGCAGTGGCAGGATTAGCAGAATAGAGACCTAGGTCCAAGGAGCAAAGGGAAGGACCTAGGGGCAGGTGCTACATCAGGTGCATTGGCTAGTATGTAGCCCCATGTAACTGACTTAGGCTACGCATGATCGCTGGTATGTCTACTTGTTTTTTATCTCTACCACAGGCTTGTTATGGCACCTTTGACACTGTGTCACCAATACCTTAATGTTGATTTTTCAGCGATTGCTCCTCCCATATTAGTATGTGCTGGGCCACAGGCCCCCCCATTTTTCTTATACTGTGATTACTTACCCTTGTTTTGTTCCCCTTTCTTCGCTCTCCATGTATTTCCAAAAAGTAGATCTTTTTTTACACTCACCTCCTACTTGGACCGCACCCCACCCCACTTTCTTTCAATCCAGTATTAGTTTTTGCTTCCTCTTCGCTTTAATCGGAAAATAAAATCTTGAGACTAATTCATCCCAAAAAATCAGCAAGTTCTTTTCGTAATGTGAAGCCAACAGATTTTGGGGTGGGACAAAGCTAAAACCTTTATTGACTACTTGAACCTGTAGGTCTGAGAAAACATGGCCACTCAAGTCAATACTGCATTCATGACCTGCGTGTTCCCAGCTGGGGCTGTACCTCCTTCTGCTGTAGTAGTTGCTGGTTGCCCTACTTCACTTTTTGGTCTTTTTTCTTTCCTCACCCTAGTCCACTGCCTCTTCCTGAAAAAGGCCTACTGTTTATGCTGTAATAACATTCATTGTATGATAATATACATTTTTGCCGCCCCGTGGTCTGTTTTTGGAAAGGAGGGCCATCTGGGCTGGCCCATGAACCTAATGTTCTTCAAATGGGCCTGTCTTGTCACAGGCCCCTTTGTAGCTTACAACTGGGTGTGCCCCCTCTAATTTCCCTCCTGCCCAGTCTGGCATCAGCCCCAGGGGCAAACAGGCCACCCTCAGAACTGTTTTTATTGACCACAGAGGTGTAATTGCTTTTTTCCCTGCCCACATCTCTAGGGTGGGTCAGGAGCTCTACTCAAAGGAAGATAGGTCTGCGATGTTGGACACTCTAGTATTGTTTGTACTGCAGCATAGAGGAACAGCCGCAAACTGGGTAGGGTTACCCCTACAAACATTTCCTCCGTTGGATAGCGAGGGGTCAGGAGTTACCCCATTTGCAGGCTAGTGCCATTTATAAGTGTGGCATCACTGGACACCCTCTTCAGAACACCACTGGACCTGTGAAAGACATGTGAAAGGACTGCATCTGCTGTTGAGATCTGTCAGGAGAACCCTACAGGCTGGACTTGCTCCCACTTGTACCCATGACAAAGAAGTGGAGATAAGAAAAAAAACAGGTTTCCAATCATTTAGCAAAATGTGATGTTTATAATAGTGTGTGTTTACTAGAGTATGTTACCACTTTTTCCATTATTCCCTGACCCAGAATTTATGTAACATTGCTTTCAGACTTAACTGAGTTTTCTTGTACCTCTCTCAATGGGAAGTTCTTTGCTTTGATATCATTTATTTATTGAGCTGATCCTAACGCTGAAGCTTTATGCTTTTTCTCACTCTCTTAAACTAGAGCTCTTTATGGGTTTTGATTAACTCAATTTTTTCCAATTCTTAGAATAGTGATTCTTTCCTTGATGGAATGCGCTTTTGATGCATTTAATACATTAATTGATAAACTAATATTGACTTATATTTCTGTCATTTATTGACAATTTAATTATTCTGAATTAACTTGTGATTGGCAATAAAGGTGATCAACTAAAATATGTGATTATTAAAGACTAAAACATTAGGCTAATGATTCTGATAATAATTGAAGAGATGTTTTCCTTTCTTCTTCTTAAAAACAATGACAAAGATCTAGCGCAGTAACAAGTGGAAGACAGGGGATTAAAACTGATGCTGGTAAACTGAGTTTAATTACGACCCTGTTTCCACTTTAACAATACAATAGAGCATATCTACACTACATACCGGGGTTACTACTTTCCAGTTACTAGGAAGCAGCTACCTTCTGCAAAGATGGTTGATAAGGCAATGGCAATTCTCAACCACTAGCGAATAGAGAAAAATCAACCAAAACAAATGTCCCAACAAAAAGCAAAACCAAGCAAGTCATTGTAGTGCTTGAAAGTAGATTTATGAGCATGCTTCTTTTGATGAGTTTGATCTAATTCCTCACACTGAAGGCAGGAGATCTGGTGCAGGTTTGCATAGTATTCCACTACATGTTTGACAAAAGACACATTGATTTATATTGAAGAAGAGAATTTTAAGTGGGAGATGGCTAAATCACTGTAGGGTCAGAAGGCAATTGTTTTATAGTTATTTTAAAGACTTTCATGCTGGGGGCTTGGCCAAGCTGCAGACCAAGATGTTTGTGCAGCTCTAAAGCTTCTCCGGACGTATGGGCAACCAGACATTGTCCCACCCTCCACCATGACCCCATGCAGCAGCCTTACTGTCCTGGCGATGAGAAAGGCTCACTGAACACTTGGAGCCTCCAAGTGCCCGAAGTGGCACTGAAATGAGGGAGATTCGGCCACCAACGCACCGCCGCTCGTGAATCCAACATGGCAGCTGACTGAAGAAAGGGAGTGGAGCGGAAGAACTGTGCGGTCTGTGGGGCGTTCGGCTGGGACTTGCCCCGATTATCTGCAGTGAGTGGACAGGGCCTGCGGTAGTGCCGAACAGCTGATTACCGGCAATCCCTGCACTATACTGACGGGAGGTCCGGAGGCCTCCTGCGGTTGCTCCATAGTGCGATCCCCATAAGGCAATACCCCACGCAAGGCAGCTAGCATGGACAGGGCCCGTGAGCATACCTCTAATTGCCGTGCCATTGCATGCCTCCAGTGGCAGATACCCGCGGGGGCGTGCTGTCCGCATTCATATTGGCACCTGGCCTTGCCCCCCTGCCGCGCTCTCCCTCTCTTGCCCAGTCGGGCACACACGCAAATTGACTGATGTCAGCTCCTGAGACCAGCCTTAGCAAAGCCTGTTTGGGACGTGCCCTCCAACAAATTAGCCCCAGCTGCTTATTTTATACTTTGACACTGATGATCTATCCATAAGTGCCGCCACACTTCCCAGTGCACAATAGAGTGTTATTGTTTCCAGTTAGAGGTGCCTGGCACCCCCTGCGTACAAACCCCAATCCCTGCATCTGCGTCTCGGGTCCAGGGTTGCATGTTAGTTTGCGGCATGGGCCGTAAAGATCCAAAGCAGCGCCTACTTCCTATTGAGAACCTGTAGGTATGGCTGAAGGTGGGCAGAAAACGTCAACCTCGGATGAATCCTCCACCCAGATTGGCTCTCTTCTGCAGGAGATGCGTGCTGGGTGTAAGGCCCTGGATGTTTGTTTTGACTCCTTGGACAAACACATTGCAGATATGGGGGTCAAGATTCAGGGCATAATCGATGCCTGGACGTTGTGGAATCACGTCCAGGCCTCTGAAGCATTTGGACCTCAAAGATGGCATGGCGCAATCACTCAAGAGACTCGAACCCGTCGAATGTATCCTCAAGGAAGTCGCAATTAAAAATGAGGACTTGGAATTGCGCAGTCGTCGCAACAACGTGCACATTCTTGGTGTGCTGGAAACCACTGCTACTGGCCGTATGGATACCTTCGTGGAAACAATTCTAATTGACCTATTTGGCAGGGAAGCATACACGACGGGCTTCAGTGGCAGAACGCCCACGTCATTCCTTGGGACCTAGGCCTAATCCAGGATGCCCTCCTCGACCAATTATAGCCCGTATTATGAACTTCAGGGACCGAGACACAGCGCTCCGTATGGCACATGAACGGGGTGAAACAATATGGCAGGGCTCCAAATTGTCGCTATTCCCTGACTTCACCATCATGGTGCAAGAGGCCAGATGGAAATATAATGGCTTGAAGGCCACTCTGAAAAATCTCAGGTTGAAGTACGGTATGCTATACCCGGCGCGGCTCAGAGTTGAATTCAACGGAAAAACTCGCATCTTGAGAATCCCACAGAAGCGCAGGAATTCTGCCATAAATACAAAACCGATTTTGGAAAAGGGGGTGGTGATGGACAGAGTTTCTGAATGATGAAGAATACTCCTACCCAGTCAAGAGATCAGGGCTTGATCCATCACCGTTTTTTAGCTCACTGCACCATCCCAGCTCAGAACCTGGCTACATGCAAATTAGTCTGTTCCTGTACCAGTGCATGATGGGAACAGGGCAAACCAAACTACCAAGCCAATTCTTATACTGGGAAGGAAACAAGCTTCCAGGGACCGGTTTCTGGCATTTCAGCCGTCGTCGGCCTGGCTTGCTTGAATCCTGATGGTGCAATTAGCAAAGGACTCACGTCTGAGTATACCCTCCCACACTTAGTGTGGACAAAATTGATTTTGGAAAAGGGGGTGGTGATGGACAGAGTTTCTAAATGATGCAGAATACTCCTACCCAGTCAAGAGATCAGGGCTTGATCCATCACCGTTTTTTAGCTCACTGCACCATCCCAGCTCAGAACCTGGCTACATGCAAATTAGTCTGTTCCTGTACCAGTGCATGATGGGAACAGGGCAAACCAAACTACCAAGCCAATTCTTATACTGGGAAGGAAACAAGCTTCCAGGGACCGGTTTCTGGCATTTCAGCCGTCGTCGGCCTGGCTTGCTTGAATCCTGATGGTGCAATGAGCAAAGGACTCACGTCTGAGTATACCCTCCCACACTTAGTGTGGACAACATCGATTTTGGAAAAGGGGGTGGTGATGGACAGAGTTTCTGAATGATGCAGAATACTCCTACCCAGTCAAGAGATCAGGGCTTGATCCATCACCGTTTTTTAGCTCACTGCACCATCCCAGCTCAGAACCTGGCTACATGCAAATTAGTCTGTTCCTGTACCAGTGCATGATGGGAACAGGTCAAACCAAACTACCAAGCCAATTCTTATACTGGGAAGGAAACAAGCTTCCAGGGACCGGTTTCTGGCATTTCAGCCATCGTCGGCCCGGCTTGCTTGAATCCTGATGGTGCAATGAGCAAGGGACTCACGTCTGAGTATACCCTACCACACTTAGTGTGGACAAAATCGATTTTGGAAAAGGGGGTGGTGATGGACAGAGTTTCTGAATGATGCAGAATACTCCTAACCAGTCAAGAGATCAGGGCTTGATCCATCGACGTTTTTTAGATCACTGCACCATCCCAGCTCAGAACCTGGCTACATGCAAATTAGTCTGTTCCTGTCCCAGTGTATGATGGGAACAGGGCAAACCAAACTACCAAGCCAATTGTTATACTGGGAAGGAAACAAGCTTCCGGGGACCGGTTTCTGGCATTTCAGCCGTCGTCGGCCCGGCTTGCTTGAATACTGATGGTGCAATGAGCAAGGGACTCACGTCTGAGTATACCCTCCCACACTTAGTGTGGACAAAATCGATTTTGGAAAAGGGGGTGGTGATGGACAGAGTTTCTGAATGATGGCGAATACTCCTACCCAGTCAAGAGATCATTGTTAAATTTGCCAATCTGTTTCTTTTTTTTACTAATTATAAGGCCCCAGTAGTACCGAAATGGCAATACCCAGAGATGAGTCACTCACTGAATTCAAGTAGTCCAATTCAAGACGTCAGGAATGTAGCACGGCTTGGATTGTATTTTTTTCACTTGTTTTTTCTAGAAATGCTTTTGAAATGTTTTTCTGTGGTCATAAACGGCTAGCATCAAAGTAAAGAAAAACTAATGTAGCTGGTCTGATGTTATAGCAGAGCTCTTTTATGTTGTTTTCTCTCTTCCTTTATATAGTTTTTTTTTTTTTAGCATGTCGGGAGGGACCTGGCAACTGAGATCACACACATCGCTCTTAAGACAGCAACCCAGGGACAGGAAATAAAGGAACACTGTACAACACTCAATGGGGAGGATAACCGTTTGGAGCTGGAATGTTGCCGGGCTCCTAGACAGGGGCAAACGGGGTCAGCTTGACGAAGTAGTTAAGCAGCACTCACCGGACATTATTTGTCTACAAGAAACTCACCTCGCTTTGAACAAAAGGAGCCTATTACAAATTCGGGGGTATGATATTCTAGTAACCACAACATATACAGCTAAAACTCGGGGTGTAGCCATCCTAGGCAAAAGATACTTAGGTAAGCCGGTCCGGCAGGCCCAGGATATACACAGTAGATGGGCAATCGTGGAGTTGGCTCTCAGCGCAACTTTATGTTCGGCTTATGGCTCCAACCTGGACGACCCATCTGTATTTGAGGCTTTAGAAATTGATCTAGCAAGATGGCCCGGCCCACTTATCCTCACAGGGGATTTTAATATCTCACTCGGCTCAGACCTCAACAGTGCAATTAGCCCAAAATATCGTGGCCGTAAGCCTAGGGTTTTTAAAGCAATCAGCTCACTAATGACTAGCCATAATCTTGTAGATATTTGGTCCTTAAAGCACACTGCAGAGCCAGGTTACACATTTTTTTCTCACCCTCACAATAAGTATACCAGGATTGATTATATATTTACCACCAGAGATATCTCAAATAAAGCCACCATCACAAAATACCCGAAGCTGATATCAGATCATAACATTTTGGCTCTGATAGTAAATATATCTCCCTTAACTCGTAAGATTCGCAACTGGACATTTGACCAGAAGTTGCTGACCAATGATGATTATATTTCTTTTATCAGGACCTAGACTCAGGGATATTTTGATCTAAATCGATACAGCGCCACTAGAAATAGAGTGTGGGACAGCTATAAGGTTGCCCCCAGGGGTGAAACCCTCAGCTATGTAGCGAGGGTCCAGAAGCAGCAAGCCTCCGAGAACTCTAGGAAAATGTCAGAATTAGCTAACCTTGAAACTGCACATATAACAGCGATCGCAGAGAACAGGGCTTTAGATGGGTCGCATATACTTCGCCACATTTTAATATGTAAATCCTTTAGATCCCAGCGAAAAAATCTCTATGAGAATGGCGAAAAAGTAGGGAAACAATTAGCGCTGCGAACCAGACAACAGACCTCCCTGAATGCAATCTCTTTAATAAAGGAGAATAATTTAGAATATACCGAAGTAGAAGACATACTCAAAGTGTTCCAGAGGTACTTCCTTTCCTGCCCAGATAACAATCTCGACAGCCTTACTAAGAACGACTTAGAGAGCGAAATTACCATCTCAGAGCTTGAAATTGCTTTGTCGGAATTGGCATCTGGGAAAGCGGCTGGCCCCGACAAAATCCCCTTGAAACTTTATAAAATCCTAGGCAATACAATACTCCCATTATTGTTAGATCTCTTCCTTGGGATTCAATGGAGCGGAACTCCGCCTGAGTCCAGTATTATTATCTTTGCTAAAAAAGGAAAGCCTGCTGACTCCACTGCCTCAAACCGCCCAATTTCTTTAATTAACTCTGATTCAAAACTCTATTCAAAAATTCTGGCCAACCGCCTGAGAAGAGTCATCACACAACTGGTTAGCCCATGGCAACATGGTTTTATCCCTGAGAAGGGCACCACCGACCATACCTGCAGAGCAATCACAATATTTGACATTATGTCGGTGACAGGGGCCCAAGCTTCAATGATCCTTCTCGATGCCAAGAAGGCATTTGATCGGGTGTCCTGGGAGTATTTGCGGGCCATTCTAGATCATTGCAACTTTGGGTCTCTATTTATAAAATCAATCAAAGCCATGTATTCTAATCCAACAGCGAAACTACAAATAATGGGGGAGGAATCAAATTTGATTAATATATCAAGAGGAACGAGGCAGGGGTGCCCATATTCCCCAATTTTGTTCGCTCTTTATATTAATCCCCTGATTCTGAAAATACTTGCCAACCCTAGAATTTATCCAGTAGTGACAGGTACCTTTGAAACTAAAGTCCTAGCCTATGCGGACGACGTCGCTATCTTAACACCTGACCCGGAGGCAGCTTTAGTCGAGATAGAGGAAACTACACTTCTATTTGGGTCTTATTCAGGCTACTCCCTAAATAAGGATAAGACAGTAATTTTATGCACGCAAAACGCGCTTTGCTCAGATCCTAGGCGGGCTTCGAAGGCCACGTATTTAGGAGTGCATATAACGGCTGAAACCCAAAACATCATCAAATGCAACTATGAACCCCTTATTGACACAATTAGTCAGGACCTAGACAGAGTAAATAGCCTTCATCTCTCCATCAAAGGTAAGGGGAATTATATAAAAATGACCATTTTCCCTAAAATGTTATATTTATTTTGCGCCATTCCTCTTTTTGTAGATGACAAATTTATAAAAATTCTTAACTCCCAGATTTCCAAATTCATCTGGCAATATGGTAAGATCAGAAGATCGAACAAATACATGTCCCTGCCGTACAATCGCGGAGGTCTGGCTATCCCTCAATTGCTCCTGTACTATTGGGCTGCTTATATGCAGCAATTTGCTCCCATGGTCAACATAACACAGGATGAAGCTGGGGGTGGCATTCCTTCAATTTATCAGCTGGCCTTTGGTCCTAAAGCCAGAGGGTTTCTACTTAGACATTATGACCCTGGGTACTATAAAAAAGTCAAATTCAAGATTGTTATAGGGGCTTGGAGAGCTTGGTCCAAAATGGCAACATTTATGCAAATTCCTAAATATAGCCGATATACCCCACTTTGGCAATCCCCTCTTTTTCCGCAAAACATTAACAATGGTACTTTTGCTAACTAAGAGAGCCTTGGAATTACCTCTCTTTTCAATCTTCTAGGTCCTGATAAAAAGCTTAATTTTAGTGTCCTCCAGACGCAAAATGGCATATCTAATAGGGACTATCTGAAATTTTTTTCAATTGAGGTCAAGCATTAGCCACCTGCTTCCTAACATAAAGTGGAATAGAATATCCCTTATGGAAGACATCCAGAAACCCTCCTCCAGAGTAGGCACATTCTATAACACTCTTCTTGCCAACTCATCTGACGATATGGAACATACGGAAGCAGCCTGGGCCAGCAAATTAGATAATCCAGTTATGGACTTAGATAAGGTATTGGCACTGGCCGCCCAACTGCTACTTTCAACTGATTTAAAAGCCCAGCTATATAAAACAGTTTATAATCTCTACTATACCCCCGCTAAATTGTATACATGGGGGAAAACCTCTAGCGATCGCTGCCCTAGATGCAAAAACGGACCTGCGACTCTTGTGCATATGTTTTATGATTGTGACAGCTTGGGGCTTTTTAAGAAGATGATATGGGAGTTCTGGAAGGAGGTGTTTGGACGGGATCTGCCGGAGTATCCTACTATTTTCATGCTGATTGCACTCTGAGATTGCGCCACAATGAGGAATCAATCTTATTTATTGGCACTGCAGTATACCGCATTATTTTGGCCGCTCGCTGGAAGGAGGAAGATCCTCTGAGCTTCCAAATGTGGCTTGATCGGTTTTTGGCAGTCTATAATTACGAATTAGCGTGTTATGCTACCAGGGGGGTAAAGTCTAGGATGCGTGGGGAAAAGGTGTGGTCTCCCATCACTGCCTGGTCCGCCCTATCCTCTTCTATGTGATTGTCTAGATTCCCCAACTGTTTTTTTTTGCAGAACCGTATGCTCCGTTATTTCGGCAGCATGGCTGTTTGATTGTTTTACTTATTGCCAATATATGCTGCCAATATATTATTGTCTCTTGTATGCAATATATTGATTTTAGTTTTTTGTAGGTTTTTCCTTTTTCTGCTTGTTAAAATGTATCAATTGCTTTCTTTTATGGTTAAGTATTTGGATAACCTGTATTGGAATTGTTTTCACAATAAAAAAAAAAAAAAAAAAAAATTATTTACTAGTCAGTCCCTAGTACAGTGCACTGTGTATGCACAGGGCCTGTAAATCAAATGATGCTAGTAGGCCTGCAGCACTGGTTGTGCCACCAACATAAGCAGCCTGTAAATGTAACTCAGGCCTACTATTATGCAGTGCCTGGGTGAAGTCTAGTACTGCCACGTCGACCCACTTGACAGGCCCTAACCTTCCCTGTTCTTACATGCTACACACCCCTAAGGTAGGCCCATGGTACCCCTGTGGGTAGGGTGCAGTGTATGTGAAACGTAGAACATGCCCTGGTGTGTGTGGCATGTCCTGATAGTGAAATACTGCCAATTTTGTTTTTCACTATAGCAAGGCTCCCATAGGATAGAATGGGAATTTGCTTATAACATCATATAAGCATATCTTCCCCTGGGAACAAGGTAGGAAAATATAGTTTAGAATGCCAGAACTCAGGATGTTAAAATGCATCCATTAGTGGGGGTGATTCTTACATTCTGTGTTTGAACATACCACTTTTATAAAGTAGGTATTTTCTTGCTTAGCCATCCAGTGTGCCTCTGCTAGGATGTGTATTGACTCTCTGGCTTTGGAGTGACAGGGGCTCAGGATGTGCTGTGGCTCCAGAGAGCATTGATGAGTGAGGGCTGGACTGAATAGACCTGGGCTGCACTTAGAGTAGGACGAGGAGATTTCCTTTCACCTGAATAGGCCTGGTCTGCCTTCCACAATGCTGAACTGGTTTTTACTGAGCACAGGGCTTCTCTGCCACCAGAAAACAAAGGATTTGGTGGTATAAATATTGGGGACCAGACCCCAGAACGTTAGATCCCTTCTGGGAATCAAGAGGAACCTTTGCAAAGGAGAAGAGCTGGATAAACTGAGAAGAAACAATGTCCCTGTGCTGTTTGCTATGTGGGGCTGGCCTACAGTGGCAGCTTTCTGCCAAGGAAAGGGAAAAGAACGTTGCTGTTTGCTGTGTCCCCTGCTTGAGGAAGATCTCCAAGGACTTGAAAAATAGTTTTTCTCCTGTTCTGAAGTCTCAGGGACTCAAAGACTCTCCCCCCACAGCTCCTCTGAACTTCCTTGCTAGGATTTATGTCCTGCCAAGAGGTGCCTGTAGCTGTGTTGGGCCTCTGGAGTTTGTTCTGGTTGTTGGGAGCCGGAAAAGCAATGCAACAATGAGAGCATCAAGTACACCGGTCTCTGAAGTCTGATATCCCCGCACTGATTCTGACGCAAGCCCTGATGTGCGGTTGCAAGAACCCATGCGTTGTCCCGGATCATCGCAGTGCATCGAGGTGCCAGGTCTGTCACATCGTTGGGGGATGCAGTATAAAACCGACGCATCACCTCCCCACGTAGTAAAAAACCAATGCAACACCTCCTCTCCGGTAAGGAACCGACACATCACCTCCCCTGCGCAGCAGTAAGGAACCAACGCATCACCTCCCACAGAGCAAGGAACCAACTCATCACCTTTCCTGAGTGTAAGAAACCGACTTATCACCTTCCCGGCGGCCTTTTTTGTTTTTGTGCATGACGCAGCCAAGGTACTTTGTGTGAAAATTATTGCATCTGCAATTTGCTTTTAACTGAACAATTTCTACCAATTGAAAGTCATATTTGTATTACTGTATTGTGGATTTTTGTCGTTTTGGTCCTGTCTGGTTTAGATAAAGATTACTTTTAACGTGGTGTGGTGTCCATTTGTAGTGTTTTGACAATATTAATGTATGTGTTCCATCTGCTTTTGCACACTGCCTTTATGGTAAGCTTGTCTGCTCATGACAGGAGTTATTTTAGAAGTGAATCCCCCTTACCATGACTAGAAGCAAGGGTCCCTAATTCTACAAAGGTACATACCTCTGCCAACTAGAGACCCCTTTTTCTAACAATGAGGAATCAGATTGGAATCCCAAACTTGGCTCCCCATCCTGTGAGCCCCAGCAAATCTCACAGTGCCATTTTGTTTTTCCACAGGTTGTCTCTTGTGAAGAGCTATTTTGTCCCTAGCATACATTTGCGCTATGTCACACTGTCCAAAAAAAGCTGTGGATTCTGCATGGCATCTGAGCTTTAATCTCCTTCTCTAAGAATTATGGACAAAGCATTAACCCTTGATGTCAGAAAAGAATACCCATCTGGTGGCTAAATTGCACAGTGTGGAGCTGGAAAATCTGGGCTCAAACCCAGCATCTTTGCTCAAACAAATTGAGGGATCCTAGGCAAAAACTTTAGTTCACCAAACCCCTTTTTTGTTCATTATGCCCCTTTGTCGATGGAAAATTGTAGTCCTCCTTATTATGTTTGTCAAATGTTCCAGTTTTTGGTTTTCACAAAGTTGTCACCCCAACTTATGCAGCCCTGCTTTGACCTGCCCCTAGTATTTGTGAAACCTGAACACAATGAGGAAACAGTCACAAAGGTAACCCCCATTGTAAACCCTCAACCATTTTATCCAGACTCCAGCGCTTTGCCCTTACTTTCCTTGTTGACTTGCCTCCTTGCCCACAGCTTCAAAGATTCCTGCATCCCTGAGAACAGACGAAGGGATAGGAGGAGGAAGCTGTTTGCTGCCTTTTGCTTACTGCCCACATCTTGCAACAGACGAGAACCAGGACCTCCACATGCCATCCACTGGCTGGCAGCCAAAGGCTCTGGGTTGTCTAGTGATCCTTGCACGCCTCAGCAACAGCACTGCCAAGCTTCCCAGGTCCATATGTTATGAGCAGCTCCAGACCGTGGTTTTTTCTTTGAATTCTGGGACTTGTAGTTTTGTTTATTCCATTATAAAGCCCAGACTACAAGCCCCAGAATTCAAAGAAACAAAAGCTTGACTGGAGCTACTCATCATGAATGGACATTGGAAACTTGCCAGTTATGCATCCCGTCCCCTCTTACTAACTCAAAGCTTCGCTTCACACTGAAAAATAGGGCAGTCAATGTTTCATCCAGCCTAACACCTACAGACTGCTACTGCCAAGTATGAGAATATTGCTAGAGCACAACCATGTACACTCCAAAAATGTGTGAAGTTTAAACAAAGACAGAAATGCAGTCTCTGTTTAAACTTAACTTTCTTTGTACTGCATTAACAACATTTTAACTGTGATCCTGCCTACGATGAAGGTGGGGTAGTGCCAAAAATAAACAATATATGATTTAATCCCTTTGCAGACTATTTATCCCAATGTCAGGGGTCTATTAAATACTTAATCCATATATTCTTTAAAATTAAGCAGGCCAAGTGACAAAAAACATGTTATATTCTTGAATCAATCATGTTCATTCCTCACTTAAATTCAGCCAGACTCAGCAGGGCTCTTTTCAAAAAGCGGCTGCAGGAGTCCTTGATATGTGTGCTACACAACAATATGCCAATACCAAGTTGCTTGAGTAAATTAATTCACTCCATGAAACTCAGAATGTTTGAAAGTCGAGTGGTAGGAACTTCAAGGCTTCAGTCTTAAAGAGACTGGGTCTTATTACGAGTTTGGCGGCCTGACCACTGAGGGACCGCATTCACGACCACAAGGAGACCGCTGCACCGGTGGCCTACCGACTGCTGTATAATGAGTTTCTCAAGGGGTTGGTGTGTGGCGGTCTTGCAGTGGTGTGCAATGTATTTCCAAATATCTCAATCCCTGTGTGTACCATCTGACTGCACATGTGTCAAATACACAAATATGCCTGATATACGTGGAAAAATACCACCTACCGGAGTACGACCCTTATGTGAGCAATCTCAGTAATGGGTACATGGACCAAAGCATTTCACAGAAGAAGCGGTCGTATTCCACAGGGTGCAGATGCTCCTATGTAGTGGGGACCCAGAGAAAGGGATCCATGTCGACGTTTGCGACCTATAGAAAGGGATGCTTGTTGAAATCTGCTAGGGAGAACTGGAAAGGGGTGAGTTTGTACCGGGAATCTTTCATTTCCGCCAACCTTTAGGCGGCCATCCAATCGTGGCAGTCAGCTCATTGGGGAGGGAACTAATAATAAATGGTGGTGTTGTGCATCTGTTCCGCCCAATGTAGGATGCGTTCTCCCTACTGTGGCCCTGGCAGTCGGTGGTGTGATGGTGATGCTGGCGTTCCAGCCGCAGTCTTCTCAAAGCCAACTGCCCAACACAAAATATGGCGGACGGCTCACTGCTGTAGGACCACCACCACAGTGACGGTGGTCTACGGGCCACCAAACTTGTAACAAGGCCCTCGCTGTTTTGCTACCTGTGGCCAGCTGTTTTTCCTATTCTCAGTGTTCTTACATTTACTGTTCAGACAGAGCAGAAGCAACCTTGGCAAGAGCTATTATACTGTGTTGTTCTAATCTTTTGTACTGGTGTGCCCGGGCTAGCTTGTGACCTTTACTAATACCCTGTCAAGCAGTTCATCATGTCCAGGGCCATTAGAATAATGTGATTCAACACCTTCTGCATTTTTTACGTACTTAAGGATTTAACGGATCAAAAGTTACTAAAAGTGCAGTGGCACGAATTCCTGCACATTGGAAAGCTATTTGCAATGTGAACCTGTCAACCTTTCATGTTGCTTTTTACTCGAGATGGCTGTTTAAATATTACTAATGGGATGAAACTATGCCCTGTGTTATTGTTTGTAATCATTTCAAACTAATGAAGTAATACCATCTCAAAATGTGCCTATTGTGCCACATAATTCGACTTTTATGGTTGCATAATTTCGTCAAGCCTATCACATACTTTTGTCCTTTCAGCCAAATATTACGAGTGGCCCTGACCGTGGTAGATAACTGCATGTAAAATATAATACAAATAACTCTAATGGATAAGACACAAAAGATAAACGAATCTGTGGGAAATACATTGTTCTGATACGAAAGCTTAGTTCTTTAAAAAGATTACTTCAGATATCTGTGTCTATAACTGGTTGGCGCGCTGGGGAATAGCAAGCTGTGTGTTGAAAGAAAGCATTGCTAATATGTAGGTCAATTAAAAAATGTAGAACACACGGTGTATAATAGGCTGTGCATTGCATAAGGCAGGCTGTGTAAAAAGGCTTATGGGGAAATATACTAACACTTTTCACCAGTGACGCAAATCTAGGACTAAGTGTTATGTTGGGAATATAGGGCCCGATTCACAGAATGAATTTAAGACTAAATCCTAAACTCACTACTATTTGGTATTCACAGAATGCACTTACTACTTTTGGGATTCACAGAGTGAACTTACTACTTTCAGGATTCACAGAATGAACTTACTACTTTCGGTATTCACAGAATAGATTTAAGACTACTAACTTTACGTCCGCACTCGGGCCGTAAATTCCGGCCCGGAGGTGGACTTTCCGGCTTGGGGGCGGAGCTTACGGCCCGGAGGCGGAGCTTCCGGGCCGGAGGCGGAGCTTGCGGCTTGGAGGTGGAGCTTCCGGCCCAGAGGTGGAGATTTAAATACCCACCTCCGAGCCGGAAGCTCCGCCTCTAAGCCGCAAGCTCCGCCTCTGGCCCGGAAGCTCCGCCTCCGGGCCGTAAGCTCCGCCCCAAGCCGGAAACTCCGCCTCTGGGCCGGAATTTACGGCCCGAGTGCGGACGTAAAGTTAGTAGTCTTAAATCTATTCTGTGAATACCGAAAGTAGTAAGTTCATTCTGTGAATCCCGAAAGTAGTAAGTTCACTCTGTGAATCCCAAAAGTAGTAAGTGCATTCTGTGAATACCAAATAGTAGTAAGTTTAGGATTTAGTCTTCAGTTCATTCTTTGAATAGGGCCCACAGTTTCCAAAACACATTCTGATTTGCATTGTAACATTGCCTAAAGCAACGCAAAGTAGAGCTACATGTTACATTCATTCCGATGCAAACACCCACTGTTTTTGATTTTAAAGCCCTATCAACTGAAAAAAAAGACAAGACTTTCTGTCAAAACGGTACCCTTCCTCAAGGCAGCCGTAAACTTTGAGGCAATTATTTTCTCCCAACTAATCAAACTTTGCTTGTGTACTGCACTTTACAGCATATATACAAAGTGGTAAAATCGTCAATGGGCACCCATCCACCCAAAAACCGATTCTTGACTTCACATGTCAATCAATGAATTATTATAGAAGGTACATAACTATAAAGCATACTTTCAAAAGGGGGCTACATGCCTACATTTCTATTTCACTTGGGACTATGTTTATCAGAGCCTGCAGCCCGCAGATCACAAGCACTTTGTAGGGGCAAAGGGAAAGTAAACAATCCCGTCCCTGCTCGCCGCACCCTAGCGGCCTCATTTATGAGAAATGACGCATCGCTGCGTGAAAGCAGCGATGCGTCACTTCTCAGTGTGCACTCCTTGCGACATTCCTGATGCGTCATATTTAATGTATGACGCATCATGTCGCAAGGAGTTACAGATACGTCAGTATTTCTGACGTATCTGTAAGCGCAAAAGTGACACATTGCTGGAGTGTGTCACAAAAGTGACGCAACTCCAGCAATGCGTCGTTTCACATGGGGCAAACCCCATGTGATAGGGCCTGCATCAGTCTTACGCCTGCTGTGAGGCAGGCGCAAGATTTTGACGCAACAGCATCCTAAAAGTGACGCAGTGAAATCTCATAGATTTCACTGCGTCACTTCTACGACCCTTCCTTGCGTCAATACGCCCCCCTTGCATACATTACACCTGGCGCAGGTATAATGTGGCGCAGGGGTTTACAAAGTGACGCATCTACCTAGATGCGTCACTTTGTAAATATGGCGCAACAAAGTGCATTTTTTCCGCCACTGGTGCGTCACAAAAAGTGACGCACCGGCGGCGTAAAGTGACACACGGCCTCATAAATGAGGCCCTAGTAATTTAGGCCCAGATTTATCAAAGCATTGTGTTGCCCTTGCATCAGACAGGGTGACACAAGGGCTACACAGTACTTAAGTCAGATTTTCCAAGCCACGCAAGGCCACAGTGCATGGCCCTCTGTTGCCTGGTAAATCTGGAGTAACGTAAGGCAGCCCGAGTCGGTGCCTTGTATTACTCTGTGTCGGGAAAGTGTTACATACGTGAAGAGTGGGTATTCCCGCACATCCACCCATGCATTTTGACACATTTCCACGTTTCTTAAGAAAGGTAAACCCGGGAATGCATCAAAATGTTGCACCTGCCCGATAGAGGCACAATAAAGAGAAACATCTTTATTTCTCCTTGTTTTTTCCTCTTTCTAAGTGTGCTGCAGTCACACTTAGAAAGTGTAAAATGCCACTAAGGGTTGTTCTTCTGCAGGAAGGTGTCCTTTCCTGCACAACAACAATCCTGCTTACAATGCAGGAACTCTTAGACCACAATGCAAGGGTGCCTGCATGGGCACAAGGCAGCACACAGTGTTCCAGCACAAATGGAGAGCAGGAATGGGCTATATGTTGGTGAACATGGCACGTTCCTGCTCTCTCAATTTAATGCTGCACTTGCGGCGTTGCACTACGCCAAATAATTATAAAACTGGTCCTTAGTGTCTCTGAACACCTGCCTTTATGCTACATGGAACAGAGATAAGGTAGAGTGACATTAAATTCATTAGGAAGACAATTCAAAAATCATAGTGATAGATTAATGCACAAACGGTAAAGCACACAGCTCTTTGCAGAATTCTCTTGAGCAAAAGAAACACTAAGTTGTATTCAATAATTTTTTTTAAAGTTTGATTATTCGTCATTAGAAACACTCAGTAGGAGATTACAGAGACATGCAGGACATTTGAGACTGTTTAGAGCCCCAGGTAAAATTAGCATCCATCAGTAATCGGCTACCATTCAGGAAGATCAGGGGCCATATTATCAAGACTGGGCGATAAAATTATCGCTGCTTTATAGGCAGGAAACTGCCGCTAAAGTGGCGATAATGGGCTTGATAATATGCCCTTGTGAATTCCCATAGAAACCCAGGTTAAACATCTAACCTGGGCTTCTGTGGGAATTCTCTAGGGCATATTATCAAGCCCATTATCGCCACTTTAGCTGCAGTTTCCTGCCAATAAAGCGGCGATAATTGTATCGCCCAGTCTTGATAATATGCCCCCTGATTCGTAACATAATTTCATGTCTACCAACAGGTGAGTGATTTTTGATATTTGAAGGCTCCATGACTATATTTGTATTTGAGCACTATTGACGGAATCAACCTCCGTGAGTAACCTTTAAACGTGGATTATATTTCATGAGGATCACATTTCCCTGCAATCTTCAGAGACAACCTAATAATGCCATTGGGTTGTTCGCACAGGCACAGTTTCTCATAAACAAAAGAATAAGATAGATAGGCAGCTTGTCCTCATTTACAACCATGTAATGACAGCATTAAATGGTGATCAGTTTTTGGTTAATGGCTAATTAAAACATAAATTGAAACTTTTGTTACTTTTGGTAATGTTATTTAAATGAAGAAGTTGTGCTGGGAGCCAATATAGCACTGCCAGTGCTGGAGCTGAATATATTGTTTGGGGAACATAAAGAGTGAGAGTGATGTGGCATTCTGGATGATCTGCAGGTGACTTTGGGTGTAGGGCTTCTCAGAAACAAGGAGTTGCCTCTGACTTCCTAAATCATATTTGATGATAGGTAATAAGAACTGGCTACGTGATTCTATGTTAATTTTTTGTTTCCAGATTGATGATTTAACCAAATGCAGAATGGTAGGTCCCCGAAATGCCTTAGGGATTGGGGAGTTACCTAAACAAACGATAAAATAGTAAAAGCCATTTCCATACAGAAATTGGACTTTTTGATGAACCAGAAAATGAAGTCAAAGAAGTGAAGTAAATACATTTTAATATTGAATACTGTGGTAAATATACAAAACACGAGAATCACTCACAGCCAAAATAAGGACTTTGTGCAGGCATTCGGCAAGACACAAACCACAATTAGAGCACATGCATAATACAAGTGTAAAGAGACTTAGGTCCAGATGTAGGTAAAACTCATTTACAGATTTCAAAATACCGATTCCTACCGAATCGGTATTCAGAAATCGGTAAGTGAGATGTAGGAAAAAAATCGGTATTATTTACCGATTCGGTAAAAATCGGAATCTGTCAATCGGTATTTACCGAATCGGAATTTACCGAATCGGAATTTCCCGATTCGGTATTCCCCATTCATCCCTATGGGCCAAAAGGCCCATAGGAATGCATTGGAAATACCGATTCGGTAAATACCGAATCGGTAAATACCGAATCGGTAAATACCGAAACGGGAAGCAAGCAAAAGTGAAACCTATGAAAACAGCCAATCAGGTGCCACCACCCTCCCCCACCCAACCAGGAAGTGGCTGACCAGGCAGCTGCAACTAATTAGAAGGTTCTGGAGAGGCAGACAGAGCACAGCACAGACACAGAGCTGCAGGGAGTGATTAATACAACTTAACCACAGTGGAAATGGCCAGCAGCAGTGAGAGCCAGAAGGCAGAAAGGAAGAGGAAAGCAAAGTTCAGCAACATGGAGCTGCAAGATCTAGTGGAGGAGGTGGTAAAAACCACAAACAACTGTTTGGCAGACACACCCTCACAGTAGCTGAGTCAGCAAAACGCAAGCTGTGGCTTGATATTGTTGAAAGGGTGAATGCTGTGGGAGTGACAAGCAGGAGCCTGGATGACCTTAAAAAACGATTTTATGACATCAGGAGTCTCACCAAGAGAAATATGTCAGACCTACATAAGCAGGCTGGTCTCACCGGCGGAGGCAGGAACCCAGAGCCCCCCCTGACTGACCTGGAGGAGTTGGTGGCGTCTACCATCGAGCCAGACAGTGTGGTGGGATTGGGAGACGTGGACAGCTCAGCCAGAGCAGGAAAAAAAAGGTAAGACGCATGCGCAGCATTACACCCCATACCAGCTTGCCTCCCTTAACCCTTTGTGCACAGGCAAACCCCAGTCCAGTCCTGCTAGCACCTTACAGGAGCAATGCATTATGGGAAATGTAGTCAGATAGCATTAGATCATGTGTAACTGCCCAGACATCAGCAAGGCAGTGAAAGTAATGCAGAATAATGACAGTGAAATGTGTAATGCATTTATTAAAGTGAATGTGACACAGTAGCATTCAGTTGACATACGCTTACTTATACCTAGGGCCAACAGCAGCCAGTCAAGCCACAGCTACAGCAGGAACTGCACCAGCAATGGACCAGAGTGATGTGCCAGGGCCAAGCCAAGTGAATGCCTCACTGGAGGAAGAGCACTCAACTGTTGCCTCCCAGGATGAGGACACATTCCACACACCTGAGTTTCCCCACTCCCCACATCTCTTGCAATCGCCTCCTCTGCAGTTCTCTCCTGACACCTCCCCAACACTGTCACAGCCTGCACCTTCAACGTCACCAGCCAGGAGGTGAGTTGTGGCCACACTGCCACTGATGGAGGCAGCTGAGGGACATGCCCAAGCCACTGCACCTGAGAGTCCTGCTGCACAGCAGCCCACAACAGAGTCTTTCACCTTGCGCAGACGTCAAGGCAGGCCCAGCAATACAGGTGTTCATGGAGAAGCCTCAGTGTTCCGTGGACTGGAGGGGAGTATGGTAAGAATCCAACGCCAGCAGGGTAAAGCAATACAGGCCTGCCACCGCCAATTTCGTGCCCTGAACAATAAAATTGGAGAAATGGGGAATGGCATCAGAGACATGGTGGAAAGCAACAGGGAGACATCCAAACACATTGGTGACTTAGCTGCAGGAATGCATGAAATGAGCACTTCTATTACCCTGCTGTGCTCTAAACTGGACAGCCTTGAGCAAACACGGCGCAGGGACGCCCGTGTTACCAATAGAGCAATGAATCGCCTAGCCACTGCCACATCACTCCTCTGTCGCAGAAGCACTAACATGCAGGAAAGCCTGAGTCAGAACACGGCTGAGGTCACAAGGGGCATGGCTAGGATCACCACTGCCCTCGAGGCAATGATCATATCCAACACTGCAGTGGATCCAGCCCTGGATGTGGCTGGGGGAGATGATAGCAGCAGCCGCAGCAGCATGTCTAGCGCTGTGCTTCACCCACGTAGGAGCAGAAGGCGCCCAGCTGAGCCTTCAGGCAATGAGGGAGGCAGTGAGCAACACCCCAGTGGGTCTGGGAAGCGCGTGCGCAAATAACTTGGCCGTTGTGGGTGATGTAACCCAGGACATGTTGACCCCATCTTTCATTTGTTTGATTTATTGCACTTATGTGGATTGACGTTGTGACTACATAAACATACGTTGGTTCCATACACCACCTGTCTGTGTCACAATACTTACTCAGAAGTAGTTGTTTGTAATTTCATCACGTCTGTATCTGCCATCATTTGGTGTTGTCACTCCAGCAGGTTGTTTTTCAGGCACAGCATTGTCGTTGTCATGATCCTCGTAGTCAGACAACTCCACCTCAGTTCCCTTCCTCACAGCCAAGTTGTGCAACATGGCACAGGCAGCAATTATCTTGCAGCAGGTGATGGGGGTATACTGCCTTGCACCTCCGCTCTTGTGAAGGCATCTGAATCTGCTCTTCCAGATGCCAAAGGTCCGTTCTACCACATTCCGTGTACTTTTGTGGGCTAGGTTATACCTCCTTTGGCTGGGTGTTGAGAGGTTGAGGTAGGGAGTGAGGATCAATGAACGTAGGGCATATGCACTGTCTCCTACATGGGAAAAGGTAATACATTACTCACATGCATACTTGTAATTAGTACTGCAATAGGTGTGGGTGGGGTTGCACACTGTGTCTTACCTAAGAGGTATCCTTCGCCAAATTCCCCTGCAGACAGCCGTGCATAGATGCCGCTGTTCTGGAAAATATAGGAGTCATGGGTACTCCCGGGGAATTTCGCTACAATGTCAGTGATGACAAACTTGGCATTGCAGATCACCTGAACATTGATGGTGTGTGTGGACTTCCTATTCCTGTAGATGTATTCCGTGGCAGCAGGGGGACAAATGGGGATATGCGTGCCATCAATGCAGCCGATGATATGGGGAAATCTGGCTATCTGGTAGAATTCAGATTTGGTTTGAACCAGTTCAGCATGGGTGGATGGAAAAGAAATGTAATGCTCCATCCTCTGCAACATGGCGTCAATGAATTTGTGAAATAACCTTGACAGGCTGCTTTGGGTCACACCACCCACCGCAGCAACCACACTCTGGTAGCTCCCAGACGCGAGCAGGTGGAGGCTGCACAGCACCTGTACATGGGGTGGTATTGCATGTGCCCTTGGGGTAGTGTTCTGCAACAGTGGTTGGAGGTCCCTGATTAGTTCCTTGATGGTGTCTGGATCCAACCTGTACCTCTGCAGTATCTCTGCCTCTGTGAGCATGAACAGGGTCACCCTCTGCCTGTAGACCTGCTCCTGTCTCTGTCATTCCCTCTCTCCTTCCTCCTGTAGCCGTAGCCGTCTTGTGATGACATAAAATGCCGCCATTGTGCAAACAGCATTGCATTTTGGGACCATTTTTATAGGCTGCACCTGGTTACCACCTGATTTGAATCCATGGTAAATACCGACTCAGAAATACCGATTTTGGTGCAAAATCGGTATTTCTGAGCTTTCCTACATCTCAATCTTCATTTTTTCGGAATTTTCATTACCGATTCGGTATATTTCTGATTTGGTAAATTTACCGATTCGGTGAAATTACTGATTCTGTAATTTTTCCGATTCGGTATGTTAACGATTCGGTATACTTTCCGATTCGGTGAATATTTTCCGATTTGTTATTTTACCGATTCGCTACATTTAACGATTCTGAAAAATTACCGATTTCGCACTATTTCTGACACCTACATACCGATCGCTCATGACCGGTCGGTAACGGCCGAAAA
This sequence comes from Lissotriton vulgaris, assembly GCF_964263255.1. NCBI lineage: Eukaryota > Metazoa > Chordata > Amphibia > Caudata > Salamandridae > Lissotriton > Lissotriton vulgaris. Next base: position 868,004,483 of record NC_141694.1, read on the forward strand.
TACCGATTTTGGGCCGTTACCGACCGACCTACATCTGACCCTTAGTGATCAGTGGACCATACCCATCCCGCACACCAAACAAATTAATCAGGATAAAGAAAAAAGAGCAAACAAGTAGGGAACTAAGCACAAAACTTTGTAAAACCTAAGAGTCCTGGAGAATACACAAATAATTTAAAAAGTCTTCAGCTATTTAGCATGCTGTAGTCCCTGAGTCCTGTACACTGTAGACTGGAAAGCAAGTGAGGCCAACGTAATGATTCCACACTGTCCAAATTTCCTTAAACATTTGGGGCAGGCTCTGCTAGCATATATAACCCTTTTGGTCACCATACACAAGTCCTTTTTTAGCACCAATCTTCTTTTGGGGGAACCAATGAACTGCTCCACTCCTATGCAATATCGGTATGGGCCGTTATTAGGTCCAGGTTGACAAGCAGTTCACTTTCCATTAGTCTTGTTTGCCCTATATGCCCACAACCGCCATTTTTGCCATTTACTAAAGAGTGTTTGCCAATATTGTATTCATTAGCTTTATAAATTTGCTCCAAAAGGATCATTGCCATAAAAATGGTAGAAGGCATCTCTCTGCTTAAAACACCTTAAACAGGTTTTAATGAGAGTTCTCCTAAATCACTGCTTCTGGCCTCTTGGAGCAGTCTGCAGCCCGCTAATATTGCCAATTTCCTTAAGTCATTTTGAGATCTCACAGTTTACTGAGTTTCACTTCCATTTAATTTTTAAATTATCTATGGATTTAGGAGAATTATACATTAAGGGCCTCATTTATTACTTTATGCCGTAGGGCAGTGCTACAAGTCTCCTTGCTGCACTGCCCTTTATCAAAAGAAAAGGGCAGGAATGCGCTGTATTAATGAAATTCTGTGCATTCCTGTCTTCTTTGCCTGAGCCGGCGTGCAAATTGGTGCACAGGGCCAATGCAGGCACCCTTCCACCATGGTGCAAGAGTGTCTGCGTAGTTGGCACAATTGTTTTTGTGCAGAAAGGGACACCTTCCTGCACAAAAATAATCAACAAAGGTGTTTTCCTCTATCTATGTGTGCTGCAGAATGAAGCATGCATAGAAAGTGGTAAAAATGAGGAAAAAATTAAGTTATTTTTCCTCATTACTCCTCCCCTGGGGAGGCACGCTATTCCCAGGTTTACAGACCCTTCTAAATATGGAATGTGTCAAAACCCACGGGTGTTGTGTGAGAAAATTCACCGCAATGCCCATGGAATACCTCCTTGATGTTGAGTAAGGCAACACAGTGCTTTCTGCTGCCTTGCCTTACTCCATATCTATGAGGCCATGCAAAGGCATTCAGGGTGACTTTGTGTCACCTCATAGACATGACTGAGAGGCCTGCACAACCAAAGCATCATAAAAAGTGACGCTGCAGTGGTGAAGGCCTCTTGTAAATGAGGCCCTAAGATTATAGATATTAACAAACAAACAAACAAAAGTGCCTTCTGTGTCAGTTACTCCAAGATGAGGTGGTTTTCAGTTTAGAAATTCATTATCTCCCAACTCCTTTGACATATGTGTGGAACATGTAGCACATCTGTATATAGCTAAAGAATCTGATTTTTTAAATTTGTTTTCCATGCTCTCTTGTTCAAATTTTTACATGGTGTTGGTTGCAGTTGGACCTGGCCCTCTCTGCAGGCTCTCCCTCCAACTGTTTGCCTTTACCCTCTACATTTTGTTGAATTTGTTTTTGTTGGCCTTAGGGCTCTGTAATTATTTTGTGTTTTGGGGTAAGAGGTGGTAAAGTCAACAAGTACAAATGTATTGATTCAGACATTCTTGCAGAGTTTTAATATATATATTGTGACAGAAGTAAATGTTGAAAACATTGCTGAATCTTGAATTGTTTAACAACGCATGGTTATGATAAGTTATTTAATCAATGGTTTTGTGGACTCTTAAGCAACGGAGATTCCAAAGATACATGCCTTTAACTTGGGATCTCTAGAGGTATGTTGATGTCCTGGAGACAGAACAGCTCAGAAACAGTGAATATTGATTGTCTTTCTATGTTTAATCTTAAAAGCAATATTTTCCCCATTCCACTGTGTTTCAGTAATTGAGTCTGGCCCGCCCCCCTGAACTGATAATCATTTAATTTCTATCCAGCACTCTTCTCCTTCCATGCTTAAAAGAACCCACCCCTCACACCATTATTGGATCCTCTCATCCTGAAAGAAATTTGGAACTTTTTTCATCAGCACAGTCCTACCACCTTAACAATTAGCACACCAATAAGAGCTCAACATTTTCATTTAAATTTGTCAACTCTTTTTGATGATCTCATACCACTCCGTAGGAAATGTGATTATTGGTTGAAGGGAGTGGAAGCCCCACTCAGGCAACAACCACAATCCTTGTCAATGTGAAGTCACTTAATTAACCTGTTCTTAACCCTCTGGTAGCTTGGCACAAACAAAGTCAGGCTTTAACCTATAGGCAATGTGTAAAGTATTTATGGAGCACATAAGAGATAATAAAGTGAAAACACAACACGAGAAAAACTCCAAACCAATTTAGAAAAATATTGTTAGTTTTAATAAATAAAATTATACCAAAACAATAAAAATCTAATAAGTCTAACTGGAGATATTCATTTTGAAAGATTTAAGAGAAAATAGTGCCTAAAAACACAATGAACAACTCATGTTCATTTGGGTTTGCTAGACTGGAGGAAAGTTAAAATCTCAGGCCAAGTGGGATGGAGCATGGGTCAGGTAGAGGGGCCATGTTTATCCCACTGAAAAGTTGCTTCCTAGGTTAGGTGTGAGTAGTTCCATTCTAGGTAGAGGAGGCCATGAGGAGGAGGCTGAGCATCATGGATGGTTGTCACTGTAGCATGAAGATGCAGTTGGACATCACTGACGGTCATCACTGTAATGCAAAGAGTCTGTCTAGCATCGCTGATGGTCAGTGCTATAGCTTTGCATTGACAGTTGTTGCGGGCTGGTATTGCTGTTGTACGAAGTGCGGATCATCAGCTCAAAGAACTGGTTTCACCTGTGCTTTTTGTTAGTGGTCATCGCTTGTGTCAGAGGCTTGGCACAAACTGACCCATTTGTCATTATGAGGTGCTCCAAACTACAGGATTTTCAGCTTCTCTTTTTTGGAGGAGCACCCACTGATGCCAACCAAGGTTTCAGGACCTGAGGGGCACATTTTGCGAATTAGTACTCACTGGATCAGAGGCCAGCAGCAGAGCTTGGGCAGTTCAATTTGTAAGCCCAGTCAGTCCAGTTGCAACAGGTCAGCTAGACAGTTGCAGTGAGTCATCTGAAGCTAGTTCTGTCCTTGTAGGTCCTTCAAGCAGGAGTGTAGATGCCTGGAAGCAGGGAAGTCCTTCTTCTGTACCTTCCACAGGCCCAAGAGTGCCCTTTTTAGTGGCTCTGGAAGTCCAATATTTATACCTGCTGCTAGCTTTTGTTTGGAGGGCTTCCCTGTCCTATACCCACATCTGGTTCTGGAAAGTTCTTCTCTTTCCCAGTCAAGGCTCCAAACAGTCGGGAGTGGCAAAAGGTGAGCAGGCTTGGAGTTAGGTGTTGTGTGTGCAGGAGGCAAAGGCCTTTGAAATAAAAGTGAGCTGTGTACAGCCCCTCCACATTCAACCTGGCAGGATTGCCCACCCTGTTCCCATGTAAGTTGCCTTTATATTACTGTCTGCATGCAATACACAAACCCCAACACCAGAGCCACTCACAGTCATGTGACCCAGAACAATGCCAGAAGGCACTTGGTGTTTTGGACATGAAAATGGCAACTTTCTAAAAGTGCCATTTTCATAATGGTAACTTAAAATCTGACTGCACCATTAAGAAAGACTTTGAATTACAATTCATGAATAGGTAAACAGCATAACTCTATCTGCTCCCAATCCAAAGTTAGCACTTATTAAATGTGATAAGGTAACCCAGTGCAAGAGATAGGCCTTTCAACAGTATACACCAACTTTAAGAGTTTTTCACTGCAAGAGCATGTAAAACTGAAATACACATATCCTACGTTTTGAAAACAATGCACCCTGCCTTTAAATCTTTAGGGCCTACCTTAGGGGTGACTTAGGAGTATTAAAAAGGAAGGATTAGCCCTGGCAAAATATTTATTTTCATCTAAAACACAAAAAGGAGTCTGTTCCTCTATCGGGCAGACACACTGCAAGTTGCTATCTGACTAGCGTTCAAGTCGCTGGGAGATCTCAATTTCAGATTGTAATGCCCTAACACACCTGTTAGGGTGTCATGCTTCATCGTTGGGCGCTCCTCGTCAGACCGGCGCTGCAATGTCTGACGGGCAAGTTGGCTTCTTTGGTGGAGTTCTTTTGATCTGAGGACGCAGTATGTGACAGGTGTTTGTGGGCTAGAAATAAGTGATCAATGGTGTGTGCAAAATGGCTAGGTGATTCAAAATAGGCACCGGACCCACGAACGTTTTAATTAAGAAATGGGACCAGGACTTGGTAAAAACAGTGGGGCTACCAAGAGGTCTTAAGGTACCAGGGTAGCTGTCTTCTGTGTGTGGTCAACATGTTTCGTGCCCCCAAGGCTCAAAAGTCGAGTGGCACTTCTTCAGGACCAAAATAATTATGAAAAGACGGGGTCCCCAGAGGATGAGGACCGCAAGGGGACTCCCCGAGATGTAGGGATGTCCAGATGGTGTATCTCTGGTCCCAAATTAGGAACAAGAGGTATGTCTCCACCGGAAATGAGGGAGACAAAAAAGGGAGAAAAATCGTGAAACTGTTCCGCCCAAAATTATTGTCAATGCTATACAGATGCAGAACAGCCTCAACCCCATACTTATAGGAGATGTACAGATCCACGGTCAGGTTGGCCTACCTGACCCAGGTAAGCATTTTATGTATACTGATAGGAGTGTTGTAGGTTACTCAAACACATATTGAAAGTTTTAAAAAACAAAATGCGCAGGTAATATGCTCTCATGGCTGGGACCGCCTACAGAAAACAGACACAAAATCACTTCCCCTCCCACGAGATGGGGGGGAAAACTCATAGCAGATATTACCTCACTTGAGGAGTAGAGTTACTTCATAGATGAAGGGGTGGGACCCGACCACTGGAGGGGACCATCTTAGGGTAGACATGTAGGAAATAACAGACAATCATGGTAGGTCAACAAGAAGCAAAGCCAAGACTACCCATGTACAGGATAGTAATGAACTAAAACCCAACGCATAGACGCACTTGTAGAACGGTGGGGGCCATGTCCAACTGTTCTCAAGGCTAGTGGCGAGGGAATGAGATGTAACATATACATTGTGTGATGCCCCAATAAACACTGTCTGTAATAAAACACTGTCTACAATACAACAGTATGCCAGCAGTTGCTTAATGTGTTAGCATGAAAAATAGTGTGTACGCATGTGGGGACCCCTATTTGACAAGAAGGTTTTCAGATCATGCACTTCTCATCTGGACTGGACGAAGGGCACCAAGCGGGTGTGTAAATTAACCAGTGCTGCTGGTGTTGGTCAATGACGCGAATACCAGCAAGTAGCGTGTCTGGTTGTGCTTGTTGGAAACGTACTAATAGAAGAAAATATCCTGGGTGAGCGGAAGCCCAGCGTTTGCTCCACGGTCGATGGAAGCTAAGATGACGTCTCTGCAAGTGTCCCAGTGAAACTAAGGGAAGCGCATGAGTTATGCTAAGTCCAAGCAGGACACATGTGTGGCGCGAAGAGCGCTCAGGAGGTCCTCACTTACTGGGTAGAAGGTGCGGGCAATGACCGTACTCCAACGCATCTCCTCAACGTCTGGATATTACCAGTACTGCAGGACTACCGTCAACTTAAAGGAACGGCCCATGTGATACGGAAGTTGGGAGTTTCGCGATAACCCGGCTCCGAGCATCGCTGCCATCTTGTCTCGAACTTTCATTGCCTGAATGCAAGGAGAAAGCCTGACTCTGCCTCAAAGTGGTGCACTATCATGACAAAGAATAAAAACGAGTTAATGAAGGTGGGTGGCCGTCCCTGGTGAGACTGATTTGAATTGAAATTAAAATGACATGCCACAAGAATTGCATTGGCCTCATTGTATGTGAACAGTCACTTACAGTACCTAAGGCCAAGTGCTGATGATAGTGTAAACACTGAGTATGTTGACCTCATTATGTGAAGATGGCCACATACAGTACCTAAGACTCTCTACTCTTTTTAGTGTAAGCGGAAGTGGGCCTAAAAGTCTTAATATGAGGATACTCTGTGTAAGTGGCTACAGATGGTAGTGTATACTCGCTCGTTCATGAGAGTGGTTGACACTCTCAGGTGTACATGCGGAATGTTATCTGCGATTCCTCATATAGGAAGGTAATACTAGATTTGAGCCAGATATTTTTATGCCACAAATAGTGTGTTGACCTTATCCTTTGTGAGTATGTCATATGCAGTTCCTGAGGCTAAGGCCTGTGGTACAGTGTCAATGGCAATATGCCTGATGGTATATACATGAGGCTATCCTATGTATGTTATTTAAAAAGGATCTGTGATGTCTATCCGTGTACTCTTCCCAATTAAACCAATTAAACAGATGTCCAGTGTACATGTATACAATGGACATGGGTGCTATGAGTCCGAGAAAGCCAGTGTGAAGTATCTATAGTTCAGTCAAAGGAATTTCATCGTTGAGACCCCTAGGCTGCGTGGACAGGCAAAAGATCCATTGTTGCTCAGTTTCAAACAGTTTCTGTGTGGACCACGTATTGTTGCTTTCAATCAGTGACCAATTCATTTACTCTGATCTGTGTGGGTGAGAGAGATAATGTGCACTCATTTTTGTTGTGGATTTGCCACATCTTATGTTTCTGCAATGTTCCATGATTCTTGTCTTAATGGGGGGGGAGGGGGTGGTCATGCCAATATACTTCAAATGGCATGGACATTCAATTAAGTTAACACAATTTATTGTGTTGCAGTTAGTGTGGGTTCTTTGTGTCCAAACTTTGCCTTCTTCGAAGATCAGTACTTTGGTCACTTTTGTCAGGTTGCATACCCCACAGTGGCCACATGGGTGGTGTACCTGCACTGGTGTAGTGTTCCACAGGGTCACCAGTTTGTTCTTTTGATGGATTTTTGGGTGGGTGTGGTTCGGTAGATCACATAGATTGCTGGTGCGCTTCATTGCAAATGTAGGCATTGGAATGGAGAGAATCCCTGTGGAGAGGACCCTCCAGTGTTTCCGGATGATCCTTTGGATCCAATTGGAATCTGGTGTTTATGTGGTGACACACGTCATAAGATTTTCTGGTGTTTTGTGTTTTGGTTCCAGCAAGACCTCCCTGTTATTTTTGAGTGCTCTCTTACTGGATTTCCTAATAACATGCGCTGTGTATTCGCGGGCTGCTAGATTAGTACTCAATGCTGATGCTTCCTTTTTATAGTTTGTGGTTGTATCGCAATTCCTAAGGAGGCGCAAGAATTGGCCAAATGGCAGGTAGTCCCTAAGGGCTTTAGGGTGGTTGCTCCCATAGAGAAGCAGATTGTTGCAGCCCGTGGGTTTTCTGTAGGTATGCGTAGACAGTCGGCCATCCCGTAGGGTGATGGTAAGATCTGGGAAATGGATCTCGGAAGTAGAAATACTTCTGGTGAACTGGAGGTAGGGGTCCCGAGAGTTGACCCACGTGTAGAAGGCGTCACATGTATCCATATCTCCTTTCCAGAAAATGAGGATATCATCTATGTAGCACCTCCACAGAATGATGCCATCCGCATAGATGTTATTGCTTTCAATGTGGAGGCGTTCATATTCGGCCACATAGAGGCAGGCCAGACTCAGCGCAAACGTGCTCCCCATAGATGTACCCTGGGTCTGGTGGTATAGCTGGTCCTGGAACTGGACAACATTCTCACACATGGCTAATGTGGCACAATCCATTATGAAAGCTACTGGTGTTTGTGATGTCCAGTCTTCTGCTAGGAGGCGCTCTTCCACCACCCTGAGGGTCTCTGCCTGGAGGATGTTTGTGTAGAGCGCCTCGACATTCATGGTCATCATGAGGTTGATTTCATCATTCCTAGTGGTGTGTGTGATGAGGTTTAGGACCTCTCTAGTGTCTTGTAAGTATGAGGGTATCTTCTTGACAAAAGGTTGCAGGGAATAGTCGCAGAATTTACTGAGTGGTTCAAACAATGAGCCGATCCCTGATACTATTGGGGGACAGGGGGGGCAAGACCCCTTTGTGGATTTTAGGGAGAGTGTAGAAAGACGGGGTCCTAGGTTCCCTGTTCACCAAAAATTCAGCTTCATTTTCAGAAATCCAGCCCTGGGCTTCTGCCGATGGCACGATTGATTTAATCCTTGATAGCAATGCCCTGGTCGGGTCTTTTTTGAGCTTTTTGTAGTGTCTCTCCTGTGAGAGCTATCTGAGGCATTCTTTTTTTTTTATAACAGTTTTTATTGGCTTTTCATCAAGTTACACCATAAACATGCAATATTCAGTTTCCGTACGTAAATACATATAATAATTTTTCCCGTTTACACAAGTCAGCATAGTATTTAGATATAAACGTCTGCTATTTTACATTACAACACATTTGAAAGTATTGGATGATTGGATCTTTGGAAGTTCCCACCCCCATGGGTGATCCCTAGATTATACATGACCTGAGTCCTTCCTCCCGCAACCATAGATAGCAAATAATAATAGTAGTCCTTCGAGGGCGGAGCTTGCCAGCACCGATGGCGGACGCGTAGTCCCAGCGCTCCGTGCCATTGAACCTAAATATCCTACACTGATCCTTTCTTGGCAGTGCCATCTAATCCATAGCACCACCACTAAGCCCCCGCAGGACACCGGAGGCGATTGTGGGCGGACTTGGAGCCGGCGGAGCTGGTCCTTGACGACGGCGCCGGGTGCGAGCTTAGCGATGCACTGGGCCGTCAATCCGAGGCCTCGAGTTTGGAGCGCGCCGGCTGGCGTGACGAGACGTGCGGCAGCACGTGTGAGCATCGGCCCGGCCGCCGCGAAACCCCTTCCTGAAACCCGAGGGGCGGGCCCGAACACCGGCGTTGAAGGCTGCGGAGCGGCGAAGGAGACATCATCGCGGATTGCCAGCGCTGGGGAGCGTGACCCCTCTGCTCGTGCGGAGGTGAATGGGGAGCCTTGCGGCCCTTGCAATCGGCTGCGCCCCCCCCCTCATCTATTCTCCGTCTCTGCCTCTGGCCCCCACAGAGAACTGTCCTGGCCACGGCCCCCCCCCCTCGAGTGCATGGACAAGACACGGGGCAGATTTTGAGCCTGCCCCTCCCACGTTACTAATTAACCAGCGTCTTCCTGCGCTGTGGACTGGTGGTTCCAGGAGCCCGTGAGAGGCCCTACACCAACGAGTGGAGTTGTGCACTCTGCTGGGAGCATGGCAGACTCACAGGCCTGCTTGCGGGGAGCAGCAACCGGGGAGTGAGGCCCTGCTGTGGTCCAGGATACAGGTACGGCGAGACACACTACATATAAGGGACGATCCCTGTTGAAGGAGGCCTGTGTCCAACGCTGGGCTCCACACAGTCCTGATGGAACGGAGAGGCTGGCGATTCAAAAATTCAGCGCCAAAGTGGGTTTGGCCCGCATTCTGGTCCCTGGCAACCTCCCCCAATGATCCTACAATTGGGGACTTAGCTGATACCGCGTGTAGTGGTCTTCTGCCTGCCGGGTGCAGGTTGCATCTGTGGTTCAGAGACGTTTGCTTCAACAGTCCTGCTGTCCCTTCCTAAAATATGGGTAAAGGGGACAAGACCCAGAGTAAACTCCCCTTTGAGAGCCGACGCGCTGAGCCCCTGAGACCCAGGATACGGAACCCACGCACTCGCCCAGGGGCGCGGAGTGTACAGTCTACACGGACATTAAAGCCTTACTGGTGTCACTGGAGAAGGGCCTTCAAGACAGCATGGCGTCCATAGGCACCAAAATCGATGCCCTAACCTACAGAATGGATCGCATGGCAGAACGAGTGAACAAGCACGCGGAGCGCCTGGACATGTCGGAGCGGCGCCTAACAGAAGTTGAGGAAGCCCAAACTGAAAAAGACCAGGACCGAAAGCAACAAGATAGGTTGGAGGATTTGGAGGCCCGCTCGAGGCGCTCGAATATACGCATTACGGGAGTTTCGGAGACGACGCAAACCGGTAAGATGGAAACTTTTGTCGAAAAACTACTAACTACGCTGCTGGGAGAGAACGCCTTTTCCCCAATGTTCATAGTGGAGAGGGCTCACCGCTCGTTGGGGTCGCGCCCGTGCCCGGGGGTCCCCCAGGCCTATTATTGCCAAGCTATTAAACTACAGGGATAGGGACACGGCCCTGCGGATAGCCCGAGAAAAGAAGACGTTACAATTTGAAGGCTCCGAAATTTCCCTATATCCGGACTTTACTGCTAAGGTTCAAGAGGAACGCAGACACTTTGCTCCCTATAAAAAGCAACTTCGCGACCTCGGGCTTGATTATGCCATGTTATACCCAGCTAAGCTACGGATCAATCGGCAGGGACATTCCCATATATTTACTGACCCGAAAGCTCTGCAAAAGGCACTGACGTGCTGGGTGAAGGAACTTCGGAGTGACTCCAACGGCCATCCGGACAGAGAGGAGACCTGCAGCCAGCTAGAGGAGCAGGACTGAGGGGATCTACCGACGGGACTGGCACGTATCACGTGGCATCCCCGCACTATGAGGGGTGACTATGCCCGGACTCCGAGTCCGGACCTGCTGCACCATTGACCTCGATACTGGGTGGGGAGCTAATGCAGAAACCCAATGCTCCAATAAGAAGGCCTATGGACTCGCTGATGGGTGAGACTATTCCGCTCCACATCTCCCTTAAATACCCACATGGGAAGCCACTATACCCTAAGCCTATGAAAAATTATCTCCTGGTGGTGTGGAGGAACGGTCCTGGTAAGACTCATTACGGTTGCGCCCCGAGGCTGAGAGACATTACGGTTATTTAATTGTGTTTATGTTGATTTATGCCGAGATAGAAGCAAATGGCGGTGGCGCTGTGGCTGGGCTATTTGCTAGTTCTGTACTGAGTCCACTGATTTATCTGCTGGCGACCTTGGCCCTCGTGCTGTGTGCCCCTACAGCCCCTTTGAGGGCTTTCTAGAGTTTTCGTGGGAATTGGATGGGGGCGGGACACTGACATGCTTGGCCGAATTGGGGTTGGTCTGCTGTGGGAGGGGGATGGAGGGACTTTGGGTAGGGGTAGTTTAGTTTTTTCAATTGTGACATACCATGCTCCTTATAGCACCAGGCTTACACTGACTACGCAGACTACACTCACAATAGATGCACCCACAGATCGCGACAATGGTGGAAATGGCGAATGAAGCAGACAATACACGAGCACCCAGGCTCAGGGCACTCACGTGGAAAGTTTGCGGTCTCAATGACCACAAAAAGGTTAGGAAAGTACTTATCTACTTGCAGCGCCAACCTATAGACTTAGCATTAATTCAAGAGACACACCTTCCGGTCCATAGTAAGATGCTGCAATGTAGGGGGCTGGAAGGGAACATAGCTGCTGCAGGTTTCACTACACACGCCAGGGGCGTCATCACTTGGGTGAACCCGAAATCCAAACTAACACTCCGGACCCTAGAGGCTGACCCGGAGGGTAGGTACGTCATCTCTAGTTGCACAGGCCATGGCCTGAGTTTAATTATCGTGAACACTTATGGCCCGAACTTTGATTCACCAGACTTTTACCGGACCATAGCAACCAAGACTAGTCAATATGACCCGAACAACCTTTGGAGCGGGGGCGACATGAACCTTACCCTTGACCCCGCACTGGACAGGTCTGCTGGCCCACTCCGCAGGCCATCAGCGGCTGCGGTGGAATTGCAGAGAGCTATGACGTGCTTGGGCCTGGAAGACGCCTGGCGGGTCCGTAACCCTCAGCAGGGAGGCTACACACACTACTCTGCGTACCATAACATACATACCAGAATAGACTACTGGTTGGTCCCCTCCTCAGGGCTGGGGCTTGTTAGTGACTGTAGAGTGCTCCTGAGGACACTATCGGACCACTCACCAGTGCTCCTGGGGCTGCAGGCTCCGGGTAAGTCCATCCCACCATTCATGTGGCGATTCCCACCATACTCATTACTGGACCCGGTATTTCGAGGCAAACTAGCTGAAGCCATTGATGTGTACTTTGAAACTAACCTGGGCTCTGTCGAGAGCTTTCAAACCGTTTGGGAGGCTTTCAAGGTACACATACGGGGGTGGCAATGTCTAAGCACTCTGGAATACTCAAATCTATTAGGAAGAAGCTTTCCGACCTAGAGAGACAGCTAGGGGGCCTGGAAGAGAGACAAAGGAGACAGGCGGACAGTGGGGTAGGAGAAAACATTAAAACATTACTGGCAGAATACCACGAAGAGGCTGATAGGGAAGTTAGACACATGGGGATGTATGCCACGGCTAGGAATTATGGAGAGCGCAACAGACCTAGTGCGGTGCTAGCCAAAATAATTGGTGGGGCGAGAAAACGACAGCTCATCACAGAGATAACGTCCCCCGACGGGGAGCGCTTTACTGATCCCTCTGACATAGCTGCTGTGTTCAGGGCATACTACGCAGATCTTTATACTTCCAAAAGTGGAGGCCTTGAGGACGACATTGATGACTATTTTAGCCACATAGACATTCCTACTTTAACAAACACGCACAAGGAATTTCTCATGCTTCCCATCGAAAAAGATGAAATCTCAGAAGCCCTGTTGGGCATGAAGGCCGGTAGCGCTCCTGGTGCAGACGGACTCACTGGGGCTTTTACAAAGTTTTCAAGGACCAACTGATCCCGCACCTGTCAGCACTATTTGATGATATATGTGTTGAAGGCAGTATGCCTGAGTCAATGAGAGAAGCCCTTCTGGTGACAATACTTAAGCCGGGGAAGCCACAGGACGAATGCAGCTCGTACAGGCCTCTTTCCTTACTGAATGTAGATGCAAAGCTCTTCGCCAAAGTGCTGGCCACCCGTCTGGCTCTCCTTGCACCTAAACTGCTTGCTCCGGAGCAGGCGGGCTTTATCCCGAGCAGAACCTTGTCATATAATATTCGGACAGTCCTAGGTACGATACAGCATGTCCGGCCAGACAGGAAAGCACTGGCGGTTTTCCTGGACATGGAGAAGGCCTTCGACTCAGTCAAGTGGCCATTCATGAAGAAGGTTTTGCAACGTATGGGCCTGGGACTACCTTTCCTACAGATGGTGGGTGCGTTATACTGCCGGCCGCGAGCTCGACTAAGACTGAATGACCTGGTCACAGACTCCTTTCCTAATTCTAGGGGCGCCCGATAGGGATGCCCGCTCTCGCCTCTGCTGTATGCCTTGGTGGCTGAACCCCTGGCCTGTGCCCTTCGGGAGTACCATGGTGACGAGGGCATAGGCTTCCCAAACTATAAGATTGTGGTGTCAATGTACGCAGACGACACCTTGTTATATGTACGGGACCCGGACAATAACCTATCCTCGTCCTACAGGAAGTGGTCCGCTTTGGTGGGCTTTCCGGGCTGAGGGTTAAGTGGTCCAAATCGCTGGCCTTTCCCCTGACTCCTATTACACGACCCACCACAATGGATTACCCGCTTCAATGGACGACAGACACGGTCAGATACCTGGGGGTGCATCTTCACACGGATGCTGAGACCCTCTTTAGGGCTAATTACGGCACAGCCTTCAGTAGGCTGGAGGATGATGTGACGACTTGGTGCAAGCTCCCGCTTTCCTTACTGGGCCGAATTTCTATAATGAAAATGGTGGTACTCCCCAGATTTCTGTTCCTATTTATGACCATTCCGATGGTCCTCCCCAAATCCTTCTTCCAGCGGCTACAACAACTACTGACAAAATTCACTTGGGTGGGCACACAACCACGCGCAAAACGGACGGTCCTCACATTGCCTTACTCCATGGGTGGGCTTGGCGCGCCTGACCTTGAATTGTATTACAGAGTGGCGCAGGCAGCGCAACTACATACTTGGATTCATGGGGACCGGAACATACCGCATGTGCGAATGGAAACCCTTTTCGCTAGGCCTCTTCCCCTCCCCATACAATCTTCGAGCCAACAGATCGTAGAACTGGAGTGCTGGACTCGATCACAACCATGAATCATGCATGGTCCAGACTTCTGCAAGCACAGAACGGCGCACTGCTGTACTCCCCAATCATGCCTATTGACTGGGCTCGATGGCTTGCCCCCCCTCCGGGAAAGGGGAGTTGTCACCGAACTTCAGAAACTAAACATTAAGGCTGCTGGCGACTTGTTCGCAGATGGGGTTGTCAAGACCTGGGATCAGGCGGCAGGTGACCTTGAGTCGCCATCACTACTGTCGAGGTTCCAGTTTCACAGAGTTCGCCATGCGCTTTCTGGACTTCTGGGTGAGGACATGGCGGAACCCCCAGAGGTGAGAGAACTCACATATACAATCAAAGTTACTACCCCCAAAAGCTACTATCTAATTTATACGCACTGTCGCAAACACACAGAGAAAATACGTACACCAAAGCACGACTGGCGTGGCAGTTGGATCTACAAATTGTCCTTGACGATGACACATGGCGGTACTGCTGCACTAACACTAGAACACTCTCACTGAATGGCCGGCATAGGTTGCTTCACTTTAAGTTCCTGAATAGGATATACTATACGCCCGCTAGGCTTTGCAGGTATGGGCTCAGAACTACAGCGGATTGGGAGAGATGCCATGCACCCGATGCCGGTTTCCTACACCTAGCGTGGCAATGCCCTGACGTATGGGACTTCTGGGATAAGATATTTACAGAAATTGGCTCCGCAGTGGAAATAGACCTCACGCCAGACCCATTGATGGCCTTGCTAGGATACACCAAGGAACTACCCAGAGCCGTGCTGAGGCTGGTGGACATGGGTTTACTAATAGCGCGCAGAGTGGTGGCATGTTGCTGGATGAGAGGCCCGGTGCCGACACCTAAACGATGGGAACATGAGATGACATATTGTTGTACACAGTCGGAGAACTATAGTGAGCTTCTGCCCCCCACAAGCAGACCCAAGAACTTCTGGGGTCTTTACCAAACCTACCTATCGGGTAAAGGAGGCAACAACACAGACATAGAGCTACAGGGAGATTGAGACTTGAGAGCAACAATGACAGCCTTATCGGGACATTGAGTAACTTGTACTAGTGGCAATTGAGGGCATGAGCGTTCTCATAGTTATTGTCTGAAGCTGCTTAATGTGCACCTATGTACCATGTTATGCATACTAAGCGCCGCCTGCCCTGCTCTTTTGGGTTGTTGGCTAAATGGCTGTGTCATGGCTCGAGTGGAAGTAGTCACAAAATTGATTTAATAAGGATGCAAAGACAATCAGAGCGGTGGGAGGGGGGTAGGGGAATGTCACTCTTAAGTATTGTTTGTTACAAATCATTAAAAAAAAAAAATTTAAATAAAAAATAATAGTAGTCCGTCTTCTCCTCCCTTCATACCCTAACACACATCAATTACATTTTCAGTATTTCAAGTGCTTCCCATCATGGGCTTGCTTCGGGTTCAGGCACATCTTGTGGAGTTTCACATAGGTTTCCTCGATAATCTTTCTATTTTCCCCAGATCTTGGACCATTTTTTGGGGCAGCCCCTATGTACATATACTGCTCTTTCTGCCACCATTGCTGCATCCATATCATTTACCCATTGTGTGCTTGTGGTATCTGAGGCATTTTTGATCATAATCAATCGTATTCAGTAAGACTATTGCGCCTCCCTTGTCGGCAGGTTTCATAGTGAGTGTTGTATCCTTGGTGAGGTGTTTAATAGCCGTTCATTTGCCACAGACACATTGTTGAAATGTTTTCTATTAGGTAGACTGGCCACTTCTTTTATCACTGCTTGTACAAAGGTAAGCTCCTCGTGTGGTGTCATCCCTTCATGTGGTGTAAATTTAGAGGGAACTCGTAGGCCAGTGTCAGATGGTTCTTGGTATTCTTTGTCTTGAAAGTAGGCTCTCAATTGCAACTTTCTGAAGAAATCATGAGGTTCTTTGTGCAGGCGGAACCGATCCATCTGCGGGGTGGGAACAAAGCCCAAACCCTTGTTGACGACTCTCTTTTCGATGGAAGTAAGGATTCTTGTGGAAAGATTTTAGTGCTCTTCTTGCTCCTCAGCTCCTTGCGTTCCTGTTGTTGTGGTGCCGGTTGGTCTTGCCACTGGACCTGTTTCTGGGTTCCGCCTTGCCTTCTGCCTTTGCCCCTGCCCTGTCCTAAAAAGGCTGCTGGTTCTGGTTGTAGTGATACATCAGTGGGGGGACGTGGTACATTGGGTTCCAAGGTGTTTGTTGACCAAAGAATGACCCATAGGATATGCATATATGGGTAGTGGTCCTCTGTTATTTTTGAAACTGGAGCAGCTGTCATTACTCGAGGTGCTGCTGTAGGAGCTCAGGAGTTGTCGGTTGTCAGAAGAACCTTCATCCGAGGAGTCATCCCCCTAGGGTAACTGGTAGTCCTCTTTAATGTATGGATATACCTTTTCCTTGTCAAATTTTGTTATGTCTTTTTGCAGTTAAGATATTTTCTGCTGCATAAGGTGATCTTTGTGGTTGTCCATTTCTGCATTGATTTCTGCAAGTCTGCTTTTGAAAGCAGTGATGTTGATTGTTGCTTAGATTGTTCTCTGCAACTGTGATCTCGACTAAAAGTTTGTCAGCAAGACATTTTGCAGTGTTGATAATCAGTATGAGCCAGTCCCTGGTGCACTTCCATGCCACCAGGGACCACTCTCTCCTAAATGCAATGTCTTCCAAGAAGATCCGTGGTGCATTAGAGACCAAAAGTCCATTAGGGGCTATGTTCGCCCTCAGGTATTCTGTCATCATAATAACATGAAGTGCTATCTTTGTCTGTAATTTCTTCTGCTTGGCTATGGAGTTCCAATCGTCGGTGTTACTGCCAGATGGATTACTGCCATCATGTTGTAGTAAAGAGGGTGCACGAAGAATTTCTGACACCATGTCATCGGTGAAGCTCAGACCTTGTGTGTCCATCGTATATAGGTGAGGCTCAAGATATATGTAGTAAAGTGGGAGGAAAAAGGCTATGCGGTGTAGGCACTGCGCTAGGGAACTGGGAGTATCAGGGTCCCTCGGCAGAGCTGCCGTGCATAAACGCTAAATCAAAGGGAGGATCAAAAGAGCTAATTATTTAGAGAGGTCCTGCTCCTGTGCTCCTTCAGGTACACATCTAAATCACAAAAAGGAGTCCGTTACTCTATTGGGCAGACGCACTGCAAGTTGCTATCTGACTAGTGTTCAAGTCACTGGGAGATCTCAATTCCAGATTGTAATGCCCTCACAGACCTGTTAGAGTGTCAGGCTTCATCATAGGGCGTAACTCGTCAGACCGGCGCTGCAATGTCTGACAGGCCTGGTGGCTTCTTTGACAGAGTTCTTTTGACCTGAGGATGCGGTATGTGAAGGGTGTGTGTGGGCTAAAAATAAGTGATCAATGGTGTGTGCAAAGTGGCTAGGTGATTTACAATAGGCACCAGACCCACAAACGTTTTAATTCAGAAATGGGACCAGGACTAGGCAAACAAAGCGGGGCTACCAAGAGTTCTTAAGGTACCGGAGTAGCTGTCATGTGTGTGTGGTCAGCATGTTTCGTGCACCCAAGGCTAAAATGTCGAGTGGCAGTTCTTCAGAACCAAACAAATTGTAAAAAGACAGGGTCCCCAGAGGATGAGGACCGCGAGGGAACTCCCTGAGATGTGTGGATGTCCAGATGGTGTATATCTGGTCCCAAATTAGGAACCAGAGCTGTGTCTCCACCTGAAATGAGGGAAATAACAAAAGGGAGAAAAAATCGCGACATGAAACTGTTCCTCCCAAAACTATTGTTTGTCCTATACAGATGCAAACTGCCTCAACCCCATACTTATGGGAGAGGTACAGATCCTGGGTCAAGTTGGCCTACCTGACCCAGGTACACATATATGTATATTGATAGGAGTGTATAGGTTACTCAAACACATATTGAAAGTTTTAAAAAACAAAATGCTCAGGAAATATGATCTCATGGCTGGGAACGCCTACAGAGAATAGACAAAATCCATTCCCTTCCCCCGAGATGGGGGTAGGGGGAAGCCTAGCAGATCTTACCTCACTTGAGGAGTAGAGTTACTTCATAGATGAAGGGAGGGACCGGACTACTGGAGGGGACTATCTTAGGGTAGACATGTGGGAAATAAAGACAATCATGGGAGGAAAACAAGAAGCAAAGCCAAGACTACCCGTGTACAGGATAGTGATTAACTAAAACCCAATGCACAGACGCACTTATAGAACGGTGGGGTGCATGTCCAACTGTGCTCAAGGCTGGTAGCGAGGGAGTGAGATGTAAAATATATATTGTGTGATGCCCCAATAAACACTGTCTATAATAAAACACTGTCTACAATACAACAGTCTGCCACGAACCAAGCAATTGCCTAATGTGTTAGCGTGAAAAATAGTTTATACGCATGTGGGGACCCCAATTTGGCAAGAAAGTTTTCTGATTGTGCACTTCTCATCCGGACTGGACGAAGGGCACCAAGCGGGTGTGTAAACCAACCAGTGCTGCTGGTGTTCGTCAATGACGCGTATACCAGCAAGTAGCGTGTCTGGTTGTGCTGGTTGGAAACGTGCTAGTAGGAGAAAATATCCTGTGCGAGCTGAAGCCCAGCGTTTGCTCCACGGCCGTTGGAAGTTAAAGTGACGTCGCTGCAAGTGTCACAGTGAAACTAAGGGAAGCGCAATGTTTTATGCTAAGTCCAATCGGGACACAAGTGTGGCGCGAAGAGCGCTCAGGAGGTCCTCACTTACCGGGTGGAAGGTGCGGGCAATGACTGTACTCCAACGCATCTCCCCGACGTCTGGATATTACCAGTACTGCAGGACCGCCATCATCTTAAAGGAACGGCCCACATGATGTGGAAGTCGGGAGTCTTGCGATAACGTGGCTCCAAGCTTCGCTGCCATCTTGTCTCGAACTTTCACTGCCTGATGGCAATGTGAGAGCTTGACTCTGCCTCAAAGATCATGACAAATAATAAATACTGGGAAATCGAGGTGGGTGGCCGTCCCTGACCAGAATGATTTGAATTAAAATTAAAAGGACATGTGACAAGAATTGCATTGGCCTAATTGTATGTGAGTGGCCACGTACAGTACCTAAGGCCAAGTGCTGATGATAGTGTAAACACTGAGTATGTTGACCTCATTATGTGAAGATGGCCATGTACAGTACCTAAGGCGCACTTCTGTTTTTAGTGTAAACGGAAGTGTGCCTAAAAGTCTTAATATGAGGATACCCTGTGTAAGTGGCTATGGTTGGTAGTGTATACTCGTTCGATCATGAGAGTGTTTGACACTCTCAGGTGTACATGGGGAATCGTATCTGCGATCCCTCATATAGGAAGGTAATACTAGATTTGAGTCAGATTTTTTATGTCACAAATAGTATGTTGACTTTATATTTTGTGGGTATGTCATATGCAGTTCCTGAGGCTAAGGCCTCTGGTACAGTGTTGATAACAATATGCCTGATGGTATATGCATGAGGCTATCCTATGTATGTGATTTAAAAAGGATACGTGATGTCTATCCGTGTACTCGCCCCAGGTAAACAGATGTCCAGTGTACATGTATACAATCAACGTGCCAGGTCAAATGGCAGTTTAAAACTGTACTTCTGGCTGTAGTGGCAGGCCTGAGACATGATTTAGAAGGGTCCTTTAGTGGATGGAACAAAGAGTTTTACAGGCTCACTGGTAGACTTTAATTTGCAGGCCCTGGGTGCATGCAGTACCTTTTACAAGGGGTTAACATGGAGATTAAAGGTGCCAATGAGAAGTAGTGAAGTTGTGCCTGGTATGAAGGAGAGAGGTCAAGCACTTTAGCAGTGGTTAGCAGTGCTAACATGCACAAAGTTCTAAAGCCAACAAAGACAAATTAAGCTAAACGGGAGGGCTTAAGGCAAACGGTTTGGGGGAATTTAACACCAAGAATGTCAGATATAACACATTGACCACAGCAACTAAAGTGCCCAGGAAATGCCTCCTCTCCTTACACATACTCACTGTAGCTTGAAAGATTAACTTTAAGTGATGTGAGAAGTTCACAAACGATGTATGAGACTGGACCAGTCTTTCGTTGACAAACACTTTACACTTATCCTCAGTTAAGAACTACGTGAACGGGGATTGCACCATCATTAACTATACAAGAGGGATGAGGGGTGCACTGCTAAATTGTGTGGGATCCTTTACGTTTTTGGAGAGAGTTTGGAGGGATGGGTGCACTCTCAGGTAGCGTTTCCGTCAAACGCCTGTGAATGTCTAAGGTAGGTTGTGTGCGCATATAAAATGCGGGTACATCCCTGGGAGAGGCACTCCGGGGTGGATCAAAATGACTGATTCCAGCGTTCTTTAGGAAACATTCTTTTATTCTTAAATCGTGATCAAAGGTAATTTCTTCGTGATATTGTCATCATATCAGCGAAATAGGTAGATTAGATCAACATTTTCATTGTTAGATAAGAACTGCGATGCATTTCGGGCGGGGAGCACTTTGTCAAGGAAAGCTGAAAGAAGGGGAGACGAGCCGAAGTCAGAATGCAGGAAGTATAACTGGTGAAGTTAATGTACACAGTGATCGTGCAGGGGTGTGAGCAAACCAGGGACAGATAGTCTATCAGTCATTTTGATCCACCCCTGAGTGCCTCTCCCAGGGATGTACCCGCATTTTATATGCGCACGCAACCCATCATTAACTATACCTGTAGTCAAAAGTAGTTTAACCAGTGGAAGATGCTTCTCTGTCCGGACAGCAAAACTCTAAGATTCATTGTTACTAGAATGAGCACTTAAAATCACCTCCAACTCTTTAAATCATTAAAACATGTATGTTCACACCATTATAAACACATCATACACCCTATAAACTGTAGAAACGAGTAAAGAGACAACTGACGCGGCGCCTATTCTCACACTGTGCAACACCTCAGGCTTGTGTGCTGCGACATGTTTGAAACATGGCTTTAAACCTTAAGCACTTAGACCAACATCTCCCACATAGGTCATAGTACATCCAACTTCATTTCACCCACACACTTCTGAAAGGGCCCCCAGGACGTTATGGATATAGGTGTGCTTACTCCGAACATATGTTGAACCTTCACAGCCTATGGTATGTTTGCATTCAAAACTATTATGAGTCACAGAGCAGGTTCAATGCATGTTACTGCCAGAACTCGTGTTCTTCACAGTGCTCGCCCATGTGCAGTTACTATGCATGCTATGATTTCGTGTTTTTAAAGGTGAAGTAATTCATCAGCTTGACTGCATTGGTACCACCAGCTGGCTCGCGCTGATCAAGGTATGGCTTCCCAGCCGCCCTGCCACATTGCATTGTCCCTGAACGGAGCAGATGAAACACGCCGCTGTCAAACTGCATTGTGTTTCATTTCGTTTTGTTTGCTAAAATTCCTTTCAGCATCTCCTTATCTAGCAACTGTCCTCACCTTTAATTGTTTCTTATTGATCTGTATGAGGACACTGCAACTATAATTACCTGCGGAACATTCTCTTTTCGGGACAGAGGTTATAAATGTATTCAGAGAGCTGCGGCTCTCTGCAGACTATTTTTAAGAGCGCCTGTTTACCTACGTTGGCATACAGTACGGCGCGTGAACAAAAATCCCACATTGTTAACGTGTCAAATTTGATCTCGGCTGTGATGAATCTCTTCCGCGTCTGTCACAGGGGGGACTGAAAAAGGCAGTGCGGATTTCCACCTTCTAAATTAAATTTCTACAGCAGAGTGCGAACTCTAATACAGGGACAGAAGACTGTTGCTGAAAAATTGTAGAATCTCTGGTTATGTGGATACTGTAAACTGCTATGATACATGATTTGTAGTTTGAAGTTTGGAATACCTGATAATGAAAAAAAGTTAAGGAAAAACAGTTGAATAATATAATGTAAGACAGAATTGTCTATACTGCCATTTTTTGAGCGAAACATAAGTTTTCTCTGTATTTTGCCTTCGGACAACAATTTGAGGAAACCGTAAACCTCAAGGACCCTCCAAATTGCTGACCGAGTATTTCAGGATGTTTTAGGGGAGTGAGACCCTTCACCTCCCTTCCCCCAGTCTCAAGGGTATATGGGGAACTCCTTCTAGCCTACAGGTGCAAGTTGTTAGGTTTGTCCTTTCATTTTTTCAAATAAATATACTTGCTAATATTATGCTCAGTGATTCAAACTAACTTTCTGTTGCAACTTGTCAGAGGGCTATCCATGAATGCCAACACACCTTCACGAATGGCATCTACAAGTGCTTCCACAGGGGACCAGACCAGGCCCGACTGTTTCTTCCGGCTTTTTCTTATATTTGCCTTGTCTATGGGGAACACAAATGGTTTCCCGCCAGCCTTAGAAAGTTGATGTGATACTCTGCCTGTAGCCATACCAGACTCTTCTCTGATGAGGGAATGACTCACCCTCCTTTATAGGTCAAACCTATTAGTATTTCTCACAGGGAAAGTGTACGTCATTTACCGGACCATAGGATTTTGGTGCAGTAAGCACCAAAATGTACATGTTATTCCCCAGCCACTTCTACAAGGTGCTATATTTATCAAACCCAATATAGGACATCTTTCATGGTATCGTTAAACAGCTGGTTTACCTGAAATTCGACAAACTGTGAATCAGGGACTTAATAGTGTATTTAGGGCCCTGTATCAATATAGTATGGTGCCTAACTTTAGTTTTTTTAACTGCTGCTAGGTACTCACACTAAATTACCTCTCCTTTCTCAATGTGAGGCTACTGGTTCATTCAGCCATTACTGCATTACATTGGTGTATTGTGTGTTGTGCTTTCAATTGATCATCAATGGATTTGATTACTATTTATATTATAAATATTTCTAAAGCATATGACATCATATTGTATTGTTGTGTTAACACACGACTCTAGCTGGATATTACTGTTTTATTGCAAGTGTTATAACTACTTTGAACTATAGCTAGATCTGCCCCCACACAAATCCCCCAAGATTTAAGCTTTGGAGTACTTTGAACCCTTACCTAGAGAGTGAAGGGCACTTAAGCGTTACATCAATTTTCGTTGCACACTATTTTGAGCCCAACAACTTTGCTCATGGATGCAGTGTCATCGTTGACTCTTCTTTGCCATATGTTCTGAATGGGGGAGTCACACTTTTTGACCCATGAATTTGTGGTGGGCAAAGAAAACCTTACTGGCATGCATTAAATCAGGTGACTTGGGTAGTGCTCAATAGCTCTCACTTGTTCAGATAAAGTGAGATATATTGACTTCATAGTGCTTGCAATCGGCACAGTAACTAGTTTTATCACAAAAAGTCACGGAAATTGGATGAAATTATGAGCCTATTGTTCAATAGTCATGCAAGATCGAGGCAACTTGACTTACTCCAGTACAACATGTGTCTCACAAGACTTTTGCTCAAAACCAGTCTGCTATGAGTCATTTTTCTTGAACCAGTCCCCACAGAAAAACATTGTGTAAATGTTCACGTCAGGAACATTTTGGGCACATTTTGCACAGGCCTAGTAGAAACGTTTACTTTAAAATGTCTTACCTGCTAGGTAGTCGGCATGTGGCTGAACGTTGTGGAATCAGCTTTCCACTGACAGTGTAGCCACTGTTTTGGGTACATGTAGATTTGGAAGGAGCAGCTGATATAGAAAAGAAGAGCTGTATGTGAATTAGAGGGGGTCAGAACAGTCTTTCACTTTGTGTGTGATTAATGTTGAGGATATGGATATAACAGTCACCCAATCCTGGTCAACACATTTCAGTCACATGCTTATGAGAATTGTCTGCTTATATTGTTGTGAATATGGTCTCACTGTACTAATGAGGCCCTGTGACTGCAGACATACCTGTCTGATGGATGACAGAAGGTTGATCTCCTTGCATATCCAGTGTCAAGTGTGGTTTAGTTTTGTGACCAGAGGACGTTGAATGACTATAACTGTGAAGAAATAAACATTGGTAAAATGTGAATAGTTTATTGACAATCTTCATAAATGTGAAGTAATGTATATTGGTACTTGGTAGCAAGTCCAAATGCCTTTAATCAGTGCTACTCCAGCCTGATTGATGCTGACTAGGGCTGTTTGTAACTCAGTGTAGCGAAATAAAGCATAATTACTAGAGGGGGGGGCCGAATTTGCGTAATCGCACTATGCAAAACTCAGCGAAACGGTAAAAATCTCCACGAACACGCAGAAATTCCGCGAACACACGGAATTGCTTGTTCGCGATGTTTTTTTCCTGTTCGCAAATGCTGTTTGTGTGCTCGGGGGAAATATCTTGCGAAGCCGCGGAACACAGAATTTTGGGCAATTTCGCGTTCTCCGCGGAACGCAAAATATGTAGATTCTGCAAATTTCGCAAGCGTAACGGAATTTACCGCCCAGGCCTAATAATTACCTAAAAATTCAGCGAGATTGCATTTAATTACATGCAAAGAGTAAATCTGTATTTAGCACAATTTCTTAACACAAAATGGTCCCTTGCATCTAAAATGGCTGCAAGAATGTATTCTGCACTTAGAAATAGCACCAAATGGACTCCTAACTCGAGGGAGGGGAGGATGTGGCTGACGTGACCCCACGCACGTTGCCAGAGAGCTTCCTGGTCATTGAGCTCCGCCCTCTACGCTATGGCCGCCCGCACGCTAGAGGAAAGCCGGTGAACACTGAATGCTTGCTCGAACGGCGGATTGAATCTCCCTGACCCGGGGGCTGGATCCTGAGCTTTTCTAGAAACCCCGTCCGACACTCATCCGGGCATCCGCCCGCATTTTCGGAATCCAAGGTCCGCTGTCTGGTCACGGGTCACTTGGTGCTGGGCGCTTGGTGTTGGGCTGGGCTAAGGCGAGACTGAACCGTGATCGGATCGAGTTGGGCTGAAATTGTGAAGGACAGAGTCGAGCGGAAACAAGGAACGGAACGAAGAGAGCAAGTGAGTCTGTCCTCTTGGGTTAGCTCACGCAGTTTCTGCACTTAATCCCCCCCCCCCCAAAAAAAAAGAAAAGCTGGAACTGTGTCACTTTGCACCTTGCGCCTCAACCACGACTGGGGGTGCAGATTCGATTGAGTTCCTCATCCTCGCTTCTGCCTCTGCCTTTGCGACATCTCTGCCTTGACCTCACCTGACCCTCACCATGTCTGTGCCTCAATGGTGTGACTGTCTTCGGCTCTACTGTCGACTGTCGGGCTATGGACAGTGACGGGTGGCATCCCCGGTCCCTCGACGCTGAGTGGACACCCAGTCCACACTGCTGAGCTTTGTTTTTTTTTTTCTGATATAGTAGAGCAGCTGAGTTGACGCTCCTTGTCCCACTGTCCCACTTAGGGGGGTAGTGTAGTCCTAAATCATTAGGATGACAATGACAGCGAGGGGTAAACAGGCCAAGGCGGAGACAGTAAGAGAGCTTCTAAAGACTGGTGCATCACCATCAGTACCAGTAGCGGTACTTGTGTCTAAAGGGGCCAAAAAAGGGAGAAGAAATACGCAACAAAGAAACGCTTTAAGAAATAAAGCTATGGCACTGGCAGAAAAAAATAGACAAAATAGACAAAATACCTCAATTAAATCCCTGGAAGAGGATGATGAGGTGTAAGAAGATGAAGACGCAGAGACTCTATCTGAATTATCTGCAGAATTGAGTGTGCTCGCTGTTGGGGATGAGTGTGAGGGAGATGGGGAGGATACAACGGACAAAATAGGGAAGACCGCGAGCAAGGGGTCATAGAACCAATCAAGTGCTAAACAATATCCTCTCTTTAGCAAACCATTGGTTCTACAGGGGCGACTCACAAGTACCCCCCAGATAAATTGGGAGGAGTTGAAGGGGTCAAAGGAGCAGGAAGAACATATAGTAGAAGGGGATGGAATAAAATCACAAGTATTACAACCACAGCCAGTGGCAGTGACAGTGGCAGTGTCAAACGACGATGCACATCCCCGGTTTTCCAAACTGAGCTACAACAGCTCCAACAGCTCCAGGTCCAGGCCCAGATACAGCCTAAACCTCAACCTCAGATTAATCCAGATGAGTTTGAGAAATCTGCTGAACAGGTGGAAGTTGTAACTGAAAATATCCCTCTTCTCTAATTACATCATCCCCCGAGGACCTGTCAGGTTTAAGCCTACAAAATATCCAAGAAGAGGTTCTATCTAACAAATTAGGTACCCTGTCAAAAACATTGGTCCCAAAAGAAAGCTTAATACAGGAAATGCTGATAATTATCCTTCAGGAAATAAGGGATCTCAAAATTACTCAAGCGTATGAAATATCGCAACTCCACAGCAGACTTACAAAGATGGAGGAAAATCTTGGCAACCTTCCTAGAAGGGTAACAGAGGTAGAAGCTCAGGTTTCAACTCTGGAGGATACTGTCACCACTATGCAGAAGGACCTCCATGCAGTAAATAAAGATGAATCTCAAATGGAGGCGAAATTACAGGATTTAGAAAACTATAACAGACAGTCCAATCTACGCCTAGTAGGTGTTTCTGAAGGATTGGAGGGCACAGACGTGGTGAAATGGTCTGAGTCACTCCTAAAATAGGCTATACCCGAACTTCAATGTGACCTAACAATCACAAGAGCGCATAGAGTGCCCGCACACAAGCCTACTAACCTTAAATACCTGCAAACTATATTAATGAATTTCTCTGACTATTGGATTTAAGAGAAAATCTTGAATATGGCATTTTCAAGAAGAACTTTTTTGGATCTAATGTTTGCGTAGTTTTGCACATAGAAAGATGTTTGAATTTTACGCCATTTGCACTTTAAGGTTGACTTTCCACATATTGCTGCTGCTTTTTCTTGATCTAATGTTTGCGTATTTTGCACATAGAAAAGCTGTATTCTGGAAGGATGTTTTGAGTTCTACCCTGATGGTTGCGTATTTTATACAACTAGCTAGGATTTGTCTAAGGGAACCTCTCTTTCATTGTTTATTTTCCAGAAGTATTTATATTGTACAAAGGTTTGGAAATTAATGAGAAATAAGCTAACTTTTCTGTCTTTTAAGGCAAATGGGCTGAATAATGTCCGCAAGAGAAATGCTATAGAATGCTGGTTAAAAAATTTCTGCCCAGATGTAATTTTTAGACAAGCAACTCACCATAGAGTCCTAGCAGACTCCGATAAATTCTTAAAGAGTTGGGCAGGCTATAGTTTTTCGTCAGTATCAGGGTTGGCGCAGAGGGGTGTAAGTATCCTCATAGGAAAACATGTGAGGTTTTTAATCGAAGGCTCACACTCAGACCAGAGTGGTAGATGGGCATTTGTCTATAATATTAACCACAATATATGCACCAGTCATAGACAACCCACTCCCGATTTTGCAACTTAAACAAGCACTGACGGGCATACCAGGCAAATAATATGGGGGGGATTTTAATTGTTTACAAAATCCCACAATTGACTCATCTAAAAAAAGATCGGCGCCAAAATAAACCGCAAGTAACCATTGCCCTACAAAATTGTAAAACAGATCTGGATATCTTTGACTGTTGGCATTTTCAAAATCCATTTAAACATGAATATTCTTGCCACTCTGCAAAATACAACTCAGCATCCAGGCTGGATTTCTATTTAATATCTCATGGTCTTGAAATCAGTACCTATGAACACCTCCCAAATGCATTCTCAGAGCACGCATTACTTAAAATGGAAATAAATATAGGAAATCAGGAAAAAGATGGATTTAAAAGATGGTGTTTTAATAAACTCAACCTTGCAGAACCACAATGGTGCAGAGACACTGAGGAGGAGATACAGGCCTTTTTCAATTTGAACAGAGGCTCTGCTCCAATCAATGTAATATGGGATGCATTCAAGGCCACATTGAGAGGCATAATTACCTCTAAAGAAATACCGAAACAAAAGGCCAAAAGAGAGAAGAAAGTCACTTCACAGATGAATCTCGTACACGCAAACCAAGAGCACTACAGAATCAGATCCCCAGCTACTAGGCAAAGGGTATCAGAAGCAACAAAAAAGTGAGGAAATTCTATTACAACCTAGGCAATGCAGCAAGCAGTCTATACGCTCAGATGCTTTATGAAGAGAGTGAATATACTGGGAGACTCCTAGCTTGGCAAGCAAAAGAAAATCAAGTTAAAAAAAAATTGTCCACCTAAATGACCCAGTAACTAAAACCCATTCGAAAACCACTGCATTCATAAGAGAGAGGTTTTTTAAACACTATGGGGGTCGATTCCGTTTGGGGAAAAAAGCGTCCCTACGATTTGTATCCGGAGCCCTCTCCGTACGAATCGTACCCGTCCATCCGAGTCGCGAAGTACGATCCGTTTTCCGTGAATCTGTCCGAATCGTCGCGATCCGTACGTATTGCAAAGCTGAAACCGTTAACCGTACGACTCGTACACATACCGTACGACTCGTACACATGCCGTACGACCCGACAAGTATGATCCGGACCGGGGTATGAGGACGCAATTCGTACGGTCCATGTCAGGTAAGGGCGAGTCTTACGGAAAAGCATACAAACACATACACACCGTACAGTTCGTACACCCCATGATCGCAGGGGTACACACCGTACCCCTGCGATCATGGGGTGTACGAGCCGTACCCCCATTGTACGATTGGTGTACAATCGGTGTACGAGCCGTACCCCCATCGTACATGGGGTACGGCTCGTACACCGATCGTACATGGGGTACGGCTCGTACACCGATCATACATGGGGTACGGCTCATACACCGATCGTACAATGGGAGTACAAAAAACTGCTAACTGAGGAGTTCACAAAGGAAGAGTTGGATGAGGTAATAAGTTCCCGGCCTAGTGATAAAGCTACCGGGGAGGATGGCATCCCCAGGGAATTTTTTTAAATATTCTCCGGTACCCTACGTAACGAGTTTTTGATACCAGCTAATCATCTATTACAAGGAGGGCCACCGCCAGAATCTTTTCGCACTGCAGTTGTAGTCAGTATTTTAAAGAAAGGAAAAGATAAAGAAAATATGAATTCATATAGGCCAATAAGCCTATTAAACACAGACTACAACATTTTTACCAAACTCCTTGCAAATCGACTTAATAAAATGGTAGGATTACTTATTGAACCAGATCAGTGCGGTTTTATAGCAGGGAGACGGTAAACAGTCATAATATCGATTCCAAAATATAGAATGGACATAATATCGAAGTAAAAATATAGAATGGACAAAATATCGAATGGACACAATATAGTGGTTACAAATATTGAATTGAAGGTAAGTAATATCGATTTTCAAAATATGAAAGTCAAAATATCGAAGTATACAATATAGGCATCAAACATATCGAATTTTTAATAATATCACATTTTTTAAAGTGTTTTGTATGTTAGTATATGTGTGAAAAGTGTATATTAATTTTTGTAATGTATGTTTAATTTATTTTAAGTAATGAATTTTATGGTATTTAATTTTTGCGTAATATAATTCTGTAGCGGGTTGTGGGTTTATAGGGGAATAGGGTGGGAAGTAATTTAATTGTAATTAATTAAATATCTTTATTTATTTATTAGTATTCATTTTGAGTTTATTGTTAATTTTTAATTGGTAATTAATTGTTATTAATTGGCAGTTAATGTTTATTAAATGATTAATTGTTAATTATGTTAATTTTCTAAATTTATTTTCTGTAGCGGGATGTGGGTTTATAGGGGAATAGGGTGGGAAGTAATTTAATTGTAATTAAGTAAATATTTTTATTTATTTATTGGTATTGATTTTAAATTTATTGGTAAATAATTTTTAATTGGTAATTCATTTCTATTAATTGGCAATTAAGTTTTATTGATTGGTAATTATGTTGTATTAAATAAATATTTGATAATTATGATAATTGCATTAATGTATTTTCTGTAGTGGGATGTGGGTTTATAGGGGAATAGGGTGGGAAGTAATGTAATTGTAATTAATTACATAATAAAAATACTTTTTGTGTATTGATAATTATTTTTACTGTTAATTATTAATTGGTATTAATTTGTATTATTAATTAGTTTTTGTTATTGAAAATTAATTAGTTGTTAAATAATTATGAATAGGTTATTAATTTTTAATAACTAATATGTATTTGTATTCCTAATTAATTATTACATAATTTTAAATTGGTTATTAATTTCGATTAATGATTTATTGGTATTGATATTTAATTTATTGTTAATAATATATTAAATCATTACTTTCCCTACTGTTAAACTCACTGGAGTGGGAATAGTAATTTTCACGCTCCCGCTATCCAACGCTTTCCCTACTGTTGCACTCTCTGGAGTGGGAATAGTATTTTTTACCCCTACGCTATCCAACGCTTTCCCTACTGTTGCACTCTCTGGAGTGGGAATAGTAATTTTTACCCTTACGCTATCCAACACTTTCCCTACTGTTGCACTCACTGGAGTGGGAATATTATTTTTTATCCCTACGCTATCCAACGCTTTCCCTACTGTTGCACTCTCTGGAGTGGGAATACTATTTTTTACCCCTGCTCTATCCAACGCTTTCCCTACTGTTGCACTCACTGGAGTGGGAATAGTAATTTTTACCCTTCCAATATCCAACGCTTTCCCTACTGTTGCACTCTCTGGAGTGGGAATGGTAATTTTTACCCCTACGCTATCCAACGCTTTCCCTACTGTTGCACTCTCTGGAGTTGGAATAGTAATTTTTACCCTCCCGCTATCCAACGCTTTCCCTACTGTTGCACTCTCTGGAGTGGAAATAGTAATTTTTACCCTTATGCTATCCAATGCTTTCCCTACTGTTGCACTCACTGGAGTGGGAATAGTATTTTTTACCCCTACGCTATCCAACGCTTTCCCTACTTTTGCACTCTCTGGAGTGGGAATAGTAATTTTTACCCTTCCAATATCCAATGCTTTCCCTACTGTTGCACTCTCTGGAGTGGGAATAGTAATTTTTACCCCTACGCTATCCAACGCTTTCCCTACTGTTGCACTCTCTGGAGTTGGAATATTAATTTTTACCCTCCCGCTATCCAATGCTTTCCCTACTGTTGCACTCTCTGGAGTGGGAATAGTAATTTTTACCCTTATGCTATCCAACGCTTTCCCTACTGTTGCACTCTCTGGAGTGGGAATAGTACTTTTTACCACTGCGCTATCCAACGCTTTCCCTACTGTTGCACTCACTGGAGTGGGAATAGTATTTTTTACCCCTACGCTATCCAACGCTTTCCCTACTGTTGCACTCACTGGAGTGGTAATATTAAATTTTACCGTTCCTGCTATCCTACGGTAACATATTGTACATTTTTCATTAATAACTTAAATTAATGATATCTTAAATTTAAGGTTAATTTAGTATTTTTAAGTATGTTTTAATTAATTATATTTATTATTTCATTAATTTTAAATTACTTTTAAGACATTTAAAAAAATTCGATATTTTGACTGACTATATTTTTTACAGACTATATTTTGGATTCGCTATTTTTGTACTTACCTGTTTGTAGATAGGAATTCGTTATTTTTGCATTCTATATTTTGGCGACGATATTTTGGTAAGTCTATATTTTGTCATTCTATATTATGTCAGTGATCCCAGGGAGACATCTCCATACTAACACAGAATTTTTATTGGCGGCTTCGGATTTTTTTTAACGTTAATAAAGTAGAAGCACAGATTTGGTTTTTAGATGCTGAAAAGGCTTTCGACCTTGTTTCATGGGACTGCCTCTTTGCGATTTTGCACAGTTTTGATTTCCCGACTGAATTTATAACTCTTTTGAAACAACTATATGAGCATTCTAGGGCACAGATTATAATTAATAATGTAAATGTAGGGACATGCCATATAAACAGAGGCACCCAGCAAGGCTGCCCCCTATCTCCAATTTTATTTGCCCTATTTATTGAACCTTTGGCTATTGCAATTAGGGGGAAAATGGCCCATACGGCACCAGTATCTGGAATGACGAATATAAAACTCTATGCTGACGATATTGTGTTATTTTTAAATCCAAAGTTTACCAGTCAGTTGGACATTTTAAAAATCTTCTAAAATTTTCAAAAATTTGAGGCTATAAGATAAATACGAATACAACTGAAAATATTTTATGTAATTGCACTGTAGACACTTTATTAACAGAATTCAGGCAAATATACAAACCCTCCCTAAGAGATATTTAGGAATTTACATAACAGAAAAATTGGAAGACCTTTACCCACTACATTATATGCCACTATTAAAAAGGGTTGGCTCTCAATTAGTCCGTTGGAATCAACTCCCACTATCAATAATAGGTCGTGCTGCCCTAATTCGAATGTCTATTTTACCACTTTTTAACTTCTTTTTTAGTTCAGCTCCTTGTGCAATTCAGGCTTCTTTCTTTAAGGAAGTAGACGGTATGTTTTATTCTTTTTTATGGTTAAATATGACTCCGAAGTTGGCAGTAAGCACTTTGAATTGTCCGATCAAGGAGGGTGGACTGTCTCTCCCAAATATTAGAGACTATTATTATGCAACTTTTGCACACCACAGTTCTAGGTTTTTCTTTTTAGATGACCATGAGGCAGATAATTTTTTTATGAGAAAGATTCTAATTGAACTTAAGAATAATGACCCAGTAAGAGTGACCAAATGCCCAAAGAAAGTACGTTATAAAGATATACAATGGCTACTCTAACAAAGAGCCCCGCTTCTGAAATACTTTTATATTTTTAGAACGAATAGCTCAACCAGCTTAATGAATTTATAAATAGGAGAGACGGGTACTTTAGATAAAAACATCCTGAGACTCCTGGATTCATAAAATCCAGGATTTTATTCTGGGGAATAGTTGGAAAACCTGGGAGGAAGTAGAAAGAGAGATCCAGCATTCAAACACAATTTTAAAATGGTCCTTTATCAGCCTCAATGTCTCATTGAGAGAGTTATATATAGGTAACTTATTTTATAAAACATATATAATGAAGCACTAAACAGTCCGACGCAGAGGAAGATTAGCACTTGGATAAAACATTTTAAAGAAAGATAAATCAGTCACTTTATATGGTAAGGTGAGAGACAGGTGGAGAAAAAGAGAAGATATTGAGATTAACAGATCCACCTGGGATAAAGTTAATAAATATAATAAATCCATATTCTGAGGCGCTAATTTTAAACTGATGCAATTTTTCACTAAATGGCTAATTTATATAACACCTTCGTTGCTCCACAATATATATCCTCAAGTAGAGGATAAGTGTTTTTGCTGTGAAGAAAAGGGCAACTAGAAACATATTATATGGGAATGCACCAACATACAGGAATTTTGGAAGGATATTGAAAAATATCTTAGAAATACAATAGATGCCCAAATCTTACTCAACTAATCTATTTCGGTCCTTGGTTGCTCCCCTACCTCCACTCCCCATGATGAGTCCCTATTTATAGCATCCCTCGTAGCGATATCACTTATTCTGCAACTTTGGAAAACAGACAAAGTACCGACCTTCAACGCATGGAAAGTTAAAATAGCTAAGATGCAGAGAAGAGAAAAAAAATATTCACTGAGGTCAGGGGCACTCAAAAAATATGATAAATACTGGAGTGTGTTTGAATGCTAATTATTGTGGGACTTTAACTCTTTTTACTTTCTTAGGATTGGATTTTGGCTACACTAGGCTGGCTTGACTGCATAGGGTTTTTTGTAAGGTCTAATTTAAATAATATTTAATATATTGCACACTGCACATTGCACTTTAAAAAGAAATATCTTCTGTCAGAATTTGTATTCATATTACGGTATATTTATATTTAGCCTTAGTCTTATGCGAATTCGATATGTACTGTTTCTACGCCTATGAAATCTCAATATAAAAAAAATATTAAATAGCACCAAATTGAACAGAACATGAATAGCTTGCTCACTAAATGTGCTTTTGGTGTCAGATTTCCCTCCACATACTGCCAGAATTTAGAACTCGTTTCTTAGTGTAAAATGCACCCTTGCATCCAAAATAGATGTGAGGATGCATTTTGCACCAAGAAATGTCGCCAAATGCAGCAGAACACAAAAGGAAAGTGCAAGTGGCCACACGCGGTTGCTAAATGTGCTTTTGTGGTAGAATTGTTTTCAACCAAATTACTGTTCATCACGCGAGCAGGAGTAATCGTGTTATTATCTGTAATTTTGCATCAGGTTGCAATATGAAATTGCTGAAATTACTCCGACTGCACTTGCATAATTACAATTACACCTAGGCCCAATGATGACATTATGAGGACTTTCCTTTAGTTATTTGGCAGAATTCAGTATATCACAGTGGCATGCTTATTAAATAACACTGTCTTGTTCTACCGCATTTAAAGTGATGAAGTGAGACTAAGCCAATATAATTACAGACTCACTTATTATCTTCAGGCAAACACAGTCATTACTACAAGTCTGATATGTAAAATATTGGCACTAATTTGAACTTTTATCAACCTTCACAGGAATGCAATACTGCTAGTTTTAACTTGAGTACATCTTGCTATTTTGAGACACACAGACATAAAAGACACAATTGTTACACTCAGATCTAGGGGTTGGTAACAAGAATTGCAGGTATGGAAAGGGTTTATGTTGTGCGAGAA
This sequence comes from Lissotriton vulgaris, assembly GCF_964263255.1. Lineage (NCBI taxonomy): Eukaryota > Metazoa > Chordata > Amphibia > Caudata > Salamandridae > Lissotriton > Lissotriton vulgaris. Next base: position 868,039,220 of record NC_141694.1, read on the forward strand.
TAATATAGGCATGACACTTATGAGAACACCAACATCAAAACTTTGTGAGGCAGGCATTGCATTAGGCAGTGTGTTAGTGATAACATCTAGGGTGAAAAAGGCGAATGTGTGCTGTGCCAGATAAGCAGAAGAAACAATTAATGGATGGAATGCTGAATAATGCAAACATTCACCTCCAGTCTCAAGGATCTGGGTCTAATCCATCATTCTTTTGCTCACCATGCCACACAAATTTGGACCCAGTCATAAGCAAATCAGTCTTGACTCTGCTTCTTATGGAAACAGTACAGCCTGAATTACCAAGGCAGGTCCTCCCTGGATCGGAAACAAGCATCCTGGGACCGGTTTTGGGGCATCACCCCTCAGCCAGGCTAGCTTGAATCCAGTGGTGTAGGGAGCACGGACCCACTTCTGGGCATACCCTTCCCACTTAGGGCGACAAATGCAAAAGAAACAATTGATGGACGGAATGCTGAACAATGCAAACATTCACCCCCAGTCACAAGGATCTGGGTTTAATCCATCATTCTTTTGCTCACCACGCCACCCCAGGTTGGACCCAGACATATTGAAAGCAGTATTGACCCTTTTCCTTATGGGAACAGTTCAGCCCGAACTGCCAAGCCAGGTCCTCCCTGGACTGGAAGCAAGCATCCTGGGACCAGTTTCGGGGCACCGTGCCAGGTAAGCAGAGTACATTTGTGGTAGATATGAACGTGGATTTGCCACATTCTCTCATTTGTCTCTCCCTTTCATGTCTAATCATCATGTAAGTGCTGGAAAAGTCACGTCCGTGGATATGTTGGCATCTAGCTGGGGGCTGGCATCACAAGTCTTGCAAAGGTTCCATAGAAAGAGAATATTTGTTACTACGCGAGGGCAAATTCATTTGGAAGTTTTCATGGCGTGATAACACAAGTTGTAGATTCAAAGATATGGGTGGTTAAGAGACCCAGTACTGCCAGTGATTTAGTGAACATTGCAACGCTCTACACCAGTTTTGTTGCACTTATGTTCAGTTTGTAGGTGTGAATGACATTCCCTTGAGACCAGTGAGGTAGGGAAAGGGAACTGGATTGTGTAACAAGTCCTGGTTGTTCCCTTGAAATACAAAGCATGGTCAAAGCTGCAGGTCTGCACCGGTGCTTGCAAAGTTACACACAAGTGGTCTAGGAAGCGTAAAGAAACAGACTGCGGAAATGTGAGTTTGCTGAATTTGATTAGAGATATGTATAGGTACATTTAAGTCCAATATGTTTCCTAGTCTGCATATATTCAAAACAAAATGAAAAATTCAGAAAGTCGGCCTTCTTTTGAGGGACTCCATGCTGTCAATAATGACCCTTCAGATTGACATCATGTTGAGCTAAAGAGGATGATTTGTTGTACGAAAATGGCAATGCGTGTCTCTAAGTGCATTGCATTATTATAATTGGAACAGTTCCTGGTACCAAGATAAGGCATGCATTTGCTCAAACAGAATTTAGGTTATACTTAATTATGAGAGCCGAAAACAGCACTGGTTGACTTTCTAGAAGCAATTTGCCATGCTTTAAAAACAGATTTCAATTGCCATATGTTCTTTTTAAGTTGCCCAGTTTACCCAGTAGTAATATAACTTGTTCCCTAATGCTGTTCATACATATTTTGAGTGGCACCAAATCCATTCATATATATCCTTTAGTGATGCAAATTGTATTTATTTCTTTATTATTTATTTTACAGAGAACATGTTAGAACTGGCATCCTTGGCGTGGTTTTCCCTGACATTTTGCCGCTACCTCCTGTGTTTGTTATGCTGTGCTGGATTTCGTTTTTGCTGGCTTAGATGCTTTGAGCATTTTGCCACTGCTGATCAGTGTCAAAGTGCAAGTGCTCCCTGTGTAAATTGTTATTATGATTGGTTTCCCCTGATTGGCATATTTGTTTTATCAGTAGGTCCCTAGTAAAGTTCACCGAGTGTGCCAGGGCAGGTAAATCAAATGCTACTAGTGGGCCTGCAGCACTGATTGTGCCATCCACATGAGTAGCCCTGAGAAGAGGTCTCAGGCTTGCCACTACAATGCCTGTGCGCAGTTTGTTTACTGGCATGTTGACTTGGCAAGTGCACCCACTTACCAGGCCCCAACCTTTCCTTTTCTCACATATAGGACACCCCTATGGGAGGCCCAAGGTACCCTCCTGGGCAGGGTGCAGTGTATCTGAAAGGTAGAACATGTACTGGTGTGTGTAACATGTCCTGTTAGTGAAATACTGGCAATTTAGTTTTTCACTATTGAAAGGCTAAACATTGAGTTTGGTATCCCTGACCTCAGGATTTAATAACACATTTTTTAGTAAAGATGGGTTTTAAATTGTGTGTTTGAAAACAGCACTTTTAGAAAGTCGCTATGTTCTTGTTCAACCATCCTGTGTGCCTCTGTCTGTTTGTAGATTGACTGCCTGGTTTCTGAGTGTCAGGGACAGAGGATGTGCATTTCATGTAGACAGCCTCTGGGGTGGTTGAGGTGTGCCTGGCTCTTCCTGGATAACTCAACCCTGAGCTGAATAAACCATGGCTGCATATAGAGTGGTGGGAGGAGATTTACCTTGCGCCTGACTGGAGCCTGTCTCCCTTGCACAATGTTGTCTCCACCTCCTGTGGTCATGCTGCACCAGTGAAGGCAGAACTGGTTTGAACTGGGCTCAGAGCCCCCTGCACAAAGAGAACAAATACATTTTGGGGTATAAGTATTAGACCTAAAACCCCTGAACTTTAAATAATTCCTGGAATTCAAGAGGACCCTTTACCAAGGAGAACAGCTGGAGAAACCGAGGAGCAGTACTGCCCTTGCTGTGTGTCTGGGGTTGGCCTGCAGTTGCTGTTTCTGCCAAGGGAAGGAGAAGGACTTTGGTGTGTGCTGTGTCCGCTGCTTGAAGAAGAACTACAAGGGTCTGGGTGTGCTGGCCTCCTGTTCTGAAGTCTCAGGGACACACAGACTTCACCCCAGCACACCCTAACTCTTCTGTTGTGAGTTCGGACTTGCCTAGAGGTGCCTTTGCAGTTTTGGACCTCTGGAGGTTGTTGCTGCTGTTTGGGAGCTGGAAGAAAGAAGAAATGTGAAGAGCTGCTAAAATTGAGGCATCGCTCTTAACATAGCAGATGAACAAAAATACAGTTTAACAATTTGAAAAAAGCCTAATTGCAACCCACATAGGTCATGTAGAAAAAATGGACCTCCGTTCACTGAAAGTAGAGAGCTAGTTGTTGGGTCTAAATTGAAACATTTACCCATTGGAGGATGCAACCATGATTAAGACCCAGCAAGATGAAACAATCAGGATATTGATTCAAGACATAGACAGGCATGCTTATAGGTTCACAAACAAGGTATAAGGAAAGGTGAGAGCACCATTTCTAAACTCGCCACATCTGTAGACATCCATACAGGGTCCAAATCACTGAGAAGGAGGAAATGATGACACTAGGCAAAAGTAACGGAGAGGTGGCGTCTAGGGGTCATAAAAATAATTTACAGTTGTTATAAGCATGACAGGCTCACATTTGAGAAAAAGAGCATTCAAACACACCATCGACCATCTTATATCACAGAAAATCCTTTAGAGGTAGGGACATACCATCTGCATAATTTTTCGATGAAACTGGCAAAGAAACATTGTTAATACCCTGGGAAAATCCTGTGACAGAAGGATCTCAATCCCATGGAATGGGAATGAGACCTTCCCAAGAACTGGTCACCCCAGGAGAGACAAGGTTATGGCAAAGAGCAAAACTGAGGAGAAGAAGGAGATCATATTCTGAATCAAAGGCCATTGCCAAAGGAGATGAGCTTTCCAAAAAAATAAGCAGGATACAATGCACCACTTCAGAATCAGGTGACTTCAAATGGGACTCACAGGAGTAGGGAAGGAAAATATAAGCATTATTTTCTGTAACATAAGGTACACAAGCATAAGAGGTCAGGAGACATGGTGGGGTGGTGACATAGATTGGTCATGATTTATAGAGTTTAGAGTGTACTCTAGGAGGATTTGGAACACTGGTGGTGGTAAAGTGTTTTAATTTGATTGTTATTTGTTACATTTTGTTTGGGTTTAAAGTGATTGTTTACCTGCTCAGGTAATAAAATATACAGATATTTTTAGTCAGAGACAAGTCAAATTATAAGGTACAAGTACCTTGGACAGCAGCAGGCACAGCACTATTTAAACAACACATTGAAATGGCTAAAACATTCGGGTTCAGTGGCTTTGGCTTTATGTACCCTACTATAAGATCAGTAGTTCTGCATATGGGTCATAAGATGGCGAGACATTGGCCCTATTCAGGAGTCACACCTACTCTAAAGGGACTGCATAATTTTAAAATTTAGTGGTTTTCTATGCAGTTGTACTTGTCTAGTAAGACTTAGGTGGAATAGGTAGTTATTCGTACCTCCCAGGACTTCCAAAGTGATGTTTGTAAATCGGTGACAGATGCTGTATATAGGTCCCAACCTTCCTCCTCAAAATCGGCTCATACAGATTCACTTTGCCCCAGTTTATGTCTTGAATACCTTAGAAATGCAAACAAAGAAATGTTATAGTTGACAGAAGGTCCAGAGAGCATCAAAGTGAGCTTAATGTAATATTGCATAACTGCAAGCCGTGGATTATCAGTTTGGGTGGACGGTAGTCCTCCTTAGGTTATAATATCACTATTCTTGTTAGGTCCAGGAAAAGTTCAATAATTTAAACCTGAGCTCAACCTCTAGTAGCTATGGTACAGAGCAAACAGTCTTCAATTAGAAAAATGTGTAAAGCATTTAGAAGTACTAAACAGTTAAAAAGTCAGAACCACAATACAAAAAAATGGCATTCTAATTCATTAAAAAAATAGAGAATAATTTAACAAACAAAATAACACCAAAACAAAAATCCAATAAGGGGACCTGGAGATATGAATTTATAAATGTTTGATTAAAAATAGCACATAAATGAGTTAAATGCCAACCGCTGTCACCTGGTTGCACTTGACCAGGAAGTAGACCTGATTTTAAGCAGGCCATGACAAAGCGCTGCTTGAACACAGGAGTCAGGTTAGTCCCAGTTGAAGGTTTTACCAACTGATTTAGTCTCTGTAATGGAAATATGAGATACTCAGGGGAAGCAACAGGCTGTGGCCAAAAGGGGCTTCTAGAGGATGGATAGCCATCTAACCAGGTCCTGGGAAGCCCCTGACTTTTGTCATGAAAGCTGAGAGAGGGAGAAATTCTAACTTTGCTCCCCCAGATGGTCTCTTACCAGCTGGGTAATTTTGGCACCTCTCCCCGGTGAAGATGTTTACCTATGCACTGAGTCACTTTCATCTAGCTTGAACTTTCCCTGTGGGGAAAGGCTGAAGGCTGCAGCCAAACAGTCTGTTTTTTGTGCCCACAAGGAGAAGAGGATATTCACTCAAGGAAGCGTTCAACATTGTTTTTAAAATAAGGTATGCATGAGTAATTAGGAAATATTATAATCTCAAACATAATAAAGATATAAGTTTAACTAAAATCACAAACTTTATTCATGCAGTTAATACCAGGACCAACGCGGGTGCTGGGATCCCTAAATTAAGGCTAGTCCATCACTGTGAATTAGACGCACAATTTCCGCACGGATTTTATAAAGTAAGTCCTGAGGAAAATTTTCAACAAAGGCCATTTATGATAATAAGGGGTAGTGAAACAGAATATATGGATTAAATAATGTAAAAAGAAAAAAATTATTTCTGTGTGTTCCCAGATAAGAAATTGACTAACTGGGACGTCTTCATAAGAAGTACTTCCGAGATGATATAGTCCGCATGACTCTGGGGCTGACTTGGCTTACATCGCCTCAAGTAAGTCACAACACATCATTCTTTATAACCCATGAATGGTGGGAATAGACATTTATGAATTATATAACACATGCGGACTAAGAGGTACATATTTTTTATGACCCCAGGAGTGGAGAATGGTAGAGAAAGTGTGATTGAATGGTTCTGAGGCTTAAGATATGATTAGGATGTTTGTGGGTTGGTGGTATTGGCATAACATTTTCATCCTGTTCCTATATATACATATATTTACATGTAGTGTTTAGAGAATGGAATGTGTTATAGAGATGGCTGTAAATTAGAAGAAGACATTGCAGTTATATTTTAAATATATTTGTTTATTATTATAGATTTTTAATGAACGGGAGTAACAATACTGTCTTGAGAAAGAAGGTGTTGTGTGAACATACCTTCTAAAAGCTAGACACTCTTATGTAGCCAAAAATCCATCTGTTTGAACATTACCTTAGATGTATATGACTTGTAAAGCATCAAGATATATGTGGTAAAATTCTGTTTTTTGATTGTGGCAATTGATGACAAAGGTTACTGTTCGTTATTAAACTCTTGTGCAATATTTTTTGTATTTTTAACTAGGATCAATTCGTTTTTATATTGAATGTAATCTAATTGTCTTATTGTGTAATGTTTTGAAAAACATATTGTTTTAATAAAATCCAACCAGCATTTCACTAATTATAAGTTTTTGTGCCAATACTTAGCAGACTCAAGGTTTGTATGTGGTCGGTATGATTGGATTTAAATGTATGTGATTTGGATCAGAAGTGTAAATTAAGGTTTAGATATAAAACATTCCCAGAGGACGTCTTTGCAAAAAGTTCTCAATAGTATGCCCAGGGATGCAACAGTTATGCCTTCAACTAGCCTGTGGTTGGGCGTGACTCCTAGCCCCTTCCTGACCAATAGGGGGGAAATTCTTAGGGGTAACACTGGTCACTGTTACAGCAGTTTCAGTTTCAGTATATTTTACTGCAAACAATGCCAGAGTGAATCCGTCTACCTCAATCCAACATGGCAGGACCATTCATTCCTTGTACAAAGCTCCTATGCTTGCCCTAGAGGTATGGCCATGGAAATGAGCAAGGACTCCACTGTGGCCACTCAAAATCTGTTCTTGGGGCACTGAGATATGGAGACTAACAGACTTAACGTGCCTAACTCTAAGATGGCCGCCAACACCACACCACTCCTACCCTGCCACCATCGCAAGCGCCTACCACCTGACTTTGGTTCATAGCCTTCTGATCCCCTCCTGAGCCTCACTCCTCTCTGGCGGAGCCTAAACGCATACATGGATGCTTTCCGGTGGAGCTGCACCGACAGCTATAGGGGAGATTGGCCCTGGCACACCCCTATGGCCGTCACCTACCCAGCCGGATTACAGACAATTGTCTAGTTTTTTTCCCCGCTGCTGTCTCCTTCCTGATGGATTACCTGCTGTCCCTGGTCTTTCCTATCCTGACTTTCGTATTTGCTAATTTACTCCTGTATTGTTTATTTATCCTTCTGATCCCCTACTGATCCTCACCCTTCTCTGGCGGAGCCCTAAACACATACATGTCAGCTTCCAGCGTTGAGCTGCACCAACAGCTATAGGGGAGATTGGCCCTGGTACATCGCTATGGCCGTCACCTACCCAGCCAGATCATGGACATTTGTCTCGTTTTCTTCCCCACTGCTGTCTCCTTCCTGTGGATTAACTGCTGCCCCTGGTCTCTCCTATCCTGACTTTCGTGTTCGCTAATTTACTCCTGTTTTGTTTATTTATCCATTATGTAATTTCTGTGAAACTTTTGTAACTCGCTGTGTCCTTATGTAAAGCGCTCTAATACCTCAGGGTCTAGCCAGCACTATGTAAAACTCAAGTAAATAAAATAAAAAAGTAAATAAATAAGCTCCTCTCACACTGGGATTGGTTCCTGGCTGACTAGAGGGACAAAGAATTGGGAAGGCCCAGGTGTTAGCTACATCCTTCTATGACAGCATAGGCCCCTGTGAAGTTAATTAAGCACTCCTCAGATAGTCATACTGTCAGGTAAGCATGGGCGGAAAATCCGTTTCGCTCGCGGATTTTGCGGATTTTCGGGAAATTCGCAATCCGCGAGATTCGCGAATCTCCCGCAAAATCCGCAAATCCGCGAGCAGCGGATTTTGCTCGCACTGCTCGCACTGTTCGCGTGAGTTCGCGGCTTCCCAGTACAACTTCGCGCCCCGCGAATAAGTGCTAAATTGCAGAAATACGATCTTAGCAAAACTGAAACTACTTACCAGGTTCAAAAGTTCAGGCTCATCATTAGTAGCCATTTCCTGTAGTGCTTCCTGAGGGGCCCCTCCAGAGTTCAGTTGCCAGTTGCAACTATTATGTGACCCTGCTCTGAACCTCAGAATAGTTACACATATGCCACAAAGGTCCTGAATTACAGCTAAGGGAGACAAGCAGGAGCCAGGCTGGAAGTTAAAATCCATTAATCAGCCCCTAATTCATTATTGTCAGTTGGGGCAGGGCAGGTGTTGTAACTAATTTTGCAACAATGAAAGCACTTAGCAAGTGCAAAAGATCACTAATCAGGGCGCACTAAGGAAGCAGGTGCCAGCTAAAAAAATATTCTGTGACACATTAATCAGCCCCAAATTAATTCAGGTCACTTGAGGCAGGGAAGGTGTGCTTTGCTTTGCCGAAAATAATGTACACTGGACAACCAGAGGGTGTGGTGATGAAACAGAGGGTGGCATGGGTGGGCCAGAGGGTGGCATGAGTAGTCAGAGAGTGGCAGTGGTGACAGAGAGTGGCAGTGATGAAGAAGAGTGTCCCAAACAGGCTGGACACGTAGAAACAACAAGTTCGCAAAACTTGCGACCCGACAGGTAAGTTCGCAAATTGCGAAATTGTAAAAACCCTCGCGAACTGGCAGAAACACGGGCGAACACAAAAAAAAAAAATCCGCAAATTCGCGGGAATTCGCGGATTTTGCGGATTGCGAGTTCGCAAATCCGCAAAATTTGGCCTTTGACTCAGCTCTGGGAGAAAGTTTACACCTCATCAAATGGGCTGTTCAGCTCCAGGGTGACAGTTGGCAGGTCATGCAAATTGGGTTTTTGAGGCTTAGGCAGGTAAAATGTGACTTTTTAAAAGTACCTTTTGAAAAATATTTGTTACAAAATGACATTACGAATGAATTGGACTTGTAATAAATATCCTCACAAATTCAAGAATCAACTTTGTAGATGTTTTCTTAGTGGAGATCATGTTATCAAATCTAATAATGCAACCCGGTATTTTCCTATTGAACAGCGAACCCTGCTATAGTTAGAATAGCATTTAGGGCCTTGTCACTATAAGGACAACATGTTGTCCTTTAACTTTTGAACGCCCTACTTTTGATAGCCATGCACCCTGCCTAATGCGCATATAAGTCCTAATTAGAGGTGTCATATTATTATTTAAAAGCAGGGTTTTGGCCTGTCAAAAGGGATTATGTTGTCACGTATAATTACAGTTTTGAAACTGCACAGACAGGCTATAGTTTTAGGCCTTCAGTCATGTTTTGCACTGTCACTCTAAGGGTAGCACCATGGAGGATGTCTTACAATTGTGAAATTTAACTTACAGACCCTGGGGACATTTCATACCATATACTAGGGACTTACATGTAAGTTAAATATATAAAAATAGAAATATATCCCCTTTAGACATGTTTCAGGACTCATAGAATATGTCCTGGGCCCTGGTTAGCAGAGTCCCAGAGCACAGATTCAAAACAATAGCAGCATCAATCTGAAAAATGAGGGTGATCAAGTAAAAAAGGGTATTTTCCTACAATAGGGTTATAGCTAGATCCTTCCAGAGAAAAGGCTAAAAAAGCTCTATAAAACTGGAGAAGAGAAAATGGATTTGTAGTGGGGCCTGGAGTATGTATGGCACACATAGATCATCCAGGGCCCTACCCACAATGCAGATCACACCCTCAACCCTATCCTCACAGCCAGCAACAAGGTCAAGTTCAGCCACCTCACTCCGCTCACCAGGACAGAACACTCATATAGGAAAGTGCCACTATTTTCCTGATGTGATTTCCAACTGTAAGTGCACTGGGTCCCTGGTAACCAGGTTACCAGGGCCAGATCTCTTTTCCAAAGACTGTATCATGATTGGTACGACTTCAGCTACCTCTGTAAGTCCATAATAAATGGTACCCGTGGTGCCTAGGGCATGAGTACTGAAGAGGGTCCTCTGGGGCTGCGGCACTGGTTGTGCAACCCCAGGGCCTTTCAGCAAGGCTATGCACTCTGCCATTTCAGGCTGCATGTCTTGGTGCAGAGAAATCTAGGGAAGTCAAAATGGCACACAGCCCTATGTGCCATGCCACGCATATACTTCATAAGATAGAGGTCAGTTACTCCAACTGCAGGCCTTCTGCCCTAAGGCAGGATACGCAGTATACTATGTGAGGGCATATAATCAGAACAGCAAGTCACCCGTCTTATCATACTTGGGTGATTGTCTGTACTGGTACCGTAGGTAAGCAGGAGTGTTGAGCTCAGGTTTCGCCTTTTGTTCATGCGGGAGACAAGAAGGCCTGCGGATTGTAAAATAGAAACTGTATTTTAGAGTCAAGAGAAAGGACAGAACGAAGGTAAGCTTCATGAGGAATCTACCAAGAAGACTCAGAAGTGGACCAAAAAACAGGTGGGCTCAGAGTTTCATTTTTGCAACCAGCATAACACACACACAAGCACACACTCAGCAGCATTTCACAAATCAAGTATGTCCCTCCATTCTACATAGTTGAGTACTACTCCTCAGAGTCATAGATACCCTTTGAAGTCGATAACCTCTTGCTTCTAGCTGTTGATGAGAAGTCCCGCTCTGAGTTCTTCCATCTTCCTCCTGACTCCATCCCAGTGACAATAGACATGTTGTGCAGTGATATTGAAGGAACAGTAGGGAAACAGAATTGCAGTATTTTGGATAGGTTTATGGTTGTTAAATAAAGTGACTGTTCTGGTGACTGAAGAACCAGAAAAAAGGAGTGGACCCTGCAAGTAAATCTGGCTGAGTGTGAAAAGGCTAATTACTTCCATGGTGGTAGGTACACTATCTTCTCTTTGATGCATGCAACAGAAGGTAATCTTGTAAATCTAACCATCATCTAGGGCAGCATTTCTAGGTGATGGAAAAACTGAAGGATCATAGGAGTGAACCGTACAGGTAAATTTTCACTAAGTAAGTTTGTAAAGGAAAATCACCTCTAAGAAAAAAATGATCATCTATCATTCAGGCCCCAAACATTGCAAATCATTTCAACCAAGTGCCCAAATTACAGTTCAACACCCTCACTCACTGTTTGCTATCACATGAATCGACAATCACTCAATAATCACTCATTGGTGCAATTGTTTCCTGTTCCAAACCAAGCACAGTGGTAGGTACACTATCTCCTCTTTGATGCAAGCAACATATTGGAATTTGACAGTCCTGTAAATCAAATGATCATTTGGGGCAGGTCACCTTGGTGATGAAAAAACAGAAAGATCATAGGAGTGGACTTTATAGGATAATTTTATCAAATACGTTTGTAAAGGCCAATCACCTCCAGAAAAATCATCACCCATCATTCAGGCCCCAAACATTGCAAATCATCTCAAGCAAGTTCCCAAATGTAAAGTCACCTCCCTCCCTCACTGTCTGCCACTGTATGAATCATCAATCATCACTCACAATCACTCAATAATCACTCATCTGTGCAATGGTTTCCTGTTCCAATCCAAGCACAGTGGTATGTACACAATTTTTTCTTTGATACAAGCAACAGATTGGAATTTGACAGTCTTGTAAATCAAACGATCATTTGGGGCAAGCCTTCATGGTGATGAAAAAACAGAAAGATCATAGGAGTGGACTGTATAGGTTAATTTCAATAAGTAAGCTTGTAAAGGTCAATCACCTCCAGAAAAATGATCACCCACCATTCAGGCCCCAAACATTGCAAATCATCTCAAGCCAGTTCCAAAATTTCAATTCAACACCCTCCCTCACTGTCTACTACCACATGAATCATCAATCATCAGTCAGAATCACTCAAGAATCACTAATTGGTGCAACGGTTACCTGTTCCAATCCAAGCACGGTGGTAGGTACACTATCTCATCATTGATGCAGGCAAGACATTGCAATTGGCTATTGGCACTCTTGCAAATCAATGATCTTCTGAGGCAGCCCTACTAAGGGATGCAAAAAAGGATAAACACATGAGGGAGACAGGCATTGGCTCTAATGTCATGAAGGAATAATGGAGGCTTGATCACTGCACACTAGTCCAACTGCAATCCGGCAATATATGTGACTAAAAATGGTGTGGCAGCATAAATCTGACACAAACATAATGTTACTCTAGCTGCTCTTATTTTTGACAAGAAAGACGTTCTACAGAAGTAATTAAAAGGTTATATGGTGTGACTGGCAAACTCAGTCTGGGAAGGAGAGTTTGTCTTCAAACTCAGGTGGTTCACCCTGAAATTGGTCAGCTAACACTCTGGATATTGACTGAGCCTCCTTCTCTTCTGCTGTTTCAGTAACTATGTAATTGTGAGGTATCAAATGTACGTTCATTTTGCTCATAGTTAATCTCTCCACATTTTGAGATGTTACACTGGTCCTTCTCACTGTAAGTGCATCAGCTACACTGAACACATACTCAACAGACACACTGAATACAAGACAAGCCAGAAACTTTATTTCCAGCCCGAGGAGCTCTGGCCATTGGTACACCTTCTCACACCAATATATCAATGGCTTTTGATCCATATAGACCTCTTTCGGATCATCCAGATACTCCTGGAACATCTTCTGGAAGGTCATTAGTGCTGCCACTAACTGTATCTCTTTTACCATCACCTCTGCGCTAGACTTAAGACCTGACAATTGAAACTAATACAATGCAGAAGTGGGGTAGGGTCCTTCTGATGCAGTTGTCACCAGTTTTCTGGTTGATGGTATTGGCTGCTGTGAGACAAAACTGCCCTCTCTAGATGTTGAAGCCGGGACCCCAGAGCTGGTGGGTGGGACTCTAAGTTCCAGTAGTTCTTTTTCCAGGTTACCGGCTTGCTCAACAATCCACCTCTTGTTTATTGAAACATCCCATTCAGAAAAAGGAATGAAAGTGTGCAGAATTGTTTTGTACCATGGATCTAGTAGTGTGGCATGGATGTACTTTTTGTACAAGATGATGTCATGTTGCAGCCTTGTATTACAAGACAAGCGTAGGATTAACCTCTCAACCAAGGAATGCGCTTATATATTTTGTTCCCCCCTGTGGGTGCAAGCCTTTTAAAGACCTTCTTTAGCTGGTCCTACAGCAGATGCAACAACTAGATAGCTTAGCCGATTGTATTATCCTCTTTGCTAAATTTCCATGTGAAAACCTCAAAAGGTAATAGCATCTGTGTCAGGTATTTGACTATGCCCCATTTGTCCACATCCATGGTCATAGCTTTTCCGAACTGTTTCCCCTCTTCTTTAAATGACATTGTCACTGATTTGTTTGTACTGCTCAGAAGTTGTTACATGTAATAGGTTGAGTTCCAATAATTTGGCACCTCCTGTAGCAGGGCTTTAACTGGTGCTCTATTTGCACCCTGAATAATCCGCAACAGCTTCCAGGCTTTTAAAAGAATGGCCTAAATGAGTGCAGATTCTTCTGCAGGTGGTCAGTATGTTGCTGACCATGTCTTCTTTTTAGAGAAGGTCTTGAACAACCAGTTTGGTGCAATGGGCCAAACACAGGACCTCGCAATTGCCACCATTGTCCGTGGTAACAAATCCAATTCTGAGACCTCTAAGTCACAGCCATTCATACACCTTGCTGTAAAATTTGTAAAAGATGTATACGGCTATATGTGATTTCTCTGTGGCAAGCATGGCCACTGTTGCATGCAGCCTAACACTCTTAAAACTTTCTTCTAGGCCAAGACCTGTAGATATTTGTTGCTTTACCCCCACAAAGGAGATCCAGTGTGTAGTGATGTGCATGTAATCAGTCACCTGACAACTGGTCCATATGTCTGGAGTCATGTGATAGTGTGAACAACACTTTGCTGCCAAGCTTGTCCAACCAATTTCAGCACATCATGATGCAGTGCTGGAACAGCAACTCTGGCAAAATGGTCCAACTTGGAACCTTCCATTTTGGGTAGATGGCTGCCACAACTTCTAAAAATTCTACTCCTACAAATGAAAAAAGGAGGAGATTTGGCGCTAACAGATTCCCATTGTACAAATGTGCTTTTGAGTGCTTATAGTCAGAGGACCCCCTCCTGCCTGAACATGTCCGTAACTGTAGCCTATTGTGGTAGACTCAGTGAGCATCGTAGTGGATCAGTCACTGTATGTCGTGGTGTCTCTTGTGCCATTGTGAAGTTGCTGAGGAGGGTGATTCTGCTGGAAACTGCTGGCGACAAGGCTGCTTTGTGTGAAGATGTCACCCTCTTTTTACTCATCATCATCACCTCCCACCATGATTGGAATTGTAGCTGACTTTCACCAACTCTCTTCACCTTCACCACCCCAACCATTTGCAGAAATATTTTAAGGTCCCTCTCCCGCCGGATTGTGTGGTATTTTTTCATTTGGGTAATTTGGCCTCCAGTGCAATAATGAGTACCAATCTTACCTCAACAAACATTTGTGTGGCAATTGGTGCATAGTGCAATGTGCTCCCCCTTTTTGCTAACTGTGAAAAAGTCCCAAACTGGGAAGGAGTACTTTTTTGCTGTGCCACTGCCAAAGCTTGAAGAAGAACTGGAGGTAGGTGGGTGTGTCAGCGACTGCCTCTCTGCAGTGCATAGGTATACTGAGGCAGCGGGTACTAGTGCAGGTCTCTGCTGGGGCTTTGCAAATATGGAAGCTGGCAGTGCTACCTGTGCCACATCCCTTGGAGCATGATAAAAAGCAATGTCAGACTCCTCAGCTACCTTATTAACTGGCTTGTCATCCTCCTCATCATGTTTTTCCATAACTCTACGACTTTCAGGAACCTTTATTTTTCCTTACCTCTCCTGGCATCTCCAGGACTCTGTTGAGTTCAACTCTATATCCCTATCATCATCATCAGAAGTGGTGCTTAAAGAAGATGGTAGAGTAGTACTCTTCCTTTACCTTGCTGGTGATATGGGAGCCCATGATTCTAAAAGAGGAGGTTCTTGCTCACAAGGAAGGTCAACCTCCTGTTTTGCTCCAAAATCAGAAAGATGTACTATTGCTGTCTGCGGCTGCTATCCACTTTGCTCAGTTTCTTGAAACAATTGAGTACTACTTTGCAAAAGGGACAAATCAAATTCTGTGTCACTGCTCATTAGCATTGCCATGATTGCAGTGACCACCTCACTGAAAGACATGGTCTTGAGCTTAGGTTGGGGTGTTGCTGCTGATACCGGGGTGCTGCTCTCAGCTTGCTCCCTGGAGTCCTGTGTGGTAGACACATGATGTCATCCAAAAAACGCTTGATGTGACAGGCCACTGGTGGGAAGCAGAAGCTTCTCACCTAAGAAAACTGAATGTTGTTGTGCAGATGTAAGCCTATGGTGGATGGATGGATGCATGGATCGATCGATTGAGGTAAAATGTAAAAAAAAGAAATATATTTAAAAAAAACGTACAATTAAGCAAATAAAATAAAAAAAATTAAATGAGTTAAATAAAAAGAAAATACATTGTATTTAAAGCTAAGGATGAGAAGAAACTTGCTGGTGATGCAAGATAAAAAAATGTAAAAAATGCATGGAATATTATATAAGCACTGTTCATCAAAATCATATTCTTACTATACAAACTACAATGATCCTCAAGCATATTAAACTGATATCTCATATCCATCCATGCAAGCCTATGTCAAAGGCACACTGTCTGGACTAACAAACTGGCTGCCAGCCAGGGCCACATGGTCAAACAATAACACTGAGCAAGGAGGCATGACGAACAAGGAACACTTGCCCATGGCAAAGGTATACTGGCTAGATGCACAAAATGGCTGCCAGCCATTCCACATGGTCAAGCATCAACACTGAGCAAGGAGACATTTTGAACAAAGAACACATGCAAGCCTATGGCAAAAGAACAATGGCTGGATCCGCAAAATGGCTTCCAGCAAGTCCCACATGATCAAATGACAACACTGAGCAAGGATGCAAGGGGAACAAAGAACACATGAGAGCCTTTGTCAAAGGCATACTGGCTGGATGCACAAAATGGCTGCCAGCCAGTGCCAAATAGTCAAACAATGACAGCAAGCAAGGAGGCATGGGGAACAAAGAACACATGCAAAACTATGGCAAAGGCACACTGGCAGGATACACAAATAACCTATGTTCACAGACTCCATAAAATGGCCCTCAGCCACATGCTATGGAGAACAAAGACAAATCAATGGTAAGCTATGGAAAAAGACACACAAACATATACACACTGGACAGACAAAGGAGGAATTGGGGATATTGAATGAAACAATACCATTCATTCAGTAATGCCAAAAATAAAAATTAACTAAGCAATAAACATTCTACAACAACACACATCCTCCCAAGTCATCAAATATTACCCCACATATACAATTTTTGTCCACAAAAATGTGAAGTACAAAAAGCAAATGTTTAATTCAATCCAATGCCATCACCCCCTAAAAAAATGTTTTAAAACAACATAAACCACAAAAACAGTTCTTTCATGCACCCATGATTAGTACTGGCCTGGCCCTACTGAATGCCCCTTGGCAGACTAGGCCATCTAGCAAAATAAATAAATATTGCAAATTTAACAAACATGGAGAAAATGTAGTGAACTGTGCAACATTGTTCGTTTAAAAAAGAAAAAAAATGCTAAATTATAACTAGGCCCCCACTCAAAAAACGCAGGTCACCTACCACAATAACTTTGATAAATTGAATACAAGTACAAATACATACTAGTGCATGCCCTCTTTTAAACAAAACAATACCCTTACACAAGAGTTTTTTAAACTTACTTGTGAAATCTCAAATACAAAGTCCTTAAATGCATTGGTATATAAGTAGCAGACAAGGAGAGTGATCATTCCAGCTCCAAATCCAAATGAAAAGTGACCATGAGATGGACAAAGCACTGACAGGAGCCTGCTAGAGAGGAAGAAGGAGTTGGATTCTCTGGGGCACTTCCTTCCAGCTGGAACAAAAAGTAAAAAGAAGGGTTTTTCGAGGGAAAAAACAACCCCAGCAGCCCATTGGAGAAGAAAATCCACTCGAAAAGTCTCTCAGCTGCTTTTCAAGTGCAAAAGCTGCTCGAGCAGAGCATTTGCGGCTGTAAGCCATGAGAGTCAGTGCAAAGTCTATACGAGTTCTCTAGCGGCCTGAGATTATCATGGCATTTTGAAGGGATCTTGAGTAAGCGCTTCTCCTTTCATACGCTCCTAAGCGTTGTTTTCACTCTTAGCTTTGATCAGTTTTTAATACGAGCTCACAACCACGTTTTTTGAGGGTCCTCCCCTGCATGAGGAATTACGAATGGCATTATCATATTATAATAGTATTTACACAGATGCATTGATAGTGTTTACGTGTGCCTACAATACACAGTGAATTTCGCATTCTGAATCACTATTGACAGCAGTATGCACCTATCAGTCTAATACTAGATTCACGCCACATCTCAGTACCAGCTAATTAGCTTACCAGTATTTGCACTTGAACCATGGGGAAAGCATGAAGCACCTCAAACAGTGAACCCACGTAACAGGCATGTATTAAATTGTTTGTTTCTTTTGTTGTTTGCTTCCACAGGTTTTTCTGACTCCAAATTTTTGGAGAGTCAGACCATTTTTGACTGTGATTTTACATTCAAATATTATTTTTCACTTAGCCTAGGGTTGAGTGCGCCTTAGCGTGCGCAGAGTACCCAGGCTTATATGGTCCTGACAAAAACCTGCAATGTAAAGGTAAACACCCAGGCTATCAGTTAAACACAAACCAGCTATGTATTCCACTAACGAATTCCCAAAGTTGGAAACTTAAACCATAACACAAACAAACATAATGATATAAAAAATAGTATTTTTTAATAAAAACAAAGATAAATTTATACAATGTAAATATACACTTATAATAGATTATTGGTGCAAAAATGATGAGTTTCCTAATTGAAGAAAACATAAATTTAAAACATATTTGGATAGACACTGATACATATCCTTTCTACAGTTATTGTGGCTGTTGAGTTTGAGTCAACGCGTTTCGACACGTCGTGGTGTCTTCCTCAGGACAGTTTTATACGTTCAGCCAATATGTCTACAAAGAACAAAATACTATTAGTTCTTATATATTTGTTTAGAAATTCAATGTTATAGTTTATAGTTTCATATTAGAATATCAAAATTAATGAGTGATAGCAGTAAGCCTAAAAGTCATTATCCATTTCATTTTGTCATATCTGATACATTTCAATTTAGCATGGGAATATTGATTGCATTCATTGTTTGACTTTAAGAACGTTTTAATACATAGCATAGCACAGTACATTTTAATCTATATTTATACATTGAGGGTAACGTTGGGAGAAACGGCCTAGACAGTTGCAATTTACATGATATTAGTTATTTTGTCTAAGATTTACAATTATTTTGTTGTTGATATTCATTGAAGAGCTGATTCACATTTTGATTTGATGACAAGGATTTTTAATATTTCCCCTTCTATTTCAGGTAGGCAAATTGAGCCCAAATTAAAGTTTAGAAAAAGAATAGATAAGTAAAAGAAACCTATAGAGAGAAGGTAACAACAAGGATTAATCATTTATTTCTTATAAGGGTTTCAGTATTAACTTGGGCCACATCTAAGGACTAGTATCCTAGCTTCAATACGTTCATGCATCTGGTACTGCATCCCTATCTACAACAGTACCTTTTTATGTCTAAACTGTTCATGAGTGAGTATCTCTTTTCTTTCACCAAGATAATAGGTGTCCTATCATTTTACCTGACTGCGATCTTTCTTCAGGATTTGTCAGCCAAAACTTTCATTTAAAACCAGAATGATTGAGGCACCGTTATTTTAATTTCCTAAAATTCGGCATGTGTAACCTGCAAGAGAGACAATTGCATATTTCTTAAACACCCTTCTATTTAATACTTTATGTCTAGAGCAACCTAAAGAGCCACATATGCTCCTTATGGGATATTTTATCTACCTTATTTTTAAGGGTTCACTGCTTCCATCTCAATCAGGCTGTATTCCTATATCTTCATAAAAACGAGTTCGCTCCAAGCTATAAATACTAGTGGTACAAAGCTTAACTAACAGTCACATCTGTTAGTTAAGCTTTGTACCACTAGAAAACCTCTATGACTTATTATGACGACTAGTTGGTTGTATTTTAGTGAAGGTATACTGTGTCAATTTCTTTAACCCCCCCCCACACACAAACAAATTACCAGCTCCACTGTAATTCAGGTGTCGCAGCACACCCGGATGGCACTCGGCAATCCGGGTGGGCCCCGATGATGAAGCATGTCACCGACCAGGTTGGTGAGTGAGGGGTTTATTAAAACAAGGAACAATTCTCCTTGAGTCTTCAAAAATTTCCCCATCTCCAGTAGGGCCACCTCCCGGTCCTGTGGTGATACTTCTCCATTTTGTTTATATAGAATTGGTCTAGGGCACCAGGAGTACCCCCCTCTACTCTTGTGGAAAAACCCTTACTCTCCCATTGTTTTTTGATATATTTGGCAGCGCACAGCTGCGAGAGAGCACCTCCTTTCTGATCATTGCTATCCCATGTGCATTTTTTCAACATGGGGGAAAACCAAGGATTATCCTACTCAAGCGATGAAGTCGATGCCATCAAGGGTAATCTGTCTGCATTTCCTGACGCAACCATTGCACAAACAATTTCACAAACATCTGATTGGGATAAACTGTCTGAATTGAAAAGAAACCGTATCAGGGCGATCCTAAATGGTACTATCATGAACGAATTAAGCATGGGCGAATTTTGTGAATCTGGCGTTCGCGAATTTGCGTATTTGCGAACTTGCAATCCACAAAATCAGCGAATTCTCGCGAATTTGCGGATTATTTTGTTTTTTTTTGTGTTCGCAAGGGTTTCTGCCAGTTCGCGAGGGTTTTGTACTAGTTCGCAATTGCGAACTTACTTGTCGGCACGCAACGGTCGCGACTATGTTGTTTCTACGTCTGGTTCATCATCACAGGTTCACAGCACCCTCTGTTTCAACACTGCCACCATCTGTTTCACCCATGCCACCCTCTGGTACATCAATGCCACCCTCTGGTTCATCATCACTGTAGATTATGGGGGGGGAAAGCAAGCACACCTGCCCTGCTTCAACCAACATGAATTAATTTGGGGTTGGTTTATTAATGTGTCACTGTTTTAAAATTCCAGTCTGGCACCTGCTTCCTTATCTGTAATTTGCTTTATGTTGCAGTGCAATTTTTTTTTCCAGGACCTTTGTGGCCTACTTGTAGCTATTCTATGAGCCTGCTGTGAGGGTCAGAGCAGGGTCATACAATTGTTGCAACTAGCAACTGAACTCTGGAGGGGTCCCAGTCAGGAAGCACTACAGGGAATGGTTACTAATGATGAGTTTGAACTTTTGCACCTGCTGATTGCTTTCAGTTTTGCAAAACTCGTTTTTCAGCAATTTCGCGGGATTCGCGGGGCGCGAACTTGCGCAAGATCGAATTCGGAAGCCGCAAATTCGTGCGAATATGCGATTTGTTTTTTTGCGGCGTGTTAATTTCGCAAGGTTTTGTGTGTTTTAGCGAGCCGCTTGTAGCGCAACGGCACGAAGTTACCCTTGCGGTCGTTCACGGGCGCGGCCATCTTGTTTGCATGACGTATTTCCGTTTCCGGGCGCGATGTGTAATCTCGCAAAGTGTGCGGCTCGCTAGTACAATTTCGCGTGTGATCGCGAGGAAAATCTCGCGCGAACTTACCCATGCGGTCGTGAACGGGCGTGGCCATCTTGTTTCTCATTCATTGGTATGGTTCTGGGCATGCTTTTTGTATCCTCTCTAAATCTCTGCCATCCTTTGCTTGTTTGAAGTTTTTTTTATCTATTTTACTTATTATCTATCCCTCTATTTTTCTAGCCCTATATTTTTGTGTTTTCTGCTACTTTTGGTTAATTTTAAACTACTTTTTTAAACTCTTTTCTTTTCTTCTTTCCCTATTCTATTTTCTTTATTTTTTAGCTTCCTTTCCGCCCAGACCATGGCGAAGGGAGCCGGGAAGCATCCCGAGAAGGGGAAGGGTCCCGCACCCCGTGCCCGGCTCCCGTGCGGGCGTTTGAGGGGGGAGACAGTCGCACCCCGGGAGATCTTCAGCCCGGAGGAGGTGGCCGCACTAGTTTTTTATGTTCAGCGCCGCCTCCCCAGGACCATCATGGCAGGCGGCAAGATCGGTAGCGGGTACGGGATCCGGGAGCGCCGGAAGCGGTGGGAGAAGGTGTGCCGGGCCATGTACCACCACTCTCGGGTCCGGCGCACCTACAACCAGGCCACCCACCGCTGGACGGATGTCCTGGACCGTGAACGCGATCTGCTCGACCTGCTTGGCCTTGAGATCCCCGGGATTGGTGAGTAGTAGTAGCTATTTCCTTACTACTCTGTTTTCTCCTGCTCTGTGTGTTATTATATTGCAAATTTTTGTTTTTTACCAAGAGCAATAATGCTGCTGATTACATTGTAGGTAAATTATATTTCAAAATCTTCTGTGCATTTCAGGTGCACTGCTCTCCTTCTCAGTAGTGTTGCTACTATGCTTATTTGTTTTCGATTTTGTGTTCATTTCATTGGCCTGTGAAATTATGTATGAGTGTAGTTTAAAGAACTGCGTAATGCTAGACACTAAGGTTGAGATTTTTAATTACCGGCGCATCCCTGCAAAGTAGCAGGGATGCGCCAGTAATTGTGCGCCACGCCACCACCACCCATGGTGCGCCGTATTTACAATGCGGCGCACCATGGGCCCAAAACATCACCAAAGCGTTTCGCATCTGTGCCATAAAGGTGGCGCATTGCTGGAGTTGCGTCGCAACGATGGTGCAGCTCCATCAATGCTCTGGGGTGCCCTATCTCCCCAATGCTGCGTCAAGCCGTACGTCTGCTTCAAGCAGGCGCAGGGTTTGAGTCACGCATCATTGTCCTTAAAGTGACTGATTGAAATCTTGTAGATTTCCCTCAGCCACTTTTAGGATGCGTTCCTGCGCAGGAACGCCCTCCCTTGCGCTGGAACGCCCCCTGATGGCGCAGGGCTTTACAACGTGATGCATCTCCCATATGCGTCACGTTGTTAATATACGCCGCACCATTGCGTCTCTTTTGTTCTGCCGCTGCGTCACAAAAGTCACGCAACAATGGAGCAAAAGAGCCGCAAGGGGCTTCTAAATCAGCCCCTACAGACTCAAGTCCAGTCCTTTCTTTGTACACATGGCGATAAGAAGAAATAGTGGTGGTGGATTGATAGTTTGAGTATTTTAATGACTGGTTAATGTAGTAGGAAACTTTAGTGTTGTCGCTGATCTGCAATCACAATGGACTTTGTCTGTCACTTCGCGTGCTGCGGACTGCTGCCTGCCAATCCTAGGCAAACCTTTTTAGTACTTTGTTTAGTGAGTTACATAAGAACTTTCCAATTCGACGGTCCGCAAATCAAGCAATACTAATAATGTAGTAGACCACATGAGATTGGTCAATATATCCAGTGGAATAGTTGTCTATTTGCTATTTCGCCAAAATATTTTGTTATTGTTCTTTTGAAATGTTTGATTTGGTTGACAAATATCATCCATGTTTTCTGGTCTTTCTTTCTTTCATGTTGTACATCAGCTCCCCCCAGGGGCAAGAGGACACAGGAGGAGGAGGAGGGTGCTGTTCAGGATGCAGGCCAGGATCGGGCAGGCGAGGGCTCCTTTGCTGGCCCCAGTAAGTTTTAATTTTAATATAGAGTACCTATTATTTCCTAGCGTTCCTCATTCGATTTTTTCTAAATCGTCTTTGATCTTCTTGTAGACTGGATCTAAATTCTTATCCTACCTCGACTATGACTCCCTGTGGTATTACTAGATTATTCTTATTAGTCTGTCTGTGTAGTTAACTAAGATTGCACATTTGGCAATTCCATTAGACTCCCATTCTAGTCAGCAATAGCTCTATGCACTGAGTGCAGTCCTCTGGGATTGTCCATAATGTCTTTTCAAGTCTTCTAAATGTTTATGCTTTGACAATTGCCAACAATAAAAAGGTGAATGACCACCAAGAAAGAATAAGATACTACTTTACTTTTGGTTTGGATAATAGGACAATCCATTCTACTACTGTTGCAGGGACAAATCTGCACAAACAGAACTATGGACACTAAATAATGCATTGCTTAGCTTATCAATTATAATAGGTGCTGTTAGACTTTCCACATACCTCAGTGATAACAGACTTTGTAGTTGAACCCCCAATCTCCTTACTGACTAGATAGTGTGGCAGAGTCATTTAGGTCCCAAAGTCACCGATGATTGATCCCCAATGATGATTAGATTATCCAACGCCGGACAAGAGTACGGAATCAGAGTCAAGAAGTGTCAGAGGCACGGACTCATGCTTGCAAAAATTCCAAAACCTTTAGCTCATCCGCTCTAGTCTGGAGGACCAAAAACCACAGAGTCTATTTAAGTTTAAAAGTTTGTCATAAAACTTAACGTTTAACTGAAAATGGAAAAGTGCTTAGTGCTGACGATTAATTTGACACATTTCTTGTGGTCGAGCCGAGCTCTCACCTGGTTTGAACTTGATCCTGCTTGTGTTCTTAGAAGTCAAGCTTCTGTCTGTTAGGAGAAAAAGTGGTGCGTGTTTAAAATAAAAAGCAAGCATTCATCAGTTGTGCCAAAAAGTGCAGCAAGACAACAGCCTTCCCTGGAAAAAGGGACATTTGTACTTTAGAGTAGACAGTCACAAATTAGTACATTGTATTCTGTTTTTTTTCACATTTCTTTATTCCTCCTAGACCAAATATTATATAGTAGTGAGTGGTGTATTCTAACATTCTTAAATGTACTTTGTAGGTGGAACATCTGGTGGCGGGGCCAGCACGGAGGTGGTGTTATTGCACGAGGGGAACAACTCTGGGGGGGAAGCGGTGCAAGTGCCGAACGTGCCTGTGAGGGTTAACACGGTGGTGGCGGGCAGAGGTAAGCTATATATTCCTTACTTATTGAGACTGAAGACTGCAGAGTGTGCTTTCTGTACAGGTGTATTATAAATCAACCAGGTAGTAGCCTCCTCTAAATGTACTTCGACTTAGCTGTGAAGTTTTTGGCAAGAAGAATCCCAATCAGATCTGAGATGAACTTGATGGATGGGATGAACGAAAAGCGAAAGAAGGGTGTAAGTAAGTGTGGAAGGACGAGAAATGTAATGATGACTGGCAAAGAAGAATGATATGTGTTTGCTTGGTCCCCGAGGTGGCTGGGAAGGAAAGAATATGGTATGGTGCATGGCTGGGTGAATGATGAAGCAAGGATGGGTGGAAGGAGAACAGCCTGGGTGGGTGAAACAGAAACTGTATGTGTGCATATACTTTGAATGGATGGATGCCTGGATCATGGTACTATCTGACTCTTAGATAGCATATGTGTATCTAGAGAGAGTAGACGGTCACTGGATGAACTAAGTGTTACTTTGAAGAGCATGTAACACCGCACCCGCACGTCCGTTCCAGTGTGGGAAAGGCAAGGAAAATAAGTTTTAATTTTGTCCAAATACTACCATTAATAGTAGCAGTAGTTTGTATTGCAACTGCAAGCGCAGCATATATCCTGTTCTTACGGTGGACACTCCCTACCTCTCTTAATACCTTTAGTTTAGTAGTAGTACGTCATTCATGTGTGGGTGTATCACTGTTCACTCAATAATAAGCAAAGCACCTAAAGTCATCCCATATGCCATCAAATACATCCCATGTGAAGTGATAGATAATCAGATTATTTAGCTTCTTCATTTTCCTTTTCTAGTACTCATTTGCACTGTAGGGTGACAGCTAAATTAATTAAGCAGTAGCCCTTTAAACAGGGTATTCTCAGTGCCACCCGTAATAGAAAAGTAAGAGCTTCACCACCTGCATGTACTGGACCGGTACAGTAACGCAAGTCTGTCTCACTCATCATGGTGTGCGTCTGTTTTTCTCGGGTGCAAGTTCACTGCGCTGGCATTATGCCGGC
This sequence comes from Lissotriton vulgaris, assembly GCF_964263255.1. Taxonomy (NCBI): domain Eukaryota; kingdom Metazoa; phylum Chordata; class Amphibia; order Caudata; family Salamandridae; genus Lissotriton; species Lissotriton vulgaris. Next base: position 868,064,333 of record NC_141694.1, read on the forward strand.
TTGCATAAGATAACGTACCAATTTTCCTAAACAAGAGAGAAGAAGAAGAATAAGACTGGTGTATTGTCATAGTCGACTGTAATGGAAGTCCATAGTGCTCGTAGAATTTGTTCCTTAAACTCCTACTAATGTTAGAGCAAGGATGAAGAAGTGGGAGGTTAGATAGATACTGTCCTCAATAGTTATGTACTGTGCTTTCAATTTGCTACTTGTACTGTGACACAACTTTCTGCTCAATCATTTTGTGTTAATCTTAAGGAGCATTGGTTACAGACTATGTCTTTTTTTCTTCATATAGTTGCTCCTTCCAAATCAAACAGACCATCAAGGAGGGAGCTGGCTCGAATGGCCCGGCAACGGAGGCTGGATGCCACTGTCGCCGAATATCGGCAGGTGGTGGCCCTGGAGGAGGAGGACACACAGTCTACCGGTACAACAACAACATCCACTGGGACAGCTGCATCCTCCTGCGTGCCCCCACGGGCTGCCAGCCAGCGCAGTGCTCCAGCGGTACGGAGCCGGGCTACCAAAGCCAACCGCCACCGCCGAGCAGCAAAGACAGCAGCTGCCCCCCACAGGAGTTGCAAGGCACGCCAGCGCCACTTATTCCTCAGAGTGTCCTACCTGGAGCAGGAGGTCCTAACCTATAGGAACTTGGTGGAGGGCCTCCGCTTCGACCATGCCACCCTCCGCAAGGAGTATGATGCCCTGGCCGCTAAAGTCAACAGCACCCTGCCGTAGTGTCCCTTTCCCCTTTTTTAGAGACTTTTGGGGGGTGGGAATTGGGAGTTGGGTTGTTTTTGGGACTTTTGAAGGACAATCGTTGGGGTTAGGGAGGGTCTTGCGGGAGATTATTTTGTTAGGGCTACAAAAATATACTTTTTGAAACTTTATCTGACCATACCTGTTTTTTACTGCTTTTGAGTCTGGTGGGTGGGGATTTAACAGTAAGTTTGTTTTCCTGAAGAGTCCTAGGACTTTAGTAGTACTACCGTCAATCTCTCGTCTCTCCTAATACTCCATTATACTACCTCCAACCAAACGCTTATCTTACCTGTAATTTGTGTTTGAAAGTAGGGCTAGGCCCAGGGCTGGCTCCACGGGAAATGGCGATTAAGGTTGGCAATCCTGGGCGGATGAAATGTCCTCCTCATTGCGGTGGTACTAGTGGTGTGACACAGTGACAGTTGCATGCCTATGGAAAAAAAGAAAATGAAACCTGGTTTGTCCTTACTGTAGCATTACAACGGTACAATAGAGAATATAGCAGGTGACAGTACACTAGAACAGTGCCACAATGTAGCCTAACAAATGGTAAAGTATTGAAAGTATAACTTGTACTTGTGTTGGATTTCTTTGACATTGGCTACTACTACAAGAAATAGTACTGAAGCTGAGTAAGTCTAGAATATATCCTCGGATTCCTTCGCCAGCCTGTTGCTATGACCTTATCCTCCCCAGCAAGTGTGTGGAATTATTGATGTCATTTAATCACACAACAAGCAAAACCACACAGCCCGGGGGAAGAGGGTTAGGGTTTGGAAAATGGATGGGAATGGGGGTTTCTTTTTGGGTAGGTTTTGTTGAGAGAAGAAAAAAAAAGCACAGCATGGACAAATAATTGAAGATAAAGAAATCTTTGGGTACAAAGCTAACCATAAATCTTTTAAGTGACATAAAGGAAGTGCATGAACTACTGCATGCATTGTTACTGAAAAGTAAGTAGTACTAGAATGCGACAGTACAGGGCTGCAGCGTTTTCACTTGCCTATCTCTGCACTCAGAGAAACACTTCTTACATTAAATTAGGTTTAAAAAATAGCCAAAGTGAAACCTATAAAATGGCTGTAGGGATCAATTTAGAAGCAGAGAGAGATCCAAGAAATGCAGTCACACTCATAGAGGAAAACAATGGATACTGTATCTGTATGTTGTTGTAGTTGGATGTTGAATTTGGTAAGTAAGTTGCATGCAGCAAACAATTCCTCTTATTAGCGGCACTCCTCCATTCCAGCTGACGCTTCGTCCATCAATGTTGCTGACCAGAAGACACCCTGTCCACTGCCTGCCTGGAGGATGCTGAATTGCGGCTCTCTAATGTGAAGCCTGACTCCATTCTTTTTTCCCCATTGCACAGACTGAAACCCGGCCTGTAATTATTGAACGAAAAACAGGAAGTGATATATATTACAACACCACTGATAAATAAATATAAGGTATGTACGCTGTGTAGTGCAAAAAGTCACACTTTGATTTTCCTGATAGACAGTACAATATTTTTGAAAGTGCGTACACTGTCTGAGTCACCTTTTGAAGGATAAATAAGTATGGGCAAATTAGTTTAGCGGATCTTTCCCCTCAAGCTAGGTGTATTGTAAACTGTGTTTTAGAACAAAATTAGACCTCCCCAGCAGTGCTCCCACCCAGACCCTTACTAAAGCCAGTCGCAAAAATGTAGAAGACCCCAATCAGATCTCAAAAAACGAGGCCTAGCAGAAAACTGGTGACAAAACGTACTTTGAAAGTAAAAGTAGGCCCAAATACCCCCTTACCCACCGTGGATTGTATTCAAACCACTTGCAAGCAAGCAAAAGTATCCATAGCCAGCATCGCTCCAAGACTCGAAAACCCCCCCACCCAAACACATGCAATAGAAATACTGCTAACCCTAACGAGCCCTAAGTTAAGAATAGTGGCAAAGGCTTTCTTTAACTATGCCAAATCCCCCCTTTCCCACCATGGATTTTCTTCAAATGACTTGCAACCATAATTACACATTCTCACGAGTGCTCTAAGACCCCAGAACTCAGTTGCAAAAATCTAGAACACCCCGAAACACACGCAATCCTGCTGCTAGGGCTAACCCTAACGAACCCTAAGTTACAAAAAGTGCCAAAAGGCTTTTCCTTATGGATTTTGTCCAAACCACTTCTATCCGGTATTAGACCTTCCCAGGAATGCCCCAAGACCCGCCAACCCACCCGCAAAAAAGCACAACACCCCCAAACAGCCAAAAAGGAAAATCTCATACTTACAAAATTTCTCGCCCTTCGGTCCAAACGCGCTGTGCAGCTAGGTCATAACTCCCGTTTTCGACCACGGATTTCCTGAAAAGCAAATGCAATCAAGATAAGACTGTCCCAGCAGTGCTCCCAGACCCAAAAACTCACCCACAAACACCCAGAACCTCCCCAAAGAGCACCTCAAAGGCAAGCAATTCAGCAAAAACACAAAAGAAATTCCGCCTCCGATTTGGTCCAAACCACTTTTATCCGGTATTAGAGCTTCCCAGCAATGGCCCCAGAGCCGTCAACCCAGGAGAAAACTAGTAGAAGACCCCCAAACAACCAAAAAGCAAAAGTACAAAAATGGGGACTTAGTCATTTTCTTGCTAATTTCCAAAATCACTCCGCGCGCGCTCTGCAGCTAGGCCCTAACTCCCCTCTGCCACCATGGATTTGCTTCAAACCTCTTGCAAACTAAAGTATCCATAGCCAGCAGTGCTCCCAGACCCCGAAACCCACCCACAAACACCAGGAAGCCCCCCAAACAGGCCCCCGAAAACGCTACATTGAGCAAAATGTCAGAAATAGCAAAAAAAAATTCTGCATGGATTTTGTCCAAACCACTTCTATCTGGTATTAGACCTTCCCAGGAATGCCCCAAGACCCGCCAACCCACCCGCAAAATAAGTACAACAGCCCCAAACAGCCAAAAAGGAAAATCTCATACTTACAATATTTCTCGGCCTTCGGTCCAAACGCGCTGTGCAGCTAGGTCATAACTCCCGTTTTCCACAACGGATTTCCTGAAAAGCAAATGCAATCAAAATTAGACTGTCCGAGCAGTGCTCCCAGACCCCAAAACTCACCCACAAACACCCGGAACCCCCCCAAAGAGCACCTCAAAGGCAAGCAAGTCAGCAAAAACACAAAAAAAATTCCGCCTCCGATTTGGTCCAAACCACTTTTATCCGGTATTAGAGCTTCCCAGCAATGGCCCCAGAGCCGTCAACCCAGGAGAAAACTAGTAGAAGACCCCCAAACAGCCAAAAAGCAAAAGAACAAAAATGGGGACTTAGTCATTTTCTTGCCAATTTCCAAAATCACTCCGTGCGCGCTCTGCAGCTAGGCCCTAACTCCCCTCTGCCACCATGGATTTGCTTCAAACCTCTTGCAAACTAAAGTATCCATAGCCATCAGTGCTCCCAGACCCCAAAACCCACCCACAAACACCAGGAAGCCCCCCAAACAGGCCCCCGAAAACGCTACATTGAGCAAAATGTCAGAAATAGCAAAAACAAATTCTGCATGGGTTTTGTCCAAACCACTTCTATCCGGTATTAGACCTTCCCAGGAATGCCCCAAGACCCGCCAACCCACCCGCAAAAAAGCACAACACCCCCAAACAACCAAAAAGGAAAATCTCCCACTTACAATATTTCTCGGCCTTCGGTCCAAACGTGCTGTGCAGCTAGGTCATAACTCCCGTTTTCCACCACGGATTTCCTGAAAAGCAAATGCAATCAAAATTAGACTGTCCCAGCAGTGCTCCCAGACCCCAAAACTCACCCACAAACACCGGAACCCCCCAAACAGCACCTGAAAGGCAAGCAAGTCAGCAAAAACGCAAAAGTAAATCTACCTCCGATTTGGTCCAAACCACTTTTATCCGGTATTAGAGCTTCCCAGCAATGGCCCCAGAGCCGTCAACTCACCCGCAAAGAAGTAGAACACCCCCACAAGTGCAGAGTCTTTCTTCATTGGGCGTAATCCAGCCGTCTGCTTTGAGGGAAATAGGAGTCTGGAGGATGAGGATAGAGGAGCATGTTCTTGTGAACTTGTGAACCTGAGGAATGCAGACTGCGGCACCTTCAAATCAATAAGCAAACAAGTGAAGACAGTTCTGCTGATGGGCTTGTTTTTGTGATTAGGTGATTAAAGTTTGAATTATATTAACTGTGCATAACAAAGAAAGACACACAAAGGAATAAAAGTGAATAAGGACGAAAAAGAAAGTTATTGATTCATTGTCTCATTTTCAGGGCTCGGTGTCAGTGATTAAGAATAAGGCTTCGTCATCATACTCTGCGAATTCAGGCAGGGTGAGGTCAGTGTCACCTAACAGAGAAGAAATTCCCTCATCTACGTTGCTGTCAACCTCGTCTTCATCTGGCGTGCTTTCTCGTACTTTGTAATCTGGTGGTATGAGGTGCTGATTCATCTTAATCATTGTTAACCTCTCCACATTTTTGGGCGAGAGGCGGCTCCGTTTGGAAGTTACAATGCCAGCAGCAGCACTGAAAACACGTTCAGAAGACACACTTGCGAGTGGGCAAGACAAGTAGTTTATAGCCAGGTTGGAGAGCTGTGCCCACAATTCTTTTTTCCCATGCCAATACGCCAATGAGTCAGAATTAACATAGACCTCTGTTGAGTCTTTCAGATAGTCCTGCACCATCGACTCAAGGCCCTCCAAGGTTCCTCCACTAGGCTTACTTTTTGCTGTGACCCTTTGAGAACCAAACCCAAGCCGAGTTAGCAAATCCTCTTCTGCATCCAATGTTACTGTTGTGTCTGGTGCAGATGATCCGGTTGCCGGTGTCTTTAATGGCTGAGAGGTCACTTGTGCCACAGCCACAGGTGCAGAAGTGGATTCTTTTGACTTGGGATGGCCTGCTGATCCTGATGTACTGCCTTTTCCTTCAATTTCCTGTCGTTCTCTTTCAAACCTCTTGGCTGACAAGGCTAGCCAAAGTTTGTACTTTGTAACATCTTGATCACCAAAAGGAAAGAATGCTTGGCCTGCCAGCGCCTTTTTGTAGCGTGGATCCAGAATAGTAGCACAAATGTAATGCTGTTCTGAGTGGATCATTTTAAGACGTTCATCACCAAGTAGGCGCTCTAATAATTTCTCCGCCAAAAGAAAAGTGTCTTTCATTTCTTCATCTTTTTCAAACATAGAAGACACCGCCTTCAGTTGGTGCTCCAGCATGCGCAACAATGGGATAGCTTTTCCCAAATTACATCCTCCTTGCTGACTGAACGCGTGAAGACCTCAAAAGGACGAAGCATGTCTGTCAGGATTTTAACTAGGTTCCATTGCGCCGCATCTAGCCTCAGGTCCTTCAGAGCTGTACCCAGTGTTAAGAAATACTGATCGAGTACCGTATACTGCTCATACAGACGCTCAAGCATGTAGAAGGTTGAGTTCCAACGTGTTGCCACCTCCTGGATGAGTCCTTTCACTGGCATTCGACGTCCATGTAGCAGGGTCCACAGATGCTTCCGGGCCTTAAAAGAATGGCTGAAATGGTTGCACATTCTTCGGCAGATGGCCACTATCTCGCATGCTGGACTGTCTTCATCACTCAAGAATTTTTTAACAACCAGGTTTATACAGTGCGCCAAACACGGCACTCTGAAATAGTCACCCTGCTCCATGGCCTTAACTATATTGGCGCCATTATCCGTGGAAACATAACCAATCTGGCGTTTTTTGGGGGACAGCCAGTGAAAGACCTTTGTGTTAAACTCATTCAAAATGTTTTCTGCTGTGTGACGTTTCTCCAAGCCAAACATGGCTAGTGTTGCATGTTTCCGAGCAGCTTTAAAAACTTGGTCCGGGTCAACACCTGCGTTTAGCTTTGCTCTAACCCCTGAAAAAGAGACCCAGTGTGCAGTGATGCACATGTAATCAGCGCCTGCGCCACTGGTCCACATGTCTGTGGTCAGATGTATAGTGTGAACAGCACTCTTCTGCAAAGCTGCCCCAATCACATCCAGCACATCTTCATGTAGTGCTGGAACCGCAACTCTGGCAAAATAGAAACGGCTAGGAACCTTCCATTTAGGGCAGACCGCTGCCACTAATTCTAGAAAACCAACCCCTTCTACAAAAGAAAAAGGGAGAAGGTCCAGAGCTAGCATTTTAGCCAGCTTAGTGTTATACAGACGCGTCAGTGGGTGGTTGCGTTCATATGGCGCTTCTGTAAACAAAATGTTTCTAATGTTACCCTGGACCAAGCATTTACGGGATGATGATGATGACTTCTTCGACCCAGTTACGCTCGCTGATGAACTTTTTCGCATTGGTGTCTCACTCTCTCCCACACTCTTATTGTGGCTCACATGGGGTGTGCTGCTGACAGGGGTATTGGGTGTAAGTGAAGTGTTTGACACGTCTTCTTCCTCCTCGTCATCATCAGATGAAACGTCAACGTTTTCTTGACGTGCAATTCGGGCTTCCTTGATCGCCTGTAGGTGCGCAAACCATTGGACAGCGTGCTGTCTCTTAAGATGACCTCTCTGGCCTCCGGTACCATAGTTGGTACCAAACTTACCACGACTAACTGCAAGCTTACAAATGCTACAAATGGGGAAGTTTTCCCTTTTTGGGCAAACATTAAAGAAGTCCCAAGCTTGGGACTTGAATTGTCTGTGGGGGCCGGAGGAGGCGGCGATACTGGTGGTGGTGGTCATGCTGCTAATGCCAGATGAAGTGGAGGATGTGGATTGCCGAACTTTAGTACGTTGTGCACTTTCACCACCACTAATTGAGGTCGAGGTGGATGGAGGTCCCTTCTGGCGAGGAAGAAATATGGAAGCGGTAGGTGTTGGTGTACTAGTTAACTCCAATGATTGTTGTGTTTCCATTGCCTCCTCGTCGACATCATCATCACGCTCAGCAGCTTCTCGGGCTAGGGTCAAAATGTCTGTTTGCTGCATGCCCGCTGGGGCTGCAGTGACCTTTATGATGACTGGGCCGTCGTCGTGAGAGCCTTCATCAGCAGCAGTATCCGCCACTTCTTGTTGAGCCTCATCACACTCCATAACTATGAGACTTTGGACGAGCTTCCTTTTACGCTTAAGTACCTTTGTCAGATCATGGTGTGCCTCACTCTCAGACGGCAGTGGTGCTGGTTCCCAATTGTGATCCGTATCATCAGAAGGAGGTGTGCTTGAAGAAGATGTAGACACCAGCCTTGATCTCTTCCTTGCTAGGGGTGTGGAAGACAATGAATGATCATCAGGAGGAGTGGCTTCCTCAAATGATACCTCGCCTTGATTGTCGATTTCCTGATGTGCCCCTACTTCGGGAGGAACAACTATTGTGGGCACTTGTGACCCCACTTGTGACCCTCCATGCACCTCTGCTTGTACATCTCCTTGCGCTTCCTCTCCTTCCACTTGTACTTGGGTTTGTACTTGCACATGTGGTTGTTGTTGCGGCTGTGGTTGTTCAACACTCGTCAGATCAGTTACAACAACCTGTGTTGATTGAGGGACATTGCTGCTACTTTCTTGCGATGAGCCAACATCACTGGTCGATGGTGATTGAAGAAGTACACTGGCTGCCTCTGCAGCACTCAAGGGCTTGGACTTAAGTTGGCGTGGTGGTGGTGGTGGCACTGAGCCCAATGGAGCGGGGGTGCTGCTCCCAGCTTGGTCCCCAGCAGATCCCGCTGCTGCTGCAGGCATACTTTTTTTTTTACTCCCAAAAAATGTGGCGGGCGGCACACCAGCCTCCTTGGTAACTTGCTTCTTCTGCTCCTTACTGGCAACTTTCTTGCTAGAGGAGCTACGGGGAACTGTTTTTGGGGCCATCTTCTTCAGAGCAGGTCAGAACAGCAGGCCGCAGTTGCACGAGTTGCAGAGTTGTCTGTGGCCAGACGTGACGTCGCGTGACGTTATGCTGCACACACACACCGCTGCAGGACTTCTTCCTGGCACTGGTGGTTCTCTTGAGACTTGTGCACCTAAAAGCAATGGAAGACAGAGGAACATCAGTTCAGTTATACACCCCCAAAAAACGAAAATCACAGAAGAATCAGCACAATCCCAAGCCATCCAGGCCCTCCATGATGTTTAAATTCAAGACACCCCACAGAAAGACTAGGCCCATGCATCACTCACTACCCCTGGGCATAAAGGTTGAAAGCTAGGCAAAATGGTTGCAGACCTAAGAACACTGCCTGCATTCAAAATGGCCCCCTGCCTCCCAGCACATGGCCAGGGCCTGCCTGTAGCAGCACTCAAAATGACCCCCACCCACATGGCCTGTCCCCATGAACACCCCAAAAAACGAAAATCACAGAAGAATCAGCACAATCCCAAGCCATCCAGGCCCTCCATGATGTTTAAATTCAAGACACCCCACAGAAAGACTAGGCCCATGCATCACTCACTACCCCTGGGCATAAAGGTTGAAAGCTAGGCAAAATGGTTGCAGACCTAAGAACACTGCCTGCATTCAAAATGGCCCCCTGCCTCCCAGCACATGGCCAGGGCCTGCCTGTAGCAGCACTCAAAATGACCCCCACCCACATGGCTTGTCCCCATGAACACCCCAAAAAATCGAAAAACACAGAAAAATCAGCACAATCCCATGCCATCCATGCCCTCCATGATGTTTAAATTCAGAACACCCCACAGAAAGACTAGGCTCATGCACCACTCACTACCCCTGGTAAAAAGGCCACAACAACAGCCCAAAAAAACGAAAATCACAGAAAAATCAGCACAATCCCAAACCATCCAGGCCCTCCATGATGTTTAAATTCAAGACACCCCACAGAAAGACTAGGCCCATGCATCACTCACTACCCCTGGGCATAAAGGTTGAAAGCTAGGCAAAATGGTTGCAGACCTAAGAACACTGCCTGCATTCAAAATGGCCCCCTGCCTCCCAGCACATGGCCAGGGCCTGCCTGTAGCAGCACTCAAAATGGCCCCCACCCACATGGCCTGTCCCCATGAACACCCCAAAAAATCGAAAAACACAGAAAAATCAGCACAATCCCATGCCATCCATGCCCTCCATGATGTTTAAATGCAAGATACCCCACAGAAAGACTAGGCCCATGCACCACTCACTACCCCTGGTGAAAAGGCCACAACAACAGCCCAAAAAAACGAAAATCACAGAAAAATCAGCACAATCCCAAGCCATCCAGGCCCTCCATGATGTTTAAATTCAAGATACCCCACAGAAAGACTAGGCCCATGCATCACTCACTACCCCTGGGCATAAAGGTTGAAAGCTAGGCAAAATGGTTGCAGACCTAAGAACACTGCCTGCATTCAAAATGGCCCCCTGCCTCCCAGCACATGGCCAGGGCCTGCCTGTAGCAGCACTCAAAATGGCCCCCACCCACATGGCCTGTCCCCATGAACACTCCAAAAAATCGAAAAACACAGAAAAATCAGCACAATCCCATGCCATCCATGCCCTCCATGATGTTTAAATTCAAGACACCCCACAGAAAGACTAGGCTCATGCACCACTCACTACCCCTGGTGAAAAGGCCACAACAACAGCCCAGAAAAACGAAAATCACAGAAAAATCAGCACAATCCCAAGCCATCCAGGCCCTCCATGATGTTTAAATTCAAGACACCCCACAGAAAGACTAGGCCCATGCATCACTCACTACCCCTGGGCATAAAGGTTGAAAGCTAGGCAAAATGGTTGCAGACCTAAGAACACGGTATGTTACCCCTACAACGCAACTTTTACGTCGCATTCCGTTACAACGCAGATTTTACAATGCGGGATCCATTACATCGGATGTCATTACAATGCATGGCATTACATCGCAGATGCTATTACAACGCATACTATTACATCGTAAGTATTGGTAAGTATTTTTTTATTTTTTTATTTTATTTAATATTATTTAATTGATTTAATTATTATTAATTATAAAAAAAATATTTATTTTTGTTTTTAAATATTATAAATTAAATATATTAATTTAAGTGATTTTTTAAATAAGTATGAGTATAGGAGTATATGTTTTGGGGTACTGAGGTATATGTTTTGGGTTGTTTGGGTGTTTTTAGGTTTTAGGGCAGGGTTTGGGTTTTGGGGTACAGGGGTGTTTTTAGGTTTTAGGGCAGGGTTTGGGTTTTGGGGTACAAGGGTGTTTTTAGGTTTTAGGGCAGGGTTTGGGTTTTGGGGTACAGGGGTGTTTTTAGGTTTTAGGGTAGGGTTTGGGTTTTGGGGTACAGGGGTGTTTTTAGGTTTTAGGGCAGGGTTTGGGTTTTGGGGTACAGGGGTGTTTTTAGGTTTTAGGGCAGGGTTTGGGTTTTGGGGTACAGGGGTGTTTTTAGGTTTTAGGGTAGGGTTTGGGTTTTGGGGTACAGGGGTGTTTTTAGGTTTTAGGTCAGGGTTTGGGTTTTGGGGTACAGGGGTGTTTTTAGGTTTTAGGGCAGGGTTTGGGTTTTGGGGTACAGGGGTGTTTTTAGGTTTTAGGGTAGGGTTTGGGTTTTGGGGTACAGGGGTGTTTTTGGGTTTTAGGGTAGGGTTTGGGTTTTGGGGTACAGGGGTGTTTTTAGGTTTTAGGGTAGGGTTTGGGTTTTGGGGTACAGGGGTGTTTTTAGGTTTTAGGGTAGGGTTTGGGTTTTGGGGTACAGGGGTGTTTTTAGGTTTTAGGGCAGGGTTTGGGTTTTGGGGTACAGGGGTGTTTTTAGGTTTTAGGGCAGGGTTTGGGTTTTGGGGTACAGGGGCGTTTTTAGGTTTTAGGGCAGGGTTTGGGTTTTGGGGTACAGGGGTGTTTTTAGGTTTTAGGGCAGGGTTTGGGTTTAGGGATAATTAAATTATATTTACCATTTTAAAATTAATTAAAATATATTTAATAAATTAAATTAATTATTTTACATTAATTACATTTTTTAATTAAATTAATTAAATTAAATGAATTAATATTATTAATTTAATTTAAGTTCATTATAAAATATATGTATATTAAACTAATTACTTTTTTAAAATTAAATTAAATTAACTATAATTTTTAATAAAATTACATTTATTAAATAGTTATTATTTTATTGAATTAAATTAATGACAATTTTTAAATGTCTTTTAATTAAATTATTTTAAAAAAATTAATTACATTAAACTAAATAACATTTTTAAAAAAAGGTATGCTTACCTATACTTACGATGTAATGCCATGCGTTGTAATAGCATCTGCGATGTAATGCCATGCATTGTAATGACATCCGTTGTAATGGATCCCGCGTTGTAAAATCTGCGTTGTAACGGAATGCGTTGTAACACAACGCGTTGTACTGACACCAATCCAAGAACACTGCCTGCATTCAAAATGGCCCCCTGCCTCCCAGCACATGGCCAGGGCCTGCATGTAGCAGCACTCAAATTGGCCCCCACCCACATGGCCTGTCCCCATGAACACCCCAAAAAATTAAAAAACACAGAAAAATCAGCACAGTCCCATGCCATCCATGCCCTCCATGATGTTTAAATTCAAGACACCCCACAAAAAGACTAGGCTCATGCACCACTCACTACCCCTGGTGAAAAGGCCACAACAACAGCCCAAAAAAACGAAAATCACAGAAAAATCAGCACAAACCCAAGCCATCCAGGGCCTCCATGATGTTTAAATTCAAGACACCCCACAGAAAGACTAGGCCCATGCATCACTCACTACCCCTGGGCATAAAGGTTGAAAGCTAGGCAAAATGGTTGCAGACCTAAGAACAATGCCTGCATTCAAAACGGCCCCCTGCCTCCCAGCACATGGCGAGGGCCTGCCTGTAGCAGCACTCAAAATGGCCCCCGCCCACATGGCCTGTCCCCGTGAACACCCCAAAAAAACGAAAATCACAGAAAAATCAGCACAATCCCAAGCCATCCAGGCCCTCCATGATGTTTAAATTCAAGACACCTCACAGAAAGACTAGGCCCATGCCTCACTCACTACCCCTGAGCATAAAGGTTGAAAGCTAGGCAAAATGGTTGCAGACCTAAGAACACTGCCTGCATTCAAAATGGCCCCCTGCCTCCCAGCACATGGCCAGGGCATGCCTGTAGCAGCACTCAAAATGGCCCCCACCCACATGGCCTGTCCCTATGAACACCCCAAAAAATCGAAAAACACAGAAAAATCAGCACAAACCCATGCCATCCATGCCCTCCATGATGTTTAAATTCAAGACACCCCACAAAAAGACTAGGCTCATGCACCACTCACTACCCCTGGTGAAAAGGCCACAACAACAGCCCAAAAAAACAAAAATCACAGAAACATCAGCACAATCCCAAACCATCCAGGCCCTCCATGATGTTTAAATTCAAGACACCCCACAGAAAGACTAGGCCCATGCATCACTCACTACCCCTGGGCATAAAGGTTGAAAGCTAGGCAAAATGGTTGCAGACCTAAGAACACTGCCTGCATTCAAAATGCCCCCCTGCCTCCCAGCACATGGCCAGGGCCTGCCTGTAGCAGCACTCAAAATAGCCCCCACCCACATGGCCTGTCCCCTTGAACACCCCCAAAAATTGAAAAACACAGAAAAATCAGCACAATCCCATGCCATCTATGCCCTCCATGATGTATAAATTCAAGACACCCCACAGAAAGACTAGGCTCATGCACCACTCACTACCCCTGGTGAAAAGGCCACAACAGCCCAAAAAAACGAAAATCACAGAAAAATCAGCACAATCCCAAGCCATCCAGGCCCTCCATGATGTTTAAATTCAAGACACCCCACAGAAAGACTCAGTCCACCCACCACTGAGTACCCCTGGGTAGGCATGAGCGAATTTTGCGGATCTCGCGTTCGCGAATTTTGCGGATTTGCGGATTCGCAATCCGCAAAATCCGCGAATTCCCGCGAATTTGCGGATTTTTTTTTGTTTTTTTGTGTTCGCCCGTGTTTTTTGCCAGTTCGCGAGGGTTTTGTACACTTTCGCAAATTGCGAACTTACCTGTCGGGTCGCAAGTTTCGCGAACTTGTTGTTTCTACGTGTCCAGCCTGTTTGGGACACTCTTCTTCATCACTGCCACTCTCTGTCACCACTGCCACTCTCTGACTACTCATGCCACCCTCTGGCCCACCCATGCCACCCTCTGTTTCATCACCACACCCTCTGGTTGTCCAGTGTACATTATTTTCGGCAAAGCAAAGCACACCTTCCCTGCCTCAAGTGACCTGAATTAATTTGGGGCTGATTAATGTGTCACAGAATATTTTTTTAGCTGGCACCTGCTTCCTTAGTGCGCCCTGATTAGTGATCTTTTGCACTTGCTAAGTGCTTTCATTGTTGCAAAATTAGTTACAACACCTGCCCTGCCCCAACTGACAATAATGAATTAGGGGCTGATTAATGGATTTTAACTTCCAGTCTGGCTCCTGCTTGTCTCCCTTAGCTGTAATTCAGGACCTTTGTGGCATATGTGTAACTATTCTGAGGTTCAGAGCAGGGTCACATAATAGTTTCAACTGGCAACTGAACTCTGGAGGGGCCCCTCAGGAAGCACTACAGGAAATGGCTACTAATGATGAGCCTGAACTTTTGAACCTGGTAAGTAGTTACTTTCAGTTTTGCTAAGATTGTATTTCTGCAATTTTGCACTTATTCGCGGGGCGCGAACTCACGCGAACTCACGCGTACAGTGCGAGCAGTGCGAGCAAAATCCGCTGCTCGCGGATTTGCGGATTTTGCGGGAGATTCGCAAATCTCGCGGATTGCGGATTTCCCGAAAATCCGCAAAATCCGCGAGCGGAACGGATTTTCAGCCCACCCCTACCCCTGGGCAAAAGGCCCCAAAACAGCCCAAAAATCGAAAATTCCAAAATTGTAGTTGCAGCAACTGTAATGCCCCAAACAAACTTACTTGTGAAATTTCTAATCCAAAAGTGATCCAAAGAAAGTCAAAAAGGCCTCAAATCCAAATATCCAGCAGCATCCACAAAACGTAATCCTTCCAGGTGAAGAATCCGAATGAAAGTGACCAGCACATGAAGAAAGCACTGGGAGGAGCCTGCTGGACAGGAACAGGAAGTTGGAGACTGTAGGGCACTTCCTTCCTCCCCCCCCCAAAAATGGACTCCTTGCAAAAAAAAGTGCAGGCAAATGTCAACCTGAGAAGTTATTCTGATAAAAATCATCATTTCCAGAAGGTTTATGCTGCTTGCTGGTGGATTTCTTGTGCAGAATTGCAAATTTTGTATTTTCGCGAGTGCGAGATTGTTGCTGCCCGCCGCATCTACAAGTTCGCAATTGCGAACTCCCGCGATACGTGATCACGGCGTTCTCGCGTTGACAAACTCTCGCAGTGCAAGGTGGCAAGCCGCGATGACGTAATCGCGCTCGCCAAACTCCCGCGGGATCCCGCAGCAAGATCCAAAATGGCGCAGCACTCGCAAAATATCGAGAAAAACTATTCGGCAAACGCTGAATGATGGTAAGTGAACGCCGCGGGCTTCAAAATTGTATCACCAAGAAAAAAAAATCCACTGCGTGCGAATTTGCGGATTTTCGGTAAATTCGCGAGCGTTCGCGGATTGCGAATTTACCAAAAATCCGCAAAATCCGCGAGCGGAACGGATTTTCCGCCCATGCTTAGAAGGAATACATTACCAACAACATGGCTCCTTAAGGTCTATTGGTTACCAATGCGCCACGGATTTTCCTTGACGATCCAGTCCTCAGAAAAGACTGGGCACTCATAGCCTGGCATTGTACCCATGACTGGATATTACTAATCTTGAAAACAGCCCTACGCCTCTATGAGGCAATCATGATAGATATTCAAACAACTGAAAGTCACATCAAAACCACACTTACCGGCTATAAAAAAAAGCTTGATGAACTTAATAAAGAGATAAATTAATATAGGGATAACCTAACGCAACAAAAAGTACTGAAATTTCATAAAGATTTAAAGAAATTCACTTTTGTGAAGGCTTATCCCTACTCTGACCCAGAATACACCCCTCAAGCTAAACCAGATGATGAGACTGATGCCTCTAGCAACTCCTCGATAGGAAGCAACTCAAGCACAGGGAGTAATCGCCAGATACAAAGAGGGAGGAATAGACAACAGCAAAATTGGCCTACATTCAATCAACAACAAAACCCTGGCTTTCAACCTATTTATCAGCCCCACCAACAATACCCAATGAACGGGTGGCAACCACCTTTTGCATCACCACCCCTCTTCCAGCCACCTGGATTCAGGCCCCCTTTTTTTAGGCCGGGGCAGGAGAGGAAGGGGAAGGCAAAAGCCAAACAAGCAAGACCATTGGGAAGAGGAGGATCCAGTGGGGAGCTACACGCGGAGCAAGGCCCAGGCAGGGACAAGCAGCAGCAGACCCTAGTGACGAATCTATCAAAACGACCGCTCTCTCCAACTGAAGAAAAAGTACTAAACAAAGGACTCGGATTTGTACGGACGGCACAACTGGATAAGTTCCAATTACATTGTGAACTAGCTTTGTTCTTTAGGAAATTGCGACTCAAGGCTTTTTTTGAAAAATAGGGAGAATCAACCCAGTCTGTAGATCAGAATGAGACTGGCTTGCATTTGAAATCAACTTTCATACCTCCACTCCATACCATCCCAGTGGATATTCAAGCCTTTGAGCAAGCCGTCTTTAATGACATTGAAAATTTACAGGCTACACATACCTTTCAAAATATGAGCAAGGAAGAAAATGCCGCTCTGACCAACCTCAAAACATGTGAGGTGGAAAGAGTTCTGCTTTGGAGGTGGAAAGAGTTCTGCTTTGGAGGTGGAAAGAGTTCTGCTTTGGAGTAAGCTAATAAAATTAGGAATGCCCCCGAGCCTATTGAATCTAGTTATCGCACTCCATACAGACACCTGGTGCAGAGTTTTAATGGGTGGTGACAGAGGACTTTCCAGGATAATACCTACCAATAATGGGCTTAAACAGGGCTGCCTCCTGGCGCCCCTGTTATTTTCCCTATACATTGCGGATTTACCTAAAGCCATATTATCCACGAGCAATGGTATTGCCCCTGTATTAGGGGGATCATCCATCGCATGCTTAATGTATGCTGACGATATTTTAATTCTAGATCTCACCCCAAAGGGTTTGAATAATCGTTTAAAAAGTTTGAACTCCTACTCCGAGGCCCACTTTTTAAAAATTAACACCTCAAAAAGTAAAATAATGTGCTTCTGTGGAAGGAGAAAACCTAAATACAGCGATTATTTCTGGTCAGTCGGGGGGGAAAGATTAGAAGTAGTTAAATCCTACCCCTTCCTTGGGAAGATAGTCACGAGTAGTCTATCAGAAAAAACCCATACAGAGAAAAATGGTAGGAAAGCTCTCGCTCAAGGGAGGAGTCTTATCTCCTTATACAAAGCGACAGGTCGGAGGCATTTTTCTATATTGCTCGAAGTCTATCGGGCAAAAATCCCCGCATCTCTAATCTACGGACTAGAAATAGTGGACATGGCATGCTGGAAATTCCTGGATTCTATTGAAGGAAGAATTCTTCGTAATTTAGCCTCTGTAAACACTGCAAGCTCTACGTCATCGTTACGACAAGAGTTTGGTCTGCGTAGTGCACGGTCCCAGGCAGTGGCGAGTGTGGTGCGATGGGTTTTTTATATTGCTGAAGGAAAACCTGGCACCCTGAGGTTTCAAATAAAAAATGAGTTGTTGGGTTCCTATAATGTTTACTCCTCTATTGTAAAAAACTTTAGACAGGCAATTTCCCTATTACAGATAGATGAACAAAGTCTTTTTACACTATCAGCTCCCCAACTAAAGTTATCTTTAAAGACCTCGTCTTGGGAGTTGAGTTTTAGAGCTGACAGTACGATCCGAAAGTCTAAGAGAGGAATGTTCCCCCTCGGTAACTCTTGTGAAATTAAAAAATTTCAACCATATTTAGGTTGGAATCTTCCTCATGCAGTTAGGCGATTTATTTTTTTGTTAAGATATGATTTACTTCCATTGAATTGTTTATTGTCTAAATGGCATGGTGGTACAGATATCTGTGACCTCTGTAAACTTTATCCCCAGGATTTATACCATGTAGTTTTTGTTTGCCCAGCCCTTAT
The DNA here is from genome assembly GCF_964263255.1 of Lissotriton vulgaris. NCBI lineage: Eukaryota > Metazoa > Chordata > Amphibia > Caudata > Salamandridae > Lissotriton > Lissotriton vulgaris. The sequence goes on from NC_141694.1 coordinate 868,082,187, forward strand.
GGTACACAGACGAAATGGTTAAAACCTTTGTGTTTTCAGCTGGGTATTTTTACTGCTTATGATTTCATTGCAGCTATGTTTAATCCTCCTAACGAAATGTTTTGCTTTAAATTGTTTTCCTTCTTTAAATGTTTTTTAACACTGTATTGACATTTCTATTTACTTATGTAATCAATGTTGTTTTTTTTTCTTTATTGCTAAACTGTTATGTGGATCTCGACAGAGTTCCGTTATCATAAAAATAAAAAACTTGAAACTTGAACTATGTGATACAATCATCATAAAACCGGCGGATAAGGGAGGAGGTGTGGTGATTCTAGACAAGGAAATCTACCAGACTGAATGTCTATGCCTGTTGTCAGACACCGCCAACTACAGACCCCTTCCTTCAGATCCTACTAACAACCTTCGCAGTGAGATCCAGAGCCTCGTGGAGCACGCGGAGTCCAGAGGGTTCATTTCTAAACAAGAAGCAGACTACCTCTGCAAGAGTGAAGGCAAGATTCCCTACTTCTACATATTGCCCAAAATGCATAAAGGCAAGAACCCACCACCAGGACGACCAATCGTGTCCGGTATCAATTCCCTCCTGGAACCACTTTCCAGTTTTTGTGACTTTTTCTTTAAAAAACTCGTCCAAGAAACTTCCACATAGACACCAAAAGTCTACTGAATTTGATCAAAGACCTCACCATAGATGAAGACACCATCCTACTAAAGTATGGATATCGAGAGCCTATAAACCAGCATTCCTCAAAATGACACCCTTGGGGTCCTCAGAAAAACCCTTGACGATACAGAATGGGACTATAATACACCTAAGAACTTGATCCTGGAGTGCGCCAGACTGGCATTAAAAAAGAACTACTTTGAATTTGAGGGCAATCTATACCTCCAGACGGGGGGTACCTCTATGGGAAGTATTTTTGCCCCCAGTGTAGCAGGCCTGTATGTGCACGATTTTGAGAAAAAACACATTTTCAATGCCAACAATCCATTCCTCTCCCATATCTCTTTATGGAAGAGATATATAGACGACCTCTTTGTCTTTTGGCAAGGACCGCTTACCAGTCTGACAGAATATACAGAGTTGATCAACACTTGCGACCGTTACCTTAAGTTCACTAACACCATCGACATCTGCATAACTAAGGAGAATGGCCTTTTGGAAACTGACACTTATCAAAAACCCACAGCAAAGAACAATTTGCACCGATTCGATAGTTTCCATCCCAGACCACTGAGGGAAAATTTACCCTACGGCAATACCTCAGGCTTCGTTGAAATTGTAGCAAGGTCAGTAACTATCAATCGCAGGCAGCCTCTCTGACAGACAAATCGGTCGCTAGAGGTTACCCCACGCAGATCTTGAATAAATGCCAGAAACGAGCGCGAAATCAGCCAGAGTCGCATTACTGGAAACCACCGTGCGCACTAGTGATGAGATTCCACTAACGTGCATTACCACTTACAATACAGCATCTAATTTAATGACAAAATCTGTCAATAAACATTGGTCAATCATAAACTCTGGTAATCTCAAATGTGAAAAACCTTTATTTTCCTTCAAAAGATCGCGCAGTCTAAAGGACACACTGGTCAACACACTTCCTAAAGTCCATGAACAAGTACCACAAACTATCACTATGGCATGGGGTCTGCCCAGCGTGATTGGACATTTCAAATGTGAAAACTGTAGCGTTTGCCACTTGACAAGCAATTCAAAAACACTGAATCTTGAACCAGTGAAAATCTGGACACAAAGATGGCATACTAACTGCAACAGTGAAAATGTTGTGTACTTAATCAAATGTCCATGCAATTTATCTTATGTGGGGATGACCTGCAGAAATGTAAAAACAAGAATCTGTGAGCACAGGAGCACCATAAGATGTAAAAAGTCCATGACTAAACTCACAGAACATTTCCTTGAGAAAAACCATACCACCAATGATCTTCGATGGACAGTAATCGAACAGGTCAAGTCCGGTCCCAGAATTCAGCAACGTCTCTTTGAAAAAGAACAACGTTGGGTGTATAGACTCTCTATGAACAAAACTAGGCTTAATGACAATATCCCGTGGAACATTGTTCTTCAGAAGTAACACCGTGTGCATTTAAAGTGAATCAGCAATGCCCCCTTTACCCTATTACTGCACTATGCATTAAAACTATCTTTTCATACTCAGACTTTGTTTCCCTACAGCTCTTAACCACAGAGCTTTTCGTTGTTTAGGTGTTTTGGGACATAATCCTTTCTGGCACTACCACTATTCCCCAGAAACATCTATAGCTGCTTGCTTGCCCCGCCGCAAAACACTCTCTGATTTTTTACTTTCCCTCCACCACACAGGTTCCTTTAACCTGTTAGCGGTGCCTTTAACATGAACGTGCACTTTGCTAATCGGCACGTATTGATAGTATCCCCACATTGCCTTAGTAACCGCATCATTGGACGTCACGCCTTTCAGCGCGACGCACATCACGTGCCACTTCAAGTCACGCCCATACCCGGAAGCCAGCCGTTATTTAACTACACGCTGATCGGGCTCGCTTCATCCTCGAGGAGTCGGCGGGCAGCTACTAGGCACATCTACCCTTTCCCTTCCAGGTCGCAGTGAGTACAGGTTGCGAGGCTACAACAACCCCTGTTGGGGTGTTGTCTTTTTGTTTTTTTGCTCACTAGTCGAAATCTACCACAATGCTGATTGATTTCCACTTGTGCTTTATTCAGACAGATTCTGGATCGCAGCCTGTCCCCGATTTCCAATGAAGCATTACTGACTCGATCTTGAGTAAGCGCTTCTCCTTTCATACGCTCCTAAGCGTTGTTTTCACTCTTAGCTTTGATCAGTTTTTAATACGAGCTCACAACCATGTTTTTTGAGCGTCCTCCACTGCATGAGGAATTACGAATGGCGTTTTCATATTATAATAGTATTTACACGGGTGCATTGATAGTGTTTGCGTGTGCCTACAATACACAGTGTATTTCGCATTCTGAATCACTATTGACAGCAGCATGCACCTATCAGTCTAATACTAGATTCACGCCACATCTCAGTACCAGCTAATTAGCTTACCAGTATTTGCACTTGAACCATGGGGAAAGCATGAAGCACCTCAAACAGTGAAACCACGTAACAGGCATGTATTAAATTGTTTGTCTCTTTTGTTGTTTCCTTCCACAGGTTTTTCTGACTCCAAATTTTTTGAGTCAGACCATTTTTTACTGTGATTTTACATTCAAATATTATTTTTCACTTAGCCTAGGGTTGGGTGCGCCTTAGCGTGCGCAGACCGCCCATGCTTATATGGTCCTGACGAAAACCTGGCAATCCCGCTCAGAGGTTGAAACATGTAGACTCTTTTTTCTCCACATAGATATAGTCGGCCATTGTAACCTTCTTTAATATCTTACACTTTGTTTTTATTATTGTCCAGTACCTTCAGATTAAAGTTTTATTGAAGGTGTACTGTGTCAATTTTAAATCACTTTTTTCTGTTTCTTTAACCCCCCACACACAAAAAAATTACCAGCTCCACTGTAATTCAGGTGCCGCAGCACACCCGGATGGCACTCGGCAATCCGGGTGGGCTCTGATGATGAAGCATGTCACCAACCAGGTTGGTGAGTGAGGGGTTTATTAAAACAAGGAACAATTCACCTTGAGTCTTCAATAATGTCCCCATCTCCAATAGGGCCACCTCCCGGTCCTGTGGTGATACTTCTCCCTTTTTGTTTATATATAACTTTGAAACAAGCACCAAAAGAAATCTTGAGAGTGAACAGAAAAAACTCTGCTACTCACTCAGAAAGGAGTAATTCAGGAACTCTGCACTCCTCCACAAAGCGATCACGGAGTTTACCACCTAGGGCTATTTTTTTTCCTGCTAGGTTGATCTCATCTATTACAAACTTCTTGTTACTGGTGAGTGACTATTACTCTAATAATACTACAAATGTGGCTATTATAATGCTCATTGCCATAAAGGCGTTCAATTTAGCACAATGGGAGATCCTATTCCTTATACATTTGATTTTTGGTTTTCTGGGAAAAATTGTAGGTTAATCAGGACATTTCTATAAGGAGGCTAAGGCTAAAATTATAACTCTTACACAACAGGGTATGTTACCATTAAAAGAGGCGCAAGACAGGGTGCCCTGTTTTGTTTGCATTGTTTATTGAAACTCTGGCAGCTGCATTAAGGCAAGATTCACAGATTAGAGCTTCCATTCAGGGTTACCATAACAGAAAACCTTTCACAGATGATATAATTCTGTATCTGGCACCGAGAAGCAAAATATTCTCAATGCACTCGCAAAAATTCCGCTTTTACAGATATTAAGGGCTATAAAATCAATCATGTCAAATCTGAAGCTCTCCTTTTTAACAGTACCACTGTGATTCTGCTAGCCTCTACGAGACCTCACTATTCTAGCACATATGCTATAAGATATCTAGGCATCTTTGTAACACAAAATTTTTCAGATTCGTTTAGACTAAAATATATTACTGTGTTCAATAAGGTGTGAGGAGTACTACATCAGTAGCACTCCCTGCCTCTTACTATTATAGGGTGCGTAGCTTTAGTTGAGTTTCTATTCTTCCTCTATTCGTTTATATCTTTTCTAACATCATGCTCAAAATTCCCCAATCTTTCATCAATTAAATTGACTATGCTTTGCCATTTTGTATTGCAGGGGAAGGAAGTACACACCAAATTGTTGATGTTGCAGTTGAATACTGAAGAAGGAGGAGTAGCTCTCCCACACCTGAAAAAGTACTATCAAGCTGCGTTCTTCGACTGACTCATTTGCGCTGCAACTACATTGATAAGTTGGATTATTTCTGCCTCCAGCAGATGTTAAGTAAGGCCAATATCCAGCTTCCTGTCTTTCTAAAAATAACAAAACGTCCTAAACGCACAAGAAAAAAGCGACCCCATATTGTGGTTTTTAGATATGCGAAACTAAAGGATGAATTTCAAAATTTCCAGTTTCCTCCCCATATCTGTTTGAGGTATTGCCACTGATTTGGAGTGCAACTAGAGATCCCAGTCATAAGGAAATGTGAAAGGGTGGGGTTTTACAGGCTTAGATATTTTGGGGTCGATTCCGATTCAGGAAAAAACACTCCGAATAGCCGTTCGGAGCGTTTTTCCCATACGAATCGTACCCTGCAACATCCCCTGTACGTACGACGAAGTACGATTCGTACCAGAAGCTGGACTCCATACGATTCGTACAGAGACCGTACAAATCAAATCCCCGTACGAATCTCCCTCGGAACCCGCTGTACGCGACATCTGCATGGTTCACGGCTGCTTTTTCCGACTCAGCAAGTACGATTCGTGTCGGGTACGCACCGTACAACCCTTTTTCTATGGGAGCTGAAAACTGCTGACGGGTACGAATCGTACGGCGATGGCTCCGAATCAAAATCGTACAGACGTTTTTTTTCCAGGATCGGAATCGGCCCCTTTATGTTGTCTGAGATGGTGAAGTACTGGGAACAGCTTACTACGAATAATTCAACTATTTCTTATGAATTAGTATTCTCTTTTCTGTGAATCAGTAATTTTCTAGTGAGCTACAAACAACCACTCAATTCACTATCCGTGGACGTCAGTCAAAAATATTTTGGGCCTCATTTATGAAAAGTGACGCATTGCTGTGTGAAAACAGCAATGCGTCACTTTTCACTTCGCCCTCCTTGCGACACCAATGATGCGTCATATTTACAGTTTGACGCATCATTGCGCATCGAGTTACAGATACGTCAGTAATTCTGACGTATCTGTATGGCGCAAAAGTGACGCATTGCTGGAGTGTGTCACAAAAGTGACACAACTCCAGCAATGTATCCTTTCACATGGGGCAAGCCCCGTGTGAAAGGGTCTGCGCCAGTCTTACGCCTGCTGTGAGACAGGGTTAAGAAATTGACGCATTTGTGTCCTAGAAGTGGCACAGTGAAATCTCGTAGATTTCACTGCGTCCCTTCTACGACCCTTTCTTGCGTTAATACGCCCCCCTGGCATACATTATACCTGGCGCAGGTATAATGTGGCGCAGGGGTTTACAAAGTGACGCATCTACCTAGATGCGTCACTTTGTAAATATGGCGCAACAAGGCGCATTTTTTACGCCACTGGTGCGTCACAAAAGTGACGCACCAGCAGAGTAAAAGTGACGCACAGCCTCATAAATGAGGCCCTATGTGACTGGTCTCATGGAATAGGGAATTGGTACCGGCTATTTTATCAGAAACTTTGGAAGGAAGCGCTCCCTGCTATTTTGACTAATGTGTAGACCTTTACAGAATGTTAGATTGATATGTGATCATGGCTCTGGTATAGCCCATAAAGCAGTGCTGGTATAAAGCATAAAGCAGTTCAGTAAAGAAGTTCCGGTATAGCCCATAAAGTGGTGCAAAACTTAAAAGGGTGGCATTTTATTCAAAATGAATGCTGTATTTTACTCCCTTTTGGCTGCAAAAAATGTTGTCTACCATCTCTGCAGCATGTTTCAGGTGTGGTCACGTGAAGAGCTATTGCCTACATTTCTGGTTTACATGCCCAGCTCTTTTCCAAACTACAAGTTAGGATTGATCCAGATCCTTATGGAGTCCTATTTGGCATGTGCCCTATGCAAATTGAAATTACATTACATCAGCAACAATTCCTTTTAATTTCCACGTTGATACCTAAATCTTTAACATTGAAAAAGTGGAGATCCTCCAAAGTACCTACCTTTAACTAATAGTTGGTGAAATTGAAGTGGATGAAATGCCTTGAAGAGCTTTATCTACAAAGAGTAGGTGCTTTCGAAAAATATGTGGCGAAATGGCACCATTGACTGGATTGAGTCATTGTATGACGTTTTTAAGTTTCACCTGTCATCATAGCTGTGTCAGTGTTTTATATCACGTTTCTAGGGACGTTTGCACTTAATGGAATAATACATTCTTTTTTCTTATGCACATTGCTGGATATAAGTTATGCTTCACATATTTAAATGAATTTCTGAATCATAGTGGATGTTTGTGTTATTACTATGAACTTTTTCTAACTGAATAAAAACAATAAAAAGCAATGGATAGGCTACTGTTATGGGACAGGGTACTGGTGCTGGTAGGTTTCTCTACATCCCCTTCCCCATGCACATCAATAATAGATACGTTTGATTTTTCCTGAGCAATATATGAAGAATTATTTGATATTTGGAATTCCAAATGCTCTCAAATAGTGAGTGATTTTTTTGGCAAGTCAGGTATAATAGGATTTTGCATCCTAATTTTGAATATTACTGTTAAAATCCCCGGATCCCTTGTTGGCTAAGGTAGGTACCGCAGGTCAAAAAGGGACCCACGAGCCCCCATCATTAGGGAAAGAAAGGTCGCCTCTAGAGATAGCCCCCGCTCCACCCCTTTGGTAGCTTGGCACAAGAAGCCAGGCTTATCTTCAATGCCAATGTGTAAAGTATTTGTAATTACGCTCACAGCAACCCAATGATGACCCCACAAATAGACTTCACCCTAGTTTCATAGAAAAACAAGTATATGTTTGTAAAAAGATATACGATGCAACCACATTATACCAAACCAACATATGCATCAGGATATAGCTCCCCTGGCATATTGGTATTGAGCTAAACTAAACAATCCTTTGTAATCCTAATGCCGTAATATGCAGTACGTTATGCAACAATCAGGTATTTCACAACATAAGAACAATGCAGATCGTAATACGGCTATCTGGTGACTTGTACTGTTACTGTAATGCAGTTGCGTAATGCAACAACGTTGAAAACTGTTAGGCCCCTGTAATGCAATGCGTTCGGTCCCCTTCAGATACTCTGTTAGGAAAAAGCAATGCAACATGTAATACAGTTATCAGGTAGTTCGTTATGTGAAACTAATGCAATGCAAAACACATATATAAGGCAGTTCGGGATGCAATACTAATGCAATGTGTAATAGGAAAATTAGGCAGTTGGTGATGCAGGACTAAGACAAGGTGTAAAACATCTATCAAGCAGTTTGTTATGCAAACTTACTGCAATGGGTAACACACATATCAGGCAGTTCGTTATGGAGAACGAATGCAATGGGCAATACAACAAACAGGCAGTTCTTTGTACAGAAATAAGGCTGTGTCATAAAATCATCAGATACTCCGTTATGCAATAATAATGCAGGGTTGGGGACCAAGGGTCAACGGACTGGATAATTCTCGCTTCAGTGCCTACTCTTAACCAGGGAACACACTCAGTAACTCTGGGCATTAAGCTTGCCTCATCTCTACAACGGCCCCCCACAGACGCCGGGGATGCCTGGTTTCACCCTGGAGATACCCAGAAAGGGACCATCTCACAGGGAAAACCAGGACGGGTTCCCCAGCGGTCTACAGCGCCAGGACACTCGGGCAGAGTAACAGTGCGCTTTACAAGAATCCCACATTTACGTAATTTAATCCAGCACCGTTCACGGTGCCTCCGGTGGTCTCTCCTCCTCTTGTGCTGGCTTGAAGTTAGTCTCTGGCCACAGTTGCCCCCCGCCCAACATTGGTAATATATAACACAGTAAATGCAGCTTCCCACTCAGGCCCCAGTGCTGCCACTCCCTTGGCACACAGGCCGCAATCCGAGCAGAGACTCGCGCTGCAGGACAGAGAAAGGAGGCCGACAGCGTCTCCCTCCAAGCCCACGCCCCGCCACAGGAGTCGACATACGTTACCTGGGGGGGGCGAACCCACTCTCCTCTCCTCATCCAGCGACTTGGGCCTCCGATGCAATCTCTCTGAATTTCCAGGCAATGAGAAAATCCCAGGCTGTACATTACACCCGCACTCAGAGTCAATGGGACTCACTGAACTCCGGGTACACGATAACCAGACAACTCCTCACGAGGGTCTCAGGCTGGACAAGACACACGCACGCAGCATCACTGAGACACACTTGATCTTCTGGTGCCCACAATCACAGGGCGCAACTTGCGCAGGTCTCCTTCTGTAGAAAGAACACGCACTCCATGTCGCAGAGACACACTTTATCTTCTGGCGCCCCTGATCACAGGGCACAACTAGCGCAGGTCTCAGGCTGTAGAAAGCACACACACACAGCGATGCTTGACACCCGCTTGATCTTTGGGTGCCCCTGATCACAGGGCACCTCTGGTGAAGGTCTCAGGATGCAAACAGCACACACACACAGCATCGCTGAGACACACTTGCCCTTCTAGTGTGCACGATCACTGACCAATCCACGCCAAAATCTCAGGCTGCACCAAGCACATGCACACTGCGTCGCTGAGACTTACTAGGCTTCCCGGTACACTTGTTCAAAGGATGATCCTATTGAAGGACTCAGGCTGCACCAAGCACATGCACACTGCGTTGCTGAGTCTCGTTTGGAACTCCACGTGCCCAAGATAACAGGGCACAACTTACGAAGGTCTCAGGCCAGACAGAGCACACACACACAGCGTCTCTTTGGAAACTTTTGTGTTCTTGTGTTTCCGAACAGGGAACTAGCTCACCTCAGGACCATGGGGACAGTTGCTTCAGGACACAGCACACTGCAACGTCCTTCAAGCAGGGGGACACAGCACACAGCAGAATCCCTTTAGCCTTTCCTTGGTTGAAACAGCAGACTGCAGGCCAGACCCAGATCACACAGCAAGAGCAGTCCTATCAATCAGTCTCTTCAGTTGTTTCTTCCTTGGGAACGGTCCTCTTGACCTCGAAGTAGCTCCAGTCTTGTTCACAGTTGATCAAGCCATTCTCCAAAGTTCAGGGGCTTCAGCTGGCACAGTTATACCCCTCAATGGCTTTGAAGTCTTTGTGTTACAGGGGGCACTGACCCCTGCTCGACCAGTACTGGGTGCCTCCCTACAAGTTACACCTCCCTTCCTTTGATTAGTGGGGGTCTGGATTCTCAGTCACTCAGCAGGAGATGGGACAATTGTATTATAGCACCGGCCCATGCCTCTACACCTCTAGGGGGTTCTCCTCCCCCTACACTCCAGATGCAGGTCAGCCTGTGCTGTCTCACCTCCTCCCCCGGGTCAAGACATTCCTCATATTCTATTGCTTTTAAATGCAGCCAGTCAGTCCACAGCCAGGAAGAGACACACACAAATGTTTAAAGCACAAAAGCCCAGACACTTTTGAAAGAGTGGCTTACAAACACATAATGCAAAAACCATCTTCATAAAAAGATGTGTTATTGCAGGGTGAGTTCAGGCATACTAAACGTCACCTTTCCATCTTAAGCCTTTGGGAAGGTAGGCTGGAAAACATATTACATGGCCATCCCATTCTATTCTACTGTGCAAGATGGCCTTTCAACAGCTAAAATGAAATGGTGAATATTTCACAGTCAGGACATGACACACACCTTAGTACATGTCCTACCTTTCACATGCACTACACCCTGTACAGGGGGACACTACACCTACCATAGGGGTGTCTTAGGTGCACAGAAAGAGAAGGGCACGGTCTGGCAAGTGAGTGCACTTGACAGAACAACATGGGAGTTTCACAAACTGCACGCAGGCCCCGTAATGGCAGGCCAGAGTTCCCTTTTCAAGGCTACTTGAGTGGGTGGCACAATAAGTGCTGCAGGCCCACAAGTAGCATTTGCATTACTAGCCTTGGAACACGAAGTGCATTTTACTAAGGACTTCACTAGTAATACAACATACCAATTATGGACAACTAATTACCATTACACTGTACACAGGGAGCACTTGCACTTTGACACTGTTTAGCAGTGGCAAAGTGTCCTAAATATCTAAGTTGGCAACACATGTCAGAAAAAAGATCTAGGGGAAAAGCAAAACGTTTAGGAAACTTTAGCCCAAAAGGGTCAAGTCCCACAATTACCCACCAGAAACAGGTAGATACTGTTCCTGAAAAGTTTGACATTGGGGGGCATATGTACAACTGAATGGCTGAGTGCGGTGTTACTTCACAGTTGGTAATGCCATGCTCCACATGTTGGAAACGCAGGGATGCGCCATATTTACAATAATACGGCACACTCCTGCATTTGCCCTAGTACTGGCGCTAAATTTAGATGCCTAGCAACAACGCAGGCACCCTTGCACCATAGTGCATGGTGCCTGTGCTACAGGGAATGATCGTTCATTTGCAGGCAGGTGTTCCTACCTGCACATAAACAATCAATAATGGTGATTTGTAACTTCTATGGGTGCAGCAGAATGCAGCTAATATAGAAGTTGGAACTCATAATTTTCCAATGAGTGTTTAAGTGCATTAAGGGACAACCTCATGCACATGAACAATCACTTACGCGATGTGCTCTTTCTATATGTGCTGTAGAATGCAGCACACATAGTAACAGCAAAAACAAGGAGAAATAAATAATTTCTCATTGTTGTGCCAAGTTAAGACCAGGTTTTCCCTAGTCTTATTTTTGGTGCTACCCCATATTTACGCCATCCTTGTAAATAGGAGGCAGTGTCAAAAAGTAATCGGTGTTGTGGCGGAACGCCTGCTGCAGCACCCACTGCCCATCCCTTTCACTCTAAGGGCTGCATGAAAGGGATATTATTTAAAATGTGGCTTCAATGCCACTTTAAGTGGCTTAATGCCACCCTGTACATCGTGCACAGTCTAAATATCGAGTTTTATATATCGACCTACAAAAATATCGAGTTGGAAATATCGAATGTATAGAATATCGGGATCAAGAATATCGTTGGATAGAATATCGACCCTAAGGTAAGTAATATCGTTTTTTTGAATATTGTGTAAGTAATATAGAAGTTAGTAATATCAATAGCATATATATCGATGTAACTAATCTCAATGTTACTAATATCGATATTTGTATTATTGGTATGTATTTTAATATGTATGTGTAATATGGTTTTGTTAAGTATTTTAATTGTTTTAAATTATATGTGTATTTTTTTATATATTAATAGTGTTATTTTTAAGTAAATTTTATGTTTTAGTACCTGAGCGGGTTGTAGGTTTATAGGGGAATGGGGTGGGAAGTCATTTAAATATACTAAATTAATTATTAATTTTTAGGAATTATAAATTAATTGTAATACATTTTTGTTTTTATTTCTGTAGCGGGTTGTGGGTTTATAGGGGAATTGAGTGGGAAGTAATTTAATTGTAATTAATTAATGATTTATATTTAGTTATTGGTATGGATAATTATTTTATTCATAATTAATTAGTAATTGGCAATTAAATAGTTTTATTGATATTTAATTTTTTAATAGGTAATTCATGTTTTTAATTATTAATTATTGTTTTAATTGTCAATTAATGTTTTTAATTGGTAATTATTTTTTTTAATTGGTAATTAATTTTGTAATTGGTAAATAATTGTGTTAATTGGCGATTAATATTGTTAATTGGTAATTCATTTTTAATATATGGAAATTATTTTTAATTAATTGGTAATCAATGTTTCTTAAAAAGTAATATTTGGTTTAAAAAATAATGTTATTTTTTAATCATTTTTAATTGTGAATTATTTTAAATAATTATTATTTTTTGTATTGACAAATATTTTATTGTGTAATATTTATTATTTGGTGACTAATATTTATTATTTAATATTTATTGGTATTTATTGTTAATTTATTGTTAATTAATTATTCAATTGTAATTGCTTTGAATAATTATTAATTGTTTATAAATGATGTAGATTTATTAACAAATGTAATTATTTATTATTTTCAATACAAATATTATTTATAACTATGTTATATTTAAATTCTACGCTATGCAATGTTTTCCTTACTATTTCACTCCCTGTAGTTGGAATAGTAATTTTTACCTGTACGCTAATCAACGTTTTCCCTACTGGTAGCACCCTCTGGTGTTGGAATAGTAATTTTTACCCCTACACCATCCAACGCTTTCCCTACTGTTGCACCCTCTGGAGTTGGAATAATAACTTTTACCCATTCGATATCCAAGGCTTTCCTTACTGTTGTCCCCTCTGGAGTTGGAGTAGTAATTTTTACCTATACGCTATTCAACGCTTTTCCTACTGCAGCACTCTTTGGAGTTTGAATAGTAATTTTTACCCCTGCGCTATCCAATGCTTTCCCTATTGTTACACCCTCTGGAGTTGGAATAGTAATTTTTACCCCTACGCTATCCAACGGTTTCCCTACTGGTCCAGCCTCTGGAGTTGGAATATTAATTTTTACCCCTACGCTATCCAACGCTTTCCCTACTGTTACACCCTCTGGAGTTGGAATAGTAATTTTTACCCATACGCTATCCATATGCTTTCCCTACTGTTGCCCCCTCTGGAGTTGGAATAGTAATTTTTACCTCTACGCTATCCAACACTTTCCCTACAGTAGCACTCTTTGGATTTGAATAGCAATTTTTACCCCTACGCTAGCCAATGCTTTCCCTACTGTTACAGCCTCTGGAATTGGAATAGTAATTTTTACCCCTACGCTATCCAATGCTTTCCCTACTGTTCCAGCCTCTAGAGTTGGAATAGTATTTTTTACACCTACGCTATCCAAAGCGTTCCCTACTGTTAAACCCTCTGGAGTTGGAATAGTTATTTTTACCCCTACGCTATCTAATGCTTTCCCTACTGTTGCCCCCTCTGGAGTTGGAATAGTAATTTTTACCTCTACGCTATCCAACGCTTTTCCAACTGTAGAACTCTTTGGAGATGGAATAGTAATTTTTACCTCTACGCTATCCAATGCTTTCCCTACTGTTACAACCTCTGGAGTTGGAATAGTAGTTTTTACCCCTTCGCTATCTAACGCTTTCTTTACTGTTGCCCACTCTGGAGTTGGAATAGTAATTTTTACACTACGCTATCCAATGCTTTCCTTATTGTAACACCCAATTTTATCATAACTGTAGTTGTTTTTGGACTTTGAATAGTACTTTTATTTATTTATTTATTTGTATTATTATTTTTGATAATGTAGTATAATAATAATTTTTAAAATATTGAAAGTATATATAACTTTTTCAATGTATGAAATATAATTATTTACTTTTTATTTATGTTATTGTTTCATGTTTAAATGTATTTGTTATTTATCATATTGTTTAATAATTTATGAGTTATTAAAATGATGATTTAAACTTATTATTAAGTAAGTATATAATATATATTTTATGTATATGTTTAATAATGTTATATTATTGTATATGTAGTATTTATTCATTTTAAACATTATTAAATATTTTTAACTATGTTAATTTGGTTTATAAGTATTATTTACTTTATTTTACACTTATTTAATTACAAAAATAATGATATTTTTAATTACGATATTTTTAACATATATATTTTTTTCCCATATTTTTGTACTTACTATGTTGTAGATAGGATGTCGATATTCTTGCCTTCGATGTTCCAGCGTCGATTTTTCTGTAGGTCGATATTTTGTCCGTTGATATTCTGTCAGTGATTCCCTATACATATGGTAAAAGGGTTTTTGCTACCAGAAAGTCACAAAAAGTGACATTATGGTGACAATAAGCTCTTGAAAATAAGGCCCTGGGTCTTCTATTGTATTCTATTAAACTCCAAGTGAACCGACCCTTCACAAAACCTGAGAAGTGGTCATTTACCAAATAGGGAAATACAAAACCCATGCCAGATATACATACATTTCTCTTGAACATAAAAGGCTCAGATAAATTCCCAGTATACAAGGTGTGGGAGATGGAGCTGGGGAGAACACTTATGAAGAATCCATGAGAAGAGATACATTATACAACTCTGGACCCAATAGAACAGATGCATGCTGGTGAGGCTGTGGTAGAATAAACACTTTGGTACACCTTCTTTGCCATTGACTGAAGCTCTGTACTAATTGTGCTGACATTTTTGATGTACTGAAAATGATATTTGAAACTGTTATACCTAGATTCCCAATGTTGACATAGTTGGTCCTGAATACCAAGCAGGCCTATCAATTCTGCTATTGAAAAGATTCATAGATGTCACTAACTTTCTGTGCTGCAAACAGGCTTTTGTGACATGTGAGGGAAAACATAAGACATTTAATAAAAATGGCTGCATGGTCTATGACATCTTTGGGAATGGAGAAAAATGTTCTTGGTAAATTATTTTAGAGTTAAGAGAGAACACATCGTCGTCACTCTTAGGTGCCCATTAGGATGGCGGGCGGACTGTGCCCGCCCGCCATCCTCGCGGTACTAGGGACCGTCCACCATAAAGGCAGGGGTCCGGTGCATGAGATTAGGATACGCCCACCACAGTGGCGGGCGCATCCTGTATCTTTACCATTGAGCCCACCGCAATGGTAAAGATACATGTTGTGCATTTCAAAGAACAACATGATAGGCACCGCGCGGTGCCTGCCACGTTGTTCTTTGAAATGCTGGGGGTTTGCACCCCCCACCCCCCTGGAGTACCTGGGGTCCCGCAATGGGCCCCCGCAGGGAGTCTCTGCATGCCTTTCCGTGGCAGCAGTGCCGCCACGGAAAGGCATTGACAAATGCCCATACTGATAGACACCGCCAACAGATTAAACCTTTTCCGCCCGGTCGCAAGGTGACCGGGGCGCAAAAGTGGCGGACGGTCTTTTCGTCCAGCACGAACACCCCAGCTATCTTAATATGGCGGGGGGTCATTGCAGCAAGGATGGCAGACGGATCGCCTCCACCAGGCCGGTGGTGGCTACCGCCAGCCTTGCGGGGCGATCCGCCCGCCATCCTAATGGACCCCTTAGTGAGTTTGGGTGTTGTTTGGGATTTTGCCCAGGCCAAAGAACAGGTGTCTGGCACATTTAGTGCCTTTTGACCTCTTGATTTAATTGGAGATGGACAAAGGTACAACCCTCCTTCACACTTCCTTATTTCCTGATCCTGCATGTTACACAGATGTTTCCTACCCAAAGTCACATTGACCCTAGTCTGGGACAAAAGGAGTACAAGCCTGCAAGCCTGGGCAGTTGAAATCCCCCATGCCTCCATTTTGTCATAATCCTTACCTGTTAATGCTGTCAAATACCTCATGGAAATAAAAGAATATATCACATGTAGGAAAGCTTTGATAATACAACTATTGCTACAGCTATTGCCTGCCATCTCAAAGAATGCTTATAGAGAAATTGCATAAGTCTTTCTTATAAAAATGCATCCAATTACTGAGTGACATATAATCGTAGATTTACTATCATTTACGCGGCCCATGGCTGCAGGAAAATCTGCAAAATTGTGTTGCACAAATGTTGAAAAATGATGCAGTGGCAGATTTATCAAGTGTGATATGTTGATAATGTCATCAATCATTGTCACGCAAAAGAAAACTGTTACCTAGATGCTAGAAGTAGCTCAATGGCGCAGTCATAAGGTAACTTTGAGGTGAGTACAAGACTGAGGTCAATACTTCAATAGACTTTTCATTGGAAGGGGAAATGCTGAAGGTTAAACTGGATGAAATGTGGGATTGTGATTTGATTGCACATTAAATTCATTGGAATATAATGCAAAATTCAACTTTTTTTCTCGTAATTTTATATAGTGCGAACTTGACCCGTTCGTATCAGAGCGCTTTACATGAGCACAAGTTGCATTACACAAAGACACGTAGGTAAGGGGAGATTAAGTGGCATATTCACAAGGAGCTATCACCAAAATAACGTTACTTTATCTCAGCCAAAGTCGTGATAAATTTACCCCACCATTAACAAGCAAGTGTTTACATCCCACTGTAGTGTAGTTCCTATTTTCCCAATAGGCACTGCGCATTAGAATAACATAAACAGCAGTGTAGACGTAGGACTCAGGTCATCTAGGTCTCTACTGACTATGTTAAACTTAATTTAGGTTTGCGCCGGCTAGCTCAGAGGTCACTGGAAACTTTCTTGAATGAAGAGGGAAGAATAACCTTCCCTGGCTCAGACAAGAAGGGATTCTGTTTCCGACAACCGCATAAACATGACAACTTTGCTCCCGCAGAATAAGAGTATATCTCTAGAGTCGTGTGAAAACAATAGACAGATATTTCACTCAGTCAGCAGTGCATACTTAGTTTCACCAGAATGCAGAGAAATAGAGAGATGGGCGTTTTCAATAAAAGGTGTTATTTATTGAGCAGTCTTCCTTCTAATGCAAGAGAAATGATTTGCCACAATTGCAATACTTAAAGTAAAGTAAAGTGCGTACAGTAAAAGTAGTATTATGAAATAATACTGTAAAAGCATTGATACGGTTTCTGAGCCATATGATACTTTAAAATGGATAAAATATATACATACAGAAATATATTGGCTAAAAGGCTCAACTGGTGCTTCTAACTACGCCTACTCCGGTGTACCTGACCTAAGCCTAATACGTTGGAAGGGACAAGTAGGTAGCGATGTTAAGTTAAGTTGGTTAAGATAATTTTGCCAAGAATCTGCATCAAGAAATCTCTTAAGGGTTTAGTCAGCTCCGAACCTTGGTAATAGAATGTGGGAGGTCTGGTACCTTTTTCCTCAGGACTCGATATCCCAGCAACCCGCAAGGGTAGGCTGGAAACACCGGAGCTGGATTTTCTCGGCTGAGAGAAAAAGACAGCGTCTCTCTCAGTGCGTCAAACAGGAGGGGCGGCTTTCGCGGGCACTCGCATCAGCTAGGCTCTCGGGCAAGTAGATGGCCACTCTGCTCCAAATCACTTTGTGTTTGCTTAAGGCAACTGTTGGTATTTTATACCAGAAAGGTGCCGGGTTTGACGTAAGGTTGGACATAAGACATCACCAAGAACTAACAGTTCTTGCAGGACTTCAGGAGTTCTTGTTCAAATCAAAACAAAAGCAGGGGGTTTTCCCGGGCTGCTGGAGGCTTGGTTTGTTTAAAGAACGCATTGTGCTTTCTAGGAGTCAATGGGAGTAGCCGTGCTGTGCTTTGGATTGCATGGGCTATTACTGAATATGAATCTGATTCTTATGCCTTTGTCAGGACATTATTGATTATAACCTCACAAGGGCATAAATCGGGAATATAGAATTAGGGTCCTAGATATGAACACGACACCCACTCCATGAATTGATGTCCATCATTACTAAAACTAAGCAATATTAAACATTCAAAGGTGCATGTGTTTTTTCCGACCCACCCCAAAATACACATTTCGCATTTGAAATGGTATACGGTAAATACACGGAAATGAGTATTTGTACTGTACGCTTTTCAAGCAGTGTTATCATTCAGAGAAATGCATATATATATCAGCTGAACGAATTGAAAAAATTACACATGAAAGGGCTCTAAATACAGAAAAGAAGGTCGAGACCATTTCATCACATATTTATACAAATTGCTGTATATCTGCTAGAGGCTGAGGTAAAATATTGTCTCTAGTATCCTAAAATAGAAGCTCTGTTCTCTAAGAATAGTTCTACTTTAAGCAGAGTACCATGTGCCAAAAAAAAAGGTAAATATTTTGAAAATATGGGCAAAAATAATTTTGCTTTCAGGGGAAAAGTTCCAAATATTTTCTGTAGCTTTGTTTATCAAACACTGAACGCCGAATTCAGAGTTCAGGGAACACTGTGTGCTCATTGTTTTTATTAAGAGTTATTCTTGTTGGTTGGAGAGAACATTATTTCAGACAGACCTGCAAAAAAGTGGTCTACCACATCAGGTGAAAGTTTGACCAAGTATGAAAATGCTGCAACTGTGCAGTTCTCTGCATGAGTGCTATCATCGATGGTTGGATCAGCAATGCTCACAGAAGGCTGTACCTGTTCGGTGCTGCTTCCCTCTCTTACCTCACCCCCACATACTCGTAGTGGTGAAGTCTCAACGAATGCCGTCATCAGAATCGGTAGCCGCTGGGGACAACACGATGCATGAGTCGTTACCGGACCTAGCAAAGTATCGATATCCATTGGTACTGCTGATTGTAGTGTAAGACAGATGTCCAACGCGCATTCTTCTCCGCATAGCAGACATCGAAGCACAGGTATGATGCAATCTTGCCAGATCGGTCTGAATAAAAGAAACCATGTTGTACTTAGATCTCTTAGCCGGGCCAATCCGAGGACCTTAGTGATACGGTCTCGGTATCGTATTGCTAGGATTGTTTCTTCCATCGTTGCTAGAGTCTTGCCTGTGGATTGGCTTGCCATATCGGTGCAGAAGAAGCAAAAATAAAATTCCTGCCACGAGTCCCAAGATTAAGGGTAGGCCGCCAAAGACAGAATGGACAAAATTCGGGAAGATGCCCAGAACTATTTCAAAGGGTGCTAACAGTCCCGAAAAAATTGCCTTAAATACATGTGCGATGCCACTGGTATTAGACATGTTTAAGATTTGGCTTAACACTTTTACGAAATGTACGGGGCAATTTGTTGATAAAAGGGTATGTATCTCTGTTGTTGTCCTTGCAACTTGCAGATCATATGTTTCTTTTGATGACGTTAGAGGCACAGTTGTTTGTAAAAGAATAGACTTCATTCTGCTTAAAGTATCAATTCCAATAGAAGAGATATTCAACCGAGGCCATAACGCAGCCCCCATATCTGGATTGCTGTGTGGATACAATACTTGCATACAGCAAATGGCCCTGGAAGTTACAGTTGTCAGATAGGCATTTCCTGGCAGCATGCCACAACAGCTGTGGTCACTTATTAAAATGTAACTACCGTTTGAAAGTGGTCTAAAGAATGGCTTTATCTGTTTTGCAGGCGTGCCATGCAGGTGACATGAAAGGTTGTTTGAAGACCCTTCGCAGGTTCCATGCAAATTAATTCCTTGACACAGAAGTGTACCGCTTAGTAATTTTTTACAATTTTTACCACTAAGAAATACCTCTCTGTTTCCTTCACTATAACATCTGTTTGTATAAGGTAAATCCCAGGTTGATTGGATGTATTCTTTACCCAACCTTTCATACTGGCCTGCTGGTATATACTCTTGACAGTAATTAAACTGGAAAGTTGTTATCGGAATTGTAATCGTTCCATGTATTATCCATTCAATGACAGGTCTTTCTGACATTGTCAATGGTAATCTCTCGAGTTTTTCAATGCTCAGGATTGTATGATCTGCTCCTTTTTGTGCCAAACTGATATGTTTATCAGTAAGGTTAAAGAGACCGAATAATGATGTTGTGTTGATTAAACGCCATGGTACGTAGCCTGAACGCAGATTTTGCAACGTCCAGACAAGCTGTACAATAGAACGTAATTGAGACTGACCATGTTGTAACATTAGTAAGTCCTGTTCTATTATATCAAAGGCAGATGATACAATGCTGTCCAGTAAATACATTCTGGAAGACAGAGTCGTTAACCCATTGTCCACAACAGAAAGTGATTTTTCCAAATTTATACGATCAATTTCTCGTATTTTTTCTGCTGTCTCAATTTGCATTACTTTCCATGCTTCGTTGTATGCAGCGTATATACCGGCCGCTATGAAACGTTTTTGACGCTGTTTGCGTGGTCCCATTAAGAAATCACGCAAGTCAGCACCATCTTTAAGTAAAGTCAAGTGTTGCTTCATTTCAGCCAGTGTGGATTTCTGTAGCCACTCAAGGCATAGTTTCCCTACACTGTATGTTGTAACTATCCCTGGATGTTGTCACTGGGAATATCTAGGGTCTGGTCTGGTCATTTTGAAACCCTGTGTTTTGTTCAGGAATCTATCTTGACAGTTATTCGTGTCTGTTGGCCAGATCAACCACTTTTTCCAATCAGTATGTGTTCTGTTTTGGTATAAAATATTAGAAACGTCTATCCCCACATCAGTAGTGCTTTCACTATCAGGCATGGGTTTCGGAATAGACGGTGTGTTCATGCCTTTTATCTTAGCAAGGCCAAAACAAGTCGTTTGCTGAATTGTGCCATTCAAAAAAATAATTTGTTCTGGGATCATGCAGGCCCTAAACAGTGCTTCTAGGCCTTGTACTTGCCAATCTTTGGAACCCCAGATTGTTTTTGTTTCAATGGTGTTTTTCCAAATTTCGAAACCTAATGTAGACATTCTGTCATAAAAATTTTCTGAATAAATCAATGTAGTATTTGTCAACATTGTTTTCATTCCTGTTCTATTTGACATTTTAAAATAAAACGTTCTTGGGTCACTGTTATTAAGTCCTGAGAAGTATTGGAATTTATCATAAAACTTATTTGAACTGCCTTTTGGGGGAGTAGGACAGTGTTCCCACTGGTTAAATGATAAAACATTTCTAGGCTGAGCACTTTTATGCAAATAGTGATCACCATAATGGTTGTAGCAGTAAACCTCTTCATAATTGGATGAACCCTGCAAGTAATCTTGTTCTGTGAATTTTGCTGACATTACTAAATCTGACATCATATTATTAATGTTTTCAAAGTCCCAGTCATCAGAGAAGGTACTAGGTGTCACAAAATCACTTAATGAAATCTTGAGCTGGGGGAGATACTTTAAAAGCTCGACCGGGCCCAAAATTTCATAATCAGTTCTGACCCATGCTACCCCACCGGGTATTGGAATGGCTCTGAAGGTCACTGATGACAGTTCTCTTTTCTCGATGTGAGAAGATGTGTGTGGCTTTAGGACCAAGTTGATGTTCTGACTTGATGTGTCCATTGTACTATATTTTCCTACAATGAATCTTCCCAAACATAGAACCATGATGAGCTAAAGCTGGAGGAAAAGTACACCTAACATAATCCAAAATTCAATCCATGGTGAAATTAGGTAAGTCTTTTTCAGTTGTTGGAAAAGTTCAATTACTTTGTTTTTAAAACTTTGTGTTGGAGGCGTTTCTTCATGCTCGCTTGGGTCTTCAGAGAAATTGTCGAAATTGATGAAGTAGCCTGATGCAGTTCTGTCAATTGTTGGAATTGCTTCTGGATTTTCAT
Source organism: Lissotriton vulgaris (assembly GCF_964263255.1). Lineage (NCBI taxonomy): Eukaryota > Metazoa > Chordata > Amphibia > Caudata > Salamandridae > Lissotriton > Lissotriton vulgaris. The sequence continues at coordinate 868,104,032 of NC_141694.1, forward strand.
TTACTTTTGCCTTTTTCTTTGTTTCATTAGAATAGTCTGAGCCTATATCATTGTAGATTGGTGTTTCTTGACGAACTGGTATTATTTGGGTTTCAAGAGGCACCAGTTCCATGGCATTATTGCACAGTCCTTTTTTATTCATTTCTGATTTCTCCAATTTGATTAGTCTCTCAGCATGAGCCTCTTGGATTGTAGCAAACTTTGGTATTCTGCTATTTCTTAGGAGTCCACTGGGCCTACTACTTATTATTGGCCACATGATTGTGGTTTTACCAGGCCGATGGATACAACTTGGTTCTCCTTTTTACCAGCAAGGGGCGGTAGTACTACTGATCTTGTTCCGTTGATAGCTAAGACAGGTACTTCTTTTCTGTATGAAGGCCCAAATTCCTTCTTTACCGCGATCTTTTCTCTGGCCAGATCCCCGATCTTTGGAATCCAGACAGGTCTTGCTGGGACAGGTGGTTTTTCTTCAGTGGATGTCGACTGTTGTTTCAACTTTATGTTACTCAGGTTTTTTCTTTTTTCATTTAGATCCTGTAAAACAGCCAAACGATCTTTGATATCAAAGCTTTTTTCTTCTACCACTGAAGTGTGACTATCTAAGTCCTGAATATGCATTCCAGTTCCGAACAATAGTTCGTATGGAGTGAGACCTTTTAGAGAGTTTCTTGGCAGATTGTTAAGACTACGTTGGACACTTGTTAAATGTTTGACCCACCCATCACCCGAACCTAATACCTTTGCCGTTATAGATTTCTTTATGTCCCGTTTTTTTCATTCCACAACTTCATTTCCCTCAGGATGGAAGAAGAGAGAAGTGTGGCTCAGGGGTTAGAGGCGGCAGACCCGGAAACTGAGATCGTCCCTGGACCAGGGTTCAATTCCCTGCCTCGGCGGGTCTTGGGCTCAAAAATTCCACGGACTCGATAATTCTCGCTCCGGTGCCTTCTCGACTCACGGGTTCACACTCTGCGACTCTGGGCAATAGCTTGCTTAATCTCCACAACGGCCCCTCGCGGCGGGATGCCTGGCTTTCACCTTGTGGATACCCTGCCGGGGTTATCTCACAGAGGAATACCAGGACGGGTTCCCTAAGCAAGCGCCGGTAAACCCTTTGTGGGTAGCTGTGCGCTATATAAGCTCAAATACACATGGAAGGGTGAAGAATACCGCAATGCGATGCCCATACTGTTCATGGCCTCTTTGTAAGCTCGAGAGCTAAACACAGGACCCTGATCAGAATGTAGCATGCCAATTGCGTATGTGCCGATAAAGACTCGCAAATCTTTTATAACAGTTCTGGCGTCAGCCGAGCGCTGGGGCCTACATTTTTAAGTGAATTCAGTCTTAATTATTATGGGGACGCATTTCTCCGACTGGATTTCTGCGTTATAGATAGCCTGCTGCTATCTAATAGTGGTATCTGGGCTACAGGCTGGACCGGTTCACAACTGCGATCTCTGTTGCAATCCTTGCAATTTTTTGCAAAATAGTAGATATCTACGCTCATTCCCGGCCACCAGTACTTCGATTGTAGTTCCGTCAGAGATTTCAGGATCTCTTGGTGCCTCAGACCCAACCCCATATGTGCTTCTTGTAGTAAGAAGATTCTCTGGTTCGTGTTTGGAATTACCCTATCCCCCACTCCAGGGATTCGAGCAAACGGAACGGAGTTTGCATCAATTATGTATGTGTTACTGAGTGGATAGTTGAGAGGTAATGCTGAATAATCGCCTTTTAACAAGGCTTTTACTGCTAGCATGGTTTCCCCATCTACTTGTTTTTCTGAACGCTTTTCAGTGGCTACGGAAGTCGGGTGTACCGCTTCCGCTGTGGCTTTGTTAGCCAATGAATTCCCTGCAACGTGAACGCCATCATGTTGATGACTCAATGCGTGTATCACGTGAGTCTTTCGTAGTTCTTCCTGTAAAAGAACTACTTGTTCCCAAAGCCTTTTATGCTTTATTGTGGCACCAGTGTCATCTTTGTAACCGTTTTTGATCCATGTCTGCATGTCACTGTTATAGGATTTGACGCAGAAATACGAATCGCACACTATTAGTGTGGGGAATTAGCGATCAGCATTTTCGAGCGCCAGCTTTAAAGTTCTTATTTCAGCTCGTTCAGCTGAACAGTTTCTGATTGATCCAGTTTTGGTAATCATCGGTCTGAATTTACCAGAGCGCCAGCGACCTTTAACAATTGTGCACGCTGCTTTGTAGGATTTTTCCACTACATTGTAGTGTTGTGCAAATCTGTCCATATAGATTACGCAGGTATATTTTTCTAGAGGCAGAATTTCAGCTGGCAGAGGATATTCGCGTTCATATACTAGATCATCAAATTTTTTCAGTTTTGGGTCAAAATAGTATTTAACGTCTTCTGTAGCAAAATAAGTTTCCCATTCTATCCATTCTGGATCTAATACTCCTTTAACCAGGTTACAAGGACTTGTTAACGCCTCAAGGGCTGATTCTGCTGAAAAAACAGATATTCTTCTGCCTTGGGCTAGGGCTCTTTCTTTAGCTACAGCAGTTCTGACCGCAGTTAGACTTTTCTCTGTGGAGCTGAATTTCATTTCAGCTTGAGTGTACAAATGTGATTTGTAAGCTATAGGTACCGTTTCTCCCTCATTAGAGGTCAGGTATGTGAATCCGCATCTTCCTGGCATGACTCGGATTACAAGATTGCGTGTGTTTTCACGTGTTTGTAATTTTGTTTTAGTTAACATGTCTGTTGGTAATGATCTCAAAATTTCTGTGTGTTTCTGAGTCCAATTGGTTTGTTTGAAATCTGGTTTTATTAATTTATAGAGAGGTTTAACCCTCTCAGCATAATTTAGAATGTATGTTCTTCCGAAATTCAGGAAACCTAGTAGTGATTGTAAATTCTTCAGCGTTTTTGGTGCTTGGAGTACAGCACATTTCTCTAAGAAATTGTCTGCCAGGCTTTTGCCTTCACTTGATAATTCATAACCTAAAAATAGGACATTTAGATGGGCAATTCGTGACCTTTTAAAGTTGAATTTGTAACCCTCTGAGGCGAGTCCAAGTATTATGGTGTTCACCCTTTTTAAGTGAGTCTCCAAGTCATCGTCTGTGAGATAGATGTCCTCGACATATAATAATGCTTCATCATCATATATTTGTAGTAACTCTGTTACCCTTGCAGAGAATAATCCTAGGCTATTCTTGAATCCCTGTAGGAGTCGGCAAAATTGTTGTTGCGACCCAAATATTGAGAAAGCGGTCAAATACCTGCTTTCTGGTGCAATGTTTTGACAGAAGAATCCATTAGAGATGTCTAATGTCGTTTTATATTTTTTGCGCACAATGTTATTCATTAGTGCTGCACTATGTGAGTTTTGTACTGCAAATGTTTTACAACAGGAGTTTAGGTGTCTGTAGTCCAAAACTAGACAATACGAATCGTCTGGCTTGGAGACAGGAAACAACAGATTGTTCATTTGAGAGGTGCATGTTTCGATCACCCCTTGGTGCTCAAGTTGATCTAAGATTTCCCTGACTTGTTTTTTAGCTTCTTGTTTAACTGGGTACTGCCTTTGTGCAGTGGACTGATTTTTTAACTGGATCTTGTGGTGAGGTGAGTCCTCATCCCATCCTACATGATTTTTGTACAAAGCAGGAGCTTGGGCTTCTGCCCATTTTCTGGCATAAGTATATTTTTTATGAATCGGGATATGATTCGAGAAGGCAGGCATAATCATTTCTTAGCCATGAGGACACTCCCTGACAAACTCTGGTGGCCAGTCTTTTCTCGGCTAACAGAATGTCATAGCCTTTTGAAAGTTTTTCCCTAAAGAGACTTTTTATTTTCCTGGTTTATTCTCCCTTTATACGTAATGTTATTTCATATAGCTTATGGGGCACACTAACTTGTGTGTCTGCAGTTTCCACTTGAATATATTCATTCATGTCCACTGTCTCCAGAAGATTCATCAGGGTCTTGTGAGCTATGGTCACTTCTGCTCAGCTGTCTAGCATTGTCTGTGCCCACTCTCCGTTTTTCAGCTGTGTCCTCAGTATACTCGGCATGTTTAATCTTAATACTTGCTACCTTCTTTCTGGGAAATTGTAATTTTTTACTTTGATGAGCAGGGTCCTTGTCTTTGGACTTGATGTGCTCTTCTCTGTGTTCTGACTGTCCTCTTCTTTCCAATTTCTGTGAGGAAGATCGAGAAGGATTCAGTGAGAATGATCTAGAGGGACGTGTATCAACATCTTGATATCTGTCTGGTTTTCTTATTTTATCCCTATCTCTAAAGTTGTATCTTTTTTCAGAGGGTTCCCTTTGGGGAGACTTTGCTTCTCGGCCTGGAGATCTCTCTCTAAGCTGAGGAGATCTTTCTCTGCACAGGAAACATTTTTCCCTGGAAATGGTTTGTTTATTACCTTCCCAATTCTTTTTGGGAGTTTTTAAATTATTTTTAATAAATGTTTTTTCAGGATTTTCAGTTAGTTGGGGTTTTATCGGTTTCCCACCCAAACTATCTATTCCTTGCTTTTCATAGGATTTTTCTATGATTCTGGCAAGTTCCAATGGTTGGGCTGCTATATCTGTTTCCTTCAATTTCGGGCGGATCGCCACAGATGCTGCTTCACCTTTTATGTTGGCTAATAATATAGCCGAGACCAGCTTGAAGTCTTTCAGTAATCTCATACCCAGAGTTAAAGCTGGTTCTGGACCGTATTCATTTTGAATCTGTCTTAATACATCTGGTATGACCGCCATAGACGGGACACTGTGTGTTTTTGTGTAGATGGAAGCAAAGACTGTGCCCCAAGTGTCACAGTCCTCCACATGTGGTGCGATCCCCATCGGGAGACAGATAGTCAGAATTCTGTGTTTATCAGTAGGCATAGTATCTGGAAATACTGCCTCTATTTGAGTAATTTTCTGTGCTAACCAGAATGGAATTTGTTCCGTTTTATAGGTACTTTTCCAAGACATGATTGTATGTTCTGTGGTGTGATTTTGTTTATGGTCCCCTGGTGAGGGGTCTGCTGAGGAATGTTAAATGTCGGTTGGACTATTGAGGTCCGCATGACATATTGGACTAAATGTCTATGTATTTTAATTAAGAGTTTTAGCTGAGCTAAAAGTTCAGGAACTGACATTTTATCAATGTCTGGATGTGGTGTGTAGCTGGCTAGAACCGGCCATGTTGCTCCTGGTCTACCTAGTGGACGAGCCTGGTGATATGATCATTATGTTTTAGGGCGACTTTAAACCAGAGCAGGTGCTCTTGGTATTTAGTGGAATTTCAATCTCCTCGGAAGGAGTGTATTCATCCGGAGGTTCCTCTATTTTGTAATAGTGGAAGTCTTTTGTCGCAGCGTGTGCTGCTGGAAAGTGTATCCATGGATAGAATACCTCTGTCTGCTGATATTCGTGTGCCTCTATCACGAATATGACTGTACCACCTCGCGGTGTCAGGCCATTTTCTATAAGTTTTAGAGTTATAGTTCTTCTTAGATTGACCGGAATGAGTATAGCATTTGGTTCGGTTCCATGAAGACTTGTGTCTTCCTCTAAGAGTTGAGCTGCTATTCTTAATCGCTCCCTTTCTTGGTCACTTTCTGTCATTTTAACTGACTGAAAGTTTTCTTTTGCAGATCGAGTTTCAAGGAAACAAAGATTAGGTGCACAATATTTTGGAACACTGAATCCTTCAACGTTGATCAAAACCAGAAACTAATACATAGGATTCTCATCCTACTAAGTCCAGGCGGATATTAACCTTTTACCCACTCCAGACGTTTATTGGAGTTTTTACGGGAAAAGGGTTCTGTGTGAAAAAGCACGACTGAGTTACTCTATTGTCTTGCGTTAGATTATCGCCTTACCAAACGTTGGGCGCCATGTAGTGTAGTTCCTATTTTCCCAATAGGCTCTGCGCATTGGAATAACATAAACAGCAGTGTAGACGTAGGACTGAGGTCATCTAGGTCTCTACTGACTATGTTAAACTTAATTTAGGTTTGCGCCAGCTAGCTCAGAGGTCACTGGAAACTTTCTTGAATGAAGAGGGATGGATAACCTTCCCTGGCTCAGACAAGAAGGGATTCAGTTTCCGGCAAACGCATAAACATGACAACTTGTTTCCTCAGAATAAGAGTATATCTCTAGAGTCATGTGAAAACAATAGACAGATATTTCACTCAGTCAGCAGTGCATACTTAGTTTCACCAGAATGCAGAGAAATAGAGAGACAGGCGTTTTCAATAAAAGGTGTTATTTATTGAGCAGTCTTCCTTCTCATGCAAGAGAAATGAATTGCCACAATTGCAATATTTAAAGTAAAGTAAAGTGCGTACAGTAAAAGTAGTATTATGAAATAATACTGTAAAAGCATTGATACGGTTTCTTAGCCATATGATACTTTAAAATGGATAAAATATATACATACAGAAATATATTGACTAAAAGGCTCAACTGATGCTTCTAACTACGCCTACCCCGATGTACCTGACCTAAGCCTAATACGTGGGAAGGGACAAGTAAGTAGCGATGTTAAGTTAAGTTGGTTAAGATAATTTGCCAAGAATCTGCATCAAGAATTCTCTTAAGGGTTTAGTCAGCTCCGTACCTTGGTAATAGAATGTGGGAGGTCTGGTATCTCTTTCCTCAAGACTCGATATCCCAGCAACCTGCAAGGGTAGGCTGAAAACACCGGAGCTGGATTTTCTCGGCTGGAGAAAAAGACAGCGTCTTTCTCAGTGCGTCAAACAGGAGGGGCGGCTTCTGCGGGCAATCGCATCAGCTGGGCTCTCGGGCAAGTAGATGGCCGCTCTGCTCCTAACCACCGTGTGTTTGCTTAAGGCAACTGTTGGTATTTTATACCTGAAAGTTGTCGGGTTTGACGTAAGGTTGGACATAAGACGTCACCAAGAGCTAACAGTTCTTGCAGGACTTCAGGAGTTCTTGTTCAAATCAAAACAAAAGCAGGGGGTTTTCCCGGGCTGCTGGAGGCTTGGTTTGTTTGAAGAACCCGTTGTGCTTTCTAGGAGTCGATGGGAGTAGCCGTGCTGTGCTTTGGATTTCATGGGCTATTACTGAATATGAATCTGATACTTACGATTTGTCAGGACATTATTGATTATAACCTCACAAGGGCATAAATCGGGAATATAGAATTATGGTCCTAGATATGAACACGACACCACAGCACCAGTATTCCTGTGAAAGCAGCCGCAAAAACATTGCCACAGAGGACCCCCGCAACTATCGCTAATGAGATGCAGAGTAGGCTTTCCCGTCCAAAAAGACGTAACAACACCACACCTCAACATTCACAATGAACAGACAGATTGTCGATAAGAACTCAAAACAGTCAATAAGGCGTGTTAGCTGCAGGAAATTTACACCTGCTCTGACCTGGTGTAAAGTCGGATGGCAGCCTGCACAACAATAGGGAGCCCAGCTCAGGGCGTCATTCGAAGGGCAACAGATGCCATAGAGCAACTGATTATGCCCACCGGACAGCCAAGAGGTCTACATCACCCACCTCTTTCCCCCCAGCAAAGACATGCCACAACAGCTACTTCTAAACATGTACCAAATATTCCGCCTGATGTCGCACAATAACAACGGGTGACATGCACAAAAATGACCACCACACATTCACTATTGAAGCAAACAATTAAACTTTATTGAAACAACACAGCAATCAAATTTAGACACATGGCGGCTCCCCTCGACACATCCCGTAGTTCACAACCTGCAAGAAAAAAAGAAATGATGAAAAGTAGTATCCTGCGCACATCAAAGGACAGAGAGAGAGCAAAGGAGAGAGAGAAGAAGCGAGGCGGAGAGAGAGAGAAGTGAAGGGGAGAGATAGAGAGAGAGAGAGTGAATAGAGGGGGAGAGAGAGAGAAGAAGAGAGGGGGAGAGAGAGAGAAGAGAGGGGGGAGAGAGAGAGAGAAGAAGAGAGGGGGAGAGAGAGAGAGAGAGAGAGAGACGACCCTGCGAACGCAGGCATCACTGCTCACCTGCTGCCACCGGTGTGTCTACAACCACTTGCAGGTACTTATAGCATAACACCAGGTCCCACATTGTCCAGGGATTCTGCTCCTACACAGAACTGTGCATAGAGACTTGGAACCTCAGTGAATTAGGGTGTGCCAAACCTACCTTGGTAGCCAAATCCCCTACCAGACTAGCAATCAGTGTCTCATTGGTTCTTCCATACTCCCAATGATTAGACAACCCAGAAGATGAACTTAGAACACCTCAGGTAACGTGGAACACATGAACACTCTTTCGTCATACTAACATACCAGTCCAGAACGAGGAGTAAATGAAGACACGTGCAAGTTTGAACTATTTATTTCTAATGCCGTGTTCTCAGGCGCAGTATCTTGGCTAATACAAGCAAACATATTATAAGCAACAAAGTTATCAGCATAGGTACTATTCCATAAAATACAAAGGGTGAAAGCATGTTAAAATGCTAAATCGAAGAAGTCCAAATAGCACCTCAGTCTTACCCTCTCTTGCTAGTATATTATATTATATCTACAGAAGGTCTCTTTGGGTTTTAGAAGGGCGGCCCCATACCTCTCGTCTTAGTAGAAAGGGATCACATCATCTGATACACCAACTCTCTGTATACGAATATTCATCAAGTGTGTTTGCATGCTCTGTGCGGTGCGTTATTAAACGCGCCAAAACCAGAGTTGGCCACAGCTGCATATGTGTTATGCCTAGGACGTGCGCTGATCAGACCGAACAAAAACCAATGTGTTGAAATAACCTTGCAAGCCTTAGCACTCACTGTTCAGACATAGCTTACCAAGCAAAGCTGAAACTATAGGAAAACATATTATTCTCGTGTGAAGCAAAATGTTCTACTAGGCTCAAAGCATTAATAACAATATGTGCTGTGTGCAGGAATGCAGCAGAAAGGAAAAATGGCGTTTAAACTTCTAACAAGCTCATGCTAACTTAACACAGTGTAAAGACAAAGCCCATCTCCATGACAACATCTGAGACTGTCATCTGAAACAGAGTCCAGAGACATGACTGGCACAGTACACACACTTGCACAAGACCACATCGCCCGCTCGCCCATGCACAACCAGGCAGAGGCATCCCAGGCCCTCCAGCCGCCCATCGGAGCATGCCTTCCCATACACACCTGGGCCACACTGATCACCTTCCAGCACCGGCATGTAGACTGCAGGTCCCACCACATGCCGCTGCAAGCCACAAGGCCGGGTCACGCAGACATGGCACTCTCTGCACCATGCTGCGCTTGCCACCATGTAACACACCTGGTGCTGGGGCTAAATGACACCATGGCATGGTATGAACCAGGAAAGTGGGGCTAGTTGGCAGGACCTGCCTACTAGACTCAGGATGCGCACAACATAAATGAAGAATTTTTTGATCATTACTCAATTGGAAAAAGAATTGTTTAAGACTTCTTAGTCTTGCGGTTTATTCATAAACCAATCAGCAAGTATTTGAACAATATCTCCAACATTCGTGTTTGTAACACTGTTCATAGTAAACGTTAACAAAAACTAGACTTTTAAATACAATCAGATAATAAATGATGCAATCAAGATGATTTTAAGCCCAATGCATTTCGAGACATAAGATGTGGTCCCTTTGTCAGGGACTTGCACTTAATAAAAGGAAAAAGAATATAACAAGCACATCAATACAGAAATGGTCTTTTTCAATGTAACTCAATCGTATGTTTGAATGCGAAATAAACATGCTGGATCTGAACTGAACGTGAAAATGAGAGCCATCACCAGTGTGCCAAAAAACCCCAAGTGGAAATCATGCAAGACAAAAACTCACTCCATATGTAGAAAGCACCCCGCTGGGTGTTAATCACTGTATATTGAGATGAACCTGCCAATTTAAGAGACGGGAAACCATTTCTAAATATAATAGACCCCAACTCTGTGTGTGAATTCTTATGTAAAAAAACACTTGATAATACTCACGTCCTACGATGTGTTTATAATCTGCACAAAACAATATACCATAGGTATGATTACACACAAACTTCCTATAACAAGGAAAATAACATTATCCGGTCACTAAAATCAATGTCACAAAACAAACATAGCGTGATTTTCAAAAGTACAGTTCTTCCCAATCCTGATCCATGTAAACGTGGCTCGAATATCTTTACTCCCACTTGCTGCCAAAAAGTAAAAACCAACAATGACTGCTGATTCTAACCCCTACAAAACAATCTAAAATGAGCGCTCATAAATAACCATCAATCTTTTACTCACCTTCAAAACAAAAAACAATCTTCTCTCTACAAGTACGCGCTGCCACTGGTTTACCGACCAAAGTGCTTACTGCGGCGTTTCATACCCAATGACGTTATTACGTACTCGGTTCTGATTGGTCTAACCTCCGTGAAAAAACAACCAAACTACATGCAACCAAGCTTGCGCGTTCACGCCATCTCACGATAGTTACAGGAGTTCCCGTTTCCTAGGTGATCAAGAGTAAACAGTCCTCTCACAACAAAAACTGTATTGTTGCGAACGTATTCTACTAATCGACGTTTCATATGAACCAGTTCTGTTGAAATAAATTTACACTCGAAGATCCCTACTCGGACATCTAAATAAAATTGAAAAAATGAATATAAATTAAAACGTGACGGAATTTGAAAAGTGCTAAAGTGTAAGTAAAAAAACAGAGAGAAGTGTAAGCAAAAAACGGAGAGGCAAAAAAAATACAAGGAACACACTGTTACATTGATGAAACATTTTGTTCTTATTTCATTACAAAAAACAACTGAGTTCAATCTGGTCATTAAGACCGCCCGGGGTCAAAGTGTTAAGTTTTTTTATCCAGTAAGTCTTCCTTTGGAGCAATTTTCTGTTTATGTCCTGACCCTCGTGTGGCAACTGCCTCTGTGATTTGGAACCTTACTTGCGCAATGGTGTGATGATTATCTTCCCAGTGCATTGCTAATGCTGAAGTCATAACTTTGTTCCTAATCCTGCTTTAGTGTTCAGAAATCCTCGTATTCAATTTGCGTTCTGTCTTGCCTATATACAAAAGGCCACACGGACATTTGATCATATAAATTACTTGGCTAGTGTTGCAATCACCATCAAAAAACAAATTAATTTTTTCTCCTCTATGTGGGTGAGAAATGCTATTCCCATTGATAACATTATTGCAGTGTATGCAATTCGCACATCTGTGCATGCCTTTACAATCCTTTGTCTGAAATTGTCTTTTTCCTGTGTTCAAAATCTCTTTAATATTCATTGCTCGAGTGTATGCGCACAAAGGACGCTCCATGTAAATGTTCTTAAAGTCTGTCTCAGATTGTAGTAGCTCCCATCTTTTGTTGATGATACTCCTCATTTTTTGAGAGCTGATGGAAAATTTGGATACAAACACATTCCTCCTAGTTTTATATTTTTCTCTTCTTATTAGCAAAGTGTTACGGTCCTGTTCAAGTGCTCCTTTTTCTGCATCTTCCAACAATTTATTGGGATATCCTCTGTTGCTGTATTTTCCTTCGAATTCTGAAATGTGCTTTAAACAATTATCTTTATCCTGGATTATCCTTCTTAATCTCATGAACTGTGAGTAAAGTAAGTTATTAAATAGACTCTGAGGATGGAAGCTCTGGTAATGAAGTAAACTGTTTTTATCCGTTTCTTTTTGGTGTAATGTGGTCGTCAACTGCTGTTCATTGATTTCAACCATTACATCCAAAAAAGCGATTTTGGATGTGCTCATGGTAGATGTGAACTGAATTCTAGGATTTCAAGTGCTCAAAATCTCGATGTTCTCCAATAGTTGTTTGTGGGTTCCAGACCAGATAAAAAAAATGTTATCAATATAACGACAATAAAATTTTAGGTGATTAACCCAATCACTCTTTTCAAAAATATGTTCTTCTTCATATTGAGCCATGAATGTATTGGCGTACGCTGGGGCCCCGGCAAAACCCATAGATGTTCCATTGAGATGCATGTAAAATTTGTTGCGCCATTTAAAATAGCTCTGATGTAAGCAAAAATGGGTAAGTTCCAGTAAGAAAACAGGATTGATTTCAATTTCCGGGTGTTGGAGTAGCATCCACTCTTGTTTCTTGAATCCCTCTGTATGAGCTATGGACATGTAGAGAGATACCACATCTATGGTACACACGATGTGATTAACTCCAGTTGACAGTTGTATCTGTTAAAGTTTGAGAATAAAATCTGAATTTTCCTGTATGTATGGATGCCATTTTTGTATAAGAGGTTGCAAAAAATGATCAATAACCTTTCCCGCTGGTTCAAAAAGTGAATCACATCCTGACACTATGGGTCGGAAAGGAGGGTTCTCAAGACACTTGTGCACTTAAGGTAGCATATACAAGCTGGGCCTTCTTGGAAATTTGACTAGCAAAAATGTTTTCATATTTTCTGTGATCCAGCCCATGTTGAAAGCTTTATGTACCAACTGTTGCAGCGTTTTTTGTATCTCACAAATGGGAGGTAAGTGTAGGTAAGTGTTGTTATCCTCTACATGTGCTTGTACTTTGGCATTATAGAATTCGGTATCCATCAGTACAAGGGCGCCTCCCTTGTCTGCCTTTTGGAAAGTTAATTCTGATCTGGTACTCAATTGAATCAAAATACTTTTGTCAGCTCTACTTAAATTGTTGGACGTTCTTTCTCTTTTGTAATTCAATTTTTTGAGATTTTTTAGAACAAGAGCTTCGAACAGATCAAGAGTTTTATGCGATGTAGGTGCTTCAAACGTACTTTTTGGTTTGAAGATCTCCATTTTGGGTCTGTTGGATTCTTCTGTAGAAATGATGTTCTCAAAAATGTTCCTTAATCATAAATTCCTCATAAATCTATAAAATGAGATGTCATTTTCAAAATTCGAACCAATGTATGTGGGAACAAAAGTGATCCCCTTGTTCAAGATTTTTTCTTCTTTAGGTGTTAGTTGATGATTGGAAATATTAATTATGAGAGTTTCCCCTGACTCCGTAGACCCTTTTTCATTTTCTCTTTTTCCTTTTCTTTGTCCTCTTCTTGTTTTTTTTGGCTTGACGGATCTGGTGGATGGTCTGATTCCGTGGCCTGTAACAAAAAAGAAACCTGTTGTCCTGAGGTACCTGCTTCCTCCATTGGTTTTTCAATAGAGGGTGGTTCAGACACTATGGGGTCCATTAGGATGGCGGGCGGGCTTCAGCCGCCCGCCACCCTAACGGAGAAGTGGACCGCCCGCTAACAGTGCGGGGGTCCCGACATAGGCATTAGGATGCGCCCGCCATGCAGGCGGGCGCATCCTGTATGTTTACCATTGCAGCGGGCGGAGCAGAATTCTCCGCCCGCCGCAATGGTAAAAGTGCACGTTGTGCTTTTCAAGGGGCAACATGACAGGCACCGCGCTGTGCCTGCCATGTTGCACTTTGAAATGCGGGGGTACCATATGTACCCCCCATGTGCACCCCCCCAAGCCACGGACTCCCAGGGGGCCCGCAACAGGCCTCCGCAGGGAGTCTCCGCATGCCTTTCCGTAGCGGCATTGCCGCCACGGAAAGGCATTGTCCACAGTCAATAGGTCTAACAGACACCGCCACCATGTTACTGGTTTTCCGCCCCGGCCGCAAGGCGACCGGGGCGGAAAACATGCGGGCGGTGTTTGTCACCGCTGCGGTCCCTCCCGCCATACTAATGTGGCGGGGGGAATTGGGCTGATGATATCGGGCGGATTTCCTCCGCCAGGCTGGCGGTAGCCACCGCCAGGATGGCGGAGGAAATCCGCCCGACATCATAATGGACCCCTATGGGTGGAGCTCTTGATGCATCAATATCTTTATCCGTAGCCAAACTTTCATCCAAAGATGTCGTCAGACGTCGAGTGAACCTTCTCTGAGCATATACCTCTGCCCAGGTATAGGCTTCGTTCAACTTGTAGTCGATTGTATCCCTTTTAAACTTTCGAAGTTTGGTTTCTTGCAATTCCTTTCCATATTTTGCAATTTTCACATTGAGATCATCCAGAAATTTCCTCCATTCATCTTCAGGCATTCTTTCGGATAAGTCTGCCCTTATACTCGCAATTTCTGAATTCAGCTCCTCAATAGTTTTAGCTAATTCCTCAATAATCAAAAGAATCAGTTCCAAAGAACAGTGTTCTGAGATGGCGTTAACAAGCAAGCATGGCTGCATGTAGTATGGTTGTTTTTTCACGGAGGTTAGACTAATCAGAACCGAGTACGTAATGACGTCATTGGGTATGAAACGCCGCAGTAAGCACTCTGGTCGGTAAACCGGTGGCAGCGGGACTAGTAGAGAGAAGCTTGCTTTTTGTTTTGAAGGTGAGCAAAAGATTGACGGTTATTTACGAGCGCTCGTTTTAGATTGTTTTGTAGGGGTTAGAATCAGCAGTCATTGTTGGTTTTTACTTTTTGGCAGCGAGTGGGAGTAGTGATATTCGAGGCGCGTTTACATGGATCAGGATTGGGAAGAACGGTACTTTTGAAAATCACGCTATGTTTCTTTTGTGACATTGATCTTAGTGACCGGATAATGTTATTTACCTTGTTATAGGAAGTGTGTGTGTAATCATACCTATGGTATATATTTTTTGCAGATTATAAACAGATCTTAGGATGTGAATATTATCGGGTGTTTTTTTACATAAGAATTCACACACAGAGTTGGGGTTTATTATATTTAGAAATGGTTTCCCGTCTCTTGAATTGGCAGGTTCATCTCAATATACAGTGATTAACACCCAGCGGGGTGTTTTGTACATGTGGAGTGAGTTTTTGTCTTACATGATTTCCACTTGGGGTTTTTTGGCACACTGGTGATGGCTCTCATTTTCACGTTCAGTTCAGATCCAGCATGTTTTCTTTACCATTCAAACGTATGATTAAGTTACATTGAAAAAGACCATTTCTGTACTGATGTGCTTGTTATATTCTTTTTCCTTTTTCAGTGCAAGCCCCTGACGAAGGGGCCACCTCTTATGTCCCGAAATGCATTGGGCTTAAAGTCATCTTGATTGCATGATTTAATATGTGATTGTATTTAAAAGTCTAGTTTTTGTTAACGTTTTCTATAAACAGTGTTACAAACACGAATGTTGGAGATATTGTTCAACTATTTGCTGAGTGGCTTATGAATAAACCGCAATACTAAAAAGTCTTAAACAATTCTTTTTCTAATTGAGTAACGATCATAAAATTCTTCATTTATGTTGTGCGCATCCTGGATCTTGTAGGCAGATCCTGCCAACTAGCCCCACTTTAGTTGTATTGAGAGTATTAGGTACACTCTATAAGGAGCAGCACACGGATCTAAATAATCAGATTATTTTGAGTTCAAGATTACTTAAAAACTGAGTGCTCAGATCACCTTCACAATATGGTATGAACCAGGGCACCCGGCAGCATCACAGCCTGCACAGCTACTCAGCCCAATGCGTGCCACTAACTCTGTGACTCCGAAAGTGGTGCCACGTTGCGGTAGGCCCACCCAGGATGCTGGCGTGACCTTCAATGCGGTCCAGCAAGACACATAAATCCTGGGCAGTCCGGACCGCCAGGACGGGCCATCATCGCAGGCTGCACACCCACTCAGCAGCTCAAGGTGCCACTGACTCAGTGCACCCTAAGCCACCGTCCCGTAGCGGGGTGCCTGTGCAGGCCGCAATGCAGCGCCTGCCACAAACCCTGTGCAAACCCAGTCAGCGCCATGTGGTGGCAGACCCATGCCGGCCTCAAGGCCTCGGGGCCACCATCCAGTCACCTCCAGCAGAGGGTTATGTGATGTCGTGGGCCCCTTATATTTGTGGGGTCAGATGGCCTGTAATGCCTGTGCCAGGTGTGTGTGGTGTGTGTGCAGACCTGCCCTCAGGGAGTGGCTGTGACATGCTGACAACTAGACCAGTGATCTGCACACTGCCTGCGAATATGCCTTCAACGGGTAGCAACGAGGCCCCCCTGGGAGCGTGAGTGGAGTGGTCTGGTGTGCCGCATGCCGAAACAGGGCAGGGCTAGCAAACAAAATGACCCATTGGCACTGGGAGTGGTTCAGTCCATGTCCAGACAAGAAAGTGGCTGACGCATGTGTCCCTGTTGTGGCATCCACGGGACCTGTGACACAAATTGCCATGTTGCACCCTTTAACTGTCATCCCACAGGATATACATCATTGACGCAAGGGAAATCACTGTCCCTACATTCATCCACACATACATGAATGGAAGACATTACACAGCAGTGCGTCACAGGATGTTTATTGCACATTCCGTGCTTTTCAGCAGCTGGAGCAGTACAAGGCACTGCCGGATGTCCCACACTATCTGGGCTCGTGGAGGGCCAGCCAGAGTCCATCCGTGTAAGACAAGTACTGCTGAAGAGGAGGGGTGCAGTCCACAGTCTGGTCGCCATGTCATTGGTCATCAGACAGGATGTGGCGGTCCATGTCGCTGTCCAAGGTGAGTGCATCTGA
Source organism: Lissotriton vulgaris (assembly GCF_964263255.1). Classification (NCBI taxonomy): domain Eukaryota; kingdom Metazoa; phylum Chordata; class Amphibia; order Caudata; family Salamandridae; genus Lissotriton; species Lissotriton vulgaris. The sequence goes on from NC_141694.1 coordinate 868,120,525, forward strand.
GTGAATCGGGGGTCAGTTGAAGGTCATGAGGTCACGTGCGGGACCAACCAGGAACAGGCCAGGTGGCGGAGGTTAATGCTCCTGAGCCCTTCTGATCACATGCCCATCCACGTCCTCATCCTCGGGGTGTTGCTGTATTGGCTGCGGCACAGGGAGGCATTGACACCTCCGGTCCTGGAGGTGGTCTGTCTGCCGCACTATGTGGCACTGACACCTCAGGTGCCAGAGGTGGTCTGGCTGCCGCACTGTGTGGCACTGACACCTCAGGTGCCGGAGTGGTTAGGCCTGCCGCACAGGGAGGCATGGCCACACCAGGGGGTGGAGATGTGGATGTTGTGGGGGCAGCAGCATTCAACATCGCCCCGCCTTGTTGCAGCAATGCCATGATGAGGATCTGCAGGGCATGAAAGATCCTAGCTACATTAAGCTGATGTTCAGCGGTGGCTGCCATCCATTCCACCTCCACCCTCACCATGTCCTCCATGAGCCTCCGCATCTGTGGCAGCTCCTGGCTGGTATCCCTGGAGCCACTCTAAGCAGACAGGTGTTCTTCTCCCTGCGTCATGATTCCAGCGATTTCAGTCAGGGCTCGTTGGAGCCCATGTAGTGGGTATACACTCCCAAGGATGGCGCCAAGTTTGGTTGCCATGTTTCCGAAGCCCAAATGCACCTGCTCTTTGGTCTCCCTCTGGTACTGTAGCACACGGAGTTGGAAGGCCATGTGTTGTTTCTAGGGGTGTTGAGGGGTGTCGGGCTGTGGATGCCTCCTGCTGGGTGCTTTGGGTAGTGGGTGGGGTCTCCTTGATGCAGATGGCCTGCCCTGATCCTGGAGGTGAGTTGCGGATGAAGTCCATGATGTCTTGGATGGCTTGGGTGTCGATGCTGGTGTTGTCCTCCTCATCATCAGTGAAGAGTGGCTGGGACTGCTCTGCGAGAGGTGTTGACAGTGCCCCTGCGATGTGAAGGGGAGATGGTGTCTTACGATGTGGCCACATGTATGTAGCCGCATGGTACATGTTGACAATCAGACAGCATGGCATTGTGCATTGTGACGGTCTGTAGATCTGGGCGAGGACCCAGAGTCATTGTGGGCGTGCACTATGCTCTGCTTGATTGTGCATGTGTGACATCGTGCCCATCTCCACCCGTCCCACCAGTACCTGGTGGTCACTCACCCTATTGTGGTTTTGTTGTGTCCTATCGAGCAGTGTCTGATCCCCCGACTCCGGCCAGTCTCCACACTGATGACTGTAGACACTAGCTCCTCCATGTCCTCCAGCTCGAGCTGTGGCGCTGAGCCCCCACCACCAGTCTGAGTTGCTGCTTTGCGGTTGGTAGAGAGTTTCTCTTTGGTCTGCTGCTTGATGTCATTCCATCGCCTCTTGAACTCGTCCATTTTCCCCTTCTGCTCCCCGACGGCATTCACCTTGTTCACGATGTCCCGCCATGTTCCGTTGTTGGTGCCCAATGACACAATGGAGTTGACGAACAATTGTTGATGGTGTATCATCACCTCTGTGACTATGATCCTGTTCGCCTGCTGACTGAAGTTCGTCTTCCTCTTCTTCTTGTCCTTGGCCTTCCCTGTCCCCGAGGTACCGGGCTGGTCGTCGGGGGTGATTGTGGGGTTGCGCTCGTCCTCTGCGCCTGCTCTGGCTTCCTCCAAGGTGCTTGGGTGTTGGTTAGTTTGTGTTTGGGTGTTTTTTCTACTTTTATGGTGATTTTTCCCGCCTGCCAGGTGTGTGTTGCAGGACTGGCGCTTCTTATCGATGATTTCCTCATCGTGCTTGGGCCCATCGATTTTTTTTTGGTGTTGTGATTTGTGTTTTTGTCTCCATCGAGGTGGTTGTATCACTTACATTGTCCGCGGTTTTGGCTGACTATCGTATGCTTTTACCGTGTTGTGAATTCCATGTTGACACAGGGCTATTTTCCTGCGATGGGCTGTGATGTTGAAAGTTGTGTTACTCTACTCTTGCGGTAGTTATCACACCTTCTTGTGAATATACCCCTAAGTGATTTACCCAGAATCGCAAGATGTTGAGCATCATGGCCGAGACTGGAACCTGGTTCCCCAGATTAGAAATTGACCGCCCTAACCGTTTGGCTACATTACCTGCTCTTTATGAGTTGTTTCCTTTTTTATTGTTATTTCAGGAAAGGATAGGTCATGCCATTTTAGTTAACCTGCTTTTGTTGCAAACCTATATGTTGTTGGCGCTTTTCCTGTTTAATTGTTCACTTTTGTATAAATTATAGGTGGCTTGTGGAAGGGATTTCGGTGCACTTCTCCAGTCAACTCATGGTACAAAAAAAAGGTTTTTGCGGCAAAAAGTTAAATTGGTGCAGTCATTTGCATCACATTCGCATCACTGTTTGTGCAAAGCACCGCCATGCATCTAAAAAGCACTGTCACGAACAAATGATTATTCTAGACAATGGTTTCTAGTGTTTTTTCCCCAAGCTTTCTGCATCCTGATTGCTGCTTGTAGACAGGAGTTATCCACTGGTGTATCCTAATTGAAGGAGGCAGAAAAACCTGACCTGAAGGAGAAGGGAGAAGCACATATTATATAGTAATTTATTTGTATCCATGGTGATTTGCACTGATTAATATAATGTTTTTGTAACTTTTCCACCGCCCACGGATACATTTAATTTATCGGTTCAGTTGGAAAAAAATTAACAATCTCCCCGAAAGATCGGCTCGTCTCAATAACAAAACGTAAGAAGCACAACAGGCAACATGTTCAAAACTGTGGCAGTATTCAACTACGCAATGATCTGATTTTCATGAGTAAACGTTCTACACGTGCAGGCGTCTCCGATGGTGATGGACAGAAAGGTTCCGGCTATTGGAAATATTTCGCAATATATTCCCCGATGTATTTTCATTTTATGGGGCAGGTAAGCAAATAAACTTTATTCTCAGCATTAATAACGGCCTTAATTGACACACTGAGTAAGGGGTCCTGCCGGTAATATATAGTACTGATGCCCACTTTTAATATTTCTTAACTACAATAATGATGTTCACTCTTAAATCGCGCAACCCTCACATGGGCAATGTGCGAGAAAAAGATCAAGGTAGAGGGGGTGGACCTAAATTAAAAAAAAAATGTGCTGCACAGGGAAGCTTTTTTGTGTGCACAGTGCACTAAATAATTTGCCTTTCCTGAAATGTCGTGACAACGGGCGTTCCGTTATAATTACCATTAGTAAATGCAAAGCCGTAGCAGAGAGGGTGGTACGAGTATGACGTACATACACAAATACAAGTGGAGACATGCTAAATGCACAAGCTAAACTGGCAGACGTCAAACATCTGAAAAACAGTGGGGCATATTAGCAAGGAACCTCGTTAAAATTTTTGCCGTTTTATCGGCAGGAAACTGCCGATAAAACGGCGATAATGCGTTTGCTAATATGCGTTATAGAATTCCTATAGAATCCCAGGTTAGATGTCCTGCACATCTAACCTGGGATTCTAAAGAAATTGTATAACGCATATTAGCAAGCCCATTATCGCCGTTTTATTGGCAGTTTTCTGCCGATAAAAAGGCGATCATTTTTAACGAGGTTCCTTGCTAATATGCCCCAGTATTACTTGTCACTCTAAAGACAAAGGGCAGATTTACAAGCTCCCTGCGCCACCAGTATGTCACTTTTAGTGACGAACTGTTGGTGTATTTCACTGCTCCATATTTATGAGGACAGGAAAAGCCACTCTGTTTGTCTTTTCCAGTCCTTGTAAATACTGCCCCTTTACACGCAGCACTTTGCGTTAAAGGGGCTTTCCATGCCTGTAGTGATTGTTTTCGTGCAGGAAGATGCCCCTTCCTGCACAAAAACAATCTCCCGATGATGCAGGCATCCTTGCACCATGGTGCAAGGGTGCCTGCGCTGGCGCATGGCAGCTGTTTGTGTGCCAGCGCAGAGGAGAGCACAGGAATACGACATATCATTGTAAATATGTTGCATTCTAGTGCTCTGAAAGTGACTCAGTGTGGCGCAGCCAAATGGTTTGCGGAATGCAGAGTCTCTTTCTCGTAAATCTGCCCCCAAGTGCATGTGACGGTTGTCTTACAGTTACTTTTAAAGAGACACAAGCAGTATGTGTTAGAGCAAGTAGATGTGGGGTTCTTCCGAATTTGCAAAAAGCACCTCACAGTTACAATTTTCCGAGTTCAATTATTTATGTGTATTGTTAAAAACCACAACGACATAAAATAGGCATAGCAGATTTGCTGAAAGAAATGCTTAGGTGCTGTGAGTTGGAAATACAAACATGTTAACAGAGAGTGGAGTTGACCAGGCAAACATAATGTTCTAAGTCTCAGCTCTAAAGGACAGCCATAGAAGTCACATCTGTCGGATGGTTTAATCAAAGCAGTACTGTGAATCAAAACAACTATAAAGTTGGGGCGCATTTTAGGTCTGCCTTCAGACAGATATAGCTGTCTGCCAGAATGCCGTAACTCACCTCAACATATAAAAACAATAGAAAAATCATTTTCTGGTATTTTTGTGTCTGGCCCCTTCAGACATTTATCACGTTGGGTCAGTCCTCTTCCGTCTTAGCGTGTGAATAGGGTCATTTACATTTTAGGCCTGCCAATGGTATTTCATTGATGTTTACATTTTCAGGTGTTAATATTACCATGACACCAGCCTCACTCTGTGTGGTGTGACACTCTCAGGTGCGAAGATCCTGATAGGACTGCACCAGGGAGTGGTGGATGTCACTAGAAAAACATCTTAGCAACATGTAAAAACACAACCAAGTCAGCAAGCCTTGCAGAGTGCTTCCATTCCCTGCCCTCACACAGTGGGCATAAATTGGTGCAGTGACCTCAGCAGTGGACCGCCATTCTTTTTTATCCTCATAGAGAACACTCAGCAATGTGCTGCTCACATGAGAACCAGGGAAGCAGCCCAGGCACAGTCTCTATCCTCCTGTCCTTTGGCTTATACACATTAGTGTCTGATCAGGGTGCCATGCTTGCATTATGCCCGAGGTACGGGCCTCTGCAGTAGGTCTTCTTCCTCTTGCCCTCACATAGTGGGTACCAGTCATGGCACCAAGCATCCCACTCAGCAGCACAAACACACCAGAGAAACAAATTCTGCAGATGATCTCTGCCCTCTTGCCTTCCCACAGCGGCTAACTCCCCATTGACATCACTGTGCAGCCCGCAGGTAGTGCCTGAGCCATAGAGTCCTGGTGGGTCAAGATAACTTAAGTTTACTACTGCCCACGGTGGGTCTGACCACTATTCTGATCTCAGGCATACACAATTTTGATTCTGCAGGCAATAGATACATTTTGATTTATTACCTCTTTACCAAAAAAAGGATGCAAAAATGGCTTCTTAGTTATGTGAAAATGCTTCCTGGCCCATAATTACAGCTAAGCAATTGGCGTGACAGTGATAGACATGAGTGATTCCTTAAAAGCCATGTCTGTGAAAGTCTGCACCCATTTGCAAGTGTTAGACCTGTGACGAGGTTGAGGTGAGTTTTCGATATTATGTGCTCGTTCTAGTCATACAAGATGAATGAGTAGAATTAGAGGCAACGGTTGGCAACTTGATTGATCTGTACTTACTGCTGTTTCTACTACTATTGAAAACAAATTTACACTGAGGACCAGAATTACTAACATTTTGCGTCATGGTTGCACCACTTTTGTGGGGCATCCATGATGCACAATGCTAGTAGATATTTACAAAGCCCAGTAACGAAATACAGCGGCTTGTGCTACATTACGTTTCATTTCATTCTGGGAGGCATTCCACAGGTGGAACATGGGAATTTCTTAGCACCCATCCATGGATCTCACACTATCCCAGATTTGCAAAGAGTTGGAAACCTGGGATGTAGTGAAATAACTACGACTCCCATGAGGATGGCGTACAGAGAAGAACAATCTTTCTCCTCGTTATTTCCTCTTACTATGTGTGCTGCAATCTGGAGCACATATAGAAAGTGTTAAATGCCTCGAGAGATTTCTTTTGTGCAGGAAGGTATTCCTTCCTGCACAAAAACATCTCTCCTTGTAATGCAGGTACCATTGCACCTTGGTGCAAGGGCTGCATTGGCGCTGGCTGCCGGAAGTGCACCAGAACTATGAGAGAGCAGAAGTGCACCATATCTTAGCAGATATGGCGCATTTGTGCTCTCTCCCTTTCACGTGACGTATCACAGAAAGTTGCGTGTTACATTGCGTTGAGAGAAGGTCAAGTAAACCTGGCCCTTAGTGTTTATGGTTGAGAATCCTTAAGCCTTGTTCAAAAATTAGGAGTTGGGTAAGGGAAGGCCAAACAGAGTGCAGAACTTGTTATTGGTAGGCATTATATGATCCAAGCTGGTTTGGGCTATGTGACCGGCCAACAGCTTCCTCAGGGGTCATGATTCACCCTAGGTAGTTAAGAGACCTGTAATGCCACTTGCCCACAACAGACCAGACTTTAGCCTACTAATGGTAGAGCTTCAATGAATACCTGCCATGCCGTCCTTTGAGTATTAAGTGTTTTACTGTTATATACTTGGCTGCATGCCTTCATGCACTTCCCTGCTCAAATTTGCCCAAGCACTCTCTATCTCATCCACAAATGCCTTCATGCCCCTCCCCGCTCAAGTTCACCCAAACATTCGAACTCTCATCCACAAACCATCACATATTTACTCCCATAGAAATCCACAATCACCCACCCTCTTATCTTTGTCAATCCATCCAACCCGACACTCATGATTATAAAAAACACTGAGCATTATGAAGCACTTTCATTAGTAAAAATCAAGACGTATTGGCTTTACTTGTTTAACTCGGTACATAGCTAGCTGTCATTACAATTAACTGCAGCGCATGATGAAGAGATTTCCGTCATTCATATGGTAACGTATAGGGTTGATGGTACTGTTGAAATAATGGATTATGGGGATCATTTAGACCCCATAGGTTCGACCCCAGTCCACCCCTGGGTCAGACCATACTGCTTAAATGATAGGGGTTGAGAAACAAACCTTAAAATTGGTACTTTGTCTCTCAAATACAAAAAGACAATGGTCGTGATGCACAGGAGAGTTTCTCCCTGCATAAGATGACTATTGATAACATTTCCTGCCAAAGCGGGTCATGCTTTGCATAGGACCCATGTCCTTCTAAAACTCCTATGGGAACCTGAGTATATAATATTTTCAAAAGACAGTGGTTCCCATTGATATCATTGTATCATATAATCATTTCAATTAAGACAGCAACAAAAGCTGTAAACAATGAATGTACTCTCTGAATAAGGCCAGCAATTAAAATCATACATAAAACAATATTGTATAGCATTTTTAGAATAAACGTAGCAAAACAAAAAAGATCAAGTGCACTGTAAACCATATGAAAGAAGAACCACTCTATAACAGTAGTAACAATGTTATGCCCAAGAAAGAAAGTGTGTTCCATTGACAAGAAGCAAAAACAATAATTAAATAGGTCCAAGAGTTTAGGGACACCCAGCTCTGTTCCTAATTTAAGCTTCAATAGGTTTGCTTGTATGCATCAAGTCAACTACGTTTCGACCCTGTTATGAATGAAGGGTATCATCAGAAACAATTGATAAGGGGACATACAAAAAGGGGCAAATCATTCTATTAGGATTATGCAGAGATGGCCAAATAGCCCCTTACGTTTTCCAATAGGATGGCATATGTGGAGCCTCTCCAGTACTGCAGGCAGCCACCTATGGATGCGTGATCTGGGGGAGCAAAGGCATTGCCTGCTGTATATACTCCCTGAGGCCGGAAAGCATTTCTCATTTTCGGCTTCGATTGCAGGGGCCACTGTTTGTTATTTCTCGGAGACATGGCCTACTAGTCCTCGGGTAGATTTGTAGAAAATCAGCCACAGTGATTATCTAGCTTTGCTCCACGAAGATGATTTAATTTAGATTCTGTGAGAAAATGAATCCGAGCTCACTCAGTTAAGTAAAGGGGGAGAGGAGCATTCATTTAATTGTTTCTCTTCATCCCTAGTAGCAGTCTTTTATTTGCCAGAATATGTTGTACAGCACCATCCTGTAATGACTCGACATCCTTCTATTATTCTTATGCGGATGGTCTGCTCATTGTCATATTTCTCGAACTCACAGTGGGTCACTAGTTTTCTTAGCCTTGTTGCGAAATCATCTAGTGACTCGTCGGGTTGTTGAAATGCGATGTTAAAACTTTATCTTTCAAAATCAATATTTCTCTGAGGGTCAAATTTGTTCATTAGACACTTGATCAGTCCTGTGTACGTCTTTATCTCACTTGTTGGTAGAGTTACTAACAGGTCATCTACCTCATCTCCTGCCAGGTTTAGGAACAGTCGTAGTTTTTCAGCTTCTACCACGTCAGTGGCATCCATGTATCTTTCAAACTTACTGATCCACTTCTCCCATCTTATTCCCACTTGTGGCTCCGATACACTAAATGGTAGTGGACTGCGATATTGTGCACTTTGTTTGGTCTCAGCCATGTTTCTTTCCTTCATTTATTCTCTTTTTGTTCTTGCTCCTTCCTTGTGTTTAGTGTTTTATTTCTACTTTGTTTCTTTGTTTTCTTGTTTTCTTTTCTCTTTTTTTTCCCCTTCGTTTTTGGATCTTTTGTCCCTTTTATTTCTTCTTTCTTTTTCTCTGTTTGACTTTATTTAGCCTCTTCTGGGCTTTCTTACTCTTCTTTCCTATTTATTCTCTTCTTATTTTCTCCCTACCTGGCCTTAATATGGCAGCCCTGTTTTTTCCTGTGCAATTCCTTTCAATGTCCTCTTTCTAAAATGGCTACTGTTCTTCTCGCGAGATTTCGCGATCGAAATCTCGCGCGCCTGACTCCAAAATGGCCGCTTCCCCGGATCTCGCCTCTGATTGGCCCAGCCGCCTGATTCTAGGATGGCCGACGAGACTCTCAGACTCTCGCGAGAGCTCGCATCTCTATTTTCAAACAACCGCGCTTTACTCCGCGCTTACCACAGTTGGCCTGATATCTCTTCAGAGGCGGTCGGGTGGGCTCCGATGTCGCTTGTTTCTTCTTCTTCTTTCCGCTGCCAGTACATCCGGGGTGGGCACCTGGTTATTCCTGATGGTGCGCTCGACGGATACGCGTCGATTTACGCGTCGATTCGTTTCCCTTCGTCGCCAGTTGTAGTGTTTACACTGGTAGCCAGGAGATACATCAATCACGAGACACAGGTTAGTCGGCAATACTTCTTTATTGATCTCTCTTGCGGCTGGTCACAGGTACATCCGTCCTGCTTCCTGTCCTGGTCATTCTGTCCTCGCTTCCTGTCCCTAACCGGATGTGGTGTCCAGTGACCTGGTCACTGACCTCATGTCCCACAGAGTCCTAGTGCCGTCCAGTCAGGTCGATCTATCTGTCGAGTATATTAAAGTAGCCAACCACCCTAGAAAAGATTTTGGAACTGGCAAGAGCAGAAGCAAGAGCGATGGCTCATTCGAGACAGATGGACAGACGGGTTGAACAAGCCCACAGAATGTACCATGAACATTTGTTTGCAACAAGGGGGAAGATGTAGTGACTCGACAGATAGGGCGACCTGACAGGACGGCACTAGGACCCTGTGGGTCATGAGGGCAGTGACCAGGTCACTGGACACCACATCCGATTAGGGACAGGAAGCGAGGACAGAATGACCAGGACAGGAAGCAGGACGGATGTACCTGTGACCAGCCGCAAGAGAGATCAATAAAGAAGTATTGCCGACTAACCTGTGTCTCGTGATTGATGTATCTCCTGGCTACCAGTGTAAACACTACACATCCTATTGCTTGAAGTCCACTTTGCAGCACTATATATTATGCCACCACTGGTTGCTAAGCTCATTTGTACCCTTTCTATGGCCTCAAAGCCAGACTTTGTTAGAGGACAGGTTCCCATGTGAGACCTCCAATCCAAGGATGGTGGATTCACAAGTAGTTTCCTGGGAGGCCTGCTCTGTTGAGTCTTTGGTTATTGAAGGAAGGGGTGAGGCCATTGGGTGGGTGGTAGGGAAAAGCTTTTGCCCTGAAAGAAATTCTGGGAAGCTTTTTGGGCATGCATAGTCCTGCTTGCTTGGAGGAGAAAGTGCCCTGCGACCCCTTCGTGGCATGCCAGTACTCAGCAAGTCTCAAACCAAGATTAAGCTGGCAACTCATACCCTGTCAGGCTAATGCACGGCAAGTTTAGAAAGACTAAACTGTATTTCGAATCAGAGAAGGGTAGAGTCTGTCTCCATGCTGTCATATGATTGTTAAAACTTCAAGGAAAAACATGATAAAAAGTACATTTGTAAAAGCTGACAATTTTGGGGATCAAAAACAAATATCGTGGAATTAGGGCAACTTTGAGTAGTTGGACTGGCAGCTTCATGTTTTGCTTTGAAAAGAAGAAATCGATGTTCCCAATATATGGTTGCTTCTTTTGTTTCAGAGAGTTTTTGGGAGCAAATGTTTTTAGCAGCACATTGTAGCTTTATATTCATTTATGAGAAAGAAAATTGAGAGCCATGTCTGAGTAAAATGTGAAACGGCCCTGTAACAAAAACGGCCCACAGGGACCCAAAAACCGGCCCAAAAACCTGCGGCGCACTGGGGGATTGCCCGGTGCCCGCTGTGGCCAGTCCGGCCCTGAGTGAGATCTGACTGTAAGAATGGAAGAGATGGAGAAATTGCCCTTAAAAGTTGAGCAAATGATAAATACAGCTAGGGATAGTGATTTACTGCATATATTTTTGTTGAGCTGAAATGTGATGGTAACAGGGATTTTAATAGGATCAAAACAAAGAGAAGCAGACAGAGCCGGTTTTGGGTGGCATTATTTTCAATTACCTCTGTACGCTGTTCTGTAGACACAGCCTTTCTGTGGGGTGAAGCCCCGACACAACAGGGTAGTCTCCAGCCTGGAAAACCCACAACTATCTGCAATTGGCAATGAACATTCAACCAGCCAATGATCAGGAAAGAAACAAAAGGGTGGTTTCACCTAAAATACCCTTTTCACTCTGAACAACAGACTGCAGGCCCCTTCACTCTCACCATCCACCAAGTGGCAGTGATATAGGAAGGACCTAATCAAATTTCTATATGAGCCTTGTCTCGTTTGTCCTCACTTCACTGCCTTAGTCTCCTCCCTCCTGCCTCCTGATACGCTTCCACTGTCTGGTAAAACAGCTTTGCACCCAGCTTCAGTATAGGAACAGGTCTGAGACACCCAAAGTGGAACCCACAGGCCTTCTTCTTAGCTCATACATACATTGTATATACTACAATATTCACATACAGATCACCCACAATATGCACTTGGATGGCATTAAGTGATAAAACAGGATATACATCTGATTGCACATTGGCAAGACACTCTTAGCCAGTGCCAAATTACAAATCTTTAGTGAGTGAAAAAACCTTTAATTTCCAGAATAGTGAGGGAAAATCTTTAAATGAGTCCTTTTCTATTTTATGCACCAACCCCCCTTGTGAAGTGTACAAATCCTGTACCATGGAATAGATACTGTATACTATGTTTAAAAGGGTTATACTATGCTTGGGGCACAACAGGCAAGTGCCTTTAATGTTTAAATGATGTGCACACTCAGAATCCTATGTTTAAGCTGTTAGATTCTCCAACTGCATGCTAACTCCGAAATCCTTCTCCCACTAAACTCCTAAAACCCTGCATGAAACACTTCCACTTGAATCCGCTCCTCTATTTCTTCAGTGATTGTCTTCTTACTTTCAGTCCTCTGCATACCGTCTATTTCTGAGGATAGCCTCCTCTCATGCATGTCTGCCTCATTCCTTCTTATTGTAATTGTGCGATTTTCTGAAATCTCATTTCATAGATCACAACCTCCCCTCTTTAAAACCCTATCCCTTTAATTTACCATTACCATATCCCACCAACCATTCACATGAAACTACTTATTCCCCCTTCACTAATGATCAGACCTACCTGATATTAATACATCTGAAAGTAATTTGAATAAATACATGCATTTTTTCTTGAAAGCACATGACTAATCACAGTAGCCATCAATAAACAACAGATTAACTACTAAACTTGGGTTCCAGCGTAGTGTGCTCTTTGCCATAAATTGTTTTGACACTTTGTCAGGGGTAGTAGTCCAATTACAATTATAATTACACTTACAAAACATTTCCTATGAGTTTTATTTTAAGTCCCTGGCTCCATCATGGGAGGGTTTGCAGCACTAGTGGTTGGCCATACTACAAAAGTTTATGTTACTATTAATGTCCAGTTTGCGATTACCAAAAGTAGTAAACTTACTCAAAAGTATGAGTTGCCTTTGTGCATCAGCAGTAGCGTTCGGTGGTGGGAGTGCTGCCGGGCAGTGACGTGGGGCGGAGGAGTGGCAGGGTGGGGGTAGTAAACTATGAATTACGGCCAAATGCAGGTAAGTAAACATATAAATAAATAAAACGAATTTCGTTGTGCGCCCTGCATCGAATTTGTCGATGCAGTGCAGTCTGATTTTGTGGAGGCCATTTATGCTTTTCATACTTTACACCCTTTGTGCCCATTGTCTATCTATATTTTGTTTATGGGCCTAAACACCAGAAGTGATTTTTGCTGTTATTGGTGCATTTTTTGTAATCCGGCATCTACATGCCAAATTGTGCACTATTTGGACAATCGCCGACTTCAAGGGCATTGCTGGAAAAATACAAGTTCAGGATGCGGTGGACAGCTTCCAAAAGTTATTTTGCAATGTAGGCGAAATTTTAGTGGGGAACAATGCTTTGCATCATAAAGAGCTCTAAACCATAAAAATCAAGTTATTAATGAAATATATGACTCTTTATTTGTAATTGAATACATATATCATTGCTATGACCATTAGTGCCATATTTGAAATACAGTGTGGAGGAATATCCCCAACTGGGGAGCAAGTACAGTAACTGATTTGTCAGTGGAGAAAAACAGCATGCATATTCAGAATTTCAACCGAAGCGTATGACCCCGAGTAATCCCATTATTTAAGTGTTCCTGCGGATATACAAAGTGACTATTAAGTATTGCGCTGTAAGCAGTTTAGCAAAACTTTTGCAGACACTTTTTTTGCTTTGATTTATATTGGGCAGCATTACACTGGCGAATACAAAGAACAGAGACTTTAAAGCATAACAAAACAACTTAAAGACTAAATTGCAGTAGTGATGACAAATTACAAGTGTCACAAAGTTCACCAGTTCAAGAGAGTAAAAAGCATTTGCTATGAGCGGACTATCTCAAAGGAAGCCCGTCATCTTACATTTTCTAGACATTCATAACCACTTTACCCTGCAATCACGGGAACACACTTGCAATAAGCGTTCAGTAAAAGAGGTCAGAGTTAAACATTCCACCCCATCATTTTGAGAATTAGACAAATGTATCATGCCATGAGCTTGGTCAACCTTTTAAAATTTCGATTTTGGGCAAGAATGCAAGTTAAAAGAGAGCAGGGCAGAGGAACAGAAAAGAGACAGGGAAGAAGCGGACAGAACAGCAAAGCAGGGTGAGTGAGACAAAGATTTTTTTTCCTCCTGAAACGTGTTTGTTAACGATTCACACAGTGTGCTACAACAATTGTGAGTGGGGCAATTCACTTCTGGCACTCGTCGGTCTTGGCTTCCACATTAAGTAGAACAGTCTTCCAGCATTCACCACCTGTGTTGTTATTACTTTTCATGGGAAGCAACTCAAGAGTGTGAGTTTCAGCCCTGGTCCGCGTCAGTAAGACATGGAGCCATCACTGGATCTCTGGGAGGGATACTTTTCCACGCCATGGCTATATATTCAAAGAAAACAAAGGTCAGGTTAGTAAATGTGTGTGTGTTTATTGCCCTTCACACGGGGGCGTAATCCCAACAAGCAGAAATGTCCTCGCTGTAAACTGCAGAATGCTGACTTTTTCCACATGGTGTGGGCATGTACAGGGCTACAGCCACATGGCTGATGGTCACCACCGCAGTGTCAGACATGTTAGCACATGTCCTCACTCCTACTCACAAATCCTGGTGACCATCAGCCATGTGGCTGTAGCCCTGCACATGCCAACACCATGTGGAAAAAGTCAGCATTCTGCAGTTCTCAGCAAGGACATTCCGGGGAGATTGCCAGGAACATGCGCTGGATGCGCTGTGGGGAGAGGTAGGTGTGGTGTGTGTAATCGAACTGTGTGAAGTGGAGCCCGGGAATGGGAGATGCCCCCTTTACCAGCTGCACAGCATGAACCCAATCCACATCTGAAAGTGGCTGTTGTAGCACCCCGTTCCACTTGGCGTGCGGTTTCGTGGCATAGTCTGGAGGGGGAATGTTAAGTTAAGTGTAAAGAATCGTGATTGTGTGGCGAGCACCGGTAGCTGTGATCAGAGTGTTCAGTTTCACTGAACTATGCGGTTCATCTTCTCCAGTGCCCCATTTCTTGGGAAGCTCATGTTGAACAGCATGGAATGTTAACAACTGACCAGCATTTAACCCAAAGTATCCATGAGTTCCTGGAATGTTATGAGGGTCCTCTCATTGTAGAAGCTGCCTACTCGTGTAACCTCCACGCCAATCCACTTGCCCAGTTCAGTGCATTGCAGTAAGTGGGTCAGCCATGGTAAGTCCCAGATGGTGATGCATGGAGAGGATGTGAATTTGGGGTCTCTGGTGTGCACTAGCAGGTGTGGGCCAGCACCATCTGTCTAGTCTCATTCCGTGAGTGGACAGTGGCATCAGAAAGCCAAGCATAAGTGTTCACTTCCTGCAGCACCGCTCGCATGAGCAATGTTTTGGGGCAGTGTGGTGTGCATAGCCATGCCATGCCATTGTAACTATGCCGCCGCATAACACATTTCAAAGATAGGAGCTCAGAGTCTGCCCTCAGAGAGTTGACACTGGAGTGTAGTCAGTGCAACCTGGCGGTGGTCTGAGCTCCATATCAACTCCAATGGTAAGCCGTGAAGTTCCCAGAAGAAGCTCCTGGGGAGCACGATGGGGAGGGCAACAAAGAAATACAGCAGCTTCGGAAGAAATAGCATTTGAGAAGCTGGGCATAATGGGTATAAAGAAAGAGAGCATCAGAAGGGTAAAGACCAGAGTATGGAGCATACTGCTCTGTCAAGATTCCCCTCCCTGAGATCCTTTTCGGTGGGATAGAGCTGTATACCTAGGTATTTAAAAGTGTCATAGCATCAAAGCAAGCAAGTCCCCAGAGGGTCCTCGCAATTCCAGGGGACACTGACCTGATTTTGGCCAGTTCATAAGTAAACCAGAAATCTTGCCAAAGTTGTCCAGTATTTGTATGAGAGAAGGAAGCAAATGGCCCACCTCCCTCAGGAAGATCAGGGCATCATCACCATATAATGAAATAATGTGAAAAATGTCACGTTCAAGGATGCCCCAATCCATTGCCCTTTGGCGAAGTTGGCAGGCCAAAGTTTCCTTTGCCAAGGCAAATATAAGGGCGGACATCGCGCAGCCCTGTCTTGTGCCCCTGCAGATGTTAAAATCACCAGAGATCAATTGCCCAGTTTTTACTCGTGTCCAGGGGCCAGCGAAGAAGGTTTGCACCAAGCCCAAGAATCCCAGTCCAAACCCCATGTTGGTGAGAGTTGCTAGGAGGAAATTCCAGCTCAGGGTGTCAAATTGCCTTTTCTACATCCAATGACACCGCAATATTCTTCACAGGCCTCATCTGGCATAATATGTACCAGACGCAGGAGACTGCAAATGTTCCGAAACCGATCAGTGTGGAAAAGTGAATGAACAATGGGAAGGAGGTGATTCGCCAATACCCTACCCAGAATCTTGCAATCTAGATTGAACAAGAAGAGGGGTCAGTATGAGCGCACATCCATAGGGTCCTTGCTGGGTTTGGGTAGAACACTATCAGGGCTGTCTGGGAGACGACCTCAATCCATAGCCTCACAGAACATATCAAGTAGGCGTTGGGTGGTTTGAGTAAGGAAGGTGGTGTAATATTCATTCAGTAGACCATTAGTGCCCGGGTCTTGTTACGAGCAATCTGAGCATGTTTCTCCAATTGTAATGGTTCATCCAACTCAGGCAAATGTAGTGCATTCAGCTATCCCAGAAGGAGTTCAACAAAAACCTTGCGCATGTGATCGGGTGCCGGGGGACCGGTGTGGCAATGAGCTCCTGATAGTAATCTCAAAAAGCCACATTGATATCCAGTTGCGATGTGAGCAACCCACCACCGGTGATGGGAATTGCACCTATGGGAAGCACGTAGTTACTGCTTGTGTGGTCCCCTTCAGAATTCTGTGGGGCTGTGCACCGCCTATAGTCATGCCTGCACAGCAGCGATTCAGCTGCTTGTGCAGCTGCTGAAGCAGCGCTGCCGGTGCCATGCGATCCACCACACCTATCTATAGGGAGCGAAGGTCATGCTCAATGGCTGATAGTTACTCTGGCAGGCACCTTTGTATCCTCCAGGAGGCCGATAGGCAGTGACCACAAACCACCACCATATGGGCATCCTACTCAGTGGCAAGAGATGTCGCAGTGCTAGTATTAAGCTCAAAGTATCGGTCAATACATAGTGCTAGATCTGCACAGAAGGGAGGGTCAGAAATGGTCTCCACCTGTAATTACCATGTGAGTATAACAGGATGTTGCACTGTCGCGGCCTGGAGACATCCAGGTCTGCAAGGTGCTCAACCTAATGTCCCTAGGGTTTCAATAACGTACCACTTTCTTTAAAGATATTGACTCACACATTTTGTGATGCCTATTTAATGGGACAAAGTAAACATTTCAATTGAAAAAACTAAGCTTGAAAAAGTCATTTTTAATTGTTTAAACAGAATTGAAAACAAAAGGTTGCTCAATAACATTCAAAACATGTTAGAAATGTAATCACATTGGAATAATCCTAATTTTGAAATTATCAACATAAAAAGCCCAATGCATTTCAGGTTTCATTGAACCCTTCTTCAGGGGTTAATGTGTGATTTCGCATTTCATGTAAGTCTTCTTGACTTTTAGTTCCGTGGCTGGACACTACAATATAAACAATCAGAGGAGTTGCTTTAAATCTTAATATAGGAAGTATTGTGAATTAACATACAAAACATATGTAGAATTTGCACATATTTAAAAGGAAAGAGAGAAAAGCAGAAGGGAAAAGCTTAAGATTAGGGATGAAATGAGTCCTGTGATGCGTGTGATATCAATGCTTCTCAGTGTAAACCCAAGACTGTACTATGGACTCAGTTGCAAACGTTTAAAACAAATTATCAAAGGCGGTGCATCCTATGCCTATGGAGTGGTGAGTTAACCCCAACAGTACACACAAACTACCTCAGTGTTACGTGCTGTGATAAGTGGAAACCAACTGTACCACTGAAGTATACTTACTACACCAGTTAGTAACGAACTCTATGGCTCTGTAATACACACTTTTTATTACAGAGCCATAGAGTTTGTTACTAATTGGTGTAGTAAGTATACTTCAGTGGTACAGTAGGCATAGGATGCCCCGCATTTGATAATTTGTTTTAAACGTTTGCAACTGAGTCCATAGCACAGTCTTGTGAGAAGCATTGATATCACACGCATCACGGGACTCAATTCATCCCTGTTCTTAAGCTTTTCCCTTCTGCTTTTCTCTCTTTCCTTTTAAATATGTGCAAATTCTACATATGTTTTGTAGTTTAATTCACAATACTTCCTATATTAAGATTTTAAGTAACTCCTCTGATTGTTTATATTGTAGTGTCCAGCCACAGAACTAAAAGTCAAGAAGACTTACATGAAATGCGAAATCACACATTAACCCCTGAAGAAGGGTTCATTGAAACCCAAAATGCATTGGGATTTTTATGTTGATAATTTCAAAATTAGGATTATTCCAATGTGATTACATTTCTAACATGTTTTGAATGTTATTGAGTAACTTTTTGTTTACAATTCTGTTTAAACAATTGAAACTGACTTTCAAGGTTAGTTTTTTTAATTGAAATGTTTACTTTGTCCCATTAAATAAGCATCACAAAATTTGTGAGTCAATATCTTTAAAGAAAGTGGTAAGGTTACTGAAACCCTATGGACATTAGGTTGAGCACCTTGCAGACCTGGATGTCTCCAGGCCTCGACAGTGCAGGTTTCACACAGGGTGTTGGGCAAAACCCTCAACAGGATTGCTCCCTCATTTGTTGAAACTAGTTTAAGGATTTGAATAAAATTCACGAAAAAGGTGTGCAGGTCTCATACTTACAGAGCTATAACTGGATGTTGTCATCCCCATCACAGGATGAGCAACAACTGATAGTTATCAAATAGAGTCCACGCCAAGATTTCCACCCCGGTCAGCAGGGCACCGAGCTGATCAGTACAAAGTAAAAGATCGATCCTGGTGTGCACGTCGTACACTTGTGAACAAAAGGAGCATTCACATTTCAGTGGGTGCACCAACCACCACGCATAATGAAGACACAGTCACAAGAGACACAGGCTGAGGTGCTGTGCAGCATAATAAATAGCAGCCGCCCGGAGGGGGTGTATGGCCAGTCGAGGTCCATGTCTGGGGCACAATTGAAGTCACCTCCGCAACGTCCAAGGGAAGACAGGTCTCTCGATAAAGAGTTGGAGTGAGAGTACAAAAGAATTCCACTTGATGTGTATTGGGAGCATAAAACACAGTCAGTGTGAGGGCTACGCCATCTAGGTGGCCTTCTAGGATCACTTAGAGACCCCCTGCATCTAACCTCTGTGTGTTCACAACATAAGGGACTCCAGCTGCAATCCATATGAGATCCCTGCCAGCAAAAGAGGATGTGGATGTGCCATGCACTTGCCCTCTCCACTTTGTGTGAAACTTATAAATTCAATGGCATGGCCGTGAGATGTGTTTCCTGGATCATACCTATGTGTACATGACAACGCTTTAGGTATGCATAAATGCTATAGCATTTAGACTGGCTAGCCAAGCTACACACATTCTAGGTGATGACATGGTATTGGAGGATGTGAGTGTCAGCTGTTGTGTCTGCCATGGAATTCATTGTGGGTGTCTAGGAAAGAGAATACATGACCTACCTGTATCCCCCACTGAGATCCAGGGAAACCCCTTTATTTTGTGCAAGGTATGTAGACAAACAGCAGTGAAGTAACATAAATTAGGGACCCCCTCTAACATACTTTAAGCCAGGGAAAAGAGAGGAAAACGACAATACAGCAAAACATTATTTCCCTCATGGCCTAAATACTCTTTTATCTTAAGACAAACAGCAGTGAACTCATTCAAAGCATCTTCATAAACAATATCAACAAATAAGAACATTTTGCCCCTTGGACAGATGCTCAAGTAAAGCCCGTCCAAAATTCGGCAACTATGCAACGAAAACAATATGAGGAAATAAAACTGTCAACAAAAGCATCCACGTGGGAGTGGTGTGATGAAGTGGCACTAGGATGGAAGATCATGTTTGGTCCATGGCAATGACAACACTGTTCAATGGGACCATTGTGCGGGCCCAGAATGGGAAGTGTGCCACCCAACTCCATGACAGTATTGCTTACCTTCATATGGGCAATGAGACCCCATGAGATTCCCCCCTCTCCTTAATAGCTACGTCTCAGGTTGAGGTGCAGAACTTACAAATCATCCGCCGATCTAGGAGCGACCTTCGGGCCCTGAAGAATCCCATTTGTCAAAGAGATTGAGCCACCCGAGTCCGATCCCTACTCCAAAGAGTGCTCAGCATGAAGAGGAGTGAAGGAGTATGTACTATGGAGAGAAGCCTTTAAGACCGCTCAGGCCTGTTTCACTGCAACCTGATCCCTACTTGATACACCTTGAGGGAGCTGTGCTTGCATTGACTTGACTTAGATTCTGTCCAGCCATCAGATTGTGTCCTTGGCCTGGAGCTAGGTCCTCACATTGTCTGGTGAGAGGAATATGTGGGTCTTTTTGCAGTCTATGACACAGAGCTTAGCAGGAAACACTAGAGCATATTTGAAGTTCAGTTCCCTGACGCGTCACTTGACCCTGAAGTATGAGCCACAACGACATTGCACCTCCATGGTGAAATTCGAGTGTGCCATGGTCTGGGCACTTTCATAGGTCCAGGTGCCCTTGGTGCGGAAACATTGCTGGAGCAGGCCCTGATCACAGTAGTTGAGGAGAGGAGCTATGATGGGGCAAGGAGGGGCACCGGGGCGGAGGAGCAACCCAGCCTACGATGTGCCTATTCAATAGAGAAGAATTTTGGCGCACTGCTCTCCAGGAAAGTCTTCCCCAAACAGTCCTCCAGAAATAACTTGCTTATGGGGCCCTCTGAGTGTTCATGAAAGCCCAATAGGCGAATATTAATGTGTCTCAACCTCCCTTCTTTCATTCTGCGATGCAGAGTAGCACCTACTTCAGATGCTCCTGCACCAACGGTATTATCACCGCCAGGGTGAGCTCAATGTCATCCATCCTCTCTAATAAATTGTGATGGTCAGCCCGCAACAAATGTACTTCTACAGACATAGAGTCAATGCAGGTTTTCCGCAGTCAATTTCTGAAATTTTGTCATATACTGTAACAAATCTTTTATTACATTCCCTAAGATCTAGTAATTCATGATTAGCCCCTCAAGCCAATGCGTCTTTTATCAGAAATCCTCTTTAATTCTTTTTTAAATAGTTGAAGGTCATGTAATAATAAACTTCCTTTCTATCAACAACATTGATCATGGTGCTGCATCTCCTGATACATAGGATAATACAAATCACAATTTTTGACTCTGGGGTTGGAAATAAACTGGTATAACACAAATAATGTAACCCACATTGAGTTAAAAAAAATCCTAGCATTTGAGACCCATCGCCTTACCTTTCAGGTGAAGCTGCTGGTGTGGTTATCACAACCACTATTTGAGATTTCTGATCAAAAGTACTCCCTGCACCAATTTCAATTTCAGAAGTTTCAATTGATGTTGAAACCCCATCGTTACTTATTTAGTTACATTAATGTGACATTCTTAATACTAGTTGTTAAAGCAACAGATTTTCATTCCTGGCTTCTTTTGTCTCTTTTCATGAACCTAGGATGGCTTGTCCCATTTCATCTGAGTAACACGTAGAGGTATTCAAGGCACCTGGGCTGATAAACCAATTTGGGCTTCCCAAACTGTTGTAGTTCACAAATCCTAATTTCCATTAAACCAATTCACCTCCTCAGAGAGCCCATGATTTTTCATTGTGACAGAAACCACAGCAGTCCAGACAGAGGGGACAAAAGAAATGGGAAGAGAGATAAATCACTGATATAATGATTTTCACTCTTCATTAGGAATCTGCTTACAGAAGTCTGCAATGAAACAATACCAGATTAGAAAAAGAACCTTGTAACATTCAAATCATATGCAATTCTTTCACCTAATTCTCTCATGGACAAATCCACTAACTCAGCCCTTGCTTCTCTAAAACGTACTGCAATTTTTCCAATGGGAATGTATAAGAAAACAATGCTTATAATTTGTTCTCTTCAAGATCCTTGTGGTGAGCCTTCACATATAACTTTTATGAACTTACTAGAGAGTTCAATTCAAATGATTTAAAAATTAGGTCTGGTCTTTTGAATCTAGGTACAAATGATGACATAAAATATTGATGATGAAAACAATGTGTTAGTAAATATGCACACACAGAACAAGTATCGGTATACAAAACTTTGAAAATAGTAATGATGGTGAAAAGGATCTATGTAGCAAGTGCAAAAAGTTGGAAGTCAAAATTCCAATCCGACATTCCAACCATGAGACACTGGCTTCATGGTGGACCTCTGATGACTGCCAAACATGAATAGCTTTGGAAAGCAATGAGACTCTAACTTCATTCTCCTTTTATTCTATCTAAATCCAGGATGGCTCTGTATCTGAAAAAAAACTTCAGTGAGACTCAAGCTAGTTTCATTTTGGTTGTGGCACTCACCACTGTGAGCACCAGCTTTCCTCCGAACCTGAATATCCTTATATCTAGTGCTCCAATTGTTGTAAGCATTTAACAAACACTATTTGGACTTGTTGTGAGTTGTAACTCAACAATTATTAACATCACTATATCACTTAATCATGAAACATACAATGTTCCAAAAGGGACATGCTCACAATGAAAGGTTGACCAATCCCTGGTAATGTAGCAGGAGCCCAAACAAAATAATGTCGCAGGTCATAAAGAAAAGCATGCAAATTTTGCATAACATTTGTTTGATGTTATTTTTAAACAAGATATTTTCACACGTAAATGATTTTCTTACACGTGATACATACTATAGACCATTTACATACTTAATGTTTGATCATACATTAAGAAAGCATTCTTTTATTATGCAGAACATGTTGTGTTTGGGGATGGCTAGTTTTCAAGATAGCGTCTGCGCTCCCCAAACAGTCCATGTCACGTAGGTGGAATGATGTAAACAGCGACTAGAATGAAGTGATATGTATTTACTTCTCTGAAACCATGGAAGCCTGATTCACAGTTTGCTACAAAAGTACTGTAAAACATACTATAACATGCTTTTTCACAAACAGTACTTTTGTGGTAAGCACTTGCCTTCATTACTTTTTATAAGTGAGTGTTGCAGTATCACTGGTTGGCCATGTGTAGTATCTGACTTACAACAAAAGTGCAAATTATTACAAAGTGCAATTTGTGAATTCCAAAATGTAGTAAACTTTGTCAAAAGTGCAAACTTACCTAAAAGTGTAATTTACCATTTTAAATCAGGCCCACAGTGCTTATAATTTCAGTATAATTTCAGAACAGCAGTAACAAATGTTCTGGGAAACAACACGCAATCAAGCTAGACCCAAAAAACATTGAAGTAATTAGACCCAGAGGTAAACTTTGCTCTCCCCGTGGAGTTTGCGGAATTCGGGCACTCCACACTCCGTTGTAAAGTTCCCAGATACTGCCTTCCATGCCTGAAGTTGTTTCCATTCGCACGCTCGAGATTTGGGTTGGCACTCGCACCACAATATTCTCGGGCTGCTAGAGTGCGCACACGCAACAGTTTGCCTCCTAGCATGGCTTCTGGCCCCGAATGCGCCAATGTACTGCTGCTTGTTATTTCAGCACTCGAATAACTTTTGTGCTTGAGAAGCAGCTAAATCTACAATAAGATGTTTTCAAATGGATTTTCTTCTCCAACTGACCGATGGAGTTGTTTTTTTGTATGAGAAGCCCTTTTTCCCAACGGGGGGAAGTGCCCCAGAGAATCCAACTTCCTGTTCCTGTCCAGCAGGCTCCTTTCAGTGCTTTGTCCATCTCTTAGTCACTTTTCATTTGGATTTAGAGCCAGAAGGAACACTCGATTTGTCTGCTTCATATATACCGTTGGACATATAGACTTTGTATTTGAGATTTCACAGGTAAGTGAAAAAATCTCTTGTATAAGGGTGTTGATTTTTTGATAGAGGACATGAACCAATATGTATTTGTACTGTTATTCAAATTATCAAAATGTATGTGGTGCATGGTCTGCAGTTTCAGTAGGGGCCTAGTAATATTTTTGCATTTAATTTTTCTTCTTTTCTACAGGAACAATGTTGCACAGTTCAGTGCATTTTCTCCATGTTTGTTTACTTTGCAATATTTATTTATTTTACTATGTGACCTGGTCTGACATGGGGTCCTCCAGTCAGTACGCGCATGCCTGTGCTAGTCATGGATGAATGAAACATGTGTTTCTGTGGTATATATTGTTTTAAAAAATCATTTAGGGCTGGGATGGCATTGATTAAATTAAAACTGTGGTTTTCTTGTATTTCACATTTTTTGTGTGTACAAAAAGTGTACATGTGGGGTAATCTTTTATGACTTGGGAGGATTTGTGTTGCAAAAGATTTATAGCTCAGTTAGTTCTTGTTTTTGGCATTGCTGGATTACTGGTAGTGTTTTTTCAGTGTTAACCATGCCTCCTTTGTCTGTCCAGTGCGTGGGTATGTCTGCCAGAGGCCACAAATATTTGTCTTTGTTCTCCATAGCATGCAGCTGAGGGCCATTTTGTGGAGTCACTGTCCATAGGCCTGATGTGCTCTCTTTGTTCCCCATGCCTCCTTCCTTGCTGTTATTGTTTGGCAATATGATTGGCATCTATTATTCCTTTCCTGTAGGTTTGCATGTGTTTTTTGTTTCCCGTACCTCCTTGGTACCTGTTGATGTTTGACCAAGTGGCATTGGCTGGCAGCAGCCATATTGTGCATTGGGTCAGTGTGTCTTTGATATAGGCTTGCATGTGTTCTTTGTTTCCCATGCCTCGTTGCTGGCTGCTGTTGTTTGACCATGTGGCTGGCTGCCATTTTGTGAATCCAGCCAGTATGCCTTTGTCTTAGGTTTGCATGTTTTCTTTGTTCCCCATGCCTCCTTGCTCACTGGTGTTCTTTGACCATGTAGCACTGGCTGGCAGTCATTATGTGCATCCAGTCAGTGTGCCTTTGCCATAGGTTTGCATGTGTTCTTTGTTCCCTATGCCTCCTTGCCCACTGTTGTAATCTCTTAGATTTTATATTTTAATTTTTTTTTTTCAATTTGTTTAAATTTTGGGGGGAATTAAGACTCGGTTGATCCATCCATCCATTCACCATAGGCTCACAGCTGCACAACAGCATTCAGTTTTTTTAGGTATAATTCCATTTCCTCCTGGACACCATGGATGCAGTCCACTGCAGACACATGAGCATCATTCACTTTTTTAAAGATTATTCCATTTCCACCTGGACCACATTGCCTGCCAAAGGCACACACTAACCTCCATTTTTTTAAAGGTATTATTATATCATTTACCAATGCTGTTCCCAGAGTGCCATAGGGGTCTCCTTCAGACTATATGGACAGAACAGAATGAGCTCTATATGTATTTTGTGTTATCCTGATAGGTAATAACACTGGTATTGTAGTGTGGTTTGACTTTAAAGTGTTTTATTTAATATTACCTAAATATCCAACCAAACTCATATTGCCATTGTATGTTCAATTTCAAACTACAACAATGCCACAATTCACTAAATGTTTTTCTTGCTTGTTTGCTTTTAGGTGAACAAGAAAACAAGAGACATCACCCGCAGTACTACCAAACAGAAGGCCTGTACGGTGATGCCAGTCCTCCAATCTCTTCTGCTTGTGTAGCTTAGTGCCACTACCAACTGGGAACTTTAACATGAACCCAAAGAAAGTTCCTCCCAAGAAAATGGTCAATGAAAAGAAGCAGCTTTCCACTAGTGGTGTGTGGGCCCAAACCATTCTCATAAAACGTCGAGTGTGCCCCACCGGCCTCTGCGGAGCAAGGCTGGGAACATCACCCCTGCATCAACTGCAGCACCCCAACCTAAGCCCAAGACCAGTTTGCCAGTGACGCATATAACTACAAAAGAGTAACTGTGGGTCTGAGCCAAAAACCTTGTAGTATGCCTAAATGTGTTCTGACTTATTACCTATGTGCTTCCTATGTGTCAGTATGGTATGCAACAGGATACTCGCACAATGTGTCAGGTTACCATCAGTTAACCATCCTATACCGCCCTTTTCATCATTTGGGCCACTTCACAGAGTGGAGAGTCCTCGTTGCAACCACTTCACTAGAGTCTAGCTGTGAAGTGTTTAGGACTCACTAGATTGTTGAATAGGCAAGGATTGTTTACTAGAAACAGTGCATAAAGAAAAGTGGGTGAGAAAAGTGCTCAGTTAAAATTGGAGAGTGGACGCAAAAATTACTTTATTCTATGACCGTACACTTCCAACAGATAAAAACATAATTAGTGCAAAGGGTCAGTGGGTTCAACAAATAACTACTGACTAGATGTTTAGGTCGACATGTTTCTGCAGGTTTATGATCCTCACAACGTATCTACTGCTTCATCAGGACCAATTAGAACTCTGCTACTGTTTCAACAATATGTGTAAGTGAAAAAACAAGAGAAAAAAATTGAGAAGGATATCATCTGATTCGTCCTCTCAGTCCTCCTGTGTGTAAGGAAGGTGTCCAGACGCGGGGGACATCAGGTCAAAGACAGAATACAACACAGACATACCAGGGTAAAGAAGACAGTAAACTCATTAGTACCGTAATCTCACATAAAGCTGTTCACATATAATAGCTCATGTACAAGTGATTTCGACATTACCCAACTTAGGCTTGTGGGTACTCCTCTAGCTCATCTTTAGTGCGAGAGGAACGTGCTTCTCCTCACCTGGCTACAGCTCAGATTCTAGGGGCACCGCTCTGTTAATAGAGAGATAAGTGTAATAAGAAAGAAATGCTACGCGACAGCTAAAAGATACATGGGCTTGACTCTGTATATAACATATGTGAAGCTGCACGCTATTGATATCAAAATTACAGCGAGCGAGATGACCAAGCATTGATCATAGAATATTTTTGGTCAACTATCGTTCATGGTACAAAGATTGCCAGTATTTACACCCCATGCTAATGTCACACAGGCCGTTGACAGAGAGTAAACTGTTTGTGAGGTAACCAAGGTTTCTCAAAGGAATTGCCGGGCGGGTCACTTGTTAGGAATATGATTCGTCCGTTCAAAGCAGAGTTAAAGTCTCCACTGCTGCATATAAGCAAATACAGATCTGTTTTATCTGGTTGGATTTCATAAATGAAGTCTAACGAGTTAACACAAACCCCTTTACACTCAATTAGAGTGTGTGATGCATTGGCTACCGGTTTTGTATCGTAGACGGTTAACGCGTTCGTGCATCAACTCGGCCGAGATGAAGTAAGACCGGGAAACATTTATAGGCTCAGTAGTTCAAAACCAACAGTTACACAAAAAATACAAAAGATTAGAATATTTTTC
This sequence comes from Lissotriton vulgaris, assembly GCF_964263255.1. NCBI lineage: Eukaryota > Metazoa > Chordata > Amphibia > Caudata > Salamandridae > Lissotriton > Lissotriton vulgaris. The sequence continues at coordinate 868,147,362 of NC_141694.1, forward strand.
TTGCTTGTTTGCTTTTAGGTGAACAAGAAAACAAGAGACATCACCCACAGTACTACCAAACAGAAGGCCTGTACGGTGATGTCAGTCCTCCAATCTCTTCTGCTTGTGTAGCTTAGTGCCACTACCAACTGGGAACTTTAACATGAACCCAAAGAAAGTTCCTCCCAAGAAAATGGTCAATGAAAAGAAGCAGCTTTCCACCAGTGGTGTGTGGGTCCAAACCTTTCTCTTAAAACGTCGAGTGTGCGCTACCGGCCTCTGCGGAGCAAGGCTGGGAACATCATTCCTGCATCAACAGCAGCACCCCAACCTAAGCCCAATACCAGTTTGTCAGTGACGCAGCCATTGCAATCATTAAGACACTGATGCAAGGACGTTGAATTGGATTTGTCCCTTTCGCAAAGTAGTACCCAATCATTTCAGGAAACAGAGCAAAGTGGACAGCAGCCGCAGGCAGCATTAGTACATCTTCCTGATGTTGGAGCAGAACAGGAGATGGCGCTTCCTGCGGCATAAGAAGCTCCTCTTTTAGAATCTTTGGGTCCCGGACCTCCAGCGAGGAATTGGAAAGGTACTACTCCACAATCTTCTCCAAGCACCACTTCTTATGATGATGACAGGGACTTGGCATCGACCCCGCCAGACTCCGGGAGGCACCAGGAGAGGCAAGGGAAAAGAAAAGTTCCAGAAAGCCTTAGAATTATGAAAGGGGATGATGAGGAGGATGACAATGATGAGCTAGTCATTGTGGGAGGTGACATGGAGTAGTCCGACATTGCTATTAAACCTGCTCCAATGGATATGGCACAGGAAGCACTGCCAGCTCCCATATTTTATATCCCATAGCTAAGACCTGCACTAACCCCTACCTCAGGTGAGGTATGCAATTCTTGAGATAGGCAATTGATAACACACCCCCATACCTCCAGTTTATCTTCAGGCATTAGCTGTGAAAAGGTAAAAAAAGTACTTTTTTCCAGTTTGTGACTTTTTTACGGTTAGCGCACCGGGGGAGCACATTGCTAAATGCACCATTTGCCACACAAATGTTTGCCAAGGTAAGCCTGGTTCACATTATGGAACTGGAACCAAGCTATACATATGAAAAAACATCACACAATCTGGTGAGGGGTGCACCTTAAAAAAAATTGGTGAACGTGGTTGTAAAGATGAGGGTAAAGAGAGCTGGGAAACATCAGCTACAAGCCAATCATGGTGGGAGGATGATGTTGAGGAAGAAGAGGGTGACATCCTCATGCAACACAGCCATGTCCCCAGCAGTTAGCAATCAGAATCACATGCTTCAGCTGCTTCACAATGGCACAAGACTCAGAGTCAGAAGGAACTCCATGGCATAGAGTGACTGCCCAACCACGACGCTACCACCACCTACTACTCAAAACTCGCCAACGTCAGTGGCCCAAGAAAAAAAGAAAAAATACAGTCTACTATTATGGACATTGTTAGAACTGGGGTCTCTAGTTGGATGAGGTAGGTACCTTAGTCCAAATAGGGACCCTTGCTTCTAGTCAGGGTAAGGAGGGACACCCTCTCAGATAAACCCTGCTCACCCCCCTGGTAGCTTGACACGAGCAGCCAGGCTTATCTCTAAGGCAAAGTCTAAAGAATTTTAAACCACACTCCCAGTAACACAGTGATAACACCACAAATGGAAACCACACTGCTTTAATAAAAATAGCGGTATCTTTATAAAAATGAATACGATAAAACCAAGCAATAGAAATTCAACATATGCGTATTCGTAATATTTCACTTTGCCGGTTATCAGGTTGTAATCACTTGTAGGTTCTTGCGGTATTTATGAGTAATTCACAATCTCTAATGCAGTCCTAATGCAACGCTATGCAGTTCGTAATATAGCAACAAGACAGTCCTTAATGCAAGAATCAGGCAGTTCGTAATGCAAGAATAATGAGGTTCGTAATGCCAGAATCAGGCTGTTCGTAATGCAAGAGTAATGCGGTATGCCAATCTGCGCAGTCGACACGGGCACCACTAGGCTCCAACAGCAGAGACAATGGTCGTAAGCTTAAAGGGCGGCCCAGGTACTGCTGGGCAGGTACAGGCTGTTCGGGGACTCAGCTCGTCTAACTCGGTGCAGCGGGAGGGAGATCAGAGCACTCTGGTACTCCTCCTGCACACATTCCCAGGCCACAAACACTTGCAGCTCCTGTCTGGAGTCTAAGCCTTACCGGGGGGTGGGCTGCCTCACTCTCTCTCTCTTCGATCATCGGACATCCTGCTGGGCGATCCCGATCACGTTGCAGCCATGTAGCTAGGCGACACTGTAGTCGGACGTGGTTACGGCGCTGCCTTCTCCTTCATTGATGATCTTGGGCAGATTCCTTTGAATGAGCAACGATCACAACCCCTTTCACTTGTAGCTTCCTTAGCTTCAAGAAATCCTTTAGCACGTTGCGGATCGGCTGGCCACGGCGATCTTTACTCGCAGCCTCAGTTACGATGACGGCTCGGGCCACAAACAGCAATGCAGCAGCGTGGACGATGTTTAATGCTATGGGGGCAATGCGGTCATGGTGCACCTCATAAACAGCACCACGTACCACACGGCAGTCTCAGGCGTGCAAAAAGCACACGCACGCAGCGTCGCTAAGACACACTTTAGGTTCAAGTAAGCCTTTAGCATGTTGCAGCTCAGGCCAGCGGCCGCGATCTTTACTCACAACCTCAGTTATGCTGGCGGCTCGGGCTCAAACAGCGATGCAGCAGCGTGGACGATGTGTCACGCTGCGGGGGCTATGCGGTCAAAGGGCACCTCATAAACAGCACCTCGGATCACACAGCAGTCTCAGGCATGCAGAAAGCACACACGCACAGTATCGCTGAGACACACTTGGAAACTTTTATGTTCCTGAGTTTCCACAACCGTGGTCCAGCTCTCCTCAGGCCGTCGGAAACAAGTTACTGCAGGACACAGCACACAGCATGGTCCTCTCAAATCAGCAAACTGCAGGCTAGCCCCTTGTGACGGGCGCAGGACAAATAGGTAACACGTGGGTTTTTGTTATCTTGGGTTTCATTTTACTATACAACAAATCAGAACTCTTCTTCTTGACGTATACAGTCAGACGCGGTGAACGGCTCCTCTCGGCTCTTTTTGGGCAGGGCTCTGTAGATTCCGTTCGACGGGTTCTCTCTGGGTTCCGTCGATGTAGAGTCTCGTCCGGTTCCATCTTGCCGCTCGGTACAAACAGAATGAGATAACACGGTCTAAGTCAAATGTCCTCTTTTTTTACCACTCTAGGGGAAAAGGAGTGAGGGAGCAGCAACCCGTGTAACACAACTATATACAGTGCCGAGGTGATGGGTCAGTGCTCAGGGTAGGGGAACAAACCGGGGATGGGTGGATACCAAGGTCACGCGGTAGAAACACTATTTACGACTGACCCAGCCCTTGATTTTGTTTTGTACCTGTGTGAGCCATACACCTCCCGCCGGTGTATGGCTGGGCGACTCGCGATGTTGGTGGCCTCCTGGCTTCTCCTTCTCCGCTTCCGATTCTCCAACTCCCGTCTCCTCTTCCTCGAATTCTCCCAAACTCTCCTCCTCTTCGCTTCTCTCCTTCTCCACACTCCGCTCGACAACTCTCTCCCTCCGAGTGAACAAACACACCTTTGATTCGTCGTTCTCCGTATAAGACGTCTCTACGTCTGGCTGTGTCTCCTCCCACTCGTCCTTCCAGTCCGAATTGAAGGGCCATTGTACCATCTCCTTCTCTTGTTCTTCAAAGTCAATATCGACGTTCTGTGGGAAGTATAAAGAAGGAGAGGAGATAGTGAACATCTGGTGAAGTAAACCCTGGTCACACCCCTGAACATGCGATGGTACCACGCCGTTACACCCCCTAACACACAGCAAGGGCAGTCCTTCTCTTCAGTCTGTTCAGCTGTTCTTCTTTGGCAGAGGTTACTCTTGATCAAAAAGTAGTTTCAATCTTTTTTCAGTATGGATTTTAGTTTAGAGTTCAGGGGTTTCAGATCTTACATTTATACCCCTAAATGCCTTTGAAGTCTTTGTGTTCAGGTGGCTCTGACTCCGGTTCAAACCAGACCTGGGTGTCTTTCTGCCAGTGCACACCCTCTTCCTTTGATAGTCAGGGTCTGGGGACCAGACCCTCAGCAGGAGGTGGAGCAATCCTTTGGTCGCAGCAACACAGCCAACTTCACATCCAGAGGGTTACTCCTCCCCCCACATCAAACGCATGGCAGCCTGTTGCTGTCTCACCTACTCCTCCCTGGGGTCAGGACACGTACCGGACCCTGTCACATCCAAACCCAGACAGGCAATACACAACCAGGCAGAGGCACACAGGATGGTTAAAGACAAAAAACCAGCCACTTCTAAAAGTGTGGTTTCTAAATACACATTTAAAAAGAAATCTTCACAAAAAGATGTGTTAGTAAATTCTGAGTTCAGGCACACTAAACTCCATCTCTCCATCTTATGCCTATGAGAAGATATGCTGGAAACATGGTACACAGCATTCCCCATTCTGTCCTATGGGCAAGATAGCCTTGCAACAGAGAAAAACGAATTAGGCAGTAGTTCACTGTCAGGACATGGTACACACCTAAGTACATGTCCTACCTTTCACATACACTGCACCCTGCCCGGGGGGGGTACCTTGGGCCTACTATAGGGGTGTCTGATTTGCACAAAAAGGGAAGGTAAGGCCTGGCAAGTGGGTGCACTTCCCAGGAGAACAAGGCAGTTAACAAACTGTGCACAGGCAGTGCAGTGGCAGGCCTGAGATCTCTTCTTTGGGCTACTTGTGTGGGTGGCACAGGTAGTGCTGCAGGCCTACTAGTAGCATTTGCATTACCAGCCCGGCCACACATAATGCAGTTTACGAGGGACTTTACTAGTAAGGCAAACATACCAATTATGGACAACCAATTACCATAACACTTTATACAGGGAACACTTGCACTTTGACACTGATCAGCAGTGGTTAAGTGCCCAAAGCATCTAAGTCGACAGCATAATGTCAGAAAAAGGCCTAGGAGGGAGACAAAATTTTAAGGAACTTTAGCCAAAAAGGGCCAAGTTCAACAGGCATTGTAGGAAAGTAGAATCTGCTTATTATGGTTACTCCCAATTTTTGCAAAATGTGATACTGTTTTTGACTAGTCGGACTGGAATCCTGCTAATCAGGATCCCAGTTTATCTTCTTTTTCCTTAAACCATTATGTTATGTACTTAGGTACCCACCAGATTGGATACTGGGGTACCCTTGTCAGTCCATAGTATATGGTACACATGTACCCAGGGCATAGGTATCCCAGATACCTCCCATGGGCTGAAGCATTTATTATGTCACCCATGAGAGGCCATAAAAATTGGAACTACAGGCCTGCTATTGCAGCCTGTGTAAGTTATTGCATGCACCACTTACTTAAGATATAGGTTTACTTTATCTAAGAGTCACTGCACTGAAAACCTATAAGTCACCCCTCTAGCAGGCCTTTACATTCCTGAGGGTAGAATACCTGGTTGTAAGTGAGAGGGTGCCACTGCAAGAGCAGAACACCCCTGCAGTCTACGGAGTCCATTCTCCCGGGTTGTCAGTGAGGCAGTCATTTACGACATATAGAGTGGCATATGCGACCGCATGATGACCAACTCTAAAACGTCTGAAACTAACCCTATCGTGTTTGGTGTAAAACATGTTGGAATCATACACCCACACTGTTAACCGGTGTGGGAGATATGATGCCACCCCTCAGAAGCGAACTCCTTGGCATCCCTGTCTACCAGGTACCAGCCTTCTAGTCCCGGGAAGCTAAAAATGGTTGCTGCTGACCTGAGACACATTTCTGCCGTTCTGCTGCTGAGCCAAGCTCAAGCAGGGGAAGGCAGAGCAATAGGCATCGTGTCACAGAGAGGTGTGACCCCCTCCCAGACAGGATTTAGTGCATTAGGGCTGGGTGGGTACGCTTGTAAGTGACATTATAGTCTGAATGAGGGGCACATTTGCTGTCCCTGTGCATAGTCCAGTCCAAACCAATCCTGGGAGTCGGCTCCCGCTCTGGCATGAAACTGGTCAAAGGACATGGGAGTAACCTTCCCACTGTCCAGGCCCTCCCCTGGGAGGGTCCCCTGAATCTGTCCAACCCTCTCCTGTGGGTACAACAGGCCTTACCTGGCTTTAGGTTCTTAGATTCGATGTGGACAAGATTCTGAACAAGAAACCACTGAATATCTAGTGTCTGGACACTCTGGACTTCTCTGGACTTTGCTTGGGCCTGACTTTATCTCCCTCTCAGTCTGAAGCATCATCTGTGCCCATGCACCAAACAGTATTCAAGCAGGGCCTGTGGAGAATCAAGGACAGACAAAGATATCTCCCTTGGAGTGAAGGAGTCACTCCCCTGCATTGCAGGCACTGCCACATTGCTGTCCAGTCTGCTGACCCTGAGCTCTTACAGACTCCGAAGGCTTCAGCAACGCAAGAGGTGGTTTCTATATCCTTCGAAGTCTGAGCTGTGCTCTCACCAAGATTGAGGTCAGAATCCCTCGGGGGGCCTGCAATACCCAAACCCCTGTGCACAATGTACATTTGCAAGTGCATATGCTTGTTGGTATTTCTCAAACAAGTGCATTAGGTCCTGAGTAGCCCCAACCTCTGACACCATTTCCTACAAAGAACTCCATCTTTCTTGCACTGAGTGCTCCGTGGGCTGCTGTTTGGTGACATCACTTGAGACCCTCCTGCGACTCCTGTGCCTCAGGCCTATGGGTCCACTTTATGGTCAACTTTTACTTTTGTTGTACTACCCTGGTTGCTCCAGGCCTACCCTGACTCCCCTTGCTGTGGGGAGTCTACTGTACCTTGCTGGTCTGAACCGTATCCATCCTTGACCTTCTGTGTCGGTTGCCATTGCCAAGGCTTATTGGTGCTCCCGCTGGACACCAAGCCCTCAGCACTCAACATTTTTCATGGGACAGCTCATACACAACTCCTGGCCATCCTCAACATCTCCTGGTCCCCGTAGCTGCAGCATCAAGAACTCCATCAACGCACCTGAGGCACCCCATATCGGTGGGCATTCACCTACAGAGCCCCTGTTCAATACTGAGTGACCCAGACTATGTCCCCTCTGCTTTCAGGTACTCATAGACAAGAATCCACCTTTGGATTCCAATGGACCATGATCTTCCTTCCAGCAGCAGCTCTTCTTCGAAGTCCTCCATTGGGTTTGAGAGCTGTTTCTGACTCTGCTTAAGGCCTATGCACCCGGCTTCCCTGAGATAGGTAACTCTAGTACTTTGATATCCACGGGTGGGGTGGCTCTCCAACCTCCTAACTTCCACAGGATTTCTTCGAAGTCCACTGGGAAGGGTCCTTTAACTCTAAAACTTCAACCGCGACTTTCCCATGGAATTGTACGGAGCACGCAGACGTGTTCCCACACTGTACCCATCCTCCGTGGGATCCCTACTTTTTCACCTTGGGTGGTTCCTTGAGGTTGCAGTGAATCTACACTCTCTCAACACTGTCTTGACTCACATTGTGGATCTTACACCACTGTTTTAGTTTATGGTTTGGTCCCCCCTGAGACCCACTGTGTATTAGTTCTATTTACTATCATTTATGTGCTTAAGTATTGTGTCCATGTAGGAGATATTGCGTCATACTAGAGAGTATTATATTAATAAATACATATTTTTATAACTACTGTGTGATTCTCCTTTCATTTATCCAATACTATAAGGTTGCATTCTGGTAAAACAAGCTGCTTAACATTCCTTAAAGACTAAGGACTAGATGTAGTTAAAATCAAATATGCGAGTCCTTAATAGCGAATTTTACCGATTTTCTATTAAGGACTCGCAAAATTTAATGTAGGTAGGAATCGCTAAAATATTAGCGATTCCTTAATATTCCTTAATAACGAATCACAAATTGGGATTTGCTAATAAGGAATACCTACCCATTCATTCCTAATGGGAAGATATTCACTATTTGCGATTCGCTATTAAAGAATCGCAAATAGCGGGAGCTATTTCAAGGGTGCCAGGGTGTCAAAAGGACACCCTGTTGCACCGCTGAAATGTGAATTTGTGCACATGTGGCGCACATACATGCTCTAAAGGCATAAATGTGTGCCACATGGCACTTTAAAAAAAGCAAAAAAGTGTTTTTAAAAGGAAATCACTAATTACCACCAACTTAAAGTTGGTGGTAATTAGTGATTCCTTAAGGCTAAAGTGCACTTTCTTTTGTACTTCTTACATTACATTTAAGGAATAGCAATTTGCGACTCCTTAAATGCAAGAGCAAAATAAGGAATCGCAATTTGCTATTCTTTATTTTGCTTGTAGGTTTAAACTCGCCTACATTGCTCTCAGCCAAATTTCAGCGTTAGCGCTCGCTATTTGGCCACCTACATCTGGCCCTAAGGCCCATATGCAGCAAAGCAAAAACCGGTCACAAAAGGGCAGATTCTCAGAATCTGCCCCTTTGTGACCGGTATTTTTGCATTTGGGATGCATCATCCCAAATGCAAAAATTGCAGTTTAAGTAATCTCTAAATTGCGATTACTTAAATTGCTCTTGCATTTAAGGAATCGCAAATTGCTATTCCTTAAATGCAATGTAAGTAGTACAAAAGAAAGTGCACTTTAGCCTTAAGGAATCACTAATTACCACCAACTTCAAGCTGATGGTAATTAGCGATTTCCTATAAAAAACACTTTTTTGCTTTTTTTAATTTGAGATTCCTTAAATGCAATGCAATAAAGTAAAAAAATTAGCGATTTCGCTAATAGGGGGCGCAAATTATCATGAAGTTGAACTTCATGATAATTTTAAAAAACTTTTAAAAATGCACTAAAGTGCATTTTTCAAAGTTCCATTTTACACACACACATGCCCTTGGGGCATGTGTGTATGCAAGATGTACTCATATGCAGATTTCAGGGGTGCAACAGGGTGTCCTTTTGACACCCTGGAACCCTTGAAATTGCATTCTCAATTTGCGATTCTCTAATTATGAATCGCAAATTGAGAATGTCTTCTCATTCATTCCTATGGGCCTCTAGGGGAGGTATTCCTTAATTGCGACTCGCAATTTGCGAGTCGCAATTAAGGAATGTTTAGAAATTGCTATTTTTAAAGTGATTTCTACATGCATAGGCTTTTGCGATTCCTTAATTGCGAATCCTTAATAATCTCAATTAAGGAATCGCAAAAGTCTACCTTGAAGTATGTACCTGTATCCCTGAAGGCTGCTCTCCACAGCATCCACTTGGATAGCTTTATAAGGTTATCTTTGACCTCTTAAATCACAATAAGAGTTGTTTGGACTGGTGCAAGGTGCCCACTTTAATTAGTGGAGAGCAAATACCAGGCCAACTTCTCACATTGGTGTGCAGCGGTTGGGATTCAAGCCTGCATTGTTTTAGCAGATACATCTTTGTATTGATTAACTGAAAAATCATTAGTACTAGGTACATATACTGCTAGATAGGACTAAGTAAGTTCTACTGAACCTAGGGTTGGGTAAGTCAAGGGTTTAGCAAGCCCTTTCTCCAACCTCAGAGATTTTAGTTCCCACTAGGTTAGGTATGTGCAATACCTCAACACACTTAGTATGTCTGCCAAAGGAGATGCCAGTGGCAAGAGTGAAAGCCCTGTGTGCCTCTAGAAAGTTGAAGACAGGGAGAAGTGCCAACACTCAATGCCTGGTAAAGGAGTTACTTCTAGATGACTTAAGGAAGACCCCTGGGTCAGATGAACAGGGGAAAGGGGGTGGGACAGGGAATGAAGACAGGTCAGGAGGTGACACCTTTTATGACCTAGACCCAACCCCTGACCAGGGAGAACCTGATGGTTCTCACCTGGATTGCTCAGATCTTTAAGCTGAGAGTGGAGGAAGCCATGTAGGGCCTCTCTTTACTCCTCCTGGAAATGTGCAGAGTTTACCAAGGAGATCGAGATCTTCCTCTGCAGAGTCTAATCACTCAGGACAGCCTGTTGGGACCTCTGTATCTAGCAAGAGGGACTCCTCTTAGGAAAGGAAATACCAACTTATTGAACTTGAGAAAGCTAAGCTTAGGCTCAGGCAAGTGCAGTTGGCTCTTGATAAAGAGTTCCTAGAAGTCCAGAGAGCTAGAGAAAAGGGGGACTAGAGTCCCATGGTGGCAGCAACAGTGTCCCTAGAGTTAAGGAACATTCCTTTGATAACAGGAACCTGAGTAAGATTGTCCCTCCCTCTCATGTTAGAGATGACATCCACAAATGGATAACTGCTTTAGAGAGGGCCTGTAAAGTTCAGAGGGTCCCCCAAGAGCAGTGGGCAGATATCTTGTGGCTCTCCATTGCTGACAAAGATATAGATAATCTCCTCACTGTTAGAGAAGAGGATGCTGAAGAGTTCCCTCATTGATGGGTTTGGCTTAACCACTGTACAGTACAGGATTAAGTTCAGAGACACCCAAATGACACAGAATCAGGACAGGGTAGACATTGTGGATAGTGCCATTAAGGCACTGGAAGGCTGGTTGCTGGTTCCTGGTTGCTTGGCAGCAAAGTGAATGATTTCATTGGATAATACAATTTGATTATGAGGGAGTAGATCCTTAATCATTGCCAAAAACAGTTACTGCATCAATACCTGGTTGACTCTGGTCTGACTTCTCCCCAAGAATTGGGAAAGGAGGCAGATCAGTGGGTCACAACCAGGGTGAAGCAGAAAAACCAGAACAATGGCGTTGGCCAAAAGAAGCAAGATTCTAATACTCCAGATAGGGGTGGGGGAAAGGGTAAAGATCAAACACAGTCTTCATCAGGGCCCCAAAAACCTGCAACAGGGAGGAGTCACAATCCAACAAAGGTAGAGGCAAAAAGATACCTTGGTGTTATCTCTGTAAAAATAAGACCCATTGGACATGAGATGCTGATTGTCAAAAAGCCTACTTGGAAATTCCTCCCACCACCACTGCCCTTTAGGCAACTGCGCCCCCTAGCACAAGTACAAACGTTGGTACAGGGAACAAGGGATTAGTAAGTTTAACGTTGGGGCTCTGAGACGGGTTCTGGCCTAGTCAGAACTCCAGCTCAGGCCATGCTTGTCTGTGATGGTGGCATGGATATTGCCACCCTATTTGTCAGTCCCAGTAATCTGGGCAAATACAGACAGCAGCCTTTAATCAATAGTAAGAAGGCCATGGCATACTGGGACACAGGTGCTAGTGTCACTATGGTGACGGAGGATCTTGTGGCCCCTGACCATATTATATTTGGAGAAATGTACCAAGTGACCAATGCACACAGTGTCAGGACTGACCATTCCTTGGCAGTTGGTAATTTCAGCTAGGGAGGGGTAACTGGCCCTATGAAAGTTGTGGTGAGCTCAGACATAATAGTAGAATGTTTGTTGGGCAATGATTTAGAAACTTCAGTCTCGGCTGAGGTGCAACTTAGGACTCATGTGATAATGCTGAGCATTTCTGCAGATGTGTTTGCTGTGACCAGGTCACAGGCCAAACTGACAAACAATAAACGGGCCCTGGATCCTGGGACAATGGACCAAGGGCCTTCTAACAGAAGGAGAAAGAAGGGTAAGGCTGTGTCTTCCTCCCAGACTGAGAGTGAGGATCAGTCTCTTGAGGGAATCAATCTTATTCCCTGTGAAGGAACTGTCTCAGATGAACTTGAACCTGATCGGCTTGAGTTCTTGTAGATAGGGGGCCCTTCCAGGTCAGAACTGAGTCTGGAGCAACACACCTGCCCCTCTCTTGAACCCCGCAGATGGCAAGCTGCTGATGTGGCTGCTAGGAGTGTCAGTGGATCTCATAGGATATGTTGGAATAAGGGACTCCTTTACTCAGAGGGTAGAGACCCCAAACCTGGTGCCACCAGGAGGTGAGTCATACCTCTGAAGTTTATGGTATTCCTACTCACCGTAGGACATGATATTCCCTTAGCAGGACACCAAGGCCAAAGTGAGACTTGGGACAGGCTTGTCCCTCACTTTCACTGGCCTCACATGTCTGAGGACACGAAGGAGTTTTGTCGCTGTATCACCTGCCAAGCCAGTGGTAAGTCAGGTGGTACCACAAAGGCCAGCTCATACCATGACCTGTGGTGGGGGTTCCCTTTGACAGGGTTGGAATTGATATCATCAGCATCTGGACACAATGATATTCTAGTAGTGGTAGACCATGCGACTAGGTATCCAGAGTCAATACCTCTTAGAACCACCACAGCCCCTGTGGTGGCCAGGACCCTCTTTTCCAGAGTGGGTTTCCCTAAGGAGGTCTTAACTGACAGAGGTTGTTGTTGTAATACTTTTTTCGATACATATATCATAAAAGTACAAACATAGAAAATACATAGAAAAATGTATCGAGTATTACAATTCCTCCTAAAAACATGGCATCATTACAAACAATTAAGAACTGAGGAGAAAATATCATAATTAAAATTCATACTAGGCGATGATCTGTGCAGGGATGGGACAACAACTTTGACCGAATAATCCAGGCGCTAGCCAAAAACTTAGCAACCCCGCAGACAATAAACATACAGGTAGTGTTAGTTAAAATAATGCGGAGAGCTGATCTATGGTCCCTGACTCCTAGCGTTCTACAGACTGGCTTCAACCATTTAACTCTAGCCTGCTTGTAAGCTTTACATGCAAAAAGAAAGTGGCCTAGAGATTCTTCCGGACATGGGCAACCTGGGCATTTTAAATCCTCTTCCCTCCTATCCTTCCACCCCTCCATAAATTTTTTGAGAGGAAGGATGCCATATCTTAGTTTCAGAAACAAGGTTCTGTCTCGAGGAGTCTGTATAAGATCCAGAAATGGCTCTAACTTTACAAGGAGCTTGTTCAAAAAATGTATTCGTTAAGGGACCCCAGTTTAGGTTATGCAAAACCTTGGCCTCTACCCACTCCCAATATAATTTCTTTACTGTTTGTTTAGGTGGGGGGGATTGGGAGGCCCAGGAGCCACTCAGGCCTATAGATACCACAAGCTTCTTTAAATTATTTAGCCACTTTATTTTGCTTGAAACATTCAGACTAATTAGCTCGTCCAACGCTAAAGCTTATTTTGCTAGTTCCGGGGTCCTTCTAAGGCGCACCCAGAATAGCAATGGATGGAGTTGAACTATTTCAGAGATCGATCTTTTGCCCATGTCAAGAAATAATGGTTTCAGAGGGGTCGAGAGAGGGAGCGAGACTATGTCTCTCATAAACTTATTCTCTGCCACTACCAGTGCTTTGGTGTTCACAGCGCCCCATAATTCGGATCCGTAAACTGCAGAAGCTAACGCTTTCCCCTCATTGACTGCTAGTGCAGGGGCTATTGGTCTAGTGATTGAAAGTCGCTGATTCTTTAGTATTGCACCAGAGACCCTTATAAGATTTAAAACCATTTTACACAAATGGGATTCCCAGCTCATGTTGTTACTGAGCCTAACCCCAAGGTAATCAAATTCATCCACTACCTCTAGAGGGGACCCATTCAGGGAGAGACAAGCCTTCCTATGATTTCTTTTGGCAGACATAACCATCAGCTTCGTTTTCACAGGTGCTAGTGTCACTATGGTGACGGAGGATCTTGTGGCCCCTGACCATATTATATTTGGAGAAATGTACCAAGTGACCAATGCACACAGTGTCAGGACTAACCATTCCTTGGCAGTTGGTAATTTCAGCTAGGGAGGGGTAACTGGCCCTATGAAAGTTGTGGTGAGCTCAGACATAATAGTAGAATGTTTGTTGGGCGATGATTTAGAAACTTCAGTCTCGGCTGAGGTGCAACTTAGGACTCATGTGATAATGCTGAGCATCTCTGCAGATGTGTTTGCTGTGACCAGGTCACAGGCCAAACTGACAAACAATAAACGGGCCCTGGATCCTGGGACAATGGACCAAGGGCCTTCTAACAGAAGGAGAAAGAAGGGTAAGGCTGTGTCTTCCTCCCAGACTGAGAGTGAGGATCAGTCTCTTGAGGGAATCAATCTTATTCCCTGTGAAGGAACTGTCTCAGATGAACTTGAACCTGATCGGCTTGAGTTCTTGTAGATAGGGGGCCCTTCCAGGTCAGAACTGAGTCTGGAGCAACACACCTGCCCCTCTCTTGAACCCCGCAGATGGCAAGCTGCTGATGTGGCTGCTAGGAGTGTCAGTGGATCTCATAGGATATGTTGGAATAAGGGACTCCTTTACTCAGAGGGTAGAGACCCCAAACCTGGTGCCACCAGGAGGTGAGTCATACCTCTGAAGTTTATGGTATTCCTACTCACCGTAGGACATGATATTCCCTTAGCAGGACACCAAGGCCAAAGTGAGACTTGGGACAGGCTTGTCCCTCACTTTCACTGGCCTCACATGTCTGAGGACACGAAGGAGTTTTGTCGCTGTATCACCTGCCAAGCCAGTGGTAAGTCAGGTGGTACCACAAAGGCCAGCTCATACCATGACCTGTGGTGGGGGTTCCCTTTGACAGGGTTGGAATTGATATCATCAGCATCTGGACACAATGATATTCTAGTAGTGGTAGACCATGCGACTAGGTATCCAGAGTCAATACCTCTTAGAACCACCACAGCCCCTGTGGTGGCCAGGACCCTCTTTTCCAGAGTGGGTTTCCCTAAGGAGGTCTTAACTGACAGAGGTTGTTGTTGTAATACTTTTTTCGATACATATATCATAAAAGTACAAACATAGAAAATACATAGAAAAATGTATCGAGTATTACAATTCCTCCTAAAAACATGGCATCATTACAAACAATTAAGAACTGAGGAGAAAATATCATAATTAAAATTCATACTAGGCGATGATCTGTGCAGGGATGGGACAACAACTTTGACCGAATAATCCAGGCGCTAGCCAAAAACTTAGCAACCCCGCAGACAATAAACATACAGGTAGTGTTAGTTAAAATAATGCGGAGAGCTGATCTATGGTCCCTGACTCCTAGCGTTCTACAGACTGGCTTCAACCATTTAACTCTAGCCTGCTTGTAAGCTTTACATGCAAAAAGAAAGTGGCCTAGAGATTCTTCCGGACATGGGCAACCTGGGCATTTTAAATCCTCTTCCCTCCTATCCTTCCACCCCTCCATAAATTTTTTGAGAGGAAGGATGCCATATCTTAGTTTCAGAAACAAGGTTCTGTCTCGAGGAGTCTGTATAAGATCCAGAAATGGCTCTAACTTTACAAGGAGCTTGTTCAAAAAATGTATTCGTTAAGGGACCCCAGTTTAGGTTATGCAAAACCTTGGCCTCTACCCACTCCCAATATAATTTCTTTACTGTTTGTTTAGGTGGGGGGGATTGGGAGGCCCAGGAGCCACTCAGGCCTATAGATACCACAAGCTTCTTTAAATTATTTAGCCACTTTATTTTGCTTGAAACATTCAGACTAATTAGCTCGTCCAACGCTAAAGCTTATTTTGCTAGTTCCGGGGTCCTTCTAAGGCGCACCCAGAATAGCAATGGATGGAGTTGAACTATTTCAGAGATCGATCTTTTGCCCATGTCAAGAAATAATGGTTTCAGAGGGGTCGAGAGAGGGAGCGAGACTATGTCTCTCATAAACTTATTCTCTGCCACTACCAGTGCTTTGGTGTTCACAGCGCCCCATAATTCGGATCCGTAAACTGCAGAAGCTAACGCTTTCCCCTCATTGACTGCTAGTGCAGGGGCTATTGGTCTAGTGATTGAAAGTCGCTGATTCTTTAGTATTGCACCAGAGACCCTTATAAGATTTAAAACCATTTTACACAAATGGGATTCCCAGCTCATGTTGTTACTGAGCCTAACCCCAAGGTAATCAAATTCATCCACTACCTCTAGAGGGGACCCATTCAGGGAGAGACAAGCCTTCCTATGATTTCTTTTGGCAGACATAACCATCAGCTTCGTTTTCACAGGTGCTAGTGTCACTATGGTGACGGAGGATCTTGTGGCCCCTGACCATATTATATTTGGAGAAATGTACCAAGTGACCAATGCACACAGTGTCAGGACTAACCATTCCTTGGCAGTTGGTAATTTCAGCTAGGGAGGGGTAACTGGCCCTATGAAAGTTGTGGTGAGCTCAGACATAATAGTAGAATGTTTGTTGGGCGATGATTTAGAAACTTCAGTCTCGGCTGAGGTGCAACTTAGGACTCATGTGATAATGCTGAGCATCTCTGCAGATGTGTTTGCTGTGACCAGGTCACAGGCCAAACTGACAAACAATAAACGGGCCCTGGATCCTGGGACAATGGACCAAGGGCCTTCTAACAGAAGGAGAAAGAAGGGTAAGGCTGTGTCTTCCTCCCAGACTGAGAGTGAGGATCAGTCTCTTGAGGGAATCAATCTTATTCCCTGTGAAGGAACTGTCTCAGATGAACTTGAACCTGATCGGCTTGAGTTCTTGTAGATAGGGGGCCCTTCCAGGTCAGAACTGAGTCTGGAGCAACACACCTGCCCCTCTCTTGAACCCCGCAGATGGCAAGCTGCTGATGTGGCTGCTAGGAGTGTCAGTGGATCTCATAGGATATGTTGGAATAAGGGACTCCTTTACTCAGAGGGTAGAGACCCCAAACCTGGTGCCACCAGGAGGTGAGTCATACCTCTGAAGTTTATGGTATTCCTACTCACCGTAGGACATGATATTCCCTTAGCAGGACACCAAGGCCAAAGTGAGACTTGGGACAGGCTTGTCCCTCACTTTCACTGGCCTCACATGTCTGAGGACACGAAGGAGTTTTGTCGCTGTATCACCTGCCAAGCCAGTGGTAAGTCAGGTGGTACCACAAAGGCCAGCTCATACCATGACCTGTGGTGGGGGTTCCCTTTGACAGGGTTGGAATTGATATCATCAGCATCTGGACACAATGATATTCTAGTAGTGGTAGACCATGCGACTAGGTATCCAGAGTCAATACCTCTTAGAACCACCACAGCCCCTGTGGTGGCCAGGACCCTCTTTTCCAGAGTGGGTTTCCCTAAGGAGGTCTTAACTGACAGAGGTTGTTGTTGTAATACTTTTTTCGATACATATATCATAAAAGTACAAACATAGAAAATACATAGAAAAATGTATCGAGTATTACAATTCCTCCTAAAAACATGGCATCATTACAAACAATTAAGAACTGAGGAGAAAATATCATAATTAAAATTCATACTAGGCGATGATCTGTGCAGGGATGGGACAACAACTTTGACCGAATAATCCAGGCGCTAGCCAAAAACTTAGCAACCCCGCAGACAATAAACATACAGGTAGTGTTAGTTAAAATAATGCGGAGAGCTGATCTATGGTCCCTGACTCCTAGCGTTCTACAGACTGGCTTCAACCATTTAACTCTAGCCTGCTTGTAAGCTTTACATGCAAAAAGAAAGTGGCCTAGAGATTCTTCCGGACATGGGCAACCTGGGCATTTTAAATCCTCTTCCCTCCTATCCTTCCACCCCTCCATAAATTTTTTGAGAGGAAGGATGCCATATCTTAGTTTCAGAAACAAGGTTCTGTCTCGAGGAGTCTGTATAAGATCCAGAAATGGCTCTAACTTTACAAGGAGCTTGTTCAAAAAATGTATTCGTTAAGGGACCCCAGTTTAGGTTATGCAAAACCTTGGCCTCTACCCACTCCCAATATAATTTCTTTACTGTTTGTTTAGGTGGGGGGGATTGGGAGGCCCAGGAGCCACTCAGGCCTATAGATACCACAAGCTTCTTTAAATTATTTAGCCACTTTATTTTGCTTGAAACATTCAGACTAATTAGCTCGTCCAACGCTAAAGCTTATTTTGCTAGTTCCGGGGTCCTTCTAAGGCGCACCCAGAATAGCAATGGATGGAGTTGAACTATTTCAGAGATCGATCTTTTGCCCATGTCAAGAAATAATGGTTTCAGAGGGGTCGAGAGAGGGAACGAGACTATGTCTCTCATAAACTTATTCTCTGCCACTACCAGTGCTTTGGTGTTCACAGCGCCCCATAATTCGGATCCGTAAACTGCAGAAGCTAACGCTTTCCCCTCATAGACTGCTAGTGCAGGGGCTATTGGTCTAGTGATTGAAAGTCGCTGATTCTTTAGTATTGCACCAGAGACCCTTATAAGATTTAAAACCATTTTACACAAATGGGATTCCCAGCTCATGTTGTTACTGAGCCTAACCCCAAGGTAATCAAATTCATCCACTACCTCTAGAGGGGACCCATTCAGGGAGAGACAAGCCTTCCTATGATTTCTTTTGGCAGACATAACCATCAGCTTCGTTTTCGCAGTGTTCACCATTAACCCACGGTCTTTGCAAAAGACATTAAAACGATCAAGCAGTTTTTGCAGGCCCTTGGGGCTTTTGGACATCAGGAGGGTGTCGTCAGCAAAGAGGAGTGTGGGTGTTTTCTCCCCGGCAAGGACAGGGGCATCCGCTGGGTCCTCCCTCAAATGGTCCACCACCCCATTTATAAAGAGGGAGAACAAGGTCGGGCCATCACACATCCCTGCCGCACCCCTCTACTGACTGGGACCCTCCTGGTCAATTGACCCTGATTCCCCCATCGAATCCTTGCATAGTTTTCTTCATGGAGTTTAATAATAAACTGCAACAGATAACTAGGGAACCCCATGTCCATGAGGACCTCCCAAAGTTTAACACGTGGGATGACATCGAAAGCTGTTTTCAAGTCTATTAAAGCCAGGTATAAACTACCCCGTGTAATAGACACTGACTTCCAATAGACTGCGCAGAACCGAAAAACCTGGTCCATGGCGCCTACATTACGCCTAAACCCCGCCTGGAAGTGGGTCAAGATGTCCTCTTCCATTAACCATATCTCTGTCCAGTTTATGATGACCCTACCAACTACTTTTTGGATGGTATCAATTAGACTTATTGGTCTGTAGTTGGCAGGGTCCTCTCTATCACCTTTCTTAAATATGGTAATGACCTCTGCACCTTTCCAGGATTCAGGTACAGGGTGACCAAACTGAATTATGTTCATTAAACTGGCTATGAGGTCAGCCCATAATTTGGGGTCATGTAATAGTAGGTCCCCCGGCAGGCCATCTGGGCCAGCCGCCTTTCCCGGGATTATTTTAAGGATGGCGTCCTGAATTTCTCGAGGTGAAAAAGACTCTTCATTAGTGCCGAGCTCTATGCTAGACCCACTCTCAATGGCCGTAACTGGGGATTTTGGCTGGCCCTCAACACTGACCTCGTAATACAAATTTAAAAAGTGGGAGTACCATTGGTGCTCAGTTATGTGATTTAAAATCTGCTCTGCCCCTCTTCTATCAAGAGCGTTAATCAATTTCCAAAAAAGAATGGAATTTTTTCCACAGGCTGCAGCCTTAAGCTCCTGCCAGTGCTCCTCCTCCCAATCCTTCTTGGCTGCTGTTATGGTTTTATGATAATCTTGTCTAGCTATTCTCACTGCTATGGGGTCCTTACTTTTTATGGCCAGTGTGATAGCTTTCCTCTTGTTCCTGCAGTTTGCCGTGTACCAGGGGTTACCCTTATTAGATTTTTGATGAGTCGAGAACGTCCCCTGAGGTTTTTTGGTGAAGAACTTTCCTATTTTATCTGTTAGGTTCTTATACACAGCTGGTAAATTTGATCCCGGAGTATGAGGGGCTGCTAGAGCAACAGATGCCAAGCCACGAGTTTCTGCCAAAACTAGCTCTTTAATACTGTTAAGTTTCCCCTCTTCGCACCTGACTGCATTCCACTTAAGCTTACGATTGCAGTTTGAGGGGAAGACCTCTTTAGTGATCATCTCTGGCTTTCCACTGTTGCTGATCCCGTTTACCCAATGGATTTCCATACATAGTGGGTGGTGGTCACTATCTGTTGATTGCCTAACCTTCATATCGACTAGATTGACCCATGACTGAATGTCCAAAAGGATATAGTCAATCCGGGATGGGCAGCCTAGCCTATTAACGGTCATTGCTCCATCGTGATCGGAGACGGTTCGCCCGTTCAAGGCCCGTAGGTTATGTTCTAAAACCAGAGCATTTAACTGGATTGCTCTAGCAGTCCAATTCTTAATGGGGGCAAGGGCTAGGGGTGGTATAATCTGTCTCCAATCCTCGAATTAAAACCCAATATCTCCTCATCGTCCAGGGGTTCAAAGGTACAGTTAAAATCCCCCCCCCCACTAATATTTTGGATCTTGGAGGGAGGGCTGATAACTTCCTATCTAGCAACTCTAGTGTGGACGAAATTTGGCCACCCGGTAAACCTCTTGGGTATACACAAAAGAGTTCTAGTATAGTACTCCCGGATGGGCTTTTTATGGAGATATGCAGAATGTCATTAGAATTTATATTATGAAAAGTGGCAACACAGTTCAAATTTATCTTTACCCAAATGTGCAGGCCACCAGAGGGACGACCTTTCCCAGTCGTAACTGCGCGAATAAAATGGGTTGAGTATCCATTTTTATATTGTGGCAGGGGACACCAGGTTTCTTGGAACATGCATATATGGAAAGTGTTTATAAAATCATTCCAATCGGGATTATCAAGGTTTTTTGTTAAACCTGCAATGTTCCAAGACAGGATATTAATGGAGGTAGGGGCTGCAGATAGTTCCTTCGATGTGTTTGGTGTACTAGATTCTTGGTCTACTCTGCCTGGGCTGGTGGTACCCGTACTGGTTAAGTCATCCCTGCTAATATTAATTCGTACCCCCGGGGAAACAGGCACCACTCTCTTACCAGATTGTTTAGGGGACTGGATTGGGAGTCAGTCCACCCCTTCCAGTCCACTGTAAAGATTATAACAAGGGAATAAAGGATAGTTAAGCTGAGGGCCCAACCAATCCCCATTGAACTGTTGGCCACCCAAAATGGGTCTCCCTGCTCTTCTTCGTACTAGGTTCCAACCTTCCTCATCATTCCCACCCCACTTGGTGGAGGTCTGGTGGTTTGGATACTCCCGCCTATTCCTCCCTCTCCCAGTAATGGAGGAACTCAACCAGCTCCACCTGTTGTCATGGTGTTCCGTAGACATATAAAAGTGTGACAGGGGTTTAACCATAATTGTGGTGTTGTTGTCACATGGGGGACCAGAACAAATGTACTCCACCAATCGCGGGTCCTCAAATGTGACAACAACACAATCTCCCTTTAGGCTTTTCTTATTGTCACCTACCCAAGGGGCTCTCTCCACCATGAGCATTTTATTACTTATTCCGGGAGGTGGAGGATAGTTCCTGTCTAACCAATGACAAATTTTGTTTTTGAGTGCCCAGAATGGTTCAGAGGTGGCAGGGGCAAGTTCAGGGACGCCTGTCAAGACTATCACATATGGACAGGCATCTGGTGGTAAACTGATGTTCCGGCGTGGATTTGGCTTCTCAGGGTGAGGTAAGGAGGATTTGGGGGCTGGGGTAATAGGATCAGTTGCACTCTGAGAATTAATCGGAGCAACAGTGGATGGCTGGTTAGTACAAACTTTATTACCCCTAGGGATAGGTATTTTGGGAGGGCGGGTCTTAGGGGTGGGATTGTCCCCTGCAGAATGCTTCTTGGAGTTGGTCGGAAAGCTACGGGCAGGAGGTGGTGCAGTGGAGGCCCCATGGACATGATTAGTTTCCTTGGGTTGTTGTACCAGAAGAAGGGCCTCAAGCTGGTGTTCGATGCCCTGCAATCTAGTTTCCAGGGGCAAAAGTAGAGACTTGATAAGGTCAGATAGGGAGTTCAAAAATGAGGCATTCCTATCCTCTAGATCCACTGAGGATTCGTCACAACTACTGTCATCAGAGATGCTAACTAAACTACTGTTGGAGATTGTGTCATCTGGAATACGTAATAGTAGGGGGTGGGATACACTTTCAGCCTTATCACTCCCTGTGTTGTCCTTGTTACCCAAT
This sequence comes from Lissotriton vulgaris, assembly GCF_964263255.1. Lineage (NCBI taxonomy): Eukaryota > Metazoa > Chordata > Amphibia > Caudata > Salamandridae > Lissotriton > Lissotriton vulgaris. Next base: position 868,169,246 of record NC_141694.1, read on the forward strand.
TGGTCCCTCCCTTCTTCAATGGTGCCACTTGCACCGGCCTTACCATCGTTATGTCCCAACATTTCTTGAGAGACTGGGTTGACAGTATTAACCTTGTGAGTTGTTTGATTTGTTTTGGGAATTGCACCTTCCAAACTGCCCTTTTGGGATTGATTAGTCTCATGGTGAACTACAACTGGTATCGATAATAGATTGTTAACCAAAAGGGGAGTCGAGATTGGTGCAGTCACAGGTGGGGGATCAAGGGGGGATAATTGGGTGCTAGGTGGGGTATGGGTCCTGGCATCTGACTGTATAGAATGGGGGTCAGAGCTGCTTAAAGCTTTGGTCGGGGATCGCGCTAGGGCTATATTGCCTAATAAGGACCTTTTGGCTTGAGCGAGGTCCAACGAAACCCTCCTTTCCATGAGGATTATTCCCTGATCAATTAACAAATTGGTGCGAAGAATAAAATTGTCCAAAGTGCCTGTTAATTTTTTGGTTTTTGCACTTGCCGCAGTCTGACTGCGAGTTTCACGAGCAGACATGATTTTTAACAAGTATGGCAGATGGCGGTAAAAAATAGGATCGAATTAGTATCAGATACAGTTACAATTAACAGTGCCTAGCATTAATGGATACCACTAGATAGTCTAGACTTAATGCATAAAGGGGTGATGGTAGAAGAAATAGTACCAGTAGAGATTGATAGCAAGAAACTAGCACAACCGCAGGATGAGGAGTCAGATGAAAAAGGATAGGGGTCCGGGCCCAGTCCAGGCTCTACAGGCCTCGGAGGGCCTCAGAGGGCCCGCCCTTTGCCCGGGCTTAGCCCCGGGCTATGTTCCGCGCGCGTCCCGCGTGCGCGTTAGAGTTGCCCAAAGTTATAGAGAAGACCCAGTAGGGGGCGGGAAGAGGACCAGCTGCGGCCGATCAGCGCCGCTGAGCAGGCTGGTCCTCGCAGTCCCGCCTCTGTCCTGAGTGTAGGGCGGGTGATTCCTGACTGCTCAACAGTCCTTGGGGTCCAGGCAGATTCCGGCAACAGCAGAAAAGTTCAATTGACCACGAGCGGCACCCGCCAAGCGAAGGCCACAAGAGGTGGCGAAGTGGCCGGCACAGCAAAAGGAACAGCGGACTCCGCCGCAACAACAGCTCTCCAACGTGTCCCGGTAAGACTCCTCCAAGAAACAATCTCTGCAAGATCTTTTTGTGCAGGAGGGGTCGGGAAGAGGACCAGCTGCGGCCGATCAGCGCCGCTGAGCAGGCTGGTCCTCGCAGTCCCGCCTCTGTCCTGAGTGTAGGGCGGGCGATTCCTGACTGCTCAACAGTCCTTGGGGTCCAGGCAGATTCCGGCAACAGCAGCAAAGTTCAATTGACCACAAGCGGCCCCCGCGAAGCGGGGGCTGCGAGAGGTGGTGAAGTGGCCGGCATAGCAAAAGGAACAGCGGACTCCGCCGCAACAACAGCTCTCCAACGTGTCCCGGTAAGACTCCTCCTGACAGAGGTACAAACTTCATGTCAAACTATATCACTGCAATTAGGAAGGAGTGTGGAGTGAACTACACGTTCACCACACTCTATCACCCACAATGCAATGGGTTAGTTGAAAGGTTTACAAAGTGATACAAAAGGAATGATGGACGGAGTGTTTGAGCAAATCAAACACTCACCCCCAGTCAACTGATCTGGGTTTAATCCATCACCATCTTTAGCTCACTCCGCCACCCCAGTTCAGACATGGCCATAAGCAAATCAGTCTGACCCTGTGCCTCATGGGAACAGTCCAGCCCGAACTGCCAAGCCATGTCTTCCCTGAACCAGAAACAACCATCCTGGGACCGGTTTCGGGTTCATAACCCTCATCAGCCAGGCTATCTTGAATCCAGTGGCAAAGTGAGCAAGGGACTCACGTCTGAGCATACCCTGCCAACTTAGGGCGAACAAAGCAATACAAAAGGGGATGATGGATGGAGCGTTTGAGCAAATCAAACACTCACCCCCAGTCAACTGATCTGGGTTTAATCCATCACCATTCTTTAGCTCACTCCCCACCCCAGTTCAGACATGGCCATATGCAAATCAGTCTGACCTTGTGCCTCATGGGAACAGTCCAGCCCGAACTGCCTAGCCATGTCTTCCCTGGACTGGAAACAAGCATCCTGGGACCGGTTTCGGGTTCATAACCCTCATCAACCAGGCTATCTTGAATCCAGTGGCAAAGTGAGCAAGGGACTCATGTCTGAGCATACCCTGCCAACTTAGGGCGAACAAAGAGATATAAAAGGGGATGATGGACGGAGCGTTTGAGCAAATCAAACACTCACCCCCAGTCAACTGATCTGGGCTTAATCCATCGTCATTCTTTAGCTCACTCCGCCACCCCAGTTCAGACACGGCAATATGGGAATCCGTCTGACCCTGTGCCTCATGGGAACAGTCCAGCCCGAACTGCCAAGCCATGTCTTTCCTGAACCGGAAAAAAGCATCCTGGGACCGGTTTCGGGCTCATAACCCTCATCAGCCAGGCTATCTTGAATCCAGTGGCAAAGTGAGCAAGGGACTCACGTCTGAGCATACCCTGCCAACTTAGGGCGAACAAAGCAATACAAAAGGGGATGATGGAGGGAGCGTTTGAGCAAATCAAACACTCACCCCAAGTCAACTGATCTGGGTTTAATCCATCACCATTCTTTAGCTCACTCCGCGAACTCAGTTCAGACATGGCCACATGCAAATCAGTCTGACCCTGTATCTCATGGGAACAGTCCAGCCCGAACTGCCAAACCATGTCTTTCCTGGACCGGAAACAAGCATCCTGGGACCGGTTTCGGGTTCAAAACCCTCATCAGCCAGGCTATCTTGAATCCAGTGGCAAAGTGAGCAAGGGACTCACGTCTGAGCATACCCTGCCAACTTAGGGCGAACAAAGCGATACAAAAGGGGATGATGGACGGAGCGTTTGAGCAAATCAAACACTCACCCCCAGTCAACAGATTTGGGTGTAATCCATCCCCATTCTTTAACTCACTCCGCCACCCTAGTTCAGACATGGCCGTATGCAAATCAGTCTGACCCTGTGCCTCATGGGAACAGTCCAGCCCGAACTGCCAAGCCATGTCTTCCCTGGACCTGAAACAAGCATCCTGGGACCGGTTTCGGGTTCATAACCCTCATCAGCCAGGCTATCTTGAATCCAGTGGCAAAGTGAGCAAGGGACTCATGTCTGAGCATACCCTGCCAACTTAGGGCGAACAAAGCAATACAAAAGGGGATGATGGAGGGAGCGTTTGAGCAAATCAAACACTTACCCCCAGTCAACTGATCTGGGTTTAACCCATCACCATTCTTTAGCTCACTCCGCCACCACAGTTCAGACATGGCCATATGCAAAGCAGTCTGACCCTGCTCTTTCAACTCCTTTAGTGAGCTGACCCCGGACCTAGCGCTGTCTCTGCTACACAACGTAAAGTCTGGCTCCCCTCTGGACCCAGTCCCGGCCAAAGTCATGGGCATTCTTGCCCCTATTCTAGTAAATCTGTTTCTTTCCATCTGGAATGCCTCCCTGTCATGCGGCCAGTTCCCCTCAGTGTGGAAACAGGCCAGGCTAATCCCCATACTGAAAAAACCTGGTGCTGACCCCTTGCAATTCAGCAACTATCGGCCCATATCGCTCTTGCCCAAACCTGCCAATATTCTGGAGAAAGTGGTACAGAAACAGTTGGCGCAGTATCTAGAATCAAACCAGCTTCTACACGACTCCCAGTCCGGCTTTAGAACCGGCTACAGCACTGAGACTGCGCTGTTAGAAGTCTCTGAGATCATCAGGGAATCAGTGGATAGGGGCGAGGAGGCCATGTTGGTCCTCCTCGACCTATCCGCTGCATTTGATACTGTATCCCATAATATACTTGCCACCCGTTTACAACAGCTAGGGGTAGGTGGGACAGTGCTGGCCTGGACTAAATCTTTCCTGTCCGGTCGATATCAGAGGGTTACGTTGTACCCATTTGAATCTGAGGATAAACCCCTCCTGTGCGGAGTGCCCCAGGGTTCTGCCTTGAGCCCTTTATTGTTCAATGCCTATGTGGCCCCTCTTGCCAAGGTAGTAGAGTCTTGGGGTGTCAGGGTGGTCTCTTATGCTGACGATACTCAGCTTGTTTTTTTCCTTTAGAGCCCACTCTGACTCCCTCTTTTCCAACTTTAGAAACTGCCTTGGCAATATTTGCACCTGGATGTCAGCCAATCATCTTGCCCTCAACACCGACAAAACGGAGGTTCTCTTTTTCAGCAGGAAATCTCCTCCCCCTGCAATTCTTTGGTGGCCTACCGTTTTGAATCCTCCTCCCTCTCCTGTACAAGCGGCCCGCAACCTTGGCTTCACCTTTGACAACTCTTTGTCTGGAAGTGTCCAAGTCAACAAAGTTGTAGGGGCTTGTTTTTCCAAATTGCGTATGATCAGGAAAATTTTCCCCTACCTCCCTCAATCATCTCGCAAAACAGTTGTCCAGGCACTTATCACCACCCATCTAGACTATGCTAATAGTCTATATGCAGGTGCCCCCCTATACCTAATTGACCGTCTGCAAATTGTCCAGAACGCGGCAGCTCGGCTCATTGGTAATATCCCTGCTCGCACCTCGGTCAGAGCCTACCGGGATGAGCTCCACTGGCTCCCTATAGCCCGACGCATCGATTTTAAAATTCTGACCCTGACATTCCGAGCAATCCATGGGATTGGCCCGCTCTATCTGAGAAAACGTCTCAAGATCTCTTCCTCAGTTAGACACCTGAGATCCAACAGTCTGCGTCTACTGATGGTGCCAAGATTTAGGCTTTCTCGTAGTGGCGGCAGATCTTTCACCGTCACTGCTGCCAAGCTCTGCAATAGCCTTCCTCTTGACCTCAGGTTCACTGAATCCGAACAGGCCTTTCGACGCAAACTCAAGACCTGGTTGTTCACTAATCATTAGGTCTTCAGCATTCTCAGGTCTTCAGTATTTCCTTTTCCCTCAGTGGGATGTGTTCTTGGTTACTCTCTGTGGGGACTCTCATATAATCTTAGCGCCGGGACACCTCCGCCGGAGGTAGCCGTGCGCTCTACAAGCTTCTAAATAAATAAATAAATAAATAAATAAATAAACAGGCCAGCCCGAACTGCCAAGCCATGTCTTCCCTGGACCGGAAACAAGCATCCTGGGACCGGTCAAGGCACAGGTCAAGACTGATTTGCATATGGCCATTAATGAACTGGGGTGGCTTGGTGAGCAAAATAACGATGGATTAAACCCAGATCTGTAACTGGGGGGGAATGTTTTGCCATTGTGCAACATTCCATCCATCATCTTGTTTTTTTTTTTAGTTGAAAGGTTTAACAAAACCCTCAAGGGCATGATCCCGGCCCTCCCAGAAAAGCTTAGGCAAAAATGGGATGTCCTGTTGCCCTGCCTTCTCTTTGCCTAAAGAGAGGTCCCACATAAGGGGGTTGGCTACAGCCCTTTTGTACTTCTGTTTTGGCATCCAGTTAAAGGTCCCATGTGTTTGGTGAAGGAGGGATGGGAGTTGATTGATTAGCTTTATTCGATTTCAATATGAAAAATCCTAAAAGCAACAGCAGTACATAAAAATACACCAATACATTAATACATTTCATTTCATTTCATAAAAAGAATTAGATGAATTTAAAAATAAATTAAATCAATATAATAAATCGGCTAATCAATGAACAACATGAAGAATGAACAAGTTGATAAAAAACAGGGGAGAGGTGGCCACTCAATACAAGACCACTTCTCGCCGTCCGGGAATTGCTCTATGTTGTCTGACATCACGACGGGGCATATAATGTTCTGGGGTAGAATTCACTTAAACTCCAAACGGATATAGGACCATCACCTATTTGTGGCTGCCAAGATTGGAGGTATGGGACGACACATTTATATCTAAACTTTACGAGTACCAAGTCGCCCACAGTGTTTTTTGCGAGAGGTCCTAACCAGCCCACCCTTCTAACACTTAATATAGTCCCGTCTATATTGGGGGGGCAGAGGTCTATTTTTGGTGAGCCAGTACACTACCTTTTTCCTTAGGTCCTGCTGTCTCTCAAGTTTTCCCTTTGGGAGTTCAGGTATTCCTGAGAGGACACATACAATAGGGGCTGCCTCTGGTGGCAGATGTAGGTGGTTAGTTTTGTGCGGTAAAGTGTCATGACTAGACGCTATTCTTTTATGAGATGACTTCTCTTTATTCTGCCCAGCCCTAGGGTAAGAAGTCTGTGATGTCGTGGCGGCTTTTGGGATATTTACGAGTTTCATGTGTGGAGCAACTGATTGGTTACAGGAGATCTTACTTTGTGTGATAGAGATTGGCGTTTCTATAGGGGCTGGATGCTGTGATTGTACGGGTCCACCCATGGTTTTAGTAACTATCGCCTTAACTTTTATTGCTTCCTCGACACCCCTGAGCCTGTCCCCTAGGCTAGTCATTTTATCAATCAACGGGGATATGATTGACTTCATCATGGCTTCGAGCGCCGACAGTAGGGAGGTCTGTGTAGATGCTTTCAAAGTCGCAGTACTAGGAGTATTAGGTAAAGGTGAATTGCGATGTAATTTTTGTAATTTAGCCTGACTGCCCGCTTGTTTGGCCTCATCTCTCTTACTTTTGGTAGAGAGCACTTGGTTGGGGGCTGCCGGTAGAGAGTTTGCTGTTGGTCGTATTATGTGGGGTGTTACCTGTGGAGTGTGAGTTAGTTGGGAAGAACCGCTAGACCCATGATTAGGCGTAGCTATTGGGGAAATAGGAGCCATAGCGTGCACTTTTTCTGAATCCAGAGGGGCATACAAGGATTTGCACATTTGATTAAGTTCATCCAGTAATGATATAGCCGGGGCTATATCAACAGTCTGTGGCGGAGAACCCAGAGTGAAAGAACTGTCCAAGACTGGGGATCGTTCTATTCTATCTAATTCACTTGCAATGGGCAGTATAACACGCTTAAAATACAAATCCATTGTTCCCCTATGCAGGTCACCCTGAGAGGAAAGTTTTCTAAGGCCCCCTTTGCAAGACATAGCGTGGCAGCTGTTACCAATAAGAATAATTTGTACTAAGTCAATATCGACAACCTTAGAAGGGGCCTGTTAGAAGGACCGAAAATAGTCAGTGGGTAACAGTACCTTTGGTCAATGTTCCTGGTGTATTAGAACAAGAGCTAAGGGGGGTGCCCCGACCCGGCCTCCTCTGGCCTTTGATGGCCGCAGATGGCCCCGCCCTTGTCCCGGGCTTCTCCCGCGCGCGACTCGCGGGCGAGTGGTCGTTCCCCCCTTTAATCCGCCTCCGGTCGCGCTGGTGACGCGTGAGCAGGGCGCCGCCCCCGGGGCTGCTGGGGAGTGTGGTGTTGGGAGTCTCCCGGCGCTCCCAATGAGCCAAAAGTCTTTAGCCGTTCCCCTCACGGCGTTTGGTGCAGCGCAGGAGCCGATGCCCCCAGCGCTGTGTAATCTGCACAGGTAAGGTTACCTCTCAAACCTCCTAAACAAGACATCGTGGACTATGTACTTTGTCTCCGCTCCAGGATGGCTGAGTACATAAAGAAGGCCAGCAAAAACCTTGAGGCAAGTCCAGAATTACAGAAAGCTTGGCATGACCAAAAGGCTGTTATGACTGTTTATCAGCCAGGGTGAAAGGTATAGGTGTTGGAGCCTGTGGCCCAAGCAGCTCTTCAAGACAAGTGGAGTGGACCCCATCCTGTAATTGAGCAGAAAGGTGAGGTCACCTACTTGGTGGACCTTGGCACTCCTAGGAGCCCCCACAGGTGGTTCCATGTGAACCGGTTCAAACATTTTGTGGACAGGGCTGACATGGGCTTGCTTATGGCAACTGATGAGGGACAGTTGGAAGAGCGTGAACCTCTCCCTGATCTACTCTCTCAGAACCCTGATGAAGGGTCAGTGGATGGTGCAGCCTTGACAGGCAGCCTCAGTGACCAACAACGGATTGATTGCAGGAAAATCCTCAATCAAGACACATGTTCTCTCTGACTCCTAGTCAGACCACCTGGTGTACCCATGAAGTGAACGCAGGTGAGAATCTACGTGTTAAAATAAGACTTTCAGGCAGCCTGACCATGTCAGAGATTGCATCAGGACTGAGGTCCAAATAGTGTTACAGTTGGGAGGTATTGAGCCCTCAGATAGCCAAGTGGTCTTGATACCAAAACCTCACACCCAGGTTGATAAAAGAGAGATGAGGTTTTGTGTTGACTACAGGGAACTCATTGCAGTCACTAGGGCTGATACTCATCCAATTCCTAGGGCAGATGCGATTGTTGATACTTTGGCCTCAAGTTCTTGATCACATTTATTTGACCTCACTGCTGGCTTGGCAAATTAGACTAGCTGAAGATGTCAAACCAAAAACAGCATTTTCAACCCCTAGTGGGCATTATCAATTTAATGTAATGCCCTTTGGTTTGAAGAATGCAGTGTTTTATGGCGGGCTCAGGAAGGTAACGGAAATCACATGGCAAAAGCGGGAGGTCATATGGGCTGAACGCCAGGTTTTAATTTGGGCGGTGGTTAAAAACCTGTAATGATTGCTTGGATATGAAGAGGAAAGTATGGTTGTCAAGAAGCAGGTATGTGTATGGGGATTGAATTAGAAGTAAGACGGAGAACACAGCGCACTTACGGTTGCGTGTAGAGCAGAGAGAAGGTTCTAAGAGCAAGAGCATGATTAAAGGGTGTCTCGACGGGGGAGGAATTGAAACGGGGAAGAAAAAGGGAAGTGTTTCGGTGAAGGGAAGTGTAGTGAGGAGGGGAAGAGAGAGAGAGGTTAGAAGGGGTATTGCAGTCATTGTGGTTGAACGCATGCGGCATTAAACAGGGGGAACTCAGTAACACTAAACATTAAGGAGTCCGAGTGTAGCCATACAAAATAGGGGATTACGTTTCTAATATATTCCTAATATAATAATTTCATCGATTTAGATGTGTCAATTAAGGAGAAACGAAGTACAATTTGTAAGAAATGCTGTTTTGAATGAGATTGTTACCACACATTATGGGGGATGATTTTTGATGTTTTTTTATTATGAATTTCAGTTTCCCCTGACGAAGGTCCTATCGAGGCCCGAAATGCATTGGGATATAATAAACTGCTCCTGATGAATACAGCGCTTGTACGTGTTCTGAATTAGATGTTCGGATGGCCCATTTTGAACATTAGAAACCGAAGGAAATTGCTTTCCTGGCATGAAAGTTTGAAATTTGTCAAGAGCGGAAAATGAATTAAGTAAGCAGTAGTAAAAGGGTTGAATAAGAAAGAAAATATTGCAAATGCAACTCTGGCAGTGTCATTGGTTTGGGTTGAAAAGTAGCCCCTACACAATGTGGTTGAAGAATGCACCTGCCACATTCCAAAGGCTGGTGAATAAAGTCCTTACAGGCCTGGAAGCCTACAGTGCAACATATTTTGTTGATATGGATGTCTTTAGCTTCACCAGGGAGAATCACCTGGTCCACCTGAAGAATGTTTTGGAGGCTCTGCAGAAAGCAAGCCTCACTATCAAGGCTACTAAGTGGCAGATAGGGCAAAGCAGGGTTGTGTACCTGGGCCACCTTGTGGGTGAAGGCCGGGTTCAACCATCACAGAGCAAAATCTGGACCATAATGGACTGGGTTGTTCCAACTACCCAGACTCAGGTCCGAGCTTTATTGGGCCTGACTGGGTACTACAGAATATTTGAAAAGGATAGGGGTCCATAGTGACTCCCTTGAATGATCTTACATCAAAAAGAATGCCCAAGAAGATTCAGTGGACAGTTAGCGGTCAGAAGGCAATTGACGATCTCAAGCAAAATATATGCCTTCTCCCATTCTGCAGAGTCCTGGCTACCATGAGCAATTTATTGTCCAAACAGATGCTTTTGAGTTGGGGGTAGGGACTGTGTTGTCATAACTTAATGCAGAGGGTCAGGATCAATCAGTAGCTTTTATCAACTGAAGGTTGACCCCCAGAGAGAATCAATGGTCAGCTATAGAGAGGGAAGCCTATGATGCGGCCTGGGGCCTGATAAAGTTGTTTCCATACCGGTTTGCACTCACTTCATTGTTCAGACAGATAATTAGCCCCTCCTATGGCTAAAACAGATGAAGGGTGGAAACCCGAAACTTTTGAGGTGGTCCATTTCTCTACAGGGGATGGACTATTCAGTGGAACATAGACCGTGGAGTAACCATGCCAATGCTGATGGACTCTCCAGATATTTCCACTTAGAAAACAAAGATTCAACTGGGCAAGGTTAGTCTCCTCTCCTTACGTTTGGGAAGGGGAGTTGTGTAGGAAAGTAGTATCAGCTTCTTATGGCCACCCCCACTTTTTGTAAAATGTGATACTGTTTTTGACTAGTCTGACTGGGATCCTGTTAATCTGTACCCCAGTCTATCTGCTTTCTCCTCAATCTATTATGTGATATACGTGTATGTATTATGCTAGCCATGAGATGCCATGCAAAATGGAACTACAAGCCTGCCATTGCAGCCTGTGTAAGTTGGTGCATGCATCACTTACTTAAGATAAAGGTTTACTGTATCTGAGGGTCACTGCACTTGAAACCTATAAGTCCCCCCTCCAGCAGACCTTTACATTCCTGAGGGCAGGGTACCTGGTTGTAAGTGGGAGGGTGCCACTGCAAGAGCAGAACACCCCTGCAGCCTACGGAGTCCATTCTGCTGGGTTGTCAGTGAGGCAGCCATTTACGACATATAGAGTGGCATTATGTGACCACGTGATGACCTACTCTAAAACAGCTGAAATTAACCGTATCATGTTTGGTGTCAAGCATGCTAGAATCATACCCCCACACTGGTAACCGTTGTGGGAGGCATGATTCCACCCCTCAGAAGCGAGCTTTGTGGGGTCCCTGGTGTTCCTGGTACCAGCCTTCTAGTCCTGAAAAGCCCAAAATGGTTCCTGCTGACCAGAGATACATTTCTGCCCTCCTGCTGTTGAGCCAAGCTCGAACAACAGAATGCAGAACAATAAGCTTTCTGTCACAGGGAGCTTTGACCATCTCCCAGGGAGGATTTAGTGTATTAGGGCTGGGTGGCACACTTGCAAACGACTGAAAGTCTGCTGGAGGGACACATCTGGTGGCCCTGTGCATAGTCCAGTTCAGACCAGTCCTAGGAGCTGTTAGCTCCTGCTCTGACCGAAACTGGACAAAGGACATGGGAGTAACCTCCCCAGTGTCCAGACCTTCCACTGGGAGGGTCCAATGAATCTGTGCAACCCTCTCCTGTGGGTACAAAAGGGCTTACCTGGCTGGAGAACCTCAGGTTCCTAGTGGACAAGATTCTGAACCAGAAACCACTGAACTTCGACTTAGGCTATCGGCTGACACTGAAGCATGTAACATTTAAATGCTTTTAAATGCTTTTAAATGCTGGCATGTTGTGGATCTTTAATTCTGAATGCTTCAAACTGGTCCTACATTTTTTTGAAATCGCACTGTTCTTAATACAATTTGTAATTGTATGCTTTTATTGCTCATCCTGATTTTAAAAGCACTGTTCTGATTATTGTTTGAAATTGAATATGCACATATCCTGGGGCAGAATTCCTTAAGCTGACTCACCTTGCTCTTGCGATGCTCGGGAGGGGGAAGCCATTTCTGATTGAGGTGGTTCCTGAACGTTAGGAAATCACCACGTAGCACCGGAAGCAGCGCACAGTTGGGCAGCGCTCCAGCTTCTCGAATATGGGTGTCCATATAAATGGGGCTGCTGCGCACATCACATAAGACTATTGGCTGACATGGCAGCATATAACATTTGTATGCTTTTAAACACTGGCATTTATAGGTCTTTAATGCTGAATGCTTCAAACTTTTTCTGCATTTTTTAAATAGCACTGTTCTTAATACTCTTTGTAATTGTATCCTTTTATTACCCATCCTGATTTTAAAAAGCACTGTTCTGAATGCTGTTTGAAATTGAATATGCCCATGTCCCGGGGCAAAATTCCTTAAGCTGGCTCACCTTGCTCCTGCGAGACTTGGGAGGGGGAAGCTATTTCTGATGGAGGTGGTTCCTAAACATCAAGAAATCACCACGTGGCACCGGAAGCAGTGCACAGTTGGGCAGCACTCTAGCTTCTTGTGTATGGGTGTCCACATAAATGAGGCTGCTGTGCAGCTGCGGCTGCCCCACCGGCGTGCCAAAGGCAAGCTTGTCTGTGCCAGTCCGCGTCCGGGTCAAGCCAGCACCAGTCACGCTGCCCGTTACCCGTTAGGTGGCCGTATTGTATGGTCCAAGGAGCAACTATTAAGTTTGAATGATAAAGCCTGTGAGCCCTCTATTGAGCTAGACCGCTTGAAGGCTAACCAGCCTATGACCTGCAGCTGCTGCCCTTTTTCTTCAGGGGCAGGCTCTGGGATATACAAGGATGACTCCTCTCCCAACTCTCCCCCTACTATTTCTGCTCAGGGAGATATTAGCCCTATCAAGGCCTGCCCGATTAACTGCATATCCCTCCCCAAACATGCAGATGACATCTGGCTCTCCTTGGAGGCTTACAAAACATGGCTCAAGAAGTGCTCAAATCCAGAACTGATGTTGGCCATTCCAGATGGTTTCAGGTTGGCAGGTGGCAATGAGACTAGACTGGGGTTGGGGCAGGTAATATTCTTAGGGGGAGCTGGAAAATCTCCTGCAGAAGGATTGAACAAATAGGGATCCTGGAGGCCATGTCTTTCTGTGTAAAAATCGCATCCACTCTATTAGTGGCTGGGACCCTAGTTTATAGAGCTCCTAACACTCTGACCTGTCATCTAGCAGATCTCTGCGATATAGCAGCTGACTTCTCTCTAAAATACACTAGCTTTACTATTATATGGGACTTTAACGTCCACATGGACAATAACATGTGCACGAAAGCCAACCAACATGCAGATAGGTCGAGCGGAGTCAACTTTATACAATGTGTCACGGCTCCCACTCATGCTGCTAGCCACATACTCAATCTATTTTTTACTAATGACCCCAACCTGACGGTTGAGGCTCCCCTACCACTAACATGGTCTGACCATTTACTGATACCTTTCAACGTAAAAACTACTCACTAATGTATTGGATCTCAGCACTGCCCTGAGAGAAGGAGAAACTGGAGTAAAGTCACAAGTAATAGCATGACACCAGCACTCCTCATGGTCCCCCTCACGCTGTCAGGAAACCCTGATGAAGATACAGCAAGTTTTAATAGTTGGGTGGACAATGCTCTTGTTCCAGTTTCCCCCCTCAGACTTGTCACCTCCAATAGGAAGAGACCATCTGCTCCCTGGTTTTCCTCCGAACTTCGATCTGGGAAAGTTTATGTAAAAAATTGGAGTGTGCTTGGAGACAATCTTATGACCCTGCAGCCAAACTCACCTACAGAAAGTTCCTTACAAACTTCAATAAACTCAAGCAAAGTACTATGCGAGACTACTTCACCCACAAGATTAAATCAGCTCAAAATTGAGCAAAAGCTCTATTCAAAATCGCTCAATGCTTTACTAAACCAGCAGCTCTTGATAATACTGTGATTCTCTCCTCTTCTCTCTGCATAGGGCTGTCAATTTTTTTCAGGACTAAATTGAATTTATCTATGCTATTTTTCCATCCAATTTGACTCAGTCTGGACAGAACGCCACTCTGGTCAGCCCAGAGTCTTTTACCAAATTCCACCCTCCTTCTCTGGAGGATTCTTTAAAAAAAACTATCAGAATGTAAATCTGGTTCACTGGGGGATTCCTGCCCGGCCCAGTTTTTTAATCAGCTGGCCCCCTCTTTTGATGCCTCCCTGAAATAAATTTGGAACTCTTCTCTGAGCTCAGGCATTTTTCCAGAAATATGGAATCAGGCTTTCCTACTCCCCATACTTAAAAGACCAGACGCCAACCCTACAGAGTATAAAAACTTCAGGCCCATCTCACTTCTACCTGCTCCAGCATAACTCCTTGAACAAATAGTCCAAAGCCAACTATCAGAATTCTTGGAATCTAACAATCGATTCTACGACTCCCAATCCAGCTTTAGAGCAGGTTATAGCATGGAGACCACTCTCTTAGAAGTGGCAGAGAGTGTCCATGAGACTATTGATCAGGGCCACGGCCTTCGAAACTGTTGCCCGTCGATTCTGCTAGAGATATTACAAGAAATGGGAATTCAGGGCACTGACCTTGCCTGGTTCTGGTCCTTTCTAGAGAACAGGACACAACAACTTTTTCTACGTCCCATTGCCTCTTCCCAGAAGCCCCTGGTTTGTAGGGTCCCCAAGGGATCAGCCCTGAGCCCTCTCCTTTTCAATGAATACCTCTCCCCTCTTGCAGCCTTGTTCGAATCCCTGCGGGTGAAGGTAATTTCCTATGCTGATGATACCCAGAATTAGAAGCAACCAGAACACCGGCAACAATAGCAACAGAAGGATCGGACCCAATCTCTGCATAGGATTGGTATCAAATGGCAGGGCTTAAGCCCAGTGCAAAGGTGATGGCAAAAGAGGTCAAGCAAGTGTCAGCACCAATGACCATCCAGAGGATGTTCCAGGAGTAGCTGGGTGGTCCAAAAGAGGTCTACTTAGATCAAAACCCTTTGGCGTATTGGGATGGGAAGATCATCCGATAGCCAGAGCTCAACAGACCCGCAATAAAGAATCTGGCTTGTCCTGTAGCCACTGTGTCTGGGGAGCATGTGTTCAGTGCAGCGGGGACAGTTGTTACTAAGTCTGGGTGTGAGTTACTGATAAATTCCGCAACGGAGCCCATTTTTTTTTAACATGCTTGAAATGTGCTTTTGCGCACATGCGAGTGACTTGCCTGGTGCTTGCGATTGCCCATGAGATTGATTGAGCACGCAGGTCACCCGACTAGGATCTTACCAATAAGCGCCTGGGCCCATACTTCAGAAGGACATCAATTTTATGAACCTTTCTCAGGTCCTGTACTACTCTGTACTTACCGCTGGGTTTCTTTATACCAATTATAGGGGAGTTCCTAGGACTGCTCATTATTTCTTGCAAGATGCCTGCTTCCAATAACCGCTTTATTTCTACTGCAACTCCTGCCTTTATTTCTACATTCATTTTGCATGGTCGTGTGTTTGGGTAAACGGTGTCTTCTTTTATGGTCACTTTTATTGGGTCAACATTTGCCATTAATCCTACATCCTTTCCTGTAAAGTCCCATACTTCTGGTTTGTTCCGTCTGTTGCCGTTCTTCTGGTAAGTTTTTTATTGTCATCCTGGCAATGCCAGTCTCTGGTTTTGCTAACATTAGTTTGTAAATTCCATCTTCGTCTGGGGTCTGAATTTCAATGCCATTGGGAGTGCAAAAGATGGTGCAATTCATTTTGCTCAACAAATCTCGTCCTAGCAGGTTTACAGGACTTGAGTCACAGACTACGAATCTATGCATTTCTTTAAAATTCCCTATTTTTACTTTCATTGGTTCTGTGACTGGGGTATTGATCTGTTTATTAGAAACGCCCACTACTTGGATCGCTTCTCCCGAGAGGGGTAGGTTTGGAACGTCTGCTGTTCTCACAGTAGAACGTGTAGCACCAGTGTCCAACAGGAAGGTGACATCATTTCCTTCAACCTTTCCTTCAATGTATGGCCCTGACTGGTCTACCGGCAAGCATGCACTCCTCGTACTCCCCCCTCAGGCACCGTCAGTAAGGTTCTTCACAAAAGAATGTGTCATTCAAAAGAAATTGTGAGGTTGATGCATCTCTTCTTTCCCTTCCTTCCCAATTCTGAGTCTCTACATTCTGTTGTGCTTTGCTCCTATAATTTGGCATAGGCGCCGGGAGTATCTGGTTCTGTTACCTGCTGCTGGGTCTTCTGTGGCACCTCAGGCTGCGTCTGCTGATTTAAATCATTATTTTGCACATTACCATTCTGCACAGCCTTACACTCGGCCTTCCAGTACCCCAACTTACCACATCCGTGAAAAGGGAACTTCTTTTTCGCATCTTCTCTATCGAATTTTCCTCTGGGCCTTCCCCACTTCCATCGCCCTTATTCTGATTAGTAGTCATCTGATTTAACTGTTGTTCTTGGTGCTCTGCTAATTTTACTTGTGCCCACATAACCTTTTCTTTTTATTCTTTCCGTTTGTTTTCTAGCTCATCTTCACAATATTTTGCATATTTCAGGACCTCATCTATGGGTTTAGCTTGCCAACAAATTTTATTGTCTTTAATCCATTGGGAAATTTCAGGTCTCAATCCTAGCAGAAATCAATAAATAAAATGTGTCATGTCCTTCATGTCAATGTTGTCTAATCCACTGTATTGTTTAAAGGTCTGTAGTAGACGTTCATAATATGAATGCACTGATTTGTCTTTATTCTGAGTGGTTCTATCTATTTTCATCCAATATGTCTCTTTTAAAGGCACCTTTCCTTTCAGGTAAAGTATTACCTGATTATACTTCTTCATTACATCCTCAGAAGGTACTCCTGTCTTCGGGTCTCTTGGATACTCATCACTAGGCCAATCAACAGCTACTTTGCATTCTGTCCACAAATCTACGTGAACAACAATGTCAAATAAGCCATGTAAGTCTTTCAAAAGACACTTCGACACCTTTACAAATCTCTCAACCTATCTGTACCATTCTACAGGCTTTTCTCGAAGTTTCGGGAAGTCATTTGTAAATGACAAAATATCCTGACGGGACCATGAAACATGTACATAGCCTCCACCTGGTACCTCTCGCATGGGACATCATTTTTCTACCTTTTCTGATTCTTTTAAGACATATTCTGAAGTCATTTGTCTTGCTCGCATGTCTTCCTTTTTCTTTGCCGATCTTGCTTTCCATTTCTCTAGTTCACCCAATTTTTGCATTAAATTCATCAGCTCTCTTATTTGCACTTTTTCTCCTGACACATTCATGTTTTCTAAATCTTTGTCAGAGAATTCTACTCGGTAGGGTTTCTGCAATACTTTAGATTTTATCAATGTCGATTCCCATGCTAGCTGGTGTGTCCATAAATTATTTGTGAAACACCTTTGTATTCCTAGTGATGCTTTTACAGATACACAGTAAGTCATCTTCACTAAGGGTATTTAATCTCTCCAATCCCACATTCCCAGCAATCATTTCTTCTATTTCAATCCTTAATTTATATATGTCTAATGGCTTGGGATGTGTCTTTGGTCTCTCTATATCTCGTGTCCATCTGTCTATCTCTTCAGGACTTACCACAGTGGCACTTCTTGTACCTGAGGAAGTCTCGATCTGTACTTCTCTCGAAGTTAAAGAAGTGGTTTTCCTCATTGAACCACCTTCAGGTTCCTTTATCAGTAAATCCATAAAGGATATCACTGATTCACATTCACTTGCCCGATCATCCACTATTAGTGGCTCTTTTCTTGGCTGTATTACTGATGCAGCTGTAACAGGAGCTTTTGGGCTAGCTTGTTTATCTCCATACAAAGGAACTGGGCCAATAATCACTGACATTGTCAAAGCCTCAGGGCTTGTATTTAATTGGGAAATTTTCTGAATTAATTCACTTATCTGTTTATTTAAAGCTTCTCTTTCTCTTTCTTGTAATACCCTTTCAATGGCGGTCTCATGTATCACTTGCGGAATTAAAGGTGGCTTTAAGAACGGGGCAGTTGGGTTCGATGTGCTTGACTCCTCATTATAAGGGGGCTTAAAGAACGGGTTATTCGGATTTACTATTCTTGTCTCTTCGTTGTAGGGTGGTGGATTTTTCATTAATAAATCCTCCATGTAATCATCATCTGAATCACCACCAGTCATCAAATGTTTAGTTTTCTCAGTCCTTTTCCCTCCCACAGGCTCTTCTACAGTTAGTACTAGGTAAAGCCCTTCCACTAACATATTCTGTCTCCATTGTTTCATTTGTTTCTCTTTGGAATCGCGTGGAACCTTTCGGTAAAACTTACTCAATCCTTTATCAATTCTGGGTCTATCTCGCTCGAAAGCCTCAATCTCTCATTCTTCTAGGGCCTCATATTGCGTTAATCTAGGTCTGGGATGTAAATCATTCATTCGGGTCCTTAAATTAAACAAAATTCTTCCATTAAAGGTGCCTTCTAAGAGAAATGCCAGAAGCCCATCATCTTTTGTATATTCCACCAGTTCTCTAACCATACACAAGAATGGTATCCCCTGTCAAACATCATGATTGATGCAGGAGTATTCGGTGGTGGAATAATAAATCCTTCTCTAGTTTTAATAGGCTTGTCTTTTTTAAAGTAGCTTTCAACTTTATCCACAAGGGACAATTTTCTCTTACTTCCGTACATATTGTTAGGTCTGCCTCTTAACATCTGATCCCTAGCAAACCCTAAGTATCTCGGATCAGGTCGATTTTCTGGATGACTTGGATACCACATATATTTCACAAAAATTCAAATCGTGCAAAAATACTTCTTTTTGTTTACTAAATGCATCCAATGCTAGTGCGTCTTTTATTTCTCGACAACCAACCAACCAACAATGCGGTTTCAAATAATTTCAACCAATGGGTGCGCAGCCTTTCTTGTGAGACGAGTGCTCACGCTCCTGTGCTCACCCCTCCTTTACAATGCTATCTCAGCTACACGCCCGCTGTCTTGACCAATAACAGCGCTGCACTGAGTGACGTCAGCGCAGCTCCGCAACTGACTCCCTCCTTCACAAGGTATTTCGAAAACTCAGTTCTTTTGAATTTTAAAGTACAAATTTTATTATTTAACAACGGCAACACATTCGCCACTGTACCCGAGTGACTAGATAGGAAATACATTTTTCACTGCAAGTAAATGCCTTCCGTTTACTTTTGATACACTATGAGTAGAACCCTTCCGCCTACCCTTCACACAAGCATTATAGAACCTGCTACTCCTCCGGACTCCTCCACTCTGGGATATATACTGAGGCCAAAGTTTCACCAACGAACCCCTTTGCTATCAATCAAGCTGCTATTCCTTCCGTGTGACCCTTACTAGGTTATATCACAATAGAAGTTTTGCCAGCAAACTCTTTGCTATCACTTATTCGCACATTCATACGAAAACCCTAAATAGGGCTTCTGGTTCTGCCCAACCATGCATTAACTTCCTACAGGTAAGTGACCTCGCTGCGATGTGGCTTCTATTTACCACCCGCTATTCTGCCCCGGGGATTCCAGACAAAACATATAACAGGTACGAACGATTTTGGTTAATACATAAAATTCAACATAGCAGCATCAAATAAACATTTCAATAACACCACATTTGATCGATCAATGAAACATGAATTTTAACCTACTAACTAATTGACTACCTAACTTTAACTAATCCCTAACCATACTTCTGCTACCAGGAAATGTATTGATAGGGCGCGCAGGTCACCCGACTAGGATCCAACCAATAAGCGCCTGGGCCCATACTTCAGAAGGACATCTATTTTATTACCTCAGACAGGTGACACACGCTCTATTATCAGTTTGTGCTTATACTAATTCCTATACCAGTAACTTACCAATCCTTGTCACTAAATACCTAAACACGATGAATCAGGGAGTTAGATAAGAAAAAGGCACTAAAAAATACCATAACATTTGCATTTATATAATAACCACAGACTCAGGGTAGGTTCAAACTCTTTATCTAATCATCATCATCAAAAGTCATAAGCCACAGGTTAAATGCAATCAAACTATCAATAACCAAGATCAGAAACAGCGTATAGCTATGTATAAGATAGTTTATGCCAACCATTTAGCAAACTTGAAATAAAGGGAAGGTAGAACAAGGAACATGCTAATTTTAAAAAACAGACTTTCGCAACTTGATTAAAGGAGTGTAAAGAAAGGGAACATGCTAAACCCAAAAACTTTCATAATTCATTGGCAGTTTGGAAAGGAGAACATAATCATGCAATTCGAGAATCAGATTTAGCACAATAACTATAGGGAAGGTAAATATTTGGAACACACTATAGATTCAGCTTATCTATTGTAAAGGGAGGGTGAGAAAAGGGACATATACTATATAGAAACGATTTAGCATTTGACTAAAGGTGGGTTGAAAATTGGAACACCGCAACAGACAGAAATACATGAAAGTCTCATTTACCAAGGGACAGGGAAGATAAAGGAGCATATGCAATCAAAACTTTGCAACAAATCAGGGAAGGTAAGAAAGGGATGCAATTTAAAAAGACAATTACCCACACAGATGTATATTTACCTAGAATAGTTTAAAGACCAACCCTGGCCACGGGTCAGTTGGAAAGGACAGGAGAAACCCCAAATACTTCAGTGCCAGTAGGCAAGCAGGTGCAGCTCATGGACAATCAGGACAGGATAACCCCAGAATTTGGACCAGGACCGGATCACCAAAGGTTAAGACCAGCACCCGCAGTTTCGGTTGCAACGCCTGTGCTTCTCCCTCTCTGCAAGAAATCTGCCAAAACCCTGATTGGGTTACAACTTTCACCAACAAAGTGCTTCGCCAGCACTTTCACTTCCCAAAATACCGATTGGGTTCTCGAACCTCCCGACAGAGTGCTCTGTAGCTCTCTGCTCTTAGTCACCTATTGAGTGCGTTGGGTCAGTGACAGGTCAGCTATTCAGACAAGTCGGACAATTTCTCTAGCTAAACCTACGCTAATTTTACTGTTTTTCAGGTCAGTGTACCACCCCCCCCCAATGTTGCAAGTGTAGGATCCCCAATTTCGATTGGACCAAGGAGGAGGACAGGTCATCACACCGCCCTAAATTTTGAACTTTCTCAGTCTCCTTATTTAAATTTTGTCTACGCCCATTACATTTTCAGGTTCTCATGACATATGCCTTTCGGTTAACAATGGTGAATATAACATTAAATACAATGTAATAATTTTCAGTACAGTTCAGCTTCTTCTAGCTGGGTTAGGGTTTGTCTTACCAGGCGCATCTTGGCTGTTGCTGCCATCTGGCTCGGTTTTAATGCCACAGAGTTCATCTCCCCTCTGCAGAGTGACATGCGCGGAAAGAACTTTCAAAATGGAGTAGTAAGCACCTCCCAGGCCCATAGAATACGATACTTGAAAAGTAAAAGGAAACAATTTAGAACACAGAAATACATGATTACTCTGTATACCATGAATTTCTACACTATACCCATTACTTTATAATAAACTATAGCATTAGGATTAAGCAGAACGAACAGCTTAGCAAAAGCAGCAGTGCAAGCTTCTCGCATGTGAGAACACAGAACAGCCATTTTAGCACTAGTGCGCAGATGCGACAGGGTTCCCTCCAAAAGCTGCGAGTTCGTCATGTCATGTGGGTATGACAGACACATGTGCAGTAGTAATTCCCGCGTAGCAGCAGCCATATTAGATGCAAGCGTATTAGGATTAGACAACACATAAGCAAGCTTCTCTCGGATACCCCATGTAAATGTAAGATGTGCGAAATTAGTAAAACAAACAGGTTGGTTACTTCGTTATTGTTATTTGAGGTTCATGAGTACGAGCAAGTCGCTTCATATGCGATTCCTTGCTCCATCAAGATTCCCGAGCTGTTCACGGTTGTCATGAGATTTGTTAGCTGGGAGCATGCTCCAGTGAGTTTTTGCGGTCATCCACACGTGATTCGGGCACGCCAGCCTTTCCGGTGGATGTTTTCTGCAGTGCGTGATTCCAAACATGCAGGATTCTACTGCAGTTGCAAACTGGTGAAGATTATCTCCATCAGAAGCATCAAAATATTCCCGAAATTATGATTTGGAGTTAATAACCTCCTTGAATGGACATTTGGCGTTGGTTTTTTTGTGCAAGTGGCCCGTTTTTTTCCAACTGGAAGGTAGTGCCCCAGAATCTCCAACTTCCTGCTCCTTTCCAGCATGCTCCTCCAAGTGCTTTGTCCATCTCCTGGTCACTTTTCATTTAGATTTGGAGCTGGAAGGATCACTCTTTGTGTCTACTGCAGATCCCTTTGGATTTAATGACTTCATAATTGAGATTTCAAAAGTAGGTTGAAAAACTGATGTTGTTTGTTTGATTGGGACCATGCACCTGGATGTATTTGTACTTTTAATTTCAAATGTGTTTTATTGATTTTAAGACCAAAAACAGGCATCACAGTACAATGGAGAGGCAATAGGCATATATTGCTAGCGAGACAGACAGACACGTCTTCTCTGTACATCGAACAATAGGCGAGGTACTTATGCCAGAGCAGAAGTATAATGCCAAGGCAACGAATGGTAGGCGTTGTAAGAAAGCAAAACTGTAAGAACAGAAACCAGGAACCCACCCCCGCCCCCGACCAACCCCCCCACCCCCCTCCCACCCCAACCAGTGTGCCGTGCCTGGGAAACATTCTCAGAAACAATCAGGTAATGGGTACTGCAATGACACATGAGATCACGGAGGGTCATGTGTGGCTTCGGTAAGTCGCAGTTCAATTTTTTACATTTATTGTTGTGGGTGGCCTGTTGTTACAATAAGGGTCTAGTTAGTTATTTGTAAGTAAGGTTTCTTCTTTTATAAAGGAAAAATGTTGCCCAGTTCACCTCATTTTCTCTATTAAAAAAAATACATTTGCAATATTGGTTTAATTCACTATGTGGCCTAGTCTACCATTCAGCCTTTCAGCCAGTAGGCCCAGTGCTAGTCGTTGGTGCACGAAACAACTGTTTCTGTGGTATCTGTTGAATTTGAAACATCATTTAGGCCATGGATGGATTTGGATTGAAATACAATTTGTTTTCTTTTTTGTGGTATTTCACGTTTTTTTTACTGCAAACAATGTATAGGTGGGGTAATGCCTGTGGAGGATGTATGTTGTAAACATTTTTAGCCCTGCTAATTTAAATTTTTTGGCATGGTTAAATTAATACTGTGTTCTCTTTTTTAACATGCCTTCTTTGTCTGGCCAGTATGTGTGCGTGTGATATAACTGATGTTGTGTTTTATCTTTAAAATATAAGTGCTGAAAAAGAATTGTGAAAACGTAGTAATGGAAACGATTGTCGAATAAAAATACACTAAAATATGTTCTATGTTAGCTGCACAACCATAACTCATCTCTCAAAAGATGGGAAGGCAGAATTAGTATGTGATTCGACATCAGAATTTTAGGCCTCAGTTTAGGGATATTGATAGGTATATTTCTACAACCACAGTGGCAAGTGCCAAGGTAATGACGCCATGTGTCTGCTTAAAAGGCATGCAATCATTTTCTGTCCTTCCTATGTATTACTAGAGTGCAAGACTGACATGCGAGGTAGGCGAATATGAATGTGTGGCATGCTTGTTCATATATCACAGATATGAATCTATGGGGAAATGAGAATGTGATTGAATCCTGAATGAAAGTCACTCCTCACACTTGATAACTTTAACAGGGAATGAGTGTTGCATACTCATCGTTATGGAAATGTGCACACCAGTCTGATGCAGAGATACATTAGGCAATACCCCAAGATCCTTGGATTTAAGGAGTCACTTTTAACTTATTCTTTGATGGAGGTTTCATGGATGCTTGTGAAATATTTGCACTCATCAGAAAAAAGAATTCACTATTTTACTGTTTTAAAAAATGGAAATGTATATAAGAGACAATGAAAAGACCAAAACCAATTCAAAATTGGTACGGGAGCTGCACTCAATTGCATGTCCAAAATGCCTCATCATTATTACATCAGCGGAATCTTGAAAAAAAACAGGAAGCACACGTTATGAATTACTAAATGTTGAAAATAGCACACATAAAATAAGCGATCCATTTCAATATCTATTTAAGGAAGGCAGAGGAAAAAGACTGACCTACCCTCCAAGTAAGTTTTTATCTGCAATTCTTCTAAAACATATACTGTTCAATACCAACCTTTGTTGCTCAAATGACATAACGGATGCCTTTCAATTCATTGGCCACATGTTTTCAAGTGACAGAACGTACATATATCCTAGCTCATTTAGAGCTGTACAGTGAAGTTTGATAGCAGTATTGCTGTGCATGTTTACCAGTACTAGTCAACTAAGACGTTCTATAATACCACCTTGTGAGGAGGGAATGTCTCCTTCAAGGTAAAAGAGTGTTGAACTGTGTCTTTAGTGCCCAAAGCATGCGAATCTGCTATCCTGACTGCTAGTTTGGCCTGACGTAATGCTAACCTAATGTGGCCTCTCGCTGACAGTGAGAAGTACAGGATCTGCCAGTGTTAAGATGAGGCAAACTAAGTGCATCTTCATTAGGTAATTGTCTACATTTCTTGCAGTGGGTACATTACATTCAGAGGTGGTAACAGCATACTATGTTTTGTGAGTTTGTAGTGGAACCAGACCGTATTCTCTGGGTCATTGGAAGCACAGTTTTCTGACCTCTCTCATGTATAGTTCTGCTGATTTGTGAAACCAAAAACCTGGGGCTGACATTCTCTGTCAAGAGTCTGTCCCCCACATGCATCATTGTTTCATTTTGCACTTCCTAATTTGCGATTTTTAGGGAATCGCAAATTAGGAAATGCAAAATGGGATGCATGTACATTTTTGCAAAATATTTGAGAATCGGTAAAAATCGCAATTTTTACCGATTCTCAAATATTATGCGAATTCCAAAGTGCGAATTTGCACTTCCCATTGTTTCCAATGGGCCAAAAGGCCCATAGGGATCAATGGGAAGGCTTTAACAAATTGCGATTTTCATTTTGAAAATCGCAATTTGTTAATGCATTTCATGGGTGCAGGGGGGGGTCCAAAGGACCCCCCCTGCACCCCTGAAATGTATTTTTCGCATCATGTTACACACACAGATGTCCTAAGGACATGTGTGTCCGTAACATGACTGCTTAAAAAAAGCATTTTTAAGCATTTTTACACCTTTTTCCAAATTTACCGAGTGGTTCAACCACTCGGTAAATTTAACCCCCTAATTGCGAATTCGCAATTTGAAAAATATTAATGCATTGCTTTTAAGAAATCGCATATTTGCGATTTCTTAAAAGCAAATGCAATTTTAGAAATCGCAAAAATGATGCAAATTCTAAAATTGAATGATGCATTCCAAAAAGCTATTTTGGAATCGCAAACGGCCGATTTTAAGGAATCGCACCGTTTGCGATTCCAAAATACTTTGATGCATGTGGGGGTGTGTGTCTGTGAAGCATATATATGATAGTAGGGCTCTGTTTGTTGTCTTAGTACTAGTGCCAGTGAATTCCACTTTGGATGCCCCTTATTTATCATGGAACAAGAAGGAGGGTTAGGATAGCTTCCTCAGACAGTGGAAGTGTATTGCCTGCATTCCTGTGGATGGGAGGTGGAGACACAGATATTGAAATGGGCAGGATGGAGATAGGGCTACCTTTAGAAATTTCATGAGATTTTTGTTACCCTGCCTGGTTATTAGTTCTTTCTGGGCTCTGACATTTTGTAGATAGTAGACGTGAGGCATGGCACTGTAGTTTTTGTTATATGAAGTGAAGAAGTTTCCAGGCAGGACCTGCCCTTTTGTCCGACTCTGATTGCTGCACCAGAAAGTTGCAAAGAACTCACACGTCACTGTGTCCATATTATAGATGCATCTGTTTGAAGCCGGCCCTATTACTAACTGCTGTGAGAAGAATCATTTTGTACATAGTACAACATTATTTTGAAGCTTGATACAGCGAATCCACATCTGCTGTTCTGAAAGTGTACATAAACGTTAGATCTTAACTACCACACTTTGTTCCAGTCCAAGTCCTTCATGACCAAGGAAGGGAGTTCTCCCTATATTTGGAGGATTGCTGAGTGCCCATGGCTGGTGTCGGCATGAAGGGATATCGCCTGATGTCTGCAACTTGCTGGAGAAGCTGAAGGTTTGGTTATGTGCCTAGAAGCCTGACTGCCTTCTTACAGAGGGAAGGATAATGCATTGCACTGCATAGGAAGAGAGTGGACAGGAGGAGAAGCTTGCATGCTGTTCGAGGTGTGGGGCACCGAAAAGTAGCTGATTGCTGTGTGGGTTCAAAGACAGTAATGATCCAATATACACATTCCCCCACATGCATCAATCTAGGATTTTGCATTTCTTAAATAGCGAAAATTAAGGAATCGCTATTTAGGAAATGCAAAATGCTATGCATCAAGAAATCCTAAAAGTTTTTAGGATTTCTTAATTTTCGGAAATTGCGATTCCTTAATTGCGAAGTGCAATTAAGGAATGGCATTAAATTGATTCCTATGGGCCTAGAGGCCCATAGGAATCAATGTAGTCAATTGGAAGGCACTAGCAAATTGCGAGTGGCACTTAGAAAATTTCATGGGTGCAGGGGGGGGGGTCCAAAGGACCCCCCCATGCACCCCTGAAATGCAATTGAAAGTGCATGTTTCACACACACATGTCCTAAGGACATGTGTGTCTGTAACTGGACAGTTTAACAAATGCATTTTCAAGCATTTTTAAACAATTTCGCAAATTACCACGAGGTTGAACCTCGTGGTAATTTGCACTTCCAATTTGAATAATTGCAATTTTTTTTTTAATGATGCATTGCTTTTAAGGAATCGCAAATTTGCAATTCCTTAAAAGCAATCGCATTTTTGGAATTCGGTAAAAATACCGAATTACTCAAAAATGCTTGATGCATCCCAAACACATATTTAGGAAGTGCAAACGGCCGAATTTACCGATTCGCACCGTTTGCACTTCCTAAATAGGTTGATGCATGTGCCCCAGAGTCCCTCTCTGTGTTGTTTCAGCTCCCACCATAGGCTGCGTAAAGAACTTTACACCAAATTGCCATTGTGGGACCCGACATTTCTGTCATCAATCCTGATGGCCTACTGCTGCAACTGCCATCCAAGGTTCCCAGGCTGCCTACCTGAGAGGAGCAACTGTCAAAGACTAAAAGACAAAAGCCTGTCTGCATTGGCCTCCAAGGCCACAACAGATGAAGATGAATATTCGATTGCACGAGCCCCAAGGACTGCAACTTCCAAAGCTGAATGCCCACCTACGTTGACCTAAAAGTTGCACATGTCCACAAGCCTGCCAACCGTGTCACTCATCACCCATTAATGTATGGGGGGCTAACCACCATTCATGGTTTCCCATCCCAATGAGAAAGCTCAAGAGTTGAAGGCACTGATTGCACCGGCGTGCACCCAGGAATCACCAGTGTCACTGAAAAGATAACTTTCAAAACAATATGAGACTGTCCC
This sequence comes from Lissotriton vulgaris, assembly GCF_964263255.1. NCBI lineage: Eukaryota > Metazoa > Chordata > Amphibia > Caudata > Salamandridae > Lissotriton > Lissotriton vulgaris. Next base: position 868,196,402 of record NC_141694.1, read on the forward strand.
TGAGTACGAGTAGAAAAAAACTGTTGCCATCAATGTTAACCATTGCTGGCATGAGCTTGTTTGGGCCAAAAACAATTGAGCTAACATAAGGGGTAATCACCTGTGCTAAGCTTATACCTGTACCAATACCATTGCCTCAGTCACAAGCGAGACAGAGAAGGGTGAGGGGGACTGGACACCAAAAGGTTATGTGCATTTTTTCAGATGCCACAAGGGTATAGACTTCTGTATCTGAACCACCTTTGGAATGCCCAGTATTTAGTAATAATTTGTGAATAAAGTGCTCTATTTTGCTTAAAAGACTAGAACTGGACTAAACAATACTTTTATTGTGCCTGCTGGTTGACTGTTGAGTTCTGAGCATTTCGCTTTCATACAGCCATCCTTAGAAACCTGTGGCTGCTCGCCCTTGCTACCCTGAGAGTCAAGTGCAGAAATAACTGTACTTGTTCAAGTTTTCAGAGACACAGCTTCATAAACTACATCAGTGGCAAACATCCTCAGTAACAATAGCTGGAACCATGTGGCCACCTGCCTGTCGCATGACCAACCCGAGTGGAGTCCATAGCACATTTATCACAAAATTACCCTGCATTGTTTCTGTCAATGAAGGGGTGGCTTAATTCAAATGCAAATTAAACCATGCCATAATGTTATTACTGCAACTTATTTCCCATTTATTTCTACAGCGTGATAAATCTCAGAGCAATGCTGTTCATTTACATTATTTCAGCATCTTGGTATACAATCCAGATTTAGCATTACATTTTAAATAAACCTTTAAATAGCCAAAGCAAGACAGGTATCATCCCATCTACTCAGATGCATCACTACAACTACCATCATTTGTGACAAGCTCTTGGCTGACTGACTGACTTGTTTCACTTTTTATATACACACTCTTCTAAGTGTCTCTTGGTTAAGTATTGTATTACTTTAAATCATATTTGTTTAGAGACCTTTGAAAGAGTGTAAATGACTTAGAGTGGGCAAATTAAAGTGGAAGTGAATTAAAAAAGCGATGGGGCAGATTTACAAGAAAGTGACAAATCTTTATAGATGCGTAATTTTCCCTACACCACCATTAGAAACCCTTGCGCCACTATGTATGTGCCGAATTTACAATATGGTGCTCCATGGCGCAAGGATTGACAGATGCGTCAGAAATACTGACGCATCAGTTGACACAAAAGTCACGCATTGCTGGAGTTTTGTCGCATGCACAACGCAACTCGAGCAATGCAAGGGGAGGCCTATCCTCATTGCACTGCGTCAAGTAGGCGTAAGAATTTGACGCAGTTGCGTCCTAGAAGTGGCGAAGAGAAATCTTGTAGATTTCACTGCGTCACTTCTACGAGGCTTTTTTATGCTGGGACACCACCCTGCATATATTATACCTGACGCAGGTATAATGTGACGCAGGGCTTTGCAACGTGACAAATCTCCCTAAATGTATCACGCTGTAAATGGGCCACATTTATACTCTGCTGCTGCGTCACAAAAAGTGACGCAATAGAGGCACAAAAATGACACAAGGGGCTTGTAAATCTGCCCTGGTGTCTTTGAAAACAAAGCCCTACCATCAATAATTCTCAATCTAGAATCCAGACAATGCTATTATGTGTGACTAGTACTCTGAAGTGAGTCAACTCAACAGTGACTTGTGACACTACAATGCCCGCACTTCAAGTAAAATAAATGAAGAGATTGGTTTGCCCCTGCTTTTCCCACATCATCAAAAAGGAGAGTGGAAAAAGGAGATGTACTACTTGGGCGCAAGTGAACTCAAAAACAAATCAAACAAAGAGTTCCTGTGTTCTATTAAAAAACAAATGTATACATAGGAATGTATTTTCTGCCACATCTATATATATATATATTCAATGAAAAAACCATAGGTTATAGTCCATATATAGTTAGGAATTAGCATTTACAAAACCTTATTTTACTCGCATAAAACCATTGAAATTCCATATATAGTTAGATGCGCTAACTATATATCGCGCACCCGCAATCCACTGCTGATGATGTCACATATTACATCATTCATGACATGGTCAGTGACATCACTGATGACATCACTGATAACAACTCAAATGACATCACTGATGACATCTCAAATGACATCACTGATGACATCACTGATGACAACTCAAATGACATCACTGACAACATCACAGATGACATCATTCATGTGTTAATACGATGAACCTCTACAGACTCTGATATATCCTTAGATACACTCAGTGAAAACAGACACTCACAGATTGTCACTCATCCATGGAGTTACTCATACACCTAGACAGTCATGCAAAGAATCAATCACACCTCCAATTCCTCAACTATACAGTTATACACACCTTACTTATTGAAGCATATTCTAACACATATTTACTCTCTTATATAATCCCTAATAAAAGTTCACAATGATCCATACAGCCATTCACACATTCACTGGCTCTAATGCACAGTTATTTATATATGTTAACTCTCACATGTACTGTGTTTTACATATGTACTTACTTTGACATGTAGCACTGAGATATCCATTCACTCACCAATACACTCATGCACACAGTCAACCGCCCATACAGCTGTTTCCACATGCACTTTTGAAACCATACATCTAGTGAATCAACTGCTCACACATCTATGCACAGAGTCACACACCTCCCAGCCACTCACACATATACTCAGTCTCCCATACAAATACTTGAGCAACCAATCAATAACCCATATAGTTATTCATATAGCTACTGATCAACACATGCAGCAGTTTACAGAACAACAGATATAATGATGCACAAACTAATATAGTTTATTCACTAACCCATGCACTCAGTGAGACACATTTAATCACTCCCTCATACAATCAGTCATGCACCTACTAAATCCTTCATCCAGACATTTATACATCCACTCATTCTTCAATATGTAAGACATATTTTAACTTTACAGAAACATACAGTCACTGGATGTTGTGATCAGTGATGTCATCAGTGATGTCACTGACCATGTCATGAATGATGTAATATGTGACATCATCAGCAGTGGATTGCGGGTGCGCGATATATAGTTAGCGCATCTAACTATATATGGAATTTCAATGGTTTTATGCGAGTAAAATAAGGTTTTGTAAATGCTAATTCCTAACTATATATGGACTATAACCTATGGTTTTTTCATTGAATTTCAATGGTTTTTTGAAAGCTAATATTTGTATCTGTAAAATGTATTCTTCTTTAAATCATAAAATATATTGTACATGTTTTTTATACATTTTTAAAAAAAAAAAAATTTGTTCCGCTCCTAGTCCGCGAACTGGTCAGCTTCCCGTTAGCTGAATTCAAAGCCGCGACTTGGTGCGCGAGCCGGTAATCGTTCCTTAAGCGTAACTGTTACGTTATCATGACGTTTTGCGTTGTCGCGTAATACGTTATCCGACGCGCCAAGTTAGCGGACCCGGAAGCGGATTGGATAGTGGCGCAAAGCGCGAAACGTAAAGACAGCAGGTCATGTGACTCGATAATAACACTTTTCATTTGTTCATTTCACTTTTGGTTTCCTAATGATGTAATACTAGGTCATGTGACCTAAAAATAACACTTTTCATTGGTTCAGAACTTTTGCTTTTCCCAAATCATGTAAACCCCTCCTTCTTTCCTCACTCTGACTTTCATCTTGGTGAGAGAAAGACCATTTACCTGAAGTTCAACAATGGCTTCCATTCTTGCTGCAGCTGGTACACCCCCACCACCACCTCCACCTCCTCATAAGAAGAGAGGACCACCAAGTCAATTTACCTCCAACAGAGAGCAGGAAGAGGAGGAAGAAGAAGAAGAGGATCCAGATCAACAACAATTTATCCCAGAGTTGCCCCGTGTTTCAAAGAGAAAAACTAGTTTCATCTGGCAGTTTTTTTCCATCCCTCCAGGGGAGAAGAAGGTGAATGCGAAATATGTCACCTGCCTCATCTGTGATTACAGATTGTCAAGAGGCACAGAGAAGAAATATAGTATGGGCAACTATACTATGCATCGACATATGACCAGGTGGCATCCCTTGAACTACAGCCGGGCTGAGTTAAGGGACCTACAAGACAATCCCCCGACAACTCCTGTGGCCAGATCTACCTCATCAATGTCTTTGTCAGGAAGAGAGGCACAGGAAACTGTGCCAAATATTCAACCAAATTTCCAACATATGAGGTTTACTTGTATATATTGCGGTGCAATGTTGTCGTATGGGAACATGAGCATCAATTTGATTAATATGGTGTTCGAAAACCATAAGTGCCCTAATGCACCCAAGAAGTAATTTTTTTTTTGCTCCTGTTGAGCCGTTTTCAATGCCTGTTTTTTTGTTGTTTCCCCTCCATAAAAAACACAAAAAAAACATAAAACTGTTCTAAAAATACAAAAAAATCAAAAAATGTTCAGAAAAAAAAAAAATATATATATAAAACAACAAAAACAAAAAAAAAAAGTTCTTTTCAGAACTACCTCCCCTTTCAAATAAAATTGCTAGAATGTTTATCACTCTGGCAAGCTCTATTTCTTTTGGTTCGCTTCAAGTTCGCTGACCGGTTCGCGAACTTTAAGCGAACTAAAAAAATATTTTTTTTAAAAAAAGAAGAGTTAGTATAAGGGAAGTAAACAGAGAATAATGTAAAAAGAAAGACAGCTATAGAGAGTAAATGAGAGATAGTGTCAGTGACATCATCAGCAGTGCATTGCGGGTAAAAAGAGTAGAAAACATTTACCTTATAATTCTTGTTACCTTTTTAAAATATTTTTTCATACTTTCAATCTGTAAAACAGAGAACAAACATTTCCAAAAATATTAAAACATGTACTTAAAAATTAGAAAAGACAAGGGAAAAGGTTCAAGAACAAACAGTTTTTCAACAACTTTGACATTTACAGAAGTCTCTGCTTCTCTACGTCCCCTACACAATCCTAAATATATATATTTTACAAAAAACTGTATCTTGATGTTGAAGATGTAAAGCCATCATAAAATTGTCTCTAATATTTTAAATGATAGTTTCAGGATGCAAATAAGATGTCTGCTTTGAAGAGCTTTCTTTGAGGTGAGGCCTATTCCTTTTTAAAAAAACAGTACCCGGAAATACAGCACTATAAGCATTAAAATTGACACTTACAAAAGACTCAGTTTTTCCATATCTACCTCACATTTCTAAATGTATATCATAAGTACAAACAGAAGAACATTAATTATACATGTTAAATGGTTTATTTTTGCTGTTCTCAGAATGTATCAAATTTCACTTAAATCAGTGACTTGAAGATATTCATCATGTAACAGCGGGGAAAAAAAAACACAATCAAAATGACTGTGTTTAAAAAACCCATACAACCTAAGAAATCTGATTTCAAAACTCCTTAAAATTAACTTACTTTCAATGACGTCGAAGGATCTCCTATGAACAGCATCCACTCTGTTGTGCTATAAATATTTTCAGCCCGCCACTTTCTGAAAGAAAACCTCCATCGATACGAAAAATATGTTACATAGAAAAAAAGACTTCTCTCATTCTATCACATGTTTCCACTAGGCCAAATCATGTTGCCGCGATTCGCAAGTCTTGTAATTCTTCCAATCAAATCCCGACATTTTCTATTTTCGCAACTTGCTAAAAGAAAACATTTGAGATTATTTTCACAATCCTGGACTACTAATATCTTACTCTTCTTTGTCACTCATGTTCTCCTTTTCCTATGACACTGATACTGCTTACTATGAAGCAGACTTACTTGCATCAGGTTTATATAGTCGGATTTTACAAAATGACATTATAATTAAAAGTTTTGGACCAATAATCTAGACAGCATTGCAGACTTACATTCCCTCAACTTGATGAACCTTTTCCAATTCTTCACAGGAAATCTCGAGATTCTTTCTTTAAAATTTTGGTTTTAAAAACACCAGGTAAGAATTTTTAAGGTCAAACGGCAATTTTTTTTTTAAACTTACAACGGAATCATTGCAGAATGACCAGCCGTTTCGAGACTTTAAATAAGCTGTATAATGTCCTGAAGTTGTTGAAGGACCATTGTGATAGATAATTGCTACAGTTACAAAAGTCCTTCCTGATATTGAAAGCTGAGAAGCCACAAAATTTTTTATTAAAGTTGACAATTTTGATCCATCAGGCCTACATCGTTGGATCATTAAAATGACATACTGTCCATATCTACGTATAAGTAATGTTGACATCATTTCAGATTTACATTGGCTACACTCCATGTTGTGATCCGCTGCATTTACTAGCTTATTAAAGGAGACTGATTTACTGTCTGGCAAAGTTAAATATATAAATCTTTCTGAGTCTACACTAGTAGTACTTGATACCCTACAATTCTCGCAGTCATGCTGCCATTGATAAGAAAGCCCAAACAGGTGATCTACATCTACACCCTCAATGGGAGCGTATTTACAAGACACTTGCCCCAAGAGGAACACTTTCCATTTAAAAAGGTAAACATAACATCGCAGAAAAGTCAGCAATATTCATGCATTATCCAGCAAATGCTCTTAGCCATGTTATCCACCTTCCATTGGATAACAGAAAGCTGATTGGCTCTCCGGTGTCTGTCAACATTCTAAATAGTCCGGAGCGGCCGCCATCTTATCTCTCGGTAGGATCGAGAGAGAAGAAGAGGTGAAAAACGAAGGGGGAATTTATTGAAAGGGGGCAAGGTATACCCCTCTTGACCCCCTAGGAATGTTGTTGGGGTTATTAAAGGGTCCCGTGGGGAAAATAAAAAAAAAATGATTTTTCACGGTAGAAGCGCTTCACGGGCCGCAAACTGGGCCGCAAACTGGTAGCGAAACGGGAATTCGCCATTTTGTGCTTCGTTTTAATTGTTTAGAGACAAAAATTATCGCCGCACATCGGCCACAATGCATGAATATCGCTGAAAAGTCAGCGATATTCATGCATTATCCAGCAAATGCTCTTAGCCATGTTATCCACCTTCCATTGGATAACATGGCTAAAAACCGCTCTGTGCGTGAGCTTTTTTTTTTTTTTTTTTTGCTGCGTGACGTTTGTTAACGTTCGATTCGATGGAAATCAGGAAGTGTTGAACACCATTTTGTCACTGCGAGTAAATATTTTATTATAAATGAATCCTTATTGATAAACATTGTCTGCGCCATCTTGCGTTTTTGTCCAATGCCACAATTTTGTCGTGCACGGCAGCCATTTTAGATGCCTTGACCAGGGCCACTCTCTGCACGCCGCCGATTCTCAGCATGGCTCCCCACCCTCGCACGCATCTCCCCCACGCAATGGTCACCCCCGCTCTCTCTCTCATGCATGGGCCATATACTTCCCCCATCTGCGCTGCTCTTCTCTGAGAATCACACCCTGTGCCCGCTCGACACCTCCCTTTCACCCTATTCACTACCGCACCCTCTGACACTTCTCTTCCTCTGTGTCCGATTGTCCAGGCCGGACCTAGGCTATCACCTAGCCCTGCGGATGTAGTTTATGGCTCCAGCTGTAGAGTATCCAGACATGCCAACCCTCCCGATTCAGGTGTGAGACTACTGATTTCAGTGCTAGTCTTTCGCTTCCCGATTCCTGCAAGGAAAAACCCGGGGGCATATTTCCAACAACTAGCGGTAATTTTTGTCTCTAACTTGTTTAGAGACAATAATTATCGCCGCACTTCGGCGAATTTTATCGCACATAAATTGATTTCTTAAATCGTTTTTAAAAACAACATATCTGTTTCAGCTTACATAACAAACCATGGAATGGGCTCCATGTACCACAATAACTTGTGTTACTGCATGCCAGAATGTTACACCAAATATGCAATTACAATTTCTCTATAAAACTAATTCTATTACTATATCACTAGAGACAAAACCACATTTTAAAAACACAGCTTTCTTCATCATTTTCTCCTTAAATCATACTATTCTCTATCTAAATTAAATAAATCTTTTCTCACCTTAGCAAATATTGTTTGAGTTTTGAAAACAGTCTCAGAAATACACCAAATTGTCTTCAGCAGAAGAAAAAGGATGCACTCCAAAGGCTGCAGCTATTGAAAGCACAGAAATACAGATATTCATTTCACATATCTCTCATATTAGCCAATCATACCTCTTCCCTCACTTTTTTCAAATCAAAACCCTTGCCCCCTCTGCCCTCTCTCCCTTGTTTCCATAGCAACCACCTCCTGGAAGACCTCTCATGTTTGCAAATTCACACAACAATGTTTCAATTGAACTCTGAACTCTCAGTGCACCTGCGTATCCAGTGCAATCTTTCAATAAATGTTTCTTCCTTGACCATTCAAATTACATCTTTCAAAGAACACATCCATGCACCCTAACTTTCTGTTTTCAGAAATGGAAATGCACCAATCACTGCTAATGAATCATTAGCATTGTAAATCCACAGTTTTTTTTCTTTAGAAACTCCTACTGTTTCAACTGCCCTTTCATTACCACACTTCATCTGACTGCAGAACAACCTTCTCCCACCATGTTTAAGGTCTGGATTGTTGGACATAGTTACATCCACTGGGCTCAAAGGTATGCTGAGAGCAGAAATTTACCTAACCTCAATTTACAAGATGTGGAAATTAAGTGGTTGGGCCAAAGAGGATTAAAATGTCACCAATTGATACCATTGGTGAAAACCTTTATGCATTTGCCAAAACCTGACCTGTTAATAGTGCACTGTGGAGGTAATGATTTGGGCACTTTGACAGGGGTAGGTCTGGAAATGCTTTTAAAGGACACCTTTGAGCAATTAATGGCACTTTTTCCTCAAACTGCCTTGGTATATTCCAATATATGCCAAAGACAGAAATGGAGGTGGTCCAACCAATTTTGTCCACAAATTGAGAAAGCGAGGAAGCATGTAAACAAATCTGTTTCAGCTTACATGAGAGACCATGGAATGGGCTCTCTGTACAACAATAACTTGCGTTACTACATGCAAGATATCTACAGAGGAGATGGAGTTCACTTCTCAGATGAGGGCAACAGAATTTTCATTCTGAATTTAAGACTGTGCATTGGTACCTACTTATAAGTACCTAAATGTACCATAAACCCAAAAGCTCTTCTCAGAGCTACCCTACATCTGATCACTCACAATTATTATTTTCCTCTAACTTTTTTCACTAATTTTCCACAAAATTCGCTCCCCGGAGCGCTACCCGGTTCGCTAACCGAAAGCTAACCTCGCGGATTTTTTAAAAAAAAGTTTTTTTTCCGCACATATAAGCCTCCTCAGCCACGCTCAGAAAACCTAGGGGGTCAAGATAAGTCTACCATGACCCCTTCTACCCATTCTAAACATTATTTGCCCTCCATCTTGTATCTTAATGCGACCGAAACACAAAATGGTGGACTCCCGTGACGCTTAAGGTTCGCTAACCGGGCCGCTTTCCGGAAAGCGGTCCTAAAAAAAGGCGGGAAAGTAATTTACAGAAAAACGACTAGAGACACTCTCACCAAATATAGATTAGCTCATACTACATAACAATCCCTTCCATTCTCACAAATTTCATTGAAATTCCATTTAGCCATTTAGCCTGTAGACCTCTCCAAGTACCGTGAGGTAAATTACTTCACAAAACACATCTGAATTGTTGGCATTGACAACCAATGAAAATGTTACTTTCATTTTCTACTTTTATTACCTGACATTTGATTGGTTATATACCTGTATATATATAAAGGGAGAGAAGGAAACACAGCCATTTTGACTACTACTTCTTGTTGTACCTCCTATTTCAATAGCTTCAAAAAACTTCAACTTCTTTGTGAAGGTAAGTTATAATTTAATATATTGTGCACTATGACTTAATATAGTAGACTTTTTTTGCTAGATATACACTATCCCTCTGTAGTAGTAATGTATTTAGATAGACTTCTCTGTTATAGTTATCAATGGAGTAAGGCTTGTCTTGGTTAAATCACATACACTTTTTTATAGTCCTATTTCCACTCTCATACTATACACTGCCAAAAGATAAATTCACTGATAAAAACTGCCTATCTAAAATTAATCCCAACAGTGCCCTATCTCTACTAATATATATTTTTTTAATCCAAATTTCAGGCAAAATTATAGTCCTATTTCCACTCTCATACTATACACTGCCAAAAGATAAATTCACTGATGAAAACTGCCTATCTAAAATTAATCCCAACAGTGCCCTATCTCTACTAATATATATTTTTTTAATCCAAATTTCAGGCAAAATGGAAGGCGAGCAGCAAGTTTCTTTTGAGATGGACCTGCAAGAGAGCAGCCACGAATTAATTGAACAAATTGACATGGAATTTATGGATGAAAGCTTGGATAATGAACTGCTGCAATGTGTCCAAGCAGTAGATGTCCTCCTTGCAAATGAGGACATTTTGCAACCTCACAGATTGCAAACAATATATCAAGAAAATAATGACATTTCAGACACTGAAATGTTAGAAAATGTAATAAATTATGAAAAAGAATCAAAATAAAAAAAACACTTTAAAAAAAAGAAAACAAAAAAAAACAAGAAAAACAACAAACAATTAACATACAGCATTAGAAAAGTCTTTCATTCTTTTATCCATAAAGTTCGCTGCCCAGAACGCTTTCCGGTTCGCGAACTTGGCGCTTATCACGCAAAAAAAAATTTTTTATTTTTTTTTTTGGACCCTCCTAGGCCCTTTTAAAACCTCCACATAAAACCTAGGGGGTCAACGAGGATCTACTATGCCCCCTTATGGTAATTTCCCCCTTTGTTTTGCCCTCCTCTTGTCTCTCGATCCTACCGAGAGACAAGATGGCGGCCGCTCCGGACTGTTTAGAATGTTGACAGACACCGGAGGGCCAATCAGCTTCTCATCGCAAAGTTCAGTTACGCGAAAGGTTCGCTAACCGGATAGCTGCCCGGAGCGCTGTTACAGATATATATCTTGATTTAAACGTTAATTTCTCAAAATCCACTGAAGCACATATATTGAGACCTAGCAAAGGCACATCGGGCTAACAGTCCCTACAATTTTGCCAAGTTTCGTGAAAATCCATTCAGCCGTTCGGGCTAAAAGTGAGTCCAACCGCCCTATGGAAATTAACATGGGAAAAACGCGTTTTGGGACCCCCCTTTTTTCTCGGCCCCCCCTCCACAAAACCCCCCCAAATTTTCAAGGGCTGCTCAGAAACAAAATGTGCCATTTTCCTGAAAATTTCAGCCAATTCCGTCCACAAACGCCAAAGTTATTAGGCATAGAATTTTCAGAAATCCCATAGGGAAAAAATCCTAACTATATATACCTACTGGCGACCGCCAGTAGGTAATATATATATATATATATATATATATATATATATATATATATATATATATATATATATATATATATATATATATATATATATATTGTCAATTTACACACACCCTAATTACGCACTGAGTGCACTCTCCTGGTGGGATACAAACATAAGAACATTTGTTCTGCACGCCACCCAAGTCAATAGCTCATACTCCTGAATTATTTATTGCGGTTACTTGCTGGGTCCCACATTTACAAATAAATCACACAATGCAGTGCAGAAAGGGTAGTTGCTGCACTGCATTGTGTGAATGAAAGGGAGTAGAACAAGTCGATAGCTTGAAAGAAATGGCAGGGAGGAGGAGTGGTGGGCACTAGCCCATGTCATTTTGGCTGGTTGTCTTAAGATGGTCAACATGGGTACTGATATTTCTCCAACTCATCTGTGTTGAACAGATGGGTGAAGATTAGGCACAGGCTCTCTGTGCTTCAGTGAGCATTAAATCAGTCCACTCATGCCAATCCTGGTGCTTCTCTCATGCTTGGTATTAGCATGAGAGAAGCGTCTGGATTGGGTGGGGGAGGTTAGGAGCCTGTGTTGTTTGGCAGAGGAGCACCGAGGCGGCTGGCAGTGTCAGCGGCAGGTGATGCTTTTTTATTTATTTAATATTATCCACGGACAATGCTACTTCATCACTTTATATTGCAAGCAGCCAACATTGGAGTTTTTATGCAAGAAAGGTTCCCTTACTGCACAAAAACTATGCTAAAAGGCAATGTCCTATTTGTATATATGCTGCAGAATGCATAACACATACAAAGATTAAAAAAACAAGGAGATTTTTTTTTATTTCTCCTCATTATGCCAGTGTCAGGCGAGGCACAAGATTTTGGCACACATTCAGGCTCACAGTACTGCTATTCATATACCACATCTGCAATATATGTATCTTGCACTGGGTTAACTTGCATTCTGCCTGTCTTATTTGTTGTAGATTTGTAAAACAGGCCAAACTTGTAAACAAATGAAAATGGTATTGACTTCCCTTCTAACCTAGTCCCCTCTGAAGAAATGGCTATAAACTTGGCATACATGTTAGACCTGGCACCATTGGCCTGGGTCTCCCTTCCATTTTTGTTGTTGCCTCATGTATTTTTGCTGATGATAGATGCTTTGGGCACTGTGCCACTGCTATTCAGTACCACAGTGCAAGTGTTCCCTATTGTAAATTGATATATTAATCAGTGGTTCCATGTTTGGCTATTTGGTTTACTTGTCAGACCCTAGTCTAGTGCACTGAGTGTGCCCAGGGCGTGTAAATCCAAATGCTGCTGGTGGGCCTGCAGAACTGGTTGTGCCACCCACAGAAGCCGCTTTGTAAAATGTGTCTCAGGTCTGCCATTGCAGAGTCTGCGTGCAGTCTGGTACTGTCATGCCGACTGGGCAAGTGCACCCACTTGTCAGTCCCTAAACCTGCCCTTTTCTTCATATCAGTCAACCCTATGGTAGGGCCGGGTGCATTGTAAGTATAAGGTAGGACAAGCCCTGATGTGTATGGCAAGTCCTATTAGTGAATTACATCCATTTTGGTTTTTCACTATTGCAAGGCTACCTGTTCTCCATAGGCCAGAGTTATTTCATTTTATAATCCTTACTGCCTCAGAGAACCTGGTAGAAATTCGAGTTTAGTATGCCTGAATTAAGAATAATAAAATAGACCTTTTAGTAAAGTTTATTTTAATATTCTGTGTTTGCAAATACCACTTTTAGAAAGTAGGTATTTGTTTGTCTAACCATTCAAACCTGCCTCTGCTAGTTTGTGTATTCCACGTCTGGTTTTGTGAGTGACAGGGCTGGGGGATTCCAAGAGACAGGCTGAGTCACCTGGTGGTGAATAGAGAGATCTGAATCTAGATGGGAGGGAGGAGTTGCACCTGAACCTTGAATAGGGCTGTGCCTGCCTTTCACAATCTGGTTCCACCTCCTGGGGAGTGGCTGATGTCTCTGCCCTGCACACTGAAAGAAGAGGCGTCCTGTAAACAAAGTGCTCCAGGACTGTACTTGCCTTCCACAATGCTGGCTCCACCTCCCGTGGGGCATCTGATGTGCATGCCCTGCACTGTGAAAGGAAATCAGAAGTCTGGTAAACAGAGTGCTTCAGAACTGGTTTGGACTAGGCAATGGCCCCTCTCCCCTCAGAGAACAAAGGATTTTGGGGTATAAATATTGGGACCCTGATCCCATGAAATTAGATCACTTTGGACTACAAAAAGAAACTTTTACTGAGGAGAGGAACCTGAAGAAACTGAGGAGAGACTATTCCCAAGCGGAAGTGCTGCTTGGAGGATTGGCCTGCAGTGGTTGCCTTACTGCCAAAGGAAGGAGTAAGGAACTTTGTGTACTTTGCTTTCAACTTGTGAAGGATCTCCAAGGGCTTGGAAAAGAGCTTGCCTCCTGCTGAAGTCTCAGGGACAACAGACTTCACCCCCAGCTCCCCAGAGTTCTTGTGGAAGTGCCTGCTGCTGTTTTGGGCCTTCTGAGGAACTGCGTGTCGGAAGGAGCTGGAAGCGCGACTCAACGAGAAGAAGCGTGTTGCCATCACTGTGCCTGCCGTCGCAACTCCGAAGGATGGTGTCGCCGCTGGAACTGTCGCACTGCACCGCATCGGAGAGAAGGGTGCCGCAACAATGAGGAAGCGTGTTGCCGTCTCTCATTCTGCCGTCGCAACTCTGAAGAAGAAGGGTGTCGCCGCTGTAGTTGTCGCACTGTACCGCATCAGGAGAAGAATCTCGCAACGAGGTCGGAGCGTGTCGCCGTCGCTGTGCCTGCCATCGCAACTCCGAAGGAGGGTGTCGCCCCTGGAACTGTTGCACTGCACCGCATCGATGAAGAGCACCTCACATCCCTGAGAAGCGCGCCGCCATCGGAGCTGCTGCCCTGGCATCTTGAATGTCGCCGCTGTAGTTGTCGCATTGAGCGGAAGCTTCACGCATCGTGGAGAAGAGCATTGCCACTGGAGCTGCTGCCGTCACATCGTAAGGGTGTCGCCGCTGCAGTCCACGCATCGAACCGAGAACTTCTTGCATCCCCGAGAAGAGTGCCGCATCTGGAAGATCTTCACGTCTTTATTTCCTTGTATCTGAATTTTGCCGCATTTCCCATCGCTGAGACATTGCTTGTTGTGGAAGCACAACGCAACTTAAGGTACATTGACGCAGAGTGTTGCATCTAAGAACTGAACTGAACTAAGCTTAAATCTACCATCTTAAAGTAATCATAGTGTGTATTTTTGTTGTTTATGGTCTTGTGGTAACTCTATATAAAGTCTACTTATTTTTTATATAAAACCTGTGTGGTGTCCATTTGTAGTGCTGTCACTGGGTTACTGTTTGTGGTCACAACTGCTTAACTTACAACGCCTCTGAAATAAGCGTTGACTGCCAAGCACCCTAGAGGATGAGCAGGGGTTATTTTAGGAGTGTAATCCCCTTGTCCTGACTAGAGGAGACGGTCCCTATTTGTCACAAGTACCTACCTGTGCCAACTAGAGACCCCCAAATCTAACAATACCCATAGAAAGCTAATCATTTTAAGCAATAGCCAAAGTTTGTGCAGAAAAATCACACTGTGCCAAACTTACTAGAAGATGAATACTTGTTTTTACCTCCATTTTTGACTGCCTCCTGATTGATGTGCATGAATGCGAAGATACCACAAGTCATTTCAACATACTAAGCTTCTACCAAATGCCATTATTATTTTTCAAACTGAACCAAAGTTATAGAGAAATCAATGATGGCTTTTCTACTAACAAAATATACAAGGTTGTTCACCCTTGCAAGCCTACCTGGCACCTTTTCCCAATACTAATAGTTCTAAAACCACTGAGCAGTATTAGATCAAACTATCAAAAGCGAACTTTCTGAGTAAAATCCTACTTTTATGCCATGTTTGATGTAAATCCCATCAGATTTTGTGGGCTTTAGACAAAAGAATAATTTTCTCTGAAAGCTAAAACTGGAAAACACTTTGGTCCTGATTACGAGGCTGGTGGGACTGCCACCAACAGCCCATCAGTGGTGCTCCCACTGTCATCGTAATAATGTTTTCTACCTGCCACATTAGGATGGTGGGTGGATGGGTTGCGGTCCGAGAGACCTACCGATATGAATCTGATTGGCTTAAGGAGCCCGTCAGAGCCTTGAGGGAAATCCAATTCCTACAATGGTGGCGGTGCCTGCCAGGCACTGCCATATGGATTGTGATGTCCCCCTCCGCTGGACATTTCATGGCGGTTTACCCGCCATGAAAAGGCTGGTGGAAAGAGACATTGGGGCGAGAAGTGGGCCATCCTTCCTCCCTGGCTCTCAGTCATATTTCTGCACCATGGGGCAAGCACTACATGGTGCCTGCCATATAGTGCAGGGATATGCTGTAAGTCTACTTTTTGTACTGCGGCATGTGCTGCAGTCCACAGCACACACTACAATACAAACGATACACTTTGCAACCACCTTGAAGGCAGTCACATTGTAATATCATTGGTGGGACCGCCGACAGCAAGTCAGGTGGTCCCGTCTTTGATATGATGGCGTGCGGTCATAAGTCTTACTGCCATCATAATGAGGCCCTTCGTTTTCATCTCCCCTTAGCTTTCTCCCTCTGTATGGATGTTCACTAAACTTAGCATGCTGCACTTTATCTGACCATAGAACCAAAAAGTATAGGATAATCAAAAATTCCTTTTCAATGGAAAGTGCATCTGAATCATATCTACACAGTGGCACCCACCTCTGTATAATATGTATTTCTTTCCTGGAGTAATTTTATGCAACATAGAATGCTGTTTACATTTGCTTTGTTTCTCAATGTGCGAGTTTAAGTGTTATGTTTTCCTGTAAATTCATTGAGCTGTATGGATATGGTGCGATCTCTATGCTACACGCATCAATATCCTTGCTCCAACTATGATCCATTGTACTGTCTTGAGCTTTAATCCTATAGCAATTGAGTTAGTTTATACATTTTATAGATTAAATATGTTTTTCATTTAGTCATAGAGCTGCATGCTTTCTGCGTAGGGTTAAATTATCAACGCAGGGGAAAGCTTTAGTAGTCTTAAGAATTTTGGATTTTTCTCTCCGTAGGGAGAATTTATATGTGTACCAGGATAACCTGCTGCTGCACATAATGTGCTATGCATTCAGGGATCGAACTACCCCAATTTTGCTCCCTTGACTGTACTCAGTAGTCACTTCTTGGGCCTATCTGTTGAACTATTGCTTTGTGTGATGAATGAATGAATGAAGTGACTTAAAAAGCGCAGGAAGCCCAAAGGAGTCTTGGCGGAAGCCTTCTTTTACCTGGTCACTTCATATTCTTGTCACGTAATATTGGGCTTATTACTATTATGGCAATTCTGTATTATACAATTACAAGTACTGCAGGGTTCAGAAACGACAGGGCTAGTATTGCACCATCATGAGATTTGACCCTCAGAATGCAAGATAACTATGAAAACTGTGTTTTTTGCACTGGTTTCTGTGCATTCTTCCCTTTTTCTGACGACTTTTACCTAACTATATATATATTAGTGAAATGCGTGGATGGAAAATTGCGAAAGCGCGTTTTGCCACAAAACTTCTAATTTTCAGTTCAGCCTCTACTTCCCAGTTGCTGCCAAATGTGTTATTTACGAGAAACTCTTAATGATTCCCAAAGTATGGGTTCATGAAGATTAGTTCTGTATATGGTGAATCTTCATCTTTACACTTTGGTTTTGGTCAAGAAGAAGTGGCGTAACAAACAGAAGAACTAGGGGGCATATGTACAAATCATAGGGTTTTTTACCGAACCGCAGTTTGTAAATCGCACGTCCTAATGTATAAAAATGTAAGAGTCTGAAATAGCATTTCCTAGTGGGTCGCAGATCAACCTCCCTCATGAATATTAATACTATAGGTCGCAGTTTGCAACCCATTAGGAATTGCAGCCATCACAGGGATGCTGGCCTGTTTGGGTCTTGAGACCACCATGTCTGTGATTGCTTTTTAATAAAGCATTTTTTTCATTTTAAAGATTGACCGTGTTCAAAGAGCACTCGTTACAACTCCTGTGTTTTCCACGCATGCCATTACAGTGCAAGTCATTACAACAACGCGTTGTAACATCGCATGCCATTACAACGCAAGTCTTTAAAACAACTTGCTGTAGAAGGGGGGGGCTGGAGTTTAGAAAAGTATAATTTATTATTCCAATTCCATTGTGTGCAACAGTAGGGAAGATGTTAGATTGAAAATCCAACACCTTCTGCCCCCTACAGCAAGTCGTTGTAACGGCTTGCGTTGTAATGGCATACGATGCAACAACACATTGTTGTAACGACTTGCGTTGTAAAGGCATGTGATACTTTTTAAAGAATGATTACCATGTTTTCATTGAAGGAGAATGGGATGCTTTTCAAAAAATAAAAGGAAATAAGTTTAGAATAAAATGAATTAAAATTCATTTTTTTTTATTGCAGGCAGTGACCACTGCCTACTCCTAAAAAATATTTGCTTCAAAATTCACAAAGGGAAAGAAGTCCTGCAGGGACCCCTTCCCATTTGTGAATGGTTACCACCACCTTTGAAGTGTTGGTCAAAAAATGAATGTTTTGCAATCATAACTCGGTCTCAAAAGATTCATACAAACACTGCAATTTGGTATTTGGAAGGAACGCCCTACACCAGCCCCTTCCAAATAAGAATCACTAAACATAAATTGTGATTGAGTAAGATGTTAAGGAAAACCCAATTTGTGCTTTGTACATATGAAAAAGCATTTTTGTGTTTGGAAACGGAACTCAGAAAATTCTTTTGTGCCTAGGTTCGAGTCTCAGCTTCAACTCAACATTCCCTAATGCTGGGCAAATTGCTTTATCTGTGTGATCTGCAACCGCGAAAAAAAAAGAGAAATAGGTAATGTAAGCTGGGGCTCTTGCAAAGCACTCTAATGCCCTTGAGCCACTGTCGCACTCCATAAAACTACAAATATAAATGTGCCTTCTGTACCAACTATGTTTGTGACCTCAGGTGAATGCGAAGGTACTCAATTGAAACCTCGATTTATACATGTCGGACATGTTAATTAGAAAAACGGAACGAGGCCACTTTATTTCAAGCGCAACATAGAGTAATGTTGTGAAAAGCATCACACAAGGGGAAGACAGTCACTTCTTGCTCACTCCTTCTCTGCCTGTCTCTTTCCTATAGTCTCCGTTTATCAATGTCTTTTATCGAGTAGACATAAATCCAGCCTTCTACTCCAATCGTATTGATTTTCTTTACAGGCCACAACTCCACCTGTGCAGGGAAGCTTTGGTTTCTCCCTTCATAGCCTGTGATTGATGCCTTTTCTTACGGCGCGTGACAGAGTGATAGATGCATTTAGTTAGGTTCCTGTGAAATCATTAATGCCACACTAACTGGTTGGCTGCCCATGTATTGAATAAGTAGATATCATGCATTTGTTACCTGCAACAGTACACTGTTGGAGAAGCAATCCATTACATTTCTATCAGAGCTGGTGCCAAGGAGGAAATGGGAAATAGGCGTTGGGGGCATACAGAGGAACAGCTTATGTGGTTTCGAGCCTCTTCAGCTGGAAGCCGCATAAGCTGCTCCTCTGCATGACGTCGGCGCCTGTTTGACATTTCCTCCTTGGCACCAGCCCTGATAAAAAAAAATGTTTGGGTTGCTTAAGCATTTTAAAAATACGACTGGAGAAACTTTTGATAAATGACACCAAAAGGTACAAAAACAGGTCAAAGCAATGTAATTATTTTTGAGCTTGGGACGGGTACCATTATACATTAACAGTGTAAAATAATTTAAAAAATTGCTCACTTTAGAAACGAATAAAAACAATATCCACTGTGCAAACTTGTAGTATGTTTGCACTTTATGCCTGACAATCATACATTTATTTTAAAAACGTGATCAGTCCATCACTTTTTTAATGTCTTGCCCACTAAATATAACTGTTGTGGCTGCATTAAAAGACAACAGTCTTTAAAACGCAATAGATTTAGGGGCCAGTTCCGATCCGGTAAAATCCCCCACGAATCGCAGTACAGTCCGTTTTTCCCCTACGATTCGTACACCTACAACGTCCCTGTACGTACGATGAAGTACGATCCTAACCCAAAGCATATCTAGGCACAAATCGTACCAAACACCGAACGAACAAAAAATACATACAATACATATCCGGGTCACGCTGTACGCGCCATCCGTACGTAAACAGGCAGCAGTTTCCGGCCCAGCAAGTATGATTCATCTCGGCGACACTCCGTACGACCTTATTGCTACGGGAGCTGAAAACTACAGTAAAAGCAAAGTCCCGCCCAAACAACACCCAGGTACACAACAGACATGCCATGAACCCCATCAACCGTGTCATCCCAGTCCTGTACGCCTACGACCTGGTGCATAGAAACCGACGACGGCGCATACAGTGGGAACAACATACCGCAACAACGGAAGTGTACATGTACGGTGCATCACACGCTCGCGTATATCACCATTGCAATAGTGATACAAGTCGCACACATGCCGTGATTGTTGGGGTACGGTGCGTCACACGCTCGCGTATATCACCATTGCAATAGTGATACGAGCTGCACACACGCCATTTATGTTGGGGTACGGTGTGTCACATCTGAGGGGTGTGTGGATATCACTCCCAGCAGTGCCCAGACATAGGAGGGGTGGGTGGATATGACTCCCAGCAGTGCCCAGACATAGGAGGGGTGGGTGGATATGACTTCCAGCAGCGCCCAGACATAGGAGGGGTGGGTGCAGAGGACTCCCAGCAGTGCCCAGACATCTGAGGGGTGGGTGGATATGACTCCCAGCATAGGCCAACAGTATGGGAGCGGGTGGATATGACTCCCAGCAGTGCCCAGACATAGGAGGGGTGTGTGCACAGGACTCCCAGCAGTGCCCAGACATAGGAGGGGGTGTGTATATGACTCACAGCAGTGCCCAGACATAGGAGGGGTGAGTGCAGGGGACTCCCAGCAGTGCCAAGACATAGGAGGAGTGGGTGGATATGACTCCCAGAATAGGCAAACAGTATGTGGGTGGGTGGATATGACTCCCAGCAGTGCCCAGACATAGGAGGGGGTGTAGATATGACTCCCAGCAGTGCCCAGACATAGGAGGGGTGGGTGCAGAGGACTCCCAGCAGTGCCCAGACATAGGACTGGTGGGTGGATATGACTCCCAGCAGTGCCCAGACATAGGAGGGGGGGGGGTGCAGAGGACTCCCAGCAGTGCCCAGACATAGGAGGGGTGGGTGGATATGACTCCCAGCAGTGTCCAGACATAGGAGGGGTGGGTGCAGAGGTCTCCCAGCAGTGCCCAGACATAGGAAGGGTGGGTGCAATGGGCTCCCCGCAGTGCCCAGACATAGGATGGGCGGGTGGATATGACTCCCAGCAGTGCCCAGACATAGGAGGGGTGGGTGGATATGACTCCCAGCAGTGTCCAGACATAGGAGGGGTGGGTGCAGAGGACTCCCAGCAGTGCCCAGACATAGGAGGAGTGGGTGGATATGACTCCCAGCAGTGTCCAGACATACGAGGGGTGGGTGCAGAGGACTCCCAGCAGTGCCCAGACATAGGACGAGGTGTGGATATGACTCCCAGCAGTGCCCAGACATAGGAGGAGTGGGTGCAGAGGACTCACAGCAGTGCCCCGACATAGGAGGGGTGGGTGCAGAGGACTCCCAGCAGTGCAGAGACATAGGAGGGGTGGGTGGATATGACTCCCAGCAGTGCCCAGACATAGGAGGGGTGGGTGGATATGACTCCCAGCAGTGTCCAGACATAGGAGGGGTGGGTGCAGAGGACTCTTAGCAGTGCCCAGACATAAGAGGGGTGGGTGCAGAGGACTCCCAGCAGTGCCCAGACATAAGAGGGTGGGTGGATATGACTCCCAGCAGTGTCCAGACATAGGAGGGGTGTGTGCAGAGGACTCCCAGCAGTGCTCAGACATAGGAGGGGTGCGTGGATATTACTCCCAGCAGTGCCCAGACATAGGAGGTGGGTTTGGATATGACTCCAACAGTTCCCAGACATAGGAGGGGTGGGTGGATATGACTCCCAGCAGTGCCCAGACAGAGGAGGGGTGGGTGCAGAGGACTCCAAGCAGTGCCCAGACATAGGAGGGGTGGGTGGATATGACTCCCGGCAGTGTCCAGACATACGAGGGGTCGGTGCAGAGGACTCCCAGCAGTGCACAGACATAGGAGGGGTGGGTGCAGAGGACTCCCAGCAGTGACCAGACATAGGAGGGGCGGGTGGTAAACAACCTTTACAACGCAACTTTTACCACGCAGTGCCTTTACAACGCGGTATTTACAACGCAAACCATTACAACGCATTGTGCTGGGGGGCGCTCTCGGATAGGGAATAAG
Organism: Lissotriton vulgaris; assembly: GCF_964263255.1. Taxonomy (NCBI): domain Eukaryota; kingdom Metazoa; phylum Chordata; class Amphibia; order Caudata; family Salamandridae; genus Lissotriton; species Lissotriton vulgaris. The sequence continues at coordinate 868,218,183 of NC_141694.1, forward strand.
TTTAATTTACTATCCAACACCTTCCCTAGTGTCCACGGGGACTGGTGTTGGAATAGTAAATTAAACTTTTCGCTATCCAGCACCCCAAAGCGCTATGCGTTGTAATGGATTGCGATGTAAAAAACGCGTTGTAAAGGCATGCGTGGTAAAAGCATGCGTTGTAATGTCATACATCTGGGGCGGGTGGATATGACTTCCAGCAGTGCCCAGACATAGGAGGGGTGGGTGGATATGACTCCCAGCAGTGTCCAGACATAGGAGGGGTGGGTGCAGAAGACTCCCAGCAGTGCCCAGACATAGGAGGGGTGGGTGCAGAGGACTCCCAGCAGTGACCAGACATAGGAGGGGTGGGTGGATATGACTCCCAACAGTGCACAGACATAGGAGGGGGTGTGCAGAGGACTCCCAGCAGTGCACAGACATAGGAGGGTGGGTGGATATGACTCCCAGCAGTGCCCAGACATAGGTGGGGTGGGTGGATATGACTCCCAGCAGTGCACAGACATAGGAGGGGGTGTGCAGAGGACTCCCAGCAGTGCACAGGCATAGGAGGGGGTGTGGATATGACTCCCAGCAGTGTCCAGACATAGGAGGGGTGAGTGCAGGGGACTCCCAGCAGTGCCCAGACATAGGAGGAGTGGGTGGATATGACTCCCAGAATAGGCCAACAGTATGGGGGTGGGTGAATATGACTCCCAGCAGTGCCCAGACATAGGAGGGGGGTGTGGATATGACTCCCAGCAGTGCCCAGACATAGGAGGGGTGGGTGCAGAGGACTCCCAGCAGTGCCCAGACATAGGACTGGTGGGTGGATATGACTCCCAGCAGTGCCCAGACATAGGAGGGGGGGTGCAGAGGACTCCCAGCAGTGCCCAGACATAGGAGGGTGGGTGGATATGACTCCCAGCAGTGTCCAGACATAGGAGGGGTGGGTGCAGAGGTCTCCCAGCAGTGCCCAGACATAGGAGGGGTGGGTGCAGAGGGCTCCCAGCAGTGCGCAGACATAGGATGGGCGGGTGGATATGACTCCCAGCAGTGCCCAGACATAGGAGGGGTGAGTGGATATGACTCCCAGCAGTGCCCAGACATAGGAGGGGTGGGTGCAGAGGACTCCCAGCAGTGCCCAGTCATAGGAGGGGTGGGTGGATATGACTCTCAGCAGTGTCCAGACTAGGAGGGGTGTGTGCAGATGACTCCCAGAAGTGCTCAGTTACAGGGGGGGGCATAATCATCACCATAAAACAACTACATGGGTGTATGTTTACATCCCTAACCTGTGACAGTCCTGATAGTGCCATAGCAACACATCACTTACAGCATTGTCCCACTCCATGGAGGATGGATTTCTGTCACACACTGCGTGACACACCACCTTTGGGTGTGATGTCAGATCCCACATGCATATCCACCCATGGAGTTTGCAGGCAACCTACACACCCTCCCATCATTACTCTATAGTGTATAGTCATGTAACCGTCCACCAAACAAATAGAGCAAAGAGGAAAAACACACTGTCATGTATATTTTGGCCTGATATGAATGTGCAGGTGGTGCCCTGGTTTGGATTTCTTTTACAAATGAATTATGGGAATAAGTTTACATTTTCTTGTTCGTTTGTATGAGTGATGATTAATTCTTGTGTGTACCCTATGAACTGGTTGTTTAAAAACTTACATAAGAGAAAATACTCTTTGATATAAAACTTCCCCGTGTTGCATTTTCCCTTATTTATTGTTTATTTAAGTAACCTTATAAGTAATGTTTCAGACACCAATTGAATTGGAACAGATATAAATTTAAGTATTTAACAAACAATCTGTCATCTGTGATAAATACCTTAAAGAAAAATCCCTTTCTGGCCCTTTTTTATAGTTATCTCATTTGCCCAAGCCGGCAAGGGTATATTGAGTTTCCCACCCCTTTCTTCTCCATGAATGACAACAACTGTGTCAGTATCTGGGTTTGACCATGGAGGACAGTCAGCATTGATGTCTGACCAACATGAATCTGCCGGAGTAGGTCCACAGACTCGGCAGTGGGGGCAGCAGGGGAGACAGGGGCAGGGGCTGCGGTGCCGGGGACGAAGGAGACATGGGGGGCAGCATGGACAGAAGGGACATGAGCAACTGGGAGGGTGGAGATGGGTCTGGAGGAGGTGGGGACAGACACAGTGGTGGAAGATGCTGTCGCCGCCTTTTCCCCCTCCTCCTGGGAGTCAGAAGCCGAGCCATCCGCATGATAAGAAGTGTCCCCTTCCAAAGGTCCGGCCGCCTGACTCCCCTCACCCTCCGTGCCACTGGCTCCCTCCAACTCCTCAGCGCATGTGGCACTGCGGCTGGGTCCCTCCTCTTGGTCCGTGCTTATGTCTCCTCCTGTGTCGGTTGATGATGCTGTGGGCAAGGAGAATAAACAAAAATGCATCAGTCACCTGCACACATCTGACACATGAACACTAATTTATTTGGGCACATTGGAAATCATGGCATGCATCATGAGTAACAGCCACATAACTCAGCACATATTTCAGACTAGTACTGCACAGTTGGTATACACACAATGCTACTTGAAAACAAGGATCCAAATAACAGACCAGGCCACAACTTGAGTGAGAGTCACACTGAGGATGTTCTGTTTGTTTACATGAGAGCTGATCTATACGATGAAGTTATGCCACCTCAAGACCACAAAGAAATAAACAGTTGTGTTTCCCCTCAGGGCAAAGTAACACACCTCACTCCACAAGGTAACATCACTCCCAGAGCCCAGAAAGTAGTGTTTGTTGAAAAGTAATGGCATAAAATCTTAGCAGCTTGGGACTCTGTATACTTCACAGATGAAAGATCTCTCAAAAGAAAATGCACACAAACAACATTTACACATTTATTGAGACAGCTTGCACACTTCAAGATGAAACACTGTTAGAAATAAATGGCGTGGACCATATAACATATACATGGTCCAACGGAGGTCTTGATGGATTGACACACATTAGTCTGTACAATTGACAGCAAAGGAGTCTCAAGCACTCAAGACCACTGTGGGGACATGTCTATGTAGGTCAAGGCACACCATTAACCACTAACACTGGCCTCATTCAAAACCTGCCTGCTCATTCAAAAACATTGCACATGTTGTGTGGTGTGCACTAAATTGTGAGACAACTATAATGCAGACACATAAGTGTAACCTACACATTTTCTCATATGAACACAATCCAAACATTAACAACTCTCAACAAGTGTTGGGAGTGACTAGGGACATTGATCAATGTGACATTACTTCAAATGTGTCACTACTCACAGGGGCATCTATCACTAGATCATACAGTTGTTAGCACATGACACACACTGGCTGTCATGTGAAGTGGCCCACATGTCCCAAATCACAACAATGCTTAAGCTAATGTGCCTGCAATTGCGAAGATCAAAATCATTGCTGCATTGTAGACACACCCTTAACCACATGGGAAATGTGAGCACTGTAGTGTGCGCACTAGGACAAAACAGCGCAGCACCACAACTACATACATGTTGCAAAAATCTTTGAGGCACAATCATCTCTGTAAGCAAACAACATAGCCTGTAAAGACCCCAATGACAGCACTGTCCAGCATCACAGGGGAAGTGCATGGTGATAACTCTAACTCACAAATGACATCCACATTTCACAACAGACAAGGCGAAACAGGCAGGCCCATCACACCTCTCCTACACAAGACTCCCATCACTCCATTAATGTGTTTGAAACAGCTTAATAAGTTAAACATCAGAATCAGGGTATCAAAAACTGTGCAGCAACTTTTGAAAATGTACAGCAAGGTCACCTCCTGTGGCTGGCAATCCATATTAGTCACAAACAATCAGCAACAGATTCTTGAGAATAGGCACACAGCCAATGCCCAGTGTGAGTATGCACAAGCTAAATCTTGTATCCATGGACAGTGTGCAGATGCAGCTAACACATGATAAATACAAAGTATGGCAGGGACCAATGCCACTGAGGCACACCCATGCTGAACCCACATACAATGGGCATAGTGTTGGATGACACACATGATTAGGAGGCCAGGGTGTTTTAGGGTACTGTGGTGGGCAAAAAGGTCTGTGGGTCAAGAAATTGCTGACTGTCTCATGAATAACCGTCTTGTCACTATGCATATCTTGCAAATGATGTACATCATATATGAGTATGCAACATGGCTCATGCATGCTGGTAGGGTGTGAGTCATATAACTTGCACTCTTATGTTGATAGTCATGATCAGTGCAAACGAATATGAATGCCAAACACAGTTCACAGGTCTTGGCACAGGCAAGGTTACAACACATGTCACAGACCTCCCTCCCACATGATGCACAAATCAATGTGCTGTCTAATTACCTTGCACCCTAGAAGTACATGTGCAAAATTTGAAACACACAAACCAGGGGTCACATGTGGAGGAGGGGAAGGGATGGAAAAGAGCAGGAGATGAATATGGTGAATTTACACTACAATGCACAAATAGCCTGTCTGACCAGACCCTCCAACTGTGGGAGTGTTCACAGGCTTCAGAGCACCTCAAGTACCATGTGACACACAACACTACAAACAGACATGCACCTACCCCCTCCTTGCGGCTGTCCGTCCTGCAACTGCCTATGGAGGTCTGGAAAGACCACTTCCAGGACCCGGAGCATGTGGGGGGTGAGGTGACAGCTGCCGCCATGCCGGTGTGAAGCTTCCAGCTTCAGCTGGACCCAGGCAATAAGGAGGGTCCAGCACCGGATTTCCTGCCACCTCTTCCTGATGTTGATAAGCTGACGGCAAGGGCCCCCAACAGACCTGACAGCCCTGACAATGTCCGACCAGATCTCCCCCTTCTCATAGGCAGTTACCTGTCAGGAAGACAAAGTTGAACAACATCGCTACACCTGCTGCATGTCCCTGACACACACACTTGCACTACATTGATGATGTGAACAGGGCATAGGATGCTGATAGGACTTGCATCATTGTCCATCTGAATTTGCCCAGTGGGCACACACAAATGCACTACATGACTTTCAAAGGCAACAGATGGCATAAGGGGTTCAACACACTCACTGACCATGGCACACACTGTACAACACATGCAACTGCAGGGTGTTGGACAGCACGTGATATGCTGTCACATATCCCACTACACCTACGAACCCTCAGCAGACCACACATACACACCCTGGCACAAATCACTTGCCTGTCAGTCTCAACATTGTATACAACACTCACTTTGCACATGTCACACTTGACAAAGAGGTGCCACAGGTGTTGGGATAACTGTGCAAGTCATGCACAGAAAACTGCATACCTGTCTCATTAGATGGCTATAGCTGCTGCATGCGCCATGCAGCTGAGGTGCAAAACATCACAAACACACTCAGCCAGGTGACAAGGAACATTCACACTCTTCAATGTCCATGAGTTCAAACACAGCATATGTACAAAATCACCACAGGTAAAAAAAAAAAACAGAAACATCAGTGAGTACAATCAGCTATCACTCTGTGGTGAACACTATTACAGCTCATTAAATTATGCCAAAAAAGCCTGCACGGGGTGGCACAGCAGAATGTGTAAATCAGTATGCATTGAATGTCACAGTTACCTTAATGCAAGTAAGGAGTAAACACACTTTTACTACAACATGCTCTGCATGGGAGACACCACAATGTACACATCCTGCACTCACTGCGACACCACATTGCATGTCTGATCCACAAATACACAATGGCTGTAGTGACACTTACACAACCGGTGCACAGTCAAAGCTAGTACAGTCATCACTCAGATACTCCCCATGTCTCCCACACAGTTTGCTGCAGTTTGGTTGGAGGGCATCTAGCGGGGCCTGGTTCTCCTACTCACTAAATGCAGGTGCACTCTCCTTGGTCAGCAAAATCAGAGTCCAGGGAATGCAGAGGCAGCAGCAGTGTGGTCCACTCCAATGCTGTACAGGCAAGTGCTCTCTCACAGACACATGCAGCCTTAAATCAGTGCTGCTGAGGGGCTTTCAGTATCAGGAGTACAGTGTGATAGGCCACATTACTTAGCATCCTACGTTTCATCCAATCACTTTCAACATAATGCCCTGACACACATTTGCATGGTTCAAAATTTGAGCTTCAGTTCCACAGCAACATTGTATAGTTTTGCCCAACTGACTTTTGCAGAACACCTGTAGCACACACTCAAATCTCAGTATCCATTACAACCAGCCTGCATTCTGGCCCTACTACTCATAGCCTAGGTGTCCCCTATGTATTTTTTGGGATCCACACACAAGCCCCGTGCGTTTCACGTCGCGTATGCCACTTTTTTAATAATGAAATGTTGCGCACACATGCACGCAATGTCGAGGTACGGTTCGCTCGCGTATGGCAACATTACAATAGTGAAACGATGCGCACACACGTACGCAATGTCGTGGTATGGTTCGCTCGCGTATGTCAGCATTACAATAGTGAAATGATGCGCACACATGCACGCAATGTCGGGGTGCGGTTCGCTCGTGTATGGCACCATTACAATAGTGAAACGATGCGCAGACACGCACGCAATGTCGTGGTACGGTTCGCTCGCTTATGGCTCCATTACAATTGTGAAACGATGCGCACACACGCACGCAATGTCAGGGTACGGTTCGCTCACGTATGGCACAATTACAATTGTGAAACAGCTATTACTGTTACAGGATGCGGACGTTTTTCCCTTCATTTACTCAACATCGGTAAGAACTTCTGTTCAATAGTTTTTCACTATCACGTACTTATATCGGACATTGAGTCACGCACAGATATTTACATCACAGGTCTATCGTCCCACGTTTTCACTGAGAAGGGAAGAGAGGAAATTTAACAAAGCTCTACAGGTGAGCGCTTTTACGACATCTCTACATTAACATTTGGAGCTGCTAGAGTTATTGATACCTTGCATGGGCATACACTCATGGCACACATGCTTGATTTTGTGTTTACTTTACACCATAGACACGGCGGTGTTTTTGCACAATGTACTAGAATCACAAGTCATTACTTTGATATGATCTGTTGTTGAAATTGGGTTCTCCTATTACCAGAAATGTAATTACGTATATATTTTGTTTGTTACAGATTTACCCCTGACGAAGGGACATTTGGTCCCGAAATACATTGGGTTCATTGAACATTTATGATTTCTTGTTGAGCTTTATGGCAAATGATGGAATGTTTTGCAACCTTGTAAATTACAAGAATTTATTTGTGTAACATGATTTATATGATTTTGAAATATGATGCAATACTAATTGTAATTCATGTATTGAATATTGTGCAGTGATTGAAACACAGCAATGAACTAAATATAAGGCTTTGCATTAAAAGTGTTAATAAGATTTTGAAGTGAAACCTATGAGTAAGGTTTTATTTTAGGTAGTTTCTACCATAAGGGCACAGTGCCACCCACACGCAGGACTTGTTTTCTGTTTCTAACACTAGTAATTAAAATTCTGCTAGGTCAAGGCAGGAAGTGGGCAGGCACCACTGTGAAAATAGTGACTAATAGTAAAGTAGTTTGTACAGTTAATAGGGGGAAGTGCATCTCCTATCCCCAAATATTATTCATAATTTCTTTTGACCTTGACGAGATAGCACTCACTGTCCAACAATTCACAATCAGCATAACAGAATGTCGTATGAGTCTATAGCAAGCATCACAGACAACAGAGCAACTACACTGGGATGCACAAATGATCAGGCCACAGAAATGTATTCTTTGATTCAAGAAGTTAAATTATCCGAAACACATGGAGGATCTATCTCTCAACAGATCAGACAATTGGAGTATTTAACACGACGACAACTAAACCAACGACTGCACGCTTCAACTTTGGTCCAATACCATCGCGCCAAATGTATTCCTAGAGGACTAAGATTATCCATACGGCCCATGCTGTTTAGACTACATCTCAATCCTATTTTCATGGAGAAGTGGTTCTCTATACTGAACAAGTTTTCTTTGGATTTAATCTTATTAACCATTGAGCAATTGTCTAAAACCATACGGGAACTAGATGAGGACATTTTTGATCTAAAAAAAGAACTGGAAAGAAGGGTAGAACAAGATCCACTGAAAATTACATTGGACGAAATAGAACAGAAACTTGGAAAATATAATAAGGAAGTACAAGAAGGAAAGTTGCGCAAATTTCAACGTGACACTATAGACTATAAGCTCAACGAGGTCTATACGTGGGCTGAAATATATGCAAGACGCAGATTCAACTAACCCAGGGCAAACACTTCATCTGAAGAGAGCGTGGCCACTGACCTGGACACAGCTACGAATCGTCCACCAATCACACCAAGTGCAGCGGCTTCTCTAGGAGCAGCACAACAGACAGGATTGACACAAGGTACCCAACAACCAGCATCTACCTCTGTGGCTTTTTTGTCACAGGTCTGGGATTCAAGTCATCCATCGTCGACACAAACCACAGACATTACCAAAAAAGTAGGTGAGGAAAAGGGAGGAAGAACGCTATGGAGCACAAACAAACCTTAATCATAAACATATCATCCGCTACCCTTACATCACAACAATCTAATACATTATCCAAAGGCATGAGTTTTGTTCCAACTACTGACACCACCAAATTGAACACTCAGGTGGAATTCTACAAGTTTATGCGGAAAATACGCTTGAAACATTTTTTCAAAAACATCATGATTACTGAGCCTGAGGGAGAGACACATTCATCGTCAAGATTTCGTCCCCAAAGCAATTTCCAGCCACCCTTTTCCCACAAAGTACTTGATGTGTTTGAATGTTTGGTTAAAAAGGATTTGGCTAAAATCCACTACAACAAGAAGGGATATCAAAATCTCAACATTCATGAAAAGAAAATAATCAAATCAATTGCAAACAATAGAGATTTAACCTTTAAACCAGCGGACAAGGGTGGAGCCTTAAATATGATGGACACTAGCTATTACATTGACAAGGTTAATGGACATGTATTGGATGAGAGGACATACATGAAATTGAACATGGACCCAACTAATCAACTACTGAGCATCTTACAGGGGATGTTGGACAAAGCAGAAGAAATGGGCATTATCAATGCGACATGTAAACAGTTTTTGATAACAAAGAATCCTAGGAGACTGAAAATCTACATGATACCGAAGATACACAAAAATCCGGTTGATCCCCCGTTTCGACCAATAGTGTCCGGTTGCATTTCACTGTTTGACCCGATTGGAACATTCTTGGATTACTATCTCCAACAATTCGTTCAGAAATGGTGCACCTACATTCGAGACACCACTGATTTTTTGAAAAAATTTGAATGCATTCAATCATATGCACAGCCACACTGGATCATGTGCACAATTGACGTGACAGCATTGTATACCTCGATTTCGCATGAAGCAGGTCTAGAAGCGGTGGAATGGGCCATGTGGTCAATGGAAGATTTGGACATGGATAAGGTGTTTTTGTTACAGCTCTTACATTTTTGTTTACACCATCGTTATTTTCTTTGGCAATCTGAGTTTTACATGTGTAACATGATTCATATGATTTTGAAATATGATGCAATACTAATTGTAATTCATGTATTGAATATTGCGCAGTGATTGAAACACAGCAATGAACTAAATATAAGGCTTTGCATTAAAAGTGTTAATAAGATTTTGAAGTGAAACTTATGAGTAAGGTTTCATTTTAGGTAGTTTCTACCATAAGGGCACAGTGCCACCCACACGCAGGACTTGTTTTCTGTTTCTAACACTAGTAATTAAAATCCTGCTAGGCCAAGGCAGGAAGTGGGCAGGCACCCCTTTGAAAACAGTGACTAATAGTAAAGCAGTTTGTACAGTTAATAAGAGGAAGTGCATCTCCTATCCCCAAATATTAAGCATTACAATAGTGACACGATGTGCACACACGCACGCAATGTCGGGGTATGGTTCGCTCGCGTATGTCAGCATTATAATAGTGAAATGATGCACACACCCACACGCAATGTCGGGGTACGATGCGTTTTACACAGTGCGTTTCACATGCTGATGTGAATGCAGGGGTACGGTGCATTTTACACAGTGCATTTCACACGCTGGAGTCAAAGTAGGGGGATGGTACATTGCACACTCTCACGTATGGCAGCATTGCAATAGTGATACGAGGCGCACACATGGCAGGGATGTAGCAGTACGGTTAACACAAGGATGTCTATCAAGTTCTTGTCATTGCATACTTACATTAGCAGGCCCTAGGTGTGCCAGGCACTGATATAGCACAACATATCAGTTAATGTTGCACAATTGATGTGTGATGACCTGTTGACACATGTGATGTGTGATGGGGCACTATGTGGTACACATCACCTTTCGACTTGTCCCATTGGTATCATCATGCACATGTTGTCATGCAAATAAGCACTGAGATAGCACACTCATCACTTCCGGAACCTGTCTCATGACGCCAGGGACGTGGCAATTTCTCACTTGTCAATTTGACGCTAATCAGGTCCCTATGTAACAATGTAATGTGTGTGTAATTTTGAAGATTGAATTTGCAGTTTGGGTTCCGTATAATGCATTTGCTGTTGGTGCATCTATAATGGGTCTGTGTTGTGACTGAAATGGTTTTGCATGTATGCACACCATGGCACATGTGCCTTTTCAATGGCTTTTGGGTCTGATGGCATCATACATCATTGATCCCCATGCATACATGTCTGCATCATGAAAATTGCTGTGGTGTTGCGTTGTCACATACACACCTCATTAGCAAGTTGTCTGATATGTCCTATAGATATTCCATGTGACCTGGGTCTGTGCCTTGCAGTCAGATGTCTGTATGGAATGACAACCTTATAATACAGGTCTGGTGATGTGTGTCACTCCAGTGATATATTGCTCTGCTCACTCAGAGCAGCCCAGCAGTTTTTTTGTGTGCATGTAATGTTTTTATCAAAAACTACAGATGTATCTTGGTTATTTTTGAAGTGCCAGGAAGCTGGCTTATGTGTCCAGGATGTATTGCTTACACCAGACCTCATAGTACCTTGATGTGTAGTAGCAGTTTTGCATGTGCTATGTGCATTGGAATCGTTTTTGGCTGACAGTTGTTCTCCATTCTTCAAAAATATGTCCTGCAGGGCACCGCCTCTACCAAGGCCTTTTCCCAACTTGGAGACCATGAGGGAACGTGATTGCATCCGTCGTTACAGATTCACTCGAGATTTGATTCAGAACTTGACGGACAGGCTGGAACCACATCTCCAACCGCGACACAGGTATCCAACTGCGCTGACACAAAAGCTAAAGGTGATGGCAGCCCTATATTTTTTTGCCACAGGTGCATTTCAATTTACCATTGCAGATGTGGGGGGTATGTCCCAAACCATGTTCAGCCGTGTCCTACGTGATGTCTTAGCTGCCATGTTAGAGCACATTGATGAATTCATCAACTTTCCGAACCCAGAAGAGTTGAGAGATGTCAAGGGTGAATTCTATGCCCTGAGAGGGATGCCAAATGTCATTGGGTCCATTGATGGAACACATGTGGCTTTGGTGCAACCACAGGCTCAGGTGCAGGCCTACCGCAATAGGAAGCATTATCACTCAATAAATGCCCTTGTAGTGTGTCTTGCTAACATGCCGATTTCACATGTTTGTGCACGTTTTCCAGGATCGTGCCATGATGCATTCATCATGAGGCGTAGCAGGGTGCCATAGATGATGCTGCAGCTGCACAACGATCGGGCATGTCTTGTTGGTGGGTATACTCTGTCCAGTATGTTTAAATTGTTGTTTGCTCTGACGAAATTGCTTTACCCAAATTTCAACACGCTGTATATTTGTAGGAGACGCAGGATATCCCAACATGCCGTGGTTCATGACACCGCTCCGCAACCCAAGGACAGCTGCAGACCAGCGGTACAACAATGCACACGGGCAGACCAGGCGCATGATTGAGCGTACTTTTGGACTCCTGAAGAGCTGATTCCGGTGCCTTGATAAGACAGGCGGATCCCTCCCATACATCCGGGTCAAGGTGTGTAACATCTTCATTGTGTGCTGCATGCTGCACAACATGGCAGTTAAGAAGGCCGTGCCACTCATCCTGGATCCTGATGAGCTGGAACATCCACCCGTTAAGGATGAAGGGCTTGGGCACGATGAAAGTGATGAGGAGGAGGAGGAGAATGATATCCGGAGTCAGCTCATACGCAACTTCTTCTCTTAATTGTGAGTGACTGGGTATTCGTGTGCAAGCTTGTCGCATGGAGTGGCATGTGTTGCATACTGTGTGTCCAGCTGACTGTATGCGAAAACACTTTGATGTTTGTCTTGATGTGTCACACAAGTGATGATGTCATGACACACACATATGTGCAATGAGTGAATTTGTAATGTACATGTGTACTACAATGGTGATGTATTTTCACATGACCATGTGTGTATGCCCTTCCTATTAATGTGTCCCCTTGTCTGCCTGTCTTTCCCAGGTCGCTCTGCCTGTTGTCTGTTCCTGTTCCATGCACAGACATGTCGAAATGTCAGTTTGGGTAAGATATCTGAACATGGTTTTTTGGGTTGGTATGCTTTGGGAATGTGTGGGAGCTGTTTCTGTGCTTGTTGTTGAAGCATACATACATGTGTCTTTAACATGGATCAAGATGCCTGTTGCAACACTCCCATGACTGGACAGTCACCCTTCTTGTCAGTCATCTGTTGTTGATTAATGACTCTGGTGAATACATCAATGTGTGTAAACCAAGGTCCAGACACATTGCGGATGTCACCGGTTTACATTGTGTGTGACATCACAACCACAGGCTCTGTGTGGAATTGCAACCTCACTGTGTGCAGCAGGATGTGTTTCTCTCATCACATTTATGTTGTGGGCCAGTACAGTTATGTTTACCTATTGACATGTTGTGAAGGTGTGGACCACTGTATGTACCACATGTTCTGACAATTGTCCAGTGAGTCTGTTAGTATGGATGCATTACCCCCTGTGCCAGTATGTAATGTCACTGTCCAGTCGCTACATCAGTGCCGGTGGAGAACACTGCTTCACAAGCCTTCTTGGTAACTATATGTCAACTTTCTATTCCCATGATTCCAGGAATTTTGCACTGATGACGTAGCAACGTATTGGTGTTGCTAAGGTAAACACTTCCGTTACACCAGTCGGTTGACGTTAATCGCAGCAAACTCTTGTGCCGTGCTGCATATCCTGGTCACGGTAGAGGTGGTTTGCTGGCTTTGTTCCTTATTACTCTTTAGAGTTTGGTCACACCTGCTTGTCATGTTTGGCATTGTAAGGCACAGTTTGAAGAGCCAATGATTGGCTCTTGCTAGGCTTCCTTGTCTTTAAATAATCCCCTTCCTCGTTGCATTAGCTAAGTACGGCTCTAGGGGGTGATGTGTATCTAACATTCATGACCCTCACTGATTCCCAGGGCTGACTACAGTTATTTGATTTGTGTGAGTAGCATTGCTACACATTCAATTCACTGTATTTTTTGAGCCACATTCATACACTGTGAGTAAGTTTGTGAGCGCATGGTTCTAATTGTATTGAAGCAGCCTGGTGAGCGTTAGACCCCCTTCATTTAGGAGGCAAAATCTGCGATCATTTTATGTGTCCCTGGTAAAACCTCAGATATAGTATCATTTCAAAACTTGTGCTGACAAATTGGATACAGTGGCTGTGGTTAAAGTACACAGGTGTAACTGTTACAGTATACATCATGAGTATAATGTTATTCAGTGCCAAGAAGTCTTGAATTGTTATGCTTGTTTACCTTTATTTCAGATCTCCCTCCATGCTGTTCCCATCCTCTCCTTCCCTCACCTGATCACCCTTTAGAGTCTGTCATTCATACTCAGACCAAGGGGCTATCTGGAGATGGACCCCTTTCAGCATCGCACAAATCTGAGGATCAAAGGTACCAACTGTCCCTGGCAGTCGTGTGGAGATAGATTCAGCAGCATTGCAGGTACCCTCATTGCATTACAGTTATTTCCTTCTGAGCAATGCCCCTGGCCATGTACATTGGCTAAATCAGCATGGCCTCAGAACACACTTGAACCATTTCTGTTGTAAAAGTATTCCTTAGTGTACATTGTGCCCCATTACTGTCACCGCAGATGTCTTTCTAGTGTGCAAGCCTCATCTATGGCATACTTTACAATGATTGTGGTTATGTGTAATGGGGGAACATGCATGGTGTTTGTAATATGTCATGGTCCATTATGTGATTGACAAACATGCTTGTGTACGTATTGTTTTAGCTTAAAACCCACAACGGTCAGGCAACACATGCTGATGCTGTTTGTCCTCTGCCCCTCTTGGCCTTTTGGTGCCTGATCCTGTGGCCATCATATTTAGTGATTGTTCACCCATTTCCTAGCAGTGACCCATGAGTAACCAGACACTTCTTCCTTTCATACACATGTAACATGCTGCTATGCAAATATCCTTGTCTTTGTGTGGCACTTTTTCATGGTGTCTCACACCTTCTGCCATCATGTGTTCAGGCAATTCTAATGCTGCATCCCCAGTGACACCGCAACACCCAGTGGCCAGATTCTGCGACACACACGCCTACAATATGCTCCACCATCCATCAGTCCATTCTTAAAGCAGACCGCAGATTGTACGTGCCACAGTTGCACCACATCCATGACAAAGGCAGGCCTATCAGCGCCTGCAACTTGCACAGTGCAAGGCCCTGTGGTCATTCAATGACACAGGTTACACTACAGACTCATGCTCCGGCCACCCTCCACCCAATGAACACCAGACAATCATGCACCTGGTATCAGGCAACCCCTGAGAGTACACATTACAGCTTTGCAGGCTGTGTGTGCAACTCATACTGCCAACCCCGCTCTGCCACACATAACAGTGCATGTCTGTACAAGCAGGTCATGTGCGTCGTTCTGCACACATGCTACTTACACCAGCACAACATTGGACTCTGTTACCTCATCAACACAACAGCATAACACAAAATCATCATTACTGTGACCTGGTTGTACTTAAGCCCCGCACACAACTTCTACATTGCCATCACAGATGGATAATAGACCACCCGCAAGGACGACACTAACTTTACAGGAGTATGATTGTCAAAACTTTGTGAGGTACACCTCTAGAGTGACATACAACACCAAGGACCAATTGTGGTGATGCTCAAAATTTGCAGCTCTGACAGGATTTTAGTTGATTAGAATCAGAAGATCCTCAGCATATAATATCATTTAGACTCCAGACATGGCAATCTATTCAGCCAGCGTGGTAAAGTAAATATTACCAAAGTCTGCGTGCTCTGAGCAGAACGCTGCGTCATACCCCACTTCTGTGTTTTGACTAAGGAGTCGATGTTGTCGTTGCGGACCTGATGTGTGCAGTCAGATAGCTAGGACAATATCCAGTTCTGCACTGAGGACCAAACACCTATGGTCTTCATGTGGTTCTGAAGAATGTGATGGCCTACGGTGTCAAAAGCTGTAGACATGTCAAACAGCACCAACGCCGCCTTGGAACCTCTATCTACCTCCCATCGTATAGAGTCTGCCATTTGTATGAGGGCCACCTGTGTACTATGGGTGGGATGGAAGCTGGATTGTGAGTCATGAAGGAGGCTATTACCTTCAAAAAAGTGCATCAGTTGCTTCCATGAAAATTTCACATAAATCTTTGCCAGGACTGATAGATAGATCTTGCTGTATGATTGGAAGCTTAAACAGGATCTGTGTTAGCTTTACTAAAGATGTGCAGGAGGAACGTGTGTCTCCACACATCCGGGTTAGAGACCAATCTGAGGTAAGGGTTCCACATGACGTTTCAGTGTTGATAGTGAATCTTTGCAAGGATGTTGTAGTGGTTTGTGGGCAGGGGGTCAGTAGGGGAAGTGGATTAACCTATGCTAATTGAGTTGAGAGGCTTCCACATAAATTGTGTTGAAATCTTAAACCACTGGACTGCTACACAACTTTCCTGATTGCTCCTCAGACATTGGAATAGTACTTCAGCATGCAGGTCCAGAGCTAAACCGTAAAAAAATGGGTCAGTGGTAGAGCAACTCCTGCCTGGAGGACAGCCACACCACCATCCTGCATTGGTACATCAATGTTTGCATCTAGTTCACCAAATCCACACCATTGCTAACTCATGATGCAAGTCCATCCACATGCTGCAACAGACCTTCAGATAGATCCACTCCTAGTCAAGACAGACAGCCACCCAGGTCCACAACAGCAGCCGACTCAACTACGTCAACAACCTCTACACAGGAAGAAGGCCCAGACTCCTGGAGGACATGTGCACACCCAGGGCGCATGCGCACACCTCATCATCAACATCCCCTGCCACAGCCGCATGACCGTCCACCTGAGATAGCTACTAGAGTCAAGAGTGACCCTTGACCCTGCTTGCAGGCCAGGTCGCCTCCCTGCCACCAAACAGCTCTACCTGTTTTCTGCTCGCTACTGCGTGAAGCGTGACTTTGCACCTGCTGTGCCCACCCTTCCACTGTGCAGTTGCGGTTGCCTACTGCTCTTTACCCTGTGATTTGTAACTTGTATTATCTTTCTCCTCTGTGTACGCTGTGCTCTGTTTTTCCATTGTAGCCGCTAAGGCATGCACATGCAATTTTTTTACCCACCCGCCCCCTTGCTTCTGCTCACCCCATCCCGCCGCCGCCCCTGAGGCAACGCCCCCTCGCCACCACGCTCCAGCCTCCCAGATGCACCTCCCTCCCCGCTTTATAATGGCGGACGCTGTGCGGCCGTGCAGCGAATGTGCACAGCGGGTGCCCCAATGGCGCACCAAAGGTGCACCAAAGGCAAGCCCATATGCGCCCGTCCACGCCTAGACCGTGCCCTGCGTCAGACTCCCTGGACCCCAAAGCCACCACTGCACTACGACTCCAGCACCCTCCAGGCACGCAACCCCGGACGCGAAAACTCCTGCTACCGTGCTACCCCAAAGCACACCCAAGGGACCTTCACCTGCCGGAACTGCAGCTTCAACAGCCTCCGGCCCACCAAACCATCCAACAGAGAACCCACCACCTCCAATGCATCCTCCTCCTCACCCACTCCTCTCGCAAGGACGCCATCGAACTCTGGGACCTCCTAGACTCAACCACCCCCGATGTCGCCTTCCTGACGGAGACCTGGATGAATGTCACCTCGGCACAAGACATCGCCTTTGCCATCCAAGAGGGCTACCAAATCTCCCGCAGAGACCGCACCAACAGAGTGAGAGGGGGAATCGCCATCATCCACAAGGACTCCCTCAGAGTCACAAACAACACCAACGACACCCTCACCACAGCCAAGCATATGCACTTCCAGATCCACACCGACCCCAACACCACCCTCAGAGTGACTCTCGTCTGCAGACCACCCAGACCCCCACCACAGTTCAGCGACACCATCGCCAACCTCATCAGCACCCACGCCCTCGCATCCACGGGCTGCATCCTCCTCTGGGACCTGAACTTCCACCTCAAAAACAACAACGATGCCAACTACACCGCCCTGATCGACAACCTTGGCAACCTCAGACTCAAACAGCTTGTGACAACACCCCCACACGTCACATAACACACACTGGACCCCATGTTGTCTGCAAGTCCCCACGTCTCTGTCAACCACACCACCAAACATTACTGGACTGACCACAGATGCATCCACTTCACCTTCAGGAAGCACACCAAACACCACCGCACCCAACAGTTGCCACGCCGCTGCTGGGCCAAGGTCACCAAGGACCAAGTGACCACCACCCTCACCCTGGGACCACCCACCGACCCCACCGACCCCAACACCACCACCATCAACATCATACAGTGGATCAACAACTTCCCCAACACCCTTGCCCCACTCAAGACCTCCGCAAGCAATCACAACAACAAGAAAGCCGCTTGGTTCACCAAAGACCTCCGGCCCTCCAAACGCACCTGTCGGAAACTAGAGAAGAACTGGCTCTGCAACTGAACACCAGACAGCTACACAGCCCACAAGAATGCCACCCACAAACACCACCAACTAATCAGGACTACCAAGAGGACCTCCTTCAAGGACCACCTACACAACAACACACACAACACCAAAGAGCTCATCAACATCGTGAAAGACCTCTACAACCCCACCTCCGACACCAACGACATTCCACCATCACAAGACCTGTGCAAATACCTGCCCACCTTCTTTTACTGCAAGATCACCGACATCCACAGCAGCTTCAACGCTGACACCCCCTCATCCACAACCAAGACCACCACCCCTGCCACCCCCACACGCACCAGTCGCCTGACCGCCTGGTCCAAAGTCAGCGATGAAGACACCAGCAAGACCATGAACTCCATCCACTCCGGATCCCCATCTGACCCATGCCCTCACAACATTTTCAACAACGCAAGCACAGCATTCGCACACCATCTCCGAAAAACTATCAACATCTCCTTCAAGACAGCAACCTTTACGGAGAGCTGGCAGAACACCGAGATCAACACCCTACTGAAGAAACACAAGGCAGACCCCACTGACCTAAAGAACTTCTGTACCATCTCCTTGCTCACTATCCCCGCAAAAGTCACGGAGAAGATTGTCAACAGACAGCTAACCTGCTACCTAGTAGATAACAACATCCTGGACCCATCCCAGTCCGGCTTTTGCAGCAACCATAGCACCGAGACCACCCTCATCGCCACCACCAACGACATCTGGATCCTGATGGACAAAGGAGAACTCATCCTTCTGGACCTGTCAGCAGCCTTCGTCACAGTCTGCCACTGCACCCTAACAGCACGCCTCCATGACGCTGGAATACAAAAGATTGGCCCTGGCCTGGACCACATCCTTCCTCTCCAGCAGTACCCCGAATGTCCGCCTCCCACCCTTCCGCTCTAAGAAAACCAAGATCATCTGCGGCGTCACACAGGGATCATCCTTCAGCCCGGCACAGTTCAATATCTACATGGCACCACTCGACCACGTCACTCAACAACACAGCCACAACATCATCTCCTACGTCAACGACACCCGAATGATCATATCCCTCACCAGAGACACCCACACCACCAAAGCCAACCTCTAGAGTGGAATGAATGCCGTTGCTGAATGGATGATGGACAGCAGGATGAAGCAGAATGAAGACAAGACAGAGGTCCTCATCCTCAGCACCATCCCATTAGCCTGGGACGACTCCTGGTGGCCAACATTTCTTGGAACAGGCCCAGCACACACCGACCACGCACACAACCTGGGGGTCATCGTCAAATCCGCACTCTCCATGACCAAGCAAGTCAACGCCGTCTCCGCGTCATGCTTCAACACCCTGCAAAAGCTCCGCCGGATCTTCAAATGTATCCCGTCCAACACAATAAAAAAACGTCACCCAGGCCCATGTCACCAGCAGACTGGACTGCGGGAACACCCTCTACGCAGGAACATCAACCAAGCTCCTGAGACGGCTGCAACACATCCAGAATGCCTCAGCACAACTGATCCTCGATGACCCCAATGCAGTGACATTACACCCCACCTGAGAGGCCTGCATTGGCTCCCCGTCAACAAGAGGATCACCTTCAAGTTCATCATCCACGCACACAAAGCCCTACACGCCGCCGTACCAGCATACCTCAATGACCGACTCAGCTTCTACATCCCCAACCGCTGCCTCCGGTCTGCTAGCCTCGCACTCGCCACTGTTAGACGCATCCGGAATCCACCACCGGTGGCAGATCCTTCTCCCACCTCACCACCATGACCTGGTACACTCTCCCAACCAACCTACATCAGACCCAGGAGCTGCTGCCCTTCACAAAACTCCACAATACCTGGCTCTTCGATCAGTAGCAGCCCCCTCCCCTCCACCCAGCGCCTTGAAACCATCACGGGTATGTAGCGCACGTTGCAAATATCCTGTTTGATTAATTGTTTGAGAGTCCCACTGTCAACTGCAGGCAGACCTTCATACTCCTCAGCCACACTCAGTAGGCACTCCACAACCACAAAACAAAAAATAAATATGGACGTCTCCCATCCAACACCACATTGCCTGTAGTCCGTCCAGCCACCCTTGGCCTGGGCAACATTCATCACTTCCACAGTACAACTGCATGTGGGGGATAGTTATCCCACATCAAGAAACAGACCTGGTAGTCCCTCCCTGGACACTGACACATTACCCATGACCTGTACACCTTCATGAGACTCTTACGTAACTGTCTGTCAGAGCAGTATGGCAACCCCCTCAGCAGATAGTAACCATCACGTGTGAATATTTCCCTCCATGGATGTAGTTGATCATACATTGTGACCTATGTGTGTCCACAACCAGACTCAGATCCCAGTGTATGGATGGCTTGTGTTTGTTTAACACTCTGGCATACTTTGACATATCTCAACACGTATGTTGTTGACTCCGGGAAAAAATACTTCAACATCAATATGTATTGTGTTTTTTTTTTTTATATACTTCATCTTGTGAGTGAAATGTGAGTAGGTGCTAGTGCTGTACAAAAATGGGGGGAATCCAAAGTTCACAGAAGGAGATGTGATGCCTTGCAGTTTCAGTCAACAGAGTCCAGAGCACAGTGTTTGGCATCATTGGTGACACTGCGACCTTCAAGTCCAAGTGGGAGAGTGTGACAGTCAATAAGGTGATGCTGTTGCGCACAAAGCTAAGATGCCAGACGAGGTGACCTGGGAGATGCGCATGGCCCTCTGCCTCTTAACGTCTTCTCCGTAGACGACCCACCTTCCTTGGTGGACCCTCATATGCATGCCTTGACGATGCCTGGGACTCTCCGTCGGATGGTTCCACCTCCTCCTCCCTCCCTGTGCCTGTTGGCAGTCTTTGCCTGGATGTTTCTGGCCTAGTGACACAGGGAGGGTGCTGCATGTTGTCAGCAATCCGACGGAGTGAATGGCTTATGTCCCCCTGCACCGCCAAGCGCTCAGCCAGTCTTACCTCCACCCGTCCTTGGTGTCGTCGTTGACTGGCGTGTTGCTCGGCCTGCTGTTTTTTTAAAGCAATGAGGGCCCTCACTCCCTGGCTGAACTCCCTGGTATCCTGCCGGTATCCCTTCATGATGTTTCTGAGTTCAGACATACCAGGCCCATCAGCTTGCAGGTCAGGTTCTCGCCTCCGCCTTGTGCCACTCCCACCACCCCTGCCCACACGAGCCCGGCCTGCTGTTGTGGGCACATCAGGACGACGGGACTCCTGAGGGTTGACAGAGGTGGTGTTGTCTGCCTCCTCCTGGCTGTCCGATGAACCTTGTCCCTCATTGTCAGACTGGCTCAGTTGTGGATTGTGAGCAGGGCTCCGAGCTGTCTGCTGGGATGTGGCAGGAGTGGGTGTGGTGGTTGGCGCAGATGTCCCTGATCCAGCTGCTGCACAGGTTTGGAATCCAGAGGTGCCAGGTTGATCTGTGTCATCCATGGAGTGGTGAGAGGCGTCGCTGTTGGTGGGATCAGGGTCCTGTGGAGCCTGCGACTGTGATCCTTCTCCCCCTGGTTGGGGGTAGATTATACACATTGCCCTGTGGGTGTGAGAGACAGACAATGTTAATGCTATTTAATGCTAAAAATATTTTTCATATACATTGTCGTTATCACTGCTACACCTGCTTTGGAATTTTCACACTGTTCACTTGAGGTGTCAGATTGATCTTTGTTCAGGACACATTTTAATTTGAGGGTCTATTTACAATGATTGACACAGCCAGGCATATCAGCAGTAATTTGGCAGTGATTTTGCAGCACACCTATGCCAGCATGGATGCAGCACTTTCACACTGTGGATCACCATAGTGTGATAACAGTACAGCTGCGTCCCACATCTGTGCCATGGAAGTGGCACATTGCTTGAGTTGTGTCGCTGGTGCAACGCAGATCCAGCCATGCTCTGTGTGGCCCTATTTGCACATTGCTGTGTCAATCCTTACATCAGCTTCAGGCATGCACAGGTTTTTGAGGCAGCATGCGCATAAAAGTGGCTGAGTGAAATTTTTAAGATTTCACTCAGCCACTTTTGTGAGGTGTTGATGTGCCGTGATGGGCAGCCACCGCACACCACACCACGAACACACCATGACCAGTCCAATTACTTCTGCCACAGGGCTTTAGAACGTGACACATCTCCCAGGTGCATCACCTTGTCAATACCCAGCACCATTGCAGTAATATTTGTGCGTCCGCTGCGTTATTAAGGTGTAGCTACGTCATCGTGGTATAAGTGCAACTGACTTGTGAATCAGGCCTGTGAAGTTTTTGCTTAAATGCTTCATCAAATCGGTATTTGTAGTGTTACATGACGGTTGTGACATTGGGCCACTACATTGCCTGTCCCAGCTGTCTATGTTTATGTAAGGGGTGCTGGTAGTTGGAGTGTGTGTTGGAACTGGGCCTCACTCATGGTGTGGCTGTCCCCCCATGGAGCATGCTGCAATGACCGTGGTTGTGGTTCCGGTTTAAGATATCTGATCTTGTTGTCCTGATGTTAGTGTTTGCCCTGGTCACAGGATGATCTTGTGCGGCATACACAATGGCCCAGTGTCAGCTATGTTGTCAGTACTTTCTCACTCCCTGTAAATCGAGCATGGTCCATGGGTGTGTACCTGGACCATATGGAATGATTGCAATTCGGCTTGTGTGTACACAGTAGTGGTGATAGGGTTGTCCAAAGTTTAACCTTCTTCAACATCCCCTTTGCAGCCTTCTGGCCATGAGTCTTGCACCCACCCCCATGCTGTTGACCACTGGTAGGAGTCATATCCACCCACCCCTCCTATGTCTGGCCAGTGCTGGGAGTCATATCCACACCCCCATCCTATGTCTGAGCACTGCTGGGAGTCATATCCACACCCCTTCCTCTGTCTGGACACTGCTGGGAGTCCTGTGCACACACCCCTCCTATATCTGGACAATGCTGGGAGTCATATCCACACCCCCCTCCTATGTCTGGGCACTGCTGGGAGTCATATCCACCCACCCCTCCTATGTCTGGATACTGCTGGGAGTCATATCCACACCCCCTCCTATGTCTGGACACTGCTGGGAGTCATATCCACACACCCCTCCTATGTCTGGGTACTGCTGGGAGTCCTGTACACACACACCTCCTATATCTGGACACTGCTGGGAGTCGTATCCACACCCCCCTCTTATGTCTGGACACTGCTGGGAGTCATATCCACCCCCTCCTATGTCTGGGCACTTCTGGGAGTCCTGTGTACACATCCCTCCTATATCTAGACACTGCAGGGAGTCATATCCACACCCCCTCCTTTGTCTGGACACTGCAGGGAGTCATATCCACCAACCCCTCCTATGTCTGGACACCGCTGGGAGTCATATCCAACAACCCCTCCTATGTCTGGGCACTGCTGGGAGTCCTCTGCACCTACCCCTCTTATGTCTGGCAAATGCTGGGAGCCCCCCCATTTCACATGAGTTGTTTGTATACTCACCAGGCTCCACGACTCCATCAATTTAATGTACTCTCACCTGTGGTAGCAGGGCCATGACCTTCTCCTCCCAGGGCTGGAACTGTACTGGTCTGCGGGGACCACCACCTCCATTGAATTGGCTATTGCGTAGTCCTCATCCATCTTGCGCTTGACCATCCTCCGCAGATCGTACCACCTGGCCTGGCAATCCTTCCTGGTGCGCCTGATGGGTGCATCAGCATTGACCCTATTGACGTTCCTCTCCCACAGCTGGGTTTTGTTAGCTATGCTAGTCTGTCTGAACAATGCGCCAAACAGCTGTGGCTCTACTCTGATGACTTCATCTGCAAGGATCTCCATCTCCTGGTTTGTGAACTTTGGATTCTTTGGTGCAGACATATTGTGGGGCGAATGTGATTGGGGGGTGATGGTGTGTATGGATGGGGGGATTGTGGATCTGAATGTGGAGGGGGTGTGTGGGTCCGAATATTATTGGTGATATGTGTGAAGGTGGATGTGTGAGGTTGTTGGTGGTTTGTCAGTCTCTGTAGGTAAATGGGTATGTTGCAAAGGATGCTGGTTTGTGTGTGTGGGCCCTTTTTATTGGTCTATTTGTGGGTGTGGCTTGGTTTGAATTTTTTTCTGGGTGTGTTATAAGGGGTGGGTCTGAGTTGGGCCCTCTGTTTGCCACTTTGGATTTGGCCAGGACATTGCTTTACAATGGTTTGTACCCAGGAGATATATTTTGTGGTGTTGTGTGATTCTTTTGCACACTCCTTGTGCTGTTTTAGGGGTACGCGTGTGTTTTTTGAGGGGGGTTTGTTTCGTACTTTATTGTGTGGCTCTCTCATACGCAACGTATTTACGGGGTATGCGTGCGCTTCATAGAGGGGGTTCGTTTCGTACTTTATTGTGTAGCTCTCTCATACGCGACATATTTACGGGGTACGCGTGCGCTTCGTTGAGGGGGGGTTTGTTTCGTACTTTATTGTGTAGCTCTCTCATATGCTACGTATTTACGGGGTACGTGTGCGCTTCGTTGAGGGGGTTCGCTTTTTATTTGATTGTGCGGTTCGCTCATACGCGATGTTTTGCATACAAATTGCAGTTTATACGCGACAGAGTTTTCCCGTACGAATCGCGTTCACGGTGTTCGATCAGGATCGTACTTGGCGGGTCGTACGCCATGTTTACAAATCGTACGGTTGAGTAGCCGAGTCCGTATCGTACTGTTCTTCGCTAGTTTTTCGTATGGTTCGTAAACATTCGGACGGAATCTTTGGAAACGGATCGTATTACGCAATTCAGACGGCTTTGTACGAATCGTACGGAAACGGCTACAAATACGAATCGTAGGATGGTTTTCTTTCCCGAATCGGAATTGACCCCTTAGTATTTTTTTTTTTAATAACATTATTATTAAGGTAATAAAGTTTGTTAAATACCACAGCAGTAACATATGATCCCTGAAGTGAACATGCCATGAACACTCTCCCATGTGCTTTTTTTGCAGCTGCAAAGCTCTATTTAATAAAGTCCATTAGAAATGCCTCTATTCAGGGTTTCTAATCAAAACAGCATTAAGCTGCACCACCATACTGTGTAAGGTAACATTTAAACTAATGCCTGTTAGACCTGACAACCTTGGTATGATATTCCCCCCCCACATGCTTGACTTCACTCCTTCTGTGTTTGCTGAATTTGTTTTTGTTGGCATTAGGACTTTGCTCGCTTTTGATCTCTCCTTCAAACAAGGTAAAATTGGGCTACACCTAATGGGCATATTTAGTTTATCTGTAATACCCTACTAAATTGTATTATTTGTACCCATGGCCTGTAGTGGGCCCTAGTAGGCCTGCAGCACTCATTGCGCCCCACCCATTAAAGTAGTCTTTTCAAACATGACTCAGGCTTGCAACTGCAGCCTGTATTGTAGTTTTGAACTGCCATTACGAAGTGACAAAATAACCCTTTTGCCAAGCCTAAACCTTCCTTTTAAACACTTGTAACTGAACCCTAAGGTAGGCCCTAACAGCTCATATGGCAGAGTGTATTCTATACAAAACAAGCATTTGCAATGCAATCGGTCTTGCCTTTGGGACCATATATGTATTTAGCTATGAAGCACATTAGCCTGGGCGCTGAAAAATCTACTGTTCTTTAACATGGAGGGAAAGTAGGCACCAAACTGCGTAACACGCCAGGTATGGAAAGACTTGGATAGAAACATTGCCTTTCAGCAGGAAATATTATAGTCCAAAGCCCTGTTTTTAATATGAAGTCAGGGTGTTTGGTAGCCATATCACTGAAAATACAAGATCTGAAAAAAATATTATCGTCTACGGGTGCTCGTGGAAGACAATTTCTATGGACTGGAATCTAGAGAATGCTAAAGTGATTCTGGTATTTTACTGATCTCTGCTGGTCGTTTTCTATCAAGAAAGGAAAATAGAGGCAGTTGAACAAGCAGAAAGCAATTCTGGTAGTTTACTGACCTCTACTGGTCGTTTTCTGTCAAGATAGTTAAATAGAGGCAGTTGAACAGAACAGAAAAAAAGGCCCTAAGCGGTAGAAGACAAGTCCTAGGGCTGATCTAAAGAGTCCACAAAGTACATACACATAAAAGTATATTCTAAAGTATATACAAGAGGCCTCGAATGCTCGACCTAATTAGGACATGTGTACTAATGTTTTACATGTCTTGGCAGTGAAAAACTCCTAAAGCTGTTTTTGCATGCCTCTTCCATTGTCTAACAATGGGTTGCTTTATAACATTTATTATTTGCTTTTTTTAATTGGGAGCAGATAGAGATATGTTGTTTACACTCAAATGAATTGTAATTTAAAATTCAATTTAATGTTAAAGTTGCATTTTGAGTCACAATTCTGAAAATGCAGTTTTTAGAAAGTTGGGATTTGCTTGGCCTACCTATTAGTGCCTTTTGCCAGTGTCTTGGGATATGTGTCTGTGAATTACCCTGCTGTTGAGGTTTCTGCATTGCTTCCAGGCAGTAACACAAATGGGCTTAGCTGTGGATAGGATGGACCAGGCTGGCAGATTGACTGGAAGAGGCTGTACCCCGTACTCCTGCACACACAAATGAATTTGACACCAGGACTGCTCAGTCTTTTGTCATTAGAGAGAGTTTGGAGCCTTGACAAGGGCAGTGTAAGAACTTTCCAAGAACAGATGTAGGGTTAGAACGTGGAATCCACCCACACAAAGACTGGAACTAGATATAAATACTAGCTCTCCATAGCCACTTTTAAGAACACTCCTGGACCTGTGGATGTTACTGGAGGACTGCCCTGCATCTTGAGGACTGCCTTGATCTCTGAGAAGGAAGACTGGAAAGGCGTACCTTCATCCCGATATATCCTGAGTGACTTCAAGGGTCAGTTGGCTGACTTCTCTCCTCTGTGAGCTACAGGAACTAAAGAAGCTCAAGAACCCTTCCTGCATTTGCCCAGCTAACCTGCTGCACTGGACCTGCCTGGACTGGCAACTGAACCTGCCTGAGCCCTGCGTGTTCTCTACTAGAGTGAGTCCCTGATCCCAGGAGGTGCCTTCCCAGGTCCTGGACCCATGGCTGTCATCAGAGTGTACTCCTCCTCAAGAAAAGGTGAAAACACAGACATTTCTTCACGACCCCTAATGGACTCCTTTGTCCCGAGTGTTTGTCACCTGTAATGACTGTTATCACAAAGCTTTGGAGAGACCTGCTCTTTGTGCACAGCAACTGCAAATTACGACCGCCAATGTGGGACCTGCACTTCAAATTAGAGCAATGACCCTCGCGGTGATAGCCAATGTGAAGCTCTAGCACCAACCGTCTGCTTCACCTAACCAACTCTTTTCATTACAGTGCTGACACCCTTCAACACCTGCCCTGCTTTTCACACTAAAGTGACAACTATCCACAGCTCTCTCTCTGCTTCTCCTCACAGCTTAATCCACTGCAAACAGAACTCTTTGCACCAGTGAAGAATAGTACAATGCTCTAGATTTGGCCCATGGCAGCTCTCAGCCTCACAGGTTTCTTCCATAGCTGTTTGGTTCCCCAAGTCATGGATCTTTGAAGGTTTTACATAGCCTCGGAGCAATTTTTGAGCCCAATACCCACTCGATATTCTAAAGCCCCATGGCACTTGACCTCCCTGGAGGGGGTGTGAGTATTAGTTTTTATTGATTTAGATCTCATCAGAGATCAACAATATTTACAATCATAAATAATTACTAAACAGACTAATGAGAGACATAAAAAATCTATACAAATTATAACACAAATTCATCAGGATGTGGCTTTGCAAAAGTAACCAAATCATTAATTTTAAGCAAACTGGGCCTAATTACGAAACAGTTTGGACCGCAACTGATGGCTTGGCGGTTAAGGTCCGACCGGCATCTACTGTTACGGTCTGCCAATGCATTATGATGCATGTGGTCGGAGTTGCAGTCGAAGGGACTAACCAATGACCAATGGATTCTGACGGTGTCAAAGCAATCCAGGTCGTCCCTTACCTTGCCTTGGCTGAAGCCCTCTTGGATGACGTGGATGATTTCGCAGAGACGCAAGGGACCAACTTCCCTAATCACTAACTAAAACTTACTGATTCAGAAGTGTACAGCAAGGTTTAAACTAGGAATTAGGGAGGAGGGCCGGTACTGGACGTTGAAGTGTAGACTTTAATTCTTGCTGTCGACCTGCGAAGCAACAAGCACCAAAGACTTTAGTATTCAGGTCAAAAGATATGTCTCCTATCTATTCTGTTGCCTTTTAACTATTCTAATCTATCTTGTTAGAATACCTAAATCAGTGTGGAGAGTCTTGAAGTTCCCCTACCTGCGATCAGTAAGTTGTTGGCCTTCGTCCAGTATGTCTTTCTTTGATCGAGATGATGAAGTCATCAGACGTCCTCTAGGATTAGTGGTCAGCTTATGGGATGTCAGCTTGTTTTGTCTAGTTGTAGAAGCTAAAAAGAAGGGAAGGATTACTTTACATTCTTTAAAAGGCTCTTTGCAAATCTTCCTATCTAATCCTATCACTTACTTGACATTAACTTCTTGCTTCTTTGTCTTGGGGTTCGTGTTTTTCCTCTAGTACAACAAAAGATAAGCATAGACCAAAAGAACACAAAATCCTATATGTCTTTCTTCAATCACCTTGCTTTAGGCATAAAATCTAAAACCACATTGTTAAATCACTTCTCTGATATCACATAAATGAACAGTGAACAAATGTTCCTCAAAAAACTAAAATGCGTTCTTTAATTTAAAGTCTGAAATGTCCAAAGTCTCTTTCTTGCATTTTCTTCTGCAAATAAAAGTTCCAAAAATTCTGTTGACCTTTCTTGCGAAGGGCGCCTTTAATCAACTAAAGTACTTAGCTTTCTAATCTTGTCTTTCAGGATTCTTGTTCCGGAATGAGAAGAGCCGCCTTGGAGTCCTGCCAGGATCGAATACACCATCAGGTAAGTTCCCCCTCCAGACGCGACCTTCTCTGAACGAAATCAGAAGGCAAAGCGCCTTCCAGAAGGCTGGGTGCGGTTTAAGTACAGGACCGCACCCAGCCGCTCCCAGTTACGCACTCAGAACGTGCGCGAAGACGTAGCCTGCAATCCCCTTCGGGCATGCACCAAAAGGAGCGTGCGAGGGATGCGGGGAAAGGAATCATGAGACCTTCACTGGGCATTGTCTTCGTAGAACCATACGCAAAGTTCAAACCTCTGAAATACTGCACTGTCAAACCCTAAAAATCAACGCAAGGCACAGTAAAAGCAAAGTAGACTACAAATAGGCATGAGTCACAGTAAAAGCAAAGTTGACTACAAAACTATATATTAAAAGGCATGAGTCACAAAAGTATAAACACACCCAAATCACACTGACTTTGAAGCGTGCGGGGAGCACGGGACAGGGGTGGGTTTTAATAAGGGAAACACTGCACATGTCTTCTGGATATGTGTATTACGTATAGGGGTATGCAGAACCATGACAGACGGCTCATGGTTGGTCTGAAACTCACCATAATCCCTTAAGGACAGCGTTTTGGCAGTCAGGAATATGATGTTGGTTTCCTACAGCCATTCCATGTCGGCCTTTCTGACATGGAAAGGTTCTCAGAAAGTGACAATGGGGACCCCTTCAGGGCTCCTTTCCCTCTGCAGCCTCCGCATTTGTGTGCCCCCCTGAACATACCTGCCCAGTGTGGCAAGAACCATGAGATGCCTGCCACACGGTCCAGGGATGTTCACAAACTTCCATTTCTCAATGGGAGCTTGTGCTGTGGGGTAGGCAGACAAAATATCGATGTTCAAATATCGACATACAATAATGTTGATTTTTAAATATCGAAGGGGCATAATATAGAAGGCAATATATATTGATATTTTTAATATCGATGGGACAGAATTCTGAAGGTAAGTAATATCGATTTTATGTTAATATCGATGTTAGTAATATCGATGTTAGTAATATCGATGTTACTAATATCGATTTTTATATGATTTTTATGTATATTATTCTGTATTTAATATGTATTTTTTTTTATTTCTGTAATTTTAGTACATTTTGTATTTTAGTTCCGTAGCGGGTTGTGGGTTTATAGGGGAATAGGGTGGGAAGTAATTTAATTATACTAAATTAATTATTATTTTTAGGAATTACAAATTAATTTTAATTAATTGGTTATTAAATTGTATTAATTGGTAAATAATTTTAATTAATTGATTAATTAATAATTATGTTCTGTAGTGGGTTATGGGTTTATAGGGGAATAGGGTGGGGAGTAATTTAATTATACTAAATTATTTATTAATTTTTAGGAATTATAAATTAATTTTAATTAATTGGTAAATAAATGTTATTAATTGGTAACTAATTTTTATTAATTGATTAATTGATCATTATGTTCTGTAGTGGGTTTTGGGTTTATAGGGGAATAGGGTGGGAAGTAATTTAAATGTAATTAAGTAATAATTTATTTTAATTATTTGTTCTGTTAATCATATTATTGTTAATCAATTATTAATTGGCAATTAATTATGATTAATTGGTATTTATTATTAATGTATTTTTACTTAATTATTTATTGCTAATCATTTTTTAATAATTATGTATTGGTATTTGGAAATAGTTTATATTTATTTATTAATTATTGTTTTTAATATTTTAAAATATTAATTTATTTATAAGTGTGTTATTTTTAACTTGTACGCTATCCAACACTTTCCCTACTGTTGCACTCTCTGGAGTTGGAATAGTAATTTTTACCCCTACGCTATCCAACACTTTCCCTACTGTTGCACTCTCTGGAGTTGGAATAGTAATTTTTACCCCAACACTATCCAACACTTTCCCTACTGTTGTACTCTCTGGAGTGGGAATAGTAATTTTTAACCCTACACTATCCAATATTTTCCCTACTGTTGCACTCTTTGGAGTTGGAATAGTAATTTTTACCCCTACGCTATCCAACACTTTCCCTACTGTTGCACTCTCTGGAGTGGGAATAGTAAATTGTACCCCTACTCTATCCAACACTTTCCCTATAACTTTATTCATAAGTTATTAAAATATTTTTTAAAGTTATTATTAAGGAAGTATATATTATGCATTATATGTATATTATTAATTAAATTAAAGTATTATTTTATTTATATTACATATATTTTTTCATTAAAAAAAACGATATTTTTTAATTACAATATTTTTGACATCAATATTTTTTTCCGATAATTTTGTACTTACCTTGTTAGAGATAGCATATCGATATTTTTGTAATCAACATATTTGTTGCAATATTTTTGTAGGTAGATATATTTGTAATCGATATTTTGTCAGACATTCGTGCTGTGGATGCTTTCCACCTGGCGCACAAGCTCCCATAGAGAAATGGAAGTTTCTGACCGCACTATGAGCCTGATCATGATGTGGTCGGAAATGTCTTCAACCATCGGCCGGTCACCTCGTAATAAGCCTGTCGTATTCCTTTCCGACCGCCCTATTACGATGGAGGCGTTCGGAAAGGAATCTAATTGGTCATTCCACCTGGCTTCCAATGTGCTCGGAGAGCGTGTCCACTAGACAGAATGTGGCCAGTAATCTGAAGGGCAGCTTTTTCTGCTTCTGGGATTATGATGTCAGGTTTCAGCAGCCTTTCTGTGCCGGTCTTTCTGACACAGAAAGGCTGTCAGAACTCGATTTTGGGAGCCCCGAGCAGGGTCCTCTTGGGTGCACTGCCTCTGGTTGGAGGACGAGGGGGCACCTATGGTGCCGCCCCTGTTGATTCCTTCACCCTCCAGCAGGCACCTTGAAGTGCCTGCCACAGCATCCAGGGATGAACAGCACCTCCTATTTTACAATGGGAGCATGCATTCTGGCAAGAATACATGCTCCCATTGTAAAGTATAGGAATGTGACCGAACAATGTGCTGAACTGGTAGTTACTTGGATCAGTATCCAGGTCCAACTTTTTTTCACACCATGCCACCTCAGTTTGGACCCAGCTGTATGCAAATCAGTCTTGAAACTGCTCCAAAAGCAACAGTTCAACCCGAACTGCCAGGCCATGACCACTCTAAACCAGAACACAAGCAACCCAAGACAAGTTTTGCCCTAGTTGGGGCTCTTCAGAAGGTGTTGTTTCGTTCCAGTGGCACACTGAGCATAGGGTGTTTTGTGATGTTTAACAACATCTTTCATTTTACTATATTTTTAAAGCAGTTTGCACAGGTACTCATTCAAACAATTTTGTATCATTTCTGTAGGTAACAGCATGGATGTCAATCGGTGTTAGTGCTGTTACTACTCAGAAGCGCCAACTATGCATACATTAGACATGTTGTGCTCGACTAACAAAGCAATTTGCTACTGGTCTTGCATCAGCATCAGAATACACTACAAAACTCCCACTTAGCATGCATGCCTGCCATATTCTGGGCGGTAAACCCCACAGTCAGTCCCATACAGAGTGCCAAAGGGTATTGCTTTTGTACTCTACTTGGAACTCCTATGGGAAATGGAACTCTCTTACCATAAATGCTGCTTAAACATCTGCTGAAAGTGGCAATCAATGGTGTAGTTTAACTGTGGAATGAGCAAGAACTCTCTAATGAGGTTGAAAATAAGTATCAGACAGTTTTTCACTACAGTCCTATATTGGGTTAGCTTCACATGGTGATCTCTGTGTTACCCATAAACACATACCAATCGAGAAACAGCAAAAGCAAATCACATTGATTGCTTCTATTTTTCAAAGATCAAGAAGAAAACCTTCTTAATCGCACATGCAAGAGTTAGGCACTCTTCATCCAAACTCATATGTGCAGTAGTTACCATTCTTAGTTTCAAACCAGCTAGAAAATAAAAATGAAATATGAAAACAGTTACTACTTAATTCCATCCCTTTGTACGCCTTACAAAAACAGATACTCTCAGTCAGTATACATACAAAATATTGAGTTGGAAATGTCGACTTACTCAAATATCGAGTTGTAAATATTGTAACAGAAATATTGACAGCCAGAATATTGTGGTCAAGAATATCGATTTTAAGGTTAAAAAATATCATTTTTAAAAATATAGAAGTCATTAATATCATTTGCAAAAATATAGTTGTTTAAAATGTCGATTTTTGAATTAGCGTTATGAATTTTACTATATATTTTAAATGTGTGTGATGTATTTTTTTGTACAAGTATTATTAATGTTTTTTAAATAAGTGTTTTAAGTTTTAGTAGTTATCAATATTTTTTTAATTACATTTTGTTTTTTTTAGTTCCGCAGCGGGTTATGGGTTAATATTGAAATAGGGTAGAAAGTAATTAAATTATAATAAATTAATAATTTTGTATTTATTAGAATTTATTTAAATGAGATGTTATAGTGTTAATTGTGGGAAGTAATTTATTGTGAATTCATTATTAATTGGTTGTTAACTAATATTAATTCATTGGTAATTAATTATGGTAATAGTGTAATTTATTTTAGGTGTGAGTAGTGGGGTTTATAGGAGTAAAGGGCGAGAAGTAATTTATTTTTTAATTAAATAATAATTTGTTGTTAATTAATATTAATTAATCGATTGTAAAGTAAATATGGAAATTGTGTAATTAATTTTAGGTGTGGGTTGGGGGGTTTATAGGGGTAAAGGGTGGGACTTGATTTATTTTTAATTCATTAATTATTAGATTAAATAAATACTATTAGTTTTTTAATTGAAAATACATTTTAATTGTGTATTTAATTTATTTACAGTTTAATTTTAGCTGTTGGGATTATAGGGGTATAGGGTGGGACGTCAATTAATCTTTATGTATTTTATTTTGTTATTTAATTATTAATATTTCTTTATTTGATTATTTATGTTAAATATGGAAGTACAGTTTTTTTTATTTTGATGTCGGTTGTGAATTGTGTGGTGTTATAGGGTAGGAAGTAATTAAACTATGTACTAATTAATGTTTTTGTTTCTAAATAATTCCTCACTAAAAGTATTTATTTTTTTAAATTGTATTTAATATAACATTTGTAGGTATTTGTCATATGTATTTAACATTATAATATGTTTTTAATTTTATATTTCTAATATTAAAAATATTTGTATTTTAATTTTTAATTCATTTATATATCTTTTTATTTATTTAGTTTTTTTCAAATTTTTGTTGTTGTTGATATTTTGTTTGTTTTTAATTTTGAACTAACTGGAGTGGGAATACTAATTTTTACCCCTCCGCAATCCAATAATTTTCCCACTGTTGCACTGACTGGAGTGGGAATAGTAAATGTTATCCCTCCACTATCCAACACTTTCACTACTGTTGCACTCATTGGAGTGGAAAAAGTCTTTTTTTACCCCCCACCCATCCAACACCTTCCCTACTTTTGCACTCATTGGAGTGGTAATGCCCTATTGCTTACCGGTAATCTTCATTACTCCTGGTACCGTTGTCCTCGTCCCCTTCATTAACAAAGTGAGAAAACCTATCTCACGACGGACAAAAAAAAAAAAGAACAAAGGAATGGTGACCCTACCCGACCTCTTCCCTCTGGGAGTACATATTTGTATCTATCCCAGCATTGTTCCTGAACATACCAAGCCCCGATAAAGGCCGGCAAGACAGGGAGGGAGGCAGGGAAGTTCAGAAGGGAACAAGGACAACAGGAACAGGAGTAATGAAGATTACTGGTAAGTAATAGGGCTTCACCCAGGATCACTCCTGTCCTCGTCCCCTCCATTAACAAAGTGAGAATACCCAAATAACCGCCAGCATTCATCCAAAGAAATCACCAGGACACAAAATACAGAAAACCAAGTGATTTAATGAACAGCAGAACAAGAAATTCAGGAGCACACAGCATGCAGTACTCCAAACCAAAAGTAGCATAACCCCCCAGCAATTCTGGAGCTCATAACGCCTCACAAAGGTATTATGGGACGCCCAAGAGGCCGCCCTACAGAACTCAGACAGGGGAACCCCCCAACCTCAGCCCAGGAATCCGCCACACCCGAGTAGATCGAACCTGCACCCCTGCAGGAGCAGGAGACTTAAAGAGAGAGTAACTCAATGACCTGCTTAAGCCAACGACCAATGGAAGCCGAAGAAGCCTTCCCACCACAAGACGCCACTCCAAAGGAAACAAAAAGGGAGTCAGACTTCCAAATGGAAGTTGTGCGATCCAAATAGACACACAAAGCCGGCCACACATCCAACTGAGACCAAGGAATGTCATCGGGAGAGTCAAGATCAGAATTTAAAGCAGGCAACACCAATTCCTGGGAGCAATGGAACAGAGAAGACACTTTGGGAACAAAGGAGGAATCCAGCCTAAGGACCACCCCATTCACCAAAATGGACAAAAAGAGCTCCCAATTCCCCCAGGCGCCGAACAGAGGTAATGGCCACAAGAAAGACCACCTTAAAAGTGACAAATTTGATGTCCAATTCAGACAAAGGCTCCAAAGGAGGAGCAACCAAGGCTCTCAGAACCAAAGGCAAAGCCCATTTTGGAGAGGAAGGCCTCACCACAGGACAAAACAAGAAAGAACTCCACAAAAGACGAGAAACCAAATCCTCCCCATCCGACAAATACCCCCAAGGAGAACGGAAGGCTCGAATAGCCGCCCACTGAGTCCTCAAAGTGGAAACCGGTAAACCATTTTTAAAGCCCTCCCAAAGGAACTGGAGAGCCTCCTGCAAAGAACAAGCCAAAGGGGACATGTTCAGAACCAGACACCAGCACTGAAAATTACCTCAATGACGGCCTTAGGATTTCAAGGTAGAAGGCCAACGAGAATGATGAAGAGCCACTGCTAAATATTCCGGAAACTCCCGATTATGCCACCCCTGCCTCTAAACCTCCAAACTGTTATTCGCAGGCGAAGGAGGAATAACAGAGGAACAGACTACAGGGGAGACTGACAGCAAGGAAGAAAGCAGGGACCCAGCACGCCCAACATCTTCAGAGAGGGGAACCAAAGTGTGCCAAAACAGAACCTCCACAATCACCTCCCCCAGGACTCCTGGCACAGGCGAACCAAAAACCTGGGAATCAGAGCTAGCGGAGGGAATGCATATAGGAGGCGAGGAGGTCAAGGAATGGTCAGAGCATCCACCCACCAGGAGTCCTCCTGACCAACTGAGGAGCAGAACCGAGGCAGCTGGGAATTGTGCCGGGAAGCAAAGAGGTTCAGATAGGGAAGACAAATCTCCTGCACACAAGCTGAAAAGCCACTGGAGTCAGAGACAACTCCTGAGAGGCTGGGACCATCCGCCTGTCAGAAGGGTCTCAAATGCTGGTAATTCCACAAGAACAGATGCCAGTCTCCCAGATCCTCCAGGCAAGTGCCAACACAAACTAGAAACTCTGCCTCTAGGGGGAAAGGGGAGTGGGATAAAAGAGAGACCGCCTTCAGATTCAGCACCCTTGCTCGAACTTCCCTCAACACATAGTTGGTCAGGTATCCTAGGAATTGCGATTGAAGTGTTCACTTAAAGAACCGACAAGAACATAAGGTTAATACAACCTACCTAACTACCCTATGTCTATTATTCTCTAGGGTTAAAGTCTTTTCTCTATCTGAATCCTACATAGACTAGCCTCTCTCTGGAGAGAGTTTGACTGTATAAATATTATTCTTTTTGAGGTCAAGTAGGAATGAAGCATGGAATGTCTTTTAACGAACAATGAACATTTTACTACTTGCGATAAAGTCTATTATAATTTAAAAGTTAACAATGACTCTTGTGTCTTATCATAATTCTTACTGTCCTTCAAGAGGGGTGAAGAGTCTTCTTCGTTGTCTCCTCAGAATGCCACAAGAACAACTAAAACTGCAACAAAATCTT
Organism: Lissotriton vulgaris; assembly: GCF_964263255.1. Classification (NCBI taxonomy): domain Eukaryota; kingdom Metazoa; phylum Chordata; class Amphibia; order Caudata; family Salamandridae; genus Lissotriton; species Lissotriton vulgaris. The sequence continues at coordinate 868,255,020 of NC_141694.1, forward strand.
CAAGACACTTGTCTCTTCAGGTAGGCAAAAACTGGCGTGCATACTGCTCCAAATATCGGAGGCAAAAGGAAGTATGCCACACCGATACTGGGCAGGCACAACAAAGATACATGCGCACAGTTGTGAGTTTCTTGTGCTAGCTGCTGTGCCGTTTTAAAGACTTTGTTTGTTTTAATCCTTTTAACTTTGGACTCTGCTCATTGTATATTGTTTTGTACTTGGCCACACGCTCCCTCACCCTTTCATCTCCTTGTCTCAGCCCCTACCGCAGTCCACCACGGGCCTACCCGATTGTTGTGAAGGGTAGAGCAGGCTGCTGGGCTCTTGCTTCCAGTCATGTTGAGGGGAGGAGTGAGGGGCTAGCGTTCTAGCGCTAACTGCCCAGCTGCTATTTAAAAACCATGCCAGTTCTGATGTTCAGCAGACAAGCGTACCATGCACACCTCTGGCGAGCCAAAGGCATGGCAAAGGCAAGCACGTCTGCGCCTGTCCGCGCCTGTTCCACGGCCAGCACCAGCCATGCTGCTGGTTGCCCTGCCAGAGCGTGAATACATTGGACCAGGTCACAACAAACGGAAGTCAAAGATAAAGGTTGCAACGCCCCAACACTTTGTAAGTTTTCAGGGTCTTCCAATGCCCATTTTAATTGTGCCACTTGTCCATTTTCTTTTAAGCCAGGTCCTAATGTTCTATCCAGGCTATTCCCCTCTCCCGCCGGACCTGTAGTTGAGCGCTCGGGCCTTTCTCCAAACACCAAGGCGTGCCGGCTCAACTGTAGATCACTACCCCATCATTCAGGAGATATCTGGCTATCCCTCACTACTCATACTTGGGGCTTAATGTTCCTTACTGAAACTTGTGTAAAAGACTACTCAAATCCTGACCTTAACCTGGCTATCCCCCCTGACTATCGGTTTGTGGGGATTAATAGTGCCACCACCAAGGTGAGTGGCGGGATTGCTGTGATTTTACACTCGGGCTGGAAGATCTTCTCTAGGAAACTCTCTAACATTGGCCCTGTAGAAGCCACGTATTTTAATATTTCTGAAGCCTCGTATTCAATTCTGGCGTGTATTGTCTTATACAGACCTCCCGGTTCACACCCAATCTCTCATTGATTTCTATACTACGGCTGCTGCTCTATCACTTAAACACCCCCATTTCACTATATGAGGTGCTTTTAACCTGCATGTGGATGACACCTCTTGGACCAAAGAAGGGTTGCCCATTCACACCATGGTGTGCCTCAATGTGACCTAGCGGGTTAGTGGCCCCACTCATCCGGCTGGCATACACTGGACCTATTGTTCACCAACCAGCCTAATCTGACCACAACACCACCCCTTCCTCCCACTTGGTCAGGGATGTATGACATTACAACGCATGCTTTTACCACGCATGCCTTTACATCGCAGTTTTTACAACGCATGGTGTTACAACGCATAGCGTTAAGGGGTGCTGGATAGTGAATAGTTTAATTTACTATTCCAACTCCAGTCCCCGTAGATAGTAGGGAAAGTGTTGGATAGTAAATTAAATCTATTCCCTATCCTAGAGCGCCACCAGCGCTATGCGTTGTAATGACATGCGATGTAATAGTTGCGTCATAAAGGCACTGTGTGGTAAAAATTGCGTTGAAAAGGATGTTCCCCCTTGGTCAGACCACTTCCTAATCCCATTTATTCAGGCTATCACCACTCCTTCTAACATTCCCGTTAAGGCCAGGGATTCTGGTAGGAAATTGTTTAAAATCACCTGCTCATCGCTGGCCCCCGCACTTTCCCATTGTTCTTGGAAGTCAGTAGGGGATCGAGACACTGATGTCTCTAACTTAAATGGCTGGCTATCCACAGCCATAAACGCGATTGCCCCATTGCGACCGATAAATTCTGCCAGATTAAAATCTTCAGCTCTTTGGTTGTCCTCCGCCTTGCGTGCTGAGAAGAGTCACTGTAAAAATCTTGAGCGGAGCTGGAGACAATCCTATGATCCAGAGGCAAAAGCTACTTTTAGAGCTGCCATTAAGAAATTCCACAAATTGAAAAGTGCCATAATGAGAGAGTACTACATTAAGAAACTCAGCTCTGCTGATAATTCCTCAAAAACTCTGTTCAAAATAGTGAAAGAGTTTTCCAAACCATCTGCATTATCTAGCTTGACCCCCCTTAACCAAGGACTCTGTGATGGTCTATCCAACTTTTTTTCACAAAAAAATCTTTGACATTTTTTCTACCTTCAACCCGTCCTTGGATGCCCCAGTTCTTGACTCCAGGGTAACCAAGGAGGAGGCTTGTACGTCTTTTAAATCTATCTCTATTGACACCTTTTCTCCAAAAATTTTGGTATGCAAATCAGGCTCCCCTTTGGACCCTTGTCCGGCACAACTATTTAGTGCACTCTCCCCTCTTATCATTTCCCTGCTGAACTTGATCTGGAACACCTCCTTACAAACTGGTCATTTCCCTTTGTCTTGAAAATAGGCCTTGCTGATCTCTATTCTGAAAAAACCTGAAGCCGACCCATCGATGCTTAGCAACTACCGGCCCATTTCCCTTTTACCTAAACCAGCCAAAATCCTGGAGAATGTAGTACAAGAACAACTCTGTAACTAAATACCTTGAGTCGGACAACTTCTCCACGATTCGGATTCCGGTTTTAGATCCGGCTATAGTACTGAGACGGCACTTCTGGAGGTTGCAGAGACTATCCACGAATGCATGGAAGTAGGCGATGCAGCAATGTTAGTGCTCCATGACCTGTCCGCTGCATTTGATACGGTCTCCCATGCCATATTGATTGAGAAACTGTATAGTCTTGGGATTCATCTAAGTGGTCGTACCCAACAGGCCTGCCTTCAAGCTTTTGTCTCGGAGAAGAAACCACTTTGTTGTGGGCTCTGCCCTGAGCCCACTGTTTTTTTATGTCTACTTATCACCGCTGGCCATGGTGGCAGAATCCTATGGGGTCAGAGTGATCTCATTTGCTGATGACACACAACTAGTGTTTTTATTTAAAGATAACTCTGACACTAGATTTTCTAACTTCAGACGTTGCCTTAGCAATATCTCTTCCTGGATGTCACTTAACACTCTTAGGCTCAACTCTGATAAAACCGAGGTGTTGTCTTTTAATCAAAATAATCCCCCTCTACCTCTATTTTGGATACTCACCGCACCATTATTCATGCCCTTATAACATCATACCTGGATTATGAAAACAGCCTGTTTGTTGGAGCGCCAGCCTATCTGGTCAGACGTCTGCAGATTGTGCGGAATGCGGCTGCAAGAATGATCTGTAACATCCCATACTGTCACTCAATCTCTCCTCACTTAAAAAAGTTACATTGGCTGCCCATGACTAGTCGCAATCAGTTAAAATCTGCCATGTTGAGTGAACTTTTTCCTTACCGAGGCCAAATGGTGCACAAACACCCACAATAGGAACCAGGCATGTGGGCGTTGTTTTTAGCCAGTGAGGTTAGTGAGCCAGATAGTGCCTGTTCTGTCTAGGTGGTTTTACAATTAGGCAAGCAATTGATTTCTTGACAGTACCCCCCTTCAAAGGGTGTCCTCCCACAAAAGGTTTGTTTGGACCGGTATTGTGAAATTTTCTAATGAGTCTTCATGAACGTTTTCAGAGGGCTCCCAGGATCTTTCCTCAGAACCGAAACATTTCCAGTCAACAAGGTAAAATAGTTTCTCTTTCTGTAGTTTTGAATCTGGAATTCTTTTAATTTCATACTCAGAGTGGGAGTCTATTATAGCTGGACCCGTAGGAGTTAAAATCCTAATATTACTAGGGTTCTTTTTAAGCAGTGACACATGGAATACTGGGTGAATCTTACCTTGAGTAGGCAGGGAAAGCTTGAAAGTCACTGGATTCATCACCTTCCAGATCTTGGATGGTCCTAGATATCTGGGTTGGAATATTCACTTTCTGATGCAAATGTTTAGTGGATAACCACACCTTATCTCGCGTGGAATATTCTGGATTGCCTCTCCTCTTTCTGTCAGCATATGTTTTATAGGAGATCTTTGCTTTAGTCAAGTGTTCTCTAGCTAATTTATAAGCCTCTTGAATTCTATTGATTAAATCATCCACTGCTGGAACTGAACTTTCCGATCTTTCCAGAACTACATTTGAATTTCTGCCTGAGTTCAGGTAGAATGGGGAAAAACCTGTGGAAGTATGAACAGCATTGTTATAAACAAATTCTGCTGTCCAAAGAAAGTCGGGCCATTCACCTTCCTGATCTAAAAGGTATAGACGTAAGTATTGTTCATTTTCCTGATTCACCCTCTCAGTCTGGCCATTTGTCTCTGGGTGGTAACTTGTGGAATATCGAGAATCAATTCCTAATTGCTGCATGAAGGACCTCCAAAATTGCGAGACAAATTGGGATTCTCGGTCAGAAATCATCACCGCTGGAAAACTATGTGCTCTGACTTTGTGTTGTGAGATGAGCTGAGCTAATTGGAAGCACTAGGAAATTTCTTAAGAGGAATGAAATGGCTCATTTTCGAGAAAGTATCGACAAATACTAGAATTGTGTCAAAACCTTGACTTGAGGGCAAATCTACAATTAGGTCCATAGTGAATGTGTGCCGTGGATAAGGGGCTGTGGATAGGGGCTGACGTTCTCCATCAAGAGGCTGTCTATTAGTTTTTCCTTGAATGCATTTTGCAAAAGTCTGAACGTATTGCCTTATTTGAGAAGTCATGGTGGGCCACCAATAATGTCTTTTTATTAGTTCTGTAGTTTTTGAAATTCCTTTGTGACCGGCTAAACGGTCATCATGACAGGCTTCTAGAGCAGCCTGTTGCAATTCTAGAGTGGGACGAAATAAAGTCTCTTGGACATAAGGCATTTTCTCTTTATGTTCTCTTTGACTTTTCTATCCTTGTCCTCCTTGGGCCAATAAAGAATTTCTTGGTCTGACTGTGCCTCTCAACTCTTTTCCTTGATTTATGGAAATTGTAGGATGCAGGCAAACTTCTCAGTTGGAATTATTGCAGTAATAATCATATTTCCAGTTTCCGATTTTGTATCCATTCTAGATAAGGCATCCGCTTTGCCATTGGTAGAACCTGGTCAATAGGTTATGGTAAAATTAAAATCAGCCAAGAACAATGACCATCTCAACTGCCTCGGAGTTAGAGTTTTGGCTGATTAAAAAAATTAAAGATTTGAATGGTTTGTAAATACTTTGATCACATGGCGCCATCAACCCAAATATCCATGCCACTCAAGGAAGGCATCTTTCACAGCCAGCAACTCCTTGTATGCAATTGTATAATTTATCTTGGGCTGGGTCAACTTCCTTGATCTGTAGGTGACAGGGTTTAGCTGTCCGGTCTCCTTATGTTGTTGAGAAAGGATTCCCCTAATGGCTAGATTCAAAGCATCGGCTTCCATATAGAATGGTTCTCTCTGATCCGGATGGAGAAGAATAGGCGCTGGGATGAACAAATTCTTCAGGTAGGTAAATGCTTCTTCAGCATCACTGGACCAATGAAGAGGTACTCTTTTCTTCAGTAATCTGGTTATAGGATCGACCTTCTTGGAGAATTCTTTGATGAAGCATCAATAGAAATTAGCGAACCTGATAAAACTCTGAAGGCCAATTCTGGATGGCTTGAATCTTGACGGGTCCATAGAGATTCCACCTTCAGACAAGACAAATGCCAAAAACTCTACCTTCTCGACATGAAATGCCCATTTCTCCAACTTGACATACAAATTGATCTCAAGGAGCTTCTTCAAAATTGCTCACATGTGCCCAACGTGGTCTTGCAAATTTTTAGAAAAATGTAAGATATTGTTGATGTATACCACAGCGACTCGATCTAATAATTCTCCCAAAATGTAATTTACAAAGTGTTGGAAGGTAGCTGGGTCATTACACAGCCCGTAGGGCATGACATGGTATTCAAACAGACTGAATCGGGTGGGGAAGGCCGATTTCCATTCATCTCCCTTTGCCCCTCGAATTGGATGGTAGGCCCCGCGAAGATCTAGTTTTGTATAGACTCTGGCTTCCTTTACCTGATCCAATAGGACAGAGAACAAGGGCAAAGGGTATCAATGCAAGTTCTCAATTTTTGATTATTTTTTGGGACAAAGAAAAGGGGTGAGGAGACTGGAGATTGACAGGGAGAGATGAAGCCATGTGCCAGGTAGATGACTAAATAGTCCTTGAGATACTCCTTCTCTTTTTCAGTTAAGGCATATATTCTGCTACAAGGAAAATTAGCTCCTGGTTCCAACTAAATCTTGCAGTCATAGCATTATGGGGGTAGTTATTCCACTTTTGTCTTATCGAAGACTGCTGCCAAATCTTCATATTCTGTGGGTACAATTACTTCCTACAGGGTACAGACCATCTTTGCAACAAAAACCATGATTCAGCAATCCAACATGTGTACAGATTAATATTTTCCACAAGTACGGACAAGATGAAGAGAAGCACATCAACTCAGCAGGTTTGTGTTTCTTTGTTTCTTTATTGTAAAAATTCTTCTTAAAAATTACCATAGCCAACGCTTTTCGACCCAAAGGGTCTTCTTCAGGGCAATGGTAGTAACAATGTTCTATTGCAGTTCATTTAGATCATTTTCTGTAATTCAAATTGGTCCCTCACTCTATCTAGGAGTACCAGTAGGACCTCTTATTCTCTAAATGGACAAAGAAGGTAAGTATTTCCTGTTTGAGTTGCTTCTTAATGAGCTAATTCAAGTAGGTCATGTCATTGTGGACATGGTTTTTTTAGCCCATGTATATCTTTGTTCTGTATAAGAACTACTCCCGCTATGTAGCCAAAGTCGATGCCCTGGAGATGCAAGGAAGCCACAAACTGAGCCACCACCTTGGTAAACACCCGCGGAGCTGACCTCAGCCCAAAAGGCAGGAACTGAAACTGGAAATGACAACCCTAAATGCAAAATGTCAGGAACCGCCGAGAGCTGGAGTGAATCGTAACGTGAGAATAAGCGTCCTGTAGATCGAGGGTGCACGTGAAATGACCGGGAAGAACCAAAGGAATCACCCGCTGAAGTGTCTCCATCCGAAAAGGCAGATGAACCACCTATTTGTTAAGAGCCTTTAAATCCAGGACTAGCCTAAACCCCGTGACTTTGGTTGGGTACCAGGAAAATCTGAGAATAAAACCCCCTTCCACCTCCAGAGGAGGAACAACCTGAATCACCCCCTTGTACAGCAGAGTCTCAGCCCCCAGAGAAAGTTCGATCCTCTGGGCTAGAGAGGACGGCCAATGAGTCGGACAAATCCCTGACTCGGGAGGAGGATCCAAGACTTCAATTCCATGATCCTGATGAACAATGTCTAGCACCCACACGTCTGAACATGACTGCACCCAAGTTAAAATGAAGAACCGTATACAACCTCTGACCAACAATCCTGGATCTGCAGACATACAGTCAGGAACAAGGTTTGGAAGGGGGAGACTTAGCCTTCCTGTCCCTACCCTGCCAGAAGAGAACTTCCGGTGGCCTCTGGAAAACTACCCATGAGAGGGAGGATGGAAAAAAGATTTAGGCGTAGAGGAAACACCAGCAGCAGAGGACTGCTTAAACGAAGAAGAATGCGTTTGCTCCTTAAACAATTCATGCAATTTCCCCTCCAACTCCTCCCCAAATATCATAGTTCCTTGAAAAGGCAGACAAAGAGCACAAGCCTTCAGAGCGGAGTCCGTTTTCCAATGTTTCAGCATCAAATTGCGAAGGGCAGCCACGCCCTCACCATCAGACAGGGCTAAGGCCAGCACCACATCGAAGGAGACATCAGAGAGAAACTCCTTGTGTCTTTCAATTTGCACCAAAAGCCCACGACAGTCAGAAGCATCATCTATCGATTGATACAGAGCATTGATATCCAAAATCAGAAACTGAGCCACATAAGTACCATAAATGCTCACCCGAAGGGCCAGATGAAAACCAGAGTACACCTTCTTGAGGGAGACATTCACCTTCTTATCAACTGGATCCTTAAGCACATCATCTTCAGCCAAGGAAGTCCAACCCACAAGACTGGCCACAAATGAGTCAATAGGAATAGATCTTTTGACATATCCTGAAGAGGATAGAGTTTCACGATAAACCATGGAAGCATGATACGGCCAGGATCCTTCTACTCTCTTTGCAAGACCTCCCGGATGTAAGGATGGACAGGGAAATCGACATCGGTAGAAATCCGGAACTGCCACAACAAGGAACCTCCGGAGGTGTTAGGAGCCTCAGCAGCTGGAAAACTCCTGTTAGACTTAACATGTTTAATCAAATCTGTCAACATATCCTTGTAAATATATTTACCCTTATGCTCCACACCCCCATCCATTCATCATCTGAACCAGAAAAATCCGAAGAATTAACTGGCAGAAAGCCCTTGGAATGAGCCCCCCACCCCATCTCTCTCAGGGTCTCTTTGATTAAAGGTTTTATCCTGGAATCATCCCCCTCCCTGCGGCGTTTTGACCTGGACGGAGAAGGAGAGGATGAGGACTCAGAGGAAGAGGTGGGAGAGCTCTCCCTGTGACAGCTCTTTCAAGTCTGTTTGCTCATGATGGTGAAGAACCAGGAACCACAGGTGAAAAAGTCCCGGAAGTCAAAGACACAGACCAGAACCTGCCAGAGAATCAAACCAGAGACCTCTGAGAGAATCCAGCAAACAGCTAGACACTTGTCATCAATAAACAGCAGCCCCTGGCTGTCCCAGGTAGATACACATCCAAGAGGGACCAGGGCCGACCCTGCCACACCCCTCTGATCCACACTTCAACGAAGGAACAAAGAGGAAACAAATGTCACAGGTGAAAACCAGTAGCACTGAAATATTCTCATCCAAAGAAACCACCAGAGAAATAGACAAAAAAGTAATCCGCTATACGTACTTCCCGAAGGCTGGCTCCTAAATGCCCTCTGCGTAGGAGAGCAGCCCAGCAGCGCCCAACTTCTGGTCCCGCCCGGCACCCGGAAGTCAGGCAACACAACAAGGAAGAGGACCAGTACACACCTCCAACACTCTGGGAAAGAAACACCACACCTTTCTATGAGCCCGGCAACACAGGAGGCTCGGACCAGGACCCCTGTGGTTAAACACAACCAGAGGGAACTTCAGTGCCCCCCAAGCCCGGCAGGGCACATCCATGCTGCCCAGCAGCAAAGAAACATAAGTAACCACAGGAGCGTCCACACTCCTGAATTGTCCCCTTCTCTCAGTAGACAGAAAAAAAGAACAGGAGGAATGCTGGTATGCGTATGATTATGTACTCTCAGAGGGAGGGGTGGGGTAGGGCCAGCATTCCTTCATTATTTTTTTCTGTCTATAAGATAGATTATCTCACTTTGTTAATGAGGGGGACGAGGACAGAAGAGACCTGGGGGCATTGGCAAATTTGACCCCTTTGCTATCCAGCACTTTCCCTATTGTTGCACTCATTTGTGTGGTAATAGTAATGTTTACCCCTCAGCTATCCAACACTTTCCCTACTGTTGGAATAGTAAATTGTATCCCTCTGCTATCCAACACTTTCCCTACTGTTGCACTCACTGTGGTGGGAATAGTAATTTCTACCCCTCTGCTACCCAACACTTTCCCTGCTGTTCCACTCATTGGAGTGGAAATTTTTATTTTTACCCCTTCGCTATCCAACACTTTCCCTACTGTTGCTTTGACTGGAGTGAGAATAGTAATTTTTTCCCCTCTGCTATCCAACACTTTTCTTACTGTTGCACTGAATGGAGAGGGAATCGTAAATGTTATCCCTCTGCTATCCAACACTTCTCCTACTGTTGCACTCACTGGAGTGGGAATAGTCATGTTTACCCCTCTGCTATCCAACACTTACTCTACTGATGCACTCATTGGAGTGGGAATAGTAAATATTATCCCTCCGCTATGCAATACTTTTCCTACTGTTGCACTCACTGGAGTGGGAACAGTAATATTTACCCCTCCACTATCCAACACTTTCCCTACTTGTGCACTAATTAGAGTAAGAATAGGCATTTTTACCCCTCCACTATACAACACTTTCCCTATTGTTGCACTCACTTGAGTGGGAATAGTAATTTTTACCCCTCTGCTATCCAACACTTTTCTTACCATTGCACTGACTGGAGAAGGCATAATAAATGTTATCCCTCAGCTATCCAACACTTTTCCTACTGTTGCACTCACTGGAGAGGGAATAGTGATTTTACCCCTCCACTATCCAACACTTTCATTACTGTTGCATTGACTAGACTGGGAATAGTAAATTGTATCTCTCCACTATCCAACACTTTCCCTCCTGTTCCACTGACTGGAGTGGGAATAGTGAATATTATCCCCCTGCTATACAATACATTTGCTACTGTTGCACTCACTGGAGTGGGAATAGTAATGTTTAATCCTCCGCTGTCCAAAATTTTCCCTACTGTTGCACTCATTGGAGTGGGAATAGTAACTTTTCCCCTCCGCTAACCAACACTTTTGTTACTGTTGCATTGACTGGAGTGGTAATAGTATATTTTATCCCTCCGCTCTCCAACACTTTTCCTGCTGTGGCACTCACTGGAGTGGGAATAGTAATTTTGACCACTTCACTATGCAACACATTCCCTACTGTAGCACTGACTGGGGTGGGAAGTTTGTGTTTAAAGATTTTATATAGTTTAATATTTGAATTTATTACAGAATTTTTTTAATAGATTTTATATGTAATATATTTCTGTTATTATATTATATTATAGGTATATGTATATATATATATACACATTTTTATATAATTTTAAAATGGTAAAATAATTAAAAATGAAGGTTTAATAATGGTTTTAATATAAATATATATGTGTTTAACTTGTTTTAATTAAGTGTATTTGTTATATTGTTAAAATGTATACTAAATCAAATTTAAAAAAAATTAATTTTATTATTGAATATATTTAATATTTAGGGGTCCATTAGGATGTCGGGCGGTGGCACCACCACGGTGCTGGCGGGGCGGAAAAATGCCTTTTTCCACCCGCGAGCAGCGGGAATCACGTCCACCATATTAGGAAAGCAAAACATAGGTCATTTCCCATCCGCCGCGGAGCGACCTGCTACGCCATCAAAGTGCGCCCGCCACCGCCGCGGTGGGAGCCAATGGAGACTCTCCGCCATGGGAATGACGTCCGCCCGCTCCACAAATTAGGATGGCCCAAACTGGTAGATGCACCGCAGCGAAGACACCGTCCAACCAGAGACGGCGGAGGCTCAACAGCGGAGTGCGATAGCAGAGACCCGGTCCACACCACCCGGTCACGACCGCCATGGACCCAGCTCTACATGTGTTTCCGGTGCTCTACCTGCTACAGCACTATTATGAAATGGGCCACCGTGGACGCCAACGCAGGTACGCAACTACACAAATACAACACACAACACACGGGCTGAAACAGGGTGCAGTTCCACCACAGACACCCTGCTGGGGGTAACAACACATCCGCAAGGGCATCCACACATGACCCACCTGCCACCAAGTCACTCCACTGCATCCTGGACACACATCGACCACAAACTAGCAGCAATGTCCCGGTCACGTCATCGCAGCGGTCAACACATGCGCACAATGCAGAAGGCAGGGCCACTCCAAGGCATGGGCAGGGCACAAAGACCACAGGGACACACTACCCCCAACCACTCATAAACCATTGGGGCAATGTTCAGTGTGGAACATCACTCTTGGCCCAAGAACTGCACCACAAGCCACAGTGTCACAAATGAAGTGATGGGGAGGCACATATACATGTAAACCAAGGGGACACCTGACATCAAAGTCAACTGACTTGCATGTCAGTAGTAGACATGTAAGGGGTGTACCATACACAAATAGAGGGAGTGCAGTCCCACGATGGCTAAGCACAAGTGGCACACATAGGAGATGGCATTACACCACACACACCATGCCACACACACACCATGCCATAAAGCAGGAAAAAAAGCACCAAGTGCCTGCAATGCATGAGAAACACAAACACAATGCCAGTGAGGAGCAGCAGGGCCACACAGTCTACACAAACACACATAAGACACATTGATGATCAAACAAACACAACACTGATGTGCAAGTCACACACTTTGCACACTCATAAGTGACCAAAACTACAAGGAGGAGTCAGACAGAACTGCATGGACACACCAACACACTGCACAGTGCACAACAGACAACTCACACATGAGCATACAATCATTGACATAGGGCAGGACAATCCAAACAAGAGGCACACAACTCCTGGGTGACACATGTGTGTCTATCACAATCCAGGGGCAGACACACATCCACACCCGCTACAAAGTCACACCCTTCACACTGCAGACCTCTTAACCACCCAAGAACACACATCTCATGTAGGGCAGGGGACCAGGACTAAGGGCCAACACAAGATGACCATACACATACACAGCTGGGCACATATACAGGAATAACACACATACATCATGACATTGTCCAGCCTGCATGCAAACCTGTGCACAGCATCACACCCTGTGCTGGCAGTGTCCCCCAACCTGAAATAGCAACAATGTAGCCAACAATAGCAAACCACTAAAAGGAGAACTGCATGACAGGTAAAATAGCCATCACAGATAACACTAGTATCAGTGTCTGAATGGACTGAAGACACTGTCACCCCTGTATAAAAATGTGATGCGGGCAAAGAGCCTGGCAATGTTGAAGTGACACATAGAGCATGGGGCACAGGCAACCCAATACACACACCAAAAGAACTTTAATCAGCAAGGACACTAACAAAACACACAACAAGAGTAACTGGCTTTATTCACATATTGCACAGATGTGACAGTAGAACAACAGTAGACAAGAGCAAGGCACAAAATGCTGATCATATGTAAGATAATCTGCACAGGCAAACTTCAAACAGGAAGGCCAGTGTCCATGGCACAGGGGGGACTCCAACACAGCAGAGCAACAGGGCCAGTGTTCATGGCACAGGGGAGAGTACAACACAGCAGAGCAATAGGGCCAGTGTACATGGCAGGTGGTACAACAAGTACATGAGAGGCTGCACAGGGGAGAGTACAACACAGCAGACCAACAGGGCCAGTGTCCATGGCAGGTGGCACAGCAAGTAGATGAGAGGCTGCACAGGGGGGGACTCCAACACAGCAGGGCAACAGGGCCAGTGTCCATGGCACAGGGGATAGGCCAACACAGCGGAGCAACAGGGCCAATGTCCATGGCAGGTGGCACAGCAAGTACATGAGAGACTGCACAGGGGGGACTCCAACACAACAGAGCAACAGGGCCAGTGTCCATGGCACAGGAGAGAGTACAACACAGAAGAGCAACAGGGCCAGTGTCCATTATAGGTGGCACAGCAAGTACATGAGAGGCTGCACAGGGGAGAGTACAACACAGCAGAGCAACACGGCCAGTGTCCATGGCAGGTGGCACAGCAAGTACATGGGAGGATGCACAGGGGGGACTCCAACACAGCAGACCAACACGGCCAGTGTCCATGGCAGGTGACACAACAAGTACATGAGAGGCTGCACAGGGGAGAGTACAACACAGCAGAGCAACAGGTCAGTGTCCATGGCAGGTGGCACAGCAAGTACATGAGAGGCTGCACACGGGGGGCTCCAACACAGCAGAGCAACTGGGCCAGTGTCCATGGCAGGTGGCACAGCAAGTACATGAGAGGCTGCACAGGGGGGACTCCAACACAGCAGAGCAACAGGGCCAGTGTCCATGGCAGGTGGCACAGCAAGTACATGGGAGGCTGCACAGGGGGGACTTCAACACAGGAGAGCAAGAGAGCCAGTGTCCATGGCAGGTGGTACAGCAAGTACATGAGAGGCTGCACAGGGGATAGGCCAACACAGCAGCGCAGCAGGGCCGGTGCCCATGGCAGGTGGCACAGCAAGTACCTGAGAGGCTGCACTAGGGAGAGTCCAACACAGCAGTGAATGACAATTTCAGTGCCCAGGGAGAAATGTGGAGTCAGGACATGAGAAGCTGCACAGTGAGTGTGTTTGACTGTACTCTTCCATGACCAGCAACACACCCAGATTGTCAAACAATGGGCACGATTAGCACACTTGTATGAGAGACAGGTGTATGAGGGGGACTGCCAATCACATTTGTCTGTCAGGCGGACTTGGAGCTGGCTGTGTGTCGGGGACAGCAGGAACACTTGACTGGGGAGACAGAGGCCCAGATGATGTGGGGCTATCAGTGGTCTGACACCCCCCTGCTCTACAGCTTTCTTCATGATGACTTACCACTACATTGGGGCCACCATACAGCCGTGGGTACTGTGCCAGCACCTCGTCCAAAAGGACCTCCAGCTCCTCGCTTGTGAATGGACTGGCACAGATCTTTTCCGTCCTTGCCATCACTGTGGACATAGAACACCTGTGGTTGAACTGAGTGGTGAGGGGTCCCTGGCAGCAGGCACTTGAGGCAGCAGCAGGAGAGGGTCCCAGGCAGCAGGCACTTGAGGCAGCAGCAGGAGAGGGTCCTAGGCAGCAGGCCCTTGAGGCAGCAGCAGGAGAGGGTCCCAGGCAGCATGCTCTGTGAGCAGTGGAAATGTGGGGCTCACACACACAGATGCACAGCAGGGGCCCAGGGTGCGCTACCGCGATGGTGCATCTTTCAAAGGCATCCAATGACCGCCTTCTGCGATTTTCAAAACTTCATCATGCTACCGCAATCATCGCTCCCATTGGCTGTAGGCAATGCTCCATGGCGGTGATGCACCGCAGGGACCCAGGGTGCGCAACCATGATGGTGCATCTTTAATGGCATCCAATGACCGCCTCCGCGGTGGCGGAGCACACCTTCTGCGGTTTTCAAAACTGCATCATGCCACTGCAATCATCGCTCCCATTGGCTGTAGGCAATGCTCCATGGCGGTTATGCACCGCAGGGGCCTGGGGTGTGCTACCGCAATGGTGCATCTTTCAAAGGCATCCAATGACCGCCGCCGCGGTGGCGCAGCACGCCTTCCGTGATTTTCAAAACTGCATCATGCCACCGCAATCATCGCTCCCATTGGCTGTAGGCAATGCCCCATGGCGGTGTCACACCACCGTAGCCAGGCAGTAACTACCGCGATTTGGGTGGTGGAGCATGCCCACCACCATCTACCCATGTCTCCGTGCCAATGGCTACCGCACTTGTGAAGGGGTGGTGCTGGAGTCACACCACCATGGCCAGGCGGTAACTACTGCGATTTGGGTGGCGGAGCATGCCCACCGCCATCTACCCATGTCTCCATGCCAATGGCTACCGCACTTGTGAAGGGGGTGTTGCTGGTGTCCCACCGCCGTGGCCAGGCAGTAACTACCGCAATTTGGGTGGCGGAGCATGCCCACGGCCATCTACCCATGTCTCCAGGCCAATGGCTACCACACTTGTGAAGGGGGTGGTGCTGGTGTCACACCGCCGTGGCCAGGCGGTAACAACCGCAATTTGGGGCATATGTAATGTCCATCGTGAACACTGCATCAGTACACAGCAGCAACATGGTTAAGGGCACATCATTGTGCACACTATGCCATTATTCCATATAATCCACAGGTAGACACACGTTATGTGTGACGCACATTGGTCTGTGGTCCCTGCCATGTCACTAATGTATTTGATGGTTGATGATGCTTGACAGTGTTAATCTGGTGTCAATAATGTGGAACCAATCAATGTGTTGTGGGTCAGTGTTGACCTTGGCAAGGCTTGTCTCACTGTATGTTGCTGTTACTTACTTGTGCTTTCCTATCAGCTCATGCACACAAGTGACAGTTTTCCAGCTATTGTGATCATTGGGTTGTGGATGTGTGCCAAGTTCACATGATGCATTGTGGTGTGACAGGTACAGCAGATGGGTATGAGACAGTCATGGTTATTTTACACACATTGGTGGATGGTACGGTACGAGGCATCCACATGTGAAATGTGGGGTTCAGTATGTGTGCATTCCCATTGACCTATGTGTTGTTTGCAGCACTTGTGTATTGTAAATGGAGAAGTGTGCCCTCTGTGTGTCTCAAATGTCCATCCATGTTAACTGGTGTGCCACACATCTCTCATGGCATTCTTTGTTTTTCCGTGACATCCTTAACGGGATGTGCTGTGGCCATCTTATGATGGTTGTCATTGACATGTGTCCATTTATATCTCAACTAGGAGGAGGCCTAATATCATACGTCACCTGACACTGCTGGAGGACATGGAGGATGTTGCGATCATTCGCAAATTCCGCCTCGACAGACCGACACTGAAGATCCTTTGTGATCTGTTAGAGCCCCACCTGCAGCCTCGTCGCCACTACCCAACAGCATTCACACCCACATACAAAGTGATGGCAGCCCTCCACTTTTTTGCAGCTGGTTCCTTTAAGGAGACCATGGCCAGCGTTACAGGGATGTCGCAACCCATGTTCAGCCTGGTGCTGAGGGATGTTCTTGCAGCCATGATGATATATAAGGATCAATACATATATTTCCCCAGCGGAGCAGAATTGGCCGGTGTGAAGGGTGACTTCTATCCCCTTGGGCACATTTCCCATGTTGTTGATGCAATCGATTGCACCCATGTCGGTCTGG
Organism: Lissotriton vulgaris; assembly: GCF_964263255.1. Lineage (NCBI taxonomy): Eukaryota > Metazoa > Chordata > Amphibia > Caudata > Salamandridae > Lissotriton > Lissotriton vulgaris. Next base: position 868,271,626 of record NC_141694.1, read on the forward strand.
TGCTACCACAGGCGAGTGAGCACATTTTTAGAAATCGTAAACATCATCATTTGTGCAGGTGGTGTGCCTTGCGGACATGACCATGTCACATGTGTGTGTGCAAGATTCCCTGGCTCAGCCCATGACTCGTACATCCTGACGAACAGCTTGGTGCCTCGGATGATGGCAATTCTGCTTCCCGAGCGTGTTTGGATTGTGGGTGAGTATGCCTAGTGATATGGCATGCTGTGTGTGTGACCTGCAGCCCTCTTCCTGTGCAACATTGCAATGTGTGTTTGTCATTCACAGATGACTCTGCATATCCCAGCCGCCCATGGCGTCAGGTACAATGAGGCCCATGGCAGAACCCAACGTGTCATTGAGCGGTCTTTTGGCCTGCTCAAGTCAAGATTCCGCTGCCTTGACAGGGCTGTAGGTGCATTGTCATACTCGCTTGGGAAGGTCTTCAAGATCATTGTGGCATGCTGTATTCTCCACAACATGGCCATTCACAAGGGGATTCCATGGATGTGGTGACCCAGTCCAACAGACAGGTGCCATTCACAAGGCAGTGTGGGAAGGGCAGTCCAAAAAGTCAATGCAGTGGGGAAGAGGATTGCCATCAGGGCTGGCTCCGTGACTGGCGTGTCGATGGTGCTTTGCCTCCAGAGACTCCCAGGCTCTTCTTTGGACGCCCCCTTGATCGCTTTGGCGGTGGGGGGCTGCTGCATGGCCAGCGGTGTCTGAGAACTCACCCCTCTCTGTGGCCGCAGGAGAGGATGATGAACTGTCATCCTGCAGCACAACAGAGGGGGCAGAGGTGTTGTTTGGGACGGAGGCCTGTCCCTCAGTAACGCCACTTGCTGGGCCATGAGGACCACCATTTGTTCAATGCGTGTGTCGATGGACCTCATCAGCAGGATGAGCTCACGTAATAGTTTATCAGACCAGCCACTTTGTCCCTGGACCTGTTCATATGCCCCAATGACGCTGGTGAAGTGGTCCAGGGATGGTGTGCTAAACTCCTGAGGTCTGGGGGTGACCCTGGCCCTCCCACCTGCCCTGCTGCCACGGACCTGTTGCCTCGCCACTGTGGGTCCCGCACACTCTCCCCGCCGTCCACAGTTGTTGGTGTGGCCTTGTCATCCCCTGGGACAGGGAGGGTGCTGCAGGTGGTTCTGATGGTGGTGGAGGTGGCAGTGGTGGAGGCACAGGTTGTGACTGCAGGGGTCTGCTGTGCTGTTGTTGTTGCAGCAGACGTGTTGGTGGGGAGGATGGGGGCCTGGGACCTGTTGGTCCCCGGCACACCAGATGGGCCGGCCTGGAGCTCATCATCCAAACTATCCTAGGAGTCAACATCCGAGAGTCCATGTACCGGGGTGGAGACTGGCTCTGCTGGTCGGTGTTGTCCTCAGCAGTGAGTTCTTAATAATCACCCATGGATTAGATGGTGAATGGTCAGTGTTGGGCACTGTGCAAGTATTCTGTTAGCTGCGTGCCATCCACTGTCTGTACACTACACAATTGAGAGATCTTCACTATTATTATTAAGTGCAATACTGGGCGTCATTACATGGTGCAGAGGAACATCATTTACTCGTACATGTCAGGTATCAATGCATTGGGAAACAACCTTTACACATGCAAATTTTACAACGCACTACCATTTCAACAAAACTTTTACAACGCAACATCCATTACATCGCATGTTATTACAACACAACCATTACAATGCATGACACTACAACGCATACCACTACAACGCATGTTATTACAATGCAGTCATTACGACGCATACCATTACAACTCATACCAACACAATGCATAGTACCCTTACACTATCCAACACTTACCCTACTGTTGCACCCCCTGGAGTTAGAATAGTAATTTTTACCCCTACACTATCTAACACTTACCCTACTGTTGCAACCCCTGGAGTTAGAATGGTAATTTTTACCCCTGCACTATCCAAAACATACCCTACTGTTGCACCCCCCTGGAGTTAGAATAGTAATTTTTACCCCTACACTATCCAATACTTACCATACATGCAATGTAATGGTATGCGTTGTAATGGTATGCGTTGTAAAGGTAGTTTTAAAAATTCGTTGTAATGGCATGCGTTGTAATGGAATGCGTTGTAATGAATGCGTTGTAAAGGTATGCGTTGTAAAAGTATGCGTTGTAACGTCATACATTCAATGCATTGCATGCAATTGGTGCTGTGTGTAGTGATGCAGGTCTCCCACCAACAAACAGCCAGCACAGTGAATATGGCTACCTACCTGTAAGTTTGTTTGGTTAACAATGCAATGACTGACACATGCTCCTGGGTGGGGGAGTGCTGCATGCTGCTGGGGTGGTCGACAGGGGGCATGGTAGGAGTCATGGTACAGGCCTTCCATCCCCAAACAGCCAGAACAGGGAAGATGGCTACCTACCTGTAAGTTTGTTTGGTGAACAATGCAATGGCTGACACATGCTCCTGGGTGGGGGAGGGCTCTACCCTGCTCAGGTGTGGGACAGGGGGCATGGTGGGGGTGGTGGTACAGGCCTCCCACCACAAACAAGCCTCCCAAGCAAGATGGCTACCTACCTGTTAGGTGAGGGTGGACAATGCAATGGTGTTTGGATTGTGCAAGGAAGTACTTGTCAGTGTGTTGGTTGCCATTTCTTTGTACTTACCAGCCTCCACTCCCCCGGATACTGCTGTGAGACTCTCAGGATGCAGTATGGCAAGCATCTTCTCCTCCCATAGTGTGAATGTTTTCTGTGGGATGGGAGGTCCACTGCCAGTCCGGCTAGCCTGCTCCCAGTTCTTGCTCCTCCTCTCTTTGACAACCCTCTTGAGATCATGCCAACGCTTCATGATCTCCTTCTTGGATCGCGGGGTGGTCCCTACTGCATTGACCCTTTGTACTATCCTTTCCCACATTTGAGTCCTTGTGGCTAATGGTGTCTGTTGGACCAAGCTACCAAACAGTTGTGGTTCCACTCTGAATATCTCATGTACCATGACTGTCAACTCGCTCTCTGTGAATTTGGGCATTTTCTGTGCTGTCATGGTGCGTGGTGTTTGAAGTGTTTGTGGGTGCAGGGGTGTGTGTGGCGGGTGTGGTGTTGATCTGTGAGATGTGTTGTGTGCTGGGGGATTGTTGGTGCTGGTGGGATGGTGGTAGTGGTGGTGGTGGTGTGTGTGCTGGTTTCTTTTGCCCCTCCTGTCAGATCTGGTGTATGCCCTTCTCTTCTGGATTGTTGCAAAGGATTGTGGTCAGTGAAGGGGCTGGTTTTATACTCAGCTGTGTGGGTGTGTCCAAATGGGATTTTGCTGTCAGGTGTGTTGTGGGTGTTGTCCTGGGAATTGTATGTTTTTTGGCATTTGTTTTTTCATTGGTATGTGTTTTGTATATTTGGAGGGCATGGCTACTTTAATTTGTGTAAAGTTTGGCACTGTTGCGGTGTTTTAGCATGGTCCGCCATGTTTTTCATGTATCGTCCGCTGCGGTGGCTATGCTGCAGTTCTTCCGCTGTCTCTCCCATTCACTCCTGTGTAAGACCGCAGCAGGTCGGAAACAGAGGATCGTACCGCTGGACCATCGGGGATATAATAATTTCCCATGCGGTGTCTCCGCTTTGCTTGCGCCGGGTTGTAGCTTTTCATCAGCGTTTCCGACCACCGTGGTCGGTTTTTGGACGTCACCGCCCATGTCGGGCTGTTTTGGTTTACCCGCTACCGCCGCAGTTAGTCTTTTTTGGCGGTTGTTCCTAATTTGACCGCCGGTTTATCTGACAGCCCGGCGAGCGGTTGTTTCCTGCCTCTATGGCGGTTGGGGTGGTTTTCCGCCCGCTATCCTAATGCGGCCCTTAGTATTTTATATATATAAAAACAATATTTTGTACATCTATATTTTTGACATCGATATTTTTTTCGATATTGTTGTACCTACCAAATATCAAATAAAGGGTGTGGATATTTTGTACTTCGATATTTAAAACTAGATATTGTAGTATGGGGATATTTTAGGTGACGAGATTCTATTAGTGTACCCTCTCAGTCTCGTTGGAAGTCTTCAGTGCTAACTTAATGTATGAACGAAAATCAATATCAATGTAGTGGAACACTGGGCAAAAATACGTATGAATTGATAATGGGAACACTAATTCCACTACCTACCCGAAATCCTGCAGTCTTGAGTATTTCTGTCACTCTGAAGTTACGTATGTATCCAGTGTCATTACAACTCAGGGAAAGAGGTGCTTCTGGCAAAATCAAACCATCTCCATTGTAGAGCAGAAAATTGAGGATGGAAGGTCCAGTGGCCACTATATCATCAACAAAATTTTGAAAACCAAAATATTAAGGAAAAAAGAACATAAAGGCCAGTATATATTTGCTATTCCTAGCTCTACATTTGCATACCTTGATGGCATATATATATTTTAAACAACCGAACTTCCTTGAAAACAAGAAAGGCGCACACTCTTTAATGCTTCCTTAGCATGATTTACTGTGCAGGAAGAACACCCAACGCATGTCGGCGAAAACTCGCCTTGATTACAGATGGCGTATTTATGAAAGAGTGGCACAGCACAGCAAGTCACCCGCATCAATGGGAAAGGGAAGGAATGCACCACATTTAAGGCAATATGGTGCATTCCTGTCCTTCCCCTGTGCTGGCACACAATTGGCTGCCTAGCACCAACGCAGGCACACTTAGACCATTGTGCAAGGGTGCCTGCATTGCATGCAGGATTGTTTCGTGCAAGAAGGGGCACCTTCCTGTACCACAACAATTCTGAGAGGCTTTTTCCCTCTTTCTATGTGTGCTATAGATGCAGCACACATAGAGAGAGGAAAAGACAAGGAGAGGCACATCTTTTGCTGCTTTCCCGGTTTTAGCTGTTCTTGTAAATCTGGGAATGTATCAAAATCCATAGTTGTGCCATGGGAACATCCACGCAACACCCATGGAAAAGCCTCCTGGCGCAATAATGCAGCATAGCAATTTGTGCTGCGTTATATTACTCGAGATTTATGAAACCAAGCAGGACTACACTAGGTGGAAAGTTTTACAAGAGGGGAGGGGTCGGATTGGCCCCCCTCCCCTAGCCAATAAAGGCCCAGGGTATCCCTATCCCTTTAAGCGAGGTCTGCCCTCACACAATAGGAGCTTTGAAAATGCTCCTGCCGGGTGGGAACATACTTTAGTTTCCCTGCCCACATACCTGCAGGCAGGAAAATACACATTGCTCCCACCCTGAGGGAGCAAGCTAAAACAGTAGGAGCAATGCCGGCTCCCACAGTATGACGGGTTATAAGCTGGGCCCAGAGGGGCCTTGGGACTCCTTTTTTGGCACCAAACTAGTGATTTGTGAGTGCTCAGGGTCCCCACCAGGGATGGGTCACGGGACTCTAGGTGGTTCAGTGAGGGACCCGTGTCCCACCCACTCTTAATTATTAAATAGACCCGAGGAGATGGGGTCCCCTGGGCCCAAGGAGGCTCAGAGAGAAGGGCCGGTGCCCCATACCCAATATTTTTTTAAAGAGCATACTGGTGAGGTAATGGGGCAACAAACTGAATAATAAATGAGCAGCAGGAAGAACTCATTTATTATTCACTACTCCATCATGCATACCATAATGCCCTATGCGGTCTTTTTATGGTTATTAATGTTTTAAGCTTGGTGGTGCCACCAAGCATTTTGTCTATGATGTCCGGGGGCTGCAGGAAGTGAAGCATTCCCACAACATCATTAAAAAAATAAAAACTGTAAGTTCTCTTCTGGGTCAATAAAAATATCACAGAACTTACAATATTTTTGCAACTAAGTCAGGTCCCTGAGACTCCCAGTGAGGGTGCTGGCATGGGTTGAGAGGCAAGTGAATTCTGAGCCCTGGGGGGTTTATACACAGGGCCACTGGGGGACGGGGGGGGAAGAAAGTTGGAGCCACAGGCTACTCTGCCTCTGTTTGCTGGGCCATGGGGAATCGCTCCTTGGTGACTAAGACGCGTACCAATTTCTTGGAGATTGTTTAACATGTCAACTCAGTGCATATTACACCTCCACTACAGGAGAGTGTGGGGTTGGAATAGTCAGAGGTTGTTGAGTTCATTCTCAGCTTACAGCTCCAGAGAGCTGGTCATGCGGACTGTTTCTTTACTTTAACCTTAGCCGTAGTTGAAGGGTGGAAATTGGGTGGGTTTTGGAGTAGGATTTGCAGTCCTCTCCAACTGATGTTTTTGTCTGGGGATTGCAGATGTTTTTTTTTTTTTTTGTCCTCATTATCGCCCTTGGTATATCACATCAGGCTATCGGAGAGAGGAATATACTGCCACAGATATACTGGTAGTGCTTTCACCGATTATTCAATGTTGACACTCAGCATTATCACATCTCTCCATAAAGCACCCCGATATAACCGTAGCAGGGAGATGTTGCTGCTATTCGATACCCACTGACGTTTGGGGAAACCATTGGGTATACCAAAAAGGAAATTATAGACCAAGCAGCTTAATCATAGGACAGTGGGGAAAAAAAAAAAAAAAAAAAAGGGAGGGAGGGAGGGTTTGGGGAGGGGTGATTGAAGGCCATGAGGGGTCATTCTGATGGTTTTGTTATGCACATATCTATGTTCCTCAAAGTTACTATGGGGCTCATTATGATGGCGGGCAGAAATCAGTCCGCCCACCATCATAACGGTGATGGGACCACCACCAGACGTGCAACAGTCCCACCAGCCCAATTAGGATGTGCCCGCCATACTGGCGGGTACATCCTGGCCTTTTTCCATTGCGGACGGTGCTGCTGGTTGCAGCACCATCCACAATGGTAAAAGATCATGCCCCTGCACCACGTGGCAGGTACCACGCTGTGCCTACCACTTGCTGCAGGGAACTGCAGGGGGCATGGTACCCCCCAAGTGCACCCCCCACCTCTCCCCAAAGCCATTCCCCGCCAGCCTTTCCAAGGCGGCATCGCCATGGAAAGGCTTATACATCACCCTCATCCTAATATGGCTAACGGTGCCTGCTAGGCTCCGCCACAATGTTAGTGGCCCAGCTGGCAATCAAAAGTATTGCCACTAGTGTAAAAGTGGTAGATGGACTTTGCATCCGCCACGATACCCACCACCATCCTAATATGGCGGTGGGTAATTCTCATTACAATGGTGTAACACTCGCCACCGCTGGTACGGTGGTGGCGATCATTACGCCATCGTAATGAGCCCCCTATGTTTGGGGTTGAAGCTTCTCCACAAGTAGGGCACTCAGGACGGGGAAACACACAGCAGGTTATGGTGCGCAGGGACTGGATATTCCTAAATGAAGATAATTGCTAGACTGGGTACGAAGTACAAGCTGTTGACTTGGAATGTGCAAGGGCTTCAAGGACAGTAAAACTCAACAGGACCTGTGCCTATCAATGCTCAACATGGACCAGAAACTTCTCAGCCATATTCTGGCAGCACAGTTTTTGCCATGTCTTGCCTGTGTGGTGCCTGAGGACCAGTCGGGATTCATACCGGATAGGAATACACTGGGTAATATATGCTGCCTGACCCATATCCTAAATGCTACTGAATTGGATCATGACCTCTATTCTCTTGCCTTACTCGATATTGAGCAGGCTTTTGATTCTTTAAGGTGTGACTAAGTCTAGCAGGTGGGTTACGTTATTATTGGAAGCCCCAACAGCAAGGGTGCTTAAGGGATGATACGTTTCATCAGAGATTTTTCTCCACAGGGGTACACGTCAGGTCTGTCTGTTGTCACCCTTCATATTTGCCCTGATGACGGAGCCACTAGTGTGCCGTTTTTGACAGAAACTGCATGGATGGGGATGCAAGTGGGAGCCACAATACATGTGGTCACTCTGTATGCTGATGGTACGATAGTTTACCTGATTCAACTTGGTATAACCGCCCCTCTATTGCTTTATATCTTTTGGAAATTCTTTGTTTTCCCTGGCCTCCAATGACACTAAATCAGTTATTTTCCCGTCATACTTGTGAAAGATCAGTCAGTGAAGTGCCTACCACCCACGGGCATATCATTGTGCGTGGATAATGTTACCACCCGCTGGGAACTGTACACAGGACCCGGTGATGAAATCATGAGGTTGGGTTTTCGTGTGAAAAAACAAAGGTTAAAGTCATGGTATAGTTAGGTAGAATCTTCAGTGACAACAAATGTAAGGTTTTAATATAAAATAATCACTGAAATGTGCCAGTAATAGTTATCTCAAGTATGTTTAACTCATGCCCTAACATAACTACAACTCATGCCCTCACCATGCACAGCATTACCCCAGGTATTACATCGCTCATTACTTTTTTGAGAACATCATTGCTAACATCACTGCAACATTTGACATGACATAATTGATGAAAAAACTTTGAATGGCAGGGACATGAGTAATAGTTACTTTAGGGCATGAGTTATAGTTGCTTGAGATAGCTATGACTAGTAAATGTCAGTGTTTTTTAGTTTAAAACATTATGGGGCCTATTACAATGTTGGGCAGGCAACCATCTCGGTGTGAGAACCAACCGACTATAGTTTCACGGTTCCCCACCCCCTATTACATTGCGACCGCACCGGCCGCAACACAGGATCCCATTGAGAAATGTGAGTTTCTGTGAATCCCTGGTGCTTGCCACGAGGTGCAGGTATTTATAGGGGAGCACTATAGGTGCCACCCAGGTCCCCAACTGGAGGCCACTTAGGGATGGGAGCCTGATAGGGATCCTCAAGTAGCTTTCCGACAGGCTTTCCATGAATGACCTGCTGATTTTAACTCTGACCACCTTCTTTGTAATAAGGTGGTCGTAGTTTAAACCAAGGATGTCCTGTGGTCGGAGGCATTCCGAGAGAGATCCTAATGGGCACTATAGTTGTCACATAAAATTGATACTTAACTATAACTTTACTTTAACCTTTCTCTTCAGTGACTGTATGTGAATACATATTACAGATTGGTGGCAGCCACTCTGTAGTTAGAGTTAGGGTTCCCAGGTATAGGAATTCCCCAGAATTTTGCTCCCTATTAACTTTGCCCCGGTTCGACAAATCTCCAAAACACTTTCCGGAGCTATTGCTTTTTCTACATTGGCAGGGGTTTGGGAGTTTTGCAGTGATAGGTCAAGGGGGTGCAAACATAAATGGGAGGTTCCAAAATGCTTTTTCCCCTAATGCTTTTCCCATTGACGTTGGTATTGGATGTAGTGTGAAAATGGCTAAACAGATTTTATTAAATTTGGCAGGATTACACAATATGGTGCTCAGTTGATCCTTTTTAGGTACTACAAGTGAGTAGGGTAGGTATTTTTTTTATATTTAAAAGGCATTTTAATTTAATGATATCTGTTTGTCATGGAACTTTGCAAAACTTCACTGTATTTCACAGAAGTACTGTGGTTCATACATATGACAAGTACCTTTGTGATTGGCTAATGACTGCCGTTACAAAAGGCAGCCATTTTTTTTTCAGTACAATTTGGGTGTATACTGCATTAAGCTTTTTTTATATAGATAAGTATTAGGTTGAAATGTTTTCCCCTTTAGTAAAATGGTAATAGGTCGGGAAAAATATTTTAAGTTTCTATATATTTAAAAAAAATATGGAGTACTGCACTACTTAAATACATTTAAAAAATGCATATGTTAAAAAAATTACAATACACTGTACTACACAATATTTTACAAATATAGGGTATTACAGTGTATTCTCTATTTTTGACATATTTAATTCTGCTCATAAATGTCTACGGAGTACCACAGTAATGCCTACAAATTATTGCGCTGCTTGAAAACAAATTCAAACCTGCAGTTACTCTAAACTCTGTAAAAATGTATACAAAATGTTAAATGTATTTCTCTATCTATTACCACTTTGATAAAGTAGTAATAGGTAGGGAACAACAATAACACGTACTAATTACTTGCATCTAAGACCCTAACCCAGAGGGCAATGAAACACAGAACACAGAAGGCAGCCACGTTCTGCTAAAAACAAAATAACTGCCTCTTGACTTTGGTAAACACAGCCATTAGCCTTTCAAATACTGTCTTCTCATCAAAATATCCAACTAAGGGGCATCTTAGCAAGCACCTTTTCATCACCAGAACGTCACTAAGTGACATTGTTGTGCCGATCGGGGATTCACATTATTTACAAGGCAGCGTTAAGCCATTTAACATGGCTTAATGCTGCCTTGTAAATAAGGCACCCTTTCAAGATATACTTAGTTTGAAAGGGGAGGGCAATGGGTGTTCACAGGTTGGGTTCCACCCTAAAACCCATTGATTTTGGCGCTGCCCCATTTTTACAGGGGTGGCGTAAATATGGGGCAGCAGCAAAATTGAAAACTAAAAAAATCCTGATATTACCCTTGCCGAAAGAGAAGAAATTCTTTATTTCTCCTTGTTTTTGCTGTTTCTATGTGTGCTGCATTGTGCAGCCCACATAAAAACAGCAAAATGCCATTGATTGTTTATGTGCAAGGAAGGTGTCCCTTTCTGCACATAAACAATCTTTTAAAAACATAGTGCGTTGCAACTTCTGTGTGTGGGTCATTATGCAGCACACACAGAAGTTACAAAACGCCATCAGTGATTGTTTATGTGCAGGAAGAGACACCTTCCTGCACATCAACAATCTTCCCTTGCAACGCAGGCACCCTTGCACAATAGTGCAAGACTGCCTGCGCTGGAGCTAGGCAGCTGCAATTAACGCCAGATATGGGTAAGACGCAGGGCTGCACCCTATTCTTGTAAATATGGTGCAGCCCTGCGTTTCTGAAGTGGGGGAGCACGGCATTAAGCCAAAAGAGCTAACACTGCGCTCTGTCACTTCATTGTGAATATGCCCCTTACTTTATTCCCCATTATAACTTTAATACTACTTACACTTTTTCACCTACTTCCAAAAATTAACATTTAAACCTCATAATGTAAATTACTGCCATATTACATATACATACGTTCACTTAGATCCACGATGCTTATGTCTATTAACACACTCTACTCTATGCTGCTCCACTCTATGCCACTCCACTCAACCCTATTACATTCTACACCACTCCACTGGACGTCACTCCACCGTACGCCTCTCCACTCAATGCTAATCCACTTTACTATACTGCACTCTACTCCATTACACTCTAACGCACTCTACTCTACACCACCCCACTGTAAGCTTTTCCACTTGATGTCAATCAATTCTATGGCACTCCAGTCTACCCTACTCCACTGTGTGCACCTCCACTTTACACTAAACGCTATTCTACTGTACGCAACTCCACTCTATGACTCAACACTCTACAACATTGTACTCTATGCCACTCCATGATATGCCACTTCATTGTACACCACTGCACTGTATGATAATCCACTGTATGCTGCTTCACTATATGTAAGTCCCCTATAGGACAATCCACTATACACTATTACACTGTAAGGCACTCAAAGGTTAACCTTTGGGTTTTTTTCTTTAAAAACAAAAATGCATATATACGTTCTTTCATTAATAAGTTGACATGCTTGGGGATTTGAGTCCTACAGCGGTGACAACTACAACGTACACCTTGCCCTGCATGCATTGACCAATGTTCTGCTCTGAACACAGAGGACTACCTGATTTCTAATGGAATGCAATTAATCATAAATACTTGTATTCCTTAATACTGACATGTAGGCCTGTAAGCATAGTGGGTCAATATTCATCTACCCTGATAAATGAGACATGCAGCGCCCATCTGGATTCTAGCCTAAATCCATGCTGTGTTTCTCTGTTTTTCCAATCACATAAATCTGTTTGATGTACTCCCTGGGCCGCACTTACCCTCTAGAAGTAAATGGTCTGACATTATTTTTCATTAGTAACAAATGGGTTGCCACAGCAGTTTTTTGTCTGAATAATCTGCTCTACATGCATCCTTTTTAGCCTTTTTTTTATGTATGTGCAGTGAGTGCATTGCTTCGCAATTCATGTTTATTTCAATGTTTTAAGTGATTCAGTGGGGACTTCTATTACCTGGTATCGTGTCGCATATGTATAAAGGAATCTTTCAGATCTTCGTTCATCTGACCGATTTTGAGATAAGGTAATGCAAATTCCCGTCAAAAACTCACTTACGGTGAAAAGCCACAATACCAGGCAAAGTCTGTATTTCGTTGTAATACAAATTCGGGCGGGAAATGGGAGTTTATGTCTAAAAACCGGCAGCTCGCTGCAGTGGTGATTCCAAGTGCGGTAATACACCATCATTTTACTAGGGCATTAAAATGGAGCCTAAATTGACATCCATATGTAGGATATAAATGCAATATAAAATATACGATATTTTTACCAGCATGAATCATTTCATATTTTATTACTACAACAGGGCTTTGATGATGATGACATTTCCATTCTGTGTGAACTAGAATCGATTCTGTTTCCTGGCTTTGAGTTAACATTCAAACACCCTCATTAGGATGTTTCTACGTAATAGTGCCTAAAATACACAATGAGTATGATATCGATCATTGACTTTCCTCTACAACTGTATATCCAAAAAAAAGAAAAGCAGACGCCACCCTCGCTTTTATCGTACACAAAAGTCGAAATGTACAAGTCAATTAAAAAGATATGAGTTTAAGAAGCCAATAAAGATATTATTCAAATTTCTAAAGAAAGAGAAAAATTTAGTTATCTTTATATGTATCGCCATATTGAGGAAATGGTCGTTGTGATCACTGCTTCATATGTACATATGTAACTGAAGGACCGCAAAGCATTTCCGCAAAAGTTTGTCTTGATACCAAGGCTACCATTGCCTTCATTCAACCTGATGCCTATTTTTCAACCTATGTTTACTTTCACTATCTCTCCTGGAGGGCATTTTCATTTGTTCTTACTCCCTTTAACCGGGTTTTCTTTTCTTTCTCTTCCTTCATCCTTCTCCCTTTTCTGTCGTTTACTCTCTTGTTTTGTGGATTTGAAAATAAATAGAGTAGAAGTCTGTGAAGTGACAGTGAGTATGGCTACCACTCTAGTAGAGACTTGCTGCATAGTTACTACCATCAATTTGTAATCATGTTGCTTAAAAAGTGCATGATCCTTATTTGAAATCATCTTTTATCAGTGCTACTAAGTCCTCTGACATTCCATAACTTACATTTAGTTGCTATCAGATATAAAACTTGAGCAATGAGCATTGATTGGATCAACTGTCAGAGTAACATTATATTTACGGTTGTATTCTTCAAACCCCAACCAAAAATCATGATTCAACCTTTCTAGATCAATCCTCAATAGCAGTCTCTCAAGTTTTTCACCAATTTTCAACCTCTCTCTCCCCTATCCCCCAATAGCACAATCAATCGCTTCCAAGATGGGCTCCCTCACCGGAGAAAATCATCCCACCTATTGCCATCGAGGAAGAACAGCAGTTGGCGGGTACTCACAGGCCATACATGAGAAATGCTCGAAAAAAAGATTAAACAAGGAGGATTCTGCTGCTGTGAGTACCCAAAAATCATTGAAAGAGCTCCAATTACAACCACAGAGAAATAAAAGAAAATATGAATCCCCATTGATCAGTGAAATCTGCTTAGAATATGCATAAGACAAGATAAATCCAATGCTGGATATTCTGTGCCCCTTATTTACGCCTCTGTTAGACTTGGCATCTTTTGACATGTTTCCCCTGTCTTTTTGCTTTCTGAACTCTTGGTTTTGACTCTGTTTCTGCTGGTGTAGTGTCTCTGCGTACTTTCTCACTGCTGTTCAGGGTTAAAGTGCAAGTGCTCCTGTTGCCTGTTGTAAATTATGTTATGGATTGGTGTTTCCATGATTGGCATATTTTATTTACTGGTGAGGCCCTAGTAAAGTGCACTGAGAGTACCAGGCTGGTAAATCAAATGCTACTAGTAAGTTTGCTTTTTTTTTTTTTTTACTGCAATTGTACACGGACGGTCACGCTGATTGATAGAGCGCTGACCGCTAGAGCGACTCGGCCGGCTAGAATGCAGTACCCACAACCAAGCAATTAACCGAGCAAGGCCAACCCACAAGGCCAGAGAATTTTGATTCTTCTGTTACGAGCAAGGGACCAGCTACAATAGACATGTATTTACGCCTGGCCCATTAGCGTTGACACCAATTCATCGGTGACTCACCTAGCTGCCGTATACCAACCTACCTCCTCTACTTAGTCTTCAGGATCCATATTCACTGGGATCCCTTAAAGCACTTCCCAATTCAGACAACCAGTCCTGATGATGATCCTAACTTCTCCGGATCGAAACGCCGTCGACCCAACAGCCTGAATAACAGGCGCACTTTTCTCCTAGTGGCTTTAGACCTGAATCAAAACTAAGTGTGCCCACTGTGATATCACAATGTCACATGCGCCGTTCTAGCCACCCACTGTAAATAGCTTGCACCACTTGCACAGTGCGCCGATTACGCTGTTCTCTTTCACTTGCGTCGCCACCAGCACTATTTATTCACGTTTGTTGCACCAAGTCCCATGTGGTTGTCATTACATTCTATGCAGTGCTATTTCTTTAACTGTATTCGACCATGAAATGAATTTTTTCCACATAAAAGTGAATAAGTTCTTTTTTGACAAAACTATGAGTTATCTCCTTCTTGTCCACCCAAGTAATGCTATGTGCATGCTATGATTAACTGCCTAATGACTTTTACCTTTCAGGACATTGTCTTCCGATTGCACTAGTAAGTTTGCAGCATTGGTTGTGCTACCCACAGAAGTAGCCCTGAAAAAGTAACTCTGACCTGCCACCACATGGTCTGTGCGCAGTTTGTAAGTGCCATGTCCGCATGGCAGGTACCCCCACTTGCAAGGCGGACATTTTGTACATGTCAGTCACCCTTAAGTTATGCTCAAGGTAACCCTGTGGGCAGGGTGCAGTGTATGTTAAAGGTAGAACATGTACTGCTGTGTGTGACATGTCCTGGTGGGTAATTACAGTGTATTTCATTTTTCACCATTGCAAGGCTGCCTGTTCCCTTAGGACAGACTGGGGAGTATGTTTATAACATCTTATGAACATAACTGGCCCTGGGAACAAGGTAGGAAAATAACGTTTAGTATGCTTGAACTCAGAATGTTAAAAGGCATTTTTTAGTGAGGGTGATTTTTGCATTCTGTGTTTGAAAATACCACTTTTAGAAATCAGGTATTTTCTTGCCTACCCATCCAGTCTGCCTCTGCCAGGTTTGTGTATTGCATGTCTGGCTTTTGGATGGCAGGGGTTGGAGAGGGGCAGCAGCTCCTGAAGTCTGATCGGTCAGGGCTGGGCTGAATATACCTAGGTTGCATTTAGAGTAGTGGGAGAAGATTTCCTTGCACCTGAATGGGCCTGGTCTGCCTTGCACAGTGCTGTCTCCACCCCCGTGCCAGAAAGCTGCACCAGTGAGGACAGAACTGGATTTGGCTGGGTACAGAGAACAAAGGTTTTGGTGGTATATATATATTGGGGTCCAGACCCGCAAACTTTAGAACTCTTTTGGACCAAGAAGACTGCCAAGAAGAAGAGCTGGAGAAGCTGTGAGGAGGAACTACCACTTTGCTGTGTGCTTTGCTGTGTTGGCCAAAGGGGATGATAGACGGAGCGTTTGAGCAAATCAAACACTCACCCCCAGTCAACTGATCTGGGCTTAATCCATCATCATTCTTTAGCTCACTCCACCACCCCAGTTCAGACACGGCCATATGCAAATCAGTCTGACCCTGTGCCTCATGGGAACAGTATACCCTGCCAGCTTAGGGCAAACAAAGCGATACCAAAGGGGATGATGGATGGAGCGTTTGAACAAATCAAACACTCACCCCCAGTTAACTAATCTGGGTTTAATCAATCATCATTCTTTAGCTCACTTCACCACCCCAGTTCAAACATGGCCATATGCAAATCAGTCTGACCCTGTGCCTCATGGGACCAGTCCAGCCCAAACTGCCAAGCCATCTCTTCCCTGGACCGTTACTTCTGCTGTGGACGATCGTGCGGTTAGACTTGCTCGTTGACATTGCTACAACTTATACAACATTGTAAATTACTTGGTGTACAAGAGGTATAGAGACAAAGAAAAATGAAAAAGCCCCTGATACACGGGCCGCTGATTATCCTCAAATCCTTTTACAGATTTACTGATCACAAACACGTTCAAAATTGGTCATGTGAAAACGCATCATAAAAAAACATTGTGAGCCCTGAAGAAGTCCTTGTGTGGACAAAACGCGTTGGTGTTTGCAAAACATAAAAAAAAAGGAAAATAAAGGATGATGTTGTATAGGAAAAGCATAACATCGACTCGTCTTTGTGCGATAACTGTATTACAAATCTGATAATTGGTTGAATTATTAAAAAGTGTGCTGGGCTAACTGTTTTTGTAAATGTTTTGGGTAAGCCAGTGGGGTAATTCTTGGCTTTACCAATTTGAGATATAGGGGATTGTGCCTCAAGCCCTTTGCACCTTTGCATTAGACAATTAATGATGTCAGGTTTGGTGCAGGAATCTATGCTTTGATCCCCAAAAAAACTTCTGTTATTAAATATTTGATTTGCTCAAATGCTCCGTCCATCATCTCCTTTGGTATCGCTTTGCTGTGTTGGCCTGCATTGGCTGCTTCTGTATTTGTCATTGGAAGGACTGGACTGAATTTTCTGCAATCTCTTTTTATGAGTTTCTCCAAGGGCTTGAGGTAGAGTTTGCCCCCTGGTCAAGAAGTCTCAGGAACAGCAAAGACATCAAGTTCTTCTGCCCTCAGCACTGGGGACTGTGTGTTTTGCACTGCAACAGAAGAAATAGCAACCCAATGCCATCTACAATGCCGCCGCCGTGTCCTGAAGGCATCGCAGAGGGAACTACCACAACTCTGCACTGCAACCATGGTCTCACCGACAACTCCTGCTGATGCCCCCACCGAGTCACTGCTTGTACCGTGACCTGTGGGCACCCCACTTCGTACCGCCTCACTTCACACCATCGCCCTGGTATCCCCGACGATGCTGCTTCATGGCGTCATCGATGCCTCTGGTTGCGCCGTGGTTTGAGGGCACCGCTCGTAAGTTACACGATGCACCATCCTCATCCCGTATTGCAGCCTTGGCATACCGACGCTGGCGACATCAGCTCCAGTTCAACAGACAACGACAGCACTTCAGAAATGACGACGACCCTGCTTACACTGTGACCTGCCAGCACCGCGACGAGCACCACATCACTTCACACCACAGCCCTTGTCTCACCGATGCCGCTGGACGACCATCACCGAGCCACTGCTTGCACTGCAGCCTGAGGGCACAGCACCCCGCACCGCTACACTTCGCACCACAGCACTCGACGCCTTCCAACGCATTCTGTGTTGAAGAGAATTTAATGTGTAATCCCCATGAGGCTCCTAGACCTCATTATTGCGAATAGGGGGATTTCAAGAAATAGCATCTGAGGCAGAATTCCCAAGAATCTCCGAGGAATATGACTCTACAAAGGTCTTAGTCTTTCGAAACTATCAAGGAAGCAGATCTTTAGCCACCTAGTCTTCTTTGCACATGTAGGTGTTGCCTTTTCTGATTGCATTCAGTAGGCTCCTGTACAAATACCTGGGCTTCTAATTCTTGCACTGGAGTAATACATTTTCGAAGCCACCATCGTCGCTCTATTCTAGAACGGCAAAAGTCCAACCTCACAAAGGACTTATAATTTTTTTATAGTGACCAGAGTGGTAGCGTAGATTTCTTGTTGAAGAATACAATTGCTGCCTTAGACCAGGATGATATATAAACAGAAACAGAGGTTCAAGTGCACAAATGCAACTAATAAACAATTATCATAAGCACAATGCCAATAAGCAAGGGCAAAGTGGATGTCGGAGAGAGATAAGATCATATACTATGGGGTACTTGTAAATTCACACATTAATATACATAAATCTTCACATTTATTCTGAAGTCATGTGCATAGTGTACCCAGTGAACATAGAACCTACATAATAATTTGTGACATTTTGTGACATAAAAATGGTTTCCAAAGTTACAACAACGACCATAACAGAAGTATAAAATAAATGATCACAGCCTTCTAATACATTTGTGGAAGTTAATAAATGGTTTGCTTTGGGTTTGTCGAAGACGTTTCGACTCCACCAACAATAAGGGGTCTCTTCAGGACCTAACAATACAGGGACAACTGAAGGAATGATAATGCAGTTGGATCAGTATGAGGCCCAGGAGAATAAAGCTGTAAGGATAAGCTAATTAGAGACTGGTTGTTATTATTATTATTATTATTAATAATATTATAAAAAATATTAAATTAAATTCATATGGCGCAACAGCTACCCAGAAGTTTGCAATTGCCTACGGACCCAAGCTTGGAAAAAAGAGCAAAAAATCAAGCTTTGATGGAAGAGGTTGAATAGCCACGTTTTGAGGCCTAATTTAACATATTTGTGTTCATAATGAAGTGGGAGTGGAAGAGAATTGTTGTACCTGAAAAAAGAATCCACTGTCAGAGTGACAAATGTGCACCACAAGGAAGTGAGTGTAAAAGGAGGGTACTCACGTGAGACCCAGCTGGGCACTAGCGAGAATGAGAAATAAAGGATTAATAAAGCCTCATTCCTGACCTACTAAGTCAAAAAGTACCAAAACTATTGGGTAAAAGGACTTACCCAGTAAGGGGGAGGACAGACAGTCTTAAAGCGAACTGGAATTTATTTGCTTTATCTATAATTGTTTAAACCAGGACAATCTATGTTGATGGGTGGTTTTCTAGAAAAGTAACAAATCCGAAGGTTCAGTATTGTACATATTATTTGTTAGCTCTGCTATGGGATAGTTAATAATTCCCCAGATGCTCTTACCGATATTAGGGTCAAGCATGACTCATCTATTTATTATAGTCGAGGCAGCATTCATCAGCTTAATTTTGGATCAACGGAGGGATGAAGGAGATCCGCGCAAGTCCATCTCCGCTTGTGAATTGACAAGGAGCTGATACCCACTGTGGAGATTATTTAAGGAAGCACACTCTACCCGCCAAAAACAGGCTTTGTTATTCCTTTTTTTCTCATTCTCGCTAGTGCCCTGCTTGAGTGAAAACAAATGGGCTTGTATTTGGGAATCCCAGTCTCAGTCTGAGAGATCAGGGAAATCTTTCAAATAGAAAGTTACCACAAATTCTTGGAGTTGTTTCTTTCAATGTCTTCTTTGACCCCCATGAACCACAATTTATTCCAGCATTGCCTGTTTTCGAGGTCCTTGATTTTTCGACACTGCCAGTATGCTAGCATCTTGTACATCCAAAGTCTTTTGACTGTGAGCCACCACTTCCTTCATCTTGATGGGTCTCTGGTCAAGCTCTTTGATGCGGTCAGCAATTAGAGCAATTTCTTGGGCAATTAAACTGACAGTCTGTAGACCCCTGGCATTATCATTCCCAAGAGGACACTTAGGTTGCCTGTATATGCGCAGATGGGAACAGAAGAAGATCTTGATGGTGTAGAGCACGGGTACTCATAGTACGGCCCGCGGGCCGGTGGCGGCCCGGCAAGCCTTCCCTGGCGGCCCGCGGACCAAGCAGACTGTGACATCGTACCCGTGATTTAAAAAAAAGCATTTTTAAAGCGTGTGTGTAACCGGAGTGAGACTCAAAGGGGGCCGAGGTGAAAAGGGAGGACGTGGCGGCAAAGGTTTAAAGGGGGAAAAAGGTCACAGGGGCATTGATGGACTGAAGGTGAGTTGCGTAACCAAATCTTAAAATTAAAAGCGAATATTATAAAAAACAATGTTTGTTTACTTTGACACAGGGTGCCCCGTGAAAGCTGTAAAACCCTTCTGTGCATGGCTTCGTTCGCGTAGTCAAGGCAGCGAGGGAGAGGGAGCTTGAGGGAATATTAGGTGGGGCAGCGACGGCTTGTGGAGGGAGTTACGGTGGGGCAGGAGGGCGGGGAGGGGGAGGGGCAGGGCGGAGGTTGCTAAAAACCGGCATATGGATAATTGCAGGTAAGTAAACAATTTAATTAATAAAACGAATTTCGTAGTGCGCCTTGCATCGCAAAATGCAATGCAGTGCGAGCTACGAAATTCGTTTTATTAATTAAATTGTTTACTTACCTGCAATTATCCATATGCCGGTTTTTAGCAACCTCCGCCCTGCCCCTCCCCCTCCCCGCCCTCCTGCCCCACCGTAACTCCCTCCACGAGCCGTCGCTGAGGTGGGGTTTGGGCGTGCAGGTGAATGGCAGTGGGAGGGGTGTTTGTGAGGGAGAGCGCAAGGCCGAGCAAGGGAAAGAGAGCGGGTGTGAGGCCGGGGAACATGCGTAGGGGTGCTTGAGAGAGTGCGAGGGTGTCTATGTGATGGAAGTGAGCGGGGGTGAGGCTTGGAGAGTGAAAGAGTGAGGGTAAGCTTGAGGGATGAGGGGGTGAGGGATGAGGGGGTTGGGCTTGAGGGGAGAGCAGGTGTGGATGTATGATGTGGGGAGGGTGTGGCACATGTAGATTGGTGGTTATGGGCAAGAGTGTGTATGTGGTGAAAGTGAAAGGTGAATGGATGTGAAACTGGCTGAAGGAGAGATGAAGGGTGAGCTTGAGGGACGAGGTGGGGTTTCAGTGTCAGGGTTGAGCACACATAAATTGGTAAGTGGGTATGTGATGCATGTGGTGGAAGCGAGAGGTGGATGAGGTAGTTTGTGCGGTGCCGTTTTGTAGTTTCGTGTTAGGGCCGAGGATGGAGGTAGGTTGTTTATGAGAGAACACAGCATGAAAGCCTGGGGGACACAGCAATTGGCAGTACTTAATTTGAGCCGGTGGGGGCCAGCTGCACTCATTTTTGGGAACAAGTACTTGTTTTTATGTAGTGTTTGCTATCAGGTCACCATGTCACCCAATGTAACTGTACTCAATTTCTCAGCCTGGGAAGGCTCAATACCTGAGTCACCCTGCCAAAAAACGCCTGTGTGACCTGTAACACACTACCTAATGTGTAGGCCCTGTCTATATAGTATGGGTGATCATCATCTCTGTCTCTCAACAAATCGTTTGCTCGGCAACCACTCCTGCAATAAATTCTCTGTTCACATCCATACATGCCGTTTCTTGGCCGCAGCTTTCCCCTGCCCATAAGAAGAAAGAGTTAATCACACGGAAATCAGCAGTGGAGAGAGCAAGCCTCAGCGCCTACCCTATACTCCCCGGTGCCCCCCTCCCTCCCCTCCTTCCATCACCTCACAGTCCACGCAGGCCCTGCCAAAATAACATCTCAGAAGTAATGTGGGCACTGGGCAGACATTAAATGTCGCTTACAGCAGTTGCCACATTACAGTTTGACAAGAAATCCGTCACGAGCTGTTGGACAGATCTGATAACGGTTTACTATACCACATATGATATCAAACAAAAACATAAAACAACGAGTCTCGTTCATTTGGCAGACGCAACAATGTGTTCTCTCATTCTGCAGAATGAGGGAAGCGGAGTGAGGGTGAGGGAAGGGGAGTGAGGGAGAGGGAAGGGGAGTGAGGGAAGGGGAGTGAGGGAGAGCGAAGGGGAAGGGGAGTGAGGGTGGGAGTGAGGGAAGGGGAGTGCAGGAAGGGGAGGGAGGGAGAGTGGGAGGGAGTGAGGGAAGGGGAGTGAGGGAGGGAGTGAGGGAAGGGGAGGGATGGAGAGTGGGAGGGAGTGATGGAAGGGGAGTGAGGGAGGGAGTGAGGGAAGGGGAGTGAGGGAGGGAGTGAGGGAAGGGGAGTGAGGGAAGGGGAGTGAGGGAAGGGGAGTTAGGGAAGGTGAGTGAGGGAAGGGGAGTGAGGGAGGGAGTGAGGGAAGGGGAGTGAGGGAAGGGGAGTGAGGGACTGAGGGAAGGGGAGTGAGGGACTGAGGGAAGGGGAGTGAGGGAAGGGGAGTGAGGGAAGAGTAGTGAGGGAAGGGGGTGAGGGAAGTGAGGGTGAGGGAAGGGGAGTGAGGGAAGGGAAGTGAGCGTGAGGTAAGGGGAGTGAGGGTAAGAGAGGGTGAGGGAAGGGGAGTGAGGGAGAGGGAAGGGGAGTGAGGGAGAGGGAGGGAAGGAGAGAGAAGGAGAGGGAGGTGGAGGGAAGGAGAGGGTGAGGGAGGGAAGGAAAGGGTGAGGGAGGGAAGGAAAGGGTGAGGGAGGGAAGGAAAGGGAGAGGGAGGGAAGGAGAGGGAGAGGGATGGAAGGAGAAGGAGAGGGACGGAAGGAGAGGGAAGGAGAGAGGGAGTGAGACAGTCGGAGTGAGGGAGAGTGAGAGGGAGTGAGGCAGAGTGAGTGAGACAGAGAGAGAGAGGGAGAGAGAGGGATGGAGGGAGACAGTGGGAGAGATAGATAGAGGGAGGGAGAGAGGGATGGAGGGAGATAGAGGGAGGGAGAGAGAGGGATGGAGGGAGAGATAGAGGGAGGGAGACAGAGAGAGAGAGAGAGCAAGAGAGAGAGAGAGAGAGAGAGGGATGGAGGAAGGGTGACAGAGAGAGAAAGAGAGATGTGCAAATGCGGGGTCTGGTGGCTCAGTGGATGAAGGCGTCCGCTGCAGGGACCTCTGTTCAACCTCATGGTCACAGTCTTTTTTGTTACTCTAACCCCGCCCCCTCCTCCACTGACCCCGCCCCCACCGGTGCGGCCCTCGGACACAAACCACACTATAAATTTGGCCCCCGAGAGAAAGTTTGTGAGTACCCATGGTGTAGAGCTACAATTAGCAGATTTTGACAACTTAGGTAGTGAATCACTCTCTTCAAGCACAAGATATTCTAAGAGGCTCATGGGTAAGAGTTATGTACTGGACCTAATCAATGTGCCACTGCTGACTATCTTAGATCTCCTTCCATTATACCTATTAGGCAAGATGGTGAAGGTTTTGAAGCCACTGGGACAATCAGACAGAAAGAAGTAAGAGAGGTGGGTATAGAAATTTCAGCAGCAGGTAATGGTGCCAGTTCATTAATCGAACGATGACCATGAAAAGTTAAACAGCTCTCAATAGGTGCCTCTGTGTTGCCATTATCAAGTAACATAGATCAGGGCAAAGGTGAAGCAAGTGATGCTAAAAAGGTGAATACTGGTGCACCAGCGTAGCTCATATCCCTGTCAGATAAATCGACAGACAATACCACACAAGGAGAATATATAAACCTGAGAGTCTTTACATAAACATTGGGCTGCATGACATCCCCAGTAACAAGTATCACCTACTCCAATGCCAGTGGAGTTAGTAAAAGAGGGGCTCTGAGTTAATTGCTTGCTTACTTGTGAGATCATAGTGCCAAATCCATCCTGCCGCGAGTCAATAGAGTGCTGCTAAATATAATCCTCTTAAAACTTGTAGGGATTCTGAGGATAAAGATAGGATTTGGACAATCACAGAGATTGACATAAACCAATTTCATATAGCATCTGTCTGATTTATGGTTCTAATCAAGACATTCCTCAAATGGTCAATGCAATCTTATCAGTACTCCAGGGCAGCTATTAGTTGTCATTTATTTTAATTGCATTTTTGAATACAAAAAGAATACAACCAATCATCATGCTTCTCCTTGTATGCATAAAGTCCTGTAAGAAATTGGGTGTTTCTTTGAGATAGGTGGAAGCCACAATCCTTGTCAGGGTGAACCACAAAAGTCACCAAACTAACCTGTGTTTTATCCTCTAGTAATTTGACAAAATCTTGCCATGTCTAACTTAGAGGCACTGTAAAGTATTTATGCAGACAGTAATAAAGTGAAACCACTGCACACTGGAAATCCCACTGCAATTTAGAAATATAGAGTGCAATTTAATAAATCTATGGAACAAAATGAATTAAATACAATCAGTCAAACCAGAGATATGTAATTTCAAAGTTTTTGTTAAGTATAGCACCTAAAAGCACAAAGTGCAGCTCATGGTCATCTGTTCATTCTGGACAGGGAGAAAGTCACACAATCAGGTCATCCATAATGGAGTGCGGACCAGAAGATGCAGGGGCCAGACGGTCCCACTGAAAATGTTACCTTCTCAAAGCACAGCACGAGGAGACCAGAAATTCAGAATATCTTGTTTTCTGGTAAAGAGGAGCACTCTGACATCAGCCAAGGATCCAGGACCTGGGAAGGCACCTTTTGGGGTTCAGAGACTCACTTTAGTTGAGGCCACCTGGACTTAGGTAGATCCAGTTGCAGGTCCAGGCAAATCCAGTTGCAGCATATCAACTGCAGGGACACTACTGGAGCTAGGAGTGTCTCTGTAGCTCAGACCAGGAGGTCAGCCAACTGACACTTTGAGTCATTCAGTTAGCCTGGAGTGAAGGGAGCAGGTCCAGTCATCCTTTGCTGAGAGCAGCGCAGGTCTCAAACAGCAGGGAAGTACTCTAGAAAATACGGCATGCCTCAAACCTGAGGGCAGTCCTCTGGAAAACAAAGCAGGCCTCAAGCAGCAGGGCAGTCTTCTGAAGGGCAAGGCAATCATTCATCTATAATTTCTGCAAGTACAAGAGTGTACCAAAGAGTGGTTCACGATATACAATATTAATGCCTGCTGCCATCCTTTGAAATGGGGGAATTTCCTATGTTACCCCCTCCTTCCTGTTCCCTGCCAAGTCAAGGCACAAAGTAGCCTGGGGTGAAAAAAGACTAGTGTCAGGTTCCTTTGTGTGTGCTGGAGGAAAGCCCTTCCAAAGGTAAGTGGGGCAGGGAACAACTCCACTCTCCTCCCGTGCTCGTCTCGTCGGTAAGAGTAAAACAGGTTTTACTCTTACCGACGAGACGAGCACGGGAGGAGTTCTGCTTTCACAGGCTCTTCCGTGGTCTCGGGCGCACCCGCCCGCCTGACCACTTCCCATTCTATTTTTCTTCATTATTTTACCCGCACTCCGAGTTGGAAATATCACCGGACCTCCGATACCTGCATGACACTCTCAAGCCCTGAAGAGTCATAGGCACCGTCCTTTGACGAAACACGTGTTGGCTGGCGTCTGTCTATTTTAAGATTATCCACACGCATAAAAATCTTCAAGAAAAATATCCGGTGTCGACTATACTGACTACTAATTACTTTATGTACAGTTGATAATCATATATGTGCCCAGGTTTTGGTGTTTCATGGTAGAGGGAAGGGCTTTGCTCCTGACTCTTTTAGGGACTTTGGGGTTTCCCCTATCCTAGCAGCACCATACTCTTAATGATATCCTTCACCTACTTATCCTTATTAGCTACCTGTCTGAGCGCCACTAGCCTGCCACACCAAACCCTGCACAGTAGCCATTCCTTTTGTAGTGTGCCTGGGATGTTGTTGCTGTGTGCGTGCGCAAATGCTTTACACATGGTCTTCAGGATAAGCCTGACCGCTCCTGCCAAGCTACCAAAGGGGTGAGCAGAGGTTATCTTTGGCTTGTTACTCCCTTGCCCGGACTAGACTGGTGGTCTCTGCCGGGCTTTGGCGCAAGCCTTAGTCAACCAGAGATCCCATTTCTAACAATCAGTATTCTAGAATTGACTTAATTACGGCACTGCTTTGTGCACTTCATGACATTGATATTGAGATGTGCCCTAGGATGGTATTATAAATCATTCTCTTATTTTGTCTATAAAGCACTATCATCTTGGCTTAAAATATGCCTCATTGTTCTTTTGATTGTCAGCTCCTTGTAGATGATGAACACAAAAGTATAATGCTTACATCGCTGAATACATTTTAAGAATTATTACTGCCTCTGCCTCTATTTATATCATAGGGATTCTCTACTGTCTTATATCAATGGTATGATGCTTAAATACTTGGTTGATTGATCGAAATGGAAATATTTTCAATAAGGAAACACAGCTTTTCTCTGATTTATCTCAATTAGAGAATACACATGCAACTACAATTTCAGTAAAAGTCCGATTAGAAAGGGATTACTTGTTACATATGGGTGAGTTTTATAGCTGAGTCCCCTATGGTGCACAAGGGGAGTGACTATGAATATGGTGAGTCCATTGTAAACAATATTGCCTATAAAACTAAAGGAAAACAGAATAGACTCATCTCAAGTGAATTAGGGATGATAAAGGGCAAACTTTATCTCAAGCCTCAGGAGATCTTGCAACATTTCAATATATTCTATCAATCTCTTTATAATTTGAAAAATCTTATAGTTTCAAATGCCATTGCTTCATATCTAGAAACTATAGAGATTCCAATTTTGAGCAAACATCAAATTAATATGTACAGGGTTGATAAATGTATTAAGGAAGTCAATGCAACTATCTTATTGCTCTCTTCAGGTCAAGCTGTGGGCCAGGATGGAATTTGCGCAGCATTCTATAAACTTTTTAAGGTCATCCAAATATTTACCTCTGTCAATTTCACAGTCTTTCTTTAAAGAAAAGCAAAGCCTTTCATGGAGAGAGGATCATATTGACCAATTTCCCTCATTAATACAGAGGCTGTAAGGAAATACACCTTTTTTGCATGTTCAACCTCCCCCCACACACATTTTGGCCTGATACTGCTTGTTTGTCTACTCTGAGAGTGCACTGAGGCCTGCTATCCTTACCTCAGTGCCTGTGTTGTAAACCTATACCAAAGTATGTAAGATTGGATACACCCAGTTGGCAAGTACTGACTTACTTATAATCCCTAATATATGGTACCACAGGGCATGTAAGGCAGAGTGTTCTCCCAGTGCTACAGCACTGTTTGTGCCACCCTGCATGTGTCAGAGACCAAATGGACCCCACCCTGCCACCACAGACTGAAAGGGCAGTGTTTTACTCTGCTACACATAATGACAAAACCACCACTTTCCTTAAGGATATATGTCAGCTTTCCCTAAGGACAGCCTATGAAGCCCTATGGCAGTGAGATATATATTCCTAAGTAGGGCATATCATTTTAATTATGCCGTAGCAGCAACACTTCCAAATTGTTGTTTTGTTGCAGAAAGATTAGGAGCCCAACAAGGTTACCACCTGGCACCCCAGCCCAGCTAACCTCTGAATGGGACTACCTAGCAAGCTCAAGTAAGTTAGCAAATTAATAATGGTATGAAATCTGACCTAATGCCCAGGCCGGATTTAAAGTCACAATTAAAGTTAGCAACTTTTGGAAAGTTTCTCCTCTGTACTCCAGCTAGTGCAGTGGCCTCACAAAGGCTCTGACACATAGACACATTTCTGACATCCTGGTGAGATGTGTGAATGAGCTAAGGCATTTATCGCAGAGCCAAGTGTTACCTTCTTTCCCAGGAAGGCCACTCAGTGTGTTAGCCCAAAAGGTGAGCTTCAATGGTGAAGCTGCCTTTGAAGAGCAAATTATGACTACTTCCCTGAGCAAGTTTGCCTTTTGCTCCTGCAGACAATTAGAAGACAGAGCTAAGGAAGGGAAACCTGTGCCCAAACCGGATTGGCTGTGGGCATGTAGCTCACTGGTAGCCACATATCTAGGGTGGCCTACCTTGATTCTGATAACCAAGGAAGGGTCATGCCATTTTGAAAGGGGCAAGAATGGACCCTCTGGGAAAGCTAGATGCCACACACCACAGGAAATCATCACTGGGTAGGCGGAGACCCAGTAGCCAATAGGCTAGGGACTATGTGGCCCCCTCACAGCTCTTTCCTGGGACAAGTATTGCATCACTGTCACCCTGCCCCTTAATTCACACTGGGGAAGAAGAGAGGACCAAAGAAGGACTGCCCTGCTGCCCTTGACCTGCATAAAGAAATGCTGCACCACTGAGAGGACGGCACCTGCTGCACTTTTTGATTAGCGAGACCGGGACTGTGCTGCCGCTCCTGACATGGGGAAAAGTTGATTTCCCACCTTCACCCACAGCAGTGACTGCAAGGATCAGTTGACTGATCCCCTAGAACCAGCCTCAAGGCTATAAGTGCTGAAAGGGCCCAAACCAAGAAGTTGGTAGCCACTGCAGATGTTTTGCCGCTACCAGTCACCGGGCATGACGAGACAAATCTTAGATAGCCAAAACTTGCACCCATGTCTGCTGGACCCAGGAGTGCTCACAGAGTTCAGATTCATCACACTCAAGCCCCCACCACATTGTTGCATCCAACTTCAGGGCAACACGATCAGTAGTGCAGTACTGGCTGATCAACTACTGCAATGCAGAGGACTTTGAGAAACCCATATCTCCATGGCCAAAGTTGGCCCACATCACCCGTGGACCAAAGAATCATCACACCCTGTCTACCATATCACAACTGGAGCATCCTTTGAGCATCCTCTGCCTGCATCCTCAGCATCAGGACCACTTCAATGGAGTCGATGGTGGTCACCATGTAAAGTTTGGAACTTGCTTCAAACACACTATTGTGGACAGGTAAAAGCCCAAGGTATCCTTTCTGCCTCCCTTGACCCTTTTCCTGCTGGATTTCTTTGCCCGACCTATGCCGGAGTACTCAGACTAATTCTTTCAAACTTTTGAAAGGTTTTCAGATTTTGTTGACCAATGCTTGTTTGCAGTTGCATTTAAAATTGATAAACGTTTCTAATCTGTATTTCCAGAACACTCCAGGAGATTTTGATGACCAAGGTCTCTAAAAAATAATTAAAATATGCTCTATTGTTATAAACTGTTGTCGTGTCTCTTTGTGGGTGTGTGATTTTCTTATTCTCTTGTTTGGGGTCTTAAATGCTTCACACTAAGTTACTTTGCCAAGCTTTACTGCACGCAGCCAAGCTACCCAGGGTTGAGCTAAGGGTATGTAAACAGTACTGACTGAACCCAAGATAGTATCTGCGAGTGTACTCCATGATAAGGCATTGCCGACATATCATACACAACACCCAGCACCTGACAGGCACTAAAATCGAAGCCAAA
This sequence comes from Lissotriton vulgaris, assembly GCF_964263255.1. Lineage (NCBI taxonomy): Eukaryota > Metazoa > Chordata > Amphibia > Caudata > Salamandridae > Lissotriton > Lissotriton vulgaris. The sequence continues at coordinate 868,300,421 of NC_141694.1, forward strand.
ATCTTTAGTACTATTCTTGGTGTGGTAAGTCACACAATTGCCAATTCATGTCAACATGATTCTATTTTAGGAAACACTATTAACACAAATACTGCAATTCATCTTTTCAGTGCTGCACACAATTTATGGATAACTGTCTTATGATCCTCCTTAATAAGCAGTAGTCTTTCAACAGGGCCTCAGCCTTATCTCTGGGGCACTATGTTTAAAGTACGATTCAGCACTAAATCCATGATTTGTGTGAATTTTCTTTATCAAAACCCTTATGCCCGGGTACCTATTGGTGGGGAGGCATCTGAAGCTTTTATGATTAAGTGGGGCACTTGTTAGGGCTACCTAATGTCGCTGTTATCATTTAATATATATCTTGAACAATCTCTATCTCTTAGTAACCATTCCCTATCACCCATAGAAATTATTCAATGGTACTAGAGTCCATTTAATCTCTGATATACTGCATATTGAGCAGGAAGTATTAGAATTTTGAATGGTATTTGGCTATAAATTAAACACAAACAAAACGCAAATCATATTTAATCACCCAACTTTAATACCGGATTCAAGGATTACTATTCATGCTGCATATTTATTGTTACATCAAATAACGTGCATGAATTTTCAACATCAATTATGACACTCTTCTTTCCAAAAGTTTCCAACATACGCAATTGTGGCCTCGCTTATCAAATTTAACTAATTGTGAGGTATAACGTCATTAAAATGAGTGAGCCTGATTCACAGAACTAACTTAAAACTAAATCCTAAACTTACTACAATTTACTCATTTTGGTACTCACAGAAGGCACTTACTCATTTTGGTATTCACTGAAGGCACTGACTCATTGATGAGTAAGTGCCTTCTGTGAATACCAAAATGAGTAAGTGCACTTACTCATTTTGGTATTCACAGAAGGCACTTACAGCCAGATTCATCAATGTCCAATTCTTCACTTTTTAAATTGCGAGTAAATGCGAATCGCAATTTAGAAATCGCAGAACGGCATTCATGATGTTTTGCGATGAAAAAATGCGATTCGCAAGCTATCGCAATCGCCGATTGCAAGAAGTCAGAAATCGGTAAATAATCGCAGAATCGGCCGATACCCCTGTTGCAATTGCGATTTCGCAATTACCGATATCGCAAATTGCGATCTCGCTAACTGCGAGATCGCAAAAACGGGAAGTCTCATCCTGAGCACAGTGATGACATCACAAACAGGAAGTAGCAGGTCCCACCCTCATTCAGTAGTGAGAGGCTGAAGCACAGGCAGCAGTAGCAGAGCTCCCCTCCAGCATTCCAACAGGACAACAGCAGGAGACACCACAGTGGCAGCCATGGCAGAGGATGCAGCAGGAGCTTCCACCAGTGAGAGGAAGCACAACATAAAGTTTTCGGAGCAGGAGCTCGAACACCTAATTGAAGGAGTCTCCAGGGATCACAACCGCCTATTTGGCAAAGACTCCCGAAGGGTGCCAGAGGCAGACAAAAGACGCATATGGCTGCGCATCCGGGCCAAAGTTAATGCCGTGGGGGTGACCCAGCGCTCGGTGGGCGAGCTGAAAAAGCGCTGGTATGACTTGAGAGGGCGGGCAAAAGAAAAGATTGCAGAGAGGCTGGGGGAGCAATTGGTGACAGGTGGAGGGGAGCCCACCGTCCCACCGAACACCCCACTGGAGGACCAGATGGAGGAGACCATCGACCCAGAGGCCTGCATGGTTGTGACCCGGCTTGACTCCTCCTGACCCACCCAAGACACACCAGGTAAGTGCCATGCGACTGCAACCCCCTGTCCCCTAACATTGTCCACGACTCCAGTGCATCCCATCACAAACCCCAAGCATGCAGCCAATGTACAGCTCCAAAGCGCAATTGCATTGTGGGACATGTAGTCTGCCCAAAATTACCAACCTGTACAATAGAGCCCCACATGTCCAGTGACAGTCAATCCTGCAGCCAGACAGGGAATGGTAGACTGCATGCATGTAGCAAGCCTAACTGTGTACGTAACATGCCACTAATCAACGTCCACTTTACATCACGGGTAGCGCTGATGTCCCAAGCACTGACAGTGAGGCCCTGGTGATTGAAGAGAGCACGGAGGACACGGAGGGGGATACACACCATACTCCACAGCCCGGACCATCAGGGCAAGCTGCAACAACACCGGTCATCCCACTACCCGCCCCTGTGGCCCGTGCCACCCCCGTGACAACAGGCGCTGCAGTCGTACCACGCACGATTCAGAAAAGGGGGTGGTGATGAACAGAGTGTCTGAATTAAGCAGACCACTCTTACCCAGTCCAAGGATCAGGGCTTGATCCATCACCGTTATTTATCTCACTGCACCATCCCAGCTCAGAACCTGGCTATATGCAAATCAGTCTGTCCCTGGCCCAGTGCATCATGGGAACAGGGCGGACTAAACTACCAAGCCAATTCTTCACCAGAAAGGAGACAAGCTACCGGGGACCGGTTTCTGGCATTTCAGCCTTCTTCGGCCCGGCTTCCTTGAATCCTGATGGTGCAGTGAGAAAGGGACTCATGTCTGAGTATACCCTGCCACACCTATAGTGGCCAAAAACGATTCAGAAAAGGGGGTGGTGATGAACAGAGTGTCTGAATTAAGCAGACCACTCTTACCCAGTCCAAGGATCAGGGCTTGATCCATCACCGTTATTTATCTCACTGCACCATCCCAGCTCAGAACATGGCTATATGCAAATCAGTCTGTCCCTGGCCCAGTGCATCATGGGAACAGGGCAGACTAAACTACCAAGCCAATTCTTCACCAGAAAGGAGACAAGCTACCGGGGACCGGTTTCTGGCATTTCAGCCTTCTTCGGCCCGGCTTGCTTGAATCCTGATGGTGCAGTGAGAAAGGGACTCATGTCTGAGTATACCCTGCCACACCTATAGTGGCCAAAAACGATTCAGAAAAGGGGGTGGTGATGAACAGAGTGTCTGACTTAAGCAGACCACTCTTACCCAGTCCAAAGATCAGGGCTTGATCCATCACCGTTTTTTAGCTCACTGCACCATCCCAGCTCAGAACCTGGCTACATGCAAATTAGTCTGTCCCTAGCCCAGTGCATCATGGGAACAGGGCAGACCAGACTACCAAGCCAATTCTTATACTGGGAAGGAAACAAGCTTCCGGGGACCGGTTTCTGGCATTTCAGCCTTCTTCGGCCCGGCTTGCTTTAATCCTGATGGTGCAGTGAGAAAAAGACTCATGTCTGAGTATACCCTGCCACACCTATAGTGTGGCAGGGTATACTGCTTAATTCAGACAATCTGTTCATTACCACCCCCTTTTCTGAATCATTTTGTCCACCATAAGCGTGGAAGGGTATACTCAGATGTGAGTCCCTTGCTCATTGCACCATCAGGATTCAAGCAAGCCGGGCCGAAGACGGCTGAAATGCCAGAAACCGGTCCCCGGAAGCTTGTTTCCTTCCCAGTATAAGAATTGGCTTGGTAGTCTGGTCTGCCCTGTTCCCATTATGCACTGGGCTAGAGACAGACTAATTTGCATGTAGCCAGGTTCTGAGCTGGGATGGTGCAGTGAGCTAAAAAACGGTGATGGATCAAGCCCTGATCTTTGGACTGGGTAAGAGTGGTCTGCTTAATTCAGACACTCTGTTCATTACCACCCCCTTTTCTGAATCATTTTGTCCACCATAAGCGTGGAAGGGTATACTCAGATGTGAGTCCCTTGCTTATTGCACCATCAGGATTCAAGCAAGCCGGGCCGAAGACGGCTGAAATGTCAGAAACCGGTCCCCGGAAGCTTGTTTCCTTCCCAGTATAAGAATTGGCTTGGTAGTCTGGTGTGCCCTGTTCCCATGATGCACTGGGCCAGGGACAGACTAATTTGCATGTAGCCAGGTTTCTGAGCTGGGATGGTGCAGTGAGCTAAAAAACGGTGATGGATCAAGCCCTGACCTTTGGACTGGGTAAGAGTGGTCTGCTTAATTCAGACACTCTGTTCATTACCACCCCCTTTTCTGAATCATTTTGTCCACCATAAGCGTGGAAGGGTATACTCAGATGTGAGTCCCTTGCTCATTGCACCATCAGGATTCAAGCAAGCCGGGCCGAAGACGGCTGAAATGCCAGAAACCGGTCCCCGGAAGCTTGTTTCCTTCCCAGTATAAGAATTGGCTTGGTAGTCTGGTCTGCCCTGTTCCCATGATGCACTGGGCCAGGGACAGACTAATTTGCATGTAGCCAGGTTCTGAGCTGGGATGGTGCAGTGAGCTAAAAAACGGTGATGGATCAAGCCCTGATCTTTGGACTGGGTAAGAGTGGTCTGCTTAATTCAGACACTCTGTTCATTACCACCCCCTTTTCTGAAGCAGTCGTACCACGCAGCACACAGCCAGCAGTGCGGCCTGCAACACCAGCAGCAGGTCGCCAACAAACCCGCCGCTCTGCGGCTGTGAGGAGCCAGACGAGCGGTCTGGTCAGGGAGCCGCGCACCAATACATCCCGCGCTGGCAGGGGCAGAATTGTTAGAGCAGGTGGGCTCTCTATTGAGCGCAGGATGCAGAGTGTTCACCAGACCCAGGCCCGACACCTAGCCGCCATCCACCTCCAACTGGATAAGACGGCACGTAACGTCGCACAAATGACTGCAGCTGTGGAGGCCAACACTCAGGCAATGTCCAGGCAACGGGATGTCAATCGCCGCCGACACTGTCAACTGTTGACCCGCCTGTCGGCGTACACGAGGTCAAATCACATCATTGGTAACGCCACCTCACAGCTCTTGCGACGATCCTTGGCCATGCTGGTGCAAATGGTGCAGTGCTGCCAGGACGTAGCTACAGCCCTGGAGAACATATCAGTAGCCATGCAGGGCATGCAGGCCAGTGGCCATGGCCAGGCGGGGGGGGCAGACGACAACAGTGAGGCAACATCAAGCCACAGCAGCCAGTCCCTACCACCGGTTGTGGCACCCCGCCGCAGCAGCAGGCCCTCTGCCTCCGCACGGCAAAATCAGGAGGAGGACGTAGAGAGGAGGTCTGGGGCAACTACCCGGAGACGCCACTGAACTGTGGTGCATTCCAAAGAGGCCACATGCTGACACAACAAGCATGAGAAATGTGATTCCAGTGGGTCACTGGGACCATCCCCTTGGGAACGCTTTCTACTCCTCGTGTGGACAGAGGATTCCACACAGTTAGTTTAGTACATAAACTTAATTTATTTATCAATGTTCACTGAATATTAGTTTGCAGCATATTCAATTGTTCATGATTTCACGTTTTTTTCACATTTGTTAGTCAATGAGGCATCGTTATAGTGCATGATATCCAATGCATTTCGGGCTGTAATATAAGCCCTTCATCAGGGAATAGCACTGTGAAGAGAAATGTTTGTGTGTAACTAATTTCTCAAGTTGACCTTAAATCATACATTCTTAAAGCATATAGAGATGAACAGCAACTTAAATAATAGAGTCATTTGTTGCATTGTTAATAACATCTGAAGGAGTAAGTAAAACGGTGACTTACATGCCTGTATTTTAATTTTCACGTCTCAAATGTTGGATTAAACTAAAAGGAAAGGAAAAGTTCAAGGAATGCGTTTAAAAAGTTCAACGCGGTTAAGGGATACAGCGTGACAGTGCGAGTTTGTGCAAACAAACTAACCAGATGTTCGAAGAACGAGGGATTCAGAAACAATCAAGAGCGCGGCTCCTTTATCGTTCTTTGTTTCTAACTGCAACATTGTTGCATTCCGGTTTGTGTATTCAAACGTGATCGCGATCACGTGTCTAATAGAGAATGAAAAAAGACTTCGGAATAACGGGTTTTTAAGAGTTTAATAGTAAGGTAAATGTAGGTAAATAAACCTTAAATGTTTCAACGACCCAAAATTGCACGATGGTTGCAATTAAGGAATAAAATAGTGTGGCGTAAGAAAAAAGGTCGTCTGTCAGTCTCGAACCAAGGTCTATAGAAAGAAAATGTTGGGGAATGGTGTGTGTTCCAGTGTGTTGAGCTATGTGATGAGTCTGTTGGAGTAAGTGCTGTGATAAATGTATAGTAGTCATACACAGGGGTACCAAGATAAAAAACGTGGGGCAAATTTACAATTCATACATTATAGGTAACATGAGAATTCACTCCTTTCATTGAGTCCAAAGGGTTTATGAGTACACAGTCTATTTATCCAAAAGTTCTCTTTTTGAAGTAGATATTTGGTGTTGTCTCTTCCTTCTGTCTTTTTGATGTTTTCTAGAATCAAAAATTTCAGTTGAGCGATACTGTGTTTTGATTCCATAAAGTGCATAGCGACAGTGGATTTCACATTTTTTAGGCGTATGTTCGATTTGTGTTCTGTGAGTCTTACTTTAATCCGGCGTTCCATCTTACCAATATATAGTTTGCCACACGGGCACTTGAGGGCGTATATGACATTGGACGAATCGCAAGTAGCGTTAACTCTTAACTTGATTTCCTGACCTTTCATGGGGTGGTTGATTTTGTCGCCTTTGATGATGTTATTACAATGTCCACAGTTATGGCATGGTTTGGTTCCATGATAGATTTCTGGTGTAGACGTCCGTGGTTTGATCATTTCCCCTAAGTTTCTTGATCTGGTAAATGCAAATAGAGGTGGGTCTTTGAAACAGTTATTGAAATCTGGTTCCAAGTTTAGCATTTGACAATGTTTAAGTATGGTCTTCTTGAATTTATAGCTTGATGTTGAAAATTTGGATATAGCAACTATCCTAGTTTGCTCTTTTGCTAGACTTGGTTGTAATAGAGACCTTCTGTCTTTTTGTTCAAGTTTCTGTTTGGATTCTTCCATGATATGTTGCGGATATCCTCTTTGTTTGAATTTGTCTTCCATCTCCACAACACAACAAGCATGCCATACAGACTCACCTGGACATATGACGCAATATGCCAATCTTTGAACACTTTTCAGAATGCCATGTTTATTGTGCAGTAACAGTAACTAAAATTCCGAATAACGTAAAGTGCCTCATGTCATTATTAATGTTGTCATGCATGAGTTGAGTAATGGGTGTGGGGAGTGGGTCCCCTAGAAATAGTTCATGCAGATTTCGTTGCGGCGCCTGTGTCCTTCTGCTGGATTCTCCCCACGTGCGTGACGCACATGTGCAGGTGGCCGATTGTCCCCTTCTGACTCACTGCCTGAGATGTCTACAGGTATCCTGCGCTTGTTAGCAATGTTGTGTAGGATAGCACACATGGCCACGATGCGGCAGCAGACCTCTGGATCGTATTTGATGGCCCCACCAGTCTTGTGCAGTATGCGGAATCTGCTCTTCAAAAGGCCAAATGTCCTCTCAATGCAATTTCTTGTGCAAATATGTGCTGCATTGTAACGCCGTTGCTGTGGTGTTGCTGGGTTGAGGTATGGGGTGAGTAGGTACTCACGGAGAGCGTAGCCGCTGTCACCTGCATGATAGGAGCAGAGGGTGAGTGCCTGTGCAGCGCAGCGTCATTAGCATATTGTACTGTTGTGTGGCATGTGTACTTACCCAGTAGGTGTCCTTCACCAAAGTCTCCCCTAGCCTGTCGTGTGTGGAGGCCACTGTGCCGGAATATGAAGGAGTCATGTGTGCTCCCCGGGTACTGTGCTACTATGTCCGTGATGATTGTCTTTGCATTGCATACCATCTGTATATTGAGGGAGTGGTAGGGCTTGCGGTTCCGATACATGTATTCTGTTTGTGCAGGTGGGCAGATGTGGATGTGGGTACAGTCAATGCATCCTATAATGTGTGGAAATTGGGCTACATTGTAAAATTGCAGCTTGGTTTCGTTCAAGTCCTGTTGGCTGGTGGGAAATGAAATGTAGTGGTGTAGGCGGGTCAGCATGGCGTTCAGGAAACTCCTTAGGCAGCGGGACATGGTGGGCTGGGATATTCCCACATGCCTGTATTTTTCTTTTCACGTCTCAAATGTTGGATTAAACTAAAAGGAAAGGAAAAGTTCAAGGAATGCGTTTAAAAAGTTCAACGCGGTTAAGGGATACAGCGTGACAGTGCGAGTTTGTGCAAACAAACTAACCAGATGTTCGAAGAACGAGGGATTCAGAAACAATCAAGAGCGCGGCTCCTTTATCGTTCTTTGTTTCTAACTGCAACATTGTTGCATTCCGGTTTGTGTATTCAAACGTGATCACGATCACGTGTCTAATAGAGAATGAAAAAAGACTTCGGAATAACGGGTTTTTAAGAGTTTAATAGTAAGGTAAATGTAGGTAAATAAACCTTAAATGTTTCAACGACCCAAAATTGCACGATGGTTGCAATTAAGGAATAAAATAGTGTGGCGTAAGAAAAAAGGTCGTCTGTCAGTCTCGAACCGAGGTCTATAGAAAGAAAATGTTGGGGAATGGTGTGTGTTCCAGTGTGTTGAGCTATGTGATGAGTCTGTTGGAGTAAGTGCTGTGATAAATGTATAGTAGTCATACACAGGGGTACCAAGATAAAAAACGTGGGGCAAATTTACAATTCATACATTATATGTAACATGAGAATTCACTCCTTTCATTGAGTCCAAAGGGTTTATGAGTACACAGTCTATTTATCCAAAAGTTCTCTTTTTGAAGTAGATATTTGGTGTTGTCTCTTCCTTCTGTCTTTTTGATGTTTTCTAGAATCAAAAATTTCAGTTGAGCGATACTGTGTTTTGATTCCATAAAGTGCATAGCGACAGTGGATTTCACATTTTTTAGGCGTATGTTCGATTTGTGTTCTGTGAGTCTTACTTTAATCCGGCGTTCCATCTTACCAATATATAGTTTGCCACACGGGCACTTGAGGGCGTATATGACATTGGACGAATCGCAAGTAGCGTTAACTCTTAACTTGATTTCCTGACCTTTCATGGGGTGGTTGATTTTGTCGCCTTTGATGATGTTATTACAATGTCCACAGTTATGGCATGGTTTGGTTCCATGATAGATTTCTGGTGTAGACGTCCGTGGTTGGATCATTTCCCCTAAGTTTCTTGATCTGGTAAATGCAAATAGAGGTGGGTCTTTGAAACAGTTATTGAAATCTGGTTCCAAGTTTAGCATTTGACAATGTTTAAGTATGGTCTTCTTGAATTTATAGCTTGATGTTGAAAATTTGGATATAGCAACTATCCTAGTTTGCTCTTTTGCTAGACTTGGTTGTAATAGAGACCTTCTGTCTTTTTGTTCAAGTTTCTGTTTGGATTCTTCCATGATATGTTGCGGATATCCTCTTTGTTTGAATTTGTCTTCCATCTCCACAACACAACAAGCATGCCATACAGACTCACCTGGACATATGACGCAATATGCCAATCTTTGAACACTTTTCAGAATGCCATGTTTATTGTGCAGTAACAGTAACTAAAATTCCGAATAACGTAAAGTGCCTCATGTCATTATTAATGTTGTCATGCATGAGTTGAGTAATGGGTGTGGGGAGTGGGTCCCCTAGAAATAGTTCATGCAGATTTCGTTGCGGCGCCTGTGTCCTTCTGCTGGATTCTCCCCACGTGCGTGACGCACATGTGCAGGTGGCCGATTGTCCCCTTCTGACTTACTGCCTGAGATGTCTACAGGTATCCTGCGCTTGTTAGCAATGTTGTGTAGGATAGCACACATGGCCACGATGCGGCAGCAGACCTCTGGATCGTATTTGATGGCCCCACCAGTCTTGTGCAGTATGCGGAATCTGCTCTTCAAAAGGCCAAATGTCCTCTCAATGCAATTTCTTGTGCAAATATGTGCTGCATTGTAACGCCGTTGCTGTGGTGTTGCTGGGTTGAGGTATGGGGTGAGTAGGTACTCACGGAGAGCGTAGCCGCTGTCACCTGCATGATAGGAGCAGAGGGTGAGTGCCTGTGCAGCGCAGCGTCATTAGCATATTGTACTGTTGTGTGGCATGTGTACTTACCCAGTAGGTGTCCTTCACCAAAGTCTCCCCTAGCCTGTCGTGTGTGGAGGCCACTGTGCCGGAATATGAAGGAGTCATGTGTGCTCCCCGGGTACTGTGCTACTATGTCCGTGATGATTGTCTTTGCATTGCATACCATCTGTATATTGAGGGAGTGGTAGGGCTTGCGGTTCCGATACATGTATTCTGTTTGTGCAGGTGGGCAGATGTGGATGTGGGTACAGTCAATGCATCCTATAATGTGTGGAAATTGGGCTACATTGTAAAATTGCAGCTTGGTTTCGTTCAAGTCCTGTTGGCTGGTGGGAAATGAAATGTAGTGGTGTAGGCGGGTCAGCATGGCCTTCAGGAAACTCCTTAGGCAGCGGGACATGGTGGGCTGGGATATTCCCCCTGCAACAGCGACTATTCCCTGGAAGCTTCCGGAGGCCAGTAGGTGCAGGCTGCACAATACCTGCACATGTGTGGGGACGGCGTTGGTCCTCCTTGTTGGGTGCTGCAGGAGGGGGTCTAGGTCCCGGATCAGCTTCTATATCATTGCCCCACTTAGGCAGTACTTTGCGTAGATCTGCTCCCTGGTTTGGCGCAGTAGGGTGACCCGCTGACGGAATATCCGCTCCTGTATACGTCGTCTGTTTCGTGCTGCTCGCTGTAGCCTTCGCCGCCTGACCACCATGTAGAGTCCTGACATTGTGAGAGTCCTGAGGCTCCAGCTGCATGTCCTTAAGTGTGTTTGTTCAAGCCAGCACCTGTGGGTACTTAGCAATACTTTTTTTCAGATGTGTTATTTTTTTTTCATGGTTACCACCTGGTTTGGGTTCTCCTTAATTTGCGCGTCGCTAATTGCGATTTTGTTTTTTTTCGCTATTTGCGATGTTTCATGAATTGCGATTGCGATTTTATAGCGATTTCGCACTTTTATTCGCAGAATACCTGCTTTCTCGCTATTACCGATTCGCTGATTGTGTTCTTCCTGGTTTCTGCGCATTTCATTGCGATTTTGCATAGATATTTAGCGAATTCGCAATTTTGTTTGTCGAATACCTTTTCTACAAATTGCGATCGCAATTGCTTTTTCGCAGCTATTGCGATCGCAATTTGGCTTCATGAATCTAGCTGTATCTCATCAATAAGTCAGTGCCTTCTGTGAATACCAAAATGAGTAAGCGCCTTCTATGAATATCAAAAAGAGTAAGGGCCTTCTGTGAACACCAAAATGGTAGTAAGTATAGGATTTTGTCTTAAGTTCACTCTGTGAATAGGGTCCCAAGTGCGGCCGAAGTTTCTATATCACTTTTGTGCATCCTGCTTTTGGTTGTAATTCTTTTTGATACACGCATCATTATAGCTATCAGTAGCTTTCTTTGGGGATATCAGAGAGCAAGGTGTGCCATTAAACTTTTGAAATTGCCACAAGGTGAAGGTGGATGCTCGCTACCAGACTTCGAGCAATATTTTTGGGCAGCATTTAAGGAATGTATTCGGTGTCTAGTGACTGGGAATGTTTAATGTTCATGAAATAGCCTCGGGTAGACAAGCTTGCGGTGTATTCTCTTGCAATGATCCTAATGACTGTAAGCAAGTGAGGTTTAAGGTGATCCGTGATGCCCTGAATATTTGACTGGAATGCTATTAAAAATGCAATATCATGTATATTCACTCTCATAAGCAAGCACATACCAATTCTCTTGTACCCTCTATCTTTCACGATGCTACAAATAGTATGTGGTACAATAGAGGGTTACAAATTATTGGTACATTTTTTCGACTTGGCAGGATTTATACTTTTTTCTGATCTAAAAGATGAATATGCATTCCCTTCTGAGAACTTATTTAAATATCTACAGATATGGAATTATTTAATTTGGAATCCACCCCTTATTATTTGGAACAGTATATAACTTACTGGATATTGTATTTGAGGAGAGGACTAGAATCCCTATTAGACATCGTTATGCCTGCTTTTCTGATTTTCGACTGCATTTTGGGGGAACTAGCAGGTAAATGGACCAGTAGGTTAGGCCAGAAGCTAAACCAAAAATGCTTTTGCAGGCATTTATAATATCCTCTGCACTATTAGCTTCAGCCAGGCTGAAGATACATCAATTTCAAACTATTTGCAAGTTATATTCCCCCTAAAGCAGGTTGCTAAATGGGCTAAAGAAAACACAGATACTATACAGTGGCCACTCTGTGGCCTGTTTTCCGCATGCCCGCTGTTCCAAGGGCCTCATTTATGAGGTTGTGCGTCACTTTTACGCCGCCGGTGCATCACTTTTTGTGACGCACCAGCAGCATAAAAATGCGCCTTGTTGCGCCATATTTACAAAGTGACGCATCTAGGTAGATGCGTCACTTTGTAAACCCCTGCGCCACATTATACCTGCGCAAGGTATAATGTATGCAAGGGGGGCATATTGACGCAAGGAAGGGTCGTAGAAGTGACACAGTTAAATCTATGAGATTTCACTGCGTCACTTTTAGGACGCCGTTGCGTCAAAATCTTGCGCATGCCTCACAGCAGGCGTAAGACTGCCACATGCCCTTTCACATGGGGCTTGTCCCATGTGAAAAAAGACATTGCTGGAGTTGCGTCACTTTTGTGACACACTCCTGCAATGCGTCACTTTTGCGCTTACAGATACGTCAGAAATACTGACGTATCTGTAACTCCTTGCGACATGATGCGTCATACATTAAATATGACGCATCAGGAATGTCGCAAGGAGTGCGCACTGAGAAGTGACGCATCGCTGCTTTCACGCAGCGATGCGTCATTTCTCATAAATAAGGCCCCAAATATTTTGGGGGAATTGTGAACTGTGAAGCTAGCAACGGAGGTGGAATTCATCTTTCTGAATACAATGCTTGACATCAATTTGAAAATACCACTATGAAATACACCTATCTTGTTTATTTCTATTTTCATTGCAAAACATTTTTTGTCTCAACTCTTGGTAACTGGTGTTTTAGTCCATTAACCTTCTACTCTTTTCGATATGTCCAAAATATATGGGGGCAGACTTACAAGCCTTTTGTGCCCTTTTTACGCCGCTGTTGCATCACTTTTTTGACGCTGCGGCGGCGCAAAAGAAGCGCCATGGTACGGGGTACTTACAACGTGACGCATCTGGGGGATGCGTCACGTTGTAAAGCCCTGCACCAGAAGAAGGCGTTCCTGCGCAGGGAGGGGCGTTCCGGCTCAGGAACGCCTCCTAAAAGTGGCTGAGTGAAATCTACAAGATTTCACTCAGTCACTTTGGGGCCCATGCTGCGTCAAAACCCTGCGCCTTCTTGAAGCAGGCGTAAGGATTGACACAACATTAACAAGATAGGGCTCCCCCAGAACCTTGCTGGTGCTGCGTCGCGCTTGCAACGCAACTCCAGCAATGCGCCGCTTTTAGGGCACAGATGCGTCACGCATCTGTGCCGTTTCTGCCCATTGGTGCGCTGCATTGTAAATGCGGCGTATCAAAGGTGGCGGAGGCATGGCGCACAATAAGTGGCGCATCCCTGCTGATATGCAGGGATGCGCCACCTATTGTAAATCTGCCCCATGTAGTCTTTCTTAAATTCGGATTAAAATGTAATCTTAAAATGTTATTTGATAATCGGCGAAATTAGATCAGATATTCAATTGAACATCGATTTCATATTGTGAATGTGCTATCTATGCAAGATCCGATCAGTACAGTTACAATTTTATTCTCATGATATGGTCAGTTTCATATTTCTGAGAGAAAATATTGATAAAACATGGTGCATCTTTAGAGTCCACTTCCATTTTTAGTCCAGACAACAAGCGCATGATACAAACTGATTATTGCTCTACTGTTTGAGATTTGAAACATGTCATTCAATAATTTTCAAACTTTTTGGTGAGATATGTGCCTATAACAGCGTGATGCATCCATATTACAAAATTCGCCCTCCTCCTCCAATAGAAGAACAAATCGTAAAGTCCTTTTTTTATATTTAAAACCCATTCGAGTTAATTTAACTTAAGCTTGAATCGAAAGTTTTCAGTTTAGTTTGAAACTTGTTTGATTTGAAGGCAGGTACACATAATGTTTCTTTTTGAATTGGGCTGAAAAGCTGACCTTCAGGTTTGGCAGCTCAGAAATCTTCTTAAACATGCTTTTTACCTTGGACATCCCCATAGCACCCTCTGTACCCTCTTCTTTGGTAGAGACTTTGGTCGCAGTTACATTTATTTTGGTCCTATTGTTACTTTTACAGACACTAAATGGGATCTGAAAGAATAGTTTGATGTTTCTTGTATCTAATTTATTCAATTCAGAAATGGGGGGCGAAATGCTGAAAATTAGCATTTGATCTTTCCAGACATTTTCCTCACCATCTACCTTAACTTGTAGGCGGGCTAACTGCTAGGGTTTATTTTGTGTTTAAAGACGTTTACTAAGTTTTGCAAGCAGAGTTGTACAGTAGTAAATGGACAAAATTGTATAGACAGAAGGGAGAGTTACATTGATGGGAAGGGGAAAAACTGTGCACAAAGTGAGGCATATTTCGATTATGTACTCGATACAAATCATTTCTCTGATATTGAATAATGTACAGAAGAGTTATGCATGAATAGCATCTTGGATACATATGAGCAATTACATTTCCGAAACCATGTTACTGTTAGAGGTTTTTTTTTTCAACAGATAACTCAGATGCTGTGCACAATTTCACTATGTGGTAGGAGGAGACTTCAATGCAACTTTCTGCATTCTTGAGCGGAGTGTACATTGTGTACAAGCAACTACTAATATGCAGATCTAGGTTAGGGGCGTGGAATATTTAAATGAGAAACCGTTATGTGATAGATGTAAGGCTAACTATGAATCTTTTTATCCTTTAATACACGTCTGACAATAAACAACAAAAGAAACTCCCATATAAATGTATATCTGGTGTCCAATTCATTCTTTGACCTGTGTTACTCTTTGATCATTCACCTATAATAGAGAAGAGTTATGCATGTGATTTATCGAGCAGAGCACTCTTGGTACCTTATTGTTGTTCGAGAAAGCGCTTTAATATTTAATAAGGCACTATATCATACATTTCATCTTTGTAAATATGAAGTGTACATCTAATTGAAATATTGTTCGTGATTGTTTTATAGACTTGTTTACAATCATCCTGGTTTGCAGCACATTGCCCAAGAAAAAACTGCACAAAAGTTAAATGAAGCCACATTAGGGACTTCTTCAGAAAGCGTATAGGGTGTCAGAGAAAAAAAAAGGTTTTGTGGTAGGAATAAGGGGGCATATTACCAAGGGCCTTATCGCCGCTTTAGCTGGAATTTTTCCCGCTAAAGCAGCGATTATTTTATCGCCCTATTACCTAGCTGTCGCTAACACCAGTTAGCGACAGCTAGTAGGAGATAGCAATCATCTTGGGGACCGCTTTGCATGTCAGCGATATTTATCGCTAATGACATGCAAAGTGGGCTTGCCAAGATGTTAGCGACATCGCTATCTGCTATTACCAACAATGGCGTACTTTTGGAAATATTTGCGCTAATCGCGAATATCTCCAAAAGCTAACGCCTGCCCAGAGCAGTTCTTAGCCATGTTATCCAATGGTAAGTGGATAACATGGCTAACAGCATTAGCTCGGTAATGCATGAATATCGCTGACTTTTCAGCGATATTCATGCATTTCGGCCAATTTTTATCGCTTTTAAGATAAACCTTGATAATAGCAAGGTTTATCTGCGATAAAAATCGGCGGAGCTCGGCGATAATAATATTGCTGCTAACCGTGTTAAGTGATGATTATCGCTTGATCTTGGTAATAGGCCCCATTGACCTTAGAGGTGGAGGTGGCGAACCATCAACATATTTACAGAAGCATCATCAGGAAAATAATGAGACTGGGAAGTTTCTGGCTTATCAAGTTAAGAAGTGACAGCCCAGTATTTTTATGAAACTCTAGATTAAAAAAAGTAAGGCAACAACGAATATTGCTGGCAACATATAAGAAAGTTATTAATAGCTTTACGTTGGAGGCCTGTTCTTTGAACAGCAATAGAATGCATTTTAAGACTGGTTGACATGCCATTTCTCGAGTAGGCAGGTACTAAAGTCTGACAGCGTTGCTTGTCCTTGACGGCGGCAAATGTGGTCTTTTCTCATCATTTGTCTACTCACGGAGCGTAAACGATTCTGCATGAGCAAAAAATTTTAACTGCGTCCATTCCAAAAGATGTGACTTTCTGGTGCATTTCTGTCTGCATGTTAGCACACTGATTTTATGCTTTCTTTCTGCAGCTGTGTTTGCATGCTCAGGCGAACGCATTCAGGGGCTTATTTATGAGCCCTTGCATCACTGTTGGGAAAAAAATGTGCCATTTTGAGTCATATTTACAAAGTGACACATCTAGGTAGATGCGTCCCTTTGTAAACCCCTTTGCCACATTATACCTGCGCCAGGTATAATGTGTGCAGGGTGGGCGTTTGACGCAAGAAAGCCTTGTAGAAGTGACGCAGTGAAATCTATGAGATTTCACTGCGTCACTTTTAGGATGCAAATGCGTCAATATCTTACGTCTGCCTCACAGCAGGCCTAAGAATGGCGCAGGTACATTTATAATGGGACTTGCCCATGTGTAATGACCCATTGCTGGAGTTGCGTCACTTTCGTGACACATTCCAACAATGCATCATTTTTGCGCCTACAGATACGTCAGAAATACTGATGTATCTGTAACTCCTTGCGACATGATGCGTCATACTGTAAATATGACACATCATTGGTGTCGCAAGGAGGGCGCAATGAAAAATGACGCATCGCTGTTTTCACGGAGCGATACGTCACTTTTCATAAATGAGGCCCTCACTTTCTTCTTCCATAGATTTTGACGCAAGGTAGGAGGAGTTGTAGACTTGCTTTCTTGCTTCTCTCGAACATTATAATATTGCCAAGCTCATGAAAAGACCCAAAACTGTAAACCACATACATGCGCTAGTATTGGAGTGGAATCCAAAACACTCCTTTCTCCTCCTCTCTACATGTATCTTTTCTCCCCCAAAACAGGAATACTTTTGTGCCTAGTCAGGAAGAGATCGGGGTTCGAGACCCCACTCTCCCTGCTGGGCTGTACGGTGGGAGGGTTTCTGCTCGGTTTCAGAGTCCACAGTAAATAAAAACTTGAGTTATAATGGGTATCTATAGGCTGCAATATTCTTCTCCCTAACTTTTTTTAAAATTTATTTTTATTTAAAGAGTTTTATATAGCGCGAGCATGACCCTTGGGTATCAGAGCGCTTCACAATTACATGAGGTAGGTTAGAGATACATCCTGTATAGTACAACATTTTACAGTGATATGAGGTAGGTTATGTATGCAGCAATACAGTATTAGCACAAATATAAACATTGACATGAATTTGGATACAGCTTGATGTCAGAGATAGTAAATATATATATGTATGGTTTCTAAATATGTCTATCTTCAATGTTACCAATAAAGATACTAGAACTGCTTACTCTACAAGATGTATTGGGGCTTCCAATACACATAGTTCCGGGTCTCTTTTTTCGTGGATTCTACATCCACGAATCTCGAGTTATATAGTTATCGTAAAAAGTTATCCCCAGTATAACTGGTGACTTTTATCTTTACTTAACATTGTCAATCTTTTTGGACATATCTATATCACGATGTTAGTGATGAACTGTCATGCCTAAGGAAGGAATTTACTCATTAGGAAGATCTTTGCTTCCCTTTTGAATGTTGCCGTGTTTGGAATTTTCCTAATGTTTGGAGGAAGTGAGTTCCAGATTCTGGGGGCTGCTCCGGAGAACGCTCTATCATATGTTTTCTTCTTCCGGAAGATGGGTGGTCTCAGCAACAGCTCCTTGGCACTCCTGGTAAGTCTGCTTCCCCCTGATAGCTTAATTTTCTGGGCCAAATATCTTGGTGTTTAGTAGTCTAGCACATTGTGGGTAATACATGCCATTTTCAGTTGAATTCTGGCTTCGTAAGGTAACCAGTTTAACGCTTTCAGGTGTGGGGAGATATGGTCGAATTTCCTTGAGCCGGTGATGAGTCTTGTGGCCGCGTTGAGACAAGCTTTTAGTGGCGCTGTGGACATTTTTGATAAACCTGCTAAGCTTGTGCATCTATATTCAATATATTCACTATATAACTATGGATTGAATTGAATTGAATTGAATTGAATACGCTTTTCTATAGCACATGGCTACCCTGAGGCATCCCAGCACTGTAAGACCCAAGGACAGGAGAAGACAATCAGTGGAACAAAAATGTCTTCAATCGCTTCCTGAATGCAAGATGATTAGTTTCCAGCCTGATGTTATCTGGGAGTTTGTTCCAGCCCTTGGCTACATGGACGGAGAGCTGGCGGCCGCCCATACGGGCTCGCTTCACCCTTGGTACCACCAACAAATTTTGCTGATTGGATCTCAGGGATCTGTGGGATTGATGATGGCAGAACAAGGGCTGAAGGATGGTAGGACCAACATTACCGATGGACTTATGCACCATGCAGAACGTTTTAAACATTATCCTTTCCTGAATCGGCAGCCAGTGGAGCGACCGATTGCCAATTTGAGGTCCGTCCTAGAAATAAAAGGTTTCACTTTTCTAATGTAGTTCAAGTGAAATAGGGCACTTTTTACATTGATTTGATGTGGACTATCATGTCTAGGTTCTTATCTAGCGTGATTCCTAGCGATTTCGCCGAATCCACTAGAGTAGGGGTGCAGTTTAGTGCTGTGATCAGTTTGGTCCATTCCTTCACTTCTGTATAGTTCTTTGGTGGTGAGATTAGTAGGAATTCAGTTTTATTGTGCATGTGGCTTCAGATGGTTCCTAGTTGACCAGTGTAATTATACTTTTAAAGCCTCATTCAATAACTTGATGTCTTCGAGAGACGCGATCTTGATGGGAATCTGCGTGTCGTCCACGTATATGTGTTAGGATATGTTAGCCTCTCGGAGAATTTCTGTAAGGGGTTCGACATACAGGTTGAAAAGTGATGGAGATAGTGTAGATTCTTGAGGGACTCCAATTGAATTTGGGCATGTTGTGGATAGTGCCTGGTTGACCAGGAATCTTTGCGTTCTGTTCTGAAGGAAGGATTCAAACCATTTCAGCACATTTCCATACAATCCCATCCTGTCATGTAGCCTAGCTAGTAGTTTTTCATGATTTACTGTGTCAAATGCTGACGACCAGTCAAAAAGGACTAGTAGACATGTTCTATTATGATCTATGGCCCGTAGCACATCATCCACAATATGTAGGATCGCTGTTTCCATGCTGTGACCTGTTCTGAATCCCGAATGGCAGTCGTCCAGCAGCTTGAAATTGGCGATGTAATGGCTCAGTTGATTTTGCACACCTTTCCCAATTAATTTGGCAAGTACTGGAATATTGGTTACTGGGGGGACGTTATTAGGTTCTGCTGGGTCTGCTGCAGGTTTTTTGATGATGGGGACGACTTGATCTGATTTTAGGCATTCTGGAAGGATCCCTTGAGAAAGAGAGTCATTTAATATTTTTGTCCATACTGGGATGACAATATGGCTGATTTTCTTTAGGCATTTAGAGGGTAGAGGGCCATTATAGGCGTTATTAGGTTTGATATCCGAGAGCATTCTGGTGATGGTATTCTGGTCATATAGCTTGAAGGTATCCTATTGTGTTTTGTTTTTTGTCCCTTCACTTTTGATTGTCGTGGTGGCATGGTTCAGAGCGGGTGGTTGGTTGGGAAGGTTGTCAGCTGCCATCCTGAGCTCTCTTTCAAGTGTGTTGGCCTTGTCGGTGAAGAATGATGAGAATTCTTCACAACTCAGTTGGGTTTTAGTAGTTTCTTGAGCAGATTTGGCCAACTTATTGGATTGTTGCTTTAAGATCTCGAATAGTTTTTGTGGTCTGTTTTTGGCGTTATCCAGTTCTGATCTAATAAGTTCCTTTTTAGAGTTGTGGATCTTTTTGTTGTACTCGTTTCTGATTTTTCTGAAGGATTTCAGCTCGGGGGATGATGGGTGCTGTCTCCATTTTCTTTCAGCAAATCTTAGTATCTTCCTATCATCATTCAGTGTCCCATTAAACCATGGATTTGTATCCTTCTCTGTGACCCTTTTCAGTTTTAGTGGCATGGTGAAGTTTACTATATTCGTTACTGACGTAGTGAAGTGATCCGTTAGATCGTTCACATTCTGCAAGTTGGTAGGCAGATATAGGTCCTTTTCACATCTTTCTACTAGTAGATCAATATTAGCGTCTTTGGTGTCCCGGGTCCACTTCTTGAGTTTGATGGGCTGCTTGGCTTTGTTCTTCTTCAATGTGTGTATCAGGAAGGTTATGGTATGGTGATCCGACCAGTCGCATGGAACAATTCAGTGGGTTGAAGTATCCTTGTTTCTCGATATCCAGTCTACGGTTGCTCCTTTCGAGTGTGTTGCCTGTGAGCAGGCTTGGATGAGGTTTAGCTCATTTAAAAAGTCTTTAATAGCGTTGACCTGTTGGTCATTATTGTCGTCCCAGTGTAAATTAAAATTGCCTAGGACTATGTTATTAGAGTGAGTGTTAGAGTTAGCCGTGATGATCTCCATTAACTGGTCTATGAATGTAGCATTATTTCCTGGTGGGTGGTAAAGGGCATGCAGGTTGCATCTTTGATTGTCTGTTGATCTTATATTGAGACCTAAGTATTCACAGGATTCGAGTAGGTCGGATTGTATTTGGCTGACCTCTAAATCGGATAGATGAATGCATGCTATACCACCTCCTGTCTTTTTCAGACTGTCTAATCTCACAATGTTATACTGAGGGGGCACCAGAAGATCCATGAGTGGAGAGGAGGATTCCGAAATCCATGTTTCTGTTAGGATTGTCAGGTCAATTTCCTGGCTACCGATGAGGGCAGTGATATCTGAGGCAATTTTTACTGCAGACCGACAGTTGAGCAGTAGGCATAACAGTGGTTTCCCTGAGCTACTAGTGTTAAGCTCTTGCGAGTTGGTGGTTAGCTGGACTTGTTGTAAGTTAAGGTTTGGTTTCCTTTCCTTATGTCTGGATGTTCTATTAGCATCGATCAGGACTGTCCAAATTTCTTCCCCTCTACTGCGGTCTGTAGGCTCATACCCCCGGAGTAAGGATAAGGTCACTGCTTTTTCCTTGAGGATTATGCACTAATTTTTGGATGTGCTCGACTTCGGAATGAGTGCTTGCAGTGATTTCAAGTATTTTTTCCATCGCATGCAGTACGTTCCGAATGTCCTGTGACATATTGCCTATTTGTGTTTGTACCTCTTTGATTTTACTCTGAGTCTGGGGTGACATATTAGGAGAACCCATCCGCATATTTCAGGATTCGTGGTTTGCGTCCCGTTGTTTTAGATCTGTTATTTTTCTCGAGTTCCTTTCTTTTTTATCATATACCAGCAAAACCAGGAAGACGGTCACCCAGGCACTCGTCACCAGCCGACTGGTTGGCCTTTGTGATGTTATAGAGGTGAGTATGGGAGGGGCGATGTCTTCCATAGCATTTATTTCTAGATTCTCATTGACTGGCCTACTCGTGCAAGTGGTCCCATCGTGGGGGAGATGCGTTGGTTCTTCCCTCTGTAACAGCGTTGGGGTGATATTGGCATTTAGTAAGGATATTTCTGTTGTCTCTGTATCTTTCCCATCCAATCTGCCTCCTGTCGCAGTTGTGTCTCCTCGCGGCTTTGTATATTGTGGTTCCTGTGGGTCTCTAGGTAGTATGATGCCAGTGGTGCCTTTGCTTCCTGTCATAGTTGTGTCTCTTAGTTGCATTGTGGTTTCTGTGGGTCTCTGGGTAGTGTGATGCCTGTGCTAGTAGTGATGGCGGTGTATAGGGTGGCTACTTGTGGGGTCAGATGTTGTTGAGATCTTGATTTCTCTACACATTCTTTTAAGGTTAAGAACAGGTTGTTGAACTTTTCTAATGCTGCTTGTATAAGCACAATTCCGTTCTTATACATCGTTATGCATAGGTCCGCTCTAAGTCTTGGTGACGGTATGATCATAATTTTAGTTCCATGTGGGATATTACTTACAGGTTTAATGTTTAGCATCCTTGTGATGACAGTGCACCATTTAGTTGTTCTTCTAGTGAAAAATATCAGGTCATTTTTATGCCTTTGTCTAAATTAAAGATGGGGTCAGAGATCAGCGTGTCTGGGTTTTTCCACATTAGATTGTGTTTGAATTTTTTGGCTGCGTTCTTGGATAATTTGGTTGGATACCTTATGGCATGTGCATTTATGCCTACTGATTCTAAATTGGTATCTGTCATATTTGCTGGTTAGTGTAGAGTACTTTAGAAGTGACCTCTCTTAGCTGCCACTATCTGTCTCCGGCTGTTTACAGGGCTAGCGTTCTTGTGGTGTCCTCTCCTATCTTGGTGAGTGTCCAGTTTGATGTGTCCTCTTGCCCCCCTGTCTTCCTGTGATTTCTGTTATTACACTAGCTCCCCTCTGGTACCTAAAGTTGTGGTTGTTTATGAGCTCTCCTTTTCTAGAATATGTTTGTTTAGTTATTTAGATTTTAGGATAAGTCGTATTTCCAAAATAATGTTCAGAACAATTTCCCATTCAGTCCCTCATTTCCCTTCATTGGTGATATAAGAAAGACAACATCCCAAGATGGCTGACTTATAAGTTACCAAGCTCATCTGAGAGCTAGATGTCTTTATCTATTTCCATTCCAAGTCCTCTTTCCTTTGCCTTTTCCTTGCTACTTTCATTTTGTAAGTTGAAGCTTCAGCAGGGAGCTATCCTTAACGCCCTATGACCGGGGCAACATGGCAACAGAGCACCATGGTGACATGTGCGGTTAGAAGGTGAAAGGAGACTTTGATTACTGCCTGCCTTCCTCCACCACATTTAAGGTATTATGGTTAGCATCGGCCGCCATTTGTAGGTTAGGCAGGCCGTGTCCTGATTCCCCAGCTTTAATGTCTGATTTAGCTGGGCCCTAACTCCCCACTTACAGTGTGTACCGATTTGAGCCTCACTCCTTTCTTTCCTGCACCCTTGAAAAAGCTTCAGCTGGTCGTATTGTAAAATCCTTACCAGCAGGGGGCCGAAGTTGCCCGCGAGGAGATGTGGTGTGTTTCGAACCAGGAATGCACTGCACCTCCCATCGGGTTATTAGCGTCCCACAGCAGTTCAATGATTTAGCCCCGGGGCGCAAGCTCCGGTCCGTTAAGCTCCGTGCATTACCGGAGGTTAAAAGGGGGCCTGGGCAGCGTAGTCAAGTCCAGGGGCAACGGGCACCGCTATTAGCATCCCACGGCAGTTCAATGATTCAGCCTCGGGGCTCAGGCTTCCGTCCCTTGAGCTCCGCGCCTCACCAGCGCTTAACAGGGTACCTGGACAGCGCAGTCAAGTCCAGGGGCACCGGGCACCGCACAGCCTGCAAGCGATGCCTTGGTTGTACAACCTCCGGTCCGCTGAGCTCTGTGCCTCACAGGAGGTTAAAAGGGGGCCTGGGCAGCGCAGACAAGGGGCACCTGGCACTAAACAGCTTGCGTGCGATGCGGCCAGAGGATCTGTTGACCCCCCCTCTGGCCCGTGTCCTCAGGTGCCCTCCGATGTCTCTGACGGGACAGCCTCTTTCAGCCACACAAGCCACCGTTACTTCTTGGCAGTGTGGTCGATCCACCATCTCTAGGTGGCAGACATCGGTCCCAGTTGCAAGCTCCTCAGTGCCATACTTTGAGGTGATTTTGATGTCCCACAGTGATTGTGTGTGTCCAGTGTACGCTTTTGAAAACACCGGGGCGGCAAGTCTGGAGATGAGAAGGTGTACTGGATGATCTTCCCAGGGGTAAGCTGATTTTTCTTCAGTGCTTCTTCTTCTTCCTTTTGGTCCTGTTTGTTTTGATGGTAGTAGTCGGGTGGCCGGAGGATGGATGGCGGGGTTTATCAGGGATTTAAACAGCTTTTGGTTATCCCGAACCCAGGAGCTCTAGCATAGAGCTCCTACTTGGCGGCCATTTAAAAAAATAAATAACTTTATTGTCAAACTTTAGTGATAAAAGCAGAGACTGGCCATCTAGTCACTGAAGGGGAAATCAGGGCTTAATTTGTAAAAGCAAAAGTATTACTTAGAAACCTACAATGACACTAACAAAGGTGGGAGTAATGAATACGAAGGCTTCTAAATCGTGATTCCAGCTCATCCCTCCTTCATCAACCACCAGATACTCCTTTCCCTCTATCTCACTGTTTCAGGTTCTTTTTAATCCCTGCTTTCTTTCTTTGTCATACTTTCCCTTGTTTGAGTTTTTCTCTAGCTTTTTCTGGGTCAAAGTCTGATCAGGTCAAATAAGTGCCGGTACCCAAAAATGAGCCTTACCTGTAATCGCCGGCTCAAATGCACCACTGGCGGCAGTTTATAAATGGAGGATTTGAGTTAAAAGTTGAACAAGAAAGCAGAATATTAAACCACATTTTGAACACACGTTTGACATTACTTCCATCCAGTCCATTTTAACACAGATTTTACCTCCCTTTCTTCACTGGTGCAGACGTGGTTGAGATAATAGGAAAACGTGGGAAGCCTGAATGTCCCTTTTCCCATGTTTTTGCAATTTTCACTGCACTTTAACAGAGTATAAATGAGGGTGTGTGCAGTCGGAGGGTGAAATATACTTTGCTCAGAGGTAATGCACAATGGAATATTAGGGCCTGATTACGAGTGCTGCGGTCATAAGACTACTGCATTTGTACTGGCGGTGGTCCATCCACCGCATTACGACTTGAATAGTCTTTGCGGCAGAGGACCACTGGCTGTGCCAGGGAACAGTCTTCCCTGGCAGTGGTGGAGCTACGCCACAATGTAACATGCTTATCAGGACTGGCGGAGTCCCGTTGAGCATTTTATAAGTTCCTGCACCACGAGCCATTTGATGATGGGGGCCCGCCATGAAAAGGCTGGTGGTGCAGGAACATAGGGGGACATACAGGGCCCCTATGCCCTCCCCCCACTTAATTCCATTGTGGAAATGTAGGAGGGGGGCACAGGAACCACCTCCTAGGGCTTTTCAAAGCCCGGGGGACCACCACCTTCCAGGGGCAGTATCATTAATATATGCTGGGGAACTCAGCCTCCGGGACTGCCACATCTTCAGGCAACAAATGTAATTAAAAAATAATGTGGGGGGCCCTATCGGCCTCCTGCTGCACCGAGGACCGCCACCTCCCCAGGGCATATACATTAAATAATTTTAAAAAACAATGCAGTAGGAGGCCAGCCTCAGAGAATTCCACCTCTCTGGGGCTAAAATAAGTCATATTGGGCATGGCCCTTTGGCCCCGTCACGTAGCCCCAGGGACCACCACCTCCCAGGGGCACACATACAATAATGCAGGGGTCCTTTGCATACCCCCGGCATCGGAGACCACCACCTCCCTGGGGCAAATCGAGACAAAGCCCTAGATGGTACTTGGGACTGCCACCCCCCCAGGGTCTGCTAGAACAATGTCCCAGGGTGCCCACCCAGGAGACATTGTAGTTTGCTATGGCATGCGGTAGCACCACTCCTGCCATGCCATAGCAAACTCAGCTCTGATTCCAACAATCAAGAGAAGAAAATTCTCTTGCTTGTTGAAAGCAGAGCATATCTGTTTCCCTGTCGGCTGTGAAGCTAACAGGGAAACAGACATTGCTTGGGATCCAGGGAGCTGAATGTTAGCAGCTCCCTGGGTCTTAAAACAATGCCAGCTCCAGCGGAAGGTAGGGAGATGGCAGGGAATGCAGGGGCCTTAAGCTTAAGGCTCCCCTGAGGTCCCTAGTAAAGTGGACAGGCACCGGGGATTCGGTCCCTGGGCCCAAAGTTGGCCCGGGGATGGGTACCACACACCCTCCTCCCCTTTTAAAAAAATGTATTAAGGGCTGTTCCCAGGAAGATTAGGTCCAGGGGCTGGAATCAGCCTGGAAGGGGATTTTAAAAAGAAAGAAATAGGGGGAGGCTCTAGGGAATGGGGTCACTGGGGTCGAAAATGGCCCAGGAAGGGGGCTGCTCAGTGCTTCCTCTATTTCAATTATTAAACATAAAACAAAAAATGAGAGGCTGGGCCCTGGGGATGGGGACCCTGGGGCCGAAATCAGCCCAGGAAGGGAGTGTGCTGCCCCCACCCTTTTTTTAAAATATTTTTTTCTTTTAAAAAGGGTCAGGCCCCGTGAAATGGGGTCCGAGGGGCCCAACATGGTCCAGGTAAGGTGGACAACACAGCCCCCTTCCTTAAAAAAAAGCAATAGAAAAAGTGCACCAGGACGTGGGTTTGCAGAGTGATGGAGAAAGGGGGCAGGGCCTCTAGTGAGTTACTGGAGTTTTTTTCCTTTTTAAAAAATTCATTTTTGGGGGAGGGGCCCTCATGGACCATGGCCTTGGGGTACCCAAGGCCATTTTTTGGCCTTGGGTACCCCATCCCCCAGGGTCAGGCATTTTTTCAATGGAGAAGGGGCTAGCACGCCCCCCTCCCTGGGCTAATTTCGGGCCTTGGGACCCCCTCCCCTGGGCACGGCTTTTATTTTATACTTTTTTTACCTAAAAGGGAGGGGAGCCAAGCATCCCACGTCCCAGGTGGATTTCTGCCCCAGGGATCTCATCATACCTCTGGGTCTGGCCTCTAATGTGGGTGCCCTGGTAAAACCCAGGGCACCCACTCACCAAAGATGGGGACCGCAGGGGGAGCCTGAAGGCCCCCGCCGTACCTATCGGCTCCCCACCAACTACAGGAACATGTACACATACGTTAGAAATGGTGGTCTCTAGTTGGCAGAGGTAGGTACCTTTGTCGAAATAGGGACACTTGCTTCTAGTCAGGGTAAGGGGTATGCACACTCTAGTTAACCCATGCACACCCCCTTGGTAACTTGGCATGAGCAAATAGGCTTATCCCAAAGGCAATGTGTAAAGTATTTGTACCAACACTCACAGTAACACAGTGAAACACCACAAATAGACACCACACCAGTTTAGAAAAATAAAGTATCTTTATCTAAACTTGACAAGACCAAAACGACAACAAGCCAAGATACAGATATTCCAAAAACTGTCTTTCAAAAGGATATTGCAAAAATAAGCTTGTAGAAATCAAATAGCACTAACTGGGGCTATTGCGACGTCATGATAGCAAGAAATCCAAAGTATGGCACCAACCGCGAGGATCGGGCCGCCAGGCGTGGAGTCCCATAGACCCCCAAACAAACAGTACCTTGGAAACGAAGTTGGTGACGAGGCACGGCATCGAAGATGGCCGATGTCGGCTCCGTTGATGATGGGATGCCGGCAAGTTCATAGAGTCACCCTAGGTGGCGTGTAAACAGGATGTAGGCACTTGCGAAGACGGAGTCGATGCGAGCGTTGAAGTTGGGCACGGCCGATCACTGCCGGCAGGCAAGAGGCTCTGAGACTAGTTCAAACCAGATCTGGGGGCACTCTGCCAGTGCACAACTACAGCCTTTGTTGGCCTTGGTCCCAGGCACACCACAGGGGGGAAGAGTCAGCATTGTGGAAGGCAGGCACAGCCCTATTCAGGTACTGGTGCTACTCCTCCCACCACTCCAAATGCAGAACAGGCCTATTTAGCCTAGTGCTTACTCATCCAAACTCCCGGAGCCACTGCAACTCCCCAGACCTTGTCACTCCAAAATCAGACAGTCAATCCACAAACAGGCAGAGGCACACAAGAAGGTTGAACAAGAAAATACTCACTTTCTAAAAGTGGCATTTCAAACACACAATTTAAAAATCATCTTGACTAAAAGATGTGTTATCAAATTCTGAGTTCAGAGTATTAAACTCAATTTTTCAGAAGACATGCTTGTACAAAGTTACAAAGCCTTCCTTATTCTGTCCTATGGGCAATATAGCCTTTCAATAGTAACAACAAAATTGGAAGTATTTCAATATCAGGACATGTTACACACATCAGTACATGTCCTACCTTTCCCATTCACTACACCCTGCCCAGGGGGGTACCTTGGGCCTAACATAGAGGTGTTCTATGAGTAAGAAAGGGGAAGGGGAAGACTTGGCAAGGGGGAGCACTTGCTAAGTCGACATGGCAGTTAACAAACTGCTCACAGGCACTGCAGTGGCAGGCCTGAAACCTCTTTTCAGGCTACTCATGTGGGTGGCACAATCAATGCTACAAGCCCACTAGTAGTTTTGATTTACCAGCCCTGGCACACTCAGTGCACTTTACTAGGGACCTACTGGTAAAACAAATATGCCAATCAGGGCTAACCATCACAATATTAGTTTACACAGGGAGCACTTGCACTTTGACACTGATCAGCAGTGATAAAGTGCCAAAAGCATCTAAGCCAGCAAAAACTAAATCCAGCACAGCATCAAAAACACAGGAGGTAGAGGTAAAAATCAGGGAAAACCACACCAAGGATGCCAGGTCTAACACATGTCCCCTCCAGCTGAAAAGTGGGGAGAACAACCCACCCTCTTGGAAGTTTCTTTGCTAGGGCAGAAGAATCTGGACAGACCATCAGCATTGGCATGTTCTGTACCAGGACAGTCTTCCACCGTAAAGTCCATTCCCTGTAGGGAGATGGATCACCTCAACAGTTTTGGATTCTCACCCCTCACCTGCATCAACCATCTGAGGGTCATGTGGTCAGTCTGAACCTGGATGTGAGTCCCAAACAAGTAGGGCCTTAGCTTCCTCAGCACACAGACCACAGAAAAAGCTTCTCTTTCAATTGCACTCCACCTCTGTTCCCTGGAAAGTAGCCTCCTACTGATGAAAGCTGCAGGTTGGTCCAAGCCCTCGTCATTCAATTGTGACAGTACTGCTCCCACAACATGCTCTGAAGCATCTGTCTGCACAACAAATTCTTTGGAGAAGTTGGGTTCCTTAATCATGGCGCCGTGCACATGGCAGATTTTAGGGCATCAAAAGCGGTCTGGCAGACATCAGTCCAGATCACCTTCCTGGGCTACTGCCATGAAGTCAGCTCTGTCAAGGGGGCAAATATGGTGCCATATCCATTGACAAACCGTCTGTAGTACCCGGTGACACCTAAAAAGGCTCTCACCTCTGTCTGGGTCTTAGGGGACTCCTAAGGCAGAATGGTGTCAATCTACGCTTGTAGGGGCGCCACCTGGCCGCTCCCTACTGGGTGTTCCAAGTATACCACAGATACTTGCCCTTTCCTGTACTTACTTGCCTTGATAGTGGTGCCTGCCCTTTGCAGAGCCTTTAACACTTCACAGAGGTTTTGCAAATGTTCCTACCAAATGGAGCTGAACATAGCAACACGCTGAATTCCTGCAGCCCGGACAGTACCTGGATGATCAGTCTCTGGAAGGTGCAAAAAAAACAGTTGATGAGCATACCCGTCCCACTCAGGGTGACAAATGCAAAAACAACAGTTGATGGACAGAATGCAGAACAATGTCATACATTCACCCCAGTACAGAGATCTGGGCCTAAATCCATCATTTTTTTGCTCACCATGCCTTTCCAGTTTGAACCCAGCCATATGCAAATCAGTCTTGACCCTGTGCTCCATGGGAACAGTGCAACCCGAACTGCCAAGCCAGGTCCTCCCTGGACTGGAAACAAGCATCCAAGGACCAGTTTCGGGCTTTCAGCCCTCATCAACCTGGATAGCTTGATTCCAGTGGAGTGGAGAGCACGGGACTCACGTCTGAGCATACCCATCTTGTCTGAAGACGGCTGATAGCCAGAAACCGGTCCTAGGATTCTTGATTCCGGTCCAGGGTAGACATGGCTTGGCAGTTCGGACTGGACTGTTCCCATGAGGCATAGGGTCAAGACTGATTTGCATATGGCCATGTCTGAACTGGGGTGGCTTGGTGAGCAAAATGACGATTGATTAAACCCAGATCTGTGACTGGGGGTGAATGTTTTGCCATTGTGCAACATTCCGTCCATCATCTTGTGTGTTTTGTTGTTCACCCTATGTGGGAAGGGTATGCCCAGACGTGGGTCCCGTGCTCACTAAGCCACTGGAGTCAAGCTATCCTGGCTGACGACGGCTGATAGCCAGAAACCATTCCTAGGATGCTTGATTCCGGCCCAGGGAAGACATGGCTTGGCAGTTCGGGCTAGACTGTTCCCACGAGGCATAGGGTCAAGAATGATTTGCATATGGCCATGTCTGAACTGGGGTGGCTTGGTGAGCAAAATAATGATGGATTAAACCCAGATTTGTGACTGGGGGTGAATGTTTGCCATTGTGCAACATTCCGTCCATCATCTTGTGTGTTTTGCAGTCTCTGAAAGGTGGCAGGGGCGTTCTTCAACCCAAAGAGTATAACCCAGAACTGTTAGTTCCCCTCTGGTGTTGAAAACACTGACCTCTCTTTGGCACCATAGGTTAAGGCAATCTGCCAGTACCCAGACATTAAATCAAACGTCCTGAGTTACCGGGCAGCTCCTAACTGATCAACAAGCTCATCAGCTCTGGGGATGGGGTGGCCGTAAGTCTTGGTGACCGCATTGAGCCCATGGTAGACCACACAGAACCGGAGTGGCACTGGGTGCAGCAGCTTTTGGCACTAAGACCACTGGGCTAGCCCAGGGGCTACTTGAGGGCTCTATCACTCTAGCGCCAACATCTTGGAAACTTCTTCCCTGATGCTGGCCCTGACTTTGTCAGCTACCCTGTACAATTCCTGCTTGACAGGCAGCCTGTCCCCAGTGTACACATCATGGAGCACCAATTGGTGACTCCTGGTGTCAGGGAGAACAGGGAGGCAAACTATCCCAGCACCTGGCAACAGTCCCTCCACTGCTCTGGGGTCAGGGAAAGAGAGAGGTTCACCCCATCCACTGACCTATCATGTTCCTTTTCTGACAGGAGGTCAGGAAGAGGCTCACTCTCCTCTTCCATTCCATCCTCTGTTGCAAGGAGCATAGTAACTTCAGACCTCTCAAAGTGTGGTTTGAGGCGGTTCACATGCAGGAACCTCAAAGGGTTCCTAGGAGTCTGCAAGTCAACCAAATAGGTTACCTCACTCTTGCGCTCCACCACCTCTTATGGACCAGTCCACTTATCTTGGAGCGCTCCAAGCTCCACTGGTGCTATCACTCACACTTTCTGGCCAGGTTTAAATTCTACCAGAGTGGCATTCTGGTCGTACCATCTTTTCATTTTTTCCTGGCTAGCCTCTAGGTTCACCTGAGCGAGTTTCCTGAAGCGTTTTGTCTGGTTTATGAAGGCCAGCACATACCTTAATACATCCTGTGGGGTTTTACCAGGAGTTCTCTCACAAACCTCCTTCACCAGACTCAGAGGTCCTCTCACAGGGTGACCGTACAGTAGTTCAAAGGTACTGAAACCTAAGGACTTCTGGGTACCTCCCTGTATGCAAACAACAGGCATGGCAAAAAGACGCTGCACTTCCGTCTTATGGGTTCTGCAAGACCCTTGATCATGCCCTTCAGGGTTCGGTTGAATCTCTCAACCAACCCATTCCCTTGAGGATCATAAGGAGTGGTGAACTTGTATGTCACAACACACTCCTCCTACAAAGATTTCATGTACTTCAAAATGTAGTTGAACTGCGGTCAGAGACCACCTCTCTGGGGAACCCCACACAGGAAAAGATCCCCATCAATGCACGGCCCACCACAGAGGCTGTGATTGTCCAGAGAGGGACAGCTTCTGGGCACCGGGTGGCATGGTCCACCAAGACCAAGACAAACGTGTTGCCTAATGTGGTCTTGGGTTCCAGTAGCCCCATAATGTCAATTCCCACCCACTCAAAAAGGGGTGCTCACTACAGGAAAGGGTTGGAGGGCAGCCTTACACTTCCCTCCACTCTTGCCACTTGCCTGGCAAGTCTGAAAAGACCTACAGTGCGTGCCAACGTTCATTTTCATTTGGGGCCAGTAAAAGGTAGTGACAAGCCTCTGAAAGGTCTTGTCGCACCCCAAATGTCCTGCAAGGGGCACGTCATGAGCCTGACCCAGGAGGAAGGTCCTGAAGCACTCCGGTGCCACGAGCACACAGGCTGCACTGGGCTCAGGGACCTTAGGCTCACTATACAGCAATCCATCTTCCTAGTAAATCAGATGTGATCTGGACTGATCACAGGCTGCCTGGTCTGCAGCCTGTTGCTGCAGACAAACAAGAGTAGGGCACTCCATCAACACTTTTCAGAACTACTCCCTGCAGGGACCCCCTTTCTGCTGCCAATGGGTCAGTTCAGGCAGGTCTCCCATTACGGCCACCTGTAGGTTCCAGAGCATCCCCCTCAGGTTCTGCCACCTCCTGGACCATGGGAACATCTGGGGCTGATTTCCCTTGCCCCTTGCCCTTCCTCTTCCTGGCAGGCACCTGGGCCACTATTTCAGGTTCCAGGTCCTCTTGATTACCCCTACTGGCTGCCTTTGACTCAGTCGTAACACAGACCCACTCAGGCAGACCCAACATCTCCAAATGATCCTGGCGTTCCACCTCCCTCCATGGGGAACCCTCCAGGTCATTTCCAAGCAGACAGTCTACAGGCATGGATGGACTAACAATGACCATCAAGGAACCGGAGACCCCCCACTCAAAAGGAACTAGCGCCACTTCACATAAGCGCTCCAAGTTGTCTGCTGCAACTACAGTGTGAAGTACATTGGGAATAACCGGCTCCTCAGACACCCATTGAAACCTGATGGATGTCACACTGGCTCTTGTGTCTCTCTGAGCCTCCACCCTCCTCCCATTGATGGTCACCCACTGCCTGTATTTCTTAGTGTTCTCAGACAGGTAGGACTCCTGGACCATCTCGCAGTCTCCTAATGAGACATGGGTCACCACTGCTTGCCCCCCATCCCTACACTCATTTTTCCAGTGGCTGAGCACCAGTGGGTGCTGAGGATGTGTTGGGGTACTTGGGATCTCTTGCAAGGTGACTCACCTGACCACATGAATAACACTTGGGGGGACCCCGGTTGTCATGGCTGCCCTTAGTGGGACAGGGCACCTTAGGCTTGGGGGGCTGGGACTCCTTACCCTGGGAATTGTTTTGGGACCCTTTAGAGAACTCCTTTTGGTTACCCTTGTCCCCCCACTCTTCTGCTGGTGACCCTGCCCACCCTTGGCGGGGTTACCCACAATCCCCTTGTGGACCCTGGTACTAGCCCAGTGGTTGTTCTCCTTAGCAAGCTCCCTCGGATCAGTTAGCTTACTATCCAAGAGATGCTGGTGTAGCTCTGGAACACACATACTACTCAAGTGCTCCCATCTAATCAAGTTGCTCAACCCCTGGTAATCAGTTACCTTGCTGCCCATTATCCAACCTTCCACAGCATACGTATACATGTTCACAGATTCAACCCAAGTACTTGAATCAAGCTTCTTGAAGTTCCTAAACTTCTCCTGTACTGCTATGGAGTGAGCCCATACCTGAGGCATAAAGCCTCCTTCATGTTGGGATAGGTCAGGGTACCCGCCTGCTCTAAAGGTGGTAGGGTGTCCCTTAAAGTGTTTCCACAGGCCCGCCTCCCAATGCTTCTCAGGAACCTCATTCATTCTTAAGGCTATCTCATACGCTGTAAACCATGCATAAATCTCATCAACCTTCTGATAATTCTGCACTAAGTCCTTGGTATGTACACCTTACCCCCTTGCACTGGCTGTGCGCTGCCACTATTTGAACTGGACTCCACTTGTTTGGCCTTAATGTCCAGTTCCCTCATGCTCAACTCATGAGCCAAAAGCTATTTCTTTTCTTCCAAGGCTCAAGCATTCTTGCTCTCCTCTGCCTTGGCCTGGAGCCTCATGACCTCCAGCTCATGCTCCCTGACCCTTTGGTTCTCCTCCTACTTCTCTGGGGAAAGACTTCCAGCAGAATAGACACTGCCAGCTCTGGAGGCTGCTCTTGACACAGGCAGATCCTGTGACCTGAAACCATCCCTTTGTGCATCGTCATCCACTTCGGCATCACCTGTCTCCCCAGCCTCTTTGGCCTCCCTCCAGGCCCTTAAGGCCTTCTGTAGCTCCTCCTTCTTTCCATATCAAACTCCAATTGCCATCTGCCGCCTGTCATAGCGCCGGGAGACCGCTGTTGGGGGTAGCTGAGCGCTTTATAAACTTCTAAATAAATGAATAATTCTGCAACTTCACTTGTTGGTTCACCCTTCAGAGACAAATACTTTAAGGCTCACTCAAAAATAGAAGCAAAAACAAAACACAGTATGTGGTTGCGTAGTGGTCTGCACTAAACTAGTGATATAAACCAATCACTGTGAGTCAAGTGCAAATGCAGGTTCAAATCCTCACCGGTGCCCACCAATGTTATAAATGGGGGTCTCCAGTTGGCAGAGGTAGGTACCTTTGTCCGAATAGGGACCCTTGCTTCTAGTCAGAGTAAGGGGGCTACACACTCTAGATAACCTCTACTCACCCCCTTGGTAGCTTGGCACAAGCAAACAGGCTTATCCCAAAGGCAATGTGTAAAATATTTGTACCAACACTCACAGTAACACAGTGAAACACCACAAATGGACACCACACCAGTTTAGAAAAAAAAATTATCTTTATCTAAAAACGTGGCAAGACTAAAACGACAAAAATCTAACATACAGATATTCAGAAAAGTGTCTTTCAAAGGGATATTGCAAAAATAAGCTTGTAGAAATCAAATAGCACCAAATGGGGCTATTGAGACGTCGTGATACCAAGAAATCTAAAGTACGGCGCTGGCCATGAGGATCGCGGCGTCGGGCGTGGAGTCACGCAGACCCTCAAACAAACAGTACTTTGGAAACGAAGTCGGTGATGAGGCACTGCATTGAAGATGGCCGATGTCGCTTCCGTTGACAATGAGACATCTGCAAGTTCGTAGAGTCGCCCTCGGTGGTTATCGGCGGTGCGATAACAGGATGTAGGCACTTGCGAAGAGTTGATGAGAGCACTGGTGTCGACACGGCCGATCACTGCCAGTGTCAGAGGGCGTCGTAGGGCATCGGAGCTACAGAGCAGGCCAGGCGATGCGATGCTCACTCCACTAACAGCTTCCCGGACCTCATTGTAGGTCGCGGCTTCACAGCGGCTTCGTTGACAGTGTCGGAAACAGAGTTTCTTGCTTCTCTTCGGTTTCTTCCAGCTCCCAACAGCAGGAACAACATCCAGCGGTCCAAAACAGTCACAGGCACCTCAAGGCAGGTCATAACTCACAACAGCAGAGCTCAGGGGAGCTGGGTGGAAGTCTTTGTGTCCCTGAGACTTTTGAACAAGAGGCCAGCTCACTTCAGGCCCTTGGAGATCTCCTTCAAGCAGGGGACAAAGCACACAGCAAAGTCCTTCTCCTTTCCTTGGCAGAAACAGTAACTGCAGGCCAACCCCAGACACACAGCAAGGGCTGTACTTCTCCTCAGCTTCTGCAGCTCTTCTCCTTGGCAAAAGTTCCTCTTGAACTCCAGGAATGATCTAACGACTGGGGCTTTGGGTCTGAAACTTATACCCCAAAATGTATTTGTTCTCTTTGTGCAAGGGGCCCTGAGCCCAGTTTAAACCAGTTCTGGGGGAACTCTGCCAGTGCACAACAACACCCTTTGACTAAGATGGGCGCAAAATCCGCTCCGCTCGCGAAATTTGTGAATTTTTGGCAATTTCGCGATCCGCGAATCTCGCGAAATTGCCGAAGAATTCGCGAATTCGCGAGCGGGCGGATTTTTGTTTTTTGGCCCACAGGAAGCACAGTTAAGGCAGGTGCTCGAGTTGAAGCTAACTTTATAACCGTTTTAGAATGGCGCCGGCAAGCTGCCAGAGTGCTTGCTGGCGCCATTTTCAAATGGTATCAAAGTTAGCTTCAGCTCGGGCACCTGCCTTAACTCTGTAAGTGCTTCCTGTGGGCCAAAAACTTAAACCTCAACAAGCCCTTTACGCAGCTGCAGTGTAGGAAAAGCACTATCATTTACCCAACGAGGTAGCACTTACTGATTAGCCAGTAGAAAGTACTCCAGTTGAGTAGAGGTATTGCACAAAACGGTGGCATCTTCGTGGATAACTATGCAGGGCAGGATTCATTCTGGCACGAGGCTCCTGTCACAAAAATTAAACCTCAACAGGAAGCACTTACAGATATAAATAAAGCCGGTGCCGGAGTTGAAGCTCAAATTCGGTAACATTTTAATCAGCCAAAAACATTAGTGAGCACGGTCGAGGCTGGGCAAGTGTGCTTTAACCCCATATCTGCCATCGAAAATTAGCTGTAATACTCGAGGGAGGTCTTTGAATCCATGAGTTTCTCGAGCGCAATCCCCGTGTAGTTCCTGTGACCAGGAGGCTGCTTTTTCCTCACCTGCTGCCCTGCTCGCTCTCTGACCCTTTATACACGAGGCATGTTGACACGCATAGAAGCCCTGCACCACACACTAGTGGTATCAAACGTCTTCCCGCCCTTTCCCAACTATGATGGACAGCTCACTCAAGTGACCTCAGCGCCTTTTGGCGCTGTGGCAAAGTTACAGGCACACATGTTCAGTGGAGACAAATCTTCTGGCCCTACTTAGCTGCAGTGTAGGAAAAGCACTATCATTTACTCAACGAGGTAGCACTTACTGGATTAGCCAGTAGAAAGTACTCCAATTGAGTAGAGGTATTGCGCAAAACGGTGGCATCTCTGTGGATAACTATGTAGGGCAGGATTCATTCTGACACGAGTCTCCTGTCACAAAACTTAAACCTCAACAGGAAGCACTTACAGATATAAATAAAGCAGGTGCCCGAGTTGAAGCTCAAATTCAGTAACGTTTTAATCAGCCCAAAACATTAGTGAGCACGGTCGAGGCTGGGCAAGTGTGCTTTAACCCCATATCTGCCGTCGAAAATTAGTTGTAATACCCGAGGGAGGTCTTTGCATCCGTGAGTTTCTCGAGCGCAATCCCCGTTTCTGTGACCAGGAGGCTGCTTTCTCCTCACCTGCTGCCCTGCTCGCTCTCTGACCCTTTATACACAAGAGGCATGTGAACACGTATAGAAGCTCTGCACCACACACTAGCGGTATCAAACGTCTTCCCGCCCTTTCCCAACTATGATAGACAGCTCACTCAAGGGACCTCAGCGCCTTTTGGCGTTGTGGCAAAGTTACAGGCACACATGGTCAGTGGAGACAAATCTTCTGGCCCTACGCAGCTGCAGAGTAGGAAAAGCACTATCATTTGCCCAATGAGGTAGCATTTACTAGATTAGCCAGTAGAAAGTAATCCAGTTGAGTGGAGGTATTGCACAAAACTGTGGCATCTTCGTGGATAACTATGCAGGGCAGGATTCACTTTGGCACGAGGCTCTTGTCACAAAAATTAAACCTCGACAGGAAGCACTTACAGATATAAATAAAGCAGGTGCACGAGTTGAAGCTCAAATTCAGTAACGTTTTAATCAGCTAAAAAGCATTAGTGAGCACGGTCGAGGCTGGGCAAGTGTGCTTTAACCCCATATCTGCAGTCGAAAATTATCTGTAATACCCGAGGGAGGTCTTTGCATCCCTGAGTTTCTCGAGCGCAATCCCCGTTCCTGTGACCAGGAGGCTGCTTTCTCCTCACCTGCTGCCCTGCTCGCTCTCTGACCCTTTATACACAAGAGGCATGTGAACACGTATAGAAGCTCTGCACCACACACTAGCGGTATCAAACGTCTTCCCGCCCTTTCCCAACTATGATAGACAGCTCACTCAAGGGACCTCAGCGCCTTTTGGCCCTGTGGCAAAGTTACAGGCACACATGGTCAGTGGAGACAAATCTTCTGACCCTACGCAGCTGCAGAGTAGGAAAAGCACTATCATTTGCCCAACGAGGTAGCATTTACTAGATTAGCCAGTAGAAAGTAATCCAGTTGAGTGGAGGTATTGCACAAAACTGTGGCATCTTCGTGGATAACTATGCAGGGCAGGATTCACTTTGGCACGAGGCTCTTGTCACAAAAATTAAACCTCAACAGGAAGCACTTACAGATATAAATAAAGCAGGTGCACGAGTTGAAGCTCAAATTCAGTAACGTTTTAATCAGCTAAAAAGCATTAGTGAGCACGGTCGAGGCTGGGCAAGTGTGCTTTAACCCCATATCTGCAGTCGAAAATTATCTGTAATACCCGAGGGAGGTCTTTGCATCCCTGAGTTTCTTGAGCGCAATCCCCGTTCCTGTGACCAGGAGGCTGCTTTCTCCTCACCTGCTGCCCTGCTTGCTCTCTGACCCTTTATACACAAGAGGCATGTGAACACGCATAGAAGCCCCGCACCACACACTAGCGGTGTCAAACGTCTTCCCGCCGTTTCCCAATCCCAACTATGATGGACAGCTCACTCAAGGGACCTCGGCGCATTTTGGTGCGGTGGCAAGTTACAGGCACACATGGTCAGTGGAGACAAATCTTTTGGCCCTTTACGCAGCTGCAGTGTAGGAAAAGCACTATCATTTACCCAACGAGGTAGCACTTACTGATTAGCCAGTAGAAAGTACTCCAGTTGAGTAGAGGTATTGCACAAAACGGTGGCATCTTCGTGGATAACTATGCAGGGCAGGATTCATTCTGGCACGAGGCTCTTGTCACAAAAATTAAACCTCAACAGGAAGCACTTACAGATATAAATAAAGCAGGTGCCCGAGTTGAAGCTCAAATTCAGTAACATTTTAATCAGCCCAAAACATTAGTGAGCACGGTTGAGGCTTGGCAAGTGTGCTTTAACCCCATATCTTCCATCGAAAATTAGCTGTAATACTCGAGGGAGGTCTTTGAATCCATGAGTTTCTCGAGCGCAATCCCTGTGTAGTTCCTGTGACCAGGAGGCTGCTTTCTCCTCACCTGCTGCCCTGCTAGCTCTCTGACCCTTTATACACAAGAGGCATGTTGACACACATAGAAGCCCCGCACCACACACTAGTGGTATCAAACGTCTTCCCGCCCTTTCCCAACTATGATGGACAGCTCACTCAAGGGACCTCGGCGCCTTTTGGCGCGTTGGCAAAGTTACAGGCACTGATGGTCAGTGGAGACAAATCTTCTGGCCCTTTACGCAGCTGCAGTGTAGGAAAAGCACTATACATTTACCCAACGAGGTAGCACTTACTGATTAGCCAGTAGAAAGTAATCCAGTTGAGTTGATGGAAATCGCAAAAAAATCCGCAATTTGGCGGGAAAATCCACGAATTTGCTGACTTTTTCGCGATTTCGGGCAAATTCGTGGACCGCAGATCTGCAAAATTCGCCCATACTTACCTTTGACAGTGTGGGCCTTGGTCGCAGACAAACCACAGTGGGGCCTATTCAGCCTAGTGCTGACTCATCCAGTCTTCTGGAGCCTCTGCAAATCCCCAGCCCCCGTCACTCCAAAGCCAGACAGTCAATTCACAATCAGGCAGAGGCACACAGGAAGGTTGAACAAGAAAATAGCCACTTTCTAAAAGTGGTATTTTCAAACACACAATTTAAAAAACATCTTTACTAAAATATGTGTTATCAAATTCTGAGTTCAGTGGTACTAAACTGCATTTTTCTATCCTATCCCTATGAAAAGCCATGCTTGTACAATGTTACAAAGCATTCCCCATTCTGTCCTATAGGAAGATAGCTTTTTAATAGTGAAAAACGAAATTGGTAAATTGGCAGTATTTCACTATCAGGACATGTTACACACAGCAGTACATATCCTACCTTTCACACACACTGCACCCTGCCCAGGGGGGTACCTTGGGCCTACCATAGGAGGCCCTATGTGTAAGAAAAGGGAAGGGTAAGGCCTGGCAAGTGGGTGAGCTTGCCAAGTTGACATGGCAGTTAACAAACTGCTCACTGGCTTAGCAGTGGCAGGCCAGGGACCTCTTTTCAGGGCTACTCATGTGGGTGGCACAATTAGTGCTGCTAGCCCACTAGTAGCATTTGATTTACCAGCCCTGGCACACCCAGTGCACTTTACTAGGGACTTACTTTTAAAACAAATATGCCAATCAAGGATAACCAATCACAATATTAATTTACACAGGTAGCACTTGCACTTTGACACTGATCAGCAGTGGTAAAGTGCCCAAAACATCTAAGCCAGGAAAAACGAAATGCAGAACAGCATCAACAACAAAGGAGGTAGAGGCAAAAAGTTAGGGAAAACCATGCCAAGGATGCCAGGTCTAACAGCATGGGAGCTGCTAACACATAGCTCCCTGTGTATTAAGAAATTGTGCTCTTGAGCAAGCAAGAGCAAAATGCTCTCACTTGGGCAAACAGCTATATCCCAGGACACTTGTTTCCGGTCCAGGGAAGACATGGCTTGGCAGTTCGGGCTGGACTGTTCCCATGAGGCACAGGGCCAGACTGATTTGCATATGGCCATGTCTGAACTGGGGTGGCTGAGTGAGCTAAAGAATGGTGATGGATTAAACCCAGATCATTTGACTGGGGGTGAGTGTTTGATTTGCTCAAGCGCTCGGTCCATCACCCCCTTTTGTTTCGCTTTGTTCGCCCTAAGTTGGCAGGGTATGCTCAGACGTGAGTCCCTTTCTCACTTGGCCATTGGATTCAAGATAGCCTGGCTGATGAGGATTATGAATCCGAAACCGGTCCCAGGATACTTGTTTCCGGTCCAGGGAAGACATTGAATGGCAGTTCAGGCTGGACTGTTCCCATGAGGCACAGGGTCAGACTGATTTGCATATGGCCATGTCTGAACTGGGGTGGCTGAGTGAGCTAAAGAAGGGTGATGGATTAAACCCAGATCATTTGACTGGGAGTGAGTGTTTGATTTGCTCAAGCGCTCCGTACATCATCCCCTTTTGTTTCGCTTTGTTCGCCCTAAGTTGGCAGGGTATGCTCAGACGTGAGTCCCTTGCTTATTTGGCCACTGGATTCAAGATAGCCTGGCTGATGAGGATTATGAATCCGAAACCGGTCCCAGGATACTTGTTTCCGGTCCAGGAAAGACATGGCTTGGCAGTTCGGGCTGGACTGTTCCCATGAGGCACAGGGTCAGACTGATTTGCATATGGCCATGTCTGAACTGGGGTGGCTGAGTGAGCTAAAGAATGGTGATGGATTAAACCCAGATCATTTGACTGGGGGTGAGTGTTTGATTTGCTCAAGCGCTCCGTCCATCATACCCTTTTGTTTCGCTTTGTTCGCCCTAATTTGGCAGGGTATTATCAGATGTGAGTCCCTTGCTCACTTGGCCACTGGATTCAAGATAGCCTGGCTGATGAGGATTATGAATCCGAAACTGGTCCCAGGATACTTGTTTCTGGTCCAGGGAAGACATGGCTTGGCAGTTCAGGATGGACTGTTCCCATGAGGCACAGGGTCAGACTGATTTGCATATGGCCATGTCTGAACTGGGGTGGCTGAGTGAGCTAAAGAATGGTGATGCATTAAACCCAGATCCTTTGACTGGGGGTGAGTGTTTGATTTGCTCAAGCGCTCCGTCCAACATCCCCTTTTGTTTCGCATTGTTCGCCCTAAGTTGGCAGGGTATGCTCAGACGTGAGTCCCTTGCTCACTTGGCCACTGGATTCAAGATAGCGTGGCTGAATAGGATTATGAATCCGAAACCGGTCCCAGGATACTTGTTTCCAGTCCAGGGAAGACATGGCTTGGCAGTTCGGGCTGGACTGTTCCCATGAGGCACAGGGTCAGACTGATTTGCATATGGCCATGTCTGAACTGGGGTGGCTGAGTGAAATAAAGAATGGTGATGGATTAAACCCAGATCACTTGACTGGGGGTGAGTGTTTGATTTGCTCAAGTGCTCCGTCCATCATCCCCTTTTGTTTCGCTTTGTTCGCCCTAAGTTGGCAGGGTATGCTCAGACGTGAGTCCCTTGCTCACTTGGCCACTGGATTCAAGATAGCCTGGCTGATGAGGATTATGAATCCGAAACAGGTACAAGGATACTTGTTTCCGGTCCAGGGAAGACATGGCTTGGCAGTTCGGGCTGGACTGTTCCCATGAGGCCCAGGGTCAGACTGATTTGCATATGGCCATGTCTGAACTGGGGTGGCTGAGTGAGCTAAAGAATTCGTGATGCATTAAACCCAGATCATTTGACTGGGGGTGAGTGTTTGATTTGCTCAAGCGCTCCGTCCATCATCCCCTTTTGTTTTGCTAGCCCACTAGTAGCTTTTGATTTACCAGCCCTGGCACACCCAGTGCACTTTACTAGAGACTTACTTTTAAAACAAATATGCCTATCAAGGATAACCAATCACAATATTAATTTACGCAGGGAGCACTTGCACTTTGACACTGATCAGCAGTGTTAAAGTGGCCAAAACATCTAAGCCAGGAAAAACGAAATGCAGCACAGCATCAACAACAAAGGAGGTAGAGGCAAAAAGTTAGGGAAAACCATGCCAAGGATGCCAGGTCTAACAGCATAGGAGCTGCTAACACATAGCTCCCTGTGTATAAAGAATGGTGCTCTACTTTGTGCAAGCAAGAGCAAAATGCTCTCACTAGGGCAAACAGCTATATCCCAGGGGTGGCCCCCCGGGGCATAACAGGAGCTGGCCCTGGGGGTGCCGGTCCCAGGGTCCAGCCCCCATCCTAACTTCAATTTTGAACCTGGGAAGGTGGTGGTTCTAGGGGCTGTGAGGGGTCCAAGCAGCCCCTGCATTTTTTTAATTTAAAGCTCCAGGGAGGTGGTGGCCACAGGGGTGTTGGGGGGTCTGCATGACCCCCGTTTTGTTTATACATATAGCCCCAGGGAGGTGATGGTACCTGGGGTTGCGGAAGAGGCCATACAGGCCTCCCCCACACTAATTTAATAAATTGCCCTGGGAAGGTGGCAGTCCCCAGAGCTGCGGGGCACACGGCCCCCTCTGCATCAGTTTATTGTTCACTCCGGGGA
Organism: Lissotriton vulgaris; assembly: GCF_964263255.1. NCBI lineage: Eukaryota > Metazoa > Chordata > Amphibia > Caudata > Salamandridae > Lissotriton > Lissotriton vulgaris. The sequence continues at coordinate 868,343,176 of NC_141694.1, forward strand.
TGTGGCCATCCCCAGGGTGCAGACGTACCGCATGGGAACCCCCACATAATGATAAAACATTGCCCCCAGGATTTTGCCAGCATGGGGCCTTCCTATGCACACAAAGTCTGCAGGTCTTTTTTTCAATTTTGCCATGGATCCACCTGTGAATGCACTGCAAATTTTAATTACAAAAATACTTTTAACCCCTGTTGGGGTCCCTGTGGGACCACTCAGCATATCTTCAGGGTCAAAGCATTTCTACCCTGCCCCCTTTTCTTTATATTTTACAATTTTCGTGGAACTCAGTTTCTGGCGAGTCCCAAAATGACTGCCAGCACTTCCTGGTTGAAGTGTTGGCAGCCAATCAAATTTCAGTAGGATTCGCGAGTCCACTGCAAGGACTTGTTGTGACCCCAGATATCTGGATTTTTGAAACTTAAATATCTGTAAAACTACTATACAGATTTATGTCAAATCACAAAAGCATGCTTTCTGGACCAACATCTAACTTGCTGCCAAATGTTGTGTAATTCCGCTCGGTGGTGCAGTTTGCAATCATGTGGGGAAAATGCATAGGGAAAACGAGTTTTGGGACCTTTTTATTTTCTTGGCTCGCACTTGACATTTCACCTCAAAGCTTTCAACACAGCAGCTTAACCAAAAGCGGAAACGTTTTGAAAATGTTGTGAAGATTCATCAAGTGGCACCAATTTTATTGGCAAAAAAAAAATGCAAAAGTGAAAACTTATATTAAGGTATTATATTCATGAAAAATGATTATTCTGTGAACAAACAACAAAATGGAATGAATTATGAAATGTTTCCTGTTTTTAACACAAATGCACTTTCTTTTCTAATTCTATGCACTGTCATGTCCTCTCTGATGCATTTTTAAAGGCTTGTGACCAATACATAAACACACTTAGAATCAGAGGGGATCTGAGCAAGCCAGGGGGTACTGATCCCTCAAAAGAACAATTCTTAACACACAAAGTACGCCCGGCTATACATGGAAAAGAAAAGAAAAGAAAAGAAGAAGATAGAGGTAGTGTAATGTTTGTGAAAGAGAAAGGAGGAGAAATTTTCTTCAGGACAAGAACCATCACTCACCATTAGGTGACATGCTTCTTCATATGGGTTCTCTCCTCACACCGGGTGTGGGCTTTGACTCCCCGAGGGGAGGAACTCCAGGGAAATATGGCAATGTTCTGTATTCCTCACAAAACCTCAGTTCTGACACGTTTCGGACAACACTAGTCCTTGATCACATACAAAATATAGTTTGCCATGTTTTTTATTTTTTAAATATGCTGTGCATTCCACCTAAGTGTTGTATAAACATAAACAAGTTACTGGAGCATAGTAATACTTGATCACACCTACTAGTTTTAGGCAGCAAAAATTGAATTACATAAATGCACTTTGTAAATCCATGGTAAAAGCATAGCGATAAATACTGTAATAAATATGGTAAAACAATTATGGTAAAACAATTAATTGTAAATGCCTGAACCTTTGTTAAAATTATAGTTTCAATCAAAGCATACAAAATAGTGTACAAAAGGAATCAGAATGTAAACACCATCCTTCAAGCCCAATAATGAGCCCATACACGGGACTGTGCAATTATTGCATAAAACCATGTAAACAATAGGACAAAAGTGCATAAAACCGCATTTAGTAGATCCTCGCCACTGACAAAATATCTGCATAAATGCTGTAAATATAATGACACTACCTCTTGCGATAATTTGATCGCATTCATGTTCATGAGAAAGTGCCCAGCTGCGCAGACCGTAAAGTATGTGCAAACTATGACAATAATAAAAGTGCTATATGCCTATAAAGTGCTACCATAGGTCAACTGAACTTCTAAAGTGCTAGTGCTAAATGAGACATTCAATTAATACCAACTAATTACGTGGAAATATTAAAACCCATTATATAAGCACCATGTTAATATTGTGGCGCGGCTTCATGTATATCGCAATCAAAAGAAATATTCTATCATTCAATCATAAATGAAACTGTATGGTGGGACATCACAGAAACTCACATAACCTTTACAGTGAAGTCGCCTGCCACAAACTTATGGTCCAAACAATGACCGTGACAGAAAACAATGTAGGTCCTCAGTGTTTAGCCCATTTGGAGACTTATTACCCAGCTCAAGAATCATTCTCAACTCCAGCTGTCGCAACAATATATATATTACCTACTGGCAGTTTCCAGTAGGTAGGTATAGTGAGGACATTGTTTCTATTCAAAAAGCATTTCTTCTTCTGCCAATATCTTTGGCATAGTTTGACAATTCTTCATGAAATATTCAAAACTAATTTGTCACTCAGGTCAGCACCTGTCTTGAAAGTTTCGGGGTGATTCTTCAAGTGGGGGCCGAGATAAAAGGAGGTTCCCAAAACATGTTTTCCCCATGTTAATTTCCATTGGAAATTTGAAACAGGTTACAGTCCGAACTGCTGAACGGAATTACGCCAAGTTTGGCAAAAAGGTAGCCCTTGGTTCAGAAAGAGACTTTTTTTAAATGGTGTAAATCCGTTCAGTAGTTCCTGAGGAAATCAAGAAATAAAAATATCAATATCAGATCCGAGGAGGGTTCACAAACTCTCCCAGGCACGAAGTTCACTCTGATTGTCTGTCCACACTCCAAGTCACAAGAAAAAGGGTGAAAAAACATGAAAAATAAGAAAACGGGGCAGGGTAGAAAAACCTGCCCCCCCAGGGCTACTCAGAGGGTCCCACAAGGAACCCCAGGGCCCCAAAAAGCTTTTTTCTTTAAACGTCCGAATTTGCACTGGGTCTGTGAATCGACCGGATTTCTTTTAAAAAAATTAAGCATGGGCTCCCGCACTTCATTTCTTAAAAGCCCCGTGTGGGCCAGATCCCGGGGACCACCACCTCCCAGAACTTTCTTTAATTATTTGCGGGAGCATGCCCCCCCCTGCAACCCCAGGGGCTGCCACCACCCTGGTGCTTGGTATTTATAAATGTGTGGGGGGTTCCTGCCCTCCCACTCTACCCCAGGGACCACCTCCTCCCTGGGGCACTGTTTAATAATATGCGGGGACCTCACAGGCAGCCAAGCCCCGTGGACCACCACCTCCGGGATCTCAATTAAAAAAATGAAAGTGTGGGGGGGGCTCCTGCCCCCCACACTGCCCTGGGCACCACCACCTCCCTGGGGCACTAATTATTTGAATGCGAGGGTCCGTTGCGGACTCCCTGCTCAGCGGACCACCACCTCCCTGGGGCTTTGAAAATGATGGGAGGAGGGTTGCGTGGCCCCCCTCCAGGAGCCCTTGATGTCCCTGGGGACCGCCACCCCCCGGGGCTGGCTCCTGCAATGTGCCCCGGGGTGCCCACCCCGGGACATTGCCGTTTTCTATGGCAGGGCCAAAGAACGGCTCCTGCCCTGCCATAGCAAACTCTGTTTTGGAAACCTGCTCTCGCTTCAATGAAGCAAAGCAGGATTGCTTTTCAGAAAGATGAGCTGCATGTCAGCAGCTCTCCTTGATCAAAAGCAATGCCGGATCGTGCAGGAGGTGGGGAGCCGGCAGGACGGTGGGGCCATTGGTGCTCCCCCCACGGTCCCCAATGCAAAAGGCCAGCCCCAAGAACGGAGTCCAAATAGCCAGAAGTGGCCCAGGAGGGGGGCCACTCGGCCCCCTCCCATATAATAAAAAGAAAATGGCAAGCCGGCCCCAGGGGATGTGGTCCCTGGGGCCAATAGTGGCCTAGGGAAGCGGGGCCATGCGGCCACCCTTCCCATTATATTTTTTTTAAGGTCTATGCCCCGGGGATGGGGTCCCCAGGACCAAAAGTGGCCCAGGGAAGGAGGCAACGTGGCCCCTTCCCTATAAATACATTTTAAAAAAGGAGGCCATGCCCCAGGGGATTGGTCCGCAGGGCCAAAATTGGCCTCAGGAGGGGGGACGCACGGCCCCTTCCCATTTTTTTTTAAAATAAAAAAGGGGTCAGGCCCTGGGGGGATGTGGTCCCCAGGGCCACAAAAATGCTAAAAGAAGGGGGGCCACAAAGCCCCCTTATAAAAGAAAATACAAAAAAAAAGCTGTCATCTCGTCGGAGGCCCCAGGCCCTACCTGCACCACTGTGCAAACGAGCCCCCTAGCGCGTTGTAAGTTGAGGAATTAATTTCCCTTGGATACTGAGGGTCTTTGGGGGCCAAGTGCCCACCAGGTACCTTCAGTAAGCGCCACACAGCTGGATTGCTGAGATGCCTCTTTTTACACCACTCTGCAAATGCGCATCTTGGCGCACTGCTGGTGGGGAGATGAGGTCCTCTTTTTTTCTGAGGACCTCGGGACACAAGTGGACTTCATGCCCCGAGCAGCAGTGCGCTACGAGTTGCGTTTACAGAGTCATATAAAAAGGGGCATGGCTTTTGAGCACACTCAGCAATCTAGCTGTATGGGGTTTACTGGAGGTAACAGGTGGGCTAGTTGACCCCCAGTGACCATCAGTATTCAAAGGGACTTAATCCCCCAACTAAGATTGCACCAGTAGGGGCGTTCGCAGAGTGATGGAGAAAGGGGGCATGGCCGGTGTCTAGCTTTAGGCAATCCCATTATATGGGACATACTGGAGGTATCAGGTAGGCTAATTGGCCACTAAGGCTCCCCAGCAGCTAAGGGGACTTCAATCACCATCCAAGAGCGCACCAGGAAATGTGTTTGCAGTGCGGTGGGGAAAGGGGCGTGGCCTGCTATGACAACGTAGCAATCCTGCTGTGTGGGACTTACTGGAGGTAATAGGAGGAGTAGTTGGCCCTCAAGGATGTCCTTGGGGGCCAACTACCCCTCTTGTTCCCTCCTGTAAGTCCTACACAGTGGGATTGTTAAGACGTCTTCGGAGGCCATGCCCCCCTTTCTCCACCACTCTGTAAATGTGCCTCCTGGCAGCGAATGAGAGTCACACGAAAAGGGTAAACACAGAATCACTGGGACCTGGGTATTAGACAGTATAAAGAAGGGTGGTCCCAGTATTTATAACATCACAAGTGTGTCAGAAAACAAGGCAAATCAAACAAAGCAAATAAACCAGACATATCAAAAATGGGTTTCTACAAACACAGTGTTATTGAATCACACTAATGTTTGTTCAGAAGATCATTTCATAAATAAACATAACAAATTTAAGCAATTAATTTCATACATTGCCTTATCGCAGTGAACAGGGAAGGGTGGTGAAGGGGTGGGGGGGTTTGTGATGAAGTAGTGGGATAGAAGAGAGTGTCAATCACAATGAATCAAAGGCAATAGTCAATCATATGCCATATAACATGAATTCAATATATCATACGAGTGAGAGTACATAATGTCTGTACTGATGAGCCACGTACAATTCAAAACGCTCAGTAATTCAAGTACTGTAGGTTATACTGGCATCTGACAGTTGTCGACGTTTCAACCCCTTTGTGTGGTGTAGGCATGGATCGTTGCCTTATGGGTGGGGTCTTCTTCAGGACAGTGTGTGGGTGGCGTGAGGTAACAAGGCACCTAAAGGGAAAACGTAATGAATCTAATCAATTGGTGCTATCAATTAAAGAAGAAACATCTCCAACTGCGGGTGTGTGAATCATATTTACTGTGAATGTGGAAGGGAGAGATCCCAAAAATCAATTTGCGGAGATCAACATGGCACGGAAGGCTCATGAAGGGGAGAGAGCGAAGAGGCCACCTAAAAATCAAATTGAAAAGTGGGAATCAGCTACACTATCCATTAAGGTGTGGCAAAGAATAATCTAATGTGGTTGTTATGGAACTTACTCAAGCAAATAAATCCAAGACCATGCAGCCGAATAGATCAAGGGAGCAGGAAGGGAAATAAATCCAATACTAAGGTAAATGCAAGTACCCAAATCAATCAGGGAACCTATTTATGAAATAAAAACAGAGGAAAGAACCAACTTTAAAAAGAATCAGCCGGTCGCGAGTGGCATGGCAACCTTAATCAGACCATCCATAATACAGTCAAAGATTAACAAAGACCAACCCATGGTCGTCACAATGTGCCCAGAATACCAAACCATATTAGATTGGCGATGTAAAAGTGTGGTGAACTTCAACACCCAAAAGGGGCTTGGCCCACCTTTGTAACAATACTTGCAGTAAGAAAATATTGAAGTCCCAGTAGGAAAAGGGCACCCTGGTCTCCGTATATTCAATAGTAATGGTCAACACGTACTAAGTACACATAAAAATGAAACGTGCTTATTATGCCTACGTTTCAACTATGCGCGAGTGTCTTAAAAGCGCAAGTGTATGCATACGAGGTGTCAATTGTGACTGCATTCATTAGTATCCTAATAGATGGAAACGAAGAGTGATGAACATCAAGGGGATGTTAATCGATGTTGCATGCTTGTTTAGAAAAACACTGCGTGACAATACTAAACATGTTATCCAAACCATGGCTAGGCCCGCTATGTGTATGCTTCAATCAGAATGAAGATAAATGCCTCGATCTGACAGAATGGGTCCGAGCCCAAACCTGCGTTTACAATTGCCCGGTACATTAAGAATTGTCTGAGAGATCGACAGAAGAATTAAAGTCCTTAAAACTATCTAACATTATCACATGTTGGTTTCGTCAAGTGTAAATAATAGTTCACCCCACATTGTCACATGTTGTAAAAACTGCTATCCTAGAGTCACAAAAAACAGGCCATATTTGCAATAGAAAATATAGTGTAACACTTCAAAAGAAGATCAATCAGACCGGAGCGCGTGCTACCGCTAAAAGAAAGACCGCTTGACTCATCTCAAAACTCACCCGTCCAGATGGCGGAACCTCTAACGATGATCCCTATCATAGCCTTGACCGCTTGCCTATATAGGTAGAATGGAAACGCCGCGTGAGGCGTGCACGTCCGCGAAACTGCGCGTGATGTGTTGAAAGTAGAATCACGCCTTCATGCGCGTGGGGGGGGGGGCCAAAAGAGCAACAGTGAAAAAAGACTATTCTTTTCATGTTGTGTGTGCATTACTAGTAACATAAAGCGCCGGAAATAGAAGTGTATTTGGTAGGGCAAAATACATGTAAAAATGCAATATGGCCACATGTCGATTACTAGTTTAATACTGTAAACATTTGGTGCTCTTAGTAATGGAAGCGTATTTAGTAGGACAAAACAACTTTGTAAGGCCACATGTCGATAAGTACGTATGATGGCATAAACAAAATAATACATCACTGTACATTGTGTATAGGTATCCAGTCAATGAAAGCTTCGACAACATCATAAAAATCATTGTAGCGGGTTAACAAGATAAACACAGCATCTTGATGCACAAGTAAGTCCATTAACATCCTAAGAGTATTATTTCAAATACCTCAGAGTGGTTGTTTTTGATAGGTCAAGCCAAATATACTGATTCCAGAACCGGACCACCTGTTGTATTGTGTCTAGATAGGTGTCCTGTGTAGAGCAGGCTTCGTAGTATGCCTCCATACGATAATGGGTTAAGTCTATGGTCCTTATAGTGTTTATTCCATTACTAGGTTTGCTAATTGGGCATTGCTGGCCTCCAGTTCGTTGAGGCCATTTGCGATTGTGTTCATGCGGATCATTAGCTTGAGTTCACGAGTGTTTAGGACTGCACCCATGTCACCACTTCTAGGGCCAAGCTCTGCTCATTCCACTACCAGCCATCGTAGGTCATCTGACTTGTGTCTCTTGCTTAGGAAATGCTCAACATGGGGTGCCCCTTGTACCATACATCTGATACTGTAGGATCCTGACCTTGGCTTTTTGCTGTGTCTGTCCTATATACAGCAATCCACTGGGGCAGATGATTCCATATATGACGTTTATGTTGTTGCAATTGGTAAAGACCCCTAACTTGATTGTTGGTTATGAGTGAAGCTCTTGGTTTGAATTGTTATGTGGCAGACTTTACATTGATCACATTTGTGGTGTCCCTCAATTGGTGGTAGGTTTCACATCGATTGAATAGTAGGAGCCTTCTCGTCCGGCAGAAAAGAGTTCACCACCCGGTCTTTAATGCTCTTTGCTTTCCTGGATGCATGCAGGGGGAGAGTATTTTGCTCAATTTTTTCAGAGACCAAATTCCAATGTTTGTTGATCACCTTCTTAATCGCGTTGCTCCTGGTAGAGAAGGTAGTTACACAAATCAGGCGTTTGAGGGATACATTTTACTTTCATCTAGGTTCAAGTAGGTCTTCTCTTGGGCAGAACCATGCGCCTTTCTGTGCCCTTTTAACGATCCTCCTTGGGTAACCTCACACCAGCAGTCATGTGTACAGGGCATCTGACTCTTCTTGGGTAATGGCTCTGGTAGTTCAGAAGTGAGTTACATTCTGAAGGCTTACGGAACAGGGTTGTATAGAGTTTCTTGTACTCATAACAAATCTTCAAATCCAGGAATGGGATCTCTTTAGTATGAGATTGCAAGGTGAATTTTATATCCTGGTCACACTGATTTAGCCATTCATGAAAGTGATTTAATTCTGATTTGCACCCTGTCCAGATCATCAGAATATCGTCTATGTAACGCTTCCATAGCACAACCCTTTGTTGGAAGGGGTTGTTGTGAAAGATGAATGACTGCTCAAATTTGTTCATATAGATTATAGCCAAGTCTGGAGCGAAGGCTGCCCCCATCTCAACCCCCTTTGTTTGAACATAATGGTGACCCTGAAAGTAGAAAAAGTTATTCTTCATGGCTATGTTTAAGAGGTGTATAATGAAGTCTGTGGGTACCTCAAATGGTGCTTGGCGCTGATCCAACACTTCCCTGAGGACTCCAAGGGGGGGGGGGTCTTGTGGTATACTAGTATAAAGTGAGACCACATCACAAGTGACTAGCAGTTGGTTCTCTGGTTGGAAAGGATGATCATCAATCAGGGTTATCGTCTGCATTGTGTCACGCAGGTAGGCTTGGGTATTCCCGGCGATAGGCTTGAGGAAAAAATCAACATATTTACATAAAGGCTCCAGGATTGAGCCACAACCTGAAACTATCGGTCTTCCAGGTGGGTTTGTCATGTCCTTGTGGATCTTGGGTAGGGTGTATATCGTGGGCAAGCAAGGTTTTTTTTTTATTCAGGTAGTGGAATTCTAATTCACTCAGGAAACCCATTTCCAATGCTCCGAAGTTGTCTCCAAGATCTTTTTCGCTAGATCCTTGTTGGATCTGATCCCAGGCGGGCGTAGCTGACACCATCCTGTAGTTGTCTCATAATTTCGCTTTTATAGGCCTCTGTATCCTGTACCACTATGGCGCCGTCCTTGTCCGCTGCTTTTATCACGATGTTCCTGTTGTTCTTAAGATTCAAAAGTGCACTTCTGTCTAGTTTGGAGGTGTTCTGAGTCGAATGATTGTAAATGGCTAGTAGTTTTGACACTTCTTTCAGTACCATGGTCTCATATGCTAGAATTCTGCTTGACATGGCGTAGCTGGGTGGGAAGAAGGTTGAATGGGTCCTAAGGCCGGTGACTGACTTGTTTGGAATAGATGCTGAATTTCTAAAGAGATATCGAAGGCGTATTTTTCGGAAAAAACTGTGGAGTTCGGTTTTCGTCTGGAAGACATTGGGATGAGTTGTGGGTACAAAGGTCAATCCTTTTGAAAGTACTTTGTTTTCATCATCTCCCAGGGTATAGGAAGATATATTCACCACCGGGTTTTGGGCGGTGTTCACCAGTGGTATACCTTGCAGCGGGTGGAGATCTCTCTGTGGTGCTCGGGTTGAAAACGCACCTGCTTGGGAGGTGCTCCCCGACCTCTCTCCCATGATGTGTTGTTCTGTTGTTGTCCTCAGCCTGGGCCTCAGGTCCAGTTCCCTCCCCGCCCTCGCGGGGGTCTCCAATGGCCTTCTCCTAAAAAAGAGGGAGGGTAGTTCTGAGGTGGGTATTTCTGAGGTGGCTACCATGCTTCCCTGTAGTTGTATCCCAGGTTATGGCCTTGTGGTTCACCGTCGCCATCATTAGTCACAGATGAGTCCGAGAAGGTAGTATAATTCCTCCTGCCTCTGAATCCTCCTCTGCCTCGGCCAGTAAAACAACCCTGGGTATCTTCTTATCGTAAAATCTGATATATTTGGATAGTTTATCCAGTTTCTTGTTCTGAGTTGTTAGTTCAAAATCTTTCAAACTTTTTTCCAAATTTTCCAAAGCCTCTTCAGCATTACTCAGGGTGGAGTCTCCTGCGATCTCTTGTTGCAGGGCGGCGATCTCCTGGGTCAAGGCTTGTACCTGTTCTGCATCTGTTTCAACTCCTAGTACCACCCAATGACATGATGCATTGTTGGCGATAAAGCTAAATCCCTCTTTAAATTTTGGCACATCAACGAAGATCCCTGGTTCGTTTTTGATCTGGAGACCTACTGGGATTATGTTGGCCAATAGATATTTTGAGAGTAGATGGGAGTGTAGGCATGTTCGAATGAGTTTCTTTTCTAAACGTTCAAGTTTTGCAATTTTATCATTAAGGGTGAAGTCTATATTCCCTGTATCTGAAGAAAGGAATTATTAAGCGGATCTTGTAAAAGCCGGTTTATATATTCCTCTGTATAGGATAATGTTTCACTCTCAATCATTTTTGGTGAAAGTGTGTGATAGCCCAAGAGCTACCTCGCAGGCATGAGCCTGCTCTAGGAGAGTTACACAAAAAGGGTAAACCCCGAATCACTGAGAGCTGGGTACTAGACAGTATAAAGAAGGGTAGTCCCAGTATTTATAACATCACAAGTGTGTCAGAAAACAAGGCAAATCAAACAAAGCAAATAAACCAGACAAATCAAAAATGGGTTTCTTTAAACACAGTGTTATTGAATCACACTAATGTTTGTTCAGAAGATCATTTCATAAATAAACATAACAAATTTAAGCAATTAATTTCATACATTGCCTTATCGCAGTGCTCAGGGAAGGGTGGGGAAGGGGTTGGGGTGTTTGTGATGAAGTAGTGGGATAGAAGAGAGTGTCAATCACAATGAATCAAAGGCAATAGTCAATCATATGCCATAGAACATGAATGTGATACATCATAGGAGTGAGAGTACATATTGTCTGTACTGATGAGCCATGTACAATTCAAAACGCTCAGTAATTCAAGCACTGTACGTTATACTGGCATCTGACAGTTGTCGACTAGTAATGGAATAAACACTATAAGGACCTTAGACTCAACCCAATATCGTATGGAGGCATACTACGTAGCCTGCTCTACACAGGACACCTATTTAGACACAATACAACAGGGGGTCCGGTTCTGGAATCAGTATATTTGGCTTGACCTATCATAAACAACCACTCTGAGGTATTTGAAATAAGACTCCTAGGTTGTTAATGGACATACATGTGCATCAAGATGCTGTGTTTATCTTGTTAACCTGCTACGATGATTTTTATGATGTTGTCGAACCTTTCATTGACTGAATACCTATACACAATGTACAGTGATGTATTATTTTGTTTATGCCATCATACTTACTTATCGACATGTGGCCTTACAAAGTTGTTTTGTCCTACTAAATACGGTTCCATTACTAAGAGCACCTAATGTTTACAGTATTAAAATAGTAATCGACATGTGGCCATATGCAATTTTTACATGTATTTTGCCCTACCAAATACACTTCTATTTCCTGTGCTTTATGTCATTAGTAATGCACACGCAACATGAAAAGAATAGTCTTTTTTCACTGTTGCTCTTTTGACCCCCCGCGCATGAAGCCGTGATTCTACTTTCAACACGTCACGCGCAGTTTCGCGGATGTGCACGCCTCACGCGGCGTTTCCATTCTACCTATATAGGCAAGCGGTCAAGGCTGCGATAGGGATCATCGTTAGAGGTTCCGCCATCTGGACGGGTGAGTTTTGAGATGAGTCAAGCGGTCTTTCGTTTAGAGGTAGCACGCGCTCTGGTCTGATTGATCTTCTTTTGAAGTGTCACGCTATCTTTTCTATTGCAAACATGGCCTAATTTCTGTGACTCTAGGATAGCAGTTTTTACAACATGTGACAATGTGGGGTGAACTATTATTTACACTTGACAAAACCAACGTGTGATAAGGTTAGATCTTTTTAAGGACTTTAACTCTTCTGTCGATCTCTCGGACAATTCTTAATGTACTGGGCAATTGTAAACGCAGGTTTGGGCTCGGACCCATTCTGTCAGATCGAGGCATTTATCTTCATTCTGATTGAAGCATACACATAGCGGGGCCTAGCCATGGTTTGGATAACATGTTTAGTATTGTCACGCAGTGTTTTTCTAAACAAGCATGCAACATTGATTAACATCCCCTTGATGTTCATCACTCTTCGTTTCCATCTATTAGGATACTAATGAATGCAGTCACAATTGACACCTCGTATGCATACACTTGCGCTTTTAAGACACTCGCGTATAGTTGAAACGTAGGCATAATAAGCGCGTTTCATTTTTATGTGTACTTAGTACGTGTTGACCATTACTATTGAATAGACGGAGACCAGGGTGCCCTTTTCCTACTGGGACTACGATAATTTTCTTACTGCAAGTATTGTTACAAAGGTGGACCAAGCCCCTTTTGGGGGTTGAAGTTCTCCACACTTTTACAGCGCCAATCGAATATTGTTTGTTATTTTGTGCACATTGTGCCAACCATGGGTTGGTCTTTGTAAATCTTTGACTGTATTATTGATGGTCTGATTAAGGTTGCCATGCCACTCGCGACCGGCTGATTCTTTTTAAAGTTGGATCTTTCCTCTGTTTTTATTTCATAAATAGGTTCCCTGATTGATTCGGGTACTTGCATTTACCTTAGTATTAGATTTATTTCCCTTTCTGCTCCCTTGATCTATTCGGCTGCATGGTCTTGGATTTAATTGCTTGAGTAAGTTCCATAACAACCACATTAGATTATTCTTTGCCACACCTTAACGGATAGGTGTAGCTGATTCCCACTTTTCAATTTGATTGTTAGGTGACCTCTTCACTCTCTCCCCTTCATGAGCCTTCCGTTCCATGTTGATCTCTGCAAATTGATGTGTGGGAACTCTCACTTTCACATTCACGGTAAATAGGATTTACACACCCTGCAGTCGGAGATGTTTCTTCCTTAATTAATAGCATCAATTGATTAGATTCATTACATTTTCCCTTTAGGTGCCTTGTTACCTCACTCCACCCACACACTGTCCTGAAGAAGACCCCACCCGAAAGGCAATGATCCATGCCTACACCACACAAAGGGGTTGAAACATCGACAACTGTCAGATGCCAGTATAACCTACAGTACTTGAATTACTGAGCGTTTTCAATTGTACATGGCTCATCACTACAGACATTATGTACTCTCACTCGTATGATGTATCAAATTCATGTTCTTTGGCATATGATTGACTATTGCCTTCGATTCATTGTGATTGACACTCTTCTATCCCACTACTTCATCACAAACCACCCCAGCCCTTCCCCACCCTTCCCTGGGCACTGCGATAAGGCAATGTATGAAATTAATTGTTTAAATTTGTTATGTTTATTTATGTAATGATCTTCTGAACAAACATTGGTGTGATTCAATAACACTGTGTTTAAAGAAACCCATTTTTGAACTGTCTGGTTTATTTGCTTTGTTTGATTTGCCTTGGTTTCTGACACACTTTTGATGTTATAAATACTGGGACCACCCTTCTTTATACCGTCCGGGCAGCGAATGGCATGAGGGAAGATGTCTAATTTACTCCTGAGGGACTTTGGGGGCCAAGAAGCCCTCCTGGTACCTCCTGTAAGTCCTACGCAGCGGAATTCCTGAGCACTGGTTAGAGATTCAGCACCCTTCCTCCACCACTCTGCAACGCGACTACTGGTTAAAGAAGTTTTTGCAATGTTATAGGTTTTGCGTTTGCGAGATTTAGAGCTAATGACAATGTAAATGTAAAAGTTTTTAATGCTTTTCGGAGTGGAGTGGATATACATTGTGTGTAGTGGAATTATATGGTAAATTGTGCAGTGTAATTATGTAGATAGAAAGTATGAGGTATTTATTTTATAGGAATTATGTAGAGTGGGATTATGTATTATGGAGAGTAATTATGTGGTATGGTAGTCTGTGTTGTGGAGTGCTAATATCAGGTTTAGTCTTATTCGTTTCCATAGAAGCTCAACTATGAACTCAATGAGATAAAAAAAGAAGGAATCAATGAGGAGCAGTTCTGGACCTAGTCAGAGGGATGAGCAGGGCCACTGGAATTATGAGACTGTTTGGCTGCATCGACTTTCGCACAAATATACCTTTTCGGAATTAGACGCATAATTCATCATCTGCTTCCTAATCTGCAGATTTGAACAAAAAAAAATGTGTTTCTAGCTCAAATGGCTCAAACTTTACCAAAAATGCAGCTATAAGTGTTACAGCGTGGTAGAAGGCCCTTTTGAAATCTAGAATGGTCACCTGTTACTTATTGCTAAAAGTGGGTGCTAAATTGGTACTGATAGTGTACAAGCTAATCTTGCCTCCCTCTGCACCTCTCTTGCCTCTGTCTGCATTTCTGTTGCTTCTTTCTGCATGTTTCTCTCTTTTTTTGCACTTTCTTGCCTCTTTCGGCAAATCTCTTGTACTTTCTGCACCTCTCTTCCCTCTTTCTGCACGTCTGTTGCTTCTTTGTGTACCACATTTGCTTCTTTCTGTACCCCTCTTACAACTTTCTGCACCATTTTTGCCTCTTTCTGTACATCTGTTCCTTCTTTCTGCACTTCTTTTGTTTCTTTCGGCACCTCTCTTGCTTCTCTCTGCACCCCTCTTGCCTCTCTTTCCTCCCCTCTTCCCATTTTCGACACTTCTGTTGTTTCTTTCTGCACTTATCTTGCTTCTTTCTGCACCTTACTTGCCTCTTTCTGCACCTCTATTGCCTCTTTCTGCAGTTCTCTTGCCTCCTTCTGCACATCACTTGCCTCTTTCTATAACTCTCTTGCCTCTTTCTGCACCTCACTTGCTTCTTTCTGTACCCCTTTTGCCTGTTTCTGCACCCCTCTTCCCTCTTTGTGTAACTCTCTTGCCTCTTTCTACACCTCTTTTCCCTCTCTCTGTACCACTCTTGCCTCTTTCTGTACCTCTGTTCCTTCTTTCTTCACCTGTCTAGTCTCCTTCTACACCCTTCGTTCCTCTTTCAGCACCTCTGTTGCTTCTTTTTGCAATTCTCTTTCTCTTTCTGCACCCCTCCTGCCTCTTTCTGTACCTCTCTTGCCTTTTTGTATACCTCTCCTACCCCTTTCTGTAGCCCTCTTGCCTCTTTTTCCACCTCTGTTGGTTCTTTCTGAACCGCTTGTGCTTCGTTCTGAACTTCACTTGCCTCTTTCTGTACCACTTACCTCTTTTTACACCTCTGTTGGTTCTTTCTGCACTGCTCTGGATTCTTCCTGCACCTCTGTTCCAAATTTCTACATCCCCCTCACCTTTTTCTGCACCCCTCTTTCCTCTTTCTGTACCTCTTGCCTCAGTCTGCCCACCTGTTCCCTCTTTCTGTATCTCTTTTGCCTGTTTCTGCAACGCTCTTGCTTCTTTCTGCAGTTCTCTTGCCCCCTTTTGCACTTCACTTGGCTCATTTTACACCTCTGGTGGTTCTTTTGCGCTGCTCTTGATTCTTTATGCACCGCTCTTGAAAATGTCAGCATCCCTCGTGCCTCTTTCTGCACCCCTTTTACCTGTTTCTGTACCTCTCTTGCCTCTGTTTGCACCTCTGTTCCTTCTTTCTGTACCTCTTTTGCCTGTTCTGCAACTCTCTTGCTTCTTTCTGCAGTTCTCTTGCCTCTTTCTGCACCTCTGTTGCTTCTTTCTGTACTTGTCTTGCCTCTTTCTGCACCCCTGTTGCTTCATTCTACGCTTTCCATGCTTCTTTCTGCATCTGTCTTGCTTCTTTCTGCACCCCTGTAGTCTGTTTCTGCACTCGCCTTCCCTCTTTCGGTGCCTTTCTTGCCTGTTTCTGTATCTTGCTTGCCTCTTTCTGTACTTTTCTAGCTTCCTTGTACATCTCTGTTGCTTCTTTCAGCAATTCTCTTGCCTCTTTCTGTACTTCTCTTGCCTGTTTCTGCACCCGTCTTCCCTCTTTGTACAATTCTCTAGCCTCTTTCTATACCGCTCTTCCCTCTTTCTGCACCACTCTTGCCTCTTTTTGTACCTCTGTTGCTTCTTTCTGCACTTCTCTTGACTCTTTCTGCACCCTTTGTGCCTCTATTAGCACCTCTTTTGCTTCTTTCTGCATTTATCTTCCTTCTTTAAGCACTCCTCGTGCCTCATTCTGCATCTCTGTCTCTTCTTTCTGGACTTCTCTTGGTTCTTTCTGCACTGCTCTTGCCTCTTTCTGCATCCATATTGTCTCTTTGAGCACCTCTTTTGCTTCTTTCTGCATGTCTCTCTCTTTTTTCTGCACCACTCCTGCCTCTTTGTGCACCTCTGATTCTTCTTTCTGCATTTATAGTGCCTCTTTCTGTAGCTCTTGTGCTTCTTTCAGCACCTCTGTTGCTTTTTTCTGCAGATCTCCTGCCCCTTTCTGCAACCTCACTTGCCTCTTTCAGCAGCTCTGTTGCTTTTTCTGCAGATCTCTTGCCTCTTTCTGTACCCCTCTTTTTTCTTTCTGGACTTCTCTTGCCTCTATCTGTACCCCTGTTCTCTCTTCCTGCACCTTTTCTGCCTCCTTCTGCACTTCTCTTGCTTTTTCTGCACCCTTTGCACCTCTTTCAGCACCTCTATTAATTCTTTCTGTACTTCTCTTCCTACTTTCTGTACCCCTCCTGCCTCTCTTTCTGTACCTCTCTTGTCTCTTTGTGTACCCCTCATACCTTTTTTCTGTACCCCTCCTGCCTCTTTATGCATCTCTGTTGGTTCTTTCTGCACTGATCTTGCTTCTTTCTGCTCCTTACTTGGCTCTTTCTGTACTTCTCTTGCTTCTTTCTAAACCTCTGTTGCTTCTTTCAGCAAGTCTCTTACCTCTTTCTGCACTTCACTTGCTTCTTTCTAAACCTCGCTTACCTCTTTCAGTACCTCTGTTGCTTCTTTCTAAACTTATCTTGCCTCTTTCTGCACCTCTGAGTTAGAGGTGGTTTTAATCCCCCTGCCCTATTATGCAGTAAGGCCTTACAGGGGAGGTCATACCATTCACAGGGGTACCCCAACCCATAGTGTACCCAAGTATATGTAGGTGTTTTCGCTGTATTTTAAGTGTCTTTCAGCATAGCACTGGCTCTGGGCCTGGTTATTCAGAGTCATTTACCACCAGTACCAGTCAGCAAAAAGTTGGGGCCACAGGATGACTTTGCAACAATGCCTCTTTCTGTACCTCTGTTGGCTCTTTCTGCATATGTCTTGCTTCTTTCTGTACTTTTCTTCATCTTCCTGGACTTCTGTTGCCTCTTTCTTCATTTCACTTGCTTCTTTCGGCACCTTTCTTCCTCTTTCTGCACATGTACCACCTCTGTAGGAATATTTAGAAATTAACATTTAAAAAAACCTTTGAAATTCACTGAAAAAAACTATAGGTTTCAGGGATGTTATAATTAGAAATTATCAATTATAAAACCTTTGAAATTCACTGAAAAAAACGCAGGTTTCAGGGACGTTATAGTCAGAAATTAGCATTTAAAAAACCTTAGAAATTCACTGAAAAAAACAAAGGTTTCACTGACTTTATAGTTAGAAATTAGCATTTAAAAAGCCTTAGAAATTCACTGAAAAAAACACAGGTTTCAGGGACTTTATAGTTAGTCAGACATTTCACTCATATAAAACCAGAGAAATTCAGCCATTATAGTTAGTTAAGCTAACTATAACTTGTGCCCCCGCAATGCACTGCTGATGACGTCACATATTAAATCATTCAAGATCAGTGACATCACTGATGATATCTCAAATTACATATGTTTTTTCAGTGAATTTCTAAGGTTTTTTAAATGCTAATTTCTAACTATAAAGTCCCTGAAATTTCTCTGGTTTTAAACGAGTGAAATGTTCAATATATATATATATATATATATATATATATATATATATATATATATATATATATATATATATATATATATATATATATATATATATATATATATATATATATATATATATATATATATATATATATATATATATATATGAGCAAGGCACCTGTATGCCGAAACGTTATGAGTGTTGCTCGTTAAAGCAAATACATCAAGACAAAATACTTGTATCGGTAAACGGGTCATGCTTATCAATTCAGTGAAAAGCAATTGCTGTAACTCAAGTCACATTCCACATCACATCACAAAATCATATGCAAACTGTATGATTCCCATGACCTACAAGAAGATAAAAAAATTGATTTCTTGTAGTCAAAATGGGCTCCCTAGATACTGTATAACCCTGATGGTATGTTCTTTATTTACCCAAATGGAACGCCATCTCCTCCCCGCTGTTCAGGCCCCTAGGATGCTTCGTAGAAAGATCTATAATAAATCTAGATTCTAATCTACAAAGTCGTCTCAGGCGGTCACCGCCCCTCACATTGGGAGGTTGGGTGTCAAGACCATAGTATTGTAATTGTTTGCAGTCCCGTCCGTGTACTTCAGCGAAATGGCGAGCCACTGGATAACTGGGGTCGGCTTTGTCGATGGCCCTGAGGTGTTCCAATATCCTTAGTTTTAACTCTTTAATTGTACTGCCGATGTAGCAAAGGCCACATGGGCAGTGCAAACAGTAAACCGCATGTTGCGTGCTACAGGTGATGAATTTTTTGATGGGCATGTTTTTTCCTGTATCTGGTATTATATATGAGAGAACCCTCTTGCTGCTCCAACAAGCTTTGCACCTGCCACAGGGATAAAACCCCTTTTGATCCCTTAGGGTGTTCGTCCTGGGCAGGGTTTATTTTTAGATGGCTGGTGACGAGCATGTCTCCCACAGACCTGGCTTTACTGAATGTTAGTAATGGATTTGGGGGTAAATCCTCTTTTAGTACAGTATCGGTTTGTAGAATGTGCCAGTTTTTTTTTAACATTCTTCTCAAATCATTGGCCCCGGAAGAGTAGGGGGTGATCATTCTGAATTTATTTTTGTTAGTGGTTATATCCTTGTCACGGCCAGCCACCTCAGGTTTGGCAGTGAATAAGGTACCTCTTGGAATCTTTTTGACTCTTTTAAGCGTGCTTTGCAATAGATCTTCGCCATATCCCCTGATCTTAAAACGGGAAATGCATTCCAAGGCAGCCGCCTCGAAATCCGAGTCTCTAGAACAGTTTTTTCGGAGTCTCAAGAGCTCTCCGTAAGGAATGCTGTTGATGAGTTGTGGTGGGTGGCTGCTGCTGGCAAAGAGTGTGGAATTGCCAGCAGTTTCCTTTCTAAATAGACTCGTGTGTAGCTGTCCCCCTTCAACAAACACCTTCAGGTCTAGATACTCCGCTGCCACCGGACTAATCGAGCCTGAAAAGTGCAAATTGAGGTTATTGTTGTTTAGTATCTTGATGTACTCTGTAGCTGTTTCAGCGCTAACGTTCCAAACGATTTAAAGATCATCGATGTAACAATGCCAACACACGGTAGTACCTGTATATATATATATATTTATATATATTACCTACTGGCGGTCGCCAGTAGGTAGTTATAGTTAGGACCTAGCTACCATAGGAAATCCGCAACATTCTATTGGGAATAACTCTTGCGCCGGTTGAGGGATCTGCCTGTAATTTTCCAAAGTTTTGGCCAGCTCTGTTCCGCTCCTTCCCTGAAAGTTTCGAGGGGATTCGTGAAGTGGGGGCTGAGAAAAAAGGGGGGTCCCAAAACTTGTTTTCCCCATGTTAATTTCCATAGGCGGTCTGACAAGTATACAGCCCGAACTGCTGAATGGAATTACGCCAAACTTGGCACAATTGTAGGGACTGGTATGCAGATGTGCCTTTGCTATATTTGGTGAAAATTGCTCCAGTGGTTTTTATTAAAATTAACTTCAAAAACACATATATATCTATAGGCGCGCTCCGAGCGCTCACCGGTACGCGTACCTGGGAGCGCACCCGGCGCGCTACGGGAGTGCTCGAGCAAAAGCTGATTGGCTGTCCGGTGTCTGTCAACATTCTAAACAGACCAGAGAGTCCGCCATTTTGTGTCTCGGTAGAATCAAGACACAAGAGGTGAAAAAGAAATGGGGAAATAATTAAAAGGGGGCAGAGTAGACACCCCCTGACCCCCTAGGTTTTCTGAGGGGGGCCTAAAAGGACCCTGAAGGGCAAAAAAACTTTTTTTTTTTTAAATTTCGCGAGGTGAGCGCTGGGTGCGTTCTCAGGTGCGCTCTCCTGTACGCGCACCATGAGCGCACCAAGGGGAAAACAGTGAAAGAAAATAGTTTTAAAAAAGAATTGGGGTGAGGGGCACTCTACCCTGCTCTCTTTTCAAGTTTTGAAGTATTACATTTCACTCTTTTCTGAAATTACACAAAATGGCGGCGATAGGGTGTATCAGAGACAGATAGTGAGAGAACGGAGGCAGGAGATGAAGAAGAGATATGAAATATACATTGGTAAAAATAGTGTGGGAGAAGGGCAGTAAATATGAGTAAACTTACGTACCAGCCCGTGCTCGGTGGAAGAAGGGGTAGGACTAATGCCTACTAGACGGAGAGCAGTAGCCTACTAACCAGAGGCTTCTCTTTTGATGTACAACCCGCCGAGTATTGATGGGGCAAATAAATACTGACCTTTAGGCAAGGAACAACATAATTGAGGTAAAATATTTTCCCAATTATTTAAAATAAGCAAC
The DNA here is from genome assembly GCF_964263255.1 of Lissotriton vulgaris. NCBI lineage: Eukaryota > Metazoa > Chordata > Amphibia > Caudata > Salamandridae > Lissotriton > Lissotriton vulgaris. The sequence continues at coordinate 868,363,927 of NC_141694.1, forward strand.
ACTTTTTGACATAAGGTTTCTCACTTTTTGTAGACCATACCATATAGGTCCTGACGAATCGCAAGTCATTGCTACACAGCGAGAAACATGTTGACCGTTTTTATACTCCCTAGCCTAGTCTAGAATATGGAAACATTATTTTCCGGTTAAGTCTAGTCTAGCTCCACCTTTTAATTGTAATGAGGGACCACCCGAATAAAATAGTCTTAGGTACCCTGCGCTACATTTTAACTCACACCCAGGTCTGCAAACCCCTTGGCCCCATACCCACACTTCACCCATAGGCAGTTGGATTCAAAAGATCTCCGCTAAAGAGCCCCTCTCTGAGGTGGGCCCGTTGGGAATTGCACCGCCTACCCGAACAGGAGCAACGCCTATGATGAAGCATGACACCTGCAAGGGTGTGTGAGGCAAACATATCCAACACAATGGATACCCAGTGGGAGGTTAACATTGTTTAAACCACCACCTTTCCCTTGACCAGTGCACCTCACTTCCCGTTCATCCCCGAGGAACAGCCTTGCCAACTTTTGATCAATAAACTTACTATGTAACATAAAAATGTTGCACTCTATACTATAAGTATTACATTATACTACAATCACTTCGCTTTTACCTCATAAATTAGAAATAAAAATGAATAATATGTCAACTAATTTTTAATTTGTAATAAATAATTTATTGTTCAGATTTCTCATAATTTAATAGAACTTGTAGCTGTCCTCATCTGGTATTTCATCATCATTCATATATTTAATGTCCTCATGAAAATTGTTCATTGATTCTATTTCATCCAAACATTGAATTAATTCTTCATCTATGGATTGATTCATCTTCTCTTTGTGATGAAATGGTGCTTTCAATGTCTATGCTATGTTCATTTTCAAGATGTGTTGATGTAATTTCAAAAGAAATTTCCTTGTTGTCCTCCATTTTAATTTCAAATTTCTTGCTGTAAATTGCAGAAAAAAGTAATCACTTTCAATTATCGTTTTTAGTAATACATAACATTAAAGTAGCTTAATCAAGTATTTAGTTCTTTAAAATTAATTGGGCAGTGTATAGTATCAGACAGGAACTAGAAATATAAAGCACTGCATGTGATGAAGCCAATCTTAAACAATATTTATAACAGAAGGACTGTAAATAACTCATGGAAAACATTTTCCAAATTATCTTAAAGTGTACAACATAGTTCCCCTTACAAATTAACAACTCACCTTTTTGAAAATAGAAGAGTTAGTACTGTGTTAATCTAAGTCCAGCAATTGAGCACCCAAATTTTCTCTCAGAAGTACCTCACACTGGGGTATTACAAAATGGCCGTGTTTTCCTCTCATTTAAGATATATACATAACAAATCAAACTTCATCACACACAAATATTCAAAACTAAAGTAATATTTTGATTGGTTCTAAATTTCAATACTTTCAAATGTGTTTTCCCCATGCAATTTTCCATAGGACATTTAGACACGCCTACAGCCTGCATGGATGAATGGAATTACACCAAAGTTGGCAAAATGATAGGTACTGGTATGTAGTAGGGCCTTTTCTATATTTCTTTGAAATTTCTTCTGTGGTTTTTATGAAAGGCAACTTAAAAAAAACATATATATCAATAGGCGCGCTCCGAGCATTCACCGGTACGCGTACCGGGGAGCGCACCCGGCGCGCTACTGGAGTGCGCGAGCGGAAAGCTGATTGGCTGTATGATGTCTGTCAACATTCTAAACAGTCCGGAGAGTCCGCCATCTTGTGCCTCGGGAAAATCGAGACACCTGAGGTAAAAAAAATAGGGGGAAATGATTAAAAGGGGGCAGGGTATATACCCCCTGACTAAGCATGGGCGGAAAATCCGTTTCGCTCGCGGATTTTGCGGATTTTCGGTAAATTCGCAATCCGCGAGATTCGCGAATCTCCCGCAAAATCCGCAAATCCGCGAGCAGCGGATTTTATGGCTTGCTCGCACTGTTCGCGTGAATTCGCGGCTTCCCAGTACAACTTCGCGCCCCGCGAATAAGCGCAAAATTGCAGAAATACGATCTTAGCAAAACTGAAACTACTTACCAGGTTCAAAAGTTCAGGCTCATCATTAGTAGCCATTTCCTGTAGTGCTTCCTGAGGGGCCCCTCCAGAGTTCAGTTGCCAGTTGCAACTATTATGTGACCCTGCTCTGAACCTCAGAATAGTTACACATATGCCACAAAGGTCCTGAATTACAGCTAAGGGAGACAAGCAGGAGCCAGGCTGGAAGTTCAAATCCATTAATCAGCCCCTAATTCATTATTGTCAGTTGGGGCAGGGCAGGTGTTGTAACTAATTTTGCAACAATGAAAGCACTTAGCAAGTGCAAAAGATCACTAATCAGGAAGCACTAAGGAGGCAGGTGCCAGCTAAAAAAATATTCTGTGACACATTAATCAGCCCTAAATTAATTCAGGTCACTTGAGGCAGGGAAGGTGTGCTTGCTTTGCCACAATAATGTACACTGACTGGACAACCAGAGGGTGCTGTGATGAAACAGAGGGTGTCATGGGTGGGCCAGAGGGTGGCATGAGTAGTCAGAGAGTGGCAGTGGTGACAGAGAGTGGCAGCGATGAAGAAGAGTGTCCCAAACAGGCTGGACACGTAGAAACAACAAGTTCGCGAAACTTGCGACCCGACAGGTAAGTTCGCGTTTGCGAAATTGTACAAAACCCTCGCGAACTGGCAGAAACCCGCGCGAACACACAAAAAAAATCCGCAAATTCGCGAGAATTTGCGGATTTTGCGAATTGCGAGTTCGCAAATCCGCAAAATTCGCGAACGCGAGATTCGCAAAATTCGCCCATGCTTACCCCTGACCCCCTAGGTTTTCTGAGGGGGTCTAGAAGGACCCTGAAGGGCCCAAAAACTATTTTTTTTACCATTTTGCGGGGTAAGCCCTGGGTGCGTTCCCGGGTACGCTCTCCGGTACGTGCACCCTGAGCGCACCACGGGGAAAAACAGTGTAAAAAAATTGAGTAAAAAAAAAATTTTGGAGAGTGTTTAGAGGTAAGTTAGCTCTGAAAAGAGCTGTTGTGTTATGTGGGTGTTTTTTGTACCTACAAGTAGGTACCAATGCAGAGTCTTATATTCAAGAGGAACACTCTATTCCCCTCATCTGTAAAATGCACACCATCTCTCCTATAGATGTCTTGCATGTTGTAACACAAGTTGTTGTTGTAAATGGAACCCATACCATAGTCTCTGAGGAATGCTGAAACAGATTTATTCACATGTTTCCTTGCTTTCTCAATCTGTGGACAAAATGTTTTGGACCAGTTCCATGTTTGCCTTTGGCATATATTAGAAAATACCAAGGCAGTTTTTGGAAAAAGTGACATCAATTGCCCAAAGATGTCCTTTAAAAGCATTTCCAGACCTACCCCAGTCAAAGTGCCTAGGTCATTTCCACCACAGTGCACAATTATAAGGTCAAGGTGTGGTAAATGCATAAAGGATTTAACCAATGGTATCAATTGGTGACTTCTCAATCCTCTCTGTCCAATCCATACAATGTCCACATTTGGTAAATCAAGGTTGTAAATACCTCTGTTAGCTGCGTATTTTTGACTCCAGTGGACATAGCTATGACCCACAAACCAGATTTTTTGCATCTTGAAGATGGATGTGCGTCTAGTCAGATGAGTTGTGGAAATGAAATGGCAGTTTGATTATGCAAAAAAAGTGAATGAGAATCAGTGCAGTTGAAAAACCAGAAATGATTGGTGCTTTCTTAAAAATCTCCACTGAAAATTAGGGTGCATGCTTTTTTTTGTAAAAAGTCATTTCAATGTTTGAGAAAAAGTCATTTAAACAAACATTGCAGTTGATTAGCTATTAGATTGATTGGTCAAACACCCTTGATGGATTCTTTTGCAACATAGTATGATGAACTTGTGAACTGTGTGCTGGGTTAGGAGGAAGTTACTATGGTTACAGAGTGAATGAGCACTGGGGGGATGGGTGAATGTTATGTGAGTTTCAATGTCTAGAAATGTACAACCAATTAAAATGTGCAGTTTGGTTTTGAATTTGCGTGGGAACAATTTTGATTGGTTAGGCACAAGAATATGGGTCTGAAATGAGAAAGAATCTGTGCCATTATTCTCAGGCTCAAGTAAAAGAAGCATTATTCAGAGATTCTGCCTAAGAATTTCTGTTGAGTGTGACTGACACTGTTTTACATCTTCCAAAGCATTTTTAAAGGTGAGTAATGATTCTTTTAAAAAAGATAGATAGCTTAAAGATTTTGACAAGTATCACAGTGAGTGTCTGTGTGAATTAAGGAATTATATTTTTACCTTTTTCCATAATGTTAGCTGTGTGTGCTTACAGTTTGTATTTTTTAGTTTATAAGGTAGACTTCTTTTTAAATTGTTTTTTATGTTTGGATTCAATGCTGCTATAGAGATAGTGTAATGGTTTCATTGGACTTGTAAATATGCTCTTTTTTTAGAAGCGCCTTGTGCAACCTTTAACATGGGTGGAAGCAGTGAATGTATGGAGAGGGATAGGAATAGCAGATAGAAAACCATATGAAATGGTGTGGGAGATGCATAAAGTATTTCAATAAGGGCATCAATTGAGATGGAATATAAGATAAAGAGGGGCATATTTACAAGCCCCTTGCGCAATGTTTGACAATAATGCTGGTATAGAGATAGTGTAATGGTTTCATTGGCATATTTACAAGCCTTTGCGCAATGTTTGACATTAATACTGGTATAGAGATAGTGTAATGGTTTCATTGGCATATTTACAAGCCCCTTGCGCAATGTTTGACATTAATGCTGGTATAGAAATAGTGTAATGATCTCATTGGCATAATTACAAGCCCCTTGTGCAATGTTTGACATTAATGCTGGTATAGAGATAGTGTAATGGTTTCATTTGCATATTTACAAACCCCTTGCGCAATGTTTGACATTAATGCTGGTATAAAAATAGTGTAATGGTTTCATTGGCATATTTACAAGCCCCTTGCGCAATGTTTGACATTAATGCTGGTATAGAGATAGTGTAATGGTTTCATTGGCATATTTACAAGCCCCTTGTGCAATGTTTGACATTAATGCTGGTATAGAGAAAGTGTAATGGTTTCATTGGCATATTTACAAGCCCCTTACGCAATGTTTGACATTAATGCTGGTATAGAGATAGTGTAATAGTTTCATTTGTATATTTACAAGCCCTCACCTTCTTTCCGACCTTCTCTTTTACGTTCCTTCCTCTCACTTCCCTTCCTTTACTCCTTCACTGTTTTCCCTTCCCTTACTCTCCTTACTCTACTTCACTAATTCCTTCTCTTACTCCCTCTGTCCTCTTACTTCTACACTTCCCTTCCCTCATTCTCTCCCTGTTAGCCACATTCTCTCCGTCCCTTTAGTCTCTCACTCCTCTTCTGTCACGCTCACTCTCTATAACTCAGCCATACTCCCACACTCACCTTCAATCAGACCTTCTCCTTTACTTCCTTCCTCTCTCTTCCCATCCTTCGCTCCTTCACTCTTTCCCCTTCCCTTACTCCCCTTACTCCACTTCAGTAACTCCTTCTCTCAATCCCTCTGTCCTCTACCTTACTCACTCCCCTTTTCTCACTCTCTCTCTGTTACCCCCATTCTCTCCGTCCTCTTAGTCTCTCACTCCTTTTTTATCACGCTCACTCCCTATAACTGAACCATACTCCCACACTCACCTTCTTTCAGACCTTCTCCTTTACTTTCCTTCCTCTCACTTCCCTTCCTTTACTCCTTTACTGTTTTCCCTTCCCTTACTCTCCATACTCCACTTCACTAATTCCTTCTCTTACTCCCTCTGTCCTCTTACTTCTACACTCCCCTTCCCTCATTCTCTCTCTGTTAGCCTCATTCTCTCTGTCCCTTTAGTCTCTCACTCCTCTTCTGTCACGCCCACTCTCTATAACTCAGCCATACTGCCACACTCACCTTCTTTAAGACCTTCTCCTTTACTTCCCTTCCTCTATCTTCCCTTCCTTTACTCCTTCACTGTTTTCCCTTCCCTTACTCTCCTTACTCCACTTCACTAATTCCTTCTCTTACTCCCTCTGTCCTCTTACTTCTACACTCCCCTTCCCTCATTCTCTCTCTGTTAGCCTCATTCTCTCCATCCCTTCAGTCTCTCACTCCTCTTCTGTCACGCTCACTCCCTATAACTCTGCCATACTCCCACACTCACCTTCAATCAGACCTTAACCTTTACTTTCCATCCTGTCTCTTTCCTTCTTTTGCTCCTTCACTCTTTTCTCTTCCCTTACTCTCTATACTCTACTTCACTA